>NC_140030.1:11933985-13378091 GCF_963513975.1 Fringilla coelebs | reverse complement strand
CCAATTCTAGCTAAGAGATACTTTGAAACTTCTCTTCACAATTTGATCTAAAGGTTTTTATTGATCTGACCCCTATCTCACTGTTGTCACCAGCTCAACCAAACGCTTTCAATGGACCTGATTCTTAACCATGGGAGGTCAGAGACATCCAATGTCTTCCACCTCTGCAACTGCTGTGAATTGAATTAGACACAAATCCTGGCTAACTACTGCAGGCACATTTTATTTTTAGAATTGACCTAAAGTCTTCTGAGCATTATGGAAATTACATCTATGGAGATAAAGAGCATGCCTTTTTCAATTTTTGCCCTACAGGTGATACAACTGAACAGCTTTGACATTCAGTAAAGTTTTGCAGGTACTTGCTTATCTTCTGCTACTTTGTATCATTGTTCTCATTAAAGTCATTTTCTTGTGTTTTGCTAGCTCTAACTCTAAATGTCACAACAGCTGGCTGGGGAGCTGATGTTGCTGGTTTGCACAGCCCAGGAAGCAGACCTGTTAACAATTTCACTCGTGTTCACCCCCCCTTTACAGCTACACCCGGCGAGCCAATATGGGTGTAGCTCTGAGAGTCAAACGAGGCTTCTTTTGGGAGATTAATGAAGAAGATTGCTTTAGACACTAACCTCTATGGATGGTGTAGAGGAGGTAATATGAAATTTACCTTCTTTTTACCCATTCTTTAGCACTGATCAATTAGATATTGCATGCATACATGACACTTCTGCCTCCACAGCATGGTCTGTGGAACTTGTCATGCACCCCTGTTGTTATGATATAATACAATTTTGTGGCAAATTAAAAAAATGTTGAAAATTTCTTGGAGGCAGAGAGAGATCACTTCCTTGAAACTCACAAAAATGTATGAATGATGGAATAAAAAAACCAAACCAAATCAAATCTCTGACAAATAATACAAATAAATACAAATACAAATACAATACAAATAAAACAAATAATAAGATCTCTGACTTGGCTCCAACAGGAGTGCACATGGAATCTGCACTCAGTAGTAATATTATGTTACAATAAACAGACATTTTCTTTTGAGACTGTGGTCTGTGTTCACAGAGCTAAGTATTGAAGTTTTTAACCCCAAATTTTGCAAGCAATCAGGGTGGTTTCCAGAGTAATGGTATAGACTTGACATTATACAAAGGCCTCTGTAATTCTCAGTACATTTAGCCTTTTCCTCAGACATCCTGGTCATTCCCTGGGTGCACACTTCCCAGATGCCCTCCTGTGAATTCTGGTCTTGATTAAAACATGCATGTAATCCTTCATTGTCTGTATACATCTATTAAAGAGACCAGGAGCTGTGAAATAGTAACTCTTAAAACAACATAGACTGGCACTTTGAACCACAGAAGCTGATGTCCATTGATGGGGAAAAAAGAAAATCTATCTGTTCATTCCAGAGGAATAAATATAATAATTTTGTGAACACTGCTGAAAATATAATGTTCCATTTAAGATATGATGAATTCAGCCAATTAAGTCTAGTTGCCTAAAAGTTGGAATCTACAATATTTTCAGATGCCTTATTGTATTTTTCCTGTCCATTCAATGGGTCATGCTCAGGCATTTTGCCACTGTTGCTAGATCCATTGGAATATCTCAGATAATCTTACGGGCCCCAGATGACTCTGCTCACCTTTTTTAGGCAAAAAAATTGAGCCATGGAAGACAAGAGGTAGAGGACTAGAAAAGCCTGCCTCTCCTTCAAGGAAGAGCTGTCTGGATCGTTTTGACTTTTTTTTTTTTTTTTTTTGCACAGTAAAAGCACACTTTAATTAGAATAAAAACACAAGAACCCGAAAGTTCCTATTCAGGAAGTTCCATTCAAATGAAACACACACTGCCTGGGGAGCATTAAAGCAAGAGTAGGACAGGGCTAAGCAGGATCAGAGGCAACTCTCTTATTGCCTTAGAAACTGGGGAGCTCTGAAGTATATTTTTAAAAATTCATGGAAAAGGAAAGGATCAGTTAAGCTTAATGAGTCATTCTCAGGAACATCAGAAACACCTTTTTTTGAGAAGGATAAAAACTATTATTTCTATCATTTAACGCTTATGTCACAGTTTTATAAGATAATGATGTAAATCATTATTTTATAAAATCATCCAAAGGATGTCTTGAAGCACCACAAAAGAAGTAAAGTATTTACTTGCAGCAAAAAAATACTAAGACCTTAATATTTAACCTATCTTTCATTCTCAAATTTTTATGTGAAATTATTTTATTGGGGTCATAATTTTACACTTTCTTTTTGTTGCTGAAAAAATGAGGCAACTGGGCATCATTTCTAGAGCTGCCTATCTCAAATACTATCTAGCAGATATTGATTTCTATTTTGTTCTTCAGTAATTAATTTAAGGATTGATAAATGAAATAAAGTTTAATAATCATTAATGTGTTTCATTGGTGTGAATTAAATAAAATTATATTATACACACAAAAATAACAAACATTAAAATCTGAATTATTCCATAATATTTCATTTCTAAAACATCAAATGGTATTTTTCAAACTAAAATAAAAAGCATCCCTACACAATTAGAGAGTTGGTTTCATATTAGGTAGTCAGGATTTACAGTCTTACATCATCCAAGAGCATATACAAGATGGTATTCATTTTGCCAAATAATTGTAGGGGTTTTTTGTACCTGATTTATTAAGAAGTTACCCCACCTATACCACCCTGAGAAGTTCAAAATTCATTCACTTTGAGTCTGAGCTGGACTGACAGGAGTGAAAATTTTTTAAAAATTGAAAACATTTTGAATTCAGCCATCTTATCATTTGGGATTGTCTTCTTGAAATTTCCCATTATTTTGATATAATTTATTATGACACAAACTCCCTTGCAGATATAGATTTAGTGCAAAAAACTGTTCTAAAAAGCTTAAAGAAAAGACTAAATTCTGAGTTTCGTTAACTCATTCATTTTTTGCATTATACAACCTTTATCTCCTGTACTGGATTTGTTTATGGCCAATGCATACCAGAGCACACAAAAATACAATGGATGCTTCCACTGTAATCTGACTTTCTTTCCATTACTGTTCATGTGTTTTCATTACTGTTCCTGTGTGTCTCTCACACTTTGTTGGCAAGGAGATCAAGCTGGATTTCTACTAAGACTGTGACAGTTGTGCTGTCAGCTTTTAATCTGTCAAGTCCCCATGAAACCTCCTTCAAGTGCTTTTGTGACTTAGTAGGTCTTTTGTAGTGTCCCTTTCTATATAAAATGTTTTGATCAAATTCCTTCCCATGTTCCATCAAGCTGTAACACGCCTTCAGTCACTGTACAGAAATATGGAGGACCACATTCCTTGCAGCTGACACACAACCTGTGTTTGTCTGACAGCTCAAGAAATTGCCATTCAGAAACTGGAATAGAAATCAGTCTTACTCAAACAGACAGAAGTGTTGGGACTGCTGTGAATTTTACTCACTTCTTCAGCAAGCTTGAAATGTTATGACAAATGATAAGTATGTTTAGAAGGATTGAAAAAATGTGTCTGCATAAAAATGTATTTCTTTATTAAGGATGTTTTCTTGGTGTGACTGTCTTTATCAATCCCCCTGCCAACTCCCTTCAAGACTTGGCCCTCCTTTGTGCCTGAACTAGGCTACACTCAGGCTACACACTCAAGGAGTCTATAAGACTTGCATAGAAAAATAAGGTCTTTAAGAACCATAAGGTTAAAAAAAAATCCAGTTTAAAAAAGCATTTGACAAATTGACTTGTAATTCACTAGATTTCTGGGGCATGATTGCTTGCAGTCATATTCTTTTCTTCTTCACTCCCTTGCCCATGGCTGGCATTCAATTCCTAATCACTGAAGTCCTTTCTAACTAACTCCTGAGTGGTGAAGAATATCTGTTGCTGCTTGCATAACTCAACATGTCCTCTAAGGGAACAGATATCTCAGGTTAAATACAAAATTAAGATTATTAAAATAAAATTAGTAAAATTGTTTCAATTAGCTATGGAATCATTAGACAGATAAAGTGATCAGAAGATCTGGAGAAGGATTTAGACCGTACAGAGCTGGTAGAGCAGTTTTGGTGGGCAATTAAATACACACCTAGAGAATCCCTGAGGACACAATGGAGAAGAGCACAGAGGATTTAACCCTAGACTGTTGTTCCTTTTTAAAATACCAAGTGGTCTCACAGACAGACATAGGTAGATAGAAAGTGGCTTTCAGGGAATGTGGACTTAAGAAGGTCTATTCTGTGTGCTGAGACTCTCTTAAGAGGTCGTCATAAGAGGTTGGTTTCCTTCAAGATAAGGAAGTAAAACAAAGAACTCTCCACACGAGAGAAACAATGTCCAGTTTAAGCTGGACAGAAAAACATTTTTCAGCAAGAATGGTTTCATTCTATTTATGTAGCAAGACATGAAACTACTGAGCTGGCTGCTGGGCTGACTGTAGCACAGTCAGGCATGACAAAAGCTGGAAGTCTGAAGGCACCAGAGGTCCTCTTTACATATTCTGCTGTCAAAAGCTGAGATGGGACATCTGGGAACCTTGTTACATGCAGATCTCTGGGGACTACAAGGTCAACACGGCTAACAGCAACAGAGGTGCCTATAAGCGTAAAGTGTGGGATTCCTGGAATTCCTAACCTGCCCCTAACCTCTGTACATTTTGCTCAGAACAATTCTTCCCTACAGGCAAACTCAGAGAAGGGCAGTAGAGGAATTCACAGTGCAGTCTCACCATGAGTCCTCCTGATAAAAGGCGCATTCCAAGGGTGCCTGCATTAGCAATGTGGAGATTGAAAATTCCTTCATACCCTCATGTTCTTGAAGCCCTGCAGTATTACAAAGTAAAACAGGGTGAGAGGAAATCTTAATAGATCATGAACCTTGGCTTATTAATTTGAATTTTTTTTAACACCACATCTCCTAAATGCTCTGGGTTTTTTGCATGTTATGCAAGTACATAACTGAAAGATAATAATGGAATACAACTCAGGAATACCCCAAAGCACTAACCACAAGCATTATGTTCTGTGAAATTAGAAGCATACTGAAGTAGCAGGGGCAAAAGCATTCCAGGGAGATACTTATAATGTAATCAAATTTACCACCTTTAAGTACTTTGGCATGAATTCCAGAAGCTATTATGCTCGTTAAGAATCAGACCAGGAGGAAATTTCTTTGTATACAATTTAAATGCAGCCTGAGAATCAAAACCAAAATGTGAGTTTTGTCCCTTTTGTTTCTTATGGGCAACCAGCTATACCATATAATGGCCCCATATCATTATATGTGATGAGTAGGCTGTAGAACACAAAGCCCTGGCCTAAGCTTACAATGGAATTGGAAGGAGTTCATGATTGCTTGTTTCAAATCCAAAGAGAAGAGGCAGTATGAAATAAATTACCAGAACACATCTGTCTGTGCTTGAACACCTCAGTTTTCTCTCAGAATCAACACAAACACAGTTTAGTTCAAACAAAAGGGAATGAATCACAACCAGCAGCATTAAATAATTTTTAAAATATCAAAGAAATGTGGAAGTCTTTTACATAATCTTTATTTTTCACAGATAGCTTTTTATTTGTTCAGTTTTAGAATATTTCCACAAAGTGGCTCGCTTTTAGATAATCAAAGCATACTGAATTTCCCATTGTAGATCTTTGACTCCTGTTTCTAAAAGACCTAGATATTTAGTTCACAAAAATAAGTGTGGCACCTTTCTTCTTTATGCATATTTGTGCAGCTGTCAAATTCTTAATTTCTCTGAACTTCTTAGCTCTCAAAGAAACACTATTTATCAAAACACACCTTCAAAATGCATACATCTTCATTCAAAAGGTAGTTGAAGCACGGACTTCCAATTAGGAAAAAAATGAGACACTAATGTTTTTATGGCACTGCAAGTCAAGAAATTTATTTCAAAGTTAGGAACCTGGCTTTCTAATGTCCAATTTACATGATTCAGTATGCTCTAATGCCAGATTACAGGCTAACAAGCCACACAGTTCTCTGAAACAAATTGCAGGTTCTCCTTGTGAAGCCACTAGAACTTCTATAAAAATTGTTAATTTGGGATACATCTGGGATGTCTGCCTAAAAATAGATGAAGGAAAGACAGGTTCAAGTGACCCATTCAGATGATATTTAATTCCAAAAACTTACATGCAATTAACTGGCTTTGGTTTTGAGAGCTGCCAAGAGCTCACTGTGAGCCAGCGGTGCACCTTGGAAGCAAAGGAACATCCTGGGCTGTGTGAGGAAAAGTATTGCCAGCAGAGGGGGGATCCTTCCTTTCTGCTCTCCACTGGTGAGGATACATGTGGAGTGCTGGGATCAGTTCCAGGCTTCCAGTAGAGGAGAAACATAGAGATACTGGAGAGAGTCCAGTGAAGAGCAGCTGAGGTGATTAAAGGTCTGGGGCATCTCTCTTCTGAGAAAAAGCTGAGACACTTGGGACGTTTTAGCCTGGTGAAAAGAAGACTCTGGGTGCACTTACTTAATGTATAAAAATGCCTGAAGTGGGGGTGAAAAGAGGACAGAGCCAGATTCCTCTCATTGGTCTCCAGAGAAAGGACAAGAGGCAATGGGCTCAAGAAAAAATACAGGAAATTCTATTTAAATATAAGGAAAAAAACCAAAACAAAACAACCCAAAGAGTTTTTACTTTGAAGATGTCAAACATTGGAACAGGTTGCTCAAAGGAGCCATGGGTTCTTTGCTCTTGGGGATATTAATGAAGGGACATAGCCCTCAGCAGCCTGTTCTGGCTGACCCCACTTTGAGCAGGGATTTGGAGTAGACAAGTCTCCAAAGGTCCCTGCCATCATCAAACATTCGGCAGTTCTGTGAAATTAAATCTAAACCACAGAGGGCATAATTTTAGCTAGGAGAACACCAGGTTAGGAAGATACTTTGAACGATAGTATACATTTTTTAACTGAATTATTTTGTTTTATACACAGATTTCTTAACAAATAGAGGGGTGTTTCACAATTACTTCTTTTCCTTGAGCATTATTCCAATGTTATGGCATGTTAGGTCTGTCTAGGGCAATACTCTCTTTAGCCCTGAAGCTGGAAACACATATCACAGTAATAGCATGTGACCCAACAGGTTGGGTTGTGATCATGTGACACCACATTGAACGGGATCTATAACAACAAATAAGGAGTTTCACACATCAGGGTGGAGAGTTAAACTGAAAGTTAGCTGCCTATAATTAGGAGGATAATTTACCTCTGGTTCTTGGAAGATAAATACCTTTTCCCTTACTATGTTTCACGGTGAATTTAGCAATACTATAAAATATATTGAGGGAAATGTGTATCAAAAGTCATGGTGTAAGAAAATTAGCATGTCCTTAGTAGCTTCCATGTTATACCTACAAAACTTAAAATATCAGTTTTTTAAAACAGCTATTGAAATGCTATGGCAAGAAGCACCAGCTTCATTTTGACCTGAAAAAATTCATATTAATAAAACACTTGTAGACCTCATCAGTTTTCTAGTCCTGATGACCTTCTCTTAAATAAGCACTCAGAGACAACAGTGAAGCCAGCAGTCTGATGAGCATTTCCCCTTTCCTGACGATGGGGTTTACAGTTCTCCTATCTGGACTCGGATACTGCTGGGGATTCACAATTCCTATATGGTAACATTAGGCCAGGCATTTGGCAGTAGAGTGCAAAAATCACACAATCTCCTCTGGATTTTTAGACACCCACTGTCAGTGCAGTTGCCAAGAACTGTTTCACACAGAACAGCACCAGTGAAAATCGGAACCTTTGCCCAACAGTGCTGCTCTGAGGTGGGTAAGCCAGCCAGGTTGGGGCTCTTCCCCTGCAGAGCTGCAGCTGCTGTGGGGGCAGCACCTTGACCAGATGTGCACAAAGGTGCCACCAAGGGATAACCTCTTGAAGTCCCCTGGTTCAAGCAGGAGGTCTAAATGAAACAATATTCATACAAGAGAAAGAAGGAAATTGCATTCCTTGAAAGATGCACTACAGAATTTAAAAAAAAAATATTAAAGTGCAATATTTATTCATAGCTTATGCTCTCTTTTTTCAGTTGAGTAAATGTTGAAGTTCACTGTAGTGTTGTCTGATACTGCCACATATCTGAGTTCTGTGTCATCACAAACATCACATCAGAAGAGCTGATTTTCTGCCAGAGTACATATCTGGTGAATGCCAGGAGATAATTTCACATTTACTTACTGTTATATAAAAGTCTCTTCCAAAATACTGTTCCAAACATAACATTTTATTAGGCAACTATTTACCTTAATTTCCTTTTATGAAATAACAGGATAGAGCTGTGAATAATGAATAATGTGATTTATCCAACAAATATATTTTGAGGTCTGGTTGTTTTGGGGGTTTTTATTATTTTTACAAATTCTTGATTACTAAACAACTAGAATAATATATCAGAACAGTGTGTGAGGAGGTTAATTGCTCTGAGACCACATTACAGCTAAAAAAAGTGGCAGGTTATATTGCCTTATGCTCAAGCCTTTTGTGTAATAATGTCTTTTAATAATATTTTGTTTAAGGATTTAAAAGCTGAAATAGTATTATTGCATATCATGCAACCACATACAGAGAAAAACAATGTAATGCTGAAATGTAGTGCTGGCAAAACTGTCAAGGGGTAACTTTTGGGTCTCAAAACCAAATGATTATAATGCCAAAATATTTTGTGTATAGCTGACTGTGACATCTGTTTAAGAAACATTAGTTCCTACAATAGTTTCCTGTGTCAGTGCATAGGACACAGGGAATATTTAATGCAGCAGAGGAAAGTAAAGAACTAACTCTTCAGTAATCTCTGCATAGCACAGCCATTCCATGTTTTATTTCAAAGAGGTTTTATTATTATTATTATATTTGCATTCTTTTATTCTTGCTCTGTAGAAGAGTTGACACGCAGCAGAGAGCTTGGTGGGGCTGTGACACAAGCTTTTACAAAAATATCACCCTTTACTCAAAAGCACTAAATGGACAGAGTTGAATAAATCAGAGTTTCCAGCTCCCTGCTGTTCAGACCAGGCTGTGCTGATGTCTCCCTAGGAGCAAGACGATCCCCTCCTGCTGCTCAAAAAAATTTGTTGCCCAGCAGAATGTGGAGAATTTTCTTGTGTAGAAGAAAGTGCCACAGAAAGTGTGTTTAGAAAATGTTAAAAGAAGTGTGGTTATGTTTCCCTCACCTGCAAACAACCTGGGATATTCCACTGGTGGCTGGTTAATACAGAATTTGTTAGCTACCTTCCAGGTAGCTAGGACAGTAACATTTGACTTCAAAATTTATGACTGCCACTTTCTTGTTCTGTTAGTTTGTGATAAGAGCCAAGTCCATGTTCTTTCTCTATAATCTATTTTCTGTAATTTGCACATGAAAGAGCTGTAAAGTGCCCCATATCTTTTAGGCAGGAAGAATGTGCAATTGCAAATGTATAATATATTTAATTGTTTTTCAAAGAGGCAGAATTTCTTAAATAACTGTAAGTGCCCTGTCTGTATCTTTGGTCTTCTTGAATTCCCAGTCAGTTCAGCCTAACTTTAAACAGAAAAGAAAACAAATCATAATCCTGGAAAAAATTCCCATCTACTAATTCCAAAACTGAATCTCTGCTGATCTTCAAGTGATTTTATCATTGATTTAATGTCTTAATTTAATTCACAATTTTCTTAGAAAAAGATAACTTTTGAAACATTGTCTTTCTCAACAACACCTAATAACACTTAATATTCACTATTCAGATACTTAAGGACATCACACATCCCATCTCCCATGGAGGTGCAGTCACTCTGCTGTGATGTTCCTCAGTAGCCTGCAGTCCTGCTGCACAAGCAGGAATTCCTCATTTAATCCAAAACATAAGGCAGTTGAATACAAATGAGGGCTGAGCTATGTCCATCCAAACCTGAGTGGCAAAGAAGGAAAATAATCCCCTAGACTAAATCCTCTCGCATTTGACACAGACCAGCTCGATGGAACAGGTTACAATATGAATTCACAGACAATTCTATAGGTACAGTGGACACCAAATTGGAGAGTAAGAGCAAACAAGTGGCACAGAAAAGGATGCCAGGAATTTTCTAATTGGCTTTGTCATTTGTCATAGAAAATTGGCATTTTCTACTATGATGGCCAGGCCATGCTCATCTTTGTCAGTGTTTAATGCCCCTCCCTACCCTCCCACTTGAGAGTTTGGCACACACACCAGGTACGTGTACTCTCTGATGGTAGGCAGCTATAATGTTATGTCACATTTAAATCTGGTTGAAAAAATAAACATTTCAAATCTCTCTGTGTCAGGACATTGTGTCAGTGTGATATAAAGTATACTTCTATACTAGAAAATAATATTGTCTTTAGAACATTTTCTAGTCCTTCAACAAAAGAGCAGTGCATTATGCATCCTCATAAATAAACTCTCTTGGTCACATTGCTTTGTGCTGTGGCCAATGGTAATTCCCTGGGAATTGTCCAGGGAGTGAATGCTAACTTAGGCAAAGCCCATGCCAGGGACTGAGCAAACAATTTATAAGCTTGGACCTTTGTAAGAAATGCTTGAGCCTATGCTTTCAGTGTATATTTCAAAACTGTAGCTGCCAGGTTAGATCTCCCATCTCAGGGTGAAATTCTCTTATTGCCAGTGAATGGCAATAATTCCCATTACTGCTCACTCTCTGTTCAGTTCTAGACCAGCATAGATTCCTGGGACAGAGATAAAGCTCACCACAAACCTCCATCTCACTGCTCTGCCTTCCTTTCCTCTCCATAATGGTCACTAGCAGGGCACAGAAAAACAAATGGTTTCAAGAACCTGGAGCTGGATTCCTTTCCTGACTGGTGGAAGAAAAGGGAGCTCTAGGGCTCCTGGCAAGGTAGATGAAAATACAGGAAAATACAGGAACCAGCTGCAGAAGCTGGATGGCATTAACTGGGCAGGGAAACTGCGTGGAGTTTTTGCCTAAAAAATTAGCTGAAGCAGAAGGTGGATGATACTTTCATTGCATTTCTCTGAGAAACTCTGAGTCCCAAACCAGCAAAATTCATCTTTCATTGAAAGGAAGGTAGAAAGTGGAAGAGTGAAGGCTGGAGGCATGGGGGGGTGAGGAGAGGTGTAAATGTGTTTTTTTTCTCTAAGAAAGCTGATTCTTTATTAGATATTTATGTTTCTGTGTGCTCATCCAAGTCATAGTGCATTGCTTCAACATTGTCCTTGCTCTGTATGGTTCACTTTAGATAGATTTGCAATTTAGGTGAGTTGCAAATTTAGCTGAAATTTAAAAATAAACAAAAACATTTTTACTGAGCACAATAAATACACAATTTCTCAATTTTTCATCAAGTTTTGCAGATGTCATTCAACTTAGAAGACATTTATAAGGATGATGAATCACTTTTTTTCCCCAGAAAACCAACTCCTGTAAGATTTTAGGTTTTTTTCCAAATGAAGTTCTTAGACCTTCTTTAAAAATGTTTGCAATAGTTTTTATAATATATGAAAACAATATTTCTGCATGTCCTATTGTTAGGAAATGAAAGAATTGATTTTTTTCAAGCAAGAAAGCAGGATATCAACCTTATGCAGTTATTTGGTGAGTAAATTTTTACCCCCTGTGGTTATGCTTTGTCAAAATTACAGGCCTTTGAAAACAAGGTGTTATAATAGGAAATGTCAGTCATCCTTAATAACAGATTCACTTAATAACTCTGCCTATGATGCAGAATATTGTAAAAGAAAGAAAATAGAAAAAGAAAGAAAAACAAGATTTTAAAAATCATTCAACTTACACATCTGAGGAACAGTTGGAAATTCACACAGGATTTGTTTAGCCTCTGGTAAAAAATACTACCAGAAAAAAATATTGCTCTTTCATCTCTGTAACACTATGAACTAACTTTTTAGCAAAATCTTAGACTTAAAGAAATGGATGGCTCTCTAGGGGATGTGAAATGCACTTTCAAGCCTCTAATTTTTCAGAAGAGGGTCTAAAAGGCAGAAGAGATACATGAAGACTTCAAGATTTTTGCCTAGGTAGCTATTACAATAGTGTTTGCCAAAACTTTTTCATATTCTTGAAATGTCATACAAATAATATGCAAGACATATTAATAATTTTTAGAATATGGTAAGCCGTAGAAACTGAAACATATTTCCTTTTTAGAGATGTAGAGAGAGCCTTCAGCTAGGAAAAATAGTTAGATAATTTTGGAAAATATGGACAATTACTCTCCAGGACATCTTTTCAACTGACTAGAAACCTGTGCTCTCTAAAGTTCTGAATCCAGAATAGTATAACATTTTTGTGAACAAATAACTTGGAAATACTTTTGGAGGTTGTCACTTACTGTTAGCTGAAGATGGTCTTAGGGGATATATCAACAACCTTGCTGAAGAACCCAAAATTCAAGTCAATGGACTAAATATGTGCACTTTGACTAAGAGAATTCCACAATTATAGCATGTGCCATGAATGCACAATAATTTTTTGCAGTCTAGGAAGGTACAATCAACAGTAATCAGAGGTCTGAAGACAGTGAAAGAATAGAAAATTTCCCATGATAACAGTAACATCCAGCAGGCTGTTGATCAGAAATTGAGAACAATACTGTCACTATTTTATTCATAAAATGAACATAAAATTGTTCAAAATTGGTTTGTATGGGCCTCATGATGTTTGCATGGACCTTTGTTTCATGTTTGGTCACTACTCTGTTTGATGAGTGTGGTCTCCTGGCTATAAACAGTCACACACAACCACTGGACTTCTGGGTGAACAACAATCTGAAAAGTGCAGCATATAAATTGTAGAGAATTGGTTTGAAACTGGGCACATTAACTTCAAGGAACTTAAAAACAGGAGTTAAAACTGGTGAAGTGTTGCCATGAAAGATGGATATACAAAACAGGGATATGAAGTTAGTCACGAATACAAGGAGAGGAAGAGTAATGAAAGAGGGGACATGAAGAAAATGAAGGGAGATATATGTAAAATTAGATAATTTCATAAGGAAAAAAACATGAAACTAAATAAACCAGAAAAGTGTTCAGGGATTTATAACATCTTAAACAAATATGAAGTGCCATCCAATTAATCTAATGATACTGCACAGTCAATTTACTGGTGTAAACATCAGGGCACATTTTGATGGCAGAAATCATGACTGACTGCTCAAGGACAGCAAATACAACACAAAGCCTGCCTTCTTTCCAGCTTACAAATTTACAAGATGCTGAGCATGAAAGGTGAGAAGATAAATGAAAGACAGCATCTTTTAATATGCAACATGTTTTCCTCTGCCAAAGTAGGATGGTAGAGTGATTAGACTTTAAAAAAAAAAGGGAAGCCAACGAATTCAAGATATAGTAAAGTAAGCATAACAGTGCTGGTTTGTAGTGGCATTTGTGCCATCATTTATCACTCAAAATATATTCATACACCTCTGCTGCCTCATTGCACCTCAGTTCAGCTGCTGCAATGTATTCATAATCATGGAGGGTGTGCTGAGGGGAAGAGTGGAAAATTTAAACAAGAGTGACAATCTGAAAAAACATTTTTTGTTCCTATTCAGTATACATTGAAAAAAAATTATAAAGAATATATAGAGAGAATAAGAAACAAGGACAGTAATAATCTTCTTATAAGTATTGTATCACAGGCAACCCTCAACCCTGACTGGCTTTTCAACACAAGGACAACAATAAGGAGTCAGGAGGAATTTCATGTTACCCAAGAATATCAGACAAGAATTTCAGTCATTGTGTATCAAGCCCTGTAGAGTAGCTAACCTGAACCTCACATAATAAAATAGTTCTCACACACACAAATTCATCATGAGATCCTGAATACAGAACTAAGTGAAGCCATTTTCACTATTCTCAAACATAGTTTATCACAGATGAAACTCATCTGATCCTTCCTTTTCCCACATTTGTCCTCTCATGGCTCTGTAGAGGTAAGAGCTTAGATTTTGATTAAATGCTAGTTTTATTCAAGGTTGTTGTTTATTAGTTCTGTGTTCATACAAGTATAAAAAAAATTCACTTTTAGAAAATTGCATATTTTGACTCAGGTAGCTCCTACCTTCACAATCTCTCAAAATAAATAAAAATAAATTTGCTTTTATTTTTCTTTGAAGTTCTGTTTGGCAAATTTGATTCCTACAAATAAAACTTACCAACAGAGCCCTTAACACAAAGCAATGATTAGCAACTTGAGTTTAAGGAGAAGAAAAAAGAAAAAAAGAAAAAGGTAGAGTTTAGACTTCAAACAAAGGCATAGGTGAGGAACACACTTCCTTTGGAAATATCTTCACACTGTTACAAGTGGCTGAGGTACATGGTTTGAAGTTATTCTTGAGTGAGTGAGGTTAGGTCAGAAGAAATCAACCTCCAATAACTTAGTTACAGAGCAGAGAGTTTGACAATATCAAGGTTAATTACAATCTTCTAACTTTCTGCTAAAATGAAACTTTTTCATTCCACTTATGAAACCAGCTAGAGACATAAAACATGAGTCAATTCAAATTAAGGGCAAGAGGCTCAATCTCTCCTCAAAACACCCAAGTTTTCACTGACTCCCTGTTATTAAACTGGGGGTAAACCCTTTTGAATCTGTCAGTTTATCTCAGTTGCAAGGGGCCAAATTATAACCAAGGGTTTCAGATAAGCAAAGCATTCTCCTAAACCATTTGGTACTGTGTCTTATTACATTTTTGAATGAGAAACTGGCTTTTATCTCTCTAGTTAATAACTGACAAATTTTTTATTGATAAATTGATAGTTTAAGTGAATGTACCTGTCTCAAGTCACTACAGCAAAGTCTGTTCATTTAGAAATAACATGCCAGGTTATAAAATCTTAGAAAGTTGTGAGCATGTGAAAAGTCAAGTTATTGATAGCGTATTATAATTAATTTAATTTTCCTAAATGGAAACTTTATAGTTGTGCTGGTTTTGCACCACAGAATGATAACTTTCAGAGCCTTGTGTGACCAAAGAAAACCAGCTGCTTTCTGTGAGGGTTGTGCTGTGGGTCTTGCCTTTGCCAGGCTACCATTTCCAAAGTCAGAAATAGACTGTATATCAGGAAAAGGCATGAAGAGTGCCATGATTTCCTTGCATATCAACATGTACATTTCCCCTGGAATACTTAAGACAGCAGGCTTTAATATGTCTCCAAAGAGAAGACAGTTCTGATGGATGAAGCCTGTCTGTGGGAGAAACAGAAACATGCATATGAATTAATGAAAGACACATTAAACACATAAACCAAAGTTTGTCTGGTGGTGAAAGTGCTCGCTTGCCATGGCAGACACGGGGATCACCATGAAATGGAGCCTTGGTCACTGCTGACCTTGGTCCCTGAGTCAGCTGCACTTGCTGCACAGCCAGGGTGCGTCACTTCTACTCTCACATGCTCTTTCTTAGAAAAGCAGGTGACAATATTTACTATACTTTCTGTGATTTTTAAAGATAGGAAACATGGCAGGTGAATATCTATGCAGCTCATCCATAGAGATTCATCAAAGTGAGATGCAATGGGATGTTGCCAGTATCAGCATTTTCAAGGAGGTATTTGGATCTGGTAATGATTCCATCCAGTTTACACTAGACTTAAAATAATGGCAAAAAACAAATTCAAATCTCTGTACTTTTTACACAATTCCCTTATAAATCAATAATCCTTCAGTTAATACACACACTGGTACATTCAAATGTAGACTGCTCACAACCTAAAAAAGCAATTTTTGTTGGAACTTATACCAATATGTATGAAATGAAACAACACTGCTTTTGATATAATTGAATATTTTATCTGTCCTTAATTTTGTACAATAAAAAGATTTGCCAAACTTCCCAATAACAATGAGGAATTGTTTTTTAGGAGGGGAAGCATCAATCTGTCCTCCATTAAAAATCATAGCAGCTTTTATGCAAGAAAAAATTAGGATCTGATGTTTTCTTACTCATTAATGACAGTGTGGAGTTATGATCTATGCTACCTGAAAAGGATCTTTTATGGTTTATATTGAATTAGGACTTGTGTGATACTATGGTTCTTCAGAAATACACAGAGCAGTACTTAAAACTCTTTGAACATTTGATAAAGCTTTATATTCTAGAAAGTATTAGGTAATTTATTAAGCAAAAAATGTTTTTTAAAGTGGAAGGGAAAATCTGGCTTGGATAAAATATTACACATGGAAGGTACAGTATCTGAATAATGGTATTAAGTAAACTCCATTTTTAGTCTTATTGCATCAATCTGATGGAAGTTGTGTGTCAGACCACAGAACAACATAATCATAACTCAAACTGGATTTCTTTCTTGTGGGAATAAATTACAGGCATGTAATTCAGTTAAAAAAGAGCAAAAAATTATTTCTGCTGGGCTTTGACCTCACGTCATGCAACTCCATACAGAAACTGAAGGAAAAGGTGTGAGTTTCATCTGCTCTTTCCTGCAGGTCACATATCCCAGGACCTTTCCATGTGCAGAGTGACTTTAAAGATTTCCAGAGTTATGCTCACATTTACCACAGCTAGATTTTATTGCTCTATTGTTGGAAACGGAGAAATGGATGATAAGTGGCTTCAACTCTATCATCAGCCACTAGAAGCTAGGCAGCAAATAAAATTGTCAAGTAGCTCAGGTTCACAGCTAAAGCTGGAAATCTGGGTTCCAAATGTTCCTTCCATTCTCTTGACAAGTGTTTCCACAACCTGCTCGTTTCCCTGAAGTGAATTAATAGCTTCCCTTCCTAGAGCAGCAGTGATGATGACAAATTTGGCCAGCCAAATTTCCCACAAATTGGCCAAACCCTCCCACCACCTATGGTTACAGTCCAGGCCAGGGAAGATGCACTATGTGCAATAAAGAAGCAGAAATCAGAGTGTCTTTCTGGACCATTGCTTCACACTTTGCAAAATTGCCTTGAACTGCAATATCTTGAAAACCAGACAGCAGCATTTTATATCAATTTCTGAAATAATTTTACTTCAGTTGGAAATAATTAGTTTTAAAATTGAGTAGGTGATGGATGTTACAAAAGGTACTAAATCAAAGAATAAATAGCTCAATAAATATTTACCATTAACAGCACTCTTTGTTCCACATCATTTCTGAAGTTCCTTTAATCAGCCTCTGATTTATAAGTCAAGAAGGAAAAAAAATGCACCTTATCAGCTCTCCCTGCACCAAGAATGTCTCTGAAGACAATGAAAAGAGTGCTTATTTAAAATTGCTCTTTATTTATACACCAAATGAAAGTACTTTATAGGCACTTCTTATTTCATTACAAGCTTATTTCAGGTCACCTTAGGCCGTATCTTTCAGATCTGATGAAGGTATCACAGTGCTTTTCAAACTTGAATAACCACTGAATTCAGGGAGTTCTTTCTGATTTACACCTGCGTAACTGAGCACAGGATCAGGCAGCTGTTCTTTCCCAAGGGACTAGAGTTAACATTCAAATCTCAGGGAAGGTCTATTGCAAGGCAAGTAAAGACCTTGCAATGCTTTGATGTTAATGTGTTGTATCCCATCCATGATAATCCTACCAGGACAGATTCTCAGCTGCTGCAAACAGCTTCAAGATTTCACCTGAGTTGTTCTCACTAGCTGCAAATTCAGCTAATCATTCTATAGTGCATCCTGCAGCACATAAGGAGGAGCATAATAAATTCTTTATGGAATTAAGTGGGGGAAATTATGATAATAGAGAATTATGTCTGTGGTGTTATGCACACAAAAGACAACATATTTAAAATTATATTCCCTGAAGCAGTTTTAACTCAGCTGCTTTGTATAAATGTATTAAAGCTTTAAAACTAATATCATGTGTTGAAAACCAGAATGCAACATATGTGCCAAGGGATTGAGATATCACCACAGTGGGAACTGTAACTATTAATTTGCTGATTTTAGTGAAAATAAAGACTAACTCCTGGCACTGTTTTTCTCTATTTATTTATCATTTTAGCTTTTCAGTTTTACTACAATTATTCCCACCCAACCCACTACACTAGGTAAACAATTATACAAATGAACATGGATGATAATTCACAAATCAGCAATATGTCAAATATTGAAATACAGTTCTAGGCAGAAAAGCCAGTGTTATATGGACCTCTTCCAGCCAAGGTCTTGCAAGCAGCAGAATTTAATTCTTAAATACCAGAATTAAATATTTTGTTCCTGAGTCTTTATTAGACCCTAGACAGCCAAAGTAGGGGAGGTTCTCTGCCAAACTAAAAGCAATTAGAAGCCAACCTTTACAGAAAATATTTGCCGTGCACAATAGCTTATGCTAATTCACTAGTCCTGTTTCCACTGAAGAATGTATGAAGATGTTTATGAATCAACAGGATATAAAGTTATGTGGTTGCCATTTATGTTGGAGAAAATGGCAATAACATTTTCTTTTTTATTGTTGAAAGCAATAAACATGGAAGTTTATAAAGAATGATTTGTGGTTGGCATGCAGAATAAACTCTCATAGAATCAGAACTCTATAACCTTTCAGATATCTTTCATCCAAAGTAGCCTTAAGCAAAGACAAACAACCTCCTAAAAGTTAAAAAAAGAATTGATTCACTTCAGTAAAGTGATGGATGATATAGGACTAAAGGGTAGCTAATTATTAACTATAACATTAAACAAGTGGTTAACAAAGATTAATCTTCAAGACAGTTTACAACAAGTACAGATAGCTCATTAGATTACTGTATTTTTGGTGCCTGAATAATAGAAATTATGAAGAATTCTCATTAATGAGGATGTTATTTCCTCTCTGCATGAATACTTGGCATTTTTTTTGTTTGAACATCATGTTTGATATGCATAAAAAAGACTATGACCAGATGAATCTTAATTGGAAAAGAAACTAGCACTTAGAGGTAAACATGAATTCCTAATTACTTTTCTTTTTTAAGATTAACTTTTTCTATGTTGCTCTGCAAGACTGTATTTTACAATTACAATTACAATTTTGTCATGTTGATGAGATATTGATTTGGCTTTTATTTGACATGATTTTCTTCTAAATGTTAAGCATGGAAATTCACATATTACCACAGAATCTTTCTACAGTTCATTGAAATGTATGCTTTGCACCTGGAACAAAATATAGCTCTGAATATGTGTTGTCTTCTGAAATGCTGCAATTTTTTGAATAACAAAACACTAAACATATAAAGGAAGATCTCTAGGAAAATAATCTAGATACATAATTGTTCTAGATAAAAAAGTAACATCTTTTTTTTAAAGATAAATATTTTTAGCAGTTTAGTTCCATTAACAGAAAGGAACAATTGCAACTATTTTTCCCTGTCTGAAAATGCAAACATAAAACTATGAGAATGGCATATTTCTGTGGTATTGATCTCTCTTGATGTTCACAGAAGCCATTTTCTGCCTTGTTGAGGTATTACAATACATTAAACCAGTACTCCAGATCCTTGCACGTAGTATTTGTTCTTTTCTTCACTGCACATTTCCAAGTCGACTGATGAAAGACTAATATTCTTCCTTCTTTTTAAGCAGCTTCAAGACAATTATCATGCCTGAATTCCAAAACTCTAGGAAATAGCTCCTATCAGACAACTCTTTATAAAATAGATTTTAATTAACTATATTCTAAGATTAAATAAAACTATATAAGAAAGAAATTTCTCTACAGATTTCTGACCTGGATTATTCAATTTCTTTCTTGACTATATGGGTGATCTCCAGCTATGCTTCAAATCTGTTCTTGGAAGTGCCCCTCATTTAAGACTGTCCTAGGGTGACGTTATGGTGCTTGTATCCCCATTAGTGTGTTCTGTTTATGCTGGATATTATGTTCTGTGCCTTCCGGCTGCCTCTGAAAAACAAAGTTTTGTTTTGTTATCAGCCTGCTCACTCCCCCACAGTCGGTGGGACACAGATGGGGCAAGTACTTAGTGCTGCTTTTGGCTTTGTGCTCTTGCTTTTGCTCCTGCTTTTGCCCTGCCTTTTGCTTTTGCTAGTTAGTTTAGCTTGTTAGTTTAGCTTGTTAGTTTAGCTAGGCAGTCTGAATTTTTCCCTGATTGTTTTTCCTTTCCTGTTTTGGAACTACTCGAACGTGCTCCAGACTGGGACCTGGGAGCACGAGAATTTGCACCCTGTGGCTGAAGCAGCTGCCCCAGCACCGGAGGGACTGATAACAGAGCGACCACTCCCAGGAGAGACTTTCTGAATTTGTCATCTTTTCAGAGCAGTGAAAGAGTTTTGTCATGCAGTATTGCTCATTTTGTGTGCTGGGGGGTGTTTTGCCTGTTAAATAAACAGGTTCCTTCCACTTGTCTCTGAGGAATCCTTCCTGAACCAGTTGGGGGGTGGGGGTAGAGGAGCCTTGTGATTTTGCTTTCTGAAGGGGCCCCCTTTGGAGGTTTTCTCCCAGATTTGCTCTAAACCAGGACAAAGACTCTCCTGATTTCAGTCTTAATCTGCAGGTGAAGCTGAGAAATATCAGTTGAGAATAAGCACGAATACATCACATGTGTGTCAGTACATCAGCTGTGTACAGCACTTGGCGCAGCTAAATCTCCCAATGGCCTGCCTTCTGCTTCTGTGTCGAGAGCAAGTCATCTAAACAGCAATAGCATCACATTACTGACATGAAAATAATATGACTCACAAGGTGGACCTGCATCCACAACCATACCTAGTGTCTGATATCAGAACAGTTTGAACAAAAACCATTCCATCACATAGTGCCGTTTTACGGAGACGATGTCTTCTCCTCCCCCTTACCTGATGAAGTGCCACCACTGAGAGACAGCAGTTTCCATCTTGCATGTCAGGAAAGAGTTCTGTGCACCCGAGTCAGAGAATCCCGGAAATGTATCAAGCATCTGTAGGACTTAAAAGACCATAAGAAAGTTCATAGAGGAAAAAGCAAAGCCCCCTTTAACTTAGTGCTCTCTGGCCAACAGACAAAGCCAATGAAAGGGATCCAGTCTTAATAACACTTAATAGCTCATGTACTTCTCAAATCTGAATTCAAATTTTGCAACACATCACTTTATGTGTTTCTGTTCTTTGAATCTCAGCTAGTTTTTACCATCCAGGTTATCCTCTGACAAGCATATAATCTTGTCAGCATATAATATAATCTAATCTATATATTGTGCAAACCAATTACTTCTTTTATTTGTTCCAGATGAGATAAGAACTCTTGTTCCTTATTTACCTTCCCCATGACACTCAAAATTTGGTAGGATTCTGCACCACATAAATAATTTTCTTTTCTTGCGTCTTAAAGAAGGTTTTCTTGTACCTTAAAGAAAGTTCCTACCGTACTTTTGACTACCTTGATAATCTTGTCTGTACATTTCTAGCGAAGGACACAAAGAACACATGCCATTCAGGATGTGTACCACTAGTGCACATACTCTGTGCATTATATTTTAATTTTCTTCTTCTTTTTTTTTTTTAACCCTAGTAATTTTTATATATTTTAAATCACTGGAAATTGAGCTAAAGTCTTAATATTACAAAACTAAAATCCCAATCCTTGGGATTGTAGCACTTGGAAATGAATGTTCAGTTCAAAGCTCATCTCTGTGCTAATAGGTTGTTTCCCAATGCCTCACTTTCTAACCCATTTATTTGATACTACACCCCTCAGTCAGTATTGGGATGTCCTTCTCCAGTTCTTCACTGTCAGCTTCTGTGTTTCTAAACAACTTGACAATCATAATAACTGTTTATCAGCACCTAATATTGTGAATGCATCAAAGGTCCCCATAAAATGCAAAAGTGCCTTCCCCTCATGGCAAGGGCTGCATATTCCCACAGTTTTTCCTATCTTGTAAATATCATTTTTGGAGACACCATCTTTATTTTCTCACAACATCTTTATTAAGAGATTTTGGTAATGGTGTTGCCTTGGAGAAAGCTGGGTAGGTAATCTGCAGTCCCTTAATTATGCTCATTCATTCATTCATAGAAGTCCATAGATTCATAACAGATGACCTCCCATTACAAAACTGGTTTTAACTCTTTTTGTTCATCCATATGCCCCCTAACACTTTCTGGCTAATTGATTTGATACAGATTACCCTGTCTACAGTAGTTTGAATTCTCCCAGGTAATAGTTTGGGAAATTCACATCATAACTGCCAGCTTCTGAATCACTGGTACTGAATTCAATTTATGCACAAGTTTACATACAATGATTGATAATTCATCTAGTTCATGCTTTAGTTCCATTAGATATCTCCATGTCTTTCTAGCTGTACTTGTTTATTGTTTTCAATTGTTGTATAATGATTTTACTGACATTTGTAGACAAATGTTAGACAAGTCTCCAAATTCACTTTGCATTAAAACAACACCATCGTATGCTGTTTGCCCTCTCCAACCCACAGAACGTAGGTGTAAAATCTAGTTTTTCTGTAAGGGATTTATCTTTTCAGACTGCCCTTTGTATATATTGATCTTGTTTTCCATAAATAATCTCTGGCTTCCCCTTATCCCAATGTGTTTTGTTTTTTTGGTTTTTTTTTGTTTTTTTTTTTAATTAGTTTTAAGCGTTCTACATAATTTTCTACAAATTTCTTTTGACAGCCTTGCTACTGACTTAATTTAATCTGCTATGCATTTTATTCATATTCCTTTTTTTCTCTAGGATTTAGTCCACCATTTAACTGGGGGGGAAATAGGGGACTTTTTCTTCCTTCATTTTCTTTCTAAGAAATTCATGTTCTTAACTATTATTTGTATTGATTCTCAATCTCTTTTATAATACTGATGTCATATAATTATGGCACAGCCATCTACATGTTATGTGCAAATATATACCCTTCCAGCTGTTCCTTCTAATTCTTTTTAAACATGATTTTCTAATTTAGGCACATGCCCTTATGAAAACAAGGCATTATCACACTGGGGGGTGGTCTCTGTTCATCTTTCTGGAATGCAGGAACCCTGTGGCCACTGATTTATTGTACTTTTTTGATAGACATTTGTAACCAACGCGTATGCACTGCACAAAATCAGTTTTCCCTTTGTTGCATATTAAGAGTTATTCCATTATCTGTTCATTTACAGGGTTAAAGAGTTTTGTGGTTTGATTTTTATAGAGAATGTTTGTTAAGGGTAGCATTTTAATAATAACTTGAGAAGATAACTAGTATTTGATTATATTCTGGGGTTTAGGGTTTTTCCCAGATAGAATGGGGGTTTTTTTCTAAATATGTTATGGTCAGTATTTGTCAAAGCCTTCACCTCAGTTGTTTCTTTTTTCCATTATTTTCTGTGTAATGCAAGAGAACAGTCTGAGAGGAATTTCTTCACTTTTACACATTAAAAATAATTTTTTCTAAGAGTTTATTGTTTCAAATAGCTAGGAAACTACTTCTGACATTTATTGTGATATTTGATAAATTTTTGTGGGTACAGTTGAAATAATTCATTATTACTGCTCTATTAGTTTTCACTCTTTTAAATGTCTCACAACACTCTATTCTCCATTTGCTCTGATGATGAAGTCAGCAGTACAAATCTATTACATTTTCTATCCTCTCCTGAAGGTTTAGTTCCACATGTCCATCTTTATTACCCATATCCTTTCCCCAAGGAATAGTTTAGGGCTAGACCACAACGTATGATTGACTCTTTTCTTTCAGCTATATTTTGTTAATAGGTATTTCAATAGACAAATTTTCTCATTTGGCCAGCCTTCCTTTTAAAAATTTCCCTTTGATGTTCATACACATAGCACATGCTGCACTTAATTTGGCTCCCATTTCTCACAATCACTCACTTGGCAATTTAACTCTTTCTTCAGATTTTACATCAACATGCTATTATCCTATTGCTTTTTCTCTCTGTTTTGGAAATAAAAGCAAAAGGTATATCCTGATTAATTGTATTCAGAATGGAATTAATCAATGTCAGAAGCTCTTGAAGACCTTCTTTATAGTTCTTTTCCAAAGTAGAAGCTGTACAGGATTTAGCAGACTGTGAACTAATGTTTAAGACAGCAGCTATATACCTAAATAACAAATTAGTTTGCTTCACCAAACTCAGAACAACATTTTTCCTCCTCAGTGTTCATTTCCAGGTGTAACAGGAACTATGACATTTTTAAGGAGATTAATACCCCAGAATGAAAAGAAATCAACTTCAATTTCTAATTAGGTCCATGTAAGTTTGTAACTCTACCTCAAAAAAAAAAAAATTAAAAACTCCAGCAACACTGGAGATAACTTTCTGGGAGATTTAGAGCACATCTTGGAGGATTTAAAAGCAAGGATTTTCTATACAATTTTCTATGGTATAATGCCAAATGTTATTATGCCTTATTAGGTTCCTAACACTTGATGATCATAGTTCTGCCGTTCTTTTTACCTCTGTGCTGATTACACATTTATTCCTATTCATTTTGTATTTTTTTAAAGCTGAAAACTATTATCATCTTCTGCGTTTAGTGTTCTCATTTCACTTTACAATTATTGCTTTATTCTGGTATCTAGCTTATTTTCTTCATTCCCTTTTACCTTTTGTGAATGCAGTTTGTGGGGTTTTAACTGGTGTAACAAACCTCACAATTCAATTTCTTTTATTTCTCTTGCTCAGCAACACCTGTTTCTTTTTATGATATGTTAGTTTTCAGACAGACAGCTGATTGACAGGCCTGGAAGCAGAAGTCCCATTTGTATGTTTACTGGATTTGAGCAAGCTGAAGCAGTAAAAGATTTTATCACGGATTTTATCCCAGCTTCCTTGGAAAGGCCACTGATGAGGTATTTAGCCCAAGTACTCTAAGTCTTCCCAGGATGTTGCTAGTTGCAAAAGGATTTTGTTTTTTAAATGGATCACTGCCTACTGGACTTAGATGAATTGGCAATTTCTGCCTTAGGAACACAGAAGTTTTTTATCAGGCCAGAAAACATCTATCAATTGCCTGGTTACAACTCCTGCATTCCTTTATAAATACACAGTACCTGTTCACCCTCTTCAACAGCAAAGATCTTCATGGTATGCTCCAGTGAAACATTTGTGAGGTGAGGAAATGCTTCTATTGCCATTTACAGACAACTAAATCAGGTAAAAAAAGAGTAAAAATAAAACTTCATAAAATATTGATGAATTAGAATTTATCTAGCTAAACACCTTTCTTCGATGATCTGAGTTTAAATGTGACTCTCTCAAGTGCACACAAACCAGCTGCCAACAGAGCAAAATATTTAAGCCAACTTTGTCTATTATGTCAAGTCTTAAATTATTAAAGCTTTTGCATTTTATTTTTTTTATGTAGCTCAAGTCACTGAGATAAATTTTTTGCCCTCATGTGAAGAAGGGAGGGAAAAAATTCTAATGATGAATTAGAATTAGAAACCATCACTAAAATAGTTTTCTAAAATCACTGTTTTGTTTTACTTAGAGAAGTCAAACATTTTATCAACTGCATAAAAGTTGTCAAAGTTTGGGACATTTTTATTACCATGGTTTCCCTCATAATAAAACAATTGTTGTCTTCAACTTTTATCTTGAATTATGTAGCATTCATGTATATCTTAACTCTAGTTCCTTAATACTCCATGTCCAGCTGCTTAGCATGGAGACTGGTATTTAAAAATTGTTAAAGAAACCTGCAGTCCATTTGCAAAGAACATTCAATCATATCCCCCTAACATTGTATTTTCAAAGCATAGCTTACTCAGATACAAAGAAATTCTCAGCTTTTCCAACAACTGAATTGCTATATCAGTATCTTGGACTTACATTTAAGAAAGATGTAAAGGATGTGAACATGTTGGTCACAGATGAAAACTGGAAAATGCACTTTGTGTGACAAAAACCATAAAAAAATAGCAATGCTTCTCTAAATGAATGACATCATGTTGTCACTTCAGATCCAGAATAACATGGGTAAGGCTCTTCTGAATACCTTTGTATTTAAAACTCATCAATTCCTCGATCAATTTTGTTAAGAGCAACAAGAAACAACCTTCTTATTAGGAACCAATAGCCCTTGGCTAAGTTAAATGAGAGATAGTCACCCAGCTCAGCTGCTAGTAACAGATCACCTTTTAATTTTGGGAAATAAGTCCTCTTGTTGATATGCTGAGCATGACATGAACAGTACAAATCCTGAGATTTTTGTCAGTGTATATGAAATATTTCTTTCCTGACCACTAATAAAAAGTATTTTGATTATTTTACCTGTTCTAGTATTTAAATGATGTGAAAGCTGAGCATTTCATAGGGTATGCTTGTAACAGAAGAGATGAAATTGAGTCCAGCTATCCACATCTTCACTGTCCCATTGATGCCTTTTTCCCAAAGGCTCATAATCATCATCCTTTCACTGTGAATATCAGTAACTCTGGAGCACAAAGCACAGTGTGTAGCTTTCTGACGTGCTATGGGAACTAAGTATCTATAAGCAATCTTGCTATTTCTGAGTCAAAATTCAAGGTAGAATATAGTGTGGATTAAATAGAAACTGTTCCTCATAGTGGTGTTATTTTTTGTCATCTTTTGAGTTGACTATCCAACTGAAAAAAGACAGGTTTTAAAATCATTAGTACAACTTCTGATTAGAGTAATTTTAACTAAAATTCACTGTTCCCTATCTAGAAATTTAAATGTGAACTGAATGTCTGCATTCTCTTTACAGTCAGTGGAAAGCAGCGTATTTATTCACAATTCATTTACTGTATTTTAAATTTCTATTTGAGAATGAGATGAATATTTAGGTTGAATGTTTTGTTGTCCATATTTGCTGAGATTAATCCTCTGCTTTGCATATAAAAAACCTGACTGGTTCCACACAAAGATGTGGTGGGGAGGGAAGGCCATGCAGGAGCTGGATGGAGAGTTCCAGGGTGTGACTTTATTGAACCTAAAGTGATCACAAGCTGGTCGTAGCACCTGTCCATGACAAGAACCTCATTAGCAAGCAAAAATTCTTTGGCACATTTTAAAGCCATAATTCTTCACAGCTGCATCTGCCTAGGGACATCCCTTTGCTACAGATCTTTGTTTTCAAGAAGAAATTAAAATATTTAGCAAAATATATACAACAGTCTTTCATCAGTTTATGTGCCTTTGAATCTTCAGTGACTTGTAAAAGACAATTTAGAATAATGCACACAAATTTAGCGAAACACACTTTTTATTAATTTTTTTTTTGTGCTGCCACTAGCATACCAGTAACTGCTGAATATTGCCACACTTAAAAAAAGATTTGTCAGTGATACTACTTCAACACTGGCAATGCATAGCTTCTAATGCACTAAATGCCACTTGAATATTTATTGGCATTATAGAACCATCTGCTTTCAGCTTTTCCAGACTAAAACATAATTTCCCCTCACTGGAATGCTCTCATTTTGCCTACACAAGAAAATCCATGCAAGCCAACTAACAGAGATAACAGAAACAAAGCTGAATTCAAAGAAAAAAAAAACAGCTGTTTTTTTCCATTCAGCATTAAGAAACCCTTTCAGCTACAGATTCCTTATGCTGGGATACTGAAGTAGAAGGAAGAATACTGCTATGAGCTTGAGGAAGGAGCAGAAGGGGGACTGAAGCTGCAGCTTAATTCCCTTCCAAGGAAAAACCTTCAGGACTGTTCTTTTGTCAAACCATCTTCGCTGATGCCACTAATTTGGCAGAGGGCTCCTGTGATTTTAAGTCAGCCCTGTAAAACTCTTTGTTGATGTATTTTTGTTTTGCTCTGTAGCTGGGCAGTGTAAATACACAGCAAAGGACCAGGAACTGCAAGGCTGGGATTCACGCTCTCGGACAAGTTCCCTTAGCTCTGGGTTAGAATCTTGCTCTTCTCATTTGTTCTCCTTTGCCTTCATGACTTGCATGCTTTTCTGCAAAGTACTGCAGACTCAAAGGAAGAGTACAGTGAAAGATGCTGTAGTGAAAGACCCTATAGTTCTAACATGGACCAACAAAATAAAAGATCAGGGATCAGTCTCTCCCTGGGTAAATTTTCCAGGTGAGGACAGCCTGCAGATTTGTTCTGGGTGAGCTCTCGAACAGCCAGACTAGTTCAAAAAAAAGGTAGATAACACCATCAATACCCATTGTCATAGAAAAATGCATAAAACTAATTTAATTACTATTGCCAGAAGGGATCTTTATTCTTTGGCTCCCAAGTGGATGGCAGTATTTTGCTTGTAGTGTTATTCAGAGGGGAGAGAAACCTCTGACAGACCCCTGCATTTGAATGTTATGGCATCCAAAAAAAATAGCAATGTTTTTATACAGCTTTCTAAATCACCTTTGGATCACATTTGGATCCAAATATGATCCAAATCACCTTTGGAAAGCATTTTTCTCACCATCAACAGGACAAAATCTTACCAGTTTCAGTGAGTACAGATTACCCTGTCAAAGTGAGTGTTGACTGTCTTAGCCTGAATGTCACTCTAGAAATAAAAGCTTACAGGCTATCAATATAAATTCAAACAAGATGAATATTATGCTCTCCAAGTCTCAGGAAGCACAACCAGTCATCTAACTAGAGTACTTGTTAGTTATAGTTATGAATATATAACTATAACTATAGTTATAAATAGTTAGAGTTACTCATTTGGTAACATTTCCATTGCAGTTCTCAGGGCCCCGAGCACTCAAGGGTTTGACTGCCTAGGCTTGGGGTCAGGCTCAGTAGTGCAGCCAGGCAGCCTTGAATCAGACAGATGTGTAGAGAGAGTTGTGTGAGAAAATGCTCTGACAAGGAAGGTCTTGTCCCCCTCAGCAGAAGCTGCACTTAAGCTCAACCCCTTGCTTTGCTCCTGCTGTCACGGCCATGCCTGGCTGTGCACCTCTCTGACCTGGACTGGATCTCAGATTAGTCCTTGGCTTCCTGGCTTGATCTCCTGGCCTTGCCACTGCAGATGAGTCCAAAGATCTCAGGATGAGCCTGGATACTGTAACCAGATCTACTTGCTTTTCTTGCTCAGGTACAGTGGAACTGTACCTGGTGCGACCTTGAGGCTCCTGCCCTCTCTGCCTCACCAGGGTTCTTGTCCCCCTGCTCGTCTTCCCTTACAGAGTAGCTGTGGCACAGGGACAGTTCATGTGCCATAACTTCTTTCTCTGTCAGTAAAAGCAGAAGTCAGGTCATACCAGTAAAACTGCTGACACTCAGCAAGGATTTTCTGCAATGCATTGTGCCTGCAGCTAATGATAGAGCGCAGGAAAAGTCCTTAGCAAGTGTGGAGCACATTACCACCCTTCTCAGCACAATGAACCATAGCAAAATTGTTCCCTTTAATCTTCTTCTATTACTACCTGAAGACTTCAGTCCAGTTCCCAACCACTTGTGTTTGAAAAATACAGGTATCTCAGCAACAACACTCTCGTCTCCCTGTGACACAGAGAGAACTTTTTTTTTGGGATAGGAGAGATGCCCAAACATGGAATTGAAGCTCTGATTCAGTGAGGAAATTTAAACAGATATAACCTCAGGCATGTCTGCTGTCTCTAAAAGTCAGTTGGACTACTGACATGGTTGCAAGTTATGCATAAAATTGAGCACCTTTTTAATCATGAACAAAATAGAATAGATAAAGCATTCATATTTGAGTTTGCTCAGCTGTGGAATGAGCTGCCTTGAAGAGATTCGACAATCTAAAATCTGACAGCTTTTAGAGTGCTCCACTACCTCCTTTTTTAAGTTTCTTTTATAGCACTTGAATGGCAACAGAAGAAGGATAAATTGTCAGAGGGAAAGAAAGGAAAAGGGAAAAAAAACCTGTTAAATAGACTTAGCTGTTAAATAGTTATTGCAGTAATAGCAATTGGAAAATAGAAAACTGATAAATAGTAATAGGAAAGAAATAAAGAATTTCTATTTGCTAGTGCTGCTTTCAACTGTTAATGCTTTGAAGAAACAGTCAGATCCAGCCTGCTTTTTATAAGGTCCCTATAGAACATATTGGTACACAACATCCTGTGAAGATCCTGTTTGTAAGATGAGTGAATGGCAAGGGTGGAGTGATTAAAAATAAGACATGCATGTCCCAATTCAAAACTTTTTTAATAATTAAAATGTTTTCTATCAAAGCAGAAAATAATAGTTTCCCATTAAATTTACATATTAGCCTGTAGATAACCAAGGAAAATAATTATACCACATGAGTCAGGTAAATTTGTATTTAGGTTAGTACTTAGCATAAGACTCTTATTATAGTAAATCTGCATTAGCAATTTCATTATTACCACAAACAAGACAGTAAAAGGGAATAGCAAAAAAATTTGTTACAGAACACTAAGAAATAAAACACTTTAATGTCTTCTGGACACAAAAACATGTAAATAGCAAGCTGTGCTATGCTGAACTCTTCCAATCAGCTCTGTCAGAGCATTAGTAACCTGTAACTAATTCCAGCTTACTAAGTATCTGCCCTTACTGTTCTCAAAATGACAGCTGCTGTTGATTCCCTCACTGGAACATCAAAATGCTGCGCAGCACGACTACAGAGATTTGTCAAGTGTTGCACAGAGGGAACTTCAGACAACTGCTACATCACATTGTTTCCCTCCTACTCAGGCCCATGGTTCATTCACTCACAATGCTGAGCTATGACCTCTTTTCTGGTTCTGATCCTGCCAGATCAGAGCGCAGCATTTCCCTCTCCGTGAGTGAGAAATCTGGCAGGTTTGTCAGTGTGCCTAGGAACTATGGAACAAAGGTAAGCGAGCTAACAGCAAACCAAATACAGACTTTGGAAGACTGGTTTATTTGAAGTAGCAGAGTTTTCTTAATTATGAAAGCATAAGAGAAAAATACCACAAAAATCAAAGAGTAATAGAAGTTATCGGGTTGGAAGGGTCCTTAAAAATCATCTAATTTCAACTCCTCAGCTGTGGGCAGGGGCACCTTCCTCTAGATGAGGTTGTTCAAGGCCCCATCCAAATTGGCCTTGAACACTGTGGGACATCCACAGCTTCTCTGAACAACCTATTACAGTGCCTCACTGTCCTCTGAGTGAAGAACTTCTTCCTAACATCTGATCTAAATCTCTCTTCTTTTAGTTTAAAACCATTTTCCCTTTTCCTTTCACTATCTGTCCATGTAAAAAGTTGCTGTCCCTCCTTCTTATTAGTTCCCATTAAGAACTTGAAGGCTGCAATGAGATGTCACCAAAGCCTTCTCTTCTCTAGGCTGAACAACCCCAACTGTCTCAGTCTGTTTCCATAAGGGAGTGTTCCAGCCCTTGGACCATCATTGTGGCCCTGCTTTGGGGTCTCTAAGCAGGACCACATCTTCCATGTGCTGTGACCCCAGAGATGATTGCAGCACTCCATGTGGAGTCTCACAAGGGCAGAGTAAAGGCAGAGTCTTCACCTCTCAAATCATATACACCACACAGAAAGAAGGGCTTTCAAGGGTTGAGCATCTTGGCTGTTTCACTCTTTTGACTACAGTTCTCTCATTTTATAAAAGTGAAGTTACAAGTTCCACAACTTGTCATTCCAACATCAGAGCACAAATTATTCACCACCTTATCCCAGTTATCTGTGGTAGTGAATCTGCAAGGTTAAGGAAAACTGGAGTCTATTCAAGTGGAGTCTATTCAAGATACAGTGGAGAGAAAAAGAGCTCAAGGAATATTGTAAATGTGCTAGAAGAGCAGTGTGGATTGTAGACTGTGTCTTTAAACATCATGTAAGAGTGAACCTGAAAATATATTCCTCTTTGTTTTTGAGATGTAGAGTTCCACACAGGTGAAACACTGAGAATATTCTAGAGTTACTGCTTGGAGGCAACTTGAGGATAAATTGGCAAGTAGCCATGTCTGGTTTATCCACAGAGCTAAAACAGAACTGTCTCTAACTGACAGGGTTTTTTAGGAGTTAGAGGATAGTGGGACCAAAGCTACTGATGCAATTCAGAAAAGATTTAATAGCCACCCTGACATGGAAAAAATGTGGAATTAGTCAAACAGAACCATTAAACTGAGAAAACTAAAAATTAAATAATTTTATGTATATTAACTGTGTAGATCCTGATCATCAACAGGAAAACATTTGCATATACCAACAAAGGGGTTTTTTTTCAGTACGTAATTATTATTCACATTAACTTAGTACAAGGAAACCAACATGTTATAGTAAATATAGTTGCATGATCACCACAGAGGGAACCCAATGTGGTGGATGAGAAAGGTCCACATTTCAGCCAAATCTATGCAAAACCAGAAAACTTCAAACTGAATAGACTGATGTAAAATGCTTTTAAGATAATAAAGAGATTGATAAGAAATCATATGAAATAGGAAACAGATACTGGCCATGGTGGTGAGCAATATCCTAAAATATCTACTATCACTGCTTGAAAATTTGTACAAGTGAAAGCTGAGAAACAGACCTCTTGGATTAAGCAAATCAATAACAGAAATTGGGAATTATCTGATGCATATAAAACTAAAAAAAAAAAAATCTGATAAAAAAATATCAAACGTAAAAAAATTGAGACTATTGGTAACAGGTGTAGAGATGCAGTTAAATACTTTCTAACCCTTTTTTGGCTTGGAAATGAAAAATTTTGGGCCATTCTTTCAGAAAAGGTGGTATGGCATTAAAACGTGCTGCATGAAAGTGAAATCCCTAGAAAGAAATATGTTTTCCAGTAACAAAACAGGATCCAGAAAGTGTAGCAGAAATTGAGATTTTTACATTGCCACTAATACCAACAGTAAAAGGATCAGAGCCACAATCCTAGTTCAGCTGGAATTAGTACGGATACTTACAGACTTACTAAAACTGGGTAATTTAGAGGTGGGGGGAGTGAGTAGGAGTACTAGTAATGTGAGCAAGTCCCCTCTTTTTAAAATAAAAGGTAATAGAAAATTAAGGATCAGGAACAAAGCAAAATGGCATGTGATGATGAGGGTTTGCCCAAATAAAAAGAAGTTAGCTGTATGCATTCTTTTGTTCTAGCTTGCTGCTTTAGTCAGAAGCAAGCTTTCCTACCCAAATTCATAAATAATGATCCCTTCTTGAAAAGTATCAAATGTCACTATGCATACCATGCATACTATACATACTCTGGAAATCACACCAGAAATTTGGGGACAGCAATGGATACCAGACTTCAAACCACAGAGATTTGGGAAACCATCCATATTTCTTTAAAGTGAGCATATTGCCAGGCCCCGTACTTCAGCAACCTACAATATGTCTGTATTATTAGACACAAGATTTCTTTACAATACAATGTTCACACTGGAAAGGCAGAACCCTTCACACATAAGTATGTACAGCAGGACTGTGAGACTCAGTTGTGGGATAATCCTAAACAAAGGATCAATAAAGATCTTGCTCCTTTCGCCGGCACCTTTTCAAGGGAGGTGTCTTCCCCAGGTTTGCCTTCCCAGCAGACTTTAGTGGCTTTCTGGGTTTGTATAAACTCTCAGTCATTTCCTAAAGATTTCCTGTATTCCAGTCAGCTCTAAGGTATTCTGTAGCTCTGTTTCTGGATGTCACACCTTTTCCCCAGCAAGGTGCCTGCCAGTTTGTAGCAGTGTGATGATGCACTGTTTCCTGTTCTTCTCCTATTTCTCACCCATATTTCTCAGCTTAGCTTGTCGAATAACTTAGGAAGGCAGTTTCCTGCTCCCTCCATATGGATCTCCCTGGCCCTGATCACAGGAACCCAGACAGACAAACCAGCAGCCTTCTTCCCTATGGAATGCAGTATACAGGATGGAGTACTTTCAGCATTACAGTTTTAATTTTATCAGCTTTAAGTCTGTAGACACCAGTATTAACACAATTATAATATTTTTAGAACAGCTATACCCTGCTTTAAATGGTCTAGATATCTCAAAGGCCATTCTTTGGGCACAAGGTTCAGCATTTCCCCACCTCCCCAGTTTAATGATGATATCTGGCATTTTAGGCATGTTCTATCTCTCATTCCAAGACCCACGTGAGATGGTGTCAGGGAGATGATAGAAAACTGTGTCTCACTGAGGCACTGCAATGATTTCACAGTCCACTAGACAAGACCAAGCAGACACGGCCTTGGATTATGGGGAATTTCTGGTCTAAGTTTTACCTCCTGTTTGTAACAAAATGAACTGTGAATGGGTACGTTGAACGCTAGAGAGTCCGCATAGCTCAAGACCAAGTACAGAAATGACTGTAGCCAAATAAAATGTCTATATCTACACTACCTATATCCCCAGGAAATGTGTTGTTCTGAGTAGTCTAAGTTCTGGAACTCTTTTGATGGTATATCTTCAGAGTAATAAAAATATATTTTTTTAAAAATAATATTTTTAATCTTCATAATAAGACAAAGACAGCATTATCATGAAGTAACCTGCATGTAAGCATTCTTCACCAGCCTTTTAACACATGTACTGTGTTGAGTTTACCACTAAATTAATGCACACAGATATTGAATAAAAACAGGTTGTTCCTTTTGAATACCAAGGATTTAAATAATATGTTCAATTATCTTTTTCCCAGCTAAGTTTTTATTATGGGCTATAATGCCTTCTTCTTCAAAACAGTTTTACAAATAAGGTAGACACAGACTAAATGATGTTTCTAAATTTTTGGCTTGCTACCCCTTGGTTTTCTGACTGAGTAGACAGGCCACTCTGGTAAAGACCATTACTTACACAAGCCTAAGGCATCGCCCTCAGCTTCATCGTTCTTCAGAATTTTGGACTTTAAACCAGTTCTGTGGTGTTGGAGCCTGAACAGCTGTTCTTCAGAGTCATAATCTGTAATAAGAAACAATCTCTTTTAATAAAACAAATTATGCAGGCCATTAGTTCATAATTTAAATAAAGAATATGGTAGTTGAGAGATTAATGTGGCGCAAGAAATCTTTTTGTTGTAGCGGTGAGTGTAGGATTTCAAAGTATAGCAGAGTCATGTAGCTTATTCATTTTTTAGCAACTTCCCCAGCTTATCTTTTTAAAAGATATTTTTATATCTTTTATCCAGAGGGCAGGTTTTACCCTCAAAGCTATTAATGTAGTCTCAAACCTATGGATTCTTTCTATATTGCTTGAATCAGATGAGAGTATTAGTTTATCTGGGGTTTTTTCCAGACCTTTTCCTGAGTAACATTTTCAAAACAAAAGAAAATTATTTTTAATGCAGACATCCATGTCATACATTGGGTTAAAACCATATGATATAAATAAGATAAATTTTGAGAAAATCTTACCAGCTTCAACAACTCAATCCAGCTTTTACTAAAGTCAACAGAACATGTTGACTAAGATGCTACAGTCATTTCATCCCACAGGCTGCTCCAGGGGGGCACAATTCCTTCTCCTGCCTCCCTGAACTAAAAGCTTTCCCAGCTCCATCTTCTGTTACAGATCTCCATCAATTCTTGGTGAGGGACCCCTCTCACTAGACCAGGTTGCTCAAAGCTCCATCCAACCTGGCCTTGAACATTTCCGAAGCAGGGGCATCCACAACTTTGGGAAACCTGTGCCAGTGTCTCATCACAACCATAGTGAAGAATTTCTGCCTAATATCTGGCCTGAACCTTTCCTTTTTCAGTTTTAAGACAAGGTAGAATGGCTTAAAACTGAAAAAGGAAAGGTTCAGGCCAGATATTAGGCAGAAATTCTATTAGGCAAAAATTGCAGCAGGCAGGAAAAGTTATGAAGTGAGAGTAAAGTGAGTACACAGGCAGGTGCAGAATGCTGTCACACAGGTAAAAAACCTGTGTAAGATGAAAAGAGTGGATTTGCAGCATAGATATTTTTCCCCCTTGGGACCTTGGTGTCTCTGAATAAGAAACAGCAATCCAGCCTGAGGTTCAGCCTCCAAGTATGTATCCTTACCACGTCCCAAGTGCCAGCATTATGCTGATATAGCCATGTGAAAAGACAGTTCAGTGAACTCCTTAATGTAAAAGTGTAATTTAAGAAAATACATTATACGTCTCCAAGTAAATCCCTTTCTCAGTTTCACTTCAGTTGTACTCCGTGTATTACCAGTATAAAATTGCAGCTGCATTTAACAGCCAGAAAAGTGTCATCCCACCAGCAGTGACCTGCAACTATATTGGCCTGAAATGATCAGAGACCTTCCGTTTATGCACAAAATTTCTACCTTCCAGCTTGCCTAGGCTGCATGTTCTTAGTCTGTCACTTGCAGGAGTACTGTGGTGTGGTAAGTAAAACTGACATTCCTCATTCTAAAAGATAGATTATCCCATCTCTCTGTGATCTGCATGGTAATTCCTCAAAATCCTCTGGTGCCTCTCAGCACCTGCTCTGATATAAACTCACTTATTAAACCTGAAATGAATAAAAGAAAACAAACTAGTGACAAAGTATTCATTGTGAGCTCAACAGAACACCAGAATAAGTAGAAGGAAAGTGAGAATGAAGCATAGGAAGATTTAAGTAGTAACTGTATTTCAAGAGCAGCTTCAGACTAACTAACTTAGCCATTTGTGGTCTCATCTAGTGCCATCCTTTCTTACCAGTCTCCCCAGGAGACCACTTGCAGCCTATGAGTGTGTGTAGGTCCCTAAATATCTACTGTCATATCAACACAGCATCTGCAGCACGCAATTGTACTAAAAACTGTTCTGCACAAGTGAAATCTGAATGAAAACTATTGTTAACATTTCACCAGCAGTTACTTTTTTCTCCAAGGTTTCATTTTTTAACTATCCTTAGATGTCCTTGCTCAAGTGGAAATACCTTTTTGGACATCAAGACTTCTCTTTCTGAAGGAACAGTTATTCTGACTTCAGCAAAACAACTTTAAGAATTTCCAACCCCCTTCACTTCCCTGCCCTGTCATTACAGCACCACTGGTTTGATACACCACCTCTCCAGCTGTGTTTGCACAGCATTTTGTCTGGCCATGCTGGTGAATAGGAACACTGAAAAAATCTGAAACAAACCACTGCTTTTAACCCAGGCTGTTGCTGTCATCTGCCTCTGCTACAGACTCATGAACAACTGTCTCAGCATAACAGGGGAGGTAGAGTGGAGTTTGAGATTTTCTTCACTCCATAAATCACTGAGATATATACAGTTCAGGAGCAAATTTCATCATACTTAGCTATGACTACAATGAGCTAAGATCAAAAACTCTGAATTGTCATCTCTTCATGAATATATTTACACAGGTACCAGGTATATAAACCTTAGGGCACTTAATGTAAAGAAATCCAACTCATGCACAGAGTGATTCAGCTGACTTCAGAGAGGAGACAGCCTGAGACACCTGTATCCAATGGGTACCTGTGCTGAGGTGACTGAAGTCGGCTGTAGGAGCCTACTGAGGCTGGACTACACTGGCATACAGCTCTGCTAGCTGTGTTGAGAAGCCCTCTGTTGGCTAAATGGGGGAGAAGACAGCTGCCAGGTCTGTAATCTTAAACTGAATCCTCATCCTCAAACCTTCATGTTCTCACAGGAGGTCCTGTGTTCTGTGCCCACTCTCATGTATCTCCTGCTGCTTGAGACCTGCCATGGCAGCCAGGCTGTGTGGGACTAATGAGATATGAGGTTCAGCCTGTGGCTTGATGGAGCAGCAGGCAGGATATTTGGATAGCATCACACATGAGTGTTCAGAAGGCCTAAACCCTGATTTCTGGGTAGGTGTGCCTCGTGTGCACAGACATTTCTCTAACAGTACAGCCACTGTGTGTAGCTTTCCATGCAATGTCACCTCTTAGCTCTGTCACAAGGACTGTCTGTGGATTTCCCTGCTGAATCAACCTTTAGGAAGTCATAATCTTTCTCTGAACTGATTTACCCACGACTCCAAAGCCAATTGCATTGGAAGAAGTCATGTGATGATACATGGAGTCACTGAGAAAGTGGACAAGGAGGGGACAGAATGGGGACAGCAGAAACTTAAACCACTTTTACATCAGAAAAAGATTTCTGGAAACATAAAAATTTTACGTATATATTTAACAAAATCAAAGCAAAATAAGAGAATACCCTGAGAATCTGTAATGCTTAATATGTGAAGAGCATGCTTCACTGCCTAACACACTGAGCAGTTTCATTTCCTGCTTACAGACTAATTGATAAGGCATGTGCATAATTAACATAATGCTTATGTAATGAAAAATTAATTTAAGGTTGTATGTTATCTTTCCTTTTCACTTTGTATATTAACTTATTTCAAAAAATAAATATGCACGAGGTTTGTAAATAATGAAAAATATATTCTAAGTTTCTAATACCTTGAAAAGTAAGTACTTCAGAAAGGCCTCCTGAAATACAAGTTGGAAATTAATTTGAAACTAAATGCTTCACTGTAGATCATATACATGGAAGGCCTTTTGAGAAGGGCTTTATTTATTCAATATTCAGGGACATTGAATGCATGAGGACAAGGGATGAGGCAGTCTGCAGACAAGACACTTGACCGGATGAGTACACTTGGAATGGAATAGGGCTGGAAATTCTCAGAAAGATCTTTCTGCAGAAATTTGCATGGGTTCTCTTCTTTTGTCTTTTCTCCCTCTCCATCCCATCCCTTCTTAGTCATTCTCATCCTTCCTGACCTACTTAGGGTATGAAGTCTTCATCTCAATTTTGCATCAGCTGAGTGCTCACATGCCCACATCAAGATCACCTATTTCTATCCCTGAGTTTCCACAAGTATTTCCTTCCAGTCCTACTTTTACAATTCCTCCTACATTCTCCTTTGAATTTATCATTGGATTGAATTAAGATACCAAGGAACTAAAAGGAACTAAAAAATGAAAGTCATTTACTCATAAGTACTCTGATATATCTTGGATTCCAGTCTTTCTGTAGATTGTATGGGTGAGATCCATGCAATCTACAATCTACACATCTGACCATGAGAGAAGATCTGTTTAAGACAGGGTGATGAGCACTGACAGTGGATTGGGTCTGAAAAACAGCCTGAATTAAAAATAATATTTCTGTACCCAAGGTAATGACTTCCTATTTCAGACTCATTTAGCAGCAACCTGGGAACTCCGTTCTGTTGTGCAGTCACCCATAGATGCCTACAAGTGAAGCACAAAAAAAATACATAGACAGAACTTTTTCTGACAAGATGACAAAAAAGTTTTGAAACCTCTATGCATTCTTCCCCTCAAAACATCCCTTACCTCAGCAGGGCTATAATAGATTATTTCCCCCAGAGCTTTTAAAGCTGCCCAGCTGACACTGGGCACTATCTGTCGCCATGTAGTTACTCTGGAATTTCTGTTGCCTGTAGAAAACAGACGTTTTTTCCACAATGCTTTCCAATTCTGGATCTTTCTGATCCAGACCCAGTGTCTTTCATAGAGTCTGAAAAGTGGGAAAGGAATACAAAGTTTATTTAGCCCTACACAACCCGAAGTATAAACTATTTGCTATTTTTCTCTGGCAGCACCTTTTATCTTCCATCTTGTCTTTGCAAATCCTGAGAAAGCAGATATAGTGGCACTTGAAACAGTTCTCAGGATAACAGAGAGGCAGGGCTGTCTTTGGACAGAAAATGACTGCTGAAGCACTCTTCATAGGCAGAAAGGCCTGCAGTGATTTGAACAGAATCATTCACATTTGTGGTACAAATCAAGCGTTCTCTGTGACACTTCCCACCACCACATCCTACAGACTTCGACAATCTCTGTTGTGCACACCATCTGACAAGGTCCTAATCCCTCTGCCTTAAAAGCCTTTTTGGACACCTGTTGCTCTCTGCAGTTAAGCCTGGGCTTCGTTGGCTCTTAGAGACATTCAGTAGGATGCACTGTGTGGAAAGGCTCCTAGGAAAAAGGCATGTGGGCATATCACACTTGGAAGCATCTTGTTAAACGCTGAATTCCTTTTTAAGTGCTTTATGAGAAAGGGTCTTGTGAGATATTGCATTAATTGATGTTTTACACATGAAATATAAAGGATAACTGGTTGGTGGATTCTTTCTGACAGTAGTGATGTTCACTGGATTTTGGTATGAACAAAAAAAAAGAGCTCATTTGGCTAACTGACACCATTAATTGCCAAAACCTAGGCAAGTTATTCTACACTCCCTGGACAGCCACTGTTGAATAACTGTCATTTCTAGAAAATAATCCTTTACCCTCGAAAGTAGATGCTTTAGATGTCAGCTACAATTATGATAAATTGCATCCTAACATTCTAGAAGCTACTGTTATCTTAGACTTGGCTTTGTTTACAAGGAAGCAACTTCAGAAGAGCTACTTGGAAAAATAACCTTGGAAGCAGTAATCATAAATTTAAATTAAATAGTCTGTAATTAAGGCAGTCATTTCAAGGTGGATGACTTTGAGCTATTTACTAAAATCAGTGTAAATGAAAAATAAAGGACAAGAACACACTGAAAGTTTGAAACTTCCTTTAAGGTGATGTGGAACATCTTAAATTACAAGCAAAAATATTGCATAAAGGAACTTCAAGCTGTCTGTGAAGTATTCCAGAAGTAATACACAGACTGAATGGAAAAGAAAAAAATAGAATAAAATGAAAGATGTGTCAAAACTCAACCTAATTCAGTTCATATAAAACAAATCAAAACAAATGGAAAGAGATTATTCACTAAAAAGTGTAAAAAAGAACAAAGCAAGTAGAAGCAGATATTAAGAAGCAAGAATGGAGTCATAAATTAAAACAGTGTAAATATGACCTATGAAACAGGTGACTGATGTGTATCCACTTTCAATTTGGCTGATAATATTGGTGATGGGGAAAAAGACACAACAGCTAAAACCAATGAAAAATAATAACCTAAACTAAGGGAATATGAAATTTTACAGTGAAAGAAAAATTTAAAAAAAAACTGTGGAAGGGCAATAATGCCTGAAGTTAAATGTGCATATTTTTCTGCTGCTTAGAAAAACTACAGAAAGAAGAGCAAAATAACAGAATTGCCTACTGCAGCTGACAAAGGAAATTTTGGGTTTAAAGCAATCTGATTAATCAATATTTGTCTGGATAAAAGTTACTTTGGGGGAAAATATAATTACTTATTTTGGTAAGTCTAAATGTTTTTATAATGTTAGTATAGATAATAAACTTTACTAGAAATCATGATCATCTATATCCTACAGACTACAAGTAGGAAACCATCACTAGTACAGGGATATACGTGTAAGTGACAATCACAACTGTAGTACCCAAAATCTGGTACCCAGATTTTGGCTATGTGCCCTGACTGAATAACTTCTCCCATGTTTCAACTCCTCTGTTTTTTTTCTTCACTCTGCCTCCTCTTGATCCTTCTACCCTGGTTCCAGACAAGCCAGGGTCAATTTTGGCAGTAGCCAGGAGTGGGCATGGCTGGGACATGGAGGCTATTTTCTAGCACATCACATGATTTTCCAGGAAAGGGAGAAATGGTTTTTCCAGGTTGGGGTAGGACAGCCAGGAAGTGGCAGAGCATTTTTGGGCTCCATGTGGTATAGTGATGACTCTCTTCCCTCTCTTGTGCGCTTTTTTTGCAGTTGCTGATAATTTTCTTATCTCATTACTGTTCCCAGTAAATTGTTCTGATCTCAGCCTATGATCTTTACCTTTTGTGTCTCCAGTAGAGGAGGAGGGGGAAGTGGGGGTGAGCAAGTGGCTTTCAGTTGAAACTCTCCAGTTGAAACTGGAGAATACCATTCCAATACCATGGCACCTTCCCATCCTCTCTTTCTGGCCAGAAACACCAACAGTAACAGCATTTTAAAAACAACTGGTTTTTTAATATTGTTGGTCTGATGACATCTCCACCAAATAAAACCAACCAAAAAAAAAAAACCCAAAAACCCCCGAAACCAAACCAACCAACCAATCTAACAAACAAATAAAAAAAAACCAAAACCAAACAAAACCAAACAAAAATACAAACAAAAAAAATAGCCACAAAAAGCTGCAAAGTTGGAGTCGATTTATTTATTAAAAGAAAGAGCTTTACACATGACTTCCACAATGCAGTAAGGTGTTTGGAAATCTGCTTGGTGTCTGAGCTCTCCAATCAACCACCATCTCCCATGGAACTTGCCTTTAACCATTTATACTTAGGCATCTGTATTTAACAAAATATTAAGCAGAAGCTTAAGCCCCATTAACATCAGTGACTGACTTGATACAGGTGTTTAAGTATTACATTGAATGAAGATGTTTCTCTCAGCTATATTATTAACACAAAATCATGCAAACCTCTTGGTAAAAAGTGCTCATTACCCTCAGTTTGGTCTTTTCCAAAGAAATTGAGGTAACTGTGTAAGGAATTGTTGTCTGGCGCTCTCCTACTCAAATGAAAGTCAGTAATTCAACAATTAAACACTGTCTTGGCTTTGCAAACATTTTTTAACATATTAGCATTAAATCTGCAATCACCTATGCTTTATATCTAGTTAATAATCTATACTTTTATCCTATTAACATAGTATGGTCTGGTTTTTCTCCTTTTTGTGAAGGATTTCTTATGACTGCAAAAGGTGGCCAGACTGAGGCCTATATCCCCAAAGCTCTTCAAAGTAACTATTATTTCTCTGTCACACCTATCTAAGCATATTAAGAAACTCATGGATGCAGATTAGCCACACAAAATGTACGTGGGAATTTTTTATTTTAATGCACAATTAAGCAGTTAAAGTTATTTAGATGGCTGAAATCTGCCAGTTACTTTAGCATTCCTGAAATGGAATAAGCAATTCCTTGTAGGAGGAGTCAGGGCATTATTGTCACCAAGCCATAGTTAGGGATCAAAACAGCGCCATAAAGACAAGAAATATAATTTTGTGCTCAAAAAGGGCAATTTACAATGCCCTTTACAATGTACTGGAAAATGCCTTGAGGTTGTTTTAAACAAAGCTCTCAAGGAATACTCTGGCAAATGACCTGACAGCAGTCATGATTTATTTGTATTTTCTTAGATGTTTCTCTTGAGTCATAAGAACAGATTATAACCTAGTTTATCTGTGACATGAGATCATTAACTCCAGGAAGTAAAAAATGATACCTCTCCTGGGCAGAGTTCTTTAAAATGCTGTTTCTAACAATTTACTGGCCTTAGAAAGTTCACTGCTTTGTCATATTTACAACTTGTATCATATTAAAGCCTCTCACACACATCATTTTGAGGTCAGATAAATGGATAATACATACTGTATTATAATGTGGTATGGCATTTCCAGGTATAGATCATTATAAAAGTGTATTTTAACATGGAATATTCCTAGACAAGTGAAATCTAATTAATGTTTTATATTTTCACTTTACAGAGATTTTAGATGTTTGGGAACACAGATGGTGAAATCAATAAAACAACAATGTCTGAACAGAATCTATCATTAATTATTCTTTCACCCGTAGACAGACCACTGCCATGGAGGCAGAGCTGAACAGAAGAATTAAAGGAGTTAGTTTCCCTTTTATTACCCAGGTATTGTCTTGAGTATCATATTCTTTTAAAGTGTAAATTAGCCAGATATTCAAAATAGTTTTGTTGATTTTTCTGGGGAAGTCTTGGCTTTGTTTAATTTTTAAAGTCCAAGCCCTGGATCTACTGAGATGCCGTCAGTCTGAGAACAGTGATCCGTAAGTGATTAGAGGAAGCATGAAAGGTATCGTGGCAGGAACAGTGCTCTTGGTGGCAATCAGCACTTCAAGGATAAGTGAATTCTGTGCTCTGTAGATATTGGTATCAGTGCAGTACAATAAAGGTTGACCTGTTAAGTCAGTGGGACATTGTCACCATCATGTTTGCTGAAAAATTCCCTTGCCCAGGATTCTTCTCCTGGAAAGCTGAGAAGCCTTAGAGAAAAAGGCAAACAATATTATCTCATTTGCTTCTCCTGTGTTTTGCTGCTTTGGAACATGGTTTGGAGAGTGTTTATCCAACAGGTGGTTGTTTGATTGATTTCATGTGAATTGTTTTAATTTAATGACCAATCACAGTCAGGCTGCGTCAGACTCTGGAGAGAGAATCATGAGATTGATTATAATTCTTTGTAGCCTCCTGTCTGTATCCCTTCTCTATTATTTAGTATAGTTTCAGCACAGTATTCTTTAATATAATATCATAAAATAATAAATTAGCCTTCTAAGAACATGGAGTCAGATTTATCCTTTCCTTCCTGCCATGGGGAACCCTGAAAATACCACAGGACATCACTCTTAACTCGGGTAATCTGAAAGATTACTTGAAAAAAAATCTCTGGATTACTCATGTAGTCAATGGTGAGAGAGAACAGAACATCAACAGAAGATAGTCAGAGAGAATAATTTTAGACAAGTATTTCAAAATAGGGTGCATCTCCCTTTGGCCACTGACAATAAAACTGAAGTGTAGAGATGAAATTCACCATTTTTATCTTTATCTATGTAAAAGTTAGCATTCTAAGGTTTATTTTTCTCTATTGACTTGAAAAATATCTAGGCTATCTTTGATTAAGATATCTGCACAGAAGATATGTAAGTTTAGGTGAGATGGAATCCCCCCCAATGACTCTGTATCAGGAAGTCTGCTTCACTTATTGCACTCCATGCACTGTTCCTTCCTTCCTGGCTCTGATAAATTTCATGGATTTGGAGAAATTTGCTAATTTTATCCCTTCATATTACCTAAAACACAATTATGCCAACACTTAACAAGAGATTCTCAAACAAGGATCCATCCACATAGGAATATGTGACTCAAGACTGCATTTTAGGCATGCAATAAAATGAGCACACCATCACTTTATTATTTTCAGTGGTTGAGAGACAGAGCCTTATTTCTTTTTATTGGCTGTATAGATATATTAGGTATTAATTTAAGGCTATGTCATTAGAGAAGGGCTCCATCTCATATATCTGTAAAAAAATTAGTTAGTTAGTTAGTTAGTTAGTTAGTTAGTTAGTTAGTTAGTTAGTTAGTTAGTTAGTTACTCACTCTAGGATATAGTTTTTAGACTTCTCTTCGTTTTTGTAGTTGATGGAGACAAGAATCTGGAGGATGATTCATCCTGAACCATTGCATCATTTCAAATCCTAATTTAGATATATCAATTTCATATGCAAGTGAATAGAATAGAATAGAATATTTCAGTTTCAGTCAGGAGGGATGTAGAGCACTCATCCAGTCCAACTGCATGACCAATTCCAGGCTGACCAGAAGTTGATGCATGTTGTTAAAGGCATTGTCCAAATATCTCTTAAGCACTGATAAGTTTGAAGTGCATAATTGTCATAAGAAATTGCACCAAAACAGAAACTGAGACTGAAATTTCTGAAACTCAGTCTTGTGAGGAGAAGAATGAGCATGGTAGTGACTTATAAACCAATCTTAATTTTTTTCAGAAAGTTCCTTAGATTTTCTGCCCATAGAGGTAAAATATGGAAGCTGTTTACCAAATTTACATCTGTGGAAAGTGAGCTGACAAACTTTTCACCCATTCAATTTACTAAAAATGAAAAAAAATATTAGAAAATGTTTTCATATGAGAAAAAAAATCTATACTTACAAAAAAATTTATTTCTATGGGAAACTAAATAGAGACACTCAGTATGACCCACCTGAACCAGCTGAACTCCTGGGAGTCTACAAACACATGTATGAGCAATAATAGCCTCCACACCTGTAAGAGAGCTCCCTCAGTGAATTGCACTGAGGGATGGACACTCAGATAAATGACAACTTCCTCTGGACAGTGTAATCCTGACCTGAGCCTTTAGTGCCTTGGTGCTTGTAGAGCCCTACAACAATCTGTAGTAGGAGGGCACAGAACTTTACAAGGTTGTAGCCAGGAACAGGGAGTTCTGCATGCACTTCTGAGGAACTGGAGAGGAAATCTCTTCATCCTGGCATCTGATCCTGACCTACCATTTTCCTGGGATCCTCCAAAGGTATCTGCGCTTGTAAAGGTTAAAGCCTAACAGAGATGAACTGAGAACTGCGGTCAGCCTCTGTTTTCCCTGGCAATACTTGTTTAATTCTCTTGAACTCAATGCTTTGTACTTAATCCTAGCCTTTTTCTGCTCATCTTGTTAGTGGGTAAAAAAAAAAAGAAAAAAAATCTGTCTTGTTTACATTCACTTTAAGGCCCTCTGGGACCTTCTTCTTCTTCCTTATCAGAAAAGGATTTATGTTTCAGTAAGGAGAGCAAACATAATGGCTACCCCTAAATTTTGAGGTTCTGTTTTTGTCCAATCCATATTTTTCAGTCGCAGCCTATTCAGCAGAAAAGACTTTTCCTCTGGAAAATCACTTAGACAAAAAATGCACTTGTGAAGAATTACTGTGATGTGAAAGGTAAAAAGATATGCTTCATTTAGACCACATTTTCACATCTCAACTTTGCAGGCCTTGTGCAAGAGGTAGAAAAGTAGTGATCAGATATTCTTCCTGTTATTGACTGTTCTGTAACACAAGGGAGATCCACTAGAAGAAAATGAGCCCTAATGAGAAACATTAGAAAGGACAGACAACAGAAAAACATGGAAGCTGAGTAATTAATGTAATAACTGGATATGTCCATTCAGATTGACTGTTGTGTGACCAAGATTTTTTGTTAGCTACTTTTGTATGAACTGCCTTGTAAACAAAATAAATAATGCACAATAAACATAAAAACCCCATAAAAACTTTTTCAGAATTTATCTCTAATAACCATAGCCTTTTCTTATTAGGAACATATATTTAGTACTTGTTAATTCAAATTTATTTTTCAATAAATATTTACTGGCAATTTTTTAAATTTTCACTGAATATGTAATACTCTCAGGTTGGAAGTTCTCATCAGTGAGAAATATTTCATAAAGATTAAATCTATTCAAACAACATGATGCTATTTTTTTAGTTTTATTATTTATAAAACTTCCTTAGTTAATCCATCTGCTATGTCTCTTAAGCACTATATTTGAAGAATTCAAAAAGAAATTGCTATAAAAGATGTCTAAGTAGTCAACATATCAGAAAAGAACTCTTGTCTTATATCTACAAGTCTCTCAAACTGTCTAAGTAGGTAAAGCAGTAAATTGTGATTAAGTGTAAGTGAAACCTATTTTCCACCTACCCTATCTTTGGGTAGAATTAGTAAATACTTAAGAAACTCTAATCTTTAATCTATGCAACACTTGGAATTTCTAGGAAACCTCAATTTTATCAAAGGATATAGTCTAGAAGTACTGTAGGGTTGAATTTCTCAGTCCCAGGTAATTAAATGTCTTATGACTTGGATTAAAAAAAAAACCACCACCAAAATATTATGGTTAATCCCTCCAACAAAAATATATAGCTTAGTGGAACCCATTATTATTATTATGGTATTAATATCTCCTGCTAACATATGAAAAGGCCCATTAAATCCACAACAGTCCAGCAGTAAAATATATTTAATACCACCAAGTAGAATCTTGCTGAAAATTATTCTCACACAATGAATCCTTTACTCCTCTGGAGGGATGTAAACTCCAATGTACAGTGCAATGCATTCACTTAATGAAATAAAAATTAATTTTCCAGCTATGCTGTCACTCTCTTAATCTTTCAGATCTCAGCTACCTGACATGCAGGAGGGTTTGAACTACCCTCAGTTTTTATTCTGTGGATCAAAGACATTCACAATCAGCAAATTATATGCTAAGCCACGTTCTTTAAAAAAATACAGAAAAAAAGCAGACAAACAAGCCAACAAAAAACCCCAACCGCATAACCACTCCAAAAAACCCCTATCATAACAAACCAAACATGGACTATGACTGCAAAATTATCCCCTGGTAATAATCTCAGTATCAGACCTAATGAACTGCTTATTTGGATCTAACTTTACCATCTCCATAGAATAAAAATTCAGTTTCTTACCCACAGAAGTCACATTGTAATCAGCTTGTAACTATTCCTCTCAGTGTTTAAAAACATTGAGTAGCTCTCAGGCTACTTACAGTTTAACTAAACAGATTGATCCACACTGTTGCTGTGTCTTGTTGGAATGAGATTTTTTTTAAGTTGCCCTAGGACAAAACTTTTTCATTGCCTCACAGTGATTACCTAGACACTATCAGAGTATGCTAACAGTCTAAAACTACTTCATAAAGGACGTGGATTTCATTTCATGCAAGGCAGCTTTGCAGCAGGAGTTTTTAAATGTGAAGGCATCCATGAGGAGGGGACCATCCCAATCAGTTGTTCAAAGAATGTGACTTTCCAAGGCACAGGCCAGAGCCTCAGACTTTTCCAGTCTTTGGGCAATACTGATCATTGGTCTGACCATCTCTGGACATTTGTACCAACATTCACACCCATTCTTGGCTCTGGTGTAATGCCCAGTCACGATGGAGAATCAGTGTATACAGGGGGAAACGAGGCAGAAACACTGATAGCCTGACACACAGAAACATTTTAGCTAGAAAAGCTCAACAGCTGGGAGTTTCCTGCAGCAGTCAGGCCACATGCTAGAAAGGTAGCAGAAAACTATTTAAATGTCTTCCCCAGAATCCAGTGACACACCTGAGCATCTGGAGCATTATAGATAAACATGCTCACAGAAGTAGTAGTTGAGAGAGCACAGAACATTCACTGTTGTTTACATGAAAACAAAGACAGGAATGAAAATGACAGAAAATCAAAATAGTAGTAGAAGCAGTACTTCTTTTTTTTTTTTTTAATAGTTATTAGTGTAATCTTAATAATCTCAGATATCCTATAGTATAAACTGTTTTAGAGAGTTATGTTATCACTTATTTAATAAAAATAAATATGTATTTGTGATAACTAAATTATTTAGTACCCATCTTTGTACCCTGAAATCTCAGAGGGACAATATGATTCATTGTATGCCAGCTAGTCTGTTACCCAGGACCTTGTCCAGATGGCTTTTGAATCCTTCCAAGGATAGACTACACAACCTACCAGGGCACCTGTGCCAGTTTTCCAGCACCCTCAGAGCAAAAAAGGGGTTTTTGATGGTCAGGAAACCTCCTATATTTCAGATTGTGCCTACTGCTTCTGATGCTTCTCTTGGCATTATTGAGAAAAGTCTGCTTCAGAAAGGGCTGCAGATATTTGTAAAGCTGAAATAAAACAAATAGCCTCCAGGATAAAACCAAAACCAGAACCCTTCTATCCAGAATAGTGCTTTTCACAGATGTTTCATATTATATGTGCAATCTGAGGAGAAAAATGTGCGGTACTATAGCAGAACTTCAGGCCATTTCTGAGTGGAGTCAGAGGAGATGTCTGTCTTCTATTAACTATAGAATAAAGTGGCAGCTATCAAGAGTCAGGGAGGTTTTAGTCTTTGTAAATGAGCTTCAAATTTATGTAAAGTGCTCGAAATGAACAAGAATGGAGAAAGAACTTTTCAATTATTACAAGACAAAATAAAACACTAGAGTTGTAACAATATAGTTCTTCACTTTGATTCACCAAGATGACTCATTCTAATAATGAGGAAATTTATTTTAGGGCCTAAAATGTAGTTTGGTTTGTATGCCCATGCAGCTCTGGCTTTTATTATTCATTACTCATTTTGAACTGCTTAAGAACCCCTCTCAAACATAATGCCAGAGGGGTTGTAATTGTAATGGCAGTGCAATGCTGTGAACACCCTCACTTAGGCCATGGCCAAAACTCAATTTATTTCTCAGGGATCATCATCAAAACAGTCTGTTAATAATTCCTTATAGTCATGAGCAATGGAGACAACAGAATTATTTTTAAGTGTGAAGTCACAGAAATAATATAGGTAGGCTTAAAAAGTAATTTTAGCTAAACTGGCATTTCTCACCACTCAGAAAAGCAACAGCTGACAAGTGATAGAACTCTAAAGGTCTATGCATTATGAGCTATGATTAAGCACTATATGATGATAAAATAAGTACTATTGTTTGTTGCTTTGACATGCCATATCCACTAATTTTTCATAGACTTTCAGAGAGCAAGTGTGACATTACAGATAAATGTGATTCATAAGAATGATTTATTAATGAAGCTCTAATTCATGTCATGTATTAGGCAAGAGACTAAAGTATGCTGCATAATAATGTTGTCCAGAGCTTTAAATATCAACAATCAAAGAAGTGTTGGGTTTTTTTGCTGTATATCAGAGGATCTGGAATCACTTTTCAGGCTTGAATGCTTTTGTAATGGAAGATGCAGACTACATGCACATTAGAAAATCCTGAGTATAATGAGTTTGCTAAAGAAGATCCTTTTGATATGTTACAGAAGTAAAGCATCAGCAACAGCTACTATATGAAAAGTTAGTGTTCACATCAACTTTAATGACTCTATAAGTGATGGTATGGGACAAAGAAAACTGGTGTGTTTTGGATTTTAGTGAGACAAAAATAAATTAGGTTCCAAACACCATTTTGAATATGGTTCACATCTCTTCTCTGAACCTGAGGATCCTAAAATCAGAAAATATAACAGAAAAACAAATCTTGCAAACAAATCTTAATGCAGTAGAAGAGGTTCCACAAAAGGACCCAAATAAAGTCAAGAGAGTGTCCAAGCACAAGAGCATTAGCCAGTTTGTCATAGCTTTATGTTTATTGGACAGAGAAAGTGTCTCCATGAATGCATCTACATATGTAAGAGAGAAGCAGAAATATTTGGAATCTTTAAAAAAAGGTCTTTATTATATTTAAATACATATTTTACTGGCAGTTTTCTTATAGACATGCAGTATATGAATGAACTATTATCCATTTGTAATAGGTGATAAGTGGAAATCAACATAGAGAAGCAAAGACAATAATTAGAGTTTGAGTTTTATTTTGCTGGAATGTTTAGAAACTTAATTTGTGTGAGTAACAATTCTCTACTACAGCAGACACCCATCAAAATACCATGCTTCAAACAGGGCCAGCCACAGTTAAGTGTGGCTCTATTAGTCACACATCATCTGGAAGTCCTTAATGATATATGTGGATGGTATCATGGTATCATTCTGTGGTAAATAGTTTTCACAGACCTTGGAATCACAGGAAACTGGGCTCATTATCTTTGCAAATAAAATGTGTATTAAAGCAAGGAGTCTTCCCCACCAAACAGACAATATAGTGCCAAAACCAGATTGCTAACTTATCTGTAAAAGCATAAGCTCTGTGTGATTTTGAAAACTTAACCCCACATTTAATTAGCTGAGTATAATCAACGTTCAGATAAAAATCTCATAGCTTCTGCCTTTTCTTCTTTAACCAAGAGTAAAATAGCTGTTTAATATTTATCCTATTTAAGGATCTCTACAGACTGTCAGAGGAGGTAAGGAGGTACCAATCTGTAATTCCCAGCTAAGAGTTAGGTTTTCCACATCTGGGCTATCTGAAGGAGAGCCAGATCTAAGTTTTATAAATAATTAGGAACACAGACGTGATAGAACCTTAACAAAGCATATAAGCATTTGTTTGCTAATGATTGATGAGAAGAGCTACTACAGAGAGTAGCATTGTCAGGATGAATGCTTTCCTTTCACAGGCATTTATTTTTTTAATCTACTGTGATATTAAAATTTAATATCATTCATCTGAATGTTCCCATTTTAAAAAATGTGCGTGTAATTCATCCTGGGAATAAACAAGCTAAATTTAGGTTGAAAGGCTAAGTGAAGGCAATGGAAAATTCTATTCTGTTCAGATGAGAATTTGTTTTTAAGTCTGTTTTTTATTGTTATCAGCAATGAAAAGAAACTTAAACTCCTTTTTTCACTACTTGGTTTTGTTCAATAAGGCTTAAGGTTATAACTGAAAATGTTATAAAAATCCAGTGTGTGTCATCCTGAAAACATAGCTTTGAAATATTTCAAGAAAGAGTAAATGTATCTTTAAAAGGTCTGCACAATCATAATGCTGAAGCTGGGAATTCTGTACTGATAAAAGTAAAGAATCAGAAAAGTAGCAGGCCAAGAAGAAGTAGCAATGGATTCAATACCTCACTCACTTTTTAAATTCTGTGACCCTTGGTATTCAAGTCAGAATACATGCTTTCAAAGGTGTACCAAATTAAAGTTAGAAACCAAATCCAGGGCATATTAATTTTATTACTCTCTGGATGGTACAAAAAATTTATGCTTTTAACAACACCTTAGAAAAAGAGAAAACATTTTCTTGATCACAAAACAGTCATTTTTTGGGATTCCACTTCACTTGTCAGAAATGAAAGTAGAATAAAATATTCAGAACCTAAAGACTGAAATAGCAACTGTCTTTTGGAACAGGATGCTGTAAGTAAATATAGAAACAGCAATCAACAGTCAGGAGGTTCTGCAGAGAGATCTGGACAGGCTGGATGAAACCTCAATAGTTTAAGGTTCAACAAGGTAAAATGCCCAGTCCTGCATTTGGGTCACAACAAGCTCCTGCAATTCTACACGCTGGAGAAGAGTGGCTGAAAGCTGCTTGTCACAGAAGAACCTGCGGGTTCAACAGCAGCTGAACATGAGCCAGAGTGTGCCCAGGTGGCCAAGAAGGCTGGTGGGATCCTGGCCTGGATCAGCAGTGGAGGGGCCAGCAGGCAGTGACCATCTCCCTGCACTCAGCCCTGGGGAGGGTGCACTCAAATCCTGCGCTCAGTTTTGGGCATCTCACTAAAAGAAAGATATTGAGGTACTGAAGTACGTCCAGGGAAAGGCAACAGAGCTGAGGAAGTGTCTGGAGCACGAGTCTGATGAAGAGCAGCTGAGGCAGCTGAGAGTATTTAGCTGGGAGAAAAAGAAGCTCAGAGGAAACCTTACAACTACTCTACAAGTACTTTAAAGAAGGGTGCACCCAGGTGGGGGCTGGTCTCTTCTCCCAGGAAACAAGAAACAGGAAAAGATGAAACGGCCTCGAGATGCATCTGGGACTGTTTAGTTGGGTTATTACGAAAAATTTCTTCATGGGAGGCGTTGTAAAGTATTGGAACAGACTGCTCAGGGAAGTGGTAGAGTCACCATCCTTGAGAGTTCAAAAAACATGCAGATACAGCCTTTGAGGGCATGGTTTAGTGGTGAACATGGTGGTAGTTCTGGGTTAGTGGTTGATAATCTTAGAGGTCTTTTCCAACCTTAAGATTCTATTATTCTATGATTCTGTACACCCCATGCAATCTACTTTTTCTTCTCTTGGAATGCTTTCTAGGACTATTCCTGATGTGCACAGTGTTTCATTCAGTGACTGAACAGTCTATTGATAAGCTTGAAGGCTGAAATTCCCTTATCTGGCAAAAATAGAGCTGAAAAGAAATGATGAACATTCCTGAAGGAAACAGCAAAATCTATGAAGCAAATGTAAATCTTGGAGTAGAATTTCCTGTTACAAGAGCTTATGCAAGTCCTTTTGAAGTCATCTTTGCTGAGGTGACAAGTTTAGATCATTTCCTTTTGCATGATATGCAATTAATTCCTACTGTCTGAATTCAGGTAGTAGGAGTAGAACTTGGTAGGGACTTGGTAGTGTTAGATGTAATATAAAGTATTTTAAATGGATTAAATTTGGACTAAGTAAAATGAAACAGTCATCTAAGCATCTAATTTACTTACTCTTTTACAGTCATATTGACAAAATGAGACCGATGTAACTGTGAGATACAATCAGATCATATTGTGCTGGAATACAATTGGTACATGAAATCAGCTGGGATTAGAAATAATAAATGGAATTCAGGGAGATGTCATATTCAGCACAGGCCTAGAAAGGCTGGTGCTAGAATATTGGAGATTTGATGTGCAGTATATCTGATCTCCAAAAATTCCCTCAATTGCATACCAACCTTCCACTTTCTTTATCTTACCACTTAAGAGCTTTTTTTTGATTATACATGAAGGCATTTTCAATTTATTTGGAATGTCATTTTACTTATCCTTGCCTGACTTCAGTGAGACAGCATAATATAGTTCCAAAATATTTGCTGAAGAACATTTGACTCCCAGTTGTCTGAGAGTTTGAAGGAAGGTGGAAAGACAGGTTAATAGCTGTGTCTTTCTCTGTCTAATAGATTACTTTCATCCTAAAAAAGGCAGTGGAAGTTGTTTGCTTATGCAAGACCTTTTATAAACCTTTCTAAATCCAAGGCAGAACAAAATGAGAAAGTAAATGAACTTTTAAGATTGAGAGTAATCGACTTGAAATGTAAAAGAGTCAATGCTCTGCCAAGAGTTTCGATAGAAAGGCTATATAAAGAATATGTGAAGGAGAAAAAAGTCTTCTCAAGAACACAAGAAAAATATTTAGCAACAAAAGTCAGGTTTCTCTAAACTGGGAGTTATCACTTCTCTCACTTCTCTTTCAAGTCATCACCTAGGATAGACAGACATTTTCAGGGATCATTTCATACAACATACATTAAGTACCTTCCCTAGAATGATAAACTTGATTTCTGTCTATCCCTCTACAATGCTAAATGGAGATATGTTTGTCTCATCACATTGTGTCAGGTGTGTTACATGAATTCTACGTTTTAGATGTCAAGATTGGTGAGATGACTCTTCAAATGCTTGATGATCAAGAAAAACATAAAAAGGTTACATCAGCTGTTGAGAATGGGTGGCACTTGAATACTGAATAATGAATGCATTCAGCTATTTGAATATTTTATTTAGAAAGTTACACTCAAGGGCAAATATACTTTTGCCCTGGTTCCTTTTACACTGCTGTTATATATTGCTTCTAAAAGAGGACATCATTTAGTACCAAAGATCACAAAAAATTTCATACCAAACACATAGCAGTTAACAACCAAATGTGATATTTCTTAATCACAAGCCCTTCAGATGAGATACAAGGTATGAAAATCTAAAGGATTTTGTATAGCTAACAGACCACAAATAAGGATTCAGAAACTCAGACTCACTATTTTTTATTCTCTTTGGGTAGGAGTCTGGGTAAAAGTTTTCTATCACATACTTTATTCAATCTATAAATACAATGAGTAAACTGAGCAGAGTGTATCATTTATTAGTCCAAGCAACATGTAGTAAATGACAATACCGTATCAGTTTTAGCTACATATTTGTACTGCATTAAGACCCTCCCAAAAGTTTTACCAACACATTTCTAGATTTTATGTAAGACATATAAAAAGGAGAAAATATGGAAAGAAAAGTTATTTTTTTCCAGAGCTTAGATCAGAAGTCTGTTGACTTTAATATCTGAAAATATTTATCTTGTTTGGAATCAGAGACTAGAAGTCATAGCTAGTCACTCACTAGGAAATACTTCACAGCAAGTAATAATCTGTAATATTGTTGCATATTCCCCAAATCTCACTTTTGAGCATACCAAAAGACTATTCTAACTCAGCTGGCCTTTTTGAGAAGAAGTAGAGCAGGGAACTTTTGGGAACACCTGTAAATATTTTTTTTCTTCTTTCTGTAGTGCTCTATTTTTCTCACCTCTGAGGGGAAAAAAAAAACGTCTGTTGCTGTTCATTTTGCAATATGTAAGAACAGTTTGAAAACTGTCAAGCTACTTTTCTGATCACCAATTTTGTTCTGCTAAAATTGCAATTTAACTGTCAAATTAAACAATGGAGAATCAAGTAAAGAAGAGTGATTTCTGTACAGCAATTTTCTGAGGTAAAAAATCTCTCCCCTCACACACACTGTTTTTGAAATAAGAGTAAAATATTAGTTTGAAGCTAAAAAATAATGTAGTGCAGAATCTGTAGGCAATAAAGAATTATACACAAGCTATGAAAATAAAGATCTGTGAGGACTACAGGAGATAATTTACTCCAGTTATCTGCATTGGAGTGGGCTTGAATACAGATAGATCATTTCTTCACCTAGGCAGACTAGTCTTCACCTGGCAGTAAGACTTTTCCTTGGAGAGATTTCCCAATCTCCTGGCTCTGCTATAGTATTTCACTACCTGTGTAATGGGAATGCTCAGCTGCTACAGAGAATGATCAGCAAGGGAACTTTAATCCTTGACATCATTTTGAGATCTTGAGCCTGATAACCAAGGCTTTAATTAATTCTAGGATTGGTTTGGGATTTTTTTCTAGTTCAAAGGAAGCAAAAGCATATAATCTGTTCATATGTTTATCAATATTGGTAAATTTATAAATAATGTGCCCTTATAAGAAGGGCTTTCTTATTATGTGCATAAACAAAGAAGCTGGTCTGCCCTTCTACCAATACTCAATTTGCAGGACCAACTTGTATGGTTTTGAAAGAAATTGGACATTTTTTCATTAGAATTCCTCTGGCAGTATCTATACAAAAAGAGAACGTCCAATCATACATATTTCTTTAATTCAAATATTATTTTTTCCCCTGTGGGCACATTATTAGTGTATTTCATGGCAATGAATGTTTAGCTGGATGATTAGAAATTCTTAGCACTCATTTCCAAAGCCAAAATCCAAACCAAGCCACCACCAACAAAACAGAGCAGAGAAAAAAAAATTACCATAACCATGTTTGTGACTTTCATTTGTCTGAACAGAGACTTTGAATCTCTCACTAATCTGCTCACTTCAATTAAATCAGATTTAACCTCCTTGGTTATAACTCCTTTCTGTAGTTGGCTACTGACAAGAACTGTGTGGCTTCCTCATCCATCTGTAGGTGTGGTGGTCTGCCTGCCTGCCTATTCCTCTGTCAGGCTTTTTTCTCAGCCAACCATAGTAATTTTTGAACCTACTAGCTAATTTTAGTTAAGCCTGGGAAATGTCTGGAGGCCTCAGTGATAATCACTGCCTGAAAATGGGCAAATGATTAAAAAAAAAAAAAGAAGAAAAAAATCCAAATTATCATTCTCCATCCACCCTTTGGCTAAGGCTGAAATGTGAAAGTAGTTATCTAATTATGCACAGGAGAAATCAAACAGGAGAGAGCTATAGGAAACTAATCTGCAACTGGTGAGGCACACACAATTTTGCACAGCTCTAGGTAAGTTAAAATGGGTCAGATAAAAAAGGAAAATTTCTAAAATAGTTTAAATAATATGGCTGCAGGTGAAATGCCATGTTGGACTGAGATTCCTGTATCCTGCTTTAGGTATCAAAAGCTTTTCTGACTCTGGTACCTTCTTTATCCTGTGTTCAGGTAACAATAATTTCCTCCTCTTCCCTTTTTACTGAAGCAAAGTCATAGTGAAGGACTCACAAATTTCTATCAAAAATTGCTATTTGGCACAGTCAGACCATGGTGTCAGTCTTATCACTGGCATTTAAACATCCCTTAAACTGTACTTACTTAGTAGCTTGAAGTAAAAATGTCTTATGCTGAGTCATGCCAGGACTTCAGAAAGTTGGAGACTTGAAGTTCATAGAGAGTTCATATCAATAAGTGACTCAAAAGTTAAAAGCACCAGATAGCATTAGTATGGTGGGGAGAAATGGAAAGGTTGTGCAACATTTTACTTTTTCTGAAAATCAGCCAGTTATTGATATCTAGTATTGATTCTCCTGACTGAGGAACATCTTAAATTCACCTGGTATGTGAGTACCAGGCCATGTCTGACTGAGTGCTTCACAATTATCATTTCCTTTCACCTGAGATTCAGAAAATCAGGTGCTCACAGGAGCTGCACCACTCACTCACCTCTGAACAGCAGCATTTACCTGTGTTCAGGTATCATCAGCTGCTGGTAAAGTCAGCACACTGCAATGAATATCCCTGGGCTCTGATCAGTCACAGCTGGAACGAGGCATCCACAATGAAATGTTTGCTCTTTGTCTCTTTTCTGGTGCCTTCCAAAGTGTTGCCACTTGAGAACACAGCCTGTGAATCACTGAAATTTATTTACCTATGCACTCACTTTTGGTGACCAGAGTTTTCCTATAAAAGTCTAATTTTAATACCTTCTGAAATCATGATGTCTGATCAGATCATGTATTGCAACAATGCATTTCTTCAGACTAGGTGGTGCAGTATTACCAAAGTCAAACTTTGAGTTAATTTCTTTTTCAGTTTTCTGAATTCATAAGAGATGGTGAGTAGTGTCCAAAAACTACTGATTGCTTCAGGCAGTAAATGCAAATCAATCAATACTAAAGAAAACAGAGATACTTTGTGCCCCATAAATACAGACTCTAGAAAGAGACTGAGCTTGAGAATAAAAAGATTCTGTTAACATCTATTTATTTAGCTTTGAACTCTGTAATTATCCTTCTCCCAAAGGCCTTATTTTATAGCTTTCTCCACAAATCCTGGAAAGAATTTTAAAAACAAAAGAATATATTCATCTGTTTCAAACTGCAGAAAACAATTCAATTTGCTGAGGAGTGTGTGCCTGCATGCAAGAACATTTGAGTCAGTGTGCTGTTGGTAACTGCTATCATGTCCCAATTCTGGTTTAGTTTTATCCCAGTGTCATGGGATAAAACTATGGGATCCCAGCAACTCAGCCACACACAGCCACAGACTCACTGCCCCCCAGTGGGATGCAGGAGAGAATTGAAAGGGTAAAAGCAAGGAAATTCATGGGTTGATATAAAACATTTTAATAGGTAAAATGAAGGCCTACACACCCAAGCAAAGAAATCAAGGAATTTGTTTCCCACCTCCCATGGGCAGGCAGGTGCTCTCAGGAGAGCAGGGCTCTATCACAAGTAGTGGTGACTTGGAAAGACAAACACCATTGCTCCAAATGTCCCACCCCCCCTTCCTTCTTCTTCCCCCAGCTCTATATGATGAGCATCATTTGGTGTGGAATATTCTGTGTCTCAGTCAGGGTCAGCTGTCCTGGCTGTCCTGCCTCTCGGTTCTTTGTTCAACCCCAGCCCCCTCACTGCTGGGGTGGGGAAGAGCAGAAGAGACTGTGATGCTGGGTGAGCACTGCCCATCAGTACTTAAAACATTTTCAGTCACAAATCTAAACCACAGCCCTATTCCAGCTGTTATGAGGAAAATTAACTCCATCACAGACAAAGCCAGGGCACCCAGAAACATGATTCTAAGATAAAAAGATCTAGTTATAAGGTTGATGTTGAACAGACATCCAAATAGGCATCCAGGTACTTGGAAGCCATCATCCTGTATCACTGTCTAACTGGGGCAAAAACTAAGAGAAACATACATTTTTATAAGCAAAACAAGATAGTGCAGAAAAAGAAGTCCATTTTCCAGGTTGGTAAGTAAATTAGTGGTTGAGGAAGCTGGAAGGCATGCATCCAATTTCTTTATCTCTGAGATCCAGGCTGGAAATATTAATCTTCTACCAGATCCTTCAGGGCAAGGCTGCTTGTTCCCCTGTCATTTTCCTTCTCCTCTGGCTTCGCCGTGCCACTGACAAGTCTAGATCCACTGAGAAAGTTTCAAGGAAACCATAGTGTTCCCATGGAAAGCTTCACTATTTTTGACAAATCACAAAAATCTTTTCACCCCAAAGAAGGTGTCAGACCTATAAAGCTTCCCTTACATTTTAAAAGACTTCAGCATTCCTGTGCATCCAGAAATGGTAAGGCTTCAGAAACTTTTGGGTGCTTTTCATCACACTGTGTGTGATTTATCAACATTAATTATGAAGTCATATTTTATCTGAAAAGGACAAAGAAAGAGACGAGCAGCTGAGTTTTGGTTTTTTGTTGTTTATTTTGTTTTGCTGGGTTTTGGGGTTTTTTAATAGCTGCTTAATTTCTCTGTTTTGCAGTCAATATAATAAAGCTTAGCTGTAACCCAACCTTTTTGGATGCTTTTTCTCTTTCCTAATTCTTTTTTACTTCTGTATATTGCTTGTGGAGTGTGCTGAACAGTATTGATCAGTACCCTACTCTCTTGCGCACAGGTAACCACTACAGTAATTTTCTTTCCATAGATCCTCTTATCTCTTTTGGTGGAGGTTTATGACAATATTAATTCTCAATATATTGCAACCTGCTGCTTTTCAGAAATGTGCTATAAAAGAGGACTTTGTATGAGTTTATCTCCAGAAAAAGGTGGGTCAAGTTATCACTAATTGTAGAACTGAAAACATCTGTATCAAGTTACATCAAAAAGACTCAATAGTTTTCTTAACTTGTAGTCAAAATCAGCTGTCACTATTAAACTGGAGGTTAAAAAACCAACAGCCATTTTGTAGATTGCCAGAAACAGGGCAAAGTGCATTTTCAGTCATTGGAGACGCCCAGTAGTTATAAAAGCTCATATAAAAGCTCACATCTGCTGAGAGGTATATGTAGCTTGGATGATTGAAACAGATGATTTTCAAGTCCTATTGAAATATTCAGTACTCTTTCATGAAGGAGCAGGTGTGAGGGCATTATCTGGGGTTGTTCATCCTGGGAAAGAGGAGATTCTGGGGAGACCTTATTGCACCTTCCTACCTAAAGAGAGCTTTTTATATGAGCAGATAGCGACAGGACAAGGTGAAATGTTTTAGAACTGAAAGAGGACAGGTGCAGCTTTGATGTTAGGAAAAAGTTTTTTACTCAAAGGATTGTGATGTGCTGGAACAAGTTGCCCAGAGAAGTTGTGAATTCCCCATCCCTGGAAGTGTTCAAGGCTGGGTTGGGTGGGGCTTGGAGCAATCAGCTCTAGTGAAAGGCCACCCCTGCCATGGCAGGGATGTTGAAACTAGATGACCCTTGCTTCTATGATTCTATTCTACTGGAAAAAAGGTTCCTTTCTTGTAGTTGCTTTTTGTTTGGGTGGGTGGCATTAAAAGGTGCCTTCAAGTCAAGTTATATTTATTTGCTGTCTAAAGCTACCCAAATTAAATAGATTACTATTTAGTGAAAAATAAAAAGACATTAAAGCTGAACTTGATTAATTCACTGCAAATATTTTCAAGATTATTTCTCACCCCCTCCACCCAGCCTACGCCCCTGCCCTCTGCTGAAAAAAACATGGGGTAATTTTTATAAGAAGATTGAGGGTTTTTCAGTCTGACTAATGATTTTTTGATATTTTTATGAGAAAAGTTACACCTGGTAATGCAAAGAAATTGTAGCAGTAAAAACAGAAATGGTCTGTCATGTTACCTTTCCAGCCATCAACTGCTGCCAGAAACTCTTACTTTAAGTAGGTCCACCACATAGATTGAGTTGAGGTGGTTCTTCTTTAGCATCTTCCTCTTCATTATAAAATTTGCTCTGAACACTAGCCCTTTGATATATAGTCTGAATTACATTACAGAGCAAACTGTGACACCAATTCCTTCTCTCCTGGAAGATAACCTGTAGTAACCTAAAAATAGATGTTTTCTTAGGCTGATCATAACATCCTCCAGCGATGGGGATGCTGCAATCTCTCCCAGCAGTCTGTTCCGTTGCTCCCCTATTACTGCAGCAAGAGAGGGGTTTTAATCTTTAAACTGATTCTCCTCTGTTGAAATACGATCTCATTACTTCTTGTAGTATGCTTGGTAATTATGAACACCACTTTATCCTCTTTCTGTCTGCAGCCAACTTTTCTGCACTTGAAATCCATTAACATTATTCATTCCTGCCTGTCTTCTCTAGGTAATACAGCTGTACTAGGTCACATCTCCTAAAGCTCTGAATATTCATATGATTCTCTCATTTCTTTCCAAGTGGTTTGTAGCCTTCAAAATGGATATACATAAGTTTCAAGTCATTTTAATTTTACCCACATAAGACATGAAATAATAACTCAGAATTTTGAGCCTTTATTCCCAGAGCCCGATTAATTTAGCTGTGATTAATCTGTGATAAAATGTCATTTTTAGCTCTATCCAGAACCTTTCACCTCCAGTGTGACATGCAAACAATAAGTTTGGGGATAGGATTCCATAAATAGTATTCCTAATGGCATTAGCCTGTGGACAGCACTATCTGAAATTTTTAAGTGTCTTTTAAAGTGTCTTGTACTAATGGATATAAATTATTGTAATGGGTGCAACAAAGTAAATATTCCCTTTTTGCAGAGGAAAATAGAATAGCTGTTCTGCCCTCATGCTTGCAGCCATCTGGCTGAAGCTCTACAGATTATTTTATTATCTGTTTGTTTAGATATTTGCACATTGTTGGGGTTTTTTTTCTGAATAATGCACATTTTAGTTCTTCAACAATTACATTCTTTTCTTCATTCCTAGAATTTTAGCGACTACAATCAAAAAGTGTAGAACTGTGCATGTTGTAAAGCTGGTGTGGTAGGCTAAGCTCAGTCATCATGATAAAGACTAAAGGATATACTCACAGCATCCCAATCTGCTGAAAATCAATCTGCATCCAGAAACATAATGTCTTTTTAAACAATTTCTAAAAAATGTCCGTTAGATTGAAAGATACAATAAGATAAATAAAGTTATTGATAAAGACTGAAATCATCAGTGTAAAATTTTAGCAAGGTGTTAAAAAGATGCTGCTGTTCCATAATTAAATATCATTTATTGTTTTAAGAAAATTAACTGCATGTAAATAAAGGTATATTGAGGTTTCTATATGATTTGGCAATAGTTATACATAAAATAAAGAATTAATGTTTAATTTGTGGAAGTATTCATGAAAAGTTTGGGTTGAGCAACTGCCGGTCTGCAGAATACCGACCAGTGTCTATAAACTCATTAGGCATAAGCTATCATCATAAAAAACACTTCAACCTCAAATTTACAGTTTTATGCGGCAGGACTTCCTAAGACTAGAGGCAAAGTCATTATCATAGTCTTCTTTCCATCACATTGAAAACAAATTTTGATGGCAGAAAAATATGCCTGGTTTTGTCTTTTTTTTAATAGTGTCAACAGATCTCCAGAAGTAATAAAATTACATGCACTTAAAAGTAAGCTGAAACTCTGTATTTTGTTCTTATCACATAAACTAAACCTCTTTCTATGATTCTGTAGGTATTCTGTTAACTGCTGGCTCCAGGAACTTTTAATAGTATAAGGTTACCAACAAGGATGTACTTTAGATGAGAACTAGTTATCGTTTATAACTCTAATTCAGAAATACTTCAAAAGATTTTGATGGGAAGCCTTCTGGAAGTACAAAATGAGGGAATTATAGTTTTCTTTCCCAAAGTAGAAAATTAATGAAGCTAACACAACACAGACAAGAAAACTTAAATACAAACAACACAGATACTGTTAAAATCTTTCTTGCAGAACTTGATGTTAATTTTATTTACTTGAACATTTTAATTTTTTTAGAGTGGATTGTGTATGAGAAACTTGTATGTAGTAAGGCAAGATTGATTTGGCTCATTGTTTTCCACTATATTTGTATTCTTTCTTGCAGACAATGTTCTGGTTTACTATAGATATTATTATAATGTAAAAAAAGAAGAGAAACTAAGTACACTGGCTTTTATTCAGGTACATTTGTGTGGAAGATGCCTGGCAGCAGAATATTTCAGTACAGTTACACTACTCAAGAGAGTAATAAAGTATGATACAATATTCCTACCATTTGAGTGTGCAGACTGATTTTCTGAGGATAAAGTACAGGTAGGGAGGTTTTCTGACACAGACAGTCAAAGCTTTTGTTTTCCTCTTTTTGAGTTTACAAAGCCTTTGGGATATTTTGTAAATGTGGCCATAAGATAGTGAAAAGTGGGTTTTACTGGAATTACAGCATTTAAAGAACTCTGCAAAGAGCTGACTGGAGCAACATTTCTGTTGCGTGCAGTGCGTTACTGAGTTGGAGTTCTATCCCATTTCTGACATGCACTCTGAGCTTTCAGTGCACCTGTCACAAGCCAATTATATTTCTTATTTATTGGAAGTGGGCCACCAAATAATGAATAGCTGTACCTGGTGACACCAACTCCATTGTCCTCTGGTAAAATCCAAGTCTGGATGTACCCAGCAAACAAACAGAAGTGTTTCTGGACCTAAGCTTTCAACATACCAGGGATTTGGGAAAGTGCCACCTCTTGATTGGAGGCACTCACCCCATATTTAATTGTCACTGATGGATTTTTTTTATTTTACTCCTTTGGGAATTAAAACTCTTAAAAAAGGCTAAGCACTTGGAAGAATATACATAATCTAGATCTTTTGAAAGACTTCTGTTCAAGCATGGATAATGATGTGGCTCGCAGCTCCTTTTTTATATGTCCAGGAGGAAATTTCTCTAACATATTCTTTCTTCTTAATTAATTTAAAAGCCTTCCAGTGTCTTTGATAAGTATTTGTTACTTGTACTTTTCCTTGGAGAGTTTATCCCAAAAGGAAAATCTTCCAGTGAAAAAATTGGAAGAGAAAAATAGAAAAATAACAAAAAAATTTTTTGGCCTTATTCATGAGTAGCTGGGCTTAAAATTTTTAGGTAGTTATCTTATCCTCCCCACTACAAAATATCTCTGTCTATGAACTTGGACTGTGCACATCATATCCATTGTCCTCAGGCAGACACATTGTGGAGCACAGGAGAAGTGCACAGAAATTTTACCCAGGACAAACACATCAGCTGAAGACAGCCAGACTTCATCAGTGTCACTTACAAAAAACAGCCACACTACATGTTAAAAATGGAGGCTTTGTAAATGCTAAGTCTGACCAAAGGATGATGCTGCCAGGGTGGACCCTGTGCCTTTTGGAGCAGCACTCAGCATCACAGTGCACTGAATGTTTATAACTCTTTCCTAACCAAATAGAGTCAGACCAGTATAATGAACCATAATTTTCCTACCCTAATATCAGTTTTAGAAAGAGCAGTGCTGGCTGGTTTTACTTTTCATTTCCTGTGTCAAGTAAAAGCTGTGTATTTTAAAGGTGGGTCTGCCACAGAATCCAAAGGACTGCAGTGAAGTTAGCTACATCTGCCATCTTTAATTTAGCTAGCTCAAGTACTGATCACAGTGCAACAGAGGCTAGACTTTACTGCCCTTTTTGAATCAATAGCAGGACTGTTATTGACAAGTGCCTACTGTAGATATATCTCTGGATCCTGAAGTACCTCAGTGGCCCTGCAGAGGACTAATGTGAGATGGATCAATTCAAATTAATCAGTTTAACCAATGCATATTTTGAAATTTCCAGTTTTTCCACAGCATAATAGTATGAGGTCTGACATTTTTTTAAGGTCTTGGATTGTTTTTAACCCTACCTTAGCCTAGAAATCAGGCTATTTTAAAGTGAAATTACACCAATACACAAAACTATCATGAGTCCTTCTTCTCCTTTCAAAAGTGTACTCATGTAAGCAATGTCCTTTCTGCCAAAAAAAATCTGACATGGATGCTGGATAAAAGCATATAGAGAAGGCTCAGCACATTGTAAAACACAGGAGGTTCCCTCAGCATCAAAAATCACTTTTTCACTGTGAGGGTGACTGAGTGCTGGCACTGATTGCCCAGGGAAGTAAGAGGTGGGGGATCCTCCTCCTTGGATATATTCAAGCCTGGTCCTGGGCAACCAGATCTAGTGGCCCTGATTGAGCAGCAGCATTGGGCAGCATGACCTTCAGAGATGCCTCCCAATCTCAACAGTTCCATCAATTCGTGACTGAAAAGTCCCTCACCACCCACCACAAGCATTTTTCTAGCTGATCTCTGCATCAGCCAGCTCAGACTGTGTTTCATCAGGAGCTGAGCTGTACCTCAGCTGCCATTCATCCATCAGAAACACAACAAGTGCCACAAAATGGGAATTGCTGAGCACACCTTGAGTCCTTATTACCACCTCTCATCACCACCCCTCATCAGGATCTTCCAAATGGTGCTTTCCTGGGGAAGGGCACAAGCAGGAAATACCACCTGTATTTCCCTATTAGCACATTCCATTTACATGACCCCAGGCTGGTCTTCATGTAAGACCTGCATCTTTATTATCTGCTGTAGGCAGAAATAGGACTTACCCAGTTTGCCATGGAGTAAAGCATCATAACTGGTTGAAGATTCAGTCTAGAACATTTGTGTTTTAATTTCTACTTACATCATTGATTAATGCAGCACCACCGTGTGCCATTTAATTTTCCAAAAATGCATAACCAAAGTCTCAGCTCATAATATTTTTTTCTCAGGCTCAATTTATTGCCAGATGGAATAAGAAATGTTAGGAGATATTGGATATCCAAAGCCAGCTTTCACTTTGCCACAAAAAGGCAGTTGTGCTAAGAGTTCTATTTTTAAAAGAGATATTCCAAGTAGCCACCCTTTTGGGTAATAGTACATCGTCTTTTATTGAAAGCATTTCTGAAGCAAATATTATAGGGATGAATATTTTTTAACTAGTACAATATTTCTACATACAGGCATGTGGAAGTGTCACATACACGTACAGATTCCCTGAAATTTATTCCTGTTCATTTGGTGTAAAAGGAAAGAGAGAGAAATAAATATTCTAGATCTGGATTAACAGCCCAAATCACAGTGAATCGATGTGTGCTCAGGAGGATCTGCTTTTCTAATGTGCACTAATGTTTTAAAGATCTCTGAAATTATAAAAAAGGATTGAAAGAACAAACAGGTTAATATAAAGCAGGCAAAATGGTACAAGGTGTAATTTGTTCCCATGTCCCAGCCTCAGAAGCTTTTACTGTGGGCAAGTATGTGAGCCTTAATGATGATCAAATTAAATGACAGATTAATTCCTAGATATGTGGGAGTGCATGTGGTGATATCAATGATTTCTATTCACAGCAGTGACTCATCTCATCTGCTTCTTGAAACTCAACAGTGGGAACTGGACTGGGACCATGCTTGTCAAATGGCAGCACTAATTGCTTTCAGATCTTACATTGCAGGGATATCCTCTGGACTGTTCACAGGCACTGAGCCCTTGTGGCTAATTAGGATCTACCTATAACTCTGAATGAAAACCAGAAATTTTTAGTTCCATTTGTTTCCTATAACATCTATCCATAAACCTGATATCAAGATAACCACATCTAATTAAAAAAATAATAAATTAATGAGATTTCTCTCAGGTTAAAAATAACACTTTTCTCTCCTGTAGAAGACTCTCTGTGTCTGCTAGCATTTGCCTGAGATTTAAAAAAATCACATCTCCTTCTACCTAAATACAGTTGCCAGAAATTTTTTATGCCAATAGGAATGTCTCTCCCACTTAGAGGATTCTTAGTATAAACCCAGAAACTTCACTGGTAACATTTGGAAAGATGCTCTAAAAGAAGCAGCACTGATACATTCAGTTCCTTTTCCCCCTCTTTGGCTCCCAGGGTAACTAGGACCGTAGGACTGCTAGTAATAAAATCACTTTCATGCTCTAGCACTTGTTACCATGCCTGAAAGGCTGTTTATTGCTATAAAAGGTAGGAACATTGTACTATCTATTAAAATTAAAAGCATAAATACCAAACATTAGGGAAGTGATTCAGTAAAGGTCAACAATCACCCATTGAACACAGTGACTGCCAAGATATTTTTGGATGTGCATGCCCAGGATATGCAACAACAGATCATCAGAGTTTGGTGTGCCTTGAGCAGGCTTTCCTGGAAAAAGAAGAGCAGGGAGTGCAGAATCCCCGAAGCAATATTTGTCTGTTTTATTAAGATGATAATAGACCTCTGCAATATCACAGTGTTGTTTCCTTTCATCTTAATTAGGAAAGCCATGCAAAACTCTAAAGAGACTGGGTAATTATTTTAGGTCCCAGAAAGGGCCAAGTGAGATGCCCTAAGCCATGCAGAGAAAGGCAGAATCGAGAAATGAGGGTGAGTTTGAGTGCACTTTTTCTGTGCAGAAAGTCAGTCACAGAAAACCTGTCCCGCTATTCAGAGATAAAAAACAGCTGTACTATTTATCAGCTTCATGGGAGGCGAGTCCTGCAGCAGACAAAACAAGTATATTTGATTTTCTTATGTTAAAAGTGAAAATGAGAAGCTTTTAGTGCTATTAGCCAACTTCATTTGCCAACAGGTTTTAGATCTACAAAACAATCTGAAAACTGTGGATTTACTGCGTATGAATGGAAGCTTCCACTACAACAAAAAGCCAACAAAACATTCTGTCCCACTACTGTTTTAAATTTAAAACACAGATTTCAAATAGATAAAAAAAATATCTGGCCTTATCAGACTGCTTACATCTTGTTTTGCCTGCTTAACATGTCTGTCCTCATTCAAGGTATTCCCTTTCATGTTTAAAGGGAGCAATACACAATTCTCATTTAGGTTCCTCTGGTCCTTTCAAATAGTTATACATGCATTAGGCTGGAGATGTGGTCAAAACCCACTTCCCAAATTTATTTAAATTTTATATAATTCAAGAAAGTAAAATTGCAATACAATTTGTATGTCATTAAAGGAAAAAAATGCCTTAAAAAGACAATCATATGAGAATTTCTACTAAATCTATTCTTGGACATCCTTAGAAGTGTAAACAGTAATTTTGGTAATCATTTTTACTCATCATTCTTGAAGAAATTATACCTTACTACAGTCAAAATAGACATGATACATAATATAGAATCAGCAGCATTATCTTTCTCCCTTTTAATTTTTGTTCTGATTTCAGTCTGAATTAATTGCCTTGTAGAAGAATGTAATAAGAACTGTCAGATATGGAAAAGGTCTCTTACTTATGAAATCTCATCTAGTCAGAAGAAAGGACAAAAGAAGAGAAAATGTTTCAGTGGGATGTATCTATCATGATCATGAGTGTGTAATTATCATGTTTCAGCACTGAAACAACTGCAAGTCATTTTGCTGTACATGTCTTGCCTTGTGCCCTTCCCAGGTGCATATGATTTATTCCTCTATACAACATTCATATTAAGGCCTCTAATTGAAAGCCATGTGTTAACATGGTACATGTGGAGGTGTAGTTCTGCTATGAGAATGCTGTAGCTTGAATCTCAGAAGACTTTGGTTTACTTTTCTGTCTAACAGAGACTCAGTCTGTGTTCTTCAGTTCACCACATACCTAACAATTTTCCTCCACCTCTATCTGTTTCACAGCATGCCAGTCTGGCTTTCAGGTAAGGCTGATATCAGCTGAGATACATCTCATCTGTGTTAAGAAACAAAACTAAAACTCTACAGAAAAACAAACAAACAAAACAAAAAAAAAAAACCACCCAAAAAACAAGTGCAAAGTAGCATTACAACTGCAGTTTGAATTTATCCAAGCATGGAGATTCCACAGTCTTTCTCGGCAACCTCTACCAGGGTTTGTTCATTTTTACACCAAAAAAGAAGCCTATTTTTCTTCATGTCTTACCTGAATTCAAAATGAGCCACTTGAATCTCTCTTTAGGTCCTTCAAGAAGAACGCCAAAAAATTTTCTTAACTTTTCGTCTAGATGTTGAGTGTCTAAAGCTAAATGAAGTGAAACACCCAGAATTACTAGCTGCAGTCAAATAGGTTGGTAGTCAGAGAAATAAACTCCTGAGGGTATAAACTATATAATTCAAGTCCTTACTCTCTTTAAGGAATTTGAACTTGCATTCCCACTTTTGGATCATTTCACCATTTGACTATTTAGACTATTTGAAGCAGTGAAGCAGTAGAAGCAGTAGTTCTTCTGTCTCTCTTTTTTTTTTTTTTTTATTAGCTGACGCATATTCCATGCAGATTCATGTTTTGGATGCCTAGAAAAAGGAGGATAAAATAGTACCTGTTCTGAGTTAGCCCACTATTTACTCATCACACTATTTGCACCAGATTCTTCCCACGTTGTTCCTTTCTGGGTGGTTATGGAAGCTCTCCTCAGAACTAACTACTGAAAATATACATCTGTCATGACTCCTTTCCCCTACTCCCTGAGTGTTAGGAGGAAAATGGGCATCTAAATTCTTGGATATGTACAGAAGTACAGCATTTGGGACTTAATTCTGTGAATATAATTGAACTGCATTCAGTACTAAATGCACTAAGGTTTGACTCAGCTATGGACAACAGCTAATTACTTTGTGTGTAAATCCACATCCATCACTTCCATTTTTTATGCACAGTGGAACAGTTTCAGCTGTGCCTTTTACTACAGCATGAGAGCAGAGTTTCTAGCATCTTCTACACATGGCTCGCTTCTCCTCATACCGCCTTCCCCAGGAAAAATATGGACGCATACTGTTTTCATTTTCATTTGGTTCAGTTGGTTAGTTTAGGTTTTTTTTTTCTTTTTTAATAACATCTATATGCATATTCTTGTACTCTTGTAATAGAAATTATACAGTAAATAATATATGCCACAAGCTGGGGGCAGTAATTATGTTTGAGGCTATTCTCATCCTAGGGGAATTAATTCTACAGCTTGTGACTGGAGTCCCCCCAGCTCAATTTCCCATGTCCCTTTTCTCCTGCTCAGTGGCATGGTGCCCAAAGGCAGTTACATGTATAGAAGAGTTTCCCATAGCTGCTTGTGTCCTGGCTGATTTTCTGACAAGCAGCAAAATCCCTGTTTAATTAGTTAAAGCTGAAGAGCCTTAGAGGACTACATAGCTTTTTTGCATATGCAGTTGTGCAAACATAGAATCCATCCCCTTTAGACTTATTGGAATGGACCTGTTTCAGCTCTGGGAATTGCTAGAGGTACTGTGAGTACAAGTCTTTAATGTGATCCAGTTATAAAACACAGGGAATCTTTTTCATTACTGTTGAAACCTCTCTTAATTATCTTATACAGTGGACAGTATTAAGAAGCCAACAGATGGGTTAATTTTTTGGTGGAGAAATATTTGAATATAATACCATTGTTCCCTCTGCTGAACACAGTTCACATTTAAACAATGTTTAGTCATGTCCTTAACTTGAAAGTACAGGAATAAATCAACTTCTGGGCACTACTGAGGTTACCAATGTAAAGGCACATAGATTCTCCACTAGACTGATAAGGTTCTCAAATAATGGAAGGTTGTTCAGTGGAAACACCTTGCCTTCTGTGGGTGTGTTTATAGGCCATTTTCTGGGAGTTTTCAGCCTAGAGGAGAGAGGGTGACCTTGTGGTGGCCTTTCAGTATATAAAGGGGGCTTATTTAAAAGATGTGTGTGTGTGTACATATATTTACCAGGATTGTACTTACAGGACACTTTTTTGGTTCACTCTTTTTTAAATTAAGGTATTGAGACACTCCAACAGGTTGCCCACAGAAGTTGTGAATGACCCATCGTTGGAAGTATGCTTTATGATGATTTAGAGTCCCCATATCTCCCTTCAGATACATTCATCACCATTATAAAATCGCCAAGGTTTTAAAATTTTCCTCCTTTGGTCAAAAGGATGTAGAAGATAAATTTTGTTTAGAACAAAAGATATGTACAACCAGTACTGGAGAAATCAAGTAACTCAGCATTGTGTTAACCTATGAAAGACAAGGGCATCTACCATCTGTCCTTCACCTGGGCATTCTCACAGTCTGAACCACTCAGGAGCAGGGTTAAGCCTTAATTCCAAGTTCATCCATCTGTCTGTCTTTCCCTCACCTTCATTGCAAACCCTACATTTTAAAATCCTTGTCCAAAAAAATCCTAACAAAAAGTTATTCATCTAACTAACCACTCTTCTGCGTTGTTTCCCTGTAGATGTAGATAGTAAAAAATGAGGTAGACTTAAAATAAATAGAAAATTGTTGATTTACAATCCAGTCTCTTCAATTTATTATTTAAAAGCACAGGAAAACAACAGAACTCTGTTGAATACCAGCATATCTGAGCTACTGCAGATGTAGGGGAGTCTAACTCAAGAGACTCCAAGTGGAGTTTAATTTCTTACTGCAGAGTAAGAAACTAAACTCCACTAGGAGTCTCATCAAAGTAGTAGGAAGGAAAAACAAAAATTGAGAATGCTGAATGAAAGGCAGAATCAATACTTCTTTTTAATCTTCCAAAATTCTGTCCTCTTTATTAGGAAATTATTCTTCTAGACTTTTCAAACCTGCAGAAAGAACCCAAAAGAAATAAAAAAATAACATAGTTAAGCCGCAATGTCTGGATATTTAAGTAGCAATGTCTGGATATTTAGAAACTCTGTTTAGATCAATAGCTTGGGGTATCTGAGTCATTGTCTAATACATAGAATTTTTCTAGAATTTGTCAGCCTCTTGTCATGTACTACGTTTTGGGGTTTTTTCTTATTTTTTCAGAAACAGTCCATGTAAAACGAGCTTTTATGTAAGTGCTCAAAGGCTTGAAGAATTCTAAGCAGACAGAGAGGGTGTGAAAACTAGCTAAAAAGTTTTCTAAGTAATTTTATCTCCAAATTGCTTGGTTTGGCCCAAGTTCTCAGCCATCTATTTTCATCCTGAAAGCAGCTCATCTTCAGTGCTGGCGGCAAAATTGTTACAAAGAGGGATTTGCTTAGTGTGCCTAATGTTGAGAGGACCTAATGTTCTGAAAAATGAATTTGGAAAACTTCCCAGCTTGCACATCTGCCCCTAAAACATGAGAATAATGGACTGAATACGAGAAGGGAGGATTAAGTGAATACTTCCTCTCCTCTGCCTTTCCTTTCCTAAACCCTCGTGGTCCCTCTGGATGACCTTTATCTTAAGCCCTGCCTCACAGAGTCCAAGCCACCAAGCTAGCTTACAAAAGCAGCAGACCTATCTGACAGGCAGATGTATGGATGTGATGCTGCAAATCAGCTGGTTATTTGAGCACCATATGTCAGCAGTTGGAAAGAAGGTGCATTGGAAGAAAACCCACTCTATGATTAATTGGTAACTTGAGAGGTGTTTTCTTGCTGCTGCTCTTTTTCTTTCTTTCATGTTAGTGGCTCTCATATTACCCTAATAATGAAGAAAGAGCATCAAAATGCATGAAGAACTGAACAGTCTCTGAATTAAATGAAGGTGGATAATAGAATCACAACATTAAAAGATGAAGAGGATTCTCAGATCATCACTTCCTGCTTTATGCAGGTGTTTCACAGAATGTACTTTCTTAACCTCCATCTCCTTGCCAGTATGATCCAAGAAGTTTGGCTTTAGCTATTTTCAGTCTGGGACCATCCCAAAGCATAATATATGTCACTGTCAGAAAACATTTTCCTGATAATCAACCTAAACATTCAAGGTTTAGGTTGATTAGCTCTCATTAGCTTTTACAGCAGACCTCAGATGAAATTACTTATTTCATCCTCTGTGTTTAAATCCAGGCAATGAAAAATAAATAATGAATTTAAAACAGATCTCCAGAGGACAAACATATGCAATAGCTGTTCTAGCTCCACCTACTCATCAAAACTATTGAAACTATAGCTGGTTACCCCTCACCTCAAACTGTCAATTGATGTTTCCTCTCACTGATCACCTCTGCAACCAGTGAGGCTGAAAGCCTGTACTCTGGATGTCTGCCTCAAGGAGGTATTTACTAATTTATTTTAGACTTCAGTTAGATTCCACTGGGGAATAAAGGAGAATTACTAGCTTTTAAAAATATATTAGTGCCTGATGTGAATAGGAGAACTGAAAAAAATGTGAATGGATTAAATGTGATATTCAAAACATTTTTTTTTTAACTAGCAAAAAATCACCAAATTTTGAATCAAAATAAAACTCCCTTGGAAATTTGAAAGCATCCACTGTGCTAATAACAGAATCCTCCTCCACCACTTTAGTGAGCTACTCCTGGTAGAAAAGACAATGTAAATGCAGTCTGGTCCATTTCATACAAAATCAGCCAAATATGAACAGACAGCATAAAAAAATTTGAAGATCTCAAACAGTTCTTCCATCTTCAGATGGAAAGGGCGAGTCAAGTCTAGCCAGCAAGCAATGCCTCAGGGCAAAACCCTCTCCAGCTACCATACTGAGATCTAGAATGGACTGTTCTTGAGGTCTACTTGTGCTGTACGTGCTTCCCAGAGCTTCAGCACTTTGTTTTCAACTATTTTGTCTGTTTTGTGCATTTTCCAGTTCAGAATCTTGTGCTCTGAATCAAGGTTTCACTTTATTCACTTTCATCTTATTCAGAAGGTAAATAGAGTACAAATACATAGTGCACTCCATGGAAAGGTAAAATGGATTTTGGATGCTAATATAATCTTCCTTAATGTGTCTGCAATAACTGAGAGTCTCTAGCCTCCACACAATACCCATTCCCTTTAGAAAGTAAGATCTATCTGTTAGCTGAGATAAATTTTAAGGTTTTCAGTGGGATCACTAACCACAGCCCCAGTAGACTGAATGCTAACTGACATCAATTATTGGAAAGTACTAGTACATTTTCCTTTCAGCAGAAAATATTAAAAAACTACACAGAACAAAATAATTTTTAAGGCAAGCACTAAGCAGAATTTACTTTTGAACTATTTCACTTCAAGCAAACCTAGCATCAGAAAAAGTCAAGGCAAGATGAATAAATAAAGATGCTTCTCTCTTACCTTCTAGTTTTCTCTCAGGCCAGTTTGCTCTTGTGGGGTTTTTCATGATGCTGTTCTTAGCAAAATTTATCATACCTGAAGGACAAAAACATAGCCAGATGTTTGCCTCTAGACTTTGTAAATAGCTGCAACCAGGTTTCATCTTAAGATTGTTCTACTAGTTTGATTGCATAATTTAGTTTTATGTCTGGGATTGAATTCTTCTTCTTCATGTACCAGCCACAAAACTGCTGTCTTTTCTTTTTTTAAAAGTCAGGAGATGTTGAATCCTCTCAGATAAGATATTAAAGCAAAATTCCATTTATATTTTTTACATACACAATGTTGTTGTAAGTGAATCATATGCCCAATTGTATTATAAAACAAAACATCCATTATAATGATTATAACAACTGCTGCTACTTTGAATTAAGAAATATACATTAGCTAATGTTAGACAGAAGCTCTTATGACTGAACACTCAGTCATTATTGTGCACACAGTAATTTTTCCATCATAAAACATCTAGATTTTTTAACAAACTCTAGAGAGTTAGAAAAGTAAGGGAAGATATCTGAACTGAGAAGCTTCTATTTAAATGGAATCTGTCTCTATATATAGACATTTATACACACACATGCCATTATGAATAAATAAATAAAGCATTTCAGAGATGTATTAGATGGTGGAAACATCTCCTAGGAATCAGGTTCTTTCACATGTCACACTAAGATATGAACTAAAATGAGATTACAGCCACGAGCAGAGTGCTGTAGAGTGAACTACCCTGTGAAATCAGATGAGTGCCCATTGGGACACACAGGGGCACACACACATGACCTTTCACATCAGCCATTTTATTAGCCATAGGCAGTCCATTAGCTGAACTTTGCCCTCCTCTTAAATACATTATAAAACTTCCTTATATTTAGAAAGTTTCCTTATAAATTTGTAAATATAAGTATTTTTAAGGCCTGATTTAAAGAAGCTGACTGTGGCAAAATGAGCATTTGTGGTTAACTTTAAGATGTTATCCAATTTTATTGTACAGTCCCAACTAGTGAAAAGTAAAGCCCTCATGGTTGTCTGAGCCTGTGCAGGATACTGTGATGAGAAAGAAGAAGCTAACCCATGGAATTTGTCTAATTTCATAATGGTTCTCTAGGAAAACCTCTCTGCAGTCCCCTTGAGACACTAACATTTCCCAAAACTTTCCTTCTATCACTTCTGTTGCTATCAATAATCTTACCTTCATCTCCTTTAGCAACTGTCCCTCCCATTCATATTGACATAGTGTTGGAAATAGCATTCAGCTTACTTATATCATTTATATAATAAAACAATGGAAACACTATAATTAAATAAAAATAATTCATCCTCAAAATCCAGGATCAATAAGCAGAAGGAATATACAGAAAATATAGTCTATGACTGAAGTACCAAGTCCTTTGCCAAGGCAGTTGCAATAAAGTATTTGAAGGTTCATTTATTTTTGTAAAGCCATTTTTGTTGTTATTTGGATTTACAAGAATTGCTCATCCTCTGAAAGATTTTGCCGGTATTTATCTATATTTTACATAAGGTGTCCATAAAAGCATTACTTGCTTCTGGTTGACTGTCTCTTCTTTTTTAGCTCTTCATTCCATTCAAAAAATAATTTTGATCCATTTAGTTATTTTTTAAAAATTCTAAGGCACTCCACAAGAAAGTATGGAACACTCTAATTAAAATACAACTTTAAACAAACAAAAACAAACAAAAACATTGTAGAAGCTTATTAAGTGGAACAGTTACATTCATACAGTTGCTCACCTCTAGATACTCTTTGTCTTTTGGGACTCCTTTTTCACGATGTATCAGTATGCTCAAATGCACTGTTTCCATTCTTGCATGTTTCCAATCTCAGACACACTGATGGCACTTACCTCCCAGTTAATAAGGCTGGCTCCTAAACCAGCTGGTGGTGTTCAGCCCAGCAGTGAAGCCAGGCCATGATTCTGTCCCATCAATAACAGAAATAGTACAGAGTTGTGTCAATTGCTATGTCCTCTAATCAGCACTTTTCTGTGCCAGAGCCCGTTAGTTTGACAGGAGATTTGAATGCATCATACACATGGCATTGACACAAATTGTTTTAAGAGCACTTGTTTTCATATTGAGTTCATCCCTGGCTCTGGTGGATTGCCTTATTGCCTTATTTGAATAGAGATTATTTTCACAATCTCTATTCATTTTGCTACCTGTCCTAGAGGCCCCACAGTGCTCCCATCTTGTGATGAAAATACATCAATGAAACACTCATCTTGCTGGTTGGGCACTGTAATAAACCTACCCCAAAGCCAGTCCAAAGACTTAAATATGTCTCTGAGTCAATTGTGTGAGTGTAGAGCAGCAATTCCCTTTTACTGCCTTAGTATGCAATAGATCCCCTAAGTAAAGCTAGTTTAGAAACAGAGTCATTCTCTCCTATAACTTTATTTAATAAATAGATCTAATGACAACAACATCCCTGTTGAAAAACACAGACCACTGATCAAAAGCAATAACAAAAAAGAATAAATACGTAAATGCACTATTAGTCAGCGCCAACAGATGTGTTAGGGTGCAGGATTATTTATACCAGACCTGAAAATAACTGATTTGTAATAGCCTTAATGTTTCTTGTTCTGCAGCCAACACACCCCAACCATTTTATGTGCAATCATCATGAAATAATACACCAGAACTGACCAACTGTTTGAAATATTCTGTCACAGATTTACAATTGAAGTCAATTAGTTAAAGATTTTTTTAATAAGTTAATTTCTAAACCATAGCTCTGTGAATAGCTTATAATTATTAATAGAGAATGTACTAGGACAAAATATGCATCTTAATTAATTTTTTTTAATTTACATTTACACTGTCTGGAAGTATTTATGTCCAATTTTTACTCCTGGAACCAACCCTGCTGTGAAATTGCAGCCTTCTGAAGCACTTGGCAACTGAAAAACCTAGCTATGAAATTTTGCTCATCATTACATTTTTGTCCTTTTCAATTTTACATTTAATTATAGACCATTAAATCAGTCCTCAATAAATGTATAAGTTTTTCTGTCTTAGGCGGAGTAGTTCTTTATTTACCATCATTGACAGAATGTTAGAACACTCAGAAAGAATTCCCTTAAACATTTATTTGTTGTACTGCTTGCTGTAGAAAATGCAGAAATCCTTAAAATAGCTATACAATGCTTTAGTCACAATGCTTGGCAGTAACACTCAATCCAAAATTGCCAAGTCTCCTGTATTTGTTGCAGGTTCTCTTCAGTCCCATATATAACACTTTGCTTTCCTCTTCCTTCACCCCTCTAACCCTCATCTTTTCAATGTAAGAATATCTTTCGGTTCATTTTAATAAGTTCCTTTCTTTTTTTTTTTCCTAGTTATTTTTCAGATCACTGAGCTTGGAAGCTATGGTTCACTGCTAGAACTACAACCCTGACTGTGGTTTCAGTCAAGATAAAATAGAAATAGATAAGAAACAGAAACATAAAAACAAGATAGGAAAAAAATAGTACTTTCTGTGCCTATTAAAATACAGGAGAGAGAATTAAAAATTGCTATTCTCTCCAATGTTTTAACAATTTCAGGCAAACATTTTACACATACCCCTCCCTTCTAAACTTCATTGTAATCCAGGGAGTGCAGAGAACCTGAGCCTCTGAAAGCATACTAGGAGCATGGAAAATCACACAAACAGCACTGCATCCATCAATTAGCACAGCACCTTGTTACCATTCAGAACCAATACAGAGAGGCACCTGTTTTTGTCTGTTAATCAGCACAGGGAAATTCAAATCTATGTCTCTGTTCCCAGGGAAAAGGGGGCTTGTACCACTGACCTAAAGACTCTGAACAGAAATGTCTGTCTTTATCCCATATATAAGTGGTACAAAGACACCAGTAACACACAAACAAAGTATAATCTTATAAATTTAGTGATCAGGTTATTAAACTACAGACCAGGGCAAAATATCTGGATTAGAGTTCCAGCTGTGACATCTTGTTATGCTTTTAACATGAGACATTTCTTGGACAAAACACAGAAATAGTGGTTTGGTCTGCAGTAATACACCATGTCCCTTTTTAGTTTGTTTTTGTTTATAGACACTTTCTATATTCCTATTTCTCTACCACAATCAAAATCCATTTATCTCTACAGGAATATATTGGCAAGATCAAAGATTTGAACCGAAATTCAGGAATGGATACATTTAATTTTGAGCAGAGCAGTGCCCCTGAGGATTGTGGGGGTTAAACACCATATGTAGTAAAATGTGAACAGCAGTAAATATACTTTATTTATTTTGGAATCAGATTTCCTGATTTTGATAGAGAAAAGCAGGTATTAGTTTGATCTTATTTCTGTTAAGCTGGCCAGTGTAGCACCAAAGAGGTGCAGTGGGGTGAACTTTGTTCCAACCTGACTGCCATCAGTGGGACAGAGTCTGGGCCACCTGTGGAGCCAGGGCGTGCAGCACCACGGGTGATGAGGTGACACCATACACGAAGGTGACGAGGGGGCCAATGATTCACCAGAAGTATTGCTGCAGTTACAGAGATTTATCAGGTGCTGATAAGCAAGGACAAAAGACCAGCTTAAACTTCCAGCTCCAGCTTCCAGTCATATCAAATATATTAGGATGAGGGAAAAGAGAATGAAGATTTTTAAATGAATTGAACTTGGTGGAGACTGTCGAGAGGATGTATATCCAAACCTCACAGAAGACCTATTCCAAAGACTTTTAAAGAGCAGTGGTTCAGTTAATGACGCAGAATATATGAAGGAAAAAATGACACATTATAATGAAACAGTAATGGCCTATCTGCATAATGTGAAAATATCCCTGTGATACAGAATAGATGGAATCAGTCACCTGAATAAGTCTCACCTCCACTGTGCTGAGAAAGCACAAAAACAGCAGCTGAGGAGCATGAATGGTGGGGTAACCAGGGGGGAAAAAATGAATTAAATTAAATTAAACAGGAAATAAAGTGGCTGAGGGGTTTTATCTTTCTCCAGTAACAGATCAGTGGACTAGAAAGCTAACCCTTTGGCACTGAGGGTTTCATTTCTGTTTAGGAGCTTGAGCTCCTTATAGTGACTCAAAGCCAGAATTCCTATGCAGAATTCCCAACCGAGACCACCAGGATTCCAATAACTTAGAGAATGCCTGCATTGGATGGTACTGGACAACAATGGATCACCATTCTCAGCAAGTGCTGGGCAGTGCTCCAAACACTTGCTAAGGCAGCATACCTAGTTCCCTACACTCTCCAGTGAGTATGGAGATATTTTACATAACAGGCTCAAAAGACAACTGTTTTTCATTGGCTTTTATTCCACATATCCATTAATTTTTGTCTGATTTCTTCCTAAACTTCCTATTGTTTTGTTATACAGGAAAAAATTTATCTGATTTTAGCTAACTGCTAAAGAAGGCTTTTGAGGGAGGTTATTTAATTGGTGTGTCCAGATGTTTCTTTTCTTTTTTTATGGCATTATCAAACTCTTGCTTTCCACAACTGTAAGCTGTAGCTGAATTAACTGTTCATCATTTAAGATTAGTTGCTAAAAAAAATACCTTTATATCACTGTTCATAGAATTTTCAGACAATTAAGCTGCTTAGTCTTCTTCAGTGCTGGAGTGTTTTCATGTTACATTTTTATGAAAAATGATCCTACCTTACATGTTTTCAATTGGGAATAAAATCCTCATAAAATTATAAAATATTTCTGCTATAACTAGAAATTCTCTTAATTCTATGAATTTCAAGGTACAGTACTTCACACTCTAAGAAAAGTATAAATCTAAAGATTTCATCCCAATATTTTCAATTCATTGCTTCATTTATTTTTGAGAAAAGACAACACTTATTTCCCAAGAAGACATTATTATAGTCTTATAATTATTACCAAAGAAACATACAGGCTCAGAAGTGCAGTCATTGATAGTTTTCTAGGCAAGGGACTAGACTGAAAGATTCTCAGCCTGTTCTCAGATATCCAGATAGCATTTTCTGTGATATTGAGCAATGGCTTATGCCTTTGCATTTCCTTTGGAAGAAAGAAATTCCTATATTTCTTTCATTTTCATGTTTTTTCATCAAACATTTTTTTGTTTTTTTCTATACAGTGCTGTCTAGTCTCTGTAATAAAAATAACCCTTCCCTTCACTTTTTGGTGAAACATCTCTCAGTAATCGGAGCAGTAACCTGGCCAATAATAAGAAAAAATATCTAATTCAGTGTTTTAATCTCTTGAAGATCCTATCAGAGCACATAAATAAAATAAATACTAATTAATATAATTTGTATCATCACTATGATCAGTGGTGATTACAACTGTAAACCTAATAACATTTCCTCAAAGTACCTCATTTTCACGAAATAGCATTCTTATCCATCAAATGGGAGTTTTAGATCCAAGCAGGAGTTCACCATTGTAGCTTTTGTGTAAACCAAAACACAGTAAAGAGCTAAAAACCCTCTAATTTTCAAAGTTTAGCAAGAGTAGAGATATAACCCCCAAATGTACTTGTGAGTTTCATGATAGCTTACAGGTAACAAAACTAGAGCTGGTATTTCAACTTAAAGAAAGCAGGTTTAAAAGTGAAGGGATGTAGCTGATCTGTGAATTATATGTTAGTGAGTTTCAGAATCATTGATTAAAATAGTCATTTAAAGTAGAAAGATTTCTAAATGAACCCTGTGTAACAGGAAGAACCAGTCAGTCTTCTTAAATGAAAAATCCCGCTTCTTTGATAAATCATGATTTTTATAGGTATCAAAAAAGCTACAGGGGAATTGTTTGAACTTTCATTTATTACTTCTTTGAACTTTCAGATTATTATTGGCAATATTCCTCAATGTTAAAGGAAATGAATAGGTTAAGAATTTTTGGGTGTAACAAATAGTTTCCATGGCTGAAAGCAAAACCAGGAAAACCTTGTCAAATACTGAGTGATAAGAGGGGATAATGAGGGTCTGTTTAACACCAATCCCAGATTTAATACTGACCTGAAAACTGTCACTTCTCTGTCTTTCTCTCAGTTTTTAACACTGGTAATATTCACCTGCAGAACAATGGCAAGGTTAGTTGCTTGTCATTTTTTTGAGGAAGCGCTTTTGCACATAAATTAACTGACTAATTTTAAGAAAAGCCACAGTTATGGAATCTGCACATTTAATGATATCTTAGATTGTCTATAAAGCATAATATTTTTCTTCCCAAAGATGTGCACAAGCAGATGCTATTTTTCTTTTTGAGAAAAGATTTATAGATAATATTTAAACTTTCTTCACCAATAATATTTGAAATAGAGATAATTTTCTTCACCATTTTTTCCCCAGGAAAGACTATGTCCCCTCCCTTATTTTCCCCTTCTCACCCACACCCTCCAAGAGCAGGCATTTAAAAGACATAAGGACCTACTAATGTAGAAACAGCAGATGAGCAAAGTATAAAATAAAACGTTGGAACATTTCTGTGAGAAATATACTATTTGGTGTAAAGAAAGACACCAGTATTTCACAAAGTAAAAATCACAAGGATAATGTTCCTAGCTCTTTTTTTCACTATTAGGTATCTTTCTACAGAGGAACTGGGATGCTGCCTATCAGCATGTCCCTCAATTTCAAAGTGCTTTAAAGTCGAGTGCTGCAGGCAGCACTTTTCTAACTGACCAAATGCAACCTGTGCTGTTCCATTAAAGTTCTGTCTGCCTTCTTCTCAGCGGCTCTCGAGGTTGTTTTTTCTTCACAGAAGTCTCATGAGAAACTGCAGATATCTACAGATGCCTCTGTCCTGAGCTGCAACATTAAACAATTGTTAGTGGCTCTTTGTTGTACCAGTCCCACGATACCTGCCTGGAGAAGTTGCATCCAGTCAGTGTAAGCTGTTTCTAGTGATGTGAGCTAGTGACTAAACAGTTTTGTGCTATCTTTGGAAAACAAACCAAGAGCAAACCCAAAACTTTACAGTCAGAAAAACTTCTGGGTTGAAGATAACAAAACTCCAGAGAGAAAGGACCAGTGGGTGAGAAAGAAGACTGGAATTTCTGTGTGTTTTTTGAACCAGATTGATGACACATGCAACTACTGAAGACTTTCCTTCAGAAAAAATCATTCCTGGGAGAAAAATTCTCCAGTTTCTGTGACACAACTCCACATATTGTTTACTTACACACAGAAGTGTATCTTGTCAAGCTAAACTCCAAACTGTCCTAACAGATTGTTCAGGGAAATTTCAGCCTTCTCAGATGAAACAAAACTGGAAGGGGCATTTCAGGAGTGTGGACTCTGACCCTGATCTGTCATTAAGGCATAAAGTCCCTGGGTCAGAGGAGAGCTCAGCACAACCAAAGCCCCCAAAGTGGGGGAGTACTCAGAGCCTGAAGTTTCATTGTCTGGGTTCTCTCCTGTTCTCACCAGCCCTGCCCACCTTACACTCAAACTGTATCTCAATATTTTGGGTGTAAGGGTGCCATAGAAGATTCCATCCAAAGCATTTAATCAGAAATCGATTACATTAGCCAGGTAAATTTGCCCATGGTGAAGAACTGACGGTCATTCCCAGACATCTTCTTGGATCATCAGAGACTTCCTCTGATCATGATAAAATTAAGTTAAAAAGAGAAATTAAACATATTAAAATGATAAAATGTATCAACTGTTTCCTTTAGAAAGGTAGAGAAAGTGAAAATTAATATTTGAGGAGGTATAAATACTAGATTAAGAAAACCTTAGTAGAAAGAGCTGGAAAATCTAGAGAGAAACTTAAGAGACACAAGCAATTATCCAAATTGATATGGAAAATTGCCTTATTCTAGAAAAAAAAAAATTCTTTTTCAATAGAGAAGACTAAGAATTTCTCTAGAAAGCCCTTAAAAGAAAATTCACCAACACTAAAATTCCATAATTAATGAAGACAAACATAGAGGATAATGACCCTCTTTGGAATGCTGTCAATCTGGTGACAGCAAATTCTACATAAATATTCCTGTACTAAAGACTTCCAGAGAGTAACAGCATATATGAGAGTGTGATCAGACCTCTGGGACAGGGCTGGAGGTACAAAACAGGACAGAAAGAAATCAAATAGACAAAAATTCAGTTCAAGGTCAGGATATCTACCTGGGGGATTTATATATGGCCAAAGTGTCTGAGCATCATCATAGCTGATGAATATCTTCTCACCACAGTCAGTGGTGCCTGAAGAGCCCTCAGCTGATCAGCAGCTGGAGATGTCCTGAGGATGGGTTGGTGGCCCCCAGCCCAGCAGAGGAGGTGCCCTGAGGTGGCACTGCTGTGGCACAGCTGTGTGGCACCAGCTCAGCCTCACCAAGAACAGTTTGTTGCAAACCTGCGAGAAAGTGTGTGAACTGCAACTCTGCAAGGCAGGCTAGAGGGAAACATGGAAGGGAATTGCTGAGGTAGTAAAATCGTGTTTAGAACACAAGTGAAAAAAAAATAGTGATGTGAAGAAGGAATTCTGTGAGGAATAAAAAGGCAGAGAAAAGTAAGACAAGCAAGTATTACTAATCATTCTGTTCCAAGGAGGAAAGCAGACCCAGCCCTCCCCACAAGGCTGACCAGAAATGACCTGCTGGGTGCTGTGGCTGACCAGCATAGTCCTGCTCACTCTGGTTCACCACAAGTCCCAGGGATGTTGCCCATGTTAGCACACAGTGGAAAGATGGATGGGGGTAAAATTAGAAGAAACTGAGAATCTGTGTTCACATCCTAACAGAAGTTACAATAGCACAGGAATTATAGGGTAAATTGCAGTTGCTGCTCCCTGGATGGAATGCAGTTGCCATGCTTGTAATTTATTCCATGGAGATTCCTCACAGCCCCAGTCTGCAGCCACAGCCCCTGCAAAGGGGATGGAACAGAGCAGGGAGCAGAGTGCAGGCAGCACCACCAGGCTCTGCTGGAATCCTCCCAGGGAGGGGAATTCAATGCTGCTTTGCAGCTGAAAAACCACCCAGCCCCTGTCAGCCAGGGGAGAGAGAGGAGGTGTCCTGCTGCTGAGCCAACAGCTGTGCTGAAATCCCTCTCCTCAAATGGACTTGGCTCATGGTAACCCAATTGTAACATTAACACACACCTCCAACCCAAAGGTACCACTTCCAAGGCACAGCCACTCCTCACTGGTCATGTGCTCTAAATTCTATTGACTGAATCTTTAAAAGCAAAGCAAGAGAATTCTACACCAACCAGTAACAAAGGAATGCATGCCTGGAGTCGCACAAGCTCCACCTAAAGACAAACAAATGGTAAGATGAGAATGGAGAAAAGTTAGGGAACACTCCATGACAGCTGCTGGGATCAGTCAAGGGGCTGAACCTGTCTTCCCCCCATAGGGACACCTATTGGGAAAGACCCACACTCTGTGTGTGCTGAATGCTTTTATGGGGGATTACAGCTCCTCTGTGTTGCTCTGAATGCATTTTTGCAATCAGATACTGTCAACAACAGCCCTCAAACCTTAACCTGTGTCAATTTTATATTAATAAAGAGTGTTATTCCATAAAGTGTTGGTGTGAGGTCTTCAGGAGCTCTAGCAGTCACTGGCAGCAGGGAACAGACCCAAATGAAAAGGAAGACCTGCTGAGGAATCTCCCTTATGTTGTTGCCACATTTCCCTGAACAAGTCAGTCAAAGCACCCCTGGATCCAGCAGGGCTGGTCAGGCACAAGGGTCTCAGCTTTCCTGGGATGCTGACAAACAAATCAAACTCTAATGGTCAAGTCCATCTCCCCACACTGAGGGTTGAGGAAACCTCCCTTTTTCACATGACACACATAAACAACTGCTCTGTATTCCTGGCTGTGTTCTGCTTCAAGAGCAATTTGAGGCATGGTAAAAGGCACCCAAAGACAAGGAACACAGTGAGGGAGGGTTACCAGCTCAACAACTATAAGGGGAACTTAATATTCTGTGCAAGTCAGCCCCTGAGTAAAATTGAGTTGCCTCAGAAGGGTCATCTGTTTTCATTTTAAGACACAGATTTTACAGGGCCTAACCTTCAGCTGCTAGTTCAGAGGGGTGACTGCATTTGGTTTTTATTGTGATAGGACATTCCTTCTCCTGATGCCTTCAGTAAAAGCTCTCCAACTATCAGGTGCAGACCTGCCTCTTCTGGAAGTGAGCTGTTGTGATTTGACAAAGTAACAAAATTATAAAACTAAAAATTCTGGTTTCCATCTTCATGTCTTAATTATCTTTTTCTTCTCTTTCTCCCTGCATGCTCTTTCTCAGTTCAAAATAAACGTTTTCTTAATCATGGCTGATTGATTATTACATTGATTACTGTGTTGTCCTTTACCCTTTCTCCAGTGGAAAGGAGACCACACTCTTTATGTGCTTGAAAACAATAAGATCTACTTTTTTCTTACTTTCCCCTCATGAAAGCTCATTTTCTCATTCCCTCAGCATGTGCCTGATAATGCATAACAGGGCACAACCCAGGAAGTCTTCTCCTCTTTAAGAAACTATTTTTTGCATTCACCGTTTTCGTTCCTGGCTTACCTATAGCCTACTAAAGATGCAAAAGTAAAAGTTCATTTTGAGAGCTACTTTCAGATTAATGAGTACTCAGTCCTTATAGGGATGCCTTTTCTGTAATCATATGGGCCAAGTCTGATGCCACAGAAAGGGAAAAATCACAGGCAAACTCTGTTTCACTGGCCTCTGCCTGCAATAGCTTGCTTTAAGGGAACATCTGCCAGAGGATGGAGTCATGCCTCCTTCATGGGCTAAGCTTGCTGCATTTACCACAGGCACAGATTAATAATCCTTATCACTACCACCACCCCCTTTTATTTCATTTATTTTACTACACCGCTGTTGCCTGTGAAACAACTGGAAAATGAAATTGCTTACTGTGATAGCATCATCTTTGCATGTAGGTTTTTTTAAATTGTGAAAACAAAATGTTTCTAAGTGTTCCAATTTCACACGCTTCAAGTGATGCATGCATTTTCTTTAAAAAACAAAACAAAATTACATTTTGCACAGTATTTTATCTGTTGCTCTAATTTAAGAGGTCTGTTTCAGACTGATAAAATTGGAAACATTGCTAAGTGTGAGCAAACATTTTTGTTTAAAATTATCAACAGCTCATAGCATATCTTCTGGAATTTTTGATATTTTCTGTGAAAGGGCAGACTGAGATGAGGGATCAGGAAAGCATTTCTTTGGCTCAGATCTAAGCCAAAAAGTATAGAACTTTGTTCATTTTGATTAGGTTTTTATACTGACAGCAAAAATATTCCTGGTAGCCAAAAAAAAAAAAATTTTCCTTTAATCTCTCCTACTCAAAAATAGACCAAATTATTGTAATAAAAAGAAAACTAAATTATTAATTCATTAAGTTAGTTTGGATTATGAGAAGAATCTTGAGCTAAGTAATTCTGAATTTTCATTTATACAAATATATTAGTAAGGTGATTTACTTGAGTAGCAAGGAAAATGGGTTGTGAGGAAAATAGTATATAAATGTATATAACTATATATAACTACATGTAAAATAATTATTGACACCATTTAATGTGACAAAAGGGCTGAATTAGAAGGAACAGAGTTACCTTATTGTGCCAGCTTCTAATTTCAAGATGACTGCATTTTCAGATAAACTAAAGGTCAATGAAAACACAGTCAAAAAACAGTCAAAAAACCAAGAGTTCCTGATTTGAAACTTTTTGAAATGACTTCACGTTAAAAAAAGAACGTGAAGCAGCACACTGTTAAAGTCTGAATACATATATGAAGAGGAATTTGAATAGGTAGTTAACAGCTGTTATTGGTTAAATTGTATGCAAAAAATAAAAAAGCATAAAAAAATAAAATAAAAAACAAAATTTGTCCTTGAAAACTGGAAACCCAGCACACTGTGTAATGATAGATGAAATATATCAAGACCCCTGACAAAATGTTATGTGTATTCAACCCATATTTTTATACAAGGCTAGGAAAGCAGTGAGCTGAATCTCATATGATTCCTGCCTAAGCTTCTCTTCAAAAGCATCTTTAAACATTTTCTTAGCTTCAAATACTTTTATTGAATTCATTATATTGTGTGACTCCCGCATGTGCTTAAGAGTCTGAATAAAAATCACTTTAAATATGAGCTGTGTTTGACTAAACTGGACTGTGAATGTATCTGGTGCTTTTCCCAGTGGGAAACAGAACCTGGCAAGATTGTTAATTAAGGTCTAAATTAAACTAGTCATCTCTGTTTCCTTGTCACTGGAGACATGATTGCCCTCCAGAGGTGATTTTTTTCCTCAGCACAGAGTCGTTCCATCTGGACAAGTTTAGACAGACGTAATTTTGAGATGGCTCCCATGAAGACAGTGCAGAGCCAGGGCTGAATTAAACAAGCTGCCTCAGGGTCCAGCAGGAGACTGCCAACACCAACATGGACAGCATCCCTGCTTGTCGTGTCACTCACACTGCTCCTGCTCCTTCAGCGAGACCAGGAATGTCTTCCATCTGCTTGCATGCATGAAAAACAAGCTGTGCAATATCACAAAAATACATATTCTTAATTGCTCTTTTTAGCACAGGTTGATTCTCTGAAATATTTTGAAAAAGAGGACAGCAGGCAACACTTCATGACTAGAAAGAAGCCGAAAATAAGAAATTATGGAAGCATTTCAATGCAAAAAGGAGTAAGACTTGGGAGTCATCATCCTCAGCAGGCTGCCTGCTCAGTCTGCTGCTTTTCATGGAACCCAATCTGAAAGTAAAATACCTTTGTTCAGGAAATTTGTTCAGGAAACTAACCTGTTCAGTCCAGGTGTGTATTACAGTGTGGAGAGAACCTGGAAGTTATCCCCAGCAGTGCCTGAATGAGATGTCAGTGTTGCACCAATGAAACGGTTGTGACAGTGGCAGAGCCCAGAACCAGCAGACTGTCTCACAGAAAATACTAACTTTCTGTGTTTTGGCTGACTCCTGAATTAGATAAATGTCAAAATGTACCATACACTTCTTCACAACAGAGGGGCAAATAAATACATTTAAGAATATAAAATTAGGATTTTTTTGAGAGGATTTATGTAGCGATTGGAGCTCACAGTGAGAAAGAACAGTCTTCCCTCTACTCAGCACTGATGATGTCAGACCTGGAATAACGTGTTCAGTTGTGGGCTCACAGTACAGGAGAGAAATGGACACTGGAGAGAGTCCAGTGATGAGCTGCTAAAGTGATGGTACTGGAGCTTCTGCCCTAAGAAAAAAGGCTGAGAGAGCTTGGACTGTTTGTTCAAAGGCTCAGGGGAGATCTCATCAATGTGTGGTAATTCTTGGAGGGGGACACAAAGAGGGCAGAGCCAGGCTCCTTCCAGCGTGCCCAGAGACAAGACCAGAGGCAACAGGCACAACATGAAACACAGGAGGTTCTGTCTAAACATCTTTGCTCTGTGAGGGTGACCAGGCGCTGTCACAGGCTGCCCAGGGAGGTGGTGAGTTCTCCCTCCTTGTGGACATTCAAGAGCCAAATGGACTCGGTCCTGAGCAGGTGGCTCCAGGTGGCCCTGCCTGAGCAGGGAGCTTGAGCGAGATGATGTCCAGAGGCCCCTTCCAATGCCAACCAGTCTGATGGGGATGGGGTGATGTGTGATTCTCCCTCCTGTGTGGTTTGTGTGGTAAAGAGCTGGTGCCTGCCTGGGGGTCTGAGCAGTGACCTCAGCTGGAACTAGGAATTAAAATGTGTAGTGATCTGTCTGCTCATCCTGAGACCAAGCAGCGCAGTCTACTTCCTTCTAAAGAGATCAACTCTGTTCTTCCTAAAATAAGGTGGTTTCATCTATTCTGCCTTGTAGGTCCATGACTTCTATCAAGTCAAAAACTAGCATTATTTGGGCTGGTGCTATGCAGCAAAACCAAAAAATGTGCCAAGGAATGTACTAATGATTAAAGACTATGAATAATCCCATGCTAATGCTTGGATAATGTCCTGGGCTTGTTCAGCTTAATGGTATAGATATAGCTTTTGTATTTATAGCAAAGTAATCGACATAAAATAGAGCTCTAATTTCACTGTATTAATATTTAGCATCAATTTCCTTAGCAACACCTTATCCAGTCCTAAATCTTATAATGATGCCCTTGGTTTGATATCTAACCATTATGTCTTTTGTTAATAAGATTCTGGTCTTCCTACTCTGTTTTTGGTGTGAGATGCCTCCAAGAAAATGAAGAAAAAAATTTTAAATATATTGTTTGTCACTTTTGTAATCAGATTTACATCTATAAACGCACATAGGGCAGACATCTCTAGAAATTTATTTTGCTTTCATGGTTTTTTTGTACCTTAAATTTAAGGAATAAAAGGCTGATTTCTGTTTCTGAAGTCTACTATCAAAAATAAAAATACTATTTTGAAAGCCACAACTATTTTTGCCTGAAATCTCTATACATTTGTATCATTAAATATTTTTTATAGGAAGATGTTTTGTATGTATTTCAATAAGCATGCCTTAAAAGCACATTTATAAGCATGGCAAAATAAATTATGGAGCACTGATTAAAGGGAAATACATGTTATAATTAGGTATAGGAAATATCAGAAATGCTGGGTGAAAAACAGAGATAGAAGGCTTTGTTTATTTTAAGGCAGAGATTTGTAACTTTCACATTTGCCAAAGGAAAGTAGTTACTCCAACTTTATTCTTTAGTCTGAAAATATATTGCAATTCTTTCCTTTCCTTCTGGCTGCACTGATAGCAAATTTAAAGATCCATGTCCTTACTAAAATTAGTCATAGTTTTGACAAATCAAGTCCCTTGTTTCTCAGTGTCAAGCAACAGTAAATTTCAATCAAATACTCAACTACATGAATAATTACAACTTCTTAAAATATAATTTCATATATACAGTTGTTGTTTTTGAATATGGACAATGTAAAATACAAAGCTTAAGATAATTCAAAAATATTTTTACTGCACTTTCAGTTCAGACAGTGTCATAGAAAAACTGATGCATCATTCTTTGAAGAGCTTATTTTTCTAAGAACTAATGGATGTGGACCTTTTCTCAGATGTAGCAAATTGTCCTTCAAAATGACAATCATGCTAACAGGAAAGGTCACCTTGACTTCAGCTACAGATTAAGTATAATTTCATTGTTATTTCTTTCATTATATCCTGGTTAATTTATACAAGTTGATGTTGAGCAGAGGAGTTGTAGTTTGACATCTGCATGAGCATGAATTTGTCTCTCAAAATATACAGGGTAGTCATAATTTTTTCTTTTTAACAACCACCTATTAACACTCTACAGCTTTTAACCTTTAAACAAGGAAAGAGCTTCAAATTAAAATTAATAGCATCTATCCTACAATTTCTTTTCAACTCCAAGCCTCCATTTCTCCGTCTACCTCTGCCTTAGTTGTTTCAGTACAGATATTAACTTTATAAGAACAATAAGATTTCACCCTGTTTGTCCAGTCTTCATGCCTTTGGAAACAAGGAGCCGTGGTCAAGGTATAGATCACTGAAGGAAAAAGCTGGATTCTCATCTTAGCTTTGCCTCGACAGTTTTTGAAATCTGTGTAGGATTCACTGAAGTTTATTTTCTGAAGGTATAAAGGGAAGAAAAATAACCCCTATTATTTTCTCAAGCACTTTTGGGATTTAGAAATATGAAATGGAATGTTAGACTGTGACATCTACAAAAAATATTTTTGATATTTCAGTAATCTCTGTAGATACACTTAATAAGATACAGTTTGATATGAATGAATACCACCAGATCAGAAACACCTTATATGCATATAACTTAACAAAGCAAGTAAGGTTTCATGCTGATAAATATTGAAGATATTTTTAAAATTGGAGTTGTCTTTAATTTGGTATTCTTCCACTAACCAGAAAGTTTGAATTTGCTTAGTCATTAACGGAATTAAAAAATAAAATCTTTCTTGAGTTTATTTTGCTGGGATCCTTTCATTTTGTCATAGACTTTCTGTTTATACTGCAGGCTGATAAGTATCCTGTTACCTTGTTCAGCTTCATATGCTCATTACACAGATAAGTATTTCAAATTTTCATGTCAAGCTCTAGACTTCTTGTTTTTCAAACACAGAAAAGGGAATGTAGTATACCTAAAATATTATTCCTCAGTTTGGACTCTTTGTAACTCAAACAGTCCTTCTGATTGTCCTGAGGTATGACATCTGGCCTTTCATCTCTTATGAAAAGATGGTCTAAGTCCTTGAACTGGGACATGATTCTTCTCCAAATTGTAAGAAACCCCAAGAATGCTCCATCCAACATTCATCTATGTTCTTTTCTATTTCAAATCTCTCTCACTGGGTCACTCTTCACTGGAAGTTTTCTACTTGTGACTTTCTACTGCAACTTCCATAGGAAGAGCCCATCAGCTAACTAAAGACTACAGACACTGGGACAAGGATGTGAGTAGGGACTAAAGCAGCTCCAATTAATCACCATCTCCTCCATCTCACCTGCCACAATGAGATAAGAAGACATCAAAAATGTTATCTCTCTTTTTCTGGTGTAACCAGTTTCAAGTTTCCTGTCTAGGAGATAACAGTTTTGGTGCAAGTCTGCAAGAAGCTGGAGGAGTCAGGGAAATGGCAGGAAAGAGGGCTGCAGAGGAGTTGTACATATAGAGTCCTTGAAGAAAAGTGTCCATCCTCCCCAAACATAGACTGGATGTGCCATGGATGAAGTTTGAGTGGGAGAATGGAAAGTAACCTAATCAATGGGAAAGTAGAGGAAACACTGGGAGCTGGACTGTGAGAATTCTCAGGGGACTGGACTGCACTGAGGCCACAGCCAGCTGTGCCAGAGGTCAGTTCTGCAAGGGAACAGGGAGCAGTGGTCATCACTCCAGAGGAGGCTGGATGTCAGGCCATGGCAATGCTGGGGGTGCAGGGAGAAGCAGCAGCAGGTGGGAGGATGACCCAGGTAAAAATATGAAAGATGGCCAAAAATGACATATGAGAACGATGGCTCTGAGAGATGTTAAGTAGTGGCTCAAACTGCCCTGTTGGAAAGATTCATTAAACTTCATCGCAAATTATTCTCTTAGCCCTGAATTTAATCAGTAACCTTTTACTACACTATAATGTAGGAATAATAATGTTTAAATCCTGGTATGAAGTGCTATTCTGGTGTGATCCTAAGCAAAGTAGAGTGGATATTTAGGAATATCACTGAGTAAATATTCACAGATATTCCAAAAGACACGCTTTAACAGCTGACACTCATTAAAAATATACATCTGCATATTTCCATTTCAAAAAAGGTAAAACCATCAAACAAGGTATAGATTTAATGTTCATTCAAATTATTTGTTAACAGAATCACAGAATACCAAGTTGGAATGGATCTTCAAGAATCGTCTGGTCCAACCTTTCTTGGTAACAGCACAGTAAAATCTTGGTCTAGACAAGATGGCCCAGCACTCTGTCCAGCTAAATCTTAAAGGTGTCCAATATGGGGCAATCTACCATTTCCCTGGATAGATTATTACAAGGGCTGATGATTCTCTCTGTGAAAACTTTTCCCCTTGTGTCCAATCAGAATCTCCCCAGAATTAACTCGTATCCATCACCCCTAATCTCTTCCACACGACTCCCCTTAAAAAGGAAGCCTCCATCTTCTTTGCAGCCACCTTTTAAATACTGGAACATGGTGCCAAGGCCTTCTCTAAGTCTTCATCCCTCAGGGGTGAGCACACCCAGATAGATCTCACAGCCTTTCCTCATATGTCAGGCTTCTCAGACCTTGGATCATCTCTGGGCCCCTTCTCTGGACCCTCTGCATTCTGTTCACATCATTTTTGTATAGAGGGGACCAAAACTGAAGATAGATGTTCCAGGTGTGGCCTGACAAGCCCTGAGCAGAGTGAGGTGATGCCTTCCCCTCTGCTAGTGATGTCCCTGTAGACGCATCCTGTTGACTTTCTTTGCTGCAGCAGCAAATTGGATTTCTTACACTTATTTTCCAAAGTTTGTTAGGTACCAAGATGATGTTTTCAAGACATAAAACTTCCTCTCTGTCATATAATCAGATCTTTATCTCCTCTTTCTTTCAGCTTATAATGGGGAGTCATAGCCTCTTGTTTATAAGGCAATTACATGACAAAACTTGCAGCCACTGGTAATCATACTCTTTGTAAAATGCAAAACATTCAACTATATGTAGAATTGACTTTAATTAAATCTTGTCAAAGGAATAAATTTTCAAAACACAAACCCCACAGCATACAAGGCAATACAATCATGCTTTCCTAAACAAAGGCACTTCATGTCAAATTAATTTCTTTCTAAATAAATTAATAACTGTCCCTTCTGTACCCGATGATATATCTCAAACTATGCATATGGGAAATACAAACAGAAAAACACAAAGAAACAAAACAACAAACAAGCACAAATAAAAGCAAACAAACAAAAACCAACAAAAAGCCCCCCAAGAAAATAGAGAGGATAAGGCTACTTTCATGAAAATTGTTTATTAGAAAAACCAAACAAAACTCCCATTGTGCCAAGGTGGATATCCTCTCAAGAGATTAATGAGACATAAACTCTTTCTCTATGAAATCTGTTTCCAAGCTGATTGTTATGACACTGGACCATCTAAAAAGCAGCTAAAAATCTTTATTAAAAACATCAGATAACTAAGTGAAGAGAATTGGAGTCTCAGTTCATTTCCTAATGGACTTGTTACTCACAATATGTAGAAACTATGTGAAAAATCAGGTGGAATTCAAAAGCATTCATCCAAAACCACATCTCATACTATTCTAAACTTTAAAAGATTCCTCTTCTACCATCAGTAACTTACTGTGTTTGATTTTATTCATTTGCGACATATCAAACCCAAAACCAGAGTGTTTATTACATATATAAATATTTATGTCATGATTCACACAAACTCCCCAATTTCTTCTTTATGCTGCTCTTTTATACTGTACATAAGACATTAAAAAAAATCAAGCCCCAAAGCTGTCGAAGCTAAAGGCAAAGAACTATAAAACATAAGTAGGGTGGAGACCTTCTATGTCCCAGGTGTGTTATGCAGTTCTCTGTTTTAGGAACAGGGCAAAGAAACAGGAAAGAAAAATATGTTTCACTTTGGGAAACACAGGAAGCCCCATAGAACTCTACAGCAACTACCAGAAGTAGCCCATAAATCCCTGGTAAATTATTGTGTTCTCTGCACAGATTTCTTCCTGTATACAGTCACTCCTTTCCTTACAACTACTATATGCTTGTTTACATAGCTAAAACTAATGTTAATGAGAACCATTTGTTCGTGTTCTCAGTGACTAAAAAGAAATGCAAGATTTATGTCAGCCTGCACAACCTCAGTTGCTCTTTCCCTTTACATTTCTATTCTTTTCACTGAGTGAGGCAGGTGCTTTTTTAGGCAAAAAAGACTGGTGACTGTATATGTAGAGTTTATAACACACCATAAACCCACACAGATTCTGAATTGAAATGGTGAAAGGGCCAAATAGATATGTTCATTTTCTAATTTTTGACTACTTGTCTTTACAATTTACAAGTCTTTCATCTGTGGCCAGGAGGTTCTTAACTTAAAGATGTGGTTCTGGTTCCAGGTATAAGTATGAGAACCCAACCCAGTTTCAAGGAGTTTCTGTTGTGATGAAGAGCATCATTCCCAAAGAATGATGGAGAATTCCTGTAAGGGAAGCTGGAGCTGTACATGAACTTCAGGAAAAGATTCAATCTTGTTTTCCCCGTGTCCATTCAAACCTCAGTCCCATGACAACTGTTCTGACAGAGTCCCAGTGCAATAAATTTTGTTACTATAAATGTTGTCTTTCTTCACTATTGTTCCATTAAACTGCTAAACCTTTTCTGGAAAATGCAACTGAGGATGGAAAGGCCAATTTCTAAAGGTGAATAATTGAATGAATGCAAGGCAATGAAAATACATATGGAAGAAACTACAGAATAAAGCTTGAGAGCTTTCTCCTTTACAAATGTTAGAAGTTCAAAAAATCTCTTAACAGACACAGTTTTTAGAAAGGCACCAGTATATATACAAGACATACTAATAAAAATGCCCAGAAATCTAATGTAAAATTTTTAATTAATAATTAGTAGATGAAAGTATAAATTTTCCTCATTTCTGCTCTAAAGCTTCAAAACATTCAATTTCATTATAAAACTCAAGTTGTCTGCCTTAGATAAAGATGGATTGCATTACATGTGATGAGGTGCTGAGCAGCTGTATCGTTCACAGATAGACAAGAAAACATCTAATCACCATCTAGAAAAGATTTATCAACATCTTAAGAATATGTAAAGGCATAGAAGACAATCAGGACTGCAAGTCTTCATCCAAGGTGGATCAACATCTTTCTTCATTACAGACCCATAGGAAAAATAAAAACATACTAAAACATCCCATTTTTTTCTTTATAACATACACACACACACACACACACACAAATCAAACACCCCCCAAAGAACATCCTTTTGTAAACTATTTTTAATTCAAATAGGTATAAAAATAGCTGCTATTCATCATCTCAGATGCAAAGGAAAAGAGCAGGATCCAATACTGGAAGCAAGGTCTGTGGGACTACTGGGGATCAGTATGAAGGGCTAATAAGGATTTATCAGTGAGCAAATGAGCACTTGTGAAATATCTTAAAGAAATGTGCTTTGACTTTTTAATAGATAGATCCTGCTTATCCCACAAAATATGTGCCATATATCATTTATTTTTTAAAAAAATGTAGCTGTATTTCTTTCATCTTGTATTCTCCCTACTTCATTTTAGTTACTCCCTGTGCTGGTGAAGCAGCAAAAATATTCTTAGGTCAAAAAAATACTGAGAGAAACATTCACTTTCACTGAAAATAATATTGAACCGTAGGTTATTTCCAGCCTACAAGAAGCTGATAAAAAATACTGTATTAGGGAAGATAGCAGGATACAAGCAATGATCCTAAAATTTAAAGTGCTAAAAAAGTCTGGTACCAAGTCAACCACCTGCTACCTTGTAAGCAACAAATGAGCATTTTTAAAACCCAGCTTGTTATTCAACTAATGTAAATTATTGGCTTGGACAAGGAAATATATTCCAATTAGAAATCGTCACATGGGATTTTACAACCACTCTTTAATGTTTTTTCAATATTACTCATAAAAACAATAGATTATAAAAAAGGATCAAGCATTTTTCAAGAAAGCACATATTCACAGCTATTGCTACCTAGTCCTTTCTATGGAAATAAGGAGTGAAAATTGGCCAGTGCTGAAAGTTATGTTCAGTCAGTAATGAAGCCAAGCAATTCACACATACTCAGCAAATCTTCAAGTTATGCTTCCCACAGAAAACACAATCCACCAAATTTACTTTAGTTTAAAATTGTGCAAAAATGGACCTGAAAACTTATCTAAGCTGACAACTCTCAAATGTTTTCTATTGTTTAAGTTATTCACTGGCAGGAAATCTCCCAAGTTCCCAGGAGATTTATTCCAGCATTACATTACAGTTCCAGTTCGAATATTTTTTTCTAAACGTGTAAACTGATTTTTTTCTTGCTGCAACTCAGATTGCTTCTTATCTACCCTGAATCTGCAGAAATGGTAACCTCCCCTTCTTTACAACAGAACTGTGCAACTGTGGGCAGTAACTGCATCCCCACTCACAGCCTCAGTCATTCCTGTACGTATCATACTGCCTTAGCCACCTCCTGTCCATCTTTCCTGAAGTCCATTCCTACCCAGAGGAGAACCATTCTTGGGAAAGGCTGTTGAGTAACAGACAGTGCAGTTATGTCACTTTACAGATCCATACCCTCTAGTTAGCTGTTCCCATCAATTTACAGTGCCTTGTGTTGTCTTGAAGAGCTCTGTCTTATTTTCGTATCATATCTTCAATCTCTTAAGACTTGTTGAATTCTAACCTGTACTTCAAAATAATTTCATTATCTCCCAGCTTCAGGTAGTCTGAAACAACAATAATTGAAGTGGTTAATAGAAGAACTTAACAGTACAAGATCTAGATGTCTTACATTTCCATTAAAAAAAAAAAAAAGAAAAGAAACAAACAAAAAAACCACACACACTGAAAAAAAAGCCCACCATGAAATTTCTCTCTCTGTAAATTTGTACAAACCCCTTTTCACCCATGCTATAGTATTTTCCTCAAGAACATCTCAACAGCTTTTCTTGTAAGTAAAATGGGTGAAACAATGCCAAAAGCTTTTCTGAAGCTAAGATGTATCATCTCTACAATTTATTTCTTTATTTATTTATTTCTGTAGAATGGCCTCTTACCATTCAGAATTACTGAGGAAATTGAAGATAAGTGCAGGTTTATAATCCCTTTTTCCTTTTCCCTTTCCTACTTCTTCAAACTTGCACACTGCATTTGTCTGGTTTCAGTCTTCCAGCATTTCATAAACCTTTCAGACATTATCAATGAGAACACTTCTGAAATTACCTCAGACAGTAATTTACAAACACTCAAATGAAAGAGTTTTCCAAGGGATTAATTATTTTTTAGGGTCAAAATGAGAAATTACACTTCAAGGAAAAAAACACCCCAGCATAAGCTCCCATTCCATATCTCTGCATTCCAGGACAGATGGGCTGTGTCCACTTTATGATGGTCAGGCATGGGTCATAACAGCATGTCAGGACCATGGTGGTTCATAGAGAGCTCTCCACTTGTAATTTGGATTACATAGGAATGAGATGGAATACAGGAAAAACTCGGGGAAAAAATGGTATTAAACAAAATGTCATATTCGTAAAATCATTTAGTTTTTTATTCCAAACACTCTGGTAGTACAGAGCAAGCACATTTCTAAACCATGATGTTTAATTTTCAACACTTCATTTTCATCTCAATCATTGACTTTCCTTAATAAAACAAATTGTTCCATGATCACAGAGGTGCCAATTAAACCTGGTTTACCTGGATTCATGCCTGTTGTTGACTGATTGTACCTTTTCTAAAAATTGGGTTGGTTCTAAAAGGGTTGCCTCACATGAGAATTCTCTACTGCCTGTGCTGGAGAGCAGCAGCAGCACAGAAAGGGACCTGGTGGTCCTGGTTGATACAAAGTTGAACATGAGCCAGCAGTGCCCTGGCAGCCAGGAGGGCCATCCCTGTCCTGGGGGCATCAGGGACAGCACGGCCAGCTGGGAAGGGAGGGGATTGTCCCTGTCTGCTCTGAGCTGGGGCAGCCTCACCTCCAGGGCTGGGGGCAGCTCTGGGTGCCAGGATGTCAGAAGGAGATGAAAGTGCTGCAGAGTGTCCAAAGGAGGGCAACAAAGGTGGGGAAGGGCCCTGGGGGGAAGGGTGTGAGGAGTGACTGAGGTCACTTGGTCTGTTCAGCCTGGAGGAGACTGAGGACAGACCTCACTGCAGTTACAGCTTCTTGGGAGGGGGAGAGGAGGGACAGGCACTGATCTCTGCTCTGTGGTGACAGTGACAGGATCTGAGGGAATGGCCTGAAGTGTCAGGGGAGGTTTAGATTAAATATCAGGAAAAGATTCTTCACCCAGAGGGTGGTTGGGCACTGGAATGGGTCCCCAGGGAAGTGGCCACAGCACCAGCCTGAGAAGAGTTTAAGAAATGTTCAAGTGAAGCTCAGAAGTTAGGCTCTGATGATCCTTGTGGGTCCCTCAGTATATTCTATAATTCAATGATCCAGAAGTGCGTGCTGCAGCCTCTGCTGAAGACAAGATTCTTTGGTAGTTATTCTTTCTCCTGTCCACAGCTTTCGCATTATTTTTATGACTTTATGAATTCTTTTCCTGCTGAAAGTCCAAATCAGATCATCTTGCCCTCAATAACTAAAAAGAGAACTCAGAGAGAGTGAAACCTGCAATAAAATATCTTAAGTCAGTTGAGACAGTGCCACCTTTAGAATATTCTTATAATGGACATGGATAGTTTAATATTTTTCTGAACCATCCTTAGCTTTTCTACCTAAATCATTAAGAGTCATTTAATAGGAAAAGTCTTCCTGGCACAAAACTTCTTGAAGACAGTGAAAAAGAGGAAATACTACATCCTGGCAGTGATTTTTCCTTGCCCTAGATTTCACCTTCAGTATCAGGAAACACAGAGAGAGAAAGAAAAGGCTTGGACACCTGAGGACTTGTCAGCTCAAAATCTTCAAACTAAATTTAATCTGCTCCTTCTGCGAGTTAATAACATGAGCTGTGGGAAATACCAGGAACAAGGTTTTGCAGACAAGAGGTAACCCTGGGATGACACAGCAGTGAGTTAGCACAGCAAGACAAGACATTCAGCAGATTCTTTTAGTGAGTACAAGATTCAGCAATGCAAGACAGAGGGTCAGAAAGTCAGCCCACAGCTCACAAATGTTTTCAGGATATTATGTGCAGAAGTGTGCACATCAGATTTGTATTCACAGGAAATAGCATTTCTACTTAATTATTCCAAAAATGAGAATTCAACAGAAATATATCTGAATAATCAAAATAGGGACTGACCAAGTTGTCAAGCTTAAAAACAACAACAACAAAACTGAAAAAAAAATCACAATTAAGTAGTGAAAAGCAGGACTTGTGCTGCCTACAAAATGAAGTACTTACAGATTATCACTGCTTGCTGGACCTCATGCCTTATCATTGTACCTTCTTATCAAAATATCTCAATTAAAAAGTAAATTATCTTATGCCTCTTAACTGTCTAAGTAAATAGCCTTTTTACACTAAGAAAATTGTTCCTGACTTTTACCTCATAAGGGCTTGTGCTCACCTAACAGTTCTTTTGCAGAAATTTGGAATGTCAGCTTTACAGTGGAGTCACTACAGCGCTCTACTGTCTGCTGCAATTACACCTGATGCCTCTAGGTGCCTTTGAAATGAAATACATTTTTCTCTCTAAAAGTGAAGGAAGGTAGACATGATGTGAGGAGGTGTATGCACACAGGGAAATAAAAAACAAGCCTCCATTTTTAAGCCCTGAGGATGAGAGGGCAGACATGAATTTGTTCCCACCCAAATGAGGGGCCACACACAGACTGGCACTAAGAATCACCCCTCACCCCTGCAAACTGCTGTATCCTGACCACCCATTATTTGGAATATTTCTGCTTTAAAAGGAAGCCAGAAACATACAAGGGATCATGGTAATAGCTCACCAGCATGCTCAGACAGTGTGCTCACTCTGTTCCCTGGTTGTGCTTGGTTTGCTGCTATGGAGCCAGGCACAGTCTGATGGGGAGCTGCTGCAGACTCACTGGACACTGGGGTTGCATGGCTTCCCTTTCTGGAAACTAATTTCTCTTTCAAAGAAGCCTCAGCCAATGAATGGTACCAAAATCTGTTTTATGGGAGATAAGTAACACTGCTGAATTTTATGACGGAGAAGCTATAAGAAAATTGACTAATGACACAGAACAAAACCTGAGTGTTGCATTCAAAACTGACAAAGCTTCAAATCCAAATCTATCTCTGACATGTCTTTGTTCTGACTAGGTCTGAAGGCTTTAATAATTTACTCATGTAAAATGGCTTTATTAATATTTAAGTTCAAAGATGGGTAGGCATGTAGAAAATAACATTAAAACCACAGGGTATTTTTTTTTATTTCCCCTTTAGTCATGTTTTACAGCTGTAAATACCAACGGGAATGTATTACATTCTGTGTTTATATTCTGCCTGGCATCCTGGAGAAAACCTAAGTGACATATTCTACATGCTATATCATGCAAACCAGTGCCTAGCTAGTTACTCTTAAAATGTGTCTGCTCAAATCCATGTGCATGCAGAGACACAGGATTGATATTTCCTTACCACATCTATAATAACTTTCTCTGTATGCAAAATCAACAGAAATTCTACAAATTCCTTAACATTTGAAATGGGATTTATTTATTCTTTAGTTTAATTATAATCTAGAGAAAGATTTTCTTTTTTTCCTCAAGAGGTAATTTAAAATCAGAAACGTTCATAAGAACTGATTAGTGATTCTTTCACTGCTTTCCATTTCTTTGTTCAGACAGACACACAACTCCCAGTCACAGGCACTCTTTTTGCACCAGCCTCTGCAGGACTGGCTTTCAATCACAGAGACAGCTAGGCAACAGAGCTAGGTATTTTGGGTTTTTTCCAATGTCTAATTCAGTTACCAACATAGCTGTCCCCTTCCCTGAGAGAGTGATGAAGGCAGTCTCACTGAGCATAAATGCACCTGTTAGCTGAACTCGCTCAGGTGGACTAATTGGCAAAGATAACTGTCATACTATGTTAGGAATTCATTATTTCTGCAGACTGGCTGGTAACAGGTTCAAGCTTTTCTTGGGGGAAGAACTACATATTTTTTCATAAAATACAAGGAAGGAAGACAAATTCTGGTGAAAAAAAATCTTTTAATGTATTTAATCCTAAAACTAAGACTGAATCGTTATAATTTTTATTATGTAACATCTTGAAATGAAAAGGAAGTATTTGGGATGAAATGGGAATAATCATTCAAATTAGCCTTATCTTTTTGGGGAAATAAAAGGCTGAGAGCACAGGCTGAAGCAATAGCATGCAATTGTCTTTACTTTCTGACATTTAGTGAGTTATTTGTCACAATATCAGCACAGGCTTCCCCCCAGTGCCTGTATACAGCTCAGGGGTTGGCTGAGCCCCAACAGACAATTTTTGTGCAGTCATCCTGTTCTGGGGGTGTCAGAGAATCCAGCTGGAGGGATATATCTGTGCCATGCTAGTTGGCCTCAGACCAAAAAGCAGCCCCTCTCTCATTTCATTTATCAGCCTGGCTGTAGCTGTTATTTTATAGAGGAAAGCACATGGGAAAATGTGATAAATAATGGGATTCCTCCATGTTTCTTCCTTGGGACGCAGAAAAGGTTTGATGTCCTTAACAGAGGTAAACAAAGCCAGAATCAGACCTAACAGAAGGCTCTTTGGGAAATCAGGACCATCAAATCATGTGCTTTATATGTTGAACCACAGGACACAACTGAATTTTTCCTTTCAGATTGTCACATCCCACCTGCTTTATCTCAAGAGCCATTTGTCTTTCTGTTTATTTCATCTCAGGAAATCGCTATGAAATTGTACTTAATCTTTAATCAGTTGAGCGTTACCTTGGAACTTTCTTTCCCCACATAGTCTCATAAATCCAAAGAAATTTAATTGTTTATACCACTGGTGAAGGTATGGAGGGGATGAAGTCTTTCTTCTGGGCCACTGAACTAACAGAGGTACAAAGGCAATTTGCCGTATTCAATAAAGATGGCAAGACATTACCATAGCAGAAATCCTGTAAAGCTGCAAAAACCACATGTAAATGTAGAAAAGCTCATCTAGCCATGAGTGAGGTATGAAAGTGATGGTGATAACTGCAAAGTACGGAGGAATTGGCATTTGGAGGGGAAGGTTGCCACACCACACCTGGTCCCGCAGGATTGGTCTCTGCCTGGGCAGGCACATGGAGTTGTCCTGCTGCCACTTGTGGATGTGCAGACAAATTCTGCAACTACTGAAAGTAAGAGCTCTGCAAAAATGTGTAGGAGCTGTATCACCAGCCCAGGACTTAATGGCTTGTGAATGACCCCAGCATTTTCTCAGCACTGTAAAAGAACAGGCAATAAAGAGCAGACTTGCCAAGAGCCAGTTAAACCTGGAGATTCATTTTCAGATATAAAGGCTTTTATGTCAAGGTCATCAGCTCAAATCCAGCTAATAGAAGGTCATCCATCTGCAGCAGTTCTTGTAGGCAGTCATGGGAGGCCAGGGTTCCCCAGTTACCTCTGAGGAAATACCTAACACTGACATTCTCAAACTGAAACACACTTTGCCATCCTCTTGCAACCCCCTGAGCTTCAAGGATGACGCATCCCTTTGTGTATAAATGGGGACTGTTTTACACAGCTGGGAGATCTTACGTACATATTCCATTTGTCTTAGAAACAAAATATGTGCAGGCTTATGCAAAGCCCATCCCAGGCATCAGGAACTTGGGAGCTGTTTAACCTGTGATGGCAGAGTTCCGTCATGGAAGACCACAAGGAAAAATACATTCAAACAAAGCAAATACGGTGGTGTGGGCACTCTTGCAGAAGATGAGAACTACACAGCCTGAAGCTGCACGTGAAATTTATCCTAGACTGCAGAAAGGCCCTTTCATTAACCTGCAAATTGAAATGTTTAACAATGTCTGGAATTTTCCTCCAAATGTTTTAGCCTCTATATGCAATTTTCAGTCAGATCTTATGGGTGGATAAAGAGTAGACAGCTGCAACTAAACCAATGTACAGTAATCCAGTAGGGTGCAGTAAGTCACAGAAGAAAACTGACCCAAAACGATGGCGATGGTTTTTTGCCTATTTTGTTTAATTATGTACATACAGTAATAGAAGGTATGTATATCTCTCTGCTTAAGAAGCACAACGATATTTTTGGACAACAAACTAAAATATGGCTAAAAAGTTATAAATAGAAATTATTGGAAAAAAATTTTGGAATGGGAAAAGAGAGTAATTTATAATTATATTTATATAATATGTTTATTATTTAAATTAAGATCTTTTAAGCATATATATGTCATTATGTTGAAAGTTTAGAAGAAATGGCCAATGGAACCACCACTACTGATAGTCTGAAGATAGATGCAAAACCCAGAGCCACAACAATTCAACTCTTTGATAGTTCTACGTAATATAATTTTCATTAATTATAAATGAAATAATATCTGACTCTCTATTCACTGCTGAATCATATGACAGCAAAACCAAAACAAAGACTTTTAAAAAATACCAGCCAGAAGTGAAGCTGCTTCTCTATCATCTTTCTCAAAGTGATACAGATTTTTAAGTAAGCATCCAGCTGCCACTTTACACATTTTACTATAAATAACTCTGGGAATCTGCACAAATCTATAAACATAATATGGTTCTATGTGCTACAGACATTCTTACTTCAGATCTGTCTCTTCATCATATCTCCTCTCTAGATATATTGCTCTGGACTGAAAAAAAAAAATCTTAAAGAGAAGGGAAAGCCTAGTGTCTCAAATTTCTCAGTTTATACAGATTTTTTTATCAAAAACAATAAAAATTAAAGGTGTAAAAAGATAAAAAGATAATAAAAAATGCACAAGACCTCCTCAGAAGACCTGTTCTTCTGTTCTATATATTTATTTTATGTATTCATGCTCTTCCACTATACAAAAAAGATAAATGAAGATGTGTTCTAATGTCTCAAGCACTGATAAAAACAACAACAAAGATTCAACTTCTTGAAATCTTGTTTAGAGTCAGCAGACATTTGGCTAAGAAATCACTTAATGCCCAATGATAAATTTACTAAATGTCTCCTAGAATTAAAAAATAAAAGAATTTAAAAACAAATCCATATTGAAAAATATGGAAGTTCTCAACAGCTCTGACAGTTTTTTAATATTTTCACTTTTTAACTTTCATGTGACAAAGCAATTAATGATCAGTAACACATTTTTTAAAATTATTTAGATCAATCAATTAAAATTATTTAGATCAATCAATGTTATGATATCTTGTCTAGAAAATGCCACCATTACTGTTTTCTCATTTCCTAATCTTTCCTTTAAAATTGGAATTTTCCTGTTTTAAAGCCCAGTCTATCTCTATTTCTCTTTACCTCCCACTTTTCTCACTCACTTTACTTTTCATTTCCCCTTGCTATGACTGAGAGATATATGAAGAAACTGAGTTTATGAAAAACAGAGCTTTTTTATTCAAAATATGGAAAGTTTTAACTTCTGTATATTTTTACCGGATTATCATATACCTCATTTTGCAACTCAATTTTCAATATTTTTCTCTGTCTTGGCATTACTGGCTGACTGTTAAATCCAAATTAGCATGAACAAAGCCTGTCTTTTATTTCTACTTTGAGCTGCACAGAGGTGCTTGGCTGTACAAATTTCAAGGACGTTCCACACAGGAACCTCAAAGTGTAGTGCTACAGATGCAGTGAAAAGCTGTAAACAAACTGGCCAGGAAAAAAGTCAAAGAACATCATCTTATGCCCTTGGTATCAAAGTGTCTTAACACTGAAGCAGAAGGAATGAACAACATAAACCATTTTAGTCAAAAAATTTGGATTATAATATGCCATGCTGCATAAAGATTTCTATTTCTCAGATTTGGCAGAATCCCAAAGTCAAAGTCACATATTTAAAGAGTGTCAATACTACACTCTTTGTATTTATATTTAAAATTACCTGACTGTATTTGGAAGCACTTCCAATTTGCAGTACAACATGCTACAAGAAGTGAAACCATCTGCTTGTGAAAACAAGTATACAGCTATCTTGTATTCCATATGACAAGAACAAACCACTCTTATTTTTCTCCATTTAATCTTCTTTCCAGCATTGTCTCCTGGCTCTTTTCTTCTTTCTCCTCGCACTCTCACACCTTCAGCTTTTATAAATTCAGTTTTCAGGTCCATGTATTAGATGGCTACTCAGCTGTCGCCTTCTTTGCCTTTTACCTCACCATTTGTTCATGAATCTGGGAACTGATCTCCCACACACCAAAACAGCAGGCAGCCTGAGCACTTTCTCTAGCAGGGAGCTTCTGTTGCTCACCCCTCTGTTGCATCCTTTTTTTGGAAGAGAAGGTATCAGACTCAGCAAGATTTAATTCAGCAGAAAACACTACAAAAAAAAAAAAAAAAGGACCTGGGACCTGGGAGAAATTAGTGGACTGGAATTGAAGAAATAGCCCTTGACAAATGCAGTCAAAATGGTTATTAGAATAGGCCATAGTCCAGTTTTTAGGTAAATTTACAGTCACACAACAATTAAAACTCCTAATCCCAGGCTGCAGCACCTCCTAGTCTGGAGTCTGAAATTTCTGGATAACCCTAAATCAGAGATCAAAATATATTTCAAGCCAGCTCTATCATAGAGCCAAAACTTACTGCAATATTTTTCACAATGGCAGGTTGAGTGCTGGGATATGATTCCTCTAAAGGTTATGGAATCAATGTTTCTGGAAATATTCATATCTCAGCTGGAAAAGGCTCAAAATAACCTGATCCATTTTGGGAATGGCTCTACTTTGAGCAGTGGGTTGAACAGATGACCCCAAAGGCATCCTCCAGCCTAAATGATAATGCTTTTATAACTGAGAGGTGGTTAAGGAGGTGACCATAAGCATGCCTTTATTCATACCTGCTTCTTCTTGGAGACAGGGCAAGGACGACTGAATATTGCAAAGTTGTGGATTCTAAACATCCATCTCCTAAAATGGATGGAGGACTACATTTACTTCATCTGCCAAGAAGCAGGGCAGTGCATAAAGTGAGAGATTGAAGCGTGGAAGTGTCTTCCTGGAACAGCAACAAACCCAAACCAGAACACTTAAACAACTGTTTTTATCACAGATGGCTTTAGCCCTGAGGACTGCAGGGGTTTGTAGCTTTTCTATCTGAGATGGAGCACACAAATCTGAAGAGCCCCAAGCAAGTTAAATCATAGAATAATACAAATGTTGAGGTTGGAAAAGTCCTCTAAGATCATCAAGTCCAACCATCAACACAGCAGCACCACCACCATGTCAGACATCAGGAAAAAGTTCTTCACTGAGAGAGAGGTTGGGCACTGGAATCATCTGCCCGGGGAGGTGGTGGAGTCACCACCTCTGGACGTGTTTTAAAAAAGACTGGATGTGTCACTCAGTGCCATGGTTTAGTTGATGAGGAGGTGTTAGGTCATAGGTTGGACTTGATGATCTCAAAGGTCTTTTCTAATCCAGCTCATTCTGTCATTCTATGATCCATGTCTTCCAGTGCCACATCCACACATTTTTCCAGCACTGCCAGGGATGGTGACACCACTACTTCTCTGGGCAGAAAATTCCAGGGCTTTATAATCCTTTCAGAAATTTTTGCTAATACCTAATCTAAACCTCCTTTGTCACAACTTGATGCCACTTCCTCTTGTCCTGCCTCTTGGTAGGTGGGAGAAGAGCCCTACCTCCACCATACTGCACCTTCCTTCCAGAGAGTTGTAGAGAGCAATAAGGTCTACCCTGAGTCTCTTTTTCTCCAGACTAAACACCCCCAGCTCCCTCTGCTGCTCCTCACACAAATCCTCTCATCAAAGTAAGAAGTTAATTCCATGAAGACCTCATTTCATACCAGATAAAAATCAACTCAACAATGGTGTCAACAGCTGAAGCTCTCTGAGCTGTAACCGTACTAGTCTGAGCATTTAAATGTATAGAGCACACTAAGAGCACAGTTTGATCTACTCACCTCAAAGTACCTCTGGGATGGTCAAATATACATGGGAAAAGTATCTTCTAATGAGTTCTGGACTACCACTTGTAAAGTTACACTTGTAGAAGCCTATATTCAGTCATTCCTTGAGAAAAAAGAGAGTGAAACAAAGTCTGCTGACTCTGAAATGTCCCCTTAGGAATTAGATTATCAGAGCCTGTTTATTGAGATATCTTTTTTGATTATGATTTATTCTGACAGTTTTGAATTGGAAGGTGCAGTTGACTGAAATGAGCTAATTCAATTTATAAATGCAGACTGCAGGAAAGAAATAGCATTTTTTAGGTCCAAAATGAATTTTATTTTACCTTAATTAGTAGAATATGTAAAGCAAATGTGGGGAAACAGCTTTTAATTTACAGTAAAAAAAGTAAAAACTAGTCTTTTTTAAGATCAGTCTTTAGAAAAAGAAATAGTTTGAGACTATTGTTCATAATTCAATACATATGATTCTGTATCATGCAAATTCTCTGGAATTATATTAGAAACCTCAGTTCAATTTCAACTCCTTAAGCAGCAGACAAAAAAAGCTAAACTAAGGTCAGTGCATATGACATGGGCATGAATTATTTTTTTACACTTTAATATTGATATTTAGGGAACTATTAATCCTCATGGCAAGAGCCAGTCTGGGGGATTATTTCTCAGCAAGTGGCAAAAATCTTGCACAGAAAAGAAACATTAAATCCTCTTAAATACTAGTAAATGACATTGTTTATGGGATGATCCCCTGCTTCACTGACAGAAGAGTCTTTGAAAGGAGAGAACAAGAGCATTCAGAGTTAACAAATCAGGCTGTACATGCAGAATATGCAGAAGATTTATATTCTCTGTGATAGGAAGAAGAAGAACATATTTCATCTATACTAACTTGTAAATTATACCTAGCTCTTGGCATAACTGCAGTAATAGATTCAACCTCCATCAACAGATGTGTGACCAGAAGGAGACCTACACACACTAATAGAAATAATGCAGATGCTGGCTAGAAACAGCAGTTTATGTCCTAGAAGCAATATCAAATTAGAGAATACTGTTCTCATGGCACACAGTCTGGAGTTCTGCATCCACCTCTGGGGCACAGGAAGGACCTGGACCTGTCAGAAGAAGTCCAGAGGAGGCCAGCGAGATGATTTGAGGGATGGAGCACCTCTGCTATGAGGAAACCCTGAGAGAATTAGGATTGTTCAGCCTGGAGAAGAGAAGGCTTCAGAGTGACCAAGTTCCACCTTCCAGCACCTGAAGGGAGCCTACAGGAAAGACGGGAGAGAGGCTCTTTACAAGAGCCTGTAGTTACAGGACAAAGGGGAATGGCTTCAAGCTGAAACAGAGTAGGCTTAGCTTAGATATTAGGAAGAAGGTCTTTACTGTGAGGGTGGTGAGGCTCTAGAAGAGGTTGCCCAAAAAAGTCATAAATGCCCCATCCCTAGAAGTGTTCAAGGCCAGGCTGGATGGGGCTCTGAGAAACCTGGTCTGGTGGAAGCTGTCCCTGTCCATGGTCGGGGAGCTGGAACTAGATCATGTTTATGGTCCCTTCCAAACCAAGCCATTCTCTGATTCTATGACATCAAACTTTTAACTGCTTTCCTATTTCACTATAACCTAGATAGGGGAATAACACTAAACTGGGCTTAATTCCTTAAAGTCATGGGAATGTGAATGGTACTCGGCTTAAGCCAGATTCTTTGACTGTTGAAGGGGTTTCTTTAGTACCAGATTTATTTTTTTTTTTAATCTCAGCTCAAACAGCATCACAAATACAAAAAGTGAAATCAACATGGATATGTTGAGTGTGCCTCCATCCCAGGAAGAAGAGACCTATTCCCTTCCATCAACCTGGTGTAGGTAGTACATAGTATTAAATAGTAAAAGAGATTTCCCAACATTTATAATAATATTAATAAAATAACTATGATGAAAAAGTAGGTCTTTGAAGAGGATCAAGAAATGGCAGTGAGCCTGAAATTGCCATAGTGAGGCACCATGAGTTCAAAGCATGCTACATGGACACTTGGAGCCTTGCCCTTCCTCCACTGAGCTGAAACACATTTATTGGTTTGGGTCACTTTGCCCTGATGCTGCTGGAATTGAGGAGAACTCAAGCTGAGATTCACAAGGAAAATGGAATAAATACAAAAGTCCGCACTATATAAAAATATTCAGCTATGTCTGTAAGAGTTCACACTGAAAACCACACTTTGTGCTGCTGTTACCAATGGCTTTGTGACCTCCTTTGAAGTTGTGCTTCTGACTTGGTTATGGCACTTTGGGGCTGGAGGCAAACTGGAAGCCAAGGACAGGATAAACCATAACTGTTCTCCAGCACTCTGACTTTGTCTGCAGCAGATTTTTTTCATTATAAATCTTTTTTTTTTTTTTGTTCAAAAGAACAGCAAGGACGAATTTCATGCATTTGTGTGCATGCAACTCCCTGACAAAGGAAATAGCTTGCCCCTGAAGCTCATACCTTTCCCAATCACATAGAAACTAAGATAGCAAATTTTTTTTCTTAAATAAAAAGACAACCAATGACAATTGCTGCCAAAAATTACTGTAGGAAGATGATAACCATGAGAAGAAGAAAGCATTCCTATTATCATGGCATTTCATAGGAGAAATAACAATCATGGCATTTCATAAGAGAAATAACAATCTCAGAAGTAATACAGATCAAAAATCTTGCTATTTGTCCGCCATTATTATCAAGAAATGCAAGTTTCACAGCATTTCCCCACAGCCAGAGGCTATTACAAGGTTGGTAAATTATAAAAACCCTCTAGGATTCCCACCACCTCCCTCTACCTTAATGAAAACACAAACCATGACTTCCAGGGCAAGAGGTAAGGCTGCACTACTTCCCTCAGGGACTCTGTGAGGAAAGCTGAAGCACAGCCAGAGTGAACAGAACAGAAGAAAGCTAATTTTACACATTCTGGGACTTTGCAATGCCAATAATATGCTCTTCTAAATATACATTTCAAAAAAGCACCTGGGTCCACTTTAAAGCACAATAGCAGCCAGGCAGCAGCCACACCTGAATGAAGCTAGAATGTGACTTACAGAGCCCTGAGAAAAAGCATCCAGAGCTGAGACACTCTGCAGAAAGTTGACTTTGGCCTGGGAAAGAGGAGGAGGAGCAGCGTGTTGGGGCTCTGCAGCATCTCTTTGTAACTGTGGGGTTGTTTGCACTCTTTGGTGCTCACAGTTTTCAGAATTCATATTTTTTCATGCACAATGCAGTCTGTGGCCTTTGCAGGAGTGTACATATTTGTCACCATGTCTGCTGAACACAATAAAGTGTGTCAGTCTCCTTCACATTGTCATCTTCAGGTAGGTTCAGGTCAAACAACACAAACATTTCACATTTTTGTGTAGGAAGACAAAAATGTACTCTGAGACCACCGAAAATAAGGAGCTTTCATTATCAAACTCTTCTGGCAGTCAGAAGCCATTAGTTTTGCCCTAGTTTTTAGTTTTGACATTATACTAAAAAAACCCTGAACCAAACTTAAAAACAATCCCACCACCCCTAAAAAACCCAAACCAACCACATACCTGGGAAGGTGCATGAACTGGCAGTCACAGATTGTTGCCAGCCCCAAAATCACAGCCAGCCTTCTCCTCAGGCAAAGAAATAGTGATGTATAAACAGGCAAAGAACAGATTTAACCATCTGGGGACATTCAACAACATTATTCTGGAGCGTGCTTTTACAGTAGTTGCAGGTTTCTTCTTTAGTAATCATCTTCCCCATTTTGTTTAGTATCCTTCCTTTTAAAATTAAAGTCAGAAATAAACATATCAAATCTACTTCTGAAACAGGTAAATCTATGGAATAGATTTCCAGGGCCTAATATTTATTAATTTATTCCTACATTATCAGTGAATTTAGTTTTATTCATTGATTGTTTTCAAAGAAAAAAGCATTGCAATGGACACATGAGACAAGAGGATAGCCACTATTCTGCCATGCAGGGACTCCTTCAAAATTTTATATTTAATGATATGTGTATAAGCTATAATAACTATTTTAATGCCAGGTTACCAAGCACAGTGCAGTTTTCAGTTTGCACAAGCTGTCACAGAATGATGCCATTATTTGCAATGTAAATTTTTTACTCACAGAACGTTCAGCATGAAATATTTAAGATTCCTGGAAAGTTAACATTTTGAGAAAACACCTCATGTTTTCTCATTTTTCTGTAATTATTCCTGTAATTTAGAAATTTATTACAATTTTAGAAGGTTGAGATTTCTACCTTTTCTTCTCCAGCTGATTCAGCTCTGAGGATCAACCTTTGCTACAGTTACCAGGTAAGGTGGAGCCCATTTCATTCTAGAAAGAGTACAAAACTTCCCCAGGAGGCTCTGAGAGCAAATGCTCCAAAAATAAAAACACACAACAGCATCAAGACTTTGTGCTTAACAGATCAAAATTCCATTTAGGCACCCAGGTAAGGGGAGACCACAACATAACCCTTTTGTATTTTTTATATCCCTGGACTATTGTTATCAATATGATATGCTAAGCTTCCTAATATCTGTAGCACAAGCTACAGATTGTAAGAAGTTTGTAAGAAGATAGAATTTGAGAAGGTTATTTTATTTTTTTTTAATGGAGAGAAAATCAAATATTTAGCAAGATTCTAAATATTATGTCAACTTAAGAATAAAAAAGCTCACTACTGCCTGTAGAGTCCTTAAAATCAGCGTTTTCAGAAATTTGCAGGTTACTTATTAACAGAAACTATTGAATATTCATTTTCAAATAAATTGAAATGAATTGCAAATGGGAATTAACTTGCTACAATATTAAATAAGTATTTTTTCAAGTCTGTCCGAAACAAAAGTTAAGAGATGAAATGTAAATTACTACGATAAAAATACTTAGATTCTACAGTATTTCTCTTCCACAGTTCTAAAAGTATTTGAAAAGATGCTTTTTAACAGCTTCAATTTATCAAGCAACTTACTAGAACTTGAATTTAATTCACTTGAGTCTACTTGAGTCTAAATAATGCCTATACACATATGCTATCATATATATTATATATATATAGGTAGTGATTATAATTGATCCACAAAATTGAATATAGTCATTTTACCAGGCCGCCCATATTATTGCTACTAATTATACAAATCAAAACAGCATTAGACAAGCAAAAGGGAGACAAACACCAACTGCTTTTCCCTCCAAGCTCTCATCTCCTCTGACACTGCATTTTAAACACCAGCCCCTCTGTCATTTTTTCAACAATGCCAAAGAAAATTTCTTTAGCAGTATTTTCTATGAAAAGAATTTGCTTGAATACAAATAAACTCATAATAATCGCACTCACTGGTTTTACTGAAGAGCTTTTCATCAGAAAGGGACATTTTACTTTATTTTCAGGAGGCTGATACAGGTTTGGTTAAGCACATATGAAATGGATAATACAATTTCTTTCTGGCCACAGAATAAACTTCCAAAAGCAGAATCCTCATGCTTTTCTTTTTTATTGCTCTTTAATCCTTCTAAGGTTTTTAAAAGCATAAAGCTAATTTTGAAGGTACCATGAAGACGTTCCTCACCTCAGAAATGAACAAATTGTTCACACAAGTAACAAAGATCCATCACTAAGTTAGTTAGAGGTTAAAGCACAGACCAAGATCCATTATCTCTTCTGCTGGGTCTGTCTTGTCAGTGCCAGTGCTCAGTCCCCCTCTCTGAGAAGTGTTTCCTGATGTTCAGGTGGGCAGTCCTGTGTTTGTGTCTCTTGGCTCCTGCTCTGCCAGTGGGCACCACTGGAAAGAATCTGGCTCCATCTTCTTGGGGCTGTTCCTTCAGGGATGTACAGACCCTTCAGTGCACCCTCTCTGCCGTGTCCTTCCCTCCCTGGCACTGCAGAGCCCGTACCTGCACACAGAGCTTGGGGTGCTGCCGCCTCCGAGCTCTGTCCAGGGGCAGCTCACGTCCCTCACCCACCAGCAGCACTCCTGAGTGCAGCAGGGGGACTTGTGTCCCTTTTTTGTTTGCTGCCTCTGGTGCTGGCTCACGTTCAGTCTGGGATCCACGAGGCCTCTCAAGTCCTTTGCTGCAAAGTTGCTTTCCAGATGGTCACCTTTCCTGGCGGCACACGGGACATGCCAACCATTTCCAGCTCTCATTTCTAGGATTTTCTACTTAAAGAGAAAAGTGGGAGCTTTTCTGTACATGGTGTCTTTTGAATTTTGCAAACAGGCATTTAAATTCTTAGAAAAGGCAAAGGAGAGAAAATGACAATGCAACTCTGCAGCAAACTGTAAATCCTAAATAATTCAAGAGGCAAAGACAGCTGATGACACAAAATTGACCACTTCAGATAAAACCCATCTCTTATTGCTGTAAATGTTTGCTGGTATAACATTGGGGATTACCCCAACTGGGTTTTACCCTAAAGAGGGTGTCCCTTGGATATGTTCCCAAGCGTAAATCATTGCAGTGTTGATGCCTGGCACAGGGGCTGGGCGGGGATGCGTGGGAGGCTCTGCTGCTGAGGCAGATGGGTCTGATGCTGTGCTGCCAGCCAGCTCACACTGCAGCCAGCTTGGCTTCAGCCTGCTGGGCTCCTCTCACAGAAACACAGCAGCACTTTTAATTCCTTTAGAAGGCATGGCATTACCTACAAGATTCACACACTGAATGCCACAAAAAAGTTTTCTAAAAAGATTCCTTCTCTTTTCTTTGAAACAATCTTCTTGGGTCTTGCCTGTGTATTCTCCTCTGCAAGGCTCCTGCCTTGCTGGGCATACACAAACTAGATGAGTTCTAAAAGTTTTACCCAACATGTTTGTAATTATTACAGCTCTCTCCTGTTTACACACAGCTCTTTTAGCAGCAATAGACACCAGTGTTACAAACCAAGTGTGCAAAGCAAAGAGGCCATCCCTTCTCACTCCCAGATGCCAGGACAGCGCTGCTAGCCCCTGCCTCTGCTCTTGTCTCAGCATTCCTCCTCTGTCAGGTGTCAGAGCAGGTGAATCATTCCATCTCTCCTTGCAATTACATCTTTCCCCTCTACTTAACCTCTGGAGCAACGATTGCTTTTGTGACTGTGTCTGGATCTCGGTATAGGAAATGGAAGGGGCCATGAGGACTTTCAATATTCCTCCCTTTTCAATTTCTTGGGCTTGGCTTACAATGCTTACAACCACTTTCCTGCTACAAGTAGGAATTTTTTTCCAGGACATTTCTATTGGGTGACTGCAGAATCACAGCCATGAAGAACAGAATAGGATTCAGCCCTAAGGGACAGTAAAACCTTTTCTAAATAGCTCTCCTATGTGGGGGGCTCCATGGCCAGCCAAAATGGCTTTAATTTGATGCTACAGGATTTCTGCAGTGTCAGAGTAAATAAAGGGTTATTTCTACTAAATATTAATCAATGCATTTCTTGAAGTTATGGTGGCAATAATATTTTTCAATATCTTAGCTCATGTCTCAAAGTAAACTTCATATTCTTGAACTCTCTCAGTTATAAAACTGCAATAAGACATCCCAGTTTTAGTGAGCAGTGAAATCTCTAAATGGAAACAATTATGTAAATAAATCATACAAGTACAGGTAAGATAATCTGAAAGCACAACGAGGCTTTTTTCAGCTGATAAAAGTCATAGGAAGTGGACAAAATAATTCAAAAAGTAGCCTTGAAAACTGTCCCTATAAATTAATATAGGAGAGATACTGAAGAATGAACACCTTCTAGCTGACTTTACGTGAGAGTAACAGTGCCTGGTAAGGTAGAATGGTATCTATGTGCCTTAATCTACATCTATGTGCAGATGGGCACTGAGTCTAAGAGGAGGATAAATTAGTTAAGTTCTAAAGGAAAGAATTTGGGAGATCAGCTCACCTGACAAGATGTTACTCCATACATTTACTGCAGAAAATTTTAAATGAGTTTTACTAAAGGTTGGTCATAACAAAAATAGTAAATGGTTAAAGAAATCACTTTTAAAAAAATATTTTTTCAAGGGGTTAATTATATCTATTTTTTTAAAAAAAGCCTGAATAAGCCAAAGCCTTTGACGTATTGATAGTTCCACACTTAGGTCTAAAAATAAAACATTTTCAGTCCTCTGTTTGCTCTATTTATGCCCAAATACCAAAACACCTCATAGTCTTCTTTTGCAGAACTTTCATCTGCCTAAGCTTCTCACTGTAAGATAGCTATGAATCAGTTCTAAGTTCTCAGTAATTTTTTGTATTTGTAAAGACTTAAATTACTAATCCACTGACTTGGCAACATTAGATAAAAATTACTTTCTTATCCTACTCTCTACCATCCTTATCCAGTACCCAAAGATTTAGCTTGCCTTTACCACTACAGCAGAAAAAACTAGGAACACTTCATCTAGTGAAAAACTGGACATTTTATGTGAAAAAACATGTTATTTAAAAACTTGAAAAATTAAAGATTTCTAAATATTTTTCATATTTATTATAACCATAGCAAATATATATTCTAACTAAGACTGCACTTAGAAGAAAACACTGCTGCCTTGCTTGACTTCATTGCATGAAACACAGCCCTGGAAACAAGAACTTACAGCCAAATGATTCTTTGTTCAACTTATTCATGGAAGACTGAGTTTGTCTAACACCCACTTTGTCTCCTTTCAAGCTGCTGTTCTAAGACACTTGTGGCTGTCCCAGATAGTTGCTGGCTGACAGAATTAGTGCTCTCAAGGGAAGATGAACAATTTCAATTTTACAACCATTTTTGGCTGAAGCACCAGACCAGGGTACTGCCATTTTTCAGAAACAAGACCTTTGGTTTTAAATCATTCACATAACCTCTGGCTGAGCTCCAGGATTTTCTTTTCATCACCTATTTTGACTTGTGAGAAAGAATGGATCACCAAGAGGATCCTCTAGATATTCCTTTTGCAAGATCCCTAAAGTCATGTAATTAGTTCCAGCGTAAGATCCTTTTTCTTACTACAGATGGCAACTTGAGCTTACAAAGGTCCCTCGCCTCATTTCATTTGCACTGCACTTAAGACAAATGTTGAATACAAGAGTAAATCAGGTTCTTGCTGCATACTTTACCATTGGGTTCACTTTAGAGGGAATAGACTTTCACTTCTTGCTCCTTCAAGAGAATTATTACTTAGATATGTCTGTGCCTGGTCCTCTTTACAAAAATATCAGGGATAGTATTGAGGCAGACTCAAGAGTAGTTTGGAATGGTGTCAGGTGTCTGGGGGATTTTATTATTATGCATGTATTGAGCATTCAAAACATAAACAGTGCAAAATTTGCTCTCTCATTCATGGTAAAGTCATGCTGACCTTTTACTGAACAGCAGTGTGCTTAGTGGCTATTAAATCCATTTTAAGTCTTGAGTCTCAGATAAAGTCACTGTGTCTTATCATTTTAATGGGCCCTTTCCCACCCTGATTGTACTGAGGGGCTGTCCCACTCTGCTCCTCCTGACTTGGTGTTTCAGCCAAGCACACTTGCTGCTGTCACTAGGAAATACCAATAAGAAGCAAATGGTATGTGATTAGTGCACATCTCTGACTGAAACTTTTTTCCTCCTGCAAAAGAATCCTCAGGACTGACATCCCTTCTCTGGTACAGACACCAGCAGACAATGTATTTGTGCATAAACCAGTGGAATGGACCTTCAGGCTCTGCTGGGACTTCCTGCCACAGCCACACAAAGGAAATAAGTCCCTGCAAGCCTGTCTTACGTGGTAGGACTGAAAGAAAGTTTGAAGCAGCACAGGCTCATTTACATGTAGCTTACACTTCATTTTAAAAGAGGTCCAATTCTCTTAAACCTTTCTGAACTGGTAATTCTAAACTGTTGACAACAAAAGTAATTGCTATATGTAGATTAACCCCAACTGTTTGTAGAGTTCAACTCCATTTCCAGCTCTGTTTTCCACAACGTAAGCATTCCAGCAGATCTGCATTTCATTGCACAGATGGTATCTCAAAAAAAACACCAACAAAAACTATTCATTGTTAATATGTTTCTGGTGCCAAGACACACAGAAGGTTTATATGCCACTATGGAAAGGTAAGACTGAAGTAAAGCTGTTTCTCAAGTAATAAAATCATCTTTTATTTCATCTTCTCTTTCACAAGGGTAGCTGTTACCCTGGATCTCACTAGGTGCTCCATGGACAATATAAAGGAACTTTCTTTCCAGAAGCATCAGCACTTCTAACTAATTTGTTAAACCAAACACGTTTCTCTTGACCATTCTTGACTTCCCCAACAACCTGTCCAAATTCATGTAAATCACAGCCCCAGCAATCTGATGAGAAACGTAGCTGCTAGCTCTGTATTCAGAGAGCTGAGCCAGGTTATTCCCTGTATGGGGCACAGCCCTGTGCTCGGGGACAGGCAGGCTCTAGTCTCAGATATTAAAAGCTCTGGTTTCAAACACAATCCTGTCAAGACAGCACATGCTTTTATAAATCTAATCCTCATCCAAGTCTGTAATTGAGTGTCACCTGCTCAAGGCAGCACTCTTATCTATTGGGACAGGAGACTTGTCCCAGTAAGTCTGAAAAGATTTTGTGAATGCAAATAAACTTTTGCTTCAACCAAGACTCCGGAGAGGTCTAAAAGAGTGCTAAGTCATGGAAATCTCTTGCCAGGACAGCATCCATGAGTATGGATGCTCACTACACAGCAATCCTCTTCGTTAATATTGGCAGCCCCACTAGGAGTTTTTGAAGGTGCTTTCAAATCAAAGCAGCACAAAGCCAAACTACCCATTGTGCTGAGGGGTCAGGCAGAAGGGAGACAAAGGATGCAGTGTCATTTCAAGATGACAGCTGTGGCCAGCTGGATATTCCTGAAGCCACTTCCTCCCCAGCCCCAGCTGTTCAGGCATTGCTGGCAGCCTCTCAGCATGCAACCTAGCATCTCCTTTCTATTTCACCAAACCAGTTAAGCCAGCTAACTTGTAACTGCTTTTGTTCCTCGCACAGCATGCATATGGCAACTATTCCATAGTGCTCAGCAAGTCCCTGGGGATTTCTGTTTGAGTTTCAGAGTGATTTGCTGTTTCTGTTTGATCTGCCTGTGACAAGATCCATCAGCACATTGACCACACGATGTCTCCTTACTGTGTGAAGAGTGCACATCAGACACATAGCATCATTCTCCCCTTGGCAAGTGAGAGTGATCCTCTGTACACACAGCAGGGGCCACTTACTGCACCATAATAAAAAAAAATACAAAACCAGAAACCTTTTGTAGCCCAGGCAAATTCAGAGTGCAGGGACAAGACAGACATGGTTGCATAATATCACAGATATTATAGTCATATCACAGAGGATGCCAGTGGCCTTTCTTAGCTGCTCTCATCTCTAACAGCTGTTCTCATCTCGTGTCAAAATCCAAATCTTCCTTGCGATATTTTTTTATGCTATACATGTTTAAGAAAAAAAATCAGTAGACATAGGTTCCCATAAAGCAGCAGTGTGACTATTTCAGAGCCTACCTTGTCAGCTTAAAACTATTATTTCTCTCATTCCCATCAGATGGTCTGTATTCTGCAAGTGACATTGATAGGATCATTTTTCATTCAACAAGAAAAACTCAGCAGTAAGAAGTCAAATGCTGAACTGTGACTTTTTTGACACAAAAATTTTATTTGCTACCTGGAAGAGGTAGTTCAGTCCCAAACACCATGCTGAAATTGCAGGGGGCAGCTGGGTCAAAGTAGTGTTTGTGGATGGTTAATCCACACTCATTTTCTCAGTCTGCTGTGACTCTTTCTAACCTGGCAGACAAGGAGAAAAAAAAAAGAAAAAAAAATTAAATGGCATTCCCACCCTCCCTACCTCCATAATCTAATCTAATGTTTATGGATTTTGTGGCTGCAGAAAAGGATATTCAATACAGGTACCATTTATTTTCTTTGCAAGCATTTAACTTTTGAATCCTGTATTTATCATAGTGTGTGGACATGCACAGATAGATAAACCACTGAACTCTCCACAGGAATATATACATAAATCACCACTTTCCACAATTAGCAAGTTCATTTTGGCCTGAAAAATGTTCTGAGTCATTACCTAAATTTTTTTCAATACATTCCAGCCATACTGTTCTGAGTGTACTGGGGCTGAAATAGAGCAATACATTAAAACCTGCAGAACTTCTCCTTTATAAAGCTAGAATTGGAATTAATTTTAGAACAATTCATTAATTACTTATCCAGATCTCATGTCCACTCTACTGGACAATCCTTTAAAAAAAGAATAAGCTGTGGAAGCAGAGGAAGTTTTAGTGAATGAAAGCAGATATTATTTAGCCCAATCACACACATTTCACCTTTCTGAAAACAAAATTAATTTCAGTGATTAAATAATGACTCAAAAAGCAGATAGCTCCATTTATTTAGAACACCACACAGCTCTGATTACTCACTCAAACTGAAGTTCATAGAACAGCAATGCAGACCTGGGAAATGCAAGATACAGTCTTAAAATTCAGTCTTTTCCTGCTCCAGCCTGTAATCCCTCTTCCTGGGGTCCTGGACACCCATTGTTGGCTGCAGAGTCCTGGGCCTTGCTGTGCTCATGTCCTCAGCTCCAGCTGCAGCAGCCCTTCAGTAAAGAGGGGGCTGATAAGAAAGATGGGGACAGACTTTATTTTGATAGAGTCTGTGGGGGCAGGACCAGGGGTAATGGTTCTAAACTGAAGGAGGGTAGGTATAGATCAGGAATAAGGAATAAGTTCTGTACAGTGAGGGGGGTGAGACACTGGCACAGCTTGTCCAGAGAGGTGGTGGCTGCCCCATCCCTGGAAGTGTTCAAGGTCAGGTTGGACAGGGCTCTGAGTGACCTGCCCTAGTTGAGGATGTCCTTGCTTACTGCAGAAGGCTTGGTCTGGGTGACCTTGTAGAGCTCCTTCCAACCCAAAGCATTCCATGATCCCATCAGCCTGACCCATCTGCCCAGGACAAACACTGACCCTACCAAGACACTCAGCCGTGCAGAGCAGCCTCCCCAGGGCACTGCAGCCTCAGGGAGGGCAGGGCAGGTCCCAGCCCCACACAGGAACTCTGGCTGGTGCTCACTGATCACCAAGCCTACAGTCAATGTGTGCATATGTACAAAACACAGAGTAAAGGCTTTCAATCCATTACATATCTGCTGTATACCCATAAAACTCCCACACTGCCCATACTCTGCAGACAGTTTTCAGGGGTTTTTTTCCTCCCCTCCACTAAAAGGTTCATAGGATATCTTCATTAACACTTGTTCAGAACACAGCCATACACAAGAATTCCCTTGGAGAGGCATAACTACAGCATAGTCTGTGGGGTGGGAAATACACCCCCAAACTCATAAGACCCCTCAGTTATTCTGTGGGTGCTGAATTTTTTACAGGTCACCAGGCCACATGAGAGGAGAATCCAGCTCCACCTGCAGATCCCAGGCTGCAGCTAGAAGAGAGCAGTGCATTTTTCCTTATTTGCTTTGTGAAAACTAAAAAAGAGGATGGGAACAATCCTTTATTCAAAATCATATCTTTATACCAACATGAAGAGAAAAGCAAACTGGAAGATATCAACAATTTTAGTAATTCTTCCCTTCACATTAGGAAAGCAAGAATTTAATCCTTCACATTCCCTCCCTTTTTTGCTTTTAAGAGCACATAGAATATAAATTCTTCATGTAAAATACAAAATAAATTGGTTTATTTAACAATTTAGAAGAAAAAAAATTTAAATCTACAAATTCACAAATATACCTAAAATCAGGACACTGAATTTCTGGTCTATTTAAAATAATTTCGTAAAGCTAAGCATAAGAGAAATTCTAAAGGAAAAAAAAAAGCCCTAACAAAATGCAATAACATTGTTTATATCATTGATGATATCACACTTAAATAATTCTTACAATTTAATGTAGCTATAAAAGCAGCCAAAATTATTCTTTCAGTGAAGTAGTTTAGAAATAAAGAGTACATTAATCTTTAAACTATGTTGAAAGCTTGTTTTAAAGAGTTATCAAAATAACACCTTTCAATGATGTTTTTATTTCGATAAATTTGTATTTCATGAGCCAGATACAAATGTGGCTCATCTAGTTGGTTTTATCCAGCATCTGTCTGGATTTCAAAAAAACTTCTACTTGGCCATCTTAAAATTCCTATTTTCACAGACAGTTCCTCTCTGTTGCTTTCTGTTATAACTTGATTCTTCAAATTCTGACACCAGGGGTTTTTAATGTGTGAGGGGATTTTTCTTTTTGCTTGACTGTCAAAAGTATTCATCTTCTAACTAAACCATATCTTCCATGTTAGTGGTACTTCAAATTGTGTGTGTATCTTTGTCTTTGTTTAGCCCATTATTTTATATATATAATTGTATTAGGTTCAGTTACAAAAAAAAAAAAAAACCAGAATAGTTTATTTATATTTTTCATAGTATTTATTTTGCATTTTTTTCATGGGAATAATAAAACAAATATGAAGCCAGTCTCCTTAAGATAGCACCACTTCTATTGGCAGTAATACAACAGGTGTTAATTCACTACACTTTTATCAGTTTAAGCCAGGTAAGACCTAAGTAAAATAAGATTGATTTTCTCCTTGAATCCTCACCAATCATTTCTCTTCATTAGACATTCAAGTTCCACTGTGATGAGGGGCATAAAACTAAGACAGATTTGCAGATGGAAAGATCATTATATTCTTTCAATATAATCCCTGCTCAAGACCCCATCACAAAGTAATAAGGACTTTTCTTTCAGGGACATGATGGAGGTATTTTTGTGACAGCACTTAGGAGGTTTGACAGCCCAGCTTCTGCTTGTCTACAGTAAGCTTTTTAAACATTTCACTTAAAGGAATGCAGTCATTTTTCAGGTTTCCTGAAAGGCGTAGGAAAAATGAGAGCAATCTGAGCATGCTTAGATCATAAGAAATAATTGGATTGAGTATGAGCTATCAACTTAAGCATAAGGCAGATATGCAAAGATTACAAGGAAGCACAACTAATGAGATGAGATTGCAAAATAGTCATAGCTGCCTTGTGTTCTCAGCCCAGGTAAGGTGACTGGACTTAAAACCAGACAAGCAGTTTCAAAGCAATTAAATGCTTGTGCTCTCAGCTGCAAGGATGCCTCTCCAAACCCACAGCATTTTTTACCAGCATCCAGCAAACTGCTAATAAGAAAGAGGAGTGAAACAGCTGGGGGCTGCAGAATCATGTTGCCATGGAAACCATTGCAGGTGCGTGGTCCGAGGAATAGTAAACCTCAGATTTTTAGAGTTTATAAAAAAAAATAAGGAAGAAATGAAAAGAAGAGAGATATAAATAAATAACACAAACCAAGGACATTGCAAACACTTTTGAGAGAAGGACAGACTAGTATTGTTAAATGGGACCTGTCAGAGAGAACAGTGCAGGGAACAAAGGGACTGAGCTGAAAGATATCTCAGTGCATAAGTATGCCAGAAAAAGGAAGAAGAAATCAGAACTAAACAAAAGAAAATACAGACACCAGAGGGCACTGAAACAGAAATAAAATCTATTACAGGTCACTGTGTTTAGAAAAAACAACAGAAGAAAAGAACAGTTCAGAAATTGATGTGGGAATCAAGACCCCTTGGATTGCCTGACATAGTTCTAGCTCTCTTATGCCAAAAATCATTTGTACATCAAGTCTCCCACTTGTATAACTCATGCACCAACCTTTCCCAAAATAACAGCTCATTCATCTACGTAGAGCACATTGCAAATCTGATGGATCTGATTTTCAAAGGTATTTACAGTCCCAGTGCTGTAGCTGGTGGGAATTGCTCAGCTGCTGAGCAGGCTGAGCACTTAATTCACATTCACGTCAGTGGAACTGATGTTCCTCGTGTTCACCTTGCCTGTCTGAGGACCACTGGCACCCTAAAGTGCCTCTACAGTGATGTGCAGCTCTGGGATTTACTGAACCAACCAAGATTTTAATTTGTTTCTCTCTCTCAAGTGACTCTACAGGACACGTTATCAATGCCATTTTTATTAAGAGTGCATTTTTCTATGCAGCTTCCTGTTTGTAGGGTTTATGAGCAAAAGGAGGAAGGCTGTCTGGAGATGCCAACCTGCATTTACCACTTAGTGGACAAGAAGACAGAAGGTGAAATCATAGTGCAAAAATGACAAATTAAGTCATAAGGCCTGTGTTCCCTCAAATACAGAATAGAACAGAGGATGTCAAAACTCAAACAGGAAAATACTTTGGCCAGACTTGAACAAAGACAGTGGGGGGGGGGGGGGGGGGGGGGGGGGAATAAACAAAAAAAACCCAAACAAACAAAACAAAAAACAAACAACAAAAACAAAACCAAAAAAAAAACCAAAACCAAACAAAAACCTCCAACAACAACAACAACAAAACATCAACAACAAAAAGAACAAGAAAAAAACCCCAAACTCACAATTGTAAAACCCCAGAATGAAACAAAACAAAAACAAATCAAACCCAAACAAAACCAATCCACAGCTATATTAGGCAGCATACTTGGTTTTCATGCATGCATTCACTTACTCATCAGGTTAAAAACATGCAATGTCCTCTCTCCCAAAGCTTTAATCAAGTGGTTTATCTCAAAAGAGACATCACATAAAAATAAAATTAGAAAAAAAGTTTCTTTTCAGATAACACATGAAATTCAAAAGATGCAAAATTTGGAGCTATGACAGAAATGGTTTAAATATATCATCCTAACAGCTGAAAATATAACCAGCCACTCCTGAAACACAAACTTAGACTAGATTGTCTGCAGGGATGAAGCCTGAAGCATAAGCTGCTAGAAATAAGATGGTCTTTTGAGTCATGTTCAAATAAAGAAGGAAGAAACAACTCAAAGAAAAATTAAGGTAAGCAAAAGAAATTGAGGAAAACGTTGCTAAAGGCATAAAAACAAATAGAAACTACTCCTTCATGGAAGCAGAAAGCCTGACAAGAGTGTCTCTAGGGCTACTAGATGATCAAGGTGTAAAAAAAGCGTTGGGAACAGATATAGCCTCAGCAGAAAATCTAAACAAGGCTTTTATGACTGTGCTTATCAGGAAAGAATCACAGTATCACAGAACATCCTGAGCTTGGAGGGACCAACAAGGATCATTGAAGTCTAACTCCTGGCTCTGCACGAGTCACACCTGAGAGCGTTGTCCAAGGGCTTCTTGAGCTCTGCCAGGCTGGTGCTGTGACCTCTTCCCCAAGGAGCTGTTCCACTCTGGGTGAAGAACCTTTTCCTGATGTCCAACCTAAACCTCCCTTGACACAGCTGCATGCCAAGAAATCAACGGAGACATAGGTTTTAAGGAGAAATAGAGCAGTAAGGTCAGTGTTTGTATTGCCCAGTCTGCATAACTGAAACTGCTAAAAATAATGCAGTTAAAAGATATACAGAAAAATATCAAGTAACTGAATGAATGTCAGGAACATGCCAGACAACCTCCAAATCATGAATGGTTTCCTGCAAGAGCTCAAGGAAGGTAAGATACATTCCAGAGGAAAAAAAGTACTTACCTTTACACAAAAAGAAATGAAAATACATCAGTCCCTGATATCTAAAAGAGGGAAAAAATTGAAACAATTCTTTTATAGCTTGGACACTATATTAACATGAGAATAAATACAAAAAGTGGATTTTCTAAAGCACATGATGCCACAATAATGAAATTTACTTCTCTGACAGGGTGAATTGACTTTGGCTTGACCAGGAGCCCCCTAAAGCTGCTCCAGGCAGGAGCCTTCTCATGAGGTCACAGCCCCTTTCAGACATCTCCCTGTTCTCCTGTGCGTCCACAGGAGCTGCAGGTGGATCTCTGCTTTCCCTGGAGCTCCCTGGACTGCAGGGCACAGCTGCCTCACCGTGGGCTGCACCAGGGGCTGCAGGGGAATCTCTGCTCCGGCACCTGGAACATCTCCTGCCCCCATTTCTGCACTGCCCTTGGGGTCTGCGGGCTTGCTCTGCTCATATACCCTCCCTCCTCTCTCCTCTGGCCACCATTTCTTCTGCACAATAACTTCTTTTCTCTTCACTCTGCTATCCCAGAGGTGTCACCACCACTGCTGATGGCTCAGCCTTGGCAGGATGAGTGAATCCTGGGGCTGGGGGACGTTGGCTCTGCTGGACATGGGGCTGCTCCTGAAAGAAGCCAACCCCCCGTGCCCCCCCCAGACAGCAGCAGCTTGCCACGCAAGCCCAGTGCACAGGACTGTCAGGATAGGGGGCAGAAGTTTAACTTATGCACCTTGTCTTTAGTAAAACTTCTGGAATTTGATATTGACATAGGAAAATTAGGGATGCGTGGTTTAGGCAAAGCTAATATTAACTGCCTGCACAAGCAAGTGACAATAATGAGGGAACAACATGTTCATAGCATAGTTACTAATAGTTACTTTTAGCCTGGAATGGGGGGAGATGAAACAGGAGACTGTCATTTGTTTTGAATAATCTGAATTTTCTGTACTGATACAGTTGAAAGCAAAACCAATTTTTGGATGCTGAAAACACCTTAAAGATTCTCAAGGACATGGTTACAGCCCCTTATCAAAGAAATGCCATGAAATTTAACCAAAAAAAAAAAGGTACACGTGAGAAAGAAGAATTAAAGCAGTAAATATAAAAATGAGACTGTTTACACAGCAGAACCACTGCAGAAACATAGCTGAGGCTGCAATAAACACAAATAAAATGAGTTGAGGGCATGAGTACAGAGCAAAAGTAATTCTCTAACGAAGGTAGAGAAGTATTTCATGAAGGTCATGAAAAGCAGCTGTTCCATTCTGCAAAGTATTGACAAGACCATAACTATGGTACAGTAATTCAAATAAAATTTGGCAACTCAAGGAGAAACCAAAGAAGGTGTTTTAAAAGTAACATGAAGAAAAAATGAAGAAAAAAAATCAAATAATTCTATTTATTGAAACTAAAGACAATGTTTTAAAAAGCCTTTCAAAATATAAATATAAAGAATGAAGGAGGCAACAATGAGGTATTCCCCAATATGCAAACAGCTAATTTGAGAAAGGGATGTTTTTCCATTACAGTTTTAGGAAAATTAAACAAAACAAAGCTTTTCAACATGATGTCAGTTAAGTACTAGGAATAATTTAACATGGAAAGCAGCTAGCACAGCTTCTAATTTGACCTCTATTATTGTCACACCACTGCTCAAAATGGAGTGGCAGGGTAAATATCCACAGCGCAGAGCCCAGCTCCTGTCTGTTTACCCTGGGCTGACTTTCTTAGTGATGAAGATGTTTGACCTGGTTTCTCTTTGGGTAATGACTGGGATGAAAAAGGATCTGCAGGGAATTTATTTGTACTATGTATTTGCAATTGCTTGCTTACAAGAGGCTGGGAATGCCATTTTTAAAATTACAAACTTTAAGGGCAAATTAGCTATTTGCTAAATGCATCAGACTTTGAGTTCTGATGTTAACACTGAAAATAGTACAGCAGCAGAGTGGTAGTAGATAGAGCATGCCACTTCCTTCTGACTTAACAAGGACATTGTTTTTTCAAGGTTTTTCATTCTAGATAGCAGATTTCATTACCTTAACTACACATTTTGCACTGTTATGTCAAATAAAATACCAGACTATCCATGAAAACATGAATTTGAAGTGAGAGAAAATAATATCTCAAAGTCGAGGATAAGGAAGAGGCTCAGTTAGAAAAGACAGATGCAACTTACTGCTCAGCACAGAGATCATACTCAAGGATAAAGTGATACTTGAAAAAAACTTAGGCTAAGCTAGAATTTTTTAAAGGTATTAAATTTTGGAAAAAAAAAATCCCACAAAAAAATCCCAAACAAACAAACCCCCAAGACTTGGTACTACAAATTGGGCTAGGGCTTCCAGAGACGTGATGAATATGGGGTGGGAAGGTAGGACAGCTTAAAAGGAATGAAAATGCACACACCTGAAACAGTGCAAAATCCCAGGGAATCCCTGCTCACAGAACAAGGGACTTCACATTCTGTAGTGCAGAAATCTGAGAGGATGACCATGTGGACTTTTATGTTCAATAATGTGGTTTTTTAAGAAGTATCTCCTACATACATTTATTTCCAGTAAGGGATAAGTTTTTGTATTGGATACATATAAGACAAGAATTGGTAAGGGGGGAAAGAAATAGGCTATCTTGGCTTAAAAATCTTTTAAAGGACTTTATAATATTTTACAACGGGGCACAAGATGACACAGGATGTCCTTTCTGTTTGCATCTTGGTAAACCAACCAGGTTAGAAGCTGCCTAATCAAAATACTGTGGGGAAAAACTTGGAAGTACATTAGCTAAGAAGCCACATTGGTAACCCTAAAGAAGAAAATAAACCTAAGGCATGGGCTGATCCTCTGTCCAATAAATCCAAGACTGGTCCAGCTGAAAAATTTCAGAGTAGAAATCTTTTGTCAGTCAATATACTCCTGCCTAGGACCATTCAGGCCTGCAGCTTCAGACTCACAGGAATCACCAGGTCTAGGAGGGAAAGGAGCATCACCCCAGTGTTTTGTTAAATTCAGCCTAGCCACAGGAAGAGCTGACACTACATCCACCTTTTTATGAGCAAGAGCTTTCACCCATCTTTTTGCTGGCAGGCTACAGGCAGAAGGTTGGACAAGCCCTGCTGCTTCCAATAGGTGAATAAGAAGCACCACATGGAGTTAGTTCCAGGCCAGACAAATCATTGCTAAATCAAAGTAGAGACCTAACACATCTGTGTAACATCACCTGGTTATTGGCAGATAGATTATTTCACAGAAGCCTCCCAGGCTGAGTCATAAACTACTCACAAACAGGCTTTAGGATACAAGCCATGAATTCATAGCCCTGGGGTCTGAAGATCCTTTCATTTTATTCTAAACATCTGTGAAAGAGATTTTTGCTGTTAGACACAGGGATATCTATGGAATTTACACAACACAGATTCTAAAGCACTTTCAGCAGCAAAAATTGAAAGAGCTTGAGCTAAGTATTCCAGGAGTGAAACAATGGCATATATTGGCCTTTAAAATCCTCTTAGACAAATGAGCATTAATTAAAAATCCTAGAAGCTCATAAAAGTAACAAGTTGTGGTAAGCAATCTGGAGAATAAAACTCATATGAAAATGGAAGTTTCTTCCATTTGTTCAATAGAAAGATGAGCCAAAGGACCTGTTCTTTCTTCTAGTAAATCTCTGGAAGAAGTATCCATAATCTGACTGAGCCTACTGGCTGCTCTAAAAGAGAGGAACAGGCTGGCCAAGCAGCAAAGTTTCTGGACACCTCTGGAAAACCACCTTCTCCTCAGTCATGAACTCTACAAATAGGAAGCTGAATACATAAGTAGTATCAAATTTATAAAATTACACTGGTAATGTAATTCTAGTAGTCTTAATAAAAATTTCATTAGTAAGGTCATTGGAAGAGAGAGAAGACAATGGAGAGTCATTGGAAAGAGAGAAGACAATTGAAATTCAGTTGGTTCAGTCAGTCTTGAAGTTACATATCCTCTTTGCTGGTCTCTATAATTAAATTACTCCTCAGAGGGGGCTTCAAAAGGTGACTACCAAAAAGAAATCAATAAAATTACTGTTACAGTTTTGATGAAAAGAGTAGTGTTTAAGTTTTGATACACAGATTGCCCTGCTTCAGGTTGCTAAATTTTTTGGTAATGCTAGAAGCTGTGACTGTCCATCACTGGGGCCACAGCAGTTGTAACAACTGCTAAAATTCTGCAGTCCAATATGGAAAAATCTTGGCAGACTGCAAGAGAAGAGGCAAACACAAAGCCCTCCTTCATCTGCCCCACAGTTCACTTTTAATAATTCATGTGCAAACCACGTGCAGAGAGTGGAGAAGGGAAATTTCATCCTGTAAGGCCAATGTCTCAAAGTTACAAATGTATACAGCAAAGCAAAGTGGCCCACAGCTCTTCGGAGCTGGAAAAGCTGCCAGCTCCAAGCACTCAAAGCTAACACCCACGACATCAAACAGCCCCAAAAGCTCTTTTCTACAGCAGTGCTAAATGGTAGCCCTTAATCGAGGAGAGAGCTCTCAGGCCTAGGGTTAAGCCAAACCCATCAGTAAAGCAGGGCTTTGAGATGTTGGCTGTCAACCACCACTTCCCAGCGCATGGCTGAGTGACACTTCTCAGTAATCCTCAGTGGCAGCTCTGTAAACACCAGAGGTCGTGTTGTTCAAGCTTATCCTAGGGATGCCAGGAATTATTCCACTCTTTTCCCCAGTATTCCTCTGGTTAAGTCTTTGTAGGTTTCAAATTTGATCTGATGGAGCATACGGCTGTTTTGTGACAAAAAAATCCAGCTCGCTGATTTCTGTTCACCTGCTGATGCAATCTTTAATTTTTGAGCTGTGGTCAAAACCAGAAGCTGAAACTAGCAGCTGCAATAAGGAATAGGGTAATGAAAATAGATCTTCCCAGCTAATTTTAGTTGTTGGTACCAATTGGTTTTCTCTCAGAACACACTTCATCCGTGGGACAATAGATCAGAGCAGAAAGAACATTTACTCAGTGCTGTCAGTGGAAATTCTCAACAGCATAGAACAAAATTAAATCCTTGCTGAAAATCTCAAATGCCACAAAATGCCGTGAAAAAAAATGAAATATGCAGAACATTGCCAGTGCCTTCAGCCACAGCAATAGCAGGGAATTTAACATAGGGAGATGATTCTGCTCCAGATTTTATTCCACTGTTGATAGTCCTGAAGACCTTGAGGCTTTTCCAACAGTTTTAGATACATTAAGATGAGTGAGAACCTGAGAGAGCAAGGAAAGACTTTCAAAAGTGCTCCCACATTTCAGGCTTGAAATTTCAGAGCTGGAGCTGCATCTGCTCACACTTTGCTTTGTGTATAAGGCACTGCTCTTTGATAAAGCTACAACTAAGACACTGGCATAAATATGACTTGTGCTCTCTTCCCTTACTTCTCTGACTTTTCAGAGATGGAAAACCCAGCTTTTAAAGTCAATAATAATTCACTACATTTAAAGCAGAATACAGAGAAGTTATCAAAATGCCAGCTATTTTCAGAGGTCACATGTAGGCAACTGGAAAGTATTTTAGTGATATTTCATGGAATTAGTTATAAATGTGTTCAAATGCTGCTGTAGCTAGTAAAATGCTAAGTGCAAAAGTTATTTTCTTTACCCTATATCTTTTCAATGCTGACAGTTTTATACATAAACATGGTTATGGAATATTAAGAAAACCAATCCTCTGGCTTCAGAAGGCTGATGGCTGATACTTCAGCAAACTAACCTTATGAGTCAAAACCAAGTCTCTCCTTCTGTTTTTGCTCCTAAAATATTGTTTGATATATTGTGAAATCTGAAGAAATATCGTGTTTTTCACATCCTCCTGAAAAACACTGAGAAAAATTCCAAAATAACTTCCTGCCCTTTTCTAAACAGAAATGTTCTTAAAGCTGTCATTGATAGTCCTTCATTTTCTCTGAAAGAAATAGAGAGCCAGATTGCCCATATCCAGGGCATAAACAGAGTGCTGACATTTAACCAGAGGCAGCATATCCTTCCTAGTCAGTATATTTTTCCCTGATAATTGGCACATAAGACCAAACTTCAGTCTAAACTAAGAATCCTTGGATAAATGTGGTGAAAAAAACAAATCCAATTTGGTGAACAAAACCAAAAAGGTATCTTCAATCTGGTAAGGTTCATATTGGCAAAGCCAAGAAGATGCTGAGCAGAATCTTTGCAAAGATAATTTTGTCACAATTCCTTCAGTGTTTGTTTTCTCTAAGCACACAATTTCTAACACATAATGTAAATATTCTGTTGCATGCAGGTACAGAGCTTTCACAGTCTGGAGTGTCCTGGGAATACTACCAAAATTAACACTGCCATCTAAAAGCAAAATAACCTGAAGGAATCCACAAGTAATTAAAAAACATAGAGCTCTAATTACAAATGGTAGCTTGTAGTCATCTTCATTAATTTACCTTTGCTCATTGCTCATTTCTGTGAGGAAGATGCAATACTGTCATTCCTCTCCAGACCAAGACCCTCAGATTCCTGAATGTAGATGTTTTAGAAAATCCCACAATTAAACAGAGCTGCTTGGTGTGGTTATTCCAGGTGTTTCTCCATCATTATGCCTGATAAAAGAGCAACCACAGGACCTAAACATTTACCTAGGTGTCTTGTTCTTGTGGAGACCTATCAAATCATTGAAGAGATATAGATTATACCGGGATATAGTGCTAACAATAACCCAAAACTTATAACTTGAATCTTGAACCATCTCAAACTGGACTTGCTTCATATGGAAGCAGTATCTCACAATCACTTGTATTTTTTTCATCCACTTACGTCCAGAAATTTTGAAAAATCTAAGAAAGTGCCAAAGACTGAAAAATATCACATCTTAGGAACGTTTTTGTTACAGAACAGCGGTGTAATGTTATAGCTCCAAAGTCCAAAATCACCAAGGATTGTTTTCACTCTACTTTTCTCTGCAATGTGTTTATCAGAAATAAGATAGTCACAGAATCATTTAGGTTGGAAAGGACCTCCAAAATCATCAAGTCCAACATTTGACCAATCATAACCAGGGCAACTAGACCGTAGCTCTAAGTGCCACATTCAGTCATTTCTTGAACACTCTCAGGGATGGTAACTCCACCACCTCCCTGGGCAGCCCATTCCAAAGCTTAACCACCCTTTCAGTGAAGAGACTTTTCCTGATGTCAAACCTGAATCTCCTGCAGCTGGAGTCCATGCCCTCTTGCCCTGGTGCTTCTTGACTGGGAGAAAAGACCAACCCCCACCTGGCTACAACCTCCTGCCAGGCAGCTGAAGGGAGTGCAAGTCTTTTTCTCCCCTGAGCCTCCTTTTCTCCAGGCTGAACACCCCCAGATCCCTCAGCCACTGCTCACAGGACTCACTCTCTAGACCTGTCAGCACTTCATTGTCCTTCTGTGGACACGCTCCAGCACCTCAACATCTTCCTGGAGGGGTCCAGAACTGGACACAGGACTTGCGGTGTGACCTCGCCAGTGCAACACTTAAATCATCACTTTGACAAAAGAGTCACTAAGTGTCTAATTAAATGGAAAAGGTCACAAAAGCAACATCCCAGGACTGGACCTTAAATTGCACTTCCATTTCCTTTTCAAGATTACATGGGATACTGAATGTATTCACATACATATTACTGAAATTTACATTCAGATACACACACACTCTTGAAATTTGCATTTGTGTCCTTGTTCTTCTCTAGCCAGAGCCAGTGCAGATGGTACTATCAGAATAATTAAAATCACCCCTCTGTTTCATTCACAGCTTGTGTTCTTTATTGTTCTCCCATTTAGACTAAACTCCTTCTGCTTATTTGTTTTCAAACATTACTTTTTTATTTTAAACAGCATATATCTGTTTTGCTCATTAGAATAATTCTCTTATATGCACATTAGGCAGATAAGGATTGTCAAGGAAAAAGGCTGTTGTGAATGTGTACCTGGATTATAAAGGCCATTTGACTATAAATCAGAGCTCTATGTGGAGCTGGTTTTTCCATTACTGTGCCCTGAAAGCCTGGGAAACCTAAGAGGGTAGTCTGAAAGGACATTCAGAGACATTCAGTGTGCCAGCACAGCATGGCAGAAGATGCTGATGTCAGAGAGAGAGGAACACATGTTGAGAAGACAGTTCCATTTCAGTGGTAATCACATTCTTTATGTTAAATTTTATTTATGATGAATTTTCTGTTTCTTCATTCCTGTGCACCACCAGGGATGAGGAGGGAGAGAAAATCAGGAGTGAAACTCAGCATGGGAAAACAGGAACAGTGGGTCAAAGATGTTTTAATATTTGGTTTTTATTTCCCATTACCCTGTTCTGGTCTGATTACCAATAACTTAATCTGATTTCCCTGAGGGGAGTCTGTTTTCCTTGTGATGGTCAATGAAGGGTGATCTCTCTCTGCCCTTTTCTTGATCCAAGAGCCTTTTCATATTTTCTCTCCCCTGCACAGCTGAGGAGGGCATTGACAAAACAGCTTTGGTATGCACCTGCCACCCAACCAGGGTCAACCCACAGCACAAACCAAAAATTTCCACTAACTGTCATGTATCTGGTACTGAGAAGCGGTACAGGAAGCTGGGATATGGAAATGACATGGCTGTGCAACAGGGAAGCGGTCAGGTTCTCTCCCATCTGCTCCCAGTCAGCTTCAGAGAGGAGAGTCTCTATTTTTAGGTAGAAATGCTGACCAGGTTGTCAGATCCAGCTATGATTGAGCTGGATGTAATGCCAGACTTTATCTTCTGTTTGCACAGCTTAGTGCATCCCATGGTGGTTCAATCAACATGATAAAATACCCTGCTTTGTTCAACAGCAGAGTCATTAGCATGAGCACCAAGCCATCCCCTTTGTTAGCCAATCTCAAAGCAAGAGAAGAAAAATGACAGATGAAATTTATCACTATAAGAAGAAATCAAAGTAAGTAAGATTTTAATGTTTCTGAATGTCATGGTAGACAGAAAGGCTTTGAGAGGGATTTATATTTGATAAAGTTTTAGCTGTCATAATTATCTACTGAAAGTTGTAGTTAAACCACAACTTTCCTAAGCACTATGGGAAGATGAGGTTCTGTCCTTTTATTGCTAAAATCTTCAACTATAATGGGATGCTCATTCACTCTGCAAACTCAACACTACATGTCCACCCAGTACAATAGAGCATTGCTGAGGAAAACATGAGAGCTAAGGGCACTGAGCTCTTGTGGAGAATAGAACCACAACAGCAGATGTTTTAGGCAAATTAAAAGAAAGAGACTATTCCTGACCATCCAGAGGACCTTTATACTTCTGCTCTGCTCCTGCCTTCCATGTCTCAATAAACACACTAAAACCACAAAAAATTATTGTGTTTTTGCAAGCGTAGGAATTCTTACCCCTATGATGCAGGTATCCATATTCATAGAATAGTTTGGGTTGGATGGGACCTTTGAAGGTCATCAATGAGCAGAGACATTTTCAGTTGGATATCAGAGCCCCATCCAGCCTGACCCTGAATGTTTCCAGGGATGGGACAGCTACCACCTCTCTGGGAAACCTGTGTTAGTGGTTTTTTTTTCATTATAAAAATCTTCTTTCCTATATCTAATCTAAATCAACCCCCTTCTACATTATCATCCTCTGTCCTATCACAATGGACCCTACTAAAAACTTTATCCACATATTTCTTACAAGCCCCTGTAAGTAGTGGAAGGTGCTATGAGGTGTCCTTGGAGCCTTCTCCAGGCTGAACAACCCCAGCTCTCTCAGCCTGTCTTCATGGGAGAGGTGCTCCAGCCTCGGATCATTTTTGTGGCTTCCTCTGGAATCTCCAACAGGTCCATGTCTTCCCTGTGCTGGGGGTGGCCATACTCTGGTACCAGATGGCCACTCTCAAAGCATCTTCTCACTGTGCAGAATGTCACAGACAGTAAATCACAAGAACTATCATTATACAAGGAAAATATCCGAATCATATGTGGTCACCCTACTCACTGAATTGCACTTTTGTTTATTTTGTTAACAAATTGCAACATTTGTTTATAAATAGAAGTGCCTACTCTGCCTATATTGCAATGTCATACTGGCTACACTTCATATTTCCAGCAGAAAAAGAAATTCTGAGTTATGATCTTTCTTCCCTAATCTCTGGTTCTAATTATTCAAAAGCAAGGTGATATATTTTGCTGCTTTTCTCTGTCTCCCAAGCAGCTCAAAGCTCCTTAAAGATCCAAACGCTATCAGTGTCTTTCAGACAAAAGAGGATTAATTGCCCTAGGAAGCACTGCTCTTGGAGACACAACTCAACTCTTTATTCACTTGCTTTTGGGAGCAGAAATATCTCCAGAACGTGGAATTGTTTGAGGTAAAAAACAAAAAGAAAATCCGCTTATGCTGTATTATGGACAAATCCCAATTGCAAATCAAATAAACTGACAGAACTGAACTGTTCAGTGCTCAGTATAACAATAACCTGGCTAAAAGTACTACCAAGATGAGTTTCTTAACCTTTAAAAAGAACAAAAGAAAACAAAAACCAAAATCCAAACCCAACTCAATAGCACCTGCGAATGTATCCTACTCAATCCCAGAGTATTAAATGTTATTCTACAATACAGAAGACATTAAAAGGCTGACACTGGGATACAGGTTCTTTTTATGTGCCTCTTCTCTTTTTTTCCTAAATTTTCTTTGAAACATACACTAATATAGGCTGATAATTGTGGATATATATACTAAAGCAATACTTTTTCTTACAGGTGAAAGTTCTGAATACAGAATAAATTGGGAATAATCCAGGCTGCAAGGAAAGTATTGATCATTGATTTGTAATGCCAGCAAACAAAAAAAATGGACAGGAGATCAATAACACTCATTAGAGGTTTATCTACAGCTCAGTTTTAGAGTGACACTAAACACAAACTCCTCATGATCCTGAACAAGAATGGCCAGAAAATCCAGCACTGGATTTACCAACCTGAGAACAAAACCTGCAGACCAAAATGCTTCTCTGTAAAGTATTGAAATATCTTCTACAGAATAACTCAAGGTTTTCTTGCTGGAGGTGTACATGTTGTTTGCCCACATCTACTGATTACCACTTATATTACCTTTTTTAATTTTTTCCTTTCTTTCCTCTGCAACTCCAATATACTTGCTTTACTAGTCTGGGGCTCTTGGGACTGCCAACATAAGGGAACAGAATTAAGGCAATATAGCCGAATGATGGAAATTGGAATTTGGAATGTATGCTAATACAGGGATGATATAACCTTCAATAAACAATGAAGGACAGCTGGGACTGGCAAACACAAAAGATAAGTTAACAATCTGAAGAATTAAAGCATTGTTAAAAGTCTCATTACAAATCCTGTGCAATGGGGAAGTAAGGCTGACATCTGAGCCATTTTCACAGTCAGTAAAAGCTGGTAAAACAAAGCAGATCCCAAGAGGACAAACAAAAAGCTTTTCAACATGGGAACAGCCAACACAGTCATCCTTGGAGGTTTTCCAGACCCAACTGAATGTAGGCTGGAGCAACCTACTCCAGCCATACAGCCCTCCTGCCTTAAGCAGGAGGCTACATTACATTACCCTAGAGATTGCTTCCAATGTTTTATGTCCTCTGGATCATACAACATACAATATTTCTGTACATTATTACATCAAAATTAGAACACAAGATTAGGCAAAAGATTTACAGACTAATTTTAAGTGTCTGTAAACACGAAACATCAAACCCTTTGGGTAATGCAGTGTAATAGACAGTGCCCTTGTTAAAAAACCTCTGAAAACAACAACAAAAAATTGTTCTGCCTTAATAAGACAGAAAGGCATTTGGAATCAGTGCCTGGTAAAGTTACAGAGCTTATTCTGTGAGGGATTCGGGAACACCTAAAAGTGACTGCTCACAGCCAGCATGGCTCCATAAGAGCAAAGTCCTGCTTACCCAACCCAATAACCTTTTATGACAAAGTAACCCACCTTGAAAGGAGGAGCATTGAAATTTTTTTGGATTTCAGTGAAGTTTTTGATACTCTCTCCTACAGGAGATTCTCTACAGGACCCTTCTGGACAAAATGTCCAGCACACAGCTGAATAAACACATCATGAGATGGGCGAGCAACTAGCTCACGTGTCAGTCACAAAGCGTGACAGTGATTGAGGTGACATCAGACTTGTCACCTATCACTAATGGGGATCCACACGGCTCCATCCTCAGCCCTGAGCTCTTCAGCATCTTCATAAATGACCTGGATGAAGGACTGGAAGGGACACTGAGCAAGTTCACAGATGATACAAAACTGGGAGGAGCTGCTGGCTCCCTTGAAGTCAGAGACTTAGACAAATCAAGAGGGATGGGCAAACAGCAACCATTTGAAGTTCAGCAAGAAAAATGGATGGATTCTGCACCTGGCATGGGGCAACCCTGGATGGACAGACAGACTGGGGAATGAGAGGCTGGACAGCAGTGCCACAGAAAGGGACCTGGTGGTCCTGGTTGAATTTGAACATGAGCCAGCAGTGCCCTGGCAGCCAGGAGGGCCATCCCTGTCCTGGGGGCATCAGGGACAGCACGGCCAGCTGGGAAGGGAGGGGATTGTCCCTCTCTGCTCTGAGCTGGGGCAGCCTCACCTCCAGTGCTGGGGGCAGCTCTGGGTGCCAGGATGTAAGAAGGAGATGAAAGTGCTGCAGAGTGTCCAAAGGAGGGCAACAAAGGTGGGGAAGGGCCCTGAGGGGAAGGCGTGTGAGGAGTGACTGAGGTCACTTGGTCTGTTCAGCCTGGAGGAGACTGAGGACAGACCTCACTGCAGTTACAGCTTCCTTGGGAGGGGAAGAGGAGGGACAGGCACTGATCTCTGCTCTGTGGTGACAGTGACAGAACCTGAGGGAATGGCCTGAAGCTGTGTCAGAGGAGGTTTAGGTGAAATATCAGGAAAAGGTTCATCAGCCAGAGGGTGGCTGGGCACTGGAACAGGCTCCCCAGGGAAGTGGCCACAGCAGCAACCTGACGGAGCTCAAGGAGCGTCTGCACACTGCTCTCAGGCCCATGGTCCTGGGCAGAGCCAGGGGCTGGACTCAAGGATGCTTGTGGGTCCCTTCCAACTCAGCATATTGTGTGATTCTGCAAATACACACATTTATGCAATTTTTCATAACTCAGGAAAAATGTAACTAAATACTTTGAAAGTACATTCACAATGGTATCAACAAATGTTCAGGATTTAAGATGGGGCTTCCCAAATGGTGGAGAAAAATATCTTAGTCATTAGCTTGTCCTCATGAATAAACATCACTAAGGAGAGACAGGAATTTCAGAAAAGGGGCTGAAGAAAGAAAACATTTATCTGCCTCAAAGGCTGAAAGAGATAGTACATTAAATGCAAAATATTTTATTTATTGCAAAGAAAAGCTGTGATAACAACATTGCACAATACTGAATTTAAGGTTTTGAAATTCTCAAAAAATCACTCTTGTGACTTTTTTGCTCTATATATATCTTTATATTTTTACATTAGTTTTACATTATGACAAGAGTAAATTACTTACAGAAATTAAGACAAATTGTATATAGCCTGCCACCTTACTAATATTTCATTTATATGTGAGTGTAACCATTTAACTTTGATCTGAAAGGATGATCAGATTCATTGCTTTGCTAATCATACAACAGAATGATACAGTCTGCACCAATAGTTTTTTAAACAATTAGAAGTATATGGGAATTTACTGTGTGCTGCGTGTTTTCTACAAAATGTAGGTAATAACTCACTTTGTTACTTTACCAGAGCAACAATTTCTCCCTTTTGTGTAAGATCTCCAGAAAAAACTGCAGACAAATGCATAAATCCAGCATTTTCAGATCCAGTGCTGAACAGCCTGGAGGGCAGTAGTGAAAGTCCTGAGTGCAGGATGGGTCCCTCGATGAGCCATCAGGAGAGACCCGGCCTCTGCACTGAACCCCGCTTCCTTAAGCTGCTGTGCAACTTCCTCCACATCCCAGCCCCCCTGCCCCTGGCTAGCCAGGAGGTGGTCAATCAGGCGTGGGCAGAAGGCAGTGGACATGCACTTCACCACCAGCTTGGCGTTGAGGAGCAAGGAGAGTATTTCAGCATCACAAGTGGAATCATCAACCTACAAAGAAAGAGAAATTCAAAGTAACTAAAAATTAATTACCGGATACAGCCATCAGCCAGAACATGCCATGACAGTTCTGACTGCACAGTGCGACCTTCAAAGTGAGAGCAGTATTCCCCATGGATTACCTACAGGGATACGGGCTTTGCATATGTCAGAATATGTAAAGGTATGTCTTTAACACTCTACCACATTAATATAAATATCTGACCTGTACAAAGTTAAGGAGTAAGAATGCTTAACAGCCTGGGATTACACCACCAGCTTTATAGACTTTCCACAGGTTTTCAGTCCCAGTGCAGCACAGATCACACTATTTAGCTCCATATCAAGAATGACACTCTGAGGAAGATCAGAGCAGAGTATATTAAATTTTGGTCACTTTATATTAATATATTACATTACATTTCACATGTTAATATGACAGGCAACATTCACAGACTCAATCAGCACCCACACCAAGGATGAGATTTTCAGAAGAATATAACATATTGAAAGATGTGAAACAGAGCTGCTACCTCTGAGAGATATCCTGGATGCCACAAAAATGTGGTTGCTTGACATATGAGAGCATAATACTCGCTTGAGAATCTTGTCTGTCTAGATTTACAAACAACATTATAGAACACTTTAAATTCTATGTCAGTAATTTTGATATGTCCTTCCTGGCTTCTTTGAAATACAATGCTGTGTTAATTTACCACTTGATGAAGCACAATTGAATAACTACATATAACCAAAAAAAGGACCCCACCCAGAGAGACCTTGACAAGCTTGAGAGGTGGCCCTGAGCAATCTTCATGAAATTCAACAAGTCCTAGTGCATGGACCTGCATCTGGGTTGGTGCAATCCCAAGCACAAATAGAGGCTGAGCAGAGGATGGATCAAGTGCAGCCCTGAGGAGAAGAACTTGGGGATGTTGGTGAACAAGAATTCCAACATGACCCATCCATGTGCTCTCACATCCTAGAAAGCCAATCAAGCATATCCTAAGCCTCATCCCAAGCAGCGTGGGCAGCAAGGCATGGGAGGAGATTCTGTCCCTTTGCCCTCCCAACCTGGAGTGCTGCATTCAGCTCTGAGATCCCCAACATGAAGACATGGACATTTTGAAAAGAGTGCAGAGGAGGCCAGCAGGTTGATCAGAGGGCTGGAGCCCCTCTCCTATAAGGACAGAGCAAGATGCTAAGTCTGGAGACATTAAGGCCCTGGAGACACCTCATAGCACCTTCCAGTACCTGAAAGGGGCTGCCAGAGATCTGGAGAGGGACTTTTTACAAGGGCAGGAGGTGACTGGACAAGGAGGAATGATGAAACTGTAAAAGGGCACGTCTGGATTAGGTATTTGCAATAAATTCTTTATTGTGAGGGTGGCGAGGCACTAGCACTGATTGTGCAGAGAAGCTACAGGTGTCCCATTCCTGAGAGTGTTTCAAGGTCAGGCTGGATGGGGCTTTGAGCTACCTGGTCTAGTGGAAGGTGTCCCTGTTCACGGAAGGGGGATTGGAACAAGATGATCTCTAAGGTCCCTTCCAACCCAAACTATTCTGTGATTCTGTGTTAAAAACAGGACCAGAGGAGAGCTAGACAATAGTTTTCGATTCATGCACCTTATCAAGTTACAAACAAAGTAATCAAATTATGATACATTTACAAAACCACCTCCTAATTTAAAAGGACAAAGAAAATTGCCTGATTACTTCCTGCTTAATTTTCCATAAAAATTATGTGCCAATGTACACAATTGGTACCGGGGTACCAGCAAGTAACAAACACCCTATGATAAGTTATTTAGCACCCTTGAAGAGCAATTCAACTGCTACACAGGACACGACTACTGCACAAAGTGTGACTGGCAGTGACACTTTACAGTTGTAATCAAACCATTTTTGATCTAATTAGCACAGAAAGTCCAGTCTACAAAACAATTCTAAGAACTGTAGGGATGTCCAGCCTTTTGGCTGTCCAATCTTAGCCTTCAATTAGTAACTTAGTAACTGCCAAAAGTTAATGACAGAAATGCTTTCCTGTTGAGGACAGGCTGATCATTAAATAAAAAGGGTCAAACAGCTGAACATGAGCCCGAGTGTACCCAGTGGCATCCTGGCTTGTATCAGCAATAGAGTGGCCAGCAGGACCAGGGTGGAGATGGTTCCCTGCGCTCGGCACTGTTGAGGCTGCACCTCAAATCCTGTGTCCAGTCTGGGCCTCACACTTGCAAGAAAGACACTGAGAGGCTGGAGCATGTCCAGAGAAGGGCAATGGGCTGGGGAAGGGTCTGGAGACTGAGTCACATGAGGAGCTGCTGAGGGATCTGGGGGTGCTTATCTTGGAGAAAAGGAGGCTCAGGGGAAATCTGAATTTCCCCTGAATGCAGGGGAATTATTGTTCTCTACAACTGCCGGAAAGGAAGCTACAGTCAGATGGGGGTCAGCCTGTTCTCCTCATTAACATGAGACAGGACAGGAGGAAGCATGCTCAGGTCATGCCAGGGGAGGTTTACATTGAATATTAGCAAAACATTTCTTTATGGAAAGAGCTGTCAAGCACTGGAACAGGCTGCCCAGGGAAGTGGCTGAGACTTGGCTAGAGAGGAGTTTGCAGTGCTGACTTAACAGCTGGACTTGGTGAGACTTCACAGGTATTTTCTAACCTAAACAATTCTGATGCCAAAATTTCTAGTGTTGCCATCTTGCAGCACACCATGCAGCACACTAAGCTATTACCCAAACAGCTGCCATCTCCTTTGAAATGGGACTGAAGGGATATTCTCTCCCACCTTGAAGCTCTGTGTGATCTGTTCTTGAATGGGACTTTACACAGGGCTTCGCTGTTTGATTTTATGAACATAAAATAGAAATAGGAATTACAGTAGTGAGATTGAGAGCAGATGCAAGGTTTAATTTAATTTTTTTTTTAGGCTACTATTCAGTTAAGGAAAAGTGCTATAGATTAGTGTGATTTATAAACCAGAAACATACAAAATTGAGAAAGACAAATCTGAAAGAAGACTGTTCCTAGCATAAACCATTAAACATCCAAGCTATACTACAAGGATGAAGATGCCCATGCAACCCACAAGCAGAGAAACCTGTCTGCACTCACAAAGAAATGAGATCAGTGTGGTTCTACATGTAACAAAACAGCTCACAAAAAGGCTCTTGGGCTGTGCCCCACAGCTCATCCTTAGGCCCAAACAGATCAGTAGTTTTAAATTGATTAACATTTCCTATTTTCTGACTTGAAAACTGTCTGAAGACCTGGTAAGGAAGAGGAAACTTTTGTAATTTAGTTGTCTCCAGGCAAGTGGATGGAGACACATGATGACAACCAGACCCAGGGAATGCACTTCATGCAGTTAAGGCCCCTGTCTGTTCCACCACTCTCTGGTAAGTCATGTAGAGTCTGGCAGGTGTGGGAAGAACACAGAGACACCAAGGTTTAATGAGAACTGCATTTAAAAACAGGCAGCAAAGAAAGCTCAATTGACTATTTACCAATTTTACAGCTCCAGATCATGCCAATTTGTGGGGTATCAATTGCACATATAGAGACATTTCTAGTCATTAGTTTAAATAAAAATAACAACTTACAGAAATTGTCAATGAATTGATAGATGTTTACAAACCTTAATTAAGACACCTTATATACACTGATCAGCTCTGTTTAAATAGAACTGTAAGATTTTTTTAAATTAAATCAATGTAAATGTAGCTTAAGACTACATTTATTTAAAATTAATTTTAAATCAGAACAACAAGCATCAAAGTAAAAAAAAAACCCCTACTGAAACAATATATAAGGCAAACACAGAAAGCATACATTTTTAAAGAAACACACCACTAAGAGTATAGTACGTTTTTTATGCAGGAAATTGCTCAGCAGAACTATGACTCTTCAATCTAAAAACCAGACAGCTTCAAGGGCATAGGGCAGATAGCAACATAACCAAAGTTATAAGGGGATTAATTAAAAACATTATCTTATTAAGAAAGTAAAAAATATGAAGCATCAAATTAACCTAGTGGGATCAGATGATGAGAAAATAAATAAAAAAATAGGCTTTTTTCACTGTTGAATTCTCTGTCAAATGATACTTCAAGATGTAAAAGCTCATCTAAGTTTAAGGAGAAATTGCACAAAACCAAGAAAGAAAACCACTGGCAATTACTTAGCAGATACATACAGCTGAAAATAACCAAAAATTTGGAAAGCAGTATTTCAGAGAAAGAGCCTGTACAGCTGCCCCATTCTTACTCCTCACTAGACTTGCAATTCTTCCACCTGTTCGAGCCAGGATGCTGTTCCAGATGGCATTTTGATCCTCAAAATGCTACATTTTAAAAAATATTAATGGAAATCAACTTCCAGAATTACTTTTGCTTGCCATAGATACCAAATATTAGCCTACAGTAGATACAGACTCCTAAACAGACTGCATTTTCATTTTCACAATCATTCTTTTTGAGTCTGTAAGACAGTAAAACCCAGAAGTAAAAAACAACCTCCTTACTATCCCAGTTTTTAAAAGCTGCTTTTTCTGGGCAGACAGCTCAGTTAAGATCTTACTAATGAATCACTTCTGATCTGCCTGCAGATGCACAGCCCCTGCTATCCCCAAGACCCTAACTAGGCCATAAAACTAAGACTACTGCTAATCCCAGAATCACTGTTCCAGTGATATGGAATGCAGCTGACTGCAGTTTAAGGAGGTCTCAGAGGTGCAGGTTATCTTCTGCACAAATTAACACCCAACCACTTTCCATATTGTGTGAATAAACTATGACCCACAATAATGACAGAATCAGAGTGTATATGTAAGAAAAACATGATTATGCCTATCTAGAACTCCATGCTAAGGGTGATAAATTTTTCATTACAGTAAAATCTGGGAGCAGCTTTCATTTTTCATATCCATCTCTCCTTCTGCAGAATTGTCAGTGTAGATTTAGCATGATGCCCACACACAATGTCCATGGTTACGAGTAAAAGATCTAATGGGGATAATTACATTAAGGAGAACTGTCTTTTTTCCTTGGGCTTTCCTACTTAGGCTAATATCTGCTTTCAAGGACTGAAGTGTAGGCATTCAAGTGGTACTTTTGCTCTTATGAGAGCACTTGGAAGTACAGCATCCAGGTGTGGGGCCTCCAGCACAAGACATGGACTGGTTGGAAGGGGTCCAGAAGAGAAGGTGATGAAGACAATCTTAGGAGTACCTCTCCTCTAAAGACTAGCTGACAGAGTTGGGGTTTTCAGCCTGGAGAAGAAAAGGCTCAGGGGAGACCACACAACAGCCTTTCGGTACAATAGAGCTTAGAGCTGGAGAGGGATGTTTCACAAGAGCATGGAGTGATAGGACAGGAGGAAATACCCAATCTAAACCAATCTTACTTTAAATGGTTTAGATTGGATACTAGAAAAAAATTCTTCAGTGTGAGGGTGGAACAGTTTGCCCAGAAAAGTTGTAGATGCCCCAGCCCTGGGAGTGGAAGGCCAGGATAGATTTGAGCAGCCTGGTCTAGTGGAAGGTGTCCCTGCCCTTGCAGGGTTTGGAACTAGGTGATCCAATTGCCCATCAGCACAGTTTGTGCAGGCATCCAGAGGCTCTGGCATTACCAATGGGTAAAAAAATTCACCCATAACTTCTGCATCAGAAAATCCACAAGTTATGAAAGGGAAGGGCTGCTGCTGACCTAACAGCAGTCAAAATCTGAAACCACTGTTTCTCAGAGTATTCCCTTTTCCAATACTATTCGAGATGAAAATGCTTTTCTTTTTATTCCTTCCTGAAGTACAGATCTATAGAACAAATAAATAAGGGGAAAAGAAACCAGTGACATAAAAAATCCTGGAAAAATAAACTGGAGAAAGATATTTTATCATAATCACCATTAGCTTATAATTTAACTATTTTTTTTAAAGATTAAGCCCCATCAAGTGAATAGCCATAAATGGCATACACTGGAGAACACTAGAAATTCCATTATTCCACACAAAATGTGTGATTTTTCATATTACATTTTTCAGTAAAACATGTTATGAAGGTAGATTCAGTACTTCATCAATGAAATTATAACATGCAAATAAAGCTGAAGTATCTGTTCAGATTTTCTTGTTCCACTTTCTATTAAAGTATTGATTGAACAAGTATTTGCAGTGCTTACGTTAACCCCCACTTATTAGCTGTTTTAACATTATAGGTACCAACAGGCAATAGAGTATTTACTTGCTCTCTCAGATGTATAAAAATCAGTATTCATCTCTGAAAGTGCACAGTGCACAGACAACACTGAAATCCCTCTCAAAAACAATCTGACTTTTAAGGGCTCTACTGGCAGTAATAAGGTTATTTAGGTAAACTGGTTTTTTAAATTACTCACACAGTATACAACACAGGGGAAGAACAGCTATTTTTGTTACTCAGAGAAGACAAGTGGCAGTTCATTTAAAGATACACAATAAAAAGAGGGGTCTGCAATTTCAAAAAAGCTTACGCAAAAACTTGGTTGGTTTATTACAGGCAAAAGCTGCACAATTTCTAGTATCAGCACTTCAGCATCATCCTTAACTGTAAACATCCATAAAGCTGTCAGCAACATACAACAAATGGCTAACTAATACATCCTATCAGCAAGCAAGTGCTGTGTTTTTCTCCCAGCCATGTTTGTGAGCTGTGTTAGCACTGGATTGGGGAATCAATAGCCATGATTCCCCTCTGCCAGATGTTATTTGTCTGTTTCCTGTTTAATGTGAGCAGAAATGGCCTTCCTATGAAAAATTAATTTAGAATTTGACAAAAAGCATTAACTGTCTGAATACTGTTTTTTAAAAAGCAAAAAGTATGCACAGAAAATGATACTGAATAAACAACATTGGCATAGCTAAGTAATATATGCTCTTCCAGTACAACAGCAAATAATGTAATCATAAGAGGTGCATATAAAACAAGGAGTAAGAGGTACTTTTTATACAATATAGGAACAGCTTTTACATTTAGCACAGCACTCTTCTGTACTAGCTGCTTTTCTAACACTGTCACATTCCAGGTACTGGCTAAGCTCTATGCCTGATGTAATAAAGTCAACAGTTAAATTTTCATTGACTTGAAGTAAAACATTAGACCAAAGCCAACTGCTTCAAAAATTCTAGGTTATTCAGCACTCTTACAGAACTATATGCTCAAATTATCACTGAATTTAAAAGGAAAAACTAGAAACAACTTATCAAGCTGCCTCCTGTAGAAGAAAGCCAAAAAAACCCAAAATTATTTTGGGCATGCACAGGTACACAAAGTGCTTTATACTAGCAAGAAGCTAATAAGCTAACTTATTACCTCCTGGCTCTAAAACTCCAATATAATGTAATCAGCCTGGAGTGGAGCTGGAACACACTAGAAAGAAACGGCCAGTTTCAAGAGCAATACAATTAGTAACCATTCAGCAAGTGCTACTGCACAGCATTATGCTTTAAAAATAGTTAAATAAAAATGTATTTGGACACTTATTCCTGCTGACAAGCTTCAGAATTAGTCAAAGAAGTCAATTTTAAAAGGCTAACAAAAACACAGAGATGAGAAAGTACATGCATATATCAGATTATCAGATTGTGCTTGCTTTTCAATGAGATCATCTTGTTTAAAAGTTACCAAAAAGCCTTGTTTTGTAGAAATAAAATCTAAAATTGTAGGCAGTAAAAGAAAACAATCAATGTATTATTGTTTTGGTGGTTAATATTTATACAATTGTTTTGTAAAAAACTCGGAAAATTTGTGGTTAGGAGACTAAATTTCATCTTTTTAGGTGTTCCTTCTTATTTGCTGAAAAGAAAATACACAGGGAAAAGACTGTTATGTTATGTTATGTTATGTTATGTTATGTTATGTTATGTTATGTTATGTCATGCTATATTATGCTATGTTATATAGCAACTGACAAATCTGCATTAATGTCTTTCAGTTCTTGTCCAAAGAAAAAGACAGTATTTAGATTTCTTCTCCAGAAACTTTGGCATCAAGTCTGTTTAGAATGGCAGGAAAGTCCCCAAACATACCATCACATCAAAACCTGACATAACAGCTCTCCAAGTGTATATAAACAGATGCCACATTTGTCAGAAACAAGCTGAGTCATCTGACATACTATTATCACTTAAAAAACCCCAAAGTGAGGGAATATGAACACAGAGGTAACAATCTACTTCCTGTATCAGATTAGTTTGTCACCACACTGACATAACACAGCATACCCAGTATTTAAAGGAAGTGCTATGAGGTTTAATCACCTCAAGTATGTATAAAAGCTCTTACCAGCCCTGTGTTATTGCTCACTGTGGACACAATAGCTGTGCAAAACCTTAACAACTGTAAGTTTCTCAGCAGTCTCTGCTTACTACACCAAGATAAAAGAGCTAACTTATTACCTCATCCTCTGAAAGGTGGTTCATTCAACTGTTCATACCTTAGCAACAGCTGTTATCTGCTCCAGTGCCACAGCATGAAGGTCTTGGTCTTTGCTTTCCACCAGCAGTTTCAGGGATGGCAGCAGGAGGGAGTGGTTAAGCAGCAGCAAACATAATTCTTTTATACACTGAAATAAAAAGTAAATTCTCTCAGCGTGATCTCTGAAGATACTAACATCATCATTCACAATAAAATTTATGAAAATTTTATGTCAAATACAAAATGAAAACCAGACTTCCAAAACAAATGAACTCCCCGTTGGAAACACATCCTTGGAAACTAAAAAGAACAAATTTTAAAAATGTGGAATGGTCGTTAAAGTACAACATTTGTTAGATTAAGACAAGGCAGGTACTGAATCACCATTACAACCAGGAGTTTTACTGAAAAGTAACAGCAGTCCCACAGCTCTCTGTGGGACTAACATTTGTGCTTACTGAAATACTGCAAAACACAGGAAGAAACACTGACAGACACCTGTGACAATTCTGTAACTCAATTATGCAATCAGAAAAGTAGAACAAAATAAAGAAGAAATAACAGTGCATACCAGAGTTGAATAATGTTTCTTCTGTTGCAAAAAGCTTCAAAATTTTATACAGTATTTTATACACAAAGTTTAGCAAATTAAGTTTCTGCAATTCATCTGGTTTCCTATATTTGATAGTACACCATAAATTTAGCATCACACAACTTCAAGACAAAATGGCCAGAAAATACCTTCTAAAATAAGAAAAAAAACATCCCTCAACAAATCTATTGTGCACTTCCAAAACTTTACCTTGTCCCTTAGTTAAACACCAAACAACACGTCCTACATGTGAGCTGTTTTATTTTCCTCAATATTGTAGTGATTTGTCCATTTATACGTCAAAAAGTATTTCAACCTACAAATTATATTATAAATCAAATTATAACTTCCCTTTCCTTTTTTCTCATTTCTGAGAATTTAGGTTGCTTGTCACAACCACTTCCCAACAAGGCCCATCAGAGATGTCCCATTTTCCAAGGCACTTTACACTAGGGACTCTGGATATTGTATGGTAGTTACACAGAAAGTGGTATTCATCTCTTAAGAGATGCTCTCTGTTTCACTCTAACAATTTGAGAGCAATTGTCAAAGGAGCTCATCAACTAAATATTAAGCTAAGAGAATGCAAGTAATGTATTTTTTATGTCTTGAACTTCAATGATAACTGTAACAATTTAATGACCAAGATAATCCACACATTTAGTAGCATAGTTTCAGCAGCTGTGAGCCTAAAAGCCTAATTATTATTTGAAGATGAGAAGACATTAAATACTCCAAATGTAATGTACTGCACAGATACGTGGCTTTGCTTGGGACAGGGAGCTCTCTGGCTGTACTTGCTCAGTCTTTTCTAAATTTACACCCTGAAGAGAAACAGCCTAGAAGGATGTATTCCATCACACTAAACTCTGAGTCACTAAGGCAAGCCTTGTTCTCTTATTCAGACTTGTTTCTTTAAACTCATATTCAGTACTGCTACTGATTGTTGATGCTTACAATCACACAATATACAGAATTGAAAGGGACCCACAAGCATCACCAAAGTCCAGCTCCTGGTCCTGCAAAGGACCATCCCCAGAGTCACACCACATGCCTGAGAGCATTGTCCAAATGCTTCGTAAACTCTGTCGCTCTTGGTGCTGTCACCACTTCCCTGGGGAGCTGTTCCTGTGCCCAAGACCCCTGGGGAAAGAACATTTTCCTAAACCTAAATCCCCTGACACAACTTCACGTCATTCCCTCAGGTCCTGTCACTGTCACCACAGAGCAGAGATCAGTGCCTGTTCCTCCTCTTCCCCTCCCAAGGAAGCTGTAACTGCAGTGAGGTCTGTCCTCAGTCTCCTCCAGGCTGAACAGACCAAGTGACCTCAGTCACTCCTTACATGGGTTCCTCTCAGGGCCCTTCCCCACCCTCATGGCCCTCCCTTGGACTCTCTCTAATACTTTAATGTCTTGTACTGTGGCACCCAGAACTGCCCCAGCTCAGAGCAGAGAGGGACAATCCCCTCCCTTGCCCAGCTGGCCGTGCTGTCCCTGATGCCCCCAGGACAAGGATGGCCCTCCTGGCTGCCAGGGCACTGCTGGCTCAGTTTGAACTTGCCATCAACCAGGACCACCAGGTCCCTTTCTGTGGCACTGCTGTCCAGCCTCTCCTCCCCCAGTCTGTCTGTCCATCCAGGGTTGCCCCATGCCAGGTGCAGAATCCAGCACTTTTCCTTGCTAAACTCCACACAGTCGGTGATTGCCCATCCCTGTGATTTGTCCAGGTCTCTCTGCATGGCCTCTCTGTCCTTGAGGAAATCAACAGCTCCTCCCAATTCAGTGGAATAGGATGCTTGTTGTGAATGATATGATGTGGATCAAGGAATAAGAAGACTAAATAAACATGTTAAACTTTTTCTGAGCATTCATATGCTTATTAAACTTCTGGTAATTTCATATTCCACTGGATTTCTTTTGAGCTGCATACCTACCATTCCAGCAAACTTACTGAATGAAAAGTCATGCATTCACTCTACACTTCTTTTCTTGAAAATGTGTATTCACAGCAATATTCAGAAAAATAAATTCTGAGAGTCATAAAATACATGATCTGAGCAAAACAGCAATTTTACCATGCTTGGTAACATTTCCCTCTCAAAACCAGCTGGACAAGTAGAATAACTTTCTGCCTGATGGTAGCATGTCTAGCAGACACACTCAGCCTTAACTACCAAGTACAGAAGAAGCCATAATCTCTTCAGAAGAAGAAATACACATTCCAACAACTGCATTTCTTTTTCCACAGGAAGGGACTGCACAGCTTGCCAGCCATGGAAGACTGTCCAAACCGTACAAGTATCAACTTGTATCACTGCCACTAATGACCACAGGGCTGCTATGGACAGGAATTGAAAACCCAAGCCCAGGAAGGAAGGCATCACCCACAGCACTTCTCAGAGGAATATAAGTGGGTTTCTGTTCTGCAGTGAGCACTTGAAAGCATTCAAGTATCTGCTGCCTGTCATGAGAGGCACTGCTTAGAGGGGGTTTGATATTATCTGTGACAAGGTCAAGGGAAGGCCCAATTCAAAATCTGAATTACCATGATTTAGTTGAAACTTTTGTATGACAACTTTTGTCTTTTCTCTAGTTCTGCAGCTATCAGTGGCTTACTGTGACATCAGCAAGGCAAATAACCCATATGTCACTGGAGTCTGTTTTGGGTCCAGTATTATTCAGTATTTTCATGGATGGCTTGAAGTGCCGGATAATGAGTACAAACAGCATTATGTCTGGAGAAGCTAAAAACAGACTGAAAAGCAATATTATCTGAAGAAAATTAGCAGACACAACTCTATATGGACAAAATCACACAATCTAACATCATATTTAAACCCCAGGAAAAACTAGCTACAAAAATTGGAAAAAAAGGAGACCAACTGTCTGCTGTATTATTCTAGGAGGTAAGTATCTCAGCCTCTAGGACCCCAGAGTGATTAGAGATAAGGGACTAGATGCATTCTCCCATGTTAACTGACACAGGACCCATAGGCTGAGAGAAGAACATGAGATATTCAGAGGAGTCACATTTTTAACAATTACCATTGATGGGAGAAGGATTTATCCCTTTCTAAAGAGATTCATCTGGCAGTGCAGATGTTGGACAGTCCAAGCATGTGTCTTCCAGGCAAATAAAACAATGCTTTCTTCCACTAAAAGGAATGGAGGCATCTATCCATTGAATAATGCAAATTAAAACCCTAAACAACCAACCAACCAACCCCACATAATACCACCCCGCAAAGCACACACACACATACCACAATTCAAGCTATGTAACTATTCTAAAGACATTTAAAGAGCACTTGACTTAAAAAGCTAGATAAACTAGTAGGAATGAAATTAAATAAGTGGAATGAAAAAAAGAGCGAAATCCTTCGTGACTATATCCAAAGATGGTATTTCTAACTTCTAGACCTCATGAATTGAAGTTACATGTATTTTCCACTACAATCTTTGAACTTGGCAAGGTTGTAACAGGGGAGAACTTGAATGGCAAATGTTTCTCATGATAATTAACTGGTTTCAGTTTTTAGAATTCTATCATTTCAGATTTATCATCTTAATCAGTCTATTTACTGAAATGTCAAATCATCTAAACAGGTTAATTGTCAGTGATCACATTTTCATCTTATTCAGCCACATAATTGCAAATTGGTTATTTGAGCACCTAAGTACTGTAGCCATACATACAAATAAATTACTTAAATTCATACATGCCATTCCCCCCTCTTCCCAAGCAGTGACTTACAGGAATACAGCCTATGTTTGCAGGTAACTGTACAGCCACACATTTTAGCACAACTACTTGTCACTGCACAGCATTCTAGCCATAAAAAGGTATTTTACATCAGTAAGGCTGTTTAAACCTTGATGATTGGAATAACTTCTTATCTGTACCTGTATAGTCATACCTACATGGTGAGCTCTTTCAACATCCTGTACCATTAAAAAAATCAAAGGAAGGCATCTCCAACCAAAGCTGTCTACCAATACCAAAACTCTGTTTAAACAGTGACTTGCCATGGAGATCATGGAGAAGTTTACTCAACTCTGAGAAATGCAAACCATGACCCTTCTTGAGCAGACCTCTTGGTGAACTGACTGCTGTATGACAGTGACACTCATAGGGATTTTTCTCCCTTGGTCACAGAGGTGAGGCAGAACATTCTACTTTGACAAAGTTCAGCTACTCCTATGCACACTAAGACTGTGAGTTGACAAGCTATAATGCATCATTTCAGCACCTTACAAAGAAAAGCTACATATACCAGTCCCAGGGACCTGCCTTCCACCAAAGAGTTTTGGTGGGATTAATAAATTAATAAATGTACTTATCATTTCAGCTTACTGCCACCTTCTGGAATCACGTTTTACAAAGAATTCTGAACTTGACTCAGATCAGTGTGTTGGACTAGGAAAAAAAAAACAAACAACAAACAAAAACCCACACACCCACCTGTCTGTATTTTAAACAGAATGTGTTGTTTTTATTCTGCTTCTCTTCCTAGCATCAGCTGTCTTCTATTACAGACAGCGACTGCATAAAGATAATTATGTGAGATTAATCAGCCTACTAAAAATATGCATGACTACTCTGAAATTGTGTGAAGTTTATTAAGAACTTCTCCAGTCTGTCTTCATTAATATACAGTGTTTACATACAATACACTTCAATAATTTTCTACTTAGGAGATGTTTGTATTGAAGTATATATATATAGTTAGGGAAGGCAAGTTAGAATATCATAGTTACTACTATGTTAGCAATTACTTGTATATTAAGGTTTTTTTCAATCACCATGTTTTTCAGGGGTTCCTCACTAAATCTTTAAGGATTTATTAGTAAGAGAATTACTGATAATTTAAGTAACAGTTTTTGCAATACTGATTTAAATGATAATTATTAAAGCCTTTCTACAAATACATTACAGGATAATTTATACTAGAACAGACTTACAAAGATCAGCTAATCCAACCAGCCTCCAACTCGAAGCAAGTCCAACAATGTCAAACTGCCTGTGCCATGATCCAGTCAAGACCTAAATACCTACAAAGACAGGTTCTCCCTGTCTCTTCTAGACATCCACCTGTTCTATGTTTCCGTACTTCAAAGATGAAAAATGTTGTCCTTGGGTGCAATGAGAGTTTTTGATGATGCAACATGTCTCTATTGCCTCTTGTCCTATAACTGAGCATGTCTGAAAATGGACTGACTCTAATTCCTCTCCTTGTTTCCTCATTTGACTACTTGAAAGACATGATCTCCTGCAGTCATCTCTTCTCAAGACAGACTGAATCCAGTTCTCAGCCTCTCTGTTAGCTCTCCATTGGACTTGATCCAGTACAGCAACATCTCCCCTGCAGCAGGGACCTTGAAATAGGACCCATAAACATGATATCCAAAGTTAAAACTTACCTTGATAGGGAGCATGTGCTTTGTTTCATACAAAGATCGGCAGATTTTCAAAATTTCATTCCCTGTCTTCTCTTTTTCCTCAGGTGGGCACCTCTGCAGCATAAAAGTCACCAGTTTCACCCAGGGATTATCATCTGTGCATGATCTGCCCAGTAAGAAAAGAGATGTATATAGAATATAAATATACATATACAATTTTCTGTAGGTTGTTTCTCGTGTGCGACTTAAAAGCACAACTTCATGAAAGAAAGATGAAAGTTTTGAGACAAGTCACTGTCCATAATGCCATCCCTCTTTCAATACAAAAAAGTAATTTAAATTACATGGAATTATGACTTGCTTATTGCAAACCCTGAGGAATTAGATACCAGATAAAGACTGATCAAATTGGAATAGCACAGGATCTTCTCCTGGCTTTACACCAACTGATTTCCCAAGCAGAGTGGTATCGAGGGAGGGGTGACAGGAATCCAGCATTCCTAATTTTGTTTGCTTTGATCACATTGTAATAGCTGCTGTTTCTCAAGTATCTGTCTCTGGCTTCTGAGGGGAAAATGCATAGCCAGATTCACATTTTAATTTTCAGGTCAAATGAGTATAAACAAAAATAAACTTTTCTCCACAGCCCATCCAAAAAGGTTAAGGAAGTGAAGTTCATGCATCTGAACTCTGCTAGTAGATATGGATACAGTTACATTTGTTTTAAATATTTAAAATGTTCTTTTAATTCCTCACAGAACCACATGCTATGTCACCATTACAGAATCAGGTATAAACAGATGGCAGACAGTAGATACAAGTAAATTTCATCATGTAGGATAGCAAATGCAGTGTTTACTGTGAAGTTTTTTTCTGTAGCTGCAACATTTTTACATTTTTTCACCTATAGCCATTAATTGGCAGGTCATGGAGATATTTTGGAAACTTTTGTTAGGAATAGGTGTACTGGCTAGGAGTGGATGTAGCAAGAGAAAAAGGTAACAGACCACTTTTAACTGATAGCACAAAGCACAACACTGGAACACACCTACACTGCCATTTTTCTAATGTAAATTAAGTCGATGCATTTCAATTCCCACCCACAGTGGGCTAAAAGCATGCACAATTACAGCTTATATAACCATTGTATTAAGCCACAATAACACAAACTCTATGTTCATCTGTGCATAAACTTAAGAAGGCACAAGAGGCATTTTAAAAATCACCCCATCAATTTCTCTGGTCAGCAATCAGCATCCCAAAGACATGGTAAACTTTCCACTTTAGTTTAAAAAAAAAAAGAACAAAAAAAATCAATTCACAGCAGGACCAAAAGTGGCAGTTTAGTATTATAATTTAGTGAAAATTAAGATACTCATTTAGTACATGTGACAAGAAGCAGTAAAGTGCTGTCAAAGTGCTGCTTTTCAAAGTTATTATTTTGCAGCAATTGTTAAAGCAACACATTTATATAATTGTAAATGGAGTCTGTTAAGAGAGTCTGTTGGATTGACATACCAAGTGTCTGACAGCTCTGGAGAGGACAAGCACCAATATCTACTGTTTCACACATAAAAGCTCTCCCCTGCTCATCGTCCACTTCCAAAAGTACACACTGCAAACAAGTAAAGGCAGCCCCACACGCAGCTGTCATTACAGTCCAACACCAAAACCAGACAGAGAAGCTAGGATTGGAAAACTCTGAATGCAAATTAATAGAAGTCATTGTCTTTCTTCCTTCTGACAACTTAATTGAGCCTTTCCATCAGTCACAGTCACTGAGCACAGAGCTGTCAGAAGTCTGGCTGGGAACAGCAGAGCTCCTCCTCTCCGCTCCTTTCCATGTGATGGGTCGAACCCCAAGATGCCAGATTATTCAACAAACACAAGATGAGGCACTGAACCTGTGAATCCCCAGTCAGGGCAGGAGAAGGAAAAAATCCCTGCAACTCCATCTTTGCCGCTGGTTAAAGGGATAGCTCCTGCTCTGTGATCCATTTCTTGCTTAGAGGCACAGAGTCAAAATGAATTTCCATTTCTATAGCTGCTGCCCCCAGAGCACATTAAGAAAATCTCTAAGAATTTTCCATTAGAAGAAGGAAACAAAAATCACACTACAAAACACAAAAAATAAATGGAAAGATTCAAGGACATGAAGGCTTGCCATATGCAAATTTATTTAAGTAAAATATCAGATTATGTAGATTACATATATAAAGCTATTATGTAGTTTACATATATAAAACTTTACTCATCACAACTCCTTATAACTATTTGAAATACTCCTGTGCCCTATTAACAACTATCAGCTATCTCTAATTAAAACCAAAACTAAGTTACCAAAATCTGATGATACCTACAGGCAAAATTCAGTTTTCTTCTCTCCTGAATTTTACTTTAGTAACTGTGATTGTAAAAAATTACTTCTCATCATGAAAAAAGCAATTACTTCAAAACCACAGCAGAAACACCATAAATTTTTTCCCAAAGCCAAAAGAGGAAAAACCATGATTAAGACTAAAAAAGTGAACTAAAGTACTGAGTCTCTAACACTGGGGTTATTTCAGTTCCAAAACACCTTATCAATATTTATAATAAATATAAAAAATGCCTTTTGAATGTAGGCAGCAAGTTCCAAAGGACTGCAGAGCTTCAGGTACTGTCAATACTTTTTTTTAAGAAACACCTTTATAAAATGTTTAAAATGACATCTGACTATGAGCCATCTGGGTGGAGAAGCATGCATGCATAACAAGGGTATGAAAATAAAATTTTAAGAAGTGTACAGCTTTGAATGCTGACTGAAACAACCAAGCTACCTCTCTGTTTTCTCACAGTAAACAGCATATTATGACAAGAGAATCATACTTGTGATAATAAGTATTATTTTAACCGGAGTGTTTCAGAAAACAAGAACTCAAAAAAACCATTGAGGTTACAAAAATTAAAAGCCTACCAAAAACCCCCTCAAACCTTAGTTTTTTTATTTCTCCTTCCTTTTAAACCTTTACAGAATGTAAGTTGTGTTTTCCAGCTTTATATTCAATTCTAAGTATTAGATATTTACTGCTAGATTGAAAACCTAAATTCTAAGTATTCACACGACTCACACTTAAATTCCCCAGTTCCTGTAAGGATTGTTACATTGGCTGGAAACAATAAGCAATAATGACCCTCCTGAAGGAGAGAAGGAAAAAAAAGAGTGAAGAGTAAACAAAAATGTTAATACACATAGTTTTAACTTCTTGATGCCTTTCCTCTTTGCTCAAAAATTTGTTAATACAGCTTGCTTTAAAATGAAATTGCTGAAAATACCACTAAAAAACCAGCTCCTGTTCTTTACTCCCAATCATCCTAAAGACAGGCTTTTCAGGAACACATACACACATACACACATAAACCCCTGGGCTGCTAACTATAGCTGAATGCTGTTAACGTGGAATTATGGAACACGGGAGAAGAGGGAAGAATTCTGACTGAGTAATAGCCTAGGAGCCATAATAACTACTTTAGGCTCTAGAAGAGTTATGATACAGGTGACCTAAGTATTTGCAGAAATTTCCTTTTCCAAGATTGATGAAGTCCGAGAGGTATCCCCTCTCTGAAATCTGATCCACAGTTAGTTGTGACTACACCATTTTTTTTTTCTTTCTAGTCTTCACTTTAGGAAGTCAGACTGAAGGAACATAACACCAAGAACTAGACATAATTATGTCATTTTTTTGTGTCCTCTGTAACAGAACAACAGACAAGAACTGCCCATATACAGGAATGGCTCTCCTTTCACAAACTCTTTTGTCTTTCTGTTCAACACAAAGAAAACAGATTTTGCTAACAGCAGCAGTATTTCACTTGAGCTTTTGTTCTTTAAAGTTTTGGGGTTTTATTAAAGGCAGTGTGTAGATTATAAAAAAATTGACAGTTCCCACACACTGAGGCATCCAATTTTCAATTACAATCAAAACTGAAACTTAAAATGAAAGTTGAAACAGGAATTTGTGACACATCCCACAGCAGTCCTTGTAATTCTTAATGTACTGAAAACAATTTTTGGCTAATAAAACTGTCACTAAAGAAGTTTGGTTAATGCTTATCTAGAAATTCCAAACAAAGCCCAAGCTTGAATGTGAAAAACCTTTACAGATTACCTTGTAACCCACCAGTTCTCCACACATACATAAGACAGTTACTTTTCAGAAAAAGATAAGCCTTAACTTTTCTGAAATATCAATGCACATAAACACTTTGTGTATGAACGTAGTCCCCAAGTTAAAATAGGTTGTAATCAATACCCCTAAGTAATCCAAAATAAATACCACTTAATGACTCTAACCTCACTACTGTCAGACATGGCTAGTCAAAAAAAGTATTAATATTACTGCTCTCTGAAAGATACATGATCCTTGCCTCTCCACACAAGTTTATTTGAATACTTACATCTTAGAAGTCATTAGTTAAAAAATTTAAAAATTTAGCTGCTGTATTCTATACTTTCATATTTATTCAGAAAGTCACAGAAAAAAACCCAAAGAACTGAAAAAATATTTTATTGCCTATAGTCTGGATGTTCCAAATTACTACTTCCAGTTAATATCCACTTTGATGGGTGATTCTGAAGTCTTATAATTATTTTAATCTTAAACTGGCTTGGATGCTTTATTCAGAGACAGAAACAGAAAATTCTAGACAAGGGAAATGCTATTTCATGGTACCATTACCCTCCCAGGCCTCCTGCAGACTGTCTGCCACATCCATCTGAACATCATCACCTTTCAGAGGCCTTTCTAAAAAGTGTAACTTTGAATACAAAGAACAGTCAGAACTTGCTGGGGTTTTTTATGGACTCTGTTTATATTGCTAAAAACAAGAGCAAAACACGTAGCTTGAAATTATAAGTAGATAGAACACTCTCCTGTGCTACAGTTCAGGCAATAAAATGCTTTTCTGCCTTCCTCCATGACAGAGACTACATATGTATATATACAGCTGATTGATTCAACTCTGCTTTAAATAAACCATTTATTCCTCCCAGTATAACCCTTTCCAAAGGACACACTCCTACCAGCCATGTTTGAATTATTGGACTGAAAACAACATGATATAAAGCAAGACTTTGAACTCTTTTCTTACATGGCTCTTTGAAGAAACACTCACCCATTGCTCCTGTCCATTGGTGGCCAAGCCTGAAGCAGCAGGACCAAGTGCTGAAACTCAGACAGACTCTGACTGGATTCCAGAAGTCCCAGGAAGAGATGGTATCTTTTTTCTTCATTTTCAATATCTGTTATCTCTACCTGAAGGAGACAAAAAAAACCCAAACAAACTAATTAAACCAGATTATTTTTTACCCCCAGAAATCAATGACTCAAAAGCAATGGACAAATATCTGTGAAGAACATCACTGTTCCAAAATAATGCAGGAAACACAGTGAACATAATTTTCCTGGAAGCCCATTTTCTTATCTCTCATTTTCAACTACATGCAAATAAAATGGGAGAACACAGAAGATGTGGAATGAATGACTTAGGTGGACATTCCTAGAACAATGTAATCTCACACAAGAACATTCTTTCATTAGTTCAGAGGATCAGATCTCTGTCTTCTTCAAACAAACAAAAATTCCTTAAATTTCTTTTTCACAATGTACAGACATATACACACATTTTCAAAGAATGGCTATGCCCAATGCTTTCCTAATATGTACTACTCCCCCTCACCCATGAAAATTCAATAGTTTGATCTGAATTTACAGCACCTCATCTTTTCTCACCTAGAAAAGAGCCTTGAAAGTTGCTTCTCCATTAATCTCCCCAGCACAGAACGCTTGCTAACAAGTAATACAGTATTTCTCTGCACAGGTGTTTGAACCTAAGGAAAAAAAACCAAAAACCCACTGCCCTATCAGCTCCCAGACAATTCTGTCTTGGGACAAGTGCCTATCTCTGTTGCAAACCTGCAGCTTTTGCCTGGACTTGAATTCACCACAGTTGATGACAGGTTCTTTTAAACATAATTACTGCCTGCAATTTCATGGTAAAAATGTGCAAGGCAAAAGGTCTGACTGTCAAAGGAAGGTTGCCATAAATGAGAACCAACTTGCTACTAAATAAGAAATAACTGCTGTTTAAAAGTTTGGATATCACACTAGGAGGGCTCTCACAAATGGAAGAGCAATTCGCTGCCTACCTGACAGACACAAGTTTTTAGAGTTTAACAATTATTTGTTACAATAACAAAGTAGCTCCCTCTGTATTATTAACACATTTTAATGCTGAACTTTTCTTCAGAGTCCAGAAACTTTAAGAATATCAAACACTCCAGTTTCATCTTATAATTCTGCTGAAGATACACAGCATTAAATGTTAACTTTTCTGTTTCAGCCCAAGTAGTTCTAAGACATCAAACATGGACAAAGTCTTCCTTAGTTCTACAGCTACTCTGAAAGATTAAAGATTGCATCCCAATCTCTTCAAAGTGGCTCTGATACATCAAGGGCAAATTTTCAAAAGAGGCTGGAAAACAAACATTACTGATGCATTTATTGAGTTGCCTACATAATCTGTGACTTTAAAATATTTAGTGTTGAAAAACTGTTTGCTTCTGTCTCCAGAGTATATCTGAAAGCACCATACATTTCAGACAGTGAAAAATGTTCCCTAGATCTGTCCACTTGAAATATTTTTCTTTACTGCAAATGTCACATAGCAGACATCAGTTACCCACTTGTAATATATATACTTGATAATATATAGTATTACAATTGAAATGACAAGGCTGAAAAGAGAAAGGAGATAAAAAAGAAAGGAAAAAAGGGACAGAAGACGTTAACCTTTAAGGGTCAAAAAAATTTACCATCTTAGCAAGTTAAGTATTAGCTAGACAACAGAAGCTTTCACACTGCTTACCCATCCCCAAACCTCTTTCTCAGAAAACCAGCTCTTTATATACTGACACCAAGTATAAACCATTCTGGATGGCCCACTGAGTACATTTTACTGTATCTTTACAAACAGCACATTACTTCAAAACACAGACTAAATTTTAAGATCTAGTGATAACCATAAAAATGGCAATAAATGGCAAAGACAATATCAATACATGAGAAAAGCTGTCAGAGAAAGACCCCTACTAGTAGCAGAGAGTAGATCAGACATCCTACTCAACGTGGACTGAATTTCAGTAATTCTGGCTAATAATGAATCTTTACAGACTGGTTTACATTTTTTTATGAGCTTAATTAATCTAGTGCCATAATTTTGTGTTTTGGACAGCTGGATTCTTGCAACATGATTGCTCATGACAGAACACAATTTAATTCAATTGAAGTCAATCAGAAGAATTACCTTTTCATTCTCAAATGAGGGTGCATTTCTGCAGCATTTCTCTCTACAATTTTTTCAAGTCACCTATGTTTCTCAATAAGAGTAATAAAAATTAGGTGAACTTTCTACAGTGTTAATGATTGGTGGTTTTTAAGAAGACTAGAGAAAATTCCCTCTTTATATGACATTTTAGATACATGTCACTTCCCTTGAACATGAAACAAGAGATTTCAGTGATAGTTCCTTGCTAGAAGGAAGCAATACCTTGAAACAGCACATAGGAATGAGGCTTTTATTTATATTTACTATGTGTGTATATGTATATATGTATATATGTATATACATACATATATCTTGACAGACGGATTGATCTGTATAAAACACACAGAGAGAACTTAAATTTGGCTCTGTATTACTGTCTTGGCTTTCTGAGTCTGAGTGAGAGCACAGTGAGGAAGCAGACACCTCCCACTGCAGAAACAGAGCATGCTCTGTGTAAAAAGGTAGAAATTTCACCTTCACAAAGTGAAAGCTAGTTGAGATGAGTTGCTGTGGTTAGTCAAGCCTCTTGTTTTGTTGTAATACCAGATTTTTAAAAATCCACTTTTAACTGAACTCTCTCTGTGTAGCAATTTTGGATGATCTATTCAGATGACTCTGAATGTTGTAACACAGGGTTCTGGGACAATACCACTCTGCTTCCCCTTCTTTTTTTAAAAAAAAACAAAACCCCAAAACATCTTTCTAAACCACTCTGAGTGTAACTATGCCAGGATAACCCACCATGAATTGCTCAGAGCCCTCTTAACACAAGTGCCTGTAAAGAACCTGTCAATAAACAGAATAATGACGCCCATAGCCAGGCATGAACTTCAGATGACCCCAAAAAAATACGAAAAACAAGTGGGGAAAAAAAAAATCAAACAAACCGCAAAGCAACAAAAGCAAGGAAAAGGAAAGCAAGGGCTTTCAGTTTTAACAACAGATTTGCTCAATTCTGACTTGATTGTCCTCAGTTTCAGGCAATCTCTTTGGCAGTAGAACACAGCTGGCATCATGTTTCTCATTAAAAGGCTGCACAAATATTTACCACAATGGGAAAGTCAATTAAGGGAATTAATTGTAGAAATTATACTCATGATAGATTATAAAACAAAATACAAATTAAGTAAAGCCAAACCTTATGTTAAACTGTTAAAATACACAATTTCATTACTGAGGGACTACATATGTTCAGAATTGAGAATATACAAACATCTGCATATGTTAATGGTTCCTTCAAAGAATCATACAGGAAATTCACAAAGCAAAATACTGGCTACACAAACAGCATGAGCTTGTCACAGCCTATGAGAGATTCAGTGTTGAATTAAAAACTCTGTGCACTTAAAACTTCTTTTCAAATAAATCCCACTTTTCTGGCTTATGATCAAATCTTTTGGATTTACCTTAAATGTTATAAGACTCTTTCCTCACAGATTAGATCCTATCAGATGCCCAAAATGTTGAAGGCACTCATTTTATCAACTTTCAATGCACAAAGTTTTGACTCATGTTGTTCTACAGATTTGTTATTGCTTCATACTGTGGTATGGATGAAGGAGTCCAAATATGAAAAGCTGCCTCTCAAGTTAGTTATGTAGCTTCTGGAAACCTAAAGTTTTACAAAAACTGTAAGATGATGCACTTGAAGAGTGATAAAGTTTTATTAAACTGTGGAAATCATACATGACTGAAACAAAAGCCTTTGGCATGGCAGAGGAGTGAGATAATGTACTAAACCAAAACACTGCAGAATCAGTGGTTTAGTTTGGTACATTATCTCACTCCTGAAATCAAAGTTAGTTTAAAACCAGTATTTACAGCAACTTTGGAATGTTGCTGTATTTGAACTGTGTCCTTAGGTTGCAGATATCCACCAGTGTAATGGCCTCCTGATCTAACAAGACAGACGCGTCTGATAGACTTGTAAATGCTTTATTGCTAAAGCTATTTAATTTGACAATCTGGTGCTGACTGAGTTGGTTGATGAGAGTGCCTTTTGTTTGAAAGAAAAAATAGAAATGCCAATAAAAAGATCCAGTCAATTCAACCCTCTCCTTCCTCTGAGATAACAGAAAAATGCTATTTTTGTATGAGAATGGTGAGCAGGAAAACTAATGCAGACAGACTCCGACCTTCCTCTGCCCACTGGTATCTATTCTGCAAATTCAATTTTTACTCTGTCAGTGTGACAGAGCCACAGCTTTCATCAACAGATTTTGCTGACTACAAAGGAGATAAATTATAAGGACGTTTATAAATGAAATCAGAAAAATATTTTCACTATAATTGCTTGTTTATTGAGAAAAGCTATATCCAAGCTTAAAAGCAACTCCCTGTCCTCAAGGCAGAAAAATTTGCTGTTACCAAGGAATGCAACCACAAACTTACTCTTTTACATGATTATAAAATTAATTTTATTACATCTACCAGATGGTAAATATAAGTATTTCAAAATGTGTTCATGTTCGACACTGCAGCATAAATTTGAATTAAAATGGCATTGAAAATAGGAACACTAAGCAGGCATTTGACTGGTCCCTTATTGCTACAATAGGCAATTGTTCTGCAATTTCTCAGAACTTCCTTGTAAAACACTGATTTTATGTATCTCCCCACCCCCCTGAAAAAGCTGTAGTGGTAGAGAATTTATCTGTGCTGCTTCTCAAAATAATAGGCAGATGTGACATCAAAGATTTTATTCAGATCTGAGATAGGGAACACTGATGCTAAAATTTCCTTCCACTCATTAGACAGGGCTTAACATGGTTTATAAACAACAACTAAAAGGATTGGTAGCAATTTGACTGCATTCCTGTAACTGCCATCTTGATGTGCTGTTCATGGCTCAAAAATTCAACAGCCTTGCCCCAAAGAGTTCACAATCTAATCAACTAAATCAGCAAAGAAAATACTGTCCTTCCTTACAAAAGGCCAGTAGGGTTTGGCCACTGAAGAAAGTAGTCCTTCCACTTTGCGCATCAGGCTGTAATCTGTCATTCCCTGCCCTGCTGGTATCTATGGAGCTACTGAAAGACTGCACAAACATAAGTTACTGAAACCCACCTCCAGTACAAGGCTGCAAAGTTCAATGCTTTTTACAAAGGACATATAAAATTACAAGTTAAATAGAAATTTTAAAGTCAGTTATTCCCAATATGAACACAAATGTCAAAAATCAGTTAAAAAAAACCCAAAAAAACAAACACAATCTGCAACACTATACAACTCTGCCTGAAATTGCACAGCTACTGACTCTGCGCATGTAAGATTAGGAGTTTTTAAACGCTATTATTTATTTCATTCTCTTCAAACTGTTTCAAGATGTTAGAAATCCTATCAGCTTTGATGTTAGACACATTATATACTTGTGAAACAAAGCAAAACCACAAGCACATATTAAACATCTTATTCCAAATCTTCACATGCCAAAGCAACAGAAAACCCTTTTTAAAGGCAAAACCACGAGTGCTGTACTCTGCAACACACACCAGCATCCCATTATTTCTAAATTAGGGTTTCTTTAAAAAAAAATCCAAATTAAACAACTTGTAAATTCTGATTGAGGGGAAAATCCTCCAGGACACAACACAGTCAGGCTGGGGAGATTAATATCTCAGGCTTGGAAAAACAAACCACTGCATCATTCAGCCACTGGTCCACCAGCATATGGGCAAGGGCAAACAGGATGGAGAAAGTCAAGGGCAAAGGAACCTGTCATCTTCAAACAGCTTGTTTTCATCTTACTTTCTCCATCTACCCTAATTCACATTTTGATAATTCTACTTTCAACACATTCTGGTAAATGGAAGCTTATGTGGTAGTAAGTCACAACTGAGAGATGGCAACTTTTAAAAAACAGTTTCATTGGCCTCCTGTATAATAACAGGATTTAGCTCTTGTTTAATGAAAAAACACAACAGCTAAAACATGATCCAGTTTGTTGCAGATTAAATTCCCTTGCCTGAAAGCAGCTTTTTTGAAGCAATGCTTATGGAGTTCTCCCAGTTAATGCAAAACAAGTTTTATTAAGGAAAAGTTACTTAAAAACAACAACAACAACAACAAAAAAAAAAAACAACCAAAAAAAACCAAACAAACAAAAAAAAAAAAACCAAAAAACCAACAACAAAATTCCCAAGGATTGTGTCAAGGAAGTTTAGGCTGGATATTAGGAAAAGGTTCTCCATGAAGAGGGTGGCTGGGCACTGTAACAGGCTCCCCAGAGAAGTGGGCACAGCATGAGCCCCACAGAGCTCAGGAAGCATATAATGTTTCACAAGTATATAATGTTTGGACAGTGCTCTCAGGCACAGGGTGTGACTCCTGGGGTGTCCCATGCAGGGCCAGGACCTGGACTCATTGATCAGGGGCTGCTCTGACCTAGACTGAAAGCCATAAACACCATCTGACAGACCAGAAGGAAGTGTCTGCTATCAAAACTGCAATCTTAGAGCAATCAATTCAAAATTAAAACTGAAGTCAAGGGTTTTGCATGAACAAACTCAGTGTTCACAACCCGTGCCTTATATCCCAGAGGAGGAAGAACTCTGAAGTCAGGCGTTCTTGCACATTCCTGAGAGCTGGGCTTCACATCTTAAAACTATTATTGAATTCTGAGCACATATGCAAGCCTGCTGCATGCAGAAACTAAAGAGATGCACATAATAGAACAGGTAAAATCCTGCTCAAATTAAAGCCAGTGTACAAGATATGCAAGTTATGAGATTCAAGTTAAAAAAACAAATCAACAAGAAGCTTACTGGTGATGAATCAAACTAAGGCTCAGCCACACGGTGAGTTCTTATAGAAATACCCAAGAACTTTTTTCTCCTGAAGTGATTTATATATTGTTTAATTCCTTATCTGCTCCACATGCAGCTCACTAAGAAATGCATATAGATTCAATAAACACAAATGTGTTGCCTAATGCATAAAAATGAACAACTCGTGCAGAAAATAAAATCCATTCATTTGTATACTGCAGGAGACTATGTCCTAATCTGCAAGTACATTTCAGCACAGAGAAAACCTCTGAGGACTGTACACAGATATTGGTAAGGAGAATAACAGCAAATAATGAAAAAAAAGATGCATTTGAAAGACTCTTATAACCAGCTAGATGGAACTGAGACAGGACTAACATACATTATTTAAATTGTATATTGACTAGGCGTGTGTTAATATGTAAAAATTTGGATGCCTGTATAGTTAAAACTAACACCTGTGCAACATGACATATTAACCAATCTTCTGTGTATGCACCAACTACTAATCACTGTTTTGTAATTCAGAATTTATGTATTATATAAATACTCTAACAGAGCAGACAACAGCATTAGAAGATACAGCCCAGAAATCACAAGATTTTAATCTTTAAATATGTCTTTTAAGCTGTTAACTCAGCATCAGCCATTTCTTTCATACCATACACAAGCGGTTTTTAATTTACCCTTCTAATCATCACTACCATCAAGCATCAGTGCATCCACAAGCTCACAGTATTCACCCCTATGTATAACTGCTGTCTTGATAACCAGTCTGCCATTCTTGCTAATAAAGAAAAATTCTTTTAAAAGCTGTTTACATATAAGTAAAATGTCTTCAAAATTAGTACTTCCAAAACATCTTCCTGCAAATAGGCAGGACTAGAAAAGTCAGAGATATATTTCTAAAAAGAAAGGCTCCAACTAAACTAGGATACTGTCTTACAAGAACAGAAGGTTGTTGATGTCAACTCCAATTACTTCAGTATTACTCTTTCCAGTTAAAATAAACTGGAAAATTCCTTCATTGTTTATCCATATTTATGATCTAGGCCAGGAGCAATTAAAATACCAGGTGGATGCTTATCACAAAATTATTTAAGCTGTAAAAGCTGAAATAAGTGAGTAGCTCTGTTGCAGCCATAAAAATAATCCAAATAGGGCAGGCAGCACCTGTCATGCCAAATGGCATTACAGAAGCACTGCAGTTGGTGGTTTTCTTTTTGATCTGGTGTAGTTGATGCAGTCACAGTCTTGATAGCTGGTATCAATAGCAGCAATGTGGAAAAAGAATCCCTCACTCTCTCAATCAACATGAAATATCACAAATTCCTACAAAGAACTATTTTAAGAATACCTGAGTGAGGTCCCTCAGATGATACAGAGTTTGCAGATCTCTAAATAAGAATTGTCAACTAGCACAATGGCTGATGGAATAAGAAAACTGTTTGGAAAAAATGACAACATCTACTGTCACAGTTATTAATAAAAACATACTCATTTAAGATACTAACACCAACACTACTAATGCCTAAAGAAAACCAGTTTTACAATTTACTTATATTTTCAAAAGGCTTAAAAACAACATTCCTGACTAGAAACACTGAAGAGCAAAATTTACTAAGAGGAAAAAAAACCCAAAAAATGCAAACAAAAAAAAGCAGTTTATGACCAAATAGTAAAGGTAAATAGTAGAATTTCTCATGGGTTTATGGCTGCTTCCTTGTTTACATAAACTATGTTTTGGGGAGACTGCAAGCGTGGAACAGACAAAAATGCAGACAAATGAATGTCAAGGCTAGTTTAAGTCAAAATAAATCTCCAATAGACTCAAAAAAAAAAAAAGTCTACATAACTAAATGACTCTATGATGGCAAATAAAATGTAACAAAGGTAACATTACTGCATTTTAAAATATGCTAAATTAGTCTAATGAAGTCAAAATCAAGTCAAAACAGTAACCTGAGCCTCACTGAATGAAATTCAGAGATCTCTGGTTGATGTACAGAGGAAGTCAAGAGAGCAATCAAGGTGCTGGGATGCATAACCATGGAGTGTTAATTTCCACAAGGACAGCATATTCACTTCTCCAATTACCTTTCTCAGGAGGTGTACTACATATCACAGTGGGCTCTCAGACAGAGGAGAGGATACTTAGAGAGAGAGAAAAAGCTGTGGAGGAGGTGGTGTGACTGGAATTGGTTACTGAGAGTAAACAACAGAATAAGGGAAAAAGTGTAGTGAATAGGTGATTTGATTTTCTGGACTTTAATATCCTAAAAAACCACAGAACTTAACAAATCACATAAAAAGGTTAAGTCATAGAATCACGGAATGCTTTGGGTTGGAGGGGACCTTAGAAATCATCATCCAGTTCCAACACCACTGCCATGGGCAGGGACACCTTCCACTAGACCAGGTTGCTCAAAGCCCCTTCCAAGCTGGCCTTAAAATATTCCCAGGAATGAGGCATCCACAATTTCTATAGACAACCTGTTCCAGGGCCTCACCACCCTCACAGTGAAGATTTTTTTTCCTATCACCTAGTTTAAACCTACTCTCTTCCAGTTTGAAGCCATTTCCCCTTGTCCTGTCACTTCAGGCTCTTGTAAAAAGTCCTTCTCCATCTATTTTGGTGGCTCCTTCCACGTGCTGGAAATGCCATATTTAGGTCATCCCAGAGCTTTCTCTTTTCCAGGCTGAGCAATCTCAACTCTCTCACCCTTTTCTTAAAAGAGAGGTGCTCCCTCCCTCAAATTATCTTGGTGGCCTCCTCTGGACTCACTCCAATAGATTAACAGCCTTCTGCTCATGGAGACCCCAGGGCTGGGGGCAGCACTGCAGGTGGGCTCTCACCAGGGCAGGGCAGAGGGGCAGAATCCCCTCCCTACCTGCTGCCCACGGAGCTTTGGATACAGCCCAGGGCAGGTTTGGCTTTCTGGGCTGCAGGGGCACATGGCTGGGTCATGTCCAGCCTCTCACCCACAGCACCCACAAGTTCTTCTCGGCCAGGCTGCTCCAGATCTGTTCATCCCCCAGCCTGGACTGACACCAGTCAGAGTTTCCCCAGTCCAGGAGCAGCATCAGATCCGCACTTGCTCTTGTAAAACTCATGAGATTCCCATGGGCCCACTTTTTGAGCTTGTCCAGGTCCCTCTGGATGGCATCCCTCCTTCAGAAAGTTTCAGCATGTTTTGTGCTCAGTGATGCACAGTGTGTGCCAATGCTGAAAATTTAACAAGGGATACCCGAGGCTGAATCACAGTTTATCCACTGATTTCTTTGAAACATAATAACAGAAGTCTGATTATATGGCTAATAAGCTCCTAATTTTTCTGAAACTGGGATCAAAACTGAGTATATGCTGTTTCAACCATTCTGCACTTAAACCTTCATTACAAAAGGCCTATGAGAGAAAGTGAATGATCCCCCATCAATCCACCCCAGAGCATTCTTATCTTCCTCTGAAGCAACTGCTACTGGTCACAGAGCACTGCAGGGCCCAGGGCTCAATTCAAAACTTGTGTGCACTCACACTATGCTGCTTTTCTCTCCACTTTGTCTGATCTGCTATACTTGTGTAGTTAATGAAAAATGTTTCATTTGCATCTAAAAGTATTTAATTAATCATACACGCTACAATTTATGTTCCCTGGAAAAAAAAAATTCACATGTTTTCATATGGATAAATTGCATCTTCAAGGAATGGAAATTAGTGTTTTAAAATATTAATTAAAACTTAAATTAAATTTCTTAAGCTTAATTTTAATGCATTACCAGCAGAGAAACAATGTCTCTAGAATTATAAACAACATCAGAACAAATTTACTCAGAGTTGACAGGAACATAAATCTTTCTTCTAATTAAGCATTTTTCACAAATAAAAGATGGCTGAGGATAAAAGAGATACAGCTCCTTCACTTGTGTTTTCCCAGATCAAGCTAAATACAGGTCATTGTTACCTGATAAATGGCTTCAGCAAAATGACTTCCCATGTTTAAATCTCTGACATGAGAAGAGGAAATGGAAAAAGCTGAAAATTACTGGACATTGACATTCCCATTGAGACTGTTCTCAAGGAATTAGTATGAAGAAACACCATTTTTCATTAACACATTTTTCATTAACAGGGAAAAGATGAACAAAGCAGCAATGAGTCTTGACAGTCACCCCAAGTTCACAGAAAGTCAATGCATACATTACTAAGGTTGCTGAGACACAAGTTTGCATATGCCATACATCAACTGCCATATAGGCAGGAAGGAAGGAAAATGTTTTGTGCACATCCCACACACACAACACCACTTAATCTGTCAATTTTTCAAAGCTAGACTTTAGGAAAAAAAAATAAGAGAAGTGCCCAAAGTTACAATTTTAAATCCTTAATAGACATTCCTTCCAATTTTCAAAAACATTTAGCCCTCAGCAGCTATATACCCCAAGATCATGAAAAAAACATAATATAACAATATGAGGGGGAAGGCTAAATGAGATTACCTTTTCTAAATGACAAAGCTATTTGCATTTAAGTGGCATGCAAGCAGTAATTACATTTTGCATTTGCATAATAATGAAACAATCCTTTTAAGAAAAGGTGTGTCTTGTAGAAGCTTCACAATGAATAACTTTGTATATGAAAGTAAGCCTTGGTTTACTTCCAGAAGTGCCCCTGTAGCTTCCTGGGGCAAACCCCAGCTCATTTCTGTAATCTGTGCCTTGTAACTGGTCACTGAGCTGAGCAGCTAACTACACACACAACCTGTTAGCTGACACCTCAGGCTTGTTAGGCACTACTGAGTCATTACAGACTACATTTTTATGTTATTTGAAAAGAAATGGATTTCCCATCTTAGATGAATAAAGATAAATTTTGATACCAACATTCTAAATGATGTCTTTCTTCCCACTCCAACATTTTTAATATAGAAAAAGTCAGTATTTTGACCCATATTTTTCATGCACCAGTTAACTAGAAAATTACAGAACCTGAAGAGCTCAGATAAAATTCATCAAGGGGATTAAAACAAGGCATGCCTCCTCCTCCTCCATAGTGTGGGATGCTACTGGAATGTGAATTAAGGACTCTCAAGCCTTTGAAAAATGAGGACCCCTGAATTTTTAATTTTGTTAACTAATCTTTAGAGAACTGAAAATCACTGTGTTTCTGAATGTTTGATAGGTAGCTGCTTCCATAAAATACATTTTTAATTTTGTAGGAGCTGGCCTGTTTCCCAGCACATTGATTTGTGGGACCACTACTTACAGCACCTAGAGCATAATTAAATATTAAGTCCCTCCTTGATGTATGCAAAGCCTGTCTAAGAGGATTAGTAGACACACTGAGGGTGGCTTTCACACGTTTTCTGGTAATTGAACACTGCAATATCATTAAAATTATCTTTATTAAATAGAAATCCACATTCATACTTTATAATATCTGCTGTCCATTTTTGTGCCAAGGACTGGTATAGGAAAAGAAGGATCCCCTAAAAGCATGTAAGAAATGCCATGCAAGTAATAATACAACATTCTGGAAGCAAGATAATGAATGTATTTTTGACCTATTTGCAATCTAAAGTTCATTAAAAAGCCCTGAAAACCAACAACCTTTAAACACATTCCTGTAAAATCTAAAACCAGCATTCAATCCACAGACCCTTCCCTCCCCACTATTCTAGATGTGATTTTTTTTTTTTTAATTATTTTGCTGATGAGAAAGGATGACCAAATTGATAAAGGTGTAGTGATACTAGAGAAAGCGATGCCTACAGACAATGCAGGCAGACTGACATAGTTTGAAAGATGAGATTCCTCCTGTCTCCTTCTTCATCCAGGATTACTCAGCAACCTGATTAAACTTTCAAGTTCTCCTTCAATACTCCCTCCTGTAAAACAGGGTTGCTTTTAAAGGTCTTTGTACCTAAGTGTGAACTTGCACGAGAAAACTGTGTCTTAACCATAAGGCTCTGCCAAAGCTCATATAGAAATCCCTCCTCTTTTCAGCAGCCATGTAAGCACTGACTTCTGCAGTGTTCTTGTTCCACTAACACACCTGAAGGACTGGGAAATGCATAGTTTTCAATTTGTTATTTTATGATTATATTTTCCTTGTTTGTTAATTCACAAAATACGCAAACTTAGTAAGACCTCAAACAAGGCCATCACTTGCTTTTCTAGTATCAGTTTGTAGACTAGCATTTGACATCAGCTGACTAAAAGAGGAAAAAAAATCCAAAATAAATACATCTAAGGCCACTTATTTATTTCCTTGGACATTTGTGAAGAACTTTCAATGTCAGTGACAGGTACTAATGGACAAACCAACATGACTTCTGTCTAAATAACACGTTAGTTACCTAGTACAAAATCTTTGAAGAAAAGAAATGGTTCTTATCAACCACACTGAGCTTGAGCTGACATGAAAATGAAAGTAACTTTTAATATATTCCAATAGGACTCTTATAATTGCACTCTGTAGCAGAAATTGGGGTGCACAAACAATGATTTTTATGTATGTACATTTAAGCACTGCTTTCACTATTGTTAAGCATGAAAGCTATTTCTACAGAGAAATTAGTATGATGGTGTTGTGTACATATTTTCATACAGTTATCTCTGAAAGGTTTGAACTTATCTAGTGTATTTCTCAAGCTTTATTACACGTCTTCTTGTACTACTTGCTTACTCATCAGCAAAAGTGTGAAGCACTGAAGTGATCAGCAACTCTGTGATGAACAGATGAACTGTTGCTCAGCCAGTACAAACTTTTTCCCATGCAGAAAGAAAACCAGGTTTTTCTGCTTGAAATTAGGAGTATTCTAAAAATCCCTTCAGGAAACTGAAAGTAACTGATTACATGGAGAGGCCTGAACAGGCTGGAAGACCGAGCCAGCAAAATTTGCACGAGGTTTAACAGCTGTGCTGCACCTGGAACAGCACAGGTGGGGACGGCACAGCTGCGGCTGTCTCAGCTCTGCTGCGGGAGCCCTGGGGGCTCTGGTGGGCAGTGAGCTACACATGAGCCAGCAGCACATGAAATGCAGTCAATTAAGTCCTACCATTTGGTTTTGTAACCAAATGGATGGGTGTTTCTTTTTGCAAAGTTATACATCCTCACTTCCAAGATTATGGGAGAAAATAAAATTTGGATAAATATTTAAGGTAAAATCACAAGTGTAGTGAGTCTTATAAGGCTTCTGTCAAATACAGGTTCTTTTTCTGTCTTCTACAAACATGGCTGAAAGCTATTATCTGCCTGTATCTTTTTTTCTTAAGGCATACTCTAGTTGAATGTTTTAAAATTGGAAATGATTTTGAATTGGAAAGCAGGTCACAGGCAACACAAATACTGACAAAGGATTGAAATGAAGATGAAGAATCCAATCACAGACACCTGAATAGTAGTTGAGGAGTTAAATGCTGATATTACTGTAAATACAAGAGAAAAAGTAATTTCCAAAGAAACCAAGAGATAAGTACTTTCTTTTCCTTTTAAGATTTTTATTAGGATTGTTCCCTTGGATGAATTTAGCACAGCAAGTCAAAACTGAGATATTGCTTTTGTTTTATATGAATATAAAGTGGGTTTGCTCATAGATTTTTTGGGAACTATTAGAAAAATTCTATTTTTGTTCTGTAAGGTCTTGGCATGGGGGGAGGCACTTCGAAAATGAACAAAAAGTAACTCTGCTTCTGAACAATTCTACTTGCAGCAAGAGCTATTGACATGATTTCAAAACTGCTACACATTCACACAACATTTAAAAGCTCAAGAAACAAGTCAGTGGCCAGTAATTATCATTCTAATTCTGAGTAAAATGTGACACCAAGTGGAAGATAAAGAGGGAAGGTAAAACTGACAGAAAAAAAAAGTCAGAAAAGAAAGAAGGTACAAAAACATCAAAGCCAATATTTGACATGGAGGAAGATTGCTAGCATTCCATCAAGTTCAGTATTATGTACTCCTGATCCTAAACAAAAACTAGAGAAGTCCTTTACCTTTATGTAACTTCATTTTTCAAAGGATCAGAATGTATCAGAAACTTGATTTAAAAAGGAAACTAGGATTAGTTTCCAGACAATAGGATGCATCACAACCATACACTGCAGACCAGTGTTTCATTATGTAATCCTCACACACAAAACAGATTAATGCTGTAATTTGCAGCAATCAGTATTAATACCTTTGTTTCAGGCCAGCAGGCTCTGAGAACAGCCTGTGTCCTGAAGTACACAAGCAGCTTGCTGTCCTCATCGCTGAGATGGAAGGCTTGCTCCAGAATTTGCAATACCCTGATGCGAGGCTTCACTGGTAGGGAGTCATCACCACAGAAAGGTCTCAACCACTCCAGAAGGTCATCTGAAGAAATTATTTTCTCCCTGTAATTAAATAATACTGTAATAAACAGTCTCAGGTAATAATCCTAATGAAAATATTACAGGCATTTTTAAAATTAAACAAGCACATTCAGGACGTAAGAAATACCTAACACCAGGAAATGGAAGATCTGACCTCTGCAAGGCTGCAGGGAAATCAGCCCTTGTAAATCAGGAATCCAAAGCTGTGTGGCATAAGAACTTTTTCTGGACTTCAAACAACCATGTAATACCATAGGATCCTTCTGTAGACTTACATATTCTTTCAAACTACCCTGGTACCATACAGTGGTGCTGGGTTTCAGCATCTGAAGTCCAAGCCTTTTCATGGGGGCTGGGCCTGACTGATGCTTCTACTACCACACTATCTGATTTAATGGAAAACCAGTATGAATGCCTGAATTTTAGTATGATACTTTTATTTTTGAATGCTTATTCATATTGGCACCCTGCACTCTTTTTCTTCCTTTAAAAGTCCTTTCTTTCCATTCCACAAACACAAATTATTTTCTCCCATTTGCAGATCTAGCCCTATATCTTTTTTCTGTACCATCTCTAGCCAGCTTGATCATTCTAAGTTCATGATAATGATTGCAATATACCCCAAATTCCTTAAAAAGAAAAAAAGAATGATGTCAAAACCCCTAAATTTTGGGGTCGGACTTTGTTAATTATGAACACTCCTAAGTATATGATTTGATTCAGAAAGTGAATTCTATCAAATACATTCTAACTGTGTGGAACCAAGCAGTTCACAGCTGGAGACAGAATCATCTGCTCTGTCCCTTGGAGGCTATAAAATAACAGGTACCAAATCAGCAAATGCTGTTTTAACTTTCAGTAATGTTTTAAATTCAAGCAAACTTTTTTCTTAAAAAAAAAAAAAAAAAAGGAAGCTGAGCAAGGGGCTGCTGGTGGAGTGTGATTTGTAACTAATGTTCCTTTATTTGTCTTAACAAGACAGTCGGGAAAGTAATATGAGACAGAAAAATACCAAGTTAACCTGTCCTGCAGCTATGAAATAATAAACCTTGACATCTGAGGTTTTCATATTACAAGGATTTCAATTTTACTTAGGCTTCATATTGTCTGAATGATGCTGTTAGCTCAGAACTCCAGCTGAATTAGACATGCCTTTGCTGAACAGGTGGCATTCAAACTGTAAATTAAAAGTCTGGGAATTAAAGGGACTTGTTGGAATATTTCAAGAGTTTGTACAGCTTGCACTTGAGGCTTACATATGTTCTCCTAAGGAAAATATTTCTGTTTCGTAAATTGAGTAGCTTAGTTTCAAGGTAATAAATAAATATTTAAAGGAATATAAACAATCTCTTGCAATCATAATTACTTTCACTCCAGCTTACTGTTTCAGCAGTTAAATGTTGATGAAGTATACAAATAAAAGACTCCAGAAAGTGTATCTCAGAATAAAATAGTACTGACTCATCCTTTATACCTTAGAGTACTGCAAATTATATTTACTGCAAATTTTTAGATCAATTCAGTCTACTTCAGTATCCAACATTCAACTCATTAATTTCATTGCAGAAGCCTCAAAAAAATAGCGTAACTGTTTTTGTGTGGCTACCAGAAAGTATGGGATCTTATTATCATTATTATACATGAATTCTTCATTTGTACATCTGGGGGGTAAAAAGCTAATTTTTGTTTGTTTGTTTGTTTTTGTTTGGGTTTTTTTTTGTTTGTTTCTTCCTTTTCTTTACAGGAAGTGAAATGGAAAATGTCCTTGAGACATACAGGCCATTGTATGATCTGAAGTAAGGACACTCCCAAAAGAGGAGAAAAAATGTGCTGAAGCATCATATAGCATTTGGGAAATTATTTCAGCACTATATTTTACAAATATAGACAAACTTAGATATCTAAATTATGATATCTGAAAGTGAATCATTACAATTTCCAATTTATCAACTAAATTGAAACAAAAGCAGTGACATGCTCCTGGTAGACAGACAATCTGCAGTAGTCACAGCTAAAAAGCCATTTTCTTATTTGACTATAATACACAGTTATCTAAATTTTAGGTTCAGTGCTTTCTTCCAAATGATCAAGTAAAGGCTTCTGTCAGGGTTCAGATTTCTAACATGAAAAATGATACCCCGTTCCAGAATAAAGCCTTAGAAAATTAAGTGCAAACCCATTATATATATATTCCATGAAGAAAAATCATCCATATTCAGTACTGTACCTTGAAAGATTTCATGAGAAGCATCTTTCAAAGTCTTACCCAAAGAATCCATACAGGAAGCTCTTACCCTTTTTCAACGCTTGCATGCACTGCAGAAATTATACCTTCAAGGATTCCAAGTGGATCTTTTTCTGTTGTAGATGAGTCACCATTTCCACTATTAAGGAAAGACAAAGTTATAGTTAAAATGATCCCTAATACTGTATCTTGTTTTCTGCACCTGTAGGATTTACATGAATTGTTCAATAATTATAAGAAGGTTCCATTTTCGCTTCTTAACTAGTAGCTTTATTTTTATGTCAGAGTAATGCAAAAAGCAACAAGAAAGAGTGGGAAAAAATACTAAAACTCTTAAATGAAACTTGAAAGGAAAAGCATAGTTAATGTTTAGTGCTTCTAACACAGATTAACTAGGTCAGCAGAATATTCACTTGTAATCTCACTACCTTAAAGACCAATACGAACTAAACAGGCCTTAAGTTATACATAAATGTCACCATCCTTTCTGTCCAAATCCTCTTGCAGCACCTCTGTTGGCTTAAATTAGCTCAACTGTAACCTGAGTCAGTAGTATCCTACCTGCTGATTCCTCTGGGGTCAAGCCACCATGAACAGCAGCCTCTGTGCACGTGTGGAATAGAAAAATGTCCACCCATCCCATCAGATGTTTCAGTTAAAATACAGTTTTCTTTTGGAGGTTAAAAGATTGTGAAATTGGGTGAAAAAAGAAAGAAACAAACATACAACCCAAAGCCTCTTTGGTAGGAAAGCAAGCTTTGCTCCTTACTCAATGAAAGGGACATTTTCAGCTAAGGTTTTCCATTAAACAGACTCAGTGCTGAGACAGGGAAAGGTTTTGCACTGGTACAACACACAGTGTCTCTGCACAGAAACCACTGCGGTGGCGCTGATGCCTGGATGAACCGCAAAAACAGCGGCTTCGCCTGGCTCACTTTGTCAAAGCTGCATTCCAGAAACAGGAAAAAAGGCAAATGGTTACCAAGTTATCTGACTGGAGATGATTTGAAAAACCCAGGGAAAAGGGTATTTTCTCCATAGTTCATCACCATTTCAAAGCTCTTCTGATAGTAAAAATGTCAGCCTCTTCCTAGATCTGCTTTTACCAATAACAAACACATGGCCAGACTACTTTGACCATTCTATCTAAAGCCAAAATACCACACAGCTGATAATAATGTGCAAAAATAACCATGATAATCCAAAATATTTTTTGTCAAGAGTTAGAGAATATTTACAGTTTTGTCATTTATTACATCAGAAAGATAATTATATTTCCTGGACAGTGATTATATGATATGGCATAGAGACCTAAATCTTTATAGTCTTTAATGTCTTCCTGCATTCAGAATTTTTGACTTTTCTATTTTTATCTTAGTAAGTAGCCAGCACTCCAGTGAACAACACAGGATTAAAAATCAATATAACTCTATTCAGAACAGATGCAAGATGATTTGTTGCATGATGAAAATGTAGCATACTCATTTTATAATATTATATTGCACTCCTAAAGTCTGAAATAGGAGTAGAAGGCAGATAACACTGGTCTTTTTCTCAAAAAATACTGTACATATAACTGATAAAAATGCTGTTCTTACTACCAGTATTAGCATATGGTAGCTAAATAACTTCTTTATGAGTGAAGCTTGAATCTCGATATTTTTCTAAACATCTTCAGAATACCTGGAATCAACCAAATCATTATTTATAGTACAGAATATACAGAAATGTTCAGGGTTTTAAACTCTCAGAGACATGATACGTCTCCAAAAGATAAAATCCATTACCAAAACACACAAAAAATTCATTCTCAGAAGGTAAAAAAAGAAGAAAAAAAGTGTTTTTTCACAGAAAGGAGATGTAACAGAACTAAACACTCTGTTTAGGAAAAAGAAAAAAAAAATACACCCTTAGGAGAGAAGTGTGGAAATGGTAAAAAGCAGACCAGTATTCAAATAATCATTTTATGCAACTGGCTACATGCATTAGGAGATAGTTTCAATTTCCTTTAAAACATAAAAAGCTAAAAAAATTTATTATATGTCCCTAGAGTGAAGACAGTTATAAGGCACTTCATTAACTCTTTTTATAAGCCACTTTGTTAGTGATTTGTTTACAGTGCAGATTTAAATTTTCCATTTTTTGTGCCCTTTTTTCAATTAAGTTCACAATAAAAACACATCTACAATGGGCATTAACATGGCATATTAAAAGGAAACCAGAATACTTGTTAAGCTTGCACACTGAGAAGAGAATGAGTATTGAAACAGAAACAAACAGGACATTGGCAGCCCTTCAATACTTAAAGGGGATTATAAGAAAAATGGTGACAGATGAGAGAGTCAATTCAGACTACATATAAGGAAGGAATTTTTTACAGTGAGGCTGGTGGCACAGGTTGTCCAGAGAGGTGGTGGATGCCCCTTTGCTGGAAACACTCAAGGCCAGATTGGACGGGCTCTCCATGACCTGATCGAGGTGAAGATGTCCCTGCTCATTGTAGGGGGTGCTGCACAAGATAACCTTTAAAGGTTTCTTCTAACCCAAACTATCATGTGATTGTACAGTGTACAGAAAGTGATTTTTACTGCTCTACTTGCACTTACTTATGTTCAGTGTACATGAACAACTACCATATCAAAGGCAACTGACCAGCAAACCTTGTATTTTGGGTATCCTCAATTTAAAGTTCAGTTCTGGACAGTCCCAGCCCTGGCTCTTCAAAAAACCTTCATCTCTTAAATCAGAAATGAAAGTTGTTAGCTCCTGTCACAAGCAGGCTCTGAGCTCCTCAAAAATACCCTGAAACAAAACAAAACCCCTCCAAAAAAACCAACAAATCCCAACCAAAAAACCCAACCCAAACCAAAATGGGTCAAAAGAAATGTATCTGCAAAAGCTAATGGGCATTTCTGAAAACAAAAAAATGACTGTTTCTGACAATACATCTGTGAAACTGGTTTTCCAGAAAAACAGATGTATGAACATTTACAGGAAGCTTCAATTCTGTCAGACACAGACAGGTCCCTTTTGCCAAGCACAAGGACAGGAGAAAAGAGGTTAATCTAAACAGTAAGCTACAGTTATCTAGAATAAGGAAATATTTTAAAAATCTATAAAGACTGAAAGCTAGCCATTTTTTAAGCTTAATACTGCCTTTACTGCCTAATGCTTAGAGGAACTAAAAAGAGATGACAGCTCTTGAGACAAATAATCCTGTCAAGTTTCCAGAGATTACTGCCTTGTTCTTTTCTTAATAATTCATGATTAAAAATAAGCAGCTACTAACAGAAACAAATATAATTAATGAAGGATTAGTCTCCCACACAGATTATATGCTATTTTATGCATGTTTTAAACAACAGAACACGATTTAGTGTTCACCTCAAAACTCCTAGGTATGAGCGTGCTGTAATTACACTGATAAAGGCTTATTTTGATTTCAGTTCAGTGTCAGCAAAAGTGATGCATATTTAATCACATTCCTTAAACAGAATAAAGTACAAAGAACACTTGGAAGAATAAATTAACTTAATCTAAATTTTTTAACCTAATTACTGTTTTCATTGAAAATACTCCAGCTTTGTTTTCCTCCTTCTGATTGTGCTTTGTCATATTTAAATATGAGGAAAATAAGGAAATAACATACTAATGGTGTTATCATTCAGAGCTGGGGATAAATGTCTTAATGGTTAACCATCATTTCCATTTGAAATACCACAAAATCATTATATACAAGTTACAAAATTACTCTGTATTACCCCTGCTCAAATGAGATGAGGTAATAAAAAATCTGATTTTTTCCCCCCCGTTAATGTAGCTAGTCTTTCTAACAAAGCTGGACTTACACTCTTCAGAAAACAGTGGACATTTAACAAGGAACTCAAAATTTCACCAAACCTTTCCTGCTCATTGCTTGGTGTGAATGCTTTCAAAATTTCATGAAACACTATATCCCTGTGGACATCTAAGAACTCTAGGAGCAGCAGGTGAAGGAGACCATGAAGTCTTCAACAGACAAACAGACAAAATGTCTTTCCTGACTGACCAACCACGGACATGCCTGCAGTCATGGATCATGGAACACTTCCTATCCACCGTGCCAGTGATCTTAGGCAAGGAATTCAGTCTTAGGTAAGACAAATCAGGAGACCATAGTTGCTACAATATTTTGTTTTGTTTTCCACAGGTTCACGGTTTATATTGTAGAGGCAACTGATTTTTATTTATAGTAGCTGTTTCTACAGGCAAACAAGGAAGGGCACAATACATAAATCATGTAAAATATGAAAATATGCTCTGCTGGAGAGCTTTTACACATACCAATGCAATAGTTTCTATTTTGAATTTTGTGTGCCAAAACTAGAGTTAAGGGAGACAAAAGTAGTTGAAAAAACTGGAGGACAATACTGCTCTTAAAATTGCAATTTAATGATTTACAAATTCACAAATTACAAGATCCCAGGTTAGGCAAATAACTACATTACATTTAACAAAAGAATCTGTTTCTGAGAAAGGATCAAAGTTGTTAAGCCTGTCATATCATATGCTGCTATAAAATGAAGCCAAAAAGTAACTTCAGCTTTCATGAAGACATTACTTACTAGAAGGTTCTTCTGCAGGAATGACTATATATGCTAATAACAAAAGATATTTACTGTGTTTGAAGGGTGGTCCTAGTTAATGCAACTGAAAGAAAGGATGTGTATTTTCAGTCTCAGAAGTGGTGGACTGTGATTTTCAAGCAAATCAGACACTACCATAATTTGTCACATCCATACAGGCCTCTGTCACTTGTGTTTGCAATACCTTAATTACATTCCTTGTCACCAGAGCTATAGAAAATCCAAGTTCAGTTCTCACAGCCTTCCAACTGCTACTCTGAAGGTTAACTGTCAAAGAAGGAATTTTCCAACAAAATCTATTTCAAAACTACTGTATAAAGTAACCACACTGTGTAGCATATCAAAGCTCCAGTAAATAAACCTAAATAAGGTATTCCCTTGAAATGTTGCATTTATCAAGTAAAAGTTTGCTTTTCCAGCTACACAGGCAAGACTGCTTCTTTAATTGTAGAAATGCAAGTATTTAACAAAATGTTGTAATTTGTGCTGTATCTTGAAAGTGAACATCTGAGCATAAGATAGAGATGAATCCAATTTTATTCATAACAACAGGAATACCAGCAAGCTTAAGAGATGTCAATTAACAACCTTTCTTTTAATTCCTCCCTATATTTAGATTATATGTAGTACTTTAAAGTATTAACCCTTTCTGAATTTCATCATAGGGAGGATATTATCTCAAGTATTTTCTATTTTAGCTGATGCTAGGTTTTCACTTCATGCTCTTTATCATTGTTGTAGACAATGGAACATTATAGAATGATATAAAATTATCTTTCTCTTCTTTTCCCAAAAATGCAGCAGAGTGGGAGTGGAACATTTCTACTGACCACATAAGGACACAACACACACAAAGCCATCTTAATTGAAACTTCCAACTCATTTGCCCCCTTTGCCACTACAGTTTTCTCTATGAGACAGTCCTCCCCCTCTTTCCAGTCAAGTGCTGCACAGGAGTTGCTGGAGACAGTCACTGTCCCACCACTTTAAATCAACTTGCAGCCATCCCAGCCTTGCAATGCAAATAAAGAACAAGAATTTCAGTTCACAGAAGTGTTGATAAGAAGCAGAGTAGAGAGGAGAATTTTGATAGGTTTCTCATACTCTGCATGTTAATGAGACTCATTACAGTCAAAATAACTGGACTTTGTGAGCTCTGTATCCAGATACATCACACTGCTAGTCAGGAACAGCAGGACAGTTATTATCTAAAGCTAAATTATTCTTCTTCAAATGGACAAACCCAGACAAGAAAGACTATTACTTATGTTGCTGTGCAAAAGCTCTATCATCATTGAGGATGCCATGAACACTCTTAAACTGAGTGACAGGAGAAATCAATTTTCTGCCAAAGGGGACTGCAAACAATTTGACAGGCTGCCTTCTTTTCATCTGTGGCACTTCAATCTGTTGTAATATATACATGCATGCTGAAGAAAAAGTAGAGCCATAGCAAACTTTCCACGCTAGACTTCTTTTCCAATTCTTGGTGTATGCCTTCAGATCATCCTGCCCATATAATTTTTCTGCATGCAGAACAACAGGATAAATTCTCAAAGTTTTATCTCTCTAAACTGGTCTTAGAAGTGCTAAACAGTGTTTACCAGACATCTAACAGCAGAACACTCTTTCATACTTGTTGCATGTATGAATGTATACATCTCTTTGAAACAGAAATACTTTAAGAGAGTTTTGCATGAATAGTTAAATGAGAAGTATCTGTTCAATTTAAAATGGATGATATAAAATTATCCTCCTTGTTTCCCAACGCTCCCTTAAAAAAATGAGGGGGAATAAAATATTTTCAATGAAGCAAACCAACCTGCACAAAAAAAAACCCCAGCTCCCAGAAATGGCTCAGCAGGTTTTTCCAAAGATGGAAATTGTATGACTTCTGGTAGGACACACTGTTGTGACAGAAGCTATTACTAGGCCTCTGCTGCTCAAATGCCGGCATGAGTTACTATTTCCAATAAACATGCCTTTTAATTCTGTTTAAGAATTAAAATTTGTGCTGTTGTAAATGTTACAAAAATTCCCAAGGGCACACACAGATAATGGAACAATGCTGTAAACCAATGCTTTTAAGTAAAAAGCGCCTGTAAGCTCTGTCTGTCTTTGTTCAAATTGCTCAGGCTTCCCCAACTCATAAAAATATAATATTAAATTATTGGTAAACAAAAACACAATCAAAAAACTTTCCTGTTACTGCAAAATCCAGACATTAAAAGCAAACAAGTATTCACTGAAAATAAACAAAACTAAACAAACAACCAAAAACCACAACAAACCAACACACCAACTCAACCATCGGAAAAAAACCTTCCAAAAATCCAGAAGAAAGATTTTTGTGCTTAACTAACAAAGTGTGCTTACCTTAATATACCTACAATTTTTTTGATAGCACATTGGACAATATCCTGAGGAGAAAGGCCTAGATCTCCAACAGCCACTTGTAACAACTGCTGCACCATGTCCAGGGGCTGACCATCTATACACATGGCTACTGCTTGCTCGTGGATTTTTTCTTTCTCCGACCTTGACAGATCATATAAATAGCCATACTTCTGTAGTGTATCCTGTGAACAGATAGTTGTTGGAACACTAATCAGTGTACTCCTTATTTACAGAGCTGTATCAGTCGTCCTTTCTGCTAGGAATTAACATATACTGAGAAAAAAAAAAGATTGATGGAACGGAATGTTCAAAACCCAGGTCAACAAAAGCAAAGGTAGAAAACATTAATAAAATATGACAGAAGATTGATGTCTATCACTGCTAGTCATGGTAATACTCAAAGCAAGCACTTGATCAGTAATCATTACCTGTTTGCTGCTTTTCAAATAAGTGATAAAACTGTGAGTGAGTGTTTCCAGATGAGCAAGAGATTGTTGCAAATGATTCAGTGTTTCTTCATAAGGAGCAGATGGGTTTTCAGCATCTTTCATGTCATTATCTGAAGTTTTTTTTCTTGATTTCTCACAAAGATGTTTGACTGCCTTGATAGCCTTCTTAGTCACTTCTATCCTGGCTTCAACTGGCAGCTGAAAAAGATTGCTCAATTATTTATTCATTCATTACCTGTACACTACTATTTGTATTACAGCAGTGCCAAGAGGTCAGGAGGCTCCACAACAGAGCACAAAACTAAATGAAGTATTTAATGGGAAACAACTCAGTTTCTGACTTGTCATTTATTAAAATGATCGGTATTCCTTTACTTTCTTCTGCTGTCCTTTTTATTGACTCATGTTAATTTTAAACCATATTAACTTTTTTCCTATTTATTTTAATTATTTTTGTAGACTGCTACCGTTATAATCTTTGATTTTGAATTCTTCACTGAGACATGTATGAGAATTGCTTTACAAGACTGACTGATAACTCACCTAAGATTAGTTTTGTCAGGTTGTTTGTCAGACCACTGTTTAAAATATAAGACTATAACCATAAGCAGAAACCCTATAAGGACTGAGAATTTTAAAATCAATCTATTTAAAGCCCAAACTATACAAAATACTTTTAAAGACCTGTACAACCATCTGTATCTAGGCATTGAACTGAAACAAAGTCTGACTTTCTTGTTTGGGAAAGACACAGCTTAGGCTCAAAAGTCCAAAACAAAGTCTGAAGTATGATTTTAGACATTCATGTATGATTTGCTCATTTGTAACTTCAAGTACAGTTTTAACAATGCTTATATATGCAATATACTTTCTAATGGGTGGGAGCATTCTCTGCCTGAACTCTAAACCTGAAGCATTGGGTACTTTTAACATCAGGTGTTTTAGTTACTGCAATACTGAACAAAGACATAAACAAGTTTAACTTTCAAGTTGAAATACACAAGGAATAGAACAAAAATGCTTAAATCTGTATGACACAGTGAATAGGAAATAAGATGAATTATCATAAAAGAGGGCAAATAAACTGCTACAGCATTATTCATACAAACTCCAAGAGATGTTTACAGCATGAATTTAACTAGCTACTTCTAAAGACATAAAAAGTTTGATAAGGATTATTTAGTGGAAAGTTTTACCATTTACATACTTCCTCCCCTAGATAAAAAGTCAGAAGTGAAAGATCTATAATCTACTCCTGTTTTTTTTGTGCTATTACTGTGAACCACACTAATGGTCTACTGGATAGTTTAAGGATGAAAGTAAAATGAGTGGACATTATTGTTAGAGCTAAGAAAGTTTGCCAGCTTGAACACAATACAAAGGGAATTTTACCATACAGTTTCAAATGCAAGAGAGTTCCATTCCCAATCAAATTAACTGAGTTTGTTCCTGTGAACAAGGCCTTAATATCAGGTTTTACTCTAAGCAAGGAAAAATTCATAGCCTCCACATCACATCAAGATGTAACAACGACAGCTGGATTTATATATCCATTTTATAAACATGATAAAAGAAGAAAAGAGGTACATATTTCATTTTTTTCTCTCCTAGTGTACATTCTAATGTTCAAAATGCAATTAAGAGCGATGCAAAAAGCAAACAAATTAAGTATTCCATCTAACTTAGATCCTAGAGAACACTGTCAATATACTGCCAGTTAAGAAGTCATGTTGCCATAAGCACATGCAGAATAAAGCATTCAGATAAAAAAAAAAAAGAATGAAGTAAGAAAATACAGCTTTTTTGCAAGCCTGCTTTAATTTTGCATTCCCATTTGCGTAGTGACAAAATGCAGCACTATGAACATATAATTTCCCTGGTTATTTTATTCCAAGCTATGAATAGCTCTCCTCCATACTTCGAGTCAGCTTCCGTAATGAGATTTGGTATCAGAACCAGTGATAAAAATGTAGCTTAGGGGTTAGTTCAAGCTTTGTTTGCATGTGAAGTGAAGTTTTATATTTAAAAAGCTTTTACAGTTTAAGAAGATTTTGAAATCTATAGACTATAATGTGTAATAAAAAAATCCTAAAAATCTCTTTATAAACCGAAGAACATCACATACTATTTCACCTCAACAGATTTTACTCCTCAGGGTAAAAGCTCATCTCATAAGCCTGTTCTCCTCAGAGTATCTAAGTACTTCTTAATAAAGTATAGTATGAGTATCATTTACTTGTATGTGAAGATGTTGACCCTGCTACTCTTGTTGCCAGTGATTAACAGGCAAGTGTGAGATTATGGCAACAGCTCCACTCCCTTTAATGGCACAGGAACCTGGGATCCCAGCAACACTGAAACACAGAATGGGTGGAAGGGGCCAGCAAAGGGCATCTGCTTAAACACAGCCACCTAGAGCCAGTGCCAAGGACCAGGTTCAGGTGGCTCTTGAATATCTCCAATGTGGAACAACCCCTCTTGGCAACTTGTGCCAGTGTTCGCTCACCCTCATCATGAAAAATGGGTTTTGATGTTCAGATGGAACAGCTGGGTGCAGTTCCTCTATCTGCTGCCAAATCACAGAATCACAGAATGGCCTGGGCTGGAAGGGACCTTAGAGATCACCTAGTTCCAGCCCCCTTGCCTTGGACAGGGACACCTTCCACTAGACCAGATTGCTCAAAGCCCCACCCAACCTGGCCTTGAACACTTCCAGGGATGGGGCATCCACAGCTTCTTTGCGTAGCTATTTTTCCTAATGTCTAATCTAAACCTACTCTCCAGTTTGAAGCCATTCCCTCTTTTCCTGTCTCCATCATGCTCTTGTCTGTCTCCATCTTTCCTGTGGGTTCCCTTCAGGTACTGGAAGGCCACAATTAGGTCACCCCAAAGCCTTCTCTTTTCCAGGCTAAACAATCCAAATTCTCTTGGTCTTTCCCCACAGGAGAGGTGCTCCTTCCCTCTCATCTCCCCCAACTCTTTGTTTGCTACCAGTGAGCATGACATTAGATGGCACAGAACACACCTTTGGCCAGCCCAAGTCAGCTGACCAGGCTGTGTCCCTTAACAACTTTCTACCTACTTGCAGCCTGCTCAGGGCTGAGATGTTGAGATAAAAATTAAGCCTTGACACCGTACAAGCACTGCTCAGCAAGTCAAAATCCTAGTGTGGTATCAACACTGTTTCAGTCACAAATCCAAAGCACAGCCCCACTGAGGCTGCTATGATGAAAGTTAACTTCATTGCTACCAGACCCTGTAAAATTCATCTGGAAAAAGTTTAAATGGAAGTTTAAGGAACCAGTTAAAGAAAAGATATTACTGAAGTTACCTATTAGTGAAGCTTCCTATTCCAATCTCAAAGTAGATTTAATTAAAATAACTATATAAATGAAAGGCACAAGAAAGTACCTTGCACTGATACTAGAAAAAGAAGTACTGTCAATATCCATGAACAAAACAAGGTCAGGCAAGGCAAATCAACTGAACTGGAGCACAGTGATAAAATGAAGCCAAGTAATTCAAAAAGTAACATCTGAATGCAGTCACGCTATGTAAGAACATTTCTTATACACCTTCAGGCAATGTCATGCCCTGTCTTTTTCCTTAGTGTTTTATACAGCATTAAGTCAATCAGCCAGACAAAAGACAGTGAACAATATTCTGTTCTGGTTTTTTTTCTTTTAACTGAGCTTTTTTTATACAGTTATTTTAAACACCATTTAGTGTCTTTTAAGTCAAGAAAATGATGCAGGTTAATGTTCAGTTGTAACAGGCTCTCATTCCACACCTTTTTGGCATGTGGTCAAAATGTGGACATTGTATTCCTGCTTGAGGAAGCAAAAAGGAAAAGAAAATGGTCAAAAGAGTACTACTGACTCAGAGAAAATAAGTCAACCTTTCAACTGAAATCACTAAGTTGCAAGAAAAGTTCTTTTAAATCTTTTAAATCAGAATTTGGGAAAGTAGTTATAAAAGATGGAATGTTAAACAAAAAACATCATCAGCTGTAGTCTAAAGGAAGTCTGCAATAGAGTACCTATGTAAGGAAAATTTCAGGTTCTCTTTCTCTACAGAAGACCAGACTGATGATACCACTGCTTATTATTCTACTTTTCCCATCTAAAGCTGTAGCATTTTCTTCTTCTAATCAACATATTGTGCCAAGCTCCATTTGTAGTGTGTGTTCAATAATGAAAACGCACTGATTTAAAAATATTGTTTTCATTTGTGTTTTTGTTGTGCTTGGCTTTTTTTCCAGAGTACTGTTAATCAAAAAACCATTAGGGCAATGACCTATGAGCTCTACAATAGATGGTTCCTTGAAGACATAACCAACTCTCTAGCACAATGAACAAAATGCTGGCAATGAAGGAATTTAAAGAAAAAAATCCCCAAACTATCTAAAATGCTTCACGAAAATCACAGAAACAGGAACAAATGGGAAATCATCACAGTAAGAAGTTGATATGATCATTGCTATAATTAACAAACTATGACATCAGTATTATTTAAAAGCAAACAGAGCTGCTGGGAAAAAAGATGACAGGTTCAAAATGCATGCAAAAATATAAGCAGCCATTCCAATGAATATTTGGAATGTCTCCCGTTTAGGAAGAAATCAGTTCCATACACACAAATAGCCTATTCTTAACATTACAGAGACTGAATGATTTATTGTTTAGTCAGAAAGACTTAAATAGTTATACAGAGTTAAAAGCATATCTGAATAGAAGTGCCACAAGCAGGAACCTTCTCAACTGCTTGCAGCAGTGAGCTTCTGTGGTCCAGGGACTAGCCCTTCTATGTGTGAGGAAGGCACTGACAAAGCCCTAAGGTCCTTGCCTGTTTCATTTACCACAAACACAAAAAAATATTGTATCAATCTGTACCTGCTTCAACTACATTAATCATGTTACTTCAGTTTAGTGAAGTCCCACTATGATGCATCTCTGCTCACACAGTTCCCACCACACAATGTGACCATTTACTGAACCCTTAAGGCCTGGGAACTGAATCTCATCTTCCAGCTGGTAACTTATTTCTACTGATTGCAAGAAACATGGGAGAAAAGAATCTCTGGCCTCTTAGCACTAGAAGTATCTAAAACCATGTCACATCCTGAACTACAGCCAGTATAACAATGTTAGTTGCCTTTTCATAAATGCAAACTCCTCATCCATTTCTCCGAATTTAGATATTCTCTCAATCCCTTTGCCCAGTCAAGCACTGCTCATTCAGTCACTGCTGGCTCAGCTCATGAGAAAGCTAAAACACAGAGTTTGTAGAAAGGGAGAGGTGAATAAAAGGGCCCCTGTCAAGGCTCATCACATTCCTGTCTTTGTCAGGAAGAACAAGGAGTTGCAGAAGCCACCACTAAACCCCTGTGTTTTCATTCCCTTTTGCAAAATTACACATTCTGCTCCCAGGTTTTCTGCCATATCCAAGTGACACACAAGCAGAAGCAGCTGCCTATTGCTTTGCTAGTCCACCACTGCCTCTCCTTACTTCTAGTCAAATACTGGAACAGCAGAGATATTTTGATGTCTGTTTCCTAAGTTCCAACATGGTGACAACAGCAATGCTACCTCTGAAGCTGAGCTCATGTCGCCTACAGCGCTATGTAAACAACGTCCCATTACCTCTTGAGACGTTTCTTGATTGTTTCTGACCAAAAGGGGTTTTTCCATGGAGATACTGTTCCACAAAAATACCAGTGGAGTGCACCTCATCATCTCCCTGGAATATTCTGTCTCTCCTCTTTCCCACCTTCCCCTTCTGACATTTTGAAGGAGTGAGAGAGAGCTGAGAGGGTATCCAGCATTTGTTTTTGGGATTTTTCTGCCAATGCACCTCTCAGCACTTCTAAAAAATTCACTTCACTATCTCACTGTAAGCTTCCTCTCCAATTTCTTCTATGAGAGACAGAAAGCTCAGTTGTCTCAGTGACAGTACAGATTATTTAATGATAATTACCATAATTTTTTGCATTTTGACTAAGTATCAGCACTTCCATGAAATACTTAAATATGCATCTGTTGTGGGAATAGGAAACTGATAAAGTAAAGTATTTACTATACTAGACTGGGAAGAAAGTGCTGAATTAGAGATTAAAAGAGTGAGCACATGACCAGGGCAGCCTCAAAACACATAAAATTTAAGTAACAGGTGCAAACCAAAAGGTTGCTTTTATGTATCATTTTCCAGATGAAAGGTAGAGGAAAGAGACCTCAGAGATAAGTCTACAATGATAAAATTTCTCATTGTACAATTCTACTTGAGAACTGAACAGGATCCTGAGGCAAAACTAGTTGCAGGCTGTCAATCCCAAACCCAGTGCATGGCACGTTAGATGATTTGACCAACTGTTTCAAGCACTTCCTTGAGCATCTTTCATGGCCAAAAAGCTAAGAGGTCTCTACTACAAAATTCTGCCTGACCACAAACCACAATCGTCTTGCCTTTTGTGTTTCTTTCCTTCTCTCTACTCTCAAGAGGGTAGGGAAATGTATTAGAATCCTGAACAGAAACAAAGGAAAATAATCAAGGTGTTTCAAAACAGACACACAGCGGAGGATATCTATTCTTTCCCTGCACCATTCATCTGAAAAAAAGGAGAAATAACCTTGAAATACTCAAGAAACATTAACAGCAAAAGTTTCAAGTAGTCAGCTGCAATGACTGCATGTAAAGACAGTACTTCCTTCTCATTAGACAAGCCATGCCCTTGCTACCTCAGTTCAGCTCAAGTCTGGCAATTAAGATCTCAGGATGAGTCTGAATCATTGCTCATAAGCATGAAAAAGTGCCTTTATGAGATAAAAGGGATCAAAACACCTAAGCCAAGACAACAGTTCTGCTACAAATGCTTCAGAGACAGCTGATGGAACTAGAGAAAACATGGTCTACTCTGACAGATTACATCATAAATTCTCTGCTGACAAAGTTTCTTATTAATCCAGCTAGCAATTTTTTTCACCAAATTCTGATATGGACAGAGGTTAGATGGGTTCTAATAAACCTATACTAATATTGTGGGAACTTTAAAACAGTGTTCAAAGACAGAACAAACTGAAATTCACCTCATTAAACATGGTGTATAAATACCTCAGAAAAACTCTCACAAACCAAAATAAAGAAGATAGACACAAAACACCCCTGGACACTTTATTGCCTTTCATTTCAGATAAAGTTAGTGAAGACACGTCTAGATCTTTTAATAAGGTAAAATCTAAGAAATCTCATTTCTCTTTTGTGCTTCACAGTAAAGATACATAAGGAAGCAAGGGTAAAACTTTATGCTAGAAATATCTTTGAAAGTAGGTTTCACTGGGCAAAAAGAAACTCCACATCTGGTAATATCTGTTACACACATGAAAGTGCATTCTTTCAAAACCAGGCTTTCAGCCAGATGAGATTACAACAGTTCATAATTTACATTATTACAATGCTTAGAAACCACATGCATTGGGCCAGAATACTTTCTCTGTAGAACATCTTATTCTGAATGCAAAAGCCTGGTACTAAGCACAAGCCTGGGGCACAATGAATTTTAGGACAGCACAAGTAAATAAATAGAACCACACCAGTGTCTGGTGGAATGAGAATGTAACAGGGCACAGGCAACCCAGAAGGCTCCTGTAATGCACTGATGACTTTCATGTCCTTCTCCAAGTCATAGAGGAACCAACCAGGAGAGGTGCTATGCTGGAACTTGTTTTCACCAGCAAAGGAGGACTGGAGGGGAATGTGACAATCAAGATCAGCCTGGGCTGCAGCAGCCATGAAGATCCTTAGTGCAATGAGGAGGGTGCACAGAAAGTTCACTGCTCTGGACTTCAGGGATTTGACATGGGATAAAGCAAAGAGGGACCCAAAAAGACTGGCTGATATTGAAGAATATCCTCCTTCAAGCGCAGGAACAATTTATCCCAAAGAAGAAGTAGTCAGGCTTTTAAAAATGCTAGGAGGCCTGCAGGGATTCACAAGGAGCTCTTGAAAAAACTTAAAACCCCAAAAAGAAAGCCTACAGAGGGTGGAAACAAGAAGAGGCACCCTGTGAGGCATATGAAGGAACTGTCCCAGCAGCCAGCAATCAGGTTAGGAAAGCTAAAGCATTGTTCAAACTAAATGTTGCCAGGAACACCAAGGGCTACAAGAAAAGCTTCTGTAGGTATACTGGTAAGAGAAGAAAGACTAGGGAAAATGTGGGTCATCTCTGGAAGGAAATAAGAAATGGGGTTACCTGAGACATGGAGAAAAGAGTCTCAATAACAGTTTTGCATCAGTCTTCACCAGCAAGTGCTCCAGCCATGCTACCCAAGTTGCAGAAAGCAAATGAAGGGACTGGCAGAGTGAAGAATAACCCCCTGCAGAAAAAGCTCATGCTCAAGACAATCTAAGGAACCTGAAGGTGCACAGGTCCTGCGTCCTTTTGAGATGCTTCTGTGGGTTCTGAGGGACCTGGTGCATGAATTTGCTAAGCCACTGTCCATCCATTTGAAAAGTTGTGGCAGTCTGGAGAAATTCCCACTGACTGTAGAAGGGGAAACAGAGTCCTCATTTTTAAAAAAAGATGACCTAGGGAACTAGAGGATGGTTAGTTTCATCTTGGTGACTGGCACGATCATGGTGCAGATCCTCCTGGAAACTATGGTAAGGCACGGAAATGCAGAGGTGGCTGGTGACAGCCAACATGGCTTCACTAAGGGCACATTGTATCTGACAAATCTGGTGGTCTTCTCTGACAAGGGTCCAGAACTGAGGGATGAAGAAAGGGGAGCTGCAATTGCTGTCATTTACCTGGACTGGTGCAAAGCATCTGACACTGTTCAGCATGACACACAAACTGGAGAGATGAACCACTTGGTGGATAAAGATTTGGCTGGGTTGGCTGCATACAAGGAGCTGCATTAAGGGCTCAATGTCCAAATGGAGAGCACTGACAAGTGTCACTCCTCAGGGGTTGGTATTGGGACTGGCACTGTTTAACATCATCAAAGACAGGGACAGTGGGACTGACTGAGCCCAGAGGAGGCCACAAAGATGTGCAGAGGGATGGAAAAACTCCCCTGTGAAGACAGGCTGAGAAGTTGGGCTGTTCAGTAAGGAGAGGAGAAGGCTCTGGGAAGATGTTAGAGCAGTCTTTAACACCTAAAGGAGGCTGCAGGAGAGCTTTCCAAAGGGCCTGTAGTGATGGGACAAGGGGGATGGCTTTAATGAAAGAGGGTAGGTTTATATTAGATTAGATATATGGAAGAAATGCAGAAATCCTCCATGGCAGGAAGGTTGGAACTTGATGGTCTTTAAGGTCTCTTGCAACCCAAACCACTCAATGACTCTATGATATACACAATATCTTATTCTCAGTTGAATGAGCACACAGGGACTTTGGGGTTCCATCAAAACTCTCACATCCACAGATCTAACTCCCCTAAGTGAATAAAAATCCCTTCTTTTCATACTGGCTGTCATAAAAAGAAAGGTAGGCACAGCAAGGTTTACAAATTTATCTTTAAATACTGCAAAATGAAAGCTGTAACATCTCCTGGGACTTTCTTCTTGATACTATATTGAACTCATATACTATGTGCTTCACCTGAGGACTAAAATTCTTTAAAAATATCTCCTTACCTTTGTGACAGCTTTGGGAGAAAAAGTAATTTCATCAATGAAAGTAGCAATATCATCTGGATCAAGTCTATCGAAGTATTTGGAACACATATCATATGCATGTAGCCACTCATCCATGGTTTCTGGTATTTTTTTAATGAGATGGTGATCACCATTCCAAAAAAGCTTTTGCAACCACACAGCATAAACAGAACTTGGTGATAGCATGCTGCCATCTTTTTTAGGAATTTTGGGAGCCAGTTTGGAAATAGATAAGATATTTTGACTTGTAAGGATGGGCTCCAATGTTTCCAGCGGGTTTTCATTTTCATCTGTTAGTTTTTTGTAATTAAGACCTAGTGACAGAAGGAGAAAGAGGTAAAAGTTATTCATAATTAACACTACTCACATTCCACAATTACATGTGAAATAATGAATACACTAGCATCTGCAGAACTAAAAAGACTCTAGCCCATCCCCTTTTACAAACATAAATACTGACTTATATTTGATGATATCCTGGTGCATGTGAAATTTCTCAATCCATGGAACATATTTTAACATTCTATATCACTCCAACAAGGGGGAATGGGTTCCAACTGAAAGAGGGTGGATTTAGATTAGATACATGGAAGAGATCCTTCACCATGAGTGTGGTGAGTCACTGGAACAGGCTGCCCAGAGAAGCTGTGGATGCTCCACCCTGGAAGTGCTCAAGGCCAGGCTGGGTGGGGCACTGAGCAACCTGGTCTAGTGGAAGGTGTCCCTGCCCATTGCAGGGGATTGGAACTGGCTGATCTCTAACATCCCCTCCAAGCCCAATCATTCTGTGATTCTATGACACACCCAAAAAAAGCAGATTCTCAAAGCAGCAAGAACATATATATATAGCATATAGAATCATGCTAGAACTTAAATGTAAATCCCAGAAAACCTCATGCAAGTCAAGGCATAAGTCTTCATTAATTTAAAATATGTATTCTGATCATGTAACAACTGGTACTTACCACTTAGGAAAAATTGCAAGGCACTAACTACAAGTAAACTAAATAAGGTCAGCTAGAGATAGGACATGTAGATCTATTTACATCAACATTTATATAATCAAGAGTCATGTTACCACTTTGCTTCCCAGAGGAAGAACATCCTTGCAATTAATTTACCAACAACAGAAGTATTTCTAGAAATGATAGTATTTTATTGTCTTTGCATATAATTTCTAAAGTAACTGACTTGTATTGCCATGTTCTTATTCATACACTTTGGGCCTGCAACCTCTGTAAATCCTTAGCTGTCCTCGACTCCTATCTCTAAACTATGCTGAACACTGAGAACTTTGATTAGGCATGAAGAACAAAAATTTAATTTTTTACCACAGAAACTAATTTATGTCTGACATATGTTCCCAGGACTTTTTTTCTTTTTAATAAATAGCTTTGAAGGCAAATTTTCTTTGGCAAGCATCACAGAACTTGATTGTTGAATAACATCAGTAAGAACTGAGGATTATCCCTCCTCTCCAAAAAACTGACTTTTTTCTTCCTGCAATACATGAATTCATATGCAACATCTCTTCAAACTCTGCATCACAGTTAGTGTCCAATACACATTAGGTTCCAATATTGATCAATTAATTCATCCTCACAGGAGGTAATGCCATACAGCGTATTTTTCATTCTGAAACTGGATTTGGAGTTGTACAACTAAAATTCAAGATAGCATCCAACTAACAAGCAAATTGAAAGTAGTATTTCAAGTTTCAGAATGCTTAGCAGCTGCGTATTTTACAGTAATTGTATGAAAATGTAGGGCTACAAAGAATGCTGCAATTCTGGGAAAGGAAAAGGTAACATCAAGGGTAAAACATAACAAAAAATTATCCTCTTTCAGACAAACAAACACAAAATGCATTAAGTCCCTAATATATTCTGTAATTCAGACTCTTGAAAGGTAAACTTTCTTAAGTCCTTTTAGAATATTCATGTTAAATTTGTAGGGTTACAAATTATACTCTAGGAACTTGATATTTTTCATTTAAAATTTCACTATGAAATATCACCAATAATTTTAAGTTGCATCACTAACAGGAACCTGCTGTTGTTTTTTCTTGCTGTGATCAAATAAATTTCCAGTAAAACAAAGAGAGAGAACTTGTGACTATATGAATTGTATTCATCTCCTTTGCTCACAGAAAAGAAAATTACCAGGAAAACAAACTGGCTGAGCATAATCATACCAATACTTACATAATAAAGTAATAAATACAGTTATGAAGAAAACAAACAGGTACTCTCTTACCTGGTGCAACTGCTTTGAATTTTTTCAGGAGTCGGATGTGAGTTTCAGGTTTAAGAGCATGGTTCACCACTTCTGAGCAGCCACAGTTTTCCAGGAGTGTAAAATAGTAAAGCAAGCGCTGGTGATCTTGGCCTTCAATACTTGGGTAAACATATTTAGCCATGTGTTCATGAAAGGATTCAGGACTGGTTTTCAAAGTCTCAAACAGACCAAGACTTTGTGCTCTTTGTTCTATTTCCAGTGTTGATAACCTGTGTTTAGAAATAACTTTTGCTTAAAGGTCTGGATGTGCCATGAAAGACTCTTACAGCTGCACACCTGGGAGACAGGACAATCCTTTCTTCTCTTTAGGGTCTCACTCACAAACATTTAGGTAACTGTACAAATTGTACACTCTATAAACAAAGCTAACAACTCTTGTATTTACCAATCCTGTTACCTGGGACACGCAGATTAAGGGTTATGAATACTGAAGTGGGATTCAAAGCAGGACTTCACATCTGTGAGTACAGCTCACATATGTAAATGGAAAAAATACATCCAGGGTATGTGTAAAGGAAGACTTTAGTAAACAAACTAACCAGCCACTTGTGGCTGAATGATGTTCAAAGATCCTACTGCCCACTTAGAAACTTTCCCAATTCATTGCATTCCATTTTCTGTAGTTGATGAGTACCTGTGCACATCTTGGAGAGATATTACCACTGAAAATTGGCTCTTTCCCAGCAATTAATCTATTTGGAACTATTATTTATGCTTAGGACAGTTTACCAAGACTTTGACAGTTTAACAAGTTGCTACTCAAACTGTCATCCACAAAAGCTTATGAAAATATCAGTAAGCCTTAGGTTGACCTCAGTCTCACTGCTTCAGGAAATTCTTCCCTGAATCTTTTGAAAAGAATACATTAGCTCTTTCACAGTATGAATTTAGACACCTCCAGCTGACTACATAAAAGATAATCACTCCTTTTTTCCTCAGCTGGGAGAAAAATGCGTGCATATCATCCTAAGTTTATCTTTCTCAACTGAAAGTTTTACCTAAATCCAAGGAAAGAAGTAACCTACAGATGATTCCTACCTTGAGTCCCCCCCAGTCCAATCATATGGCACATTAAATAAACCATTTCATTTCAAAATCTGATGTCTTCTTATACCATTTGATTTTCCTCTTCTTTAAAATTGATTAAATTAGAATTTCATCATTTCCCTCCCCAAATACACATGCTGTAAGTTATTGTTTCTCTTTAATATTCAAGTAAAATGTGTCTGTTTCATTCTTAAAGATGATTTTTTTTACAGCAAATACCACAAACACAACCTTCTCAGTTTAAAAACTGCTTAGGGAGAATAAGATATTTTTTAGTTATTTTTACATCTATGACCTACCCCAAGATGGTTAACATTGCAAACATTCTTTTAATTCTATTGATTCTTCTCATTTGTTATTTTTTCTACAATATTAATGCAAACAGGTATGGTATGAATAGAAATAAAGTGCCATTCATATTGGGGAAAGCAGATACTTGGACCTGATGTGTCTCAAGACTGTGATGTAACTGTTTTTTTGTGTTCACACCCAAAGTTCAAACTAAAAGCTAGCTGAGCATTAAATTATATGAACAGGATTGTCAAATGTTTGCAGTGTTTTTAGGGCAGGGTTGATTGCAGATAGGAACAGTTTATAGTGTTGTTCAGAAAGATTCTGGAATAAGAGGTTTAGTGATCGACAAACAAGATTTTGTGTTGCTGAAATAATAAATTGCATTTTATAGAGTTTTGATCATCAAATGTGATCAGATTCCTCAAAAGAAATAACTAAATTTCCACTTAATTTTTATGAAATGTCATTCTGAACAATTTTCAGACTCATTCCACAAAAAAGGTCAATTCTTTGTCATGAAATAAATAAATAGTTAATACAAACTATGTTAATACAAATTATGAAGCTCTTCTGAGCTTCTCCCTATGTAGAGTGGCTTATAGAAATACTGCATGTTTGGTTAAAGAGATTAAGTCTTAGAATAAACTTAATTTCAGTTAAGAATGAATGCATAATGAAACATCTATTATTAATACCATAATCCCAAGACTCAAATATACTGCAATGGTCATTTGCTGTCAATCAATTTTAAAATGAGATAATGATAAAATAAAAATATGCTCAGCAGCATATTATGCTATTATACATCAACTTTGAAGGTGTTTTTTTTGAATTTCACTAGAGAAAATATGGTTACTTTGTTCTTCTGTGATTTCAGAATTCTGTGAATACTAACTCAAGAAGGACAAGAATAAAGAAAACAATAGAAAATTGTTTCAAAACACATATTCGAGTCCCAGAGGAGGCAGCTGGCTCTTCCACACTCAGCACAGTTGCCATGTTTATATCCTGTCTGCTTTGTTTAAAGCAGTAAATAATTTAGCAGCATCAAAATTTAGAGGGTATGACTTCTCTGTTTTTTGGAGGAAGTGAAGAAAAATCTCAGAACATTATTTCATCTTCTCCAGACAATTCACCAGGCTTTGTTTTTTATCCCTCATATTTTATAAAATGTTTCAGTGCTTTTTAATTAATAGTTAATGTTAAGGGACATACCAACACTGCTGCAAGCTAAAGGTGCTTTAGGAATGTAACACTTGAAACAAACCAAATTAATTTGATCCTATCTGTCAGAACAGTAGGTAAGAGCTGCTGCATTACACAGGGAGCTCTACATCACTGTCCTCTGCATGTGCTATTCAGACAAGTAGCTTGGTCTTCCATCAAATGGGTTTATTCCTCTTTCAGTAGGCAAAAACTAGTAGGCCTGACATGATGTAAGAGCTTAAAATAAATAAATTTAAAAATAAAGTCCCTGAAGCCATTGTGGAATAGAGATTATGAGCACCCCTCCCCTTATGCCACAGCAGTGCCAGGTTTGGTCTGCCATAATCTTTTAGGCTAGAACAGTTTCAGTAAAACATTGTTAAAAGAAAAAGCCTGCTTCTATCAAAAAATGAAACTGATATGAACAGATGCACAATGTGAATAGGGATATATTTATTTCCTCTATTATGTAGAATAGAGGTTAATAAAGATTAAAAAAAAAAAGAGCAACTATCAAGTTTCAGGATACATTACAGGGACTGTAAGAGTAACTACAGGAAAAGTTGCTATTGGAAGAAAGAACTAAATACTCCAAGTTGTGGAAACCTGAACACAAAGTCCTGGAATACTCTGAAAAACAGTAAGACACATATGGACTTTTAACCTTGCCTGTAACAGCAGTTTTCACAGCTGGCTGCAGAAGCATTACGTGGAAAAGACAAAAATTCCCATACTATCCCAACACAAGCCAAATGAACACACAACCCAAACTCCACCCCCAATATAATTCAATTCTGTCATACATTAGCATTTATTCCTGTGTAACAGAATTGTATGTGCATTTACAGAGGAGACAACTTACCCACTGTCAGTGAATAAAAATTCCAGGTGAGTCATGTAAACTTCCCAAAGTGGAACATTGTATCGCTGAGCCAAAGAAATAGCAATTTTATAGACATTTTCTTCAAGTGTCCTGGTAGAGGAGTGACATGACAGAAAATAAGGGAAAGTTATGTTAAGCCCTATGAGATATAATATGAAAATAAATGCTTACGTTAGAAAATTCACTATGTCTTTTTCATAAAACAAGAACATAGAGAAATTTTTAAATGAAAATACATAAAGTGTGTCTTTCTGCATTTACTTATACTTGGTTCTCCATTTGGGGAAAAAAAAAATAGAAGAAAAAAAACTACAAAGATATTTCAAAGACAGGAACCTACTCCACAAATGCTGGTTCTCAATGGCAATTTCTAATCAACCCTGTGCCAAAGTAAAAATCTCAGTTTTCATTCCATTTCAATCACACACAAAGTGATGAAGGATGTAACTTGTCACAGTTAGCATTTATTTGATTTAGTTGCAGCACCTGTGGTTTAGCACAACTGGTATTTAAATCCTCAGCGCTCTTCCTAGTAGTTCACAGACAAAATCACTCCTAGTATTTGTAGACTAAAATGTGTGAACATGTCCACCTCACTCTGTCCTAAAATATTAAAAACTGCTTTTCTGTTAGTGCATAAACCCTTTGACAAGACAATAGATGGAGAATATGGGAAAATATTACAGCCTAAAGTTAACTTCCTACTTATCTTTACTAATCCAGTATAGTATGCTTCAAATAGAGATGAATGGTTCTTGTTTCTAAACTGGCATAGAAGCAATACTGTAAAGGCTAATCCTGGGATTTTTGGGCTTTGATTTCAGTTTGGTTGGGTTGGGTCTTTTCTCTTCAGGATAATTCCAAGAAAAATGCTATCTGTGCATAATGACTTTCTCCCAGGCCTGTCATGAACAACTTCTTTAAAATGTCCTTGATATGAATCCTTGAGGAGACTCTACCTGAGCAGGGAGGCTGGGCAAGATCACCTCCAGAGGTCCCTTCCAAGCTCAGCCATTCTGTGATTCAGTTGCTTTAGTTGCAAAATAATCCAATCAATCATACAAATCAGGAGGGGCTTCTGCAACTAGTGAGATCCTTTCCTCCTGGAACTTCATAAACTATACCACAATCCTCCCTTCCTACAAGTGGCATGCAGCAGCAGCCTAAGGCAGTGGTGGTTTAGGGAAATTATACCATATAACTGAAGAACAGTACAAGCAATTTATTCATTGTCAAGGTAATGACAAAAGCAAACAGCTGTTGCACAATGAAAAGCTGAAAAAAATGTCCATTACCTTGCAAAGAATCTTTTCACTTTCTTTTACATACCCCTTTTCATGCCCAGCCCTGACTGCCTGTTGGTCTGAGCCCAAGGACTGCCAAAAGAATCCCCACTGAAGGTGAGCACAGGCACACTTTGGATGTATTGTGGTGTTGCTTCCCCAAGAGTGGTGCAAACTCAACAAACAACAGCCTCCAAAGATATACACAAAATATGGAAGATAGATAGACAACTACTGGTTAGCTAGTTTTAGCAAATTGCTCCTTTAGTACAAAGCTCTTTTGTGAATAAGATGCAATCTTTTCCAGGTGTTGTTCCTTTAAACAGCACTTCATAAAAGATTAAAAAACATGAGGCACTTAATTAAAAAATAAGAACAAATATGCTACACAATTACATTGAATTTGTGCACCTTTTCCATTAGAAAATGCAGATTAAGACTCCACTGAGAAGATTAAAGCAAGGAAGCTGCAAGCTGAACAAGTAATTAACTGGATTTTTGTAACTGCCCAATATGGAAGTGCCACTCTCATCCACTTACTAAGAAGCCCTACTTCTAACTCTTTCATATTGTGTTTTTACCTCTACTTACTGTAAGGAACTTTCTCTTCATATTTACTTTATTTTACAAGAGACAGTTTCTATGAACTCTTGGGTGACAATGTAAGTAACCCTGCTGTAATCAAAGTAAGCACCTGTAGTAAGAGAAGACTACTTGTACTGAAATTGCTGTGGGTAGTCATCAAGATGTAACCTGCTGACACACTAGACAGATGAGCTTAGTAACAATATATACCAAGCAGGCAATTCCAATGGAAACATTAAAAGATGATTAAAAGCTATTTTTATGAAAGCAGTGACAAAATCTGTGCAGGTACAGATTTCACAGATGTAAAAGCATCAGCTTAGTGTCCAAAACCCGACCTTATACAACCACTTTTATTTGGTATATCAATTCCATTTAGTAGCAAATTTCTATTGGAATTGTAGCTAGGAGTAGCTACACATGTGGAAAACTGAAAATATTTAAATATGCTCTCAAAAGCTTTAGGCAGATATCAGCTGAAAATCTGAGATTATATTTAAAGCTTATTGCAGAGAACTCTTCCTCTGACAGTCTGTCAACTAGTCAACTGGGACTGTCCCTAAAATATATGTCATATTCATGACTTGTTTACAGCTTGAAGTACCTGCATGCAGATATTAATTAAAGGTATTTTTAACATGAAAAGTACTATCCTATATCTTTCTTTTTTTCTATTCTGGATTTCTGAAAGGTGAGATAAAAGCATGCTAAATATCAGAACATTTGTGAAGTACTTCCAAATTACTACAGGGGAAAAAACCAGTGATATACAGCAGTTCTAACTAAATTATTAAGATTAAAAATGTTAAACAAAGCTTTTTTTTCAACTATAGCTCATTCCAAACTTTGATGCATAGGCATACCGTAATAGATTGCTAGGGCAGGTTTACAGGAGATATAAGGTAGAGACCAAACCTTCACCTATGCTCTGCTTTCATTAATCCCTGATTAACTTTAATATTAGCAGTTAGTAAATGAAGAGTTATAGATTCAATTATAAATCCATTTATTTGAGCAACATTTCATTTAAGAGGAGCAGTTACACAGAAAAAGCTCCAATTGTAGCAGCATTACAGCATAAATCTTAAAAGCAAGTATATTATCTCTCTAAAGGTCAGCACTACTTTCAATTTACTCTCCTAATTTAAAGCTTAAAGCTATTCTATTCTGAAACAGAGAAAACAAACCTAATACACATTACTTACTCTGCCAATCCTAGTATTGTTTCTCTCTTGTACTGTGCATCTGCTGTAAATCTCTGCACATCCACTCCTTTGCCAAGTCCTTGCAGAGTCTGAGCCTGAGTGAAGTCCAGCAGTCGTTCATTGTAGTAATGCAGCTGATTTATCAAACTGGTGATTTCTTCAGGCCAGTCTGCCTGGGCATACTGAGTAACATGTTTTGTGACCATCTGAATCAACTCTTTTGGATCAGCCTGCAAAAATAACAGACAACAAACTAAAAAAACATCCCTGTTAATTCTGAACAAAAAATTATCAATATATAATTGATCCCTGTGTTCAAAACTAGGAGATTGTATCCATTTCTGAGAAATTTTAAGTAAACAGAATTTTAAATTTTCTGTAAGGCCCATGTGCTCTGATATTATAATTTATCCTTTTGGAACGTTTTAGACTACTCCATATGATACAAATATTTTAAAAAACCCCAAACTTACCTCACCAAATTAACAGCAACAATATTTCACTATGACTACATTTATTTGTTTTTAAATTCCTCATTTCTATTTACATTGCAACTAGACAACTGACTGATCAAACACTGAAGTAAAAGAAAAGTTACTGAATTTCTGATAGAGGATTGAAGAATAGCTTTTAAGTGTTGAGAACTAATATTTTCAAAGAAATATTGCAGGATCCAAATTACTCGAAGCATTGCCTACACCGTGAATCCTCAAAGACTAAAACACTGATCATCTATGGCCTACAGCAACCTCACTTTTCAAAATACCTTAATCACAAATAAAACTTACTTTTCTGTGTTAGAAATTACACATCACGTGCATCTCTTATAAACAATTAACTTCTGTAGTCAAAAATCCTCATAGCAAAGCAACAATTTAGAACATGAAGCATAAAAAATGAATGCATGTACTGTGAAGTGTTCCAATTTATCTCAGCATCTGGACAGTGGCACCTCCACTTGAGCAGAGCTCTGTGTAACATCTAAACACTTGGCTTACTCAATACCTTGATTTCTCTCTTCCATGAAAAATGAGGGCACCAGCAGCTCAAGGCCAAAAAATGCACTGTGACTTCTGTGTGGCATCCACTGAGGAAGGAGTACCTCCAAAAGAGCCACCAAAAATACCTTAGGATGCCAGTGTAGATGAAGTATTTCCTAAGAGAAACAACTGATGTAACTGCTGTGATCTCAAAAATGTTGAGCAATATACTTTGGTTTTTTACTACAAAATTGTTCTGCTACATTAGAAGACAAACTTCTGAACATTGACTAGAGTGCACAGCTGGGTAAAACATGCACCAGAAGTTTAAACCTTGAGGCGTGCTTTATTTTTTCTGTGACTTGCTGGCCTTCTATATTGATTTTCTTCCAAGTACCTTAATTGACAGGCTGCTCACCAAGTCACATTAAATGCTACAGGGCATCCTTTTTCCTCTCCACTCTACACTTCTAAACCCTCCAAACACTGTAAACTCATTGGTTTTATAAACAACAGCAGCCCTTCTTTCAAGGCTGCTTAGGAGATTGGTAGTAGAATAATAAAACTTCACAAAAAGAGACAGGCAAGCAGAGCAGTGCCTCTACAACAGCATTATATCAGCTGGAAACCCATCCACAGCTTATTATGTACTCTGGTATCTCATTCTACATGACACACTAGAAAACAGAGCATGGAGACAGGGTAAGCCAGAGCAAGACAGGGAAACATGTTTAACATAACTGCCTAAAACCTCCAGTCCACTGAGAAAGGCAGGTTCCTCTGACAACCTATGGGAGAAAATCTGCTCTCTTTTGTTAGCTTTCCCCTCTCTCCATTAAGGCCCCATTTGTTATACTTCTGTAAAAGCAACTGTGTGTAATCTTCCATGCTGCCTGTTTATGGTCCCAAGGACCTTATTTGGAAATAATGTCTTGGGGTCTATTAGTCTCACTAATGTCAAATTTAGAAAAAAATAATCTTAAACTATGTGAATATCCATGTATATATAACCCCACATATTTATGGCAAAATCAAGTGCAAACTCTTCAATCTAGAAGATAAAAATTATACATTTAGATTAAGAAAACACAACTGCAGTTTTTTTACTGCAAGTAGTTTCCAAAGATTGTCTTATTCTGTTCACCACCTGAAATCTTTCAATCAAGTATTATCCTCCTATCTCTTAAAAAACCTATGGCCCAAACTATTGCATATGAATCTGAAATTAGAGAAATCCCACACTCTTCTGTTTGGTATCAAGATAAAATTAAGAAATACAAATTCAATGTAAGTATTCATTTTTTAACATCTTCACATTTTAAATAATACATATATTTTAGAAGAAAAGCACAACTATTTCTACATCCATTAGATACCTAATTCAATTAGACATGATGCTTGTTCTAATGAACAGTAAGACAGTAAAATCACTACAGCTGCATCACGTGTTTTCAAAAAATGTTTTAAAAAATTTTAATTGAAAAAACCGTAACAACCAGCTAGTAACAATACCTGGCCATGAAGAAAATAAGCAAAATCAGTCAAGTCTGAATCTTACTGCAACATTCACAGAGTTTTTCAATTCTTGGACATTCTTCAAATTGTAAAAGACAGCAATTTGTGTAAATACAAATGAATTTTGACAAGACCAATAAGATGCCATATTCAACTTGTTCCCTTTATAACATCACCTGTCAAAAACCACAACAACCCCCAAAGAGCTACTACAGAATTCTGTTGGTTTTCAGAGTCCTTTGGCCAGTTAGAAATTGTGCTTAGGTGTCCAACTCCCCAGTTTGCCAGATAATCTCCTCCAGTACCTCTAGATGGATGTTTGAAAAAAGCTCTCTCTCCTGTGATCATGCAGGAAGGGCATTTTATATGCATACATGGTAAACACATGGTAAGCCACAAGAGCTGACCCAAATGTATTCACACCCTTAACTCAGAAGCCTCCCTAGCATTGCCAGGGGAAATCCCTCAGGAACCCCCTGCCAATGCATTTCACTCAGCTCTTGGGCTATCACTATATTTGTGCTGACAGACGCCTTACTTAGGAGTTAAGAAAAAAAAAACAAAATGGAGAGAAAAGAAAAAGCACACATCACTTCAGCATAAAGCTAATTTAATTTTGCTCTTAGATGTGATTTACTCAGCACATGTTTCTATTCCTATTGCCCTACTGGTCATGTTTCTATCCCTATTGCCCCACTGGTTGTTATCAATAAGCCTCAGCAGGGATTCTGGGTCAAGCTGAGTAAATGTTTAAAGGAGTTCTTTTTTGATCACCCTCTGGAAGTGACATCAGTGAAGCCCCTCAATATGTGTGCCACTGTGATAGTTTGAAAGTAACAGTGGTTTTATAAGGAAATTGGAGATTTTGATCTTGGAATGTCTGAATTAATCTTTACTTTTGTGGCTTTTTTTCCTGGCAAGTTGGTATGCCTTTCTCCTCTTCCGATCTACATAAACTTAATTCAGTCATATGCATCAGAAACAAATTAAAAAAAAAAAATACTGTATGAGCTATTATGCTGCTCCTCTCCTGCTCAGAAGTGGCAATAATTTTACAACTATGGTAATACTAATAAAAAAAGACTAATAGAATAACAAAATAAAAAATAAAATGCTCTACTGTGAACACTTTATCACTGATATAATAATAGATCACTGTAAGGCTATTTGGCTTGCTTACTTCTTTTAAGACCAAGAATCCACCCAATTGTTCTTAAATAACATCTTATTCTTTTGATTCTGTTTTTAATGTAAATAATCTACAGACTGCAATACAGAAATGATCAGAAAAACTGATCAGAAAAACTGCTTAGATCAGAGGCCAATCCACTCATAATCACCTCAAAGACAAAACTGACACTGTGGACCTCTCTAGATTGAGGTTGCAAAGCATTTCCATCACCTTTTGAACTGTCTTGGCAATGGGCAAAAGCTGCTACTGCAGTCAGCCACGGAAATCCAAAGGGGAAGGCAGAGGACAGGCTCCCTTGTGCCCAGATCCCTGTAACATCAGGTTTGTTTTACTCCATTTTAAGCAATCCTAAGAAAGGTATCAAGCTCCAGAGGGAGACACATACACCAAGCAAAATCCTCATGGTTAGCAAAACAAGGAGATGACAGCACATGAGCAGGGGCATCCAGGGAGCAGGGTGTAACATTCCTGCTGCAGACACAGTTGCTCTTTGCCCATTTCTCTGCCTCTGCAGTTGCTGCCCATCACCGGTGCAGCTGGGAACCAAACCACACCTCTAGAATGTATTCCTATTTCAGAAAGGAGAGGTCTCCCTTAATCCTTGTAGCAACTGCCACAGTCCTTGCAGCGAGAGATTCAATGTGCTACAAATTTGATGGAGAGGAAGGCAAGAAAAAAAGAATGAAGTGAAGCACATAAGACAATAATTTTCCTCACATACTGAAGCAGGAAAAAAGATTTACAGGAAACAAAACAGTTCACCCAAGAAGTAAAATCCTGAGCATGCCTGTTCACTGAAGAAATACACTCCCTATCTCCACAGGACAGCTTTTCATTAATTAAATTAATGACACCTGTCTTCAAACTTAGACTTTTGTAGTGCCGTGAATCAAAAGTACTTGAACTAAGATACAGCGCCACATGAATTTGGGGTAACCAACCTTCCATATCACAGCTGTCTCACATCTGATCTGCCCAGAGGAAAAGATAAAACGTGGCTAAAATGGAAGACCAGAACATCTCAGAAATAAACCTTTACTGTCACATCACACAACTGCAAGGATACCTCAACCTTATTGTCCTTCCACTGCTGCAGCTACATGTATTGTGTGACAACAGTTCTGGTCAGGATCAGCTTTCATGACCATTTTTTATAAGGGTACAGGAAGCATCAGATCTCATCACTCACCAGTGAAATCACACAAAGTCAATATAAAAGAATACCTACCAGAATACCTTCTGTAAGCTACAAGATGCATCAGGATCAAGTTGTACAAACTTACTTAAAAATTAAGTAGAGAATCTATTGCTCATCTCACCTCTATTGTTAAACCTGTAAGCCTTACTAATTCAGACATTAAAACAATATTCTGTTTCAGATTTAAAATCTTAAATCACCTATCAGAAGTTTTTGTAACATACTCTAATGCCTCAGCCGTAATGAAATATAATGGTTTTAAAGCCTGACCATACTCTTAAAAAATGCTTCTGACCACAGTATGGTACATGGTACTGCAAACAAGGTATTTCCTACTGTACTAAAAAATTTGTATCTGGATTATGTAGATCCAGGAAGGCAGCTGTGAATTTAAATTCCCTAGCCTCCCTTCCTTCCTTTACCACAGATTTCATGCAGATGTATCTTTTTTTCCTGAATGTTTTAAAGTTTCATTCCAGATGTATGACTGTATCAAAGCAAAAAAAAAGAAAAAATCACTTCTGGATCACAGCACTGCTGCAGGAATAAAAAAAATTTTAAAAAATTGCAAGAGGCTGCTGTTCCATAATAAAACAAAAGTAATTGGAAATGTTATCCAGGAAGTTGTTTCTATAGTTATGTTAAGTGACTTGTGTTTGAAGAGTTGAACAAATTGCTCTAGCACTGTTTTCATAGAACCACAGAATGGTTTGGATTGGAAGGGATGTTAGAGATCCTCTTGTTCCAAGACCCCTGCCATGGGCAGGGACAGCTGAAATTAAACCAGATTCCTCAGAGCCCCAGCCAAAGTGGCTTTGAAGACTTCCAAGGATGGGGCATCCACACCTTTTCTAGGCAACCTGTTTCAGTGCCTCACCACCTTCACACTGAAGAATTTCTTCCTCATACCTAATCAAGACCTACCCTCTTTTCAGATTAAACCCAGTCTAAATCCTCCCTCTTTCAGTTTAGACGTGATGTCCTTTGTCTGGTCACTACATGCCCTTGTAAGAAGTCCCTCTCCAGATCTCTTGTAGCCCCTTCAGGTACTGGAAGGTGCTACAAGGTCCCTCCTGATCCTTCTCTTCTCCGGGTTGAACAACCTCAATCCTCTCAGACCTTCCTTTTAAGAGAGGTGCTCCAGCCCTTTGAGCATCTCTGTGGCCTCCTCTGGAGCTGCTTCAACAGGCCCACATCCATTTTGAGGTTCTGGCCCCAGGACTGGACAGAGCCCTGCAGGAAGGGTCCCACAAGAGTGAATGGGCAGAATCCCCTCCTCGCCCTCCTGCCTGCACTGCTTTTGATGCAGCCCAGGACTCAACTGGCTTTCTCGGCTGCGAGCACACATCACTGGCTGATGTCGAGCTTCTCTTCAGAGAAACACTTTTTTGCTTTGATTTCTATCAGCTATTCCAACAAGAATGAGGAATAATTTCTCCCAAGAGTAAATGTTTTCATAGGTTTTTTCCTATCTTGTGCTCTCTTACAGATTTTCTGATTGATAAGTCAAGTTGAGGTAGAAAAATATCATCATTTCATCTGACAGCTCTTTTAGTGAAAATAGCACACGATATATAAAAGGTTAAAGTGTCAACTGAAAGAACATTTCTGAAAATAGAAAATTACTACATAGTTTTGAGTGAAGTGTCTACTAAATTCATAGCATATAATTCATTTCCCATTTGCAGTCAGCATTACTCTCAGTAAATAAGTGCCATGGTTTTGGTAATAATCCTAACCTTCTGTCTATCTCCCTTTTTTCTAAAAAACAAATCATTGTGCTTTCTTTTTGAATAAATGATGTAACTGGCCATTCTTTCAGAATATGTCTTTAATCTTGATCTATATGGTACCAACTGTAGTCATACAGACGTTGGGACAAGCATAAACTCTTACTGCAAAACTTAACTGCAGTATTATGCAATTTCAGTTTAAGTACAACACTGTTTCTTTTTAATTTGTACACTTACTTAACTTGATACATGCAAATATTTCTATATCTTACTAAAGGTTAATAACTAGATACCCCAAGAGCTACAAAAACACTTAACTTCATCTTCCCTGGCAGCTATTAAAATGCCAGAAGCCATATATTTTTCATCCTGATCCAAGAGCACTGCTAGCACTTCTAGAGAAGTACAGTGACCACCTTACATTTACTGGGATATACATTTTCATTAGTAGTCTGCTCAGCTAAATACAGAGGCCAATCTAGCATTTAGCCTAATTTCTCAAAGACGTTAAAAAAAAAAAACAAAAAAACCACCAACCCAAACCAACCAACCAACAAACCCCATCAGCAAGGAGTCAAACAACTAAAAAACAAAGGGATGGAGAAGTCTACTCTCATATGAATGAAATTTTGGTAAAATGTTCTTAATAATTAGATGACTAGCAAATTTCAAGCAGGTTGCCTGCAAAATCCATGATGCTCACTGACTGGAGAAAACAGTTAGAGAAGCTTGGAAAAGGAAGGTAAAAGAGAAGATAAAACTGCTTGACTAGGGTAAGACTGCTTCAAAAAGCTGTTGGTCACCTCTGTACTGCTTCCCAGAGAGGAACAAAACCCTTCACAAGAAGGAAACTCATTAGCACTTATCCCAGCTATCTCCCTCACATGAAAAATCACTACTATGTCTCCAGAGAAATGTGGGCAAGCTAAAACTCAACCCTCTGCTGAAATGAAAGGCTAGTTTGAAGATCCTTTTTTCTAAAAGAAAATTTCTGAATAGCTGTCTAAAGAACAACACTTACTCTGCTTTCAGAAGTAGGATTTGACAGAATAGTTCATATAACCCTAGAGAAACAGAAATAAGCAAGCCTGTAAGCATCTCATTTCATAAGTACACTTTATCTTGAAGAAATGAAACAGGGGAATCGGGGCAACACCTAACAACTATTTAACAATAGGTATTTTCTGAGTCACCCAAATATTATTTGGTCACAACTAAGAATGGCAATACTTTGTCATGGTGTGTTCTTAACAAAGAAAGATGAAGATCTGTGAAACACTGGCTTATCTGTATCAAACACATCACAATCAAAAGAATCTACTTGTCACAATCTGGCTGCAATGTCCCTAATTGCTGGATTAGTTTTTCAGGGATCATACCAGAAGATGTTCAAAACTAACCATATTTGCTGGTAGTTCAGGAGAGCTTACTTGAGCTTTAAGCCTTTGGACACACCAGAGTTTAGTGATTTCTCCATTTTTATTAGCTTAGATATTCACTCATTTTGAAAATGTGTGATTACGTGTTGAGACATCACTGAAAAATAAGCAAATCAATGAGGAAAACTCACAAAATATGACAAGCTAGAAAGGAAATTTTAAGTGCTAAAAAAGCGTCAGGAACGTGTTTTATAAAAAATGGTAAAGTTGATAGAAAAAGTTCTAAAAAGTGCTCAAAATCAGGAAGGCAGCTAGAGAAGTGGCAGGATCCCATAGAGAAAAGGTGTGGAAGGAGCAGTCATGGGTAGGTCCACAGCAGTAGGAATCATGAGATCTTTGTGTCAGCCCTCACTGCTGAAGATGTGGGGAGAGGAGCCCCATGAGTTAAATGAACTGGAAGGGATCAGTTATGTGCTTGCATGCCATGACCAGCTGGCATTCATCCCTCAGTTCTGAAGGAACACAAATGTAAAATTATGTGAAATGGCAGGCCAAGGTGCATCAACATTTCTAAAAATAACATGCCAGAGTGCAAGTTCCATCTAAACAAAAAAGGATGTAAAAGGGATCTCCATAAGGATTGTAGCCCAGCAAGTAAAATGTCCTTCCCTAGTAAGATGGCAGACTACACAACAAATATTAAGACCAATGAGTATTAAGAGACTGGTGGGAAAAGATCAGCATGGCCTCTGTTCATTGGCTGGAGGGCTAGGAGGGTATCAAAGAGCACACAGACAAACAAAATCAAATACACAGAAATCTTGCAAAATACTTTCACAAGTTTTCACAGCAAAGTCCAACCAGAAAACTGGAGCTATTAATGGATTGGAAGAACTGTCCTTTCACTAACTGAAATCTGGTGAAACAAGAGATAGATAGAAGTTTGGAGATCACTTTAGAGAGAGGAAAGAGTCAGCAGCAGACCACTGCTGAGACCACTTTTATTCAGAATCCATTACTGATGATCTAGAGGAAGACTCTGATGATACTAGGGTCTTTGAATTCTCCCCAAATCAGTTGTTAGTCTGCCTGGTAGTCCCATTCATGGTGCCTTCTGCCACTGTCCTCCTTTTCCCTGGTTCTCCTCTCCATGACAGACTCTACAGACACAAAGGAAGACCAATGGGAGAGTGAACAGTGCAACACAAATTCAAGGAATTATACACTCATCTCTCCCAGTTTTGCTTTTCTAACTATCAGGTATGCATTAGACTTGAAAACAGAAGCATACATCAAATTCAATAGATTCACTTGTCAAGTGTTAATGAGTATCAATACCTGAATACGTATAAACATGTTATTAACATGTTATTAACATGTTAGTAGTGTAGGATATAAAACAATATATGAATATGAAGTATTAGGCATAAGCAGCAGCATGAAAGAGAAGTGGAGGAACCCAAAGACCAGCAAAGACACTTGAACTTGATGCAGAACATACAACAGAAATTTCCAACAGTGAAACAATAGGGAAAAATCACACTGCCAAATGAAACTTGCTTCTTTTCAGCATCACAAGCAAAACAGAAAGAGGGGCCAGAGATGAGGGCTTGAATCAGGACTCAAAAAACCCCAAGTTTTAAGTCCATCATAGGCCAAAAATAAAGAGCACTACCATTTAACCATCTACAGCAGCCTTAGTGCAAGCCATTGCATTTATGGATGAAATGCTCAGACCAAATGAAACAAGACTGCCTGACACAGTTTGTCAGTTTTGCATGTTAGTTATGCACATGAAGTAAAACATTATGTACATAAATCCAAGCTGAGATTAAAAATGTATATATTATCTCTAGTAAACTGAAGTCATAATTCAGGAATGTGACAGAATATGCAAAACAACAGGCAACTGTTTCATGAGCATTCCAATAAGAGATTACCTCATGTGTAGAGACTTAACCTTTAGCTGCACTAGAATGCTAGGTTAAAGCCATTAAGACCTCATCTAGTAGGGGTAATAGGTCTGTTATCAGATGCATCAGATCTGCCTCCCTCCCTTTTTCCTGTATGCAACATTCTTATATAATATTAATTTCCATTTCAAATTAAGTCTCTTTATCTTCAACATCCTCTATTTGGAATATTACATAAAGCCATAGCATACGGACCATGGCTGGGAGTTTTACTTCTCTGGATTAATAAAATCATATTTATAAATTATACCAACCTTAAACAAGCAACAGAACCTTGGGAGCCACGTGAAGCTGGCAGAATGAAATCCTGACAGACCAACAGAAATTTCTACACATTCTGTCCCAAGTTCAAAGCATTCCTTTTTCGACCAAATTTTGCCTCTTAGAGATGTTGATAGAGGCTTTCCAAAGCAGCAAGCAACAGAAAAGGGAAGCAGATTAAGTGCACAGAGCACAAGTTCACTGCAGGAATGTACCCTGTCATTTAGGGGCTAAATACATATCGGGCTAAATATTTATCAGGCTATTTAACTCTGTGGGCCTGAACTCTCAGCTTCTTCACCAATTCTAGGCCACAACAAGAGAAGCATCACTAAGGAGAATCTCTAAGCTTACCAGTTCAAAATACTGTCAGTTGCAATGCACAAAAGGACAGGAATCAAACTCACCTTCTTGAATGAAAAGTAACATATAAGGAAAGAAAATAAAAAACTAAGAATTTTCTGCTAACAGCATATCTCCTCATCTGCTATTCTGTGCAAATTCCTGTTCCTCTCTTCAACTTAGCAGTATTTGTTAAACCTGTTGTTTGATGCTCCAAGAAAAATGATGCCCCCTCAGCTGAAGTCAGTAAAATAATCCTCTTCAAAACAACAGAAACACCTCAGCAACAGAGTATTAGCATGAGGACAGGAACATAACATATTAATTAACCTCAGGATAATTAAGCACTTTCACTCCCTTCTAGAGTAAACAATTTGTTTTGGTCAATTATCAGATCACCAGGATAGACCAAATGAGGAGATAAGCTGCTAACAAGAAGAACTACCCAGCAAATTTCTTGGTCAGTTGTACAGCTTTTCTTCTTGTTCATCAAGACTGGGAATTAGTGAGAGGTGAATCAGAGTGGCAGTGGGGCAACAGCCTGGATGCTGTGCAAGCAAGGTTCAGCAAGAGCTGAAACAGGCATGTTACCAACCCTTCAAGCCATAAATGCAAAAGCCCAGCACCATAGGGGCTGCAATGAAAAGCCAATCCCACCCTGTTACAGACCTAAACCAAAAATAAATTTAGGTCCTCAAAGGGTAATTAGTCTTCTCAGTATATTCCACCCAGAGTCTATTTTGCTCTATTCTTCTGACCTTTCTCTGATGTTTTCTTAGGCTGGAGAGCTCCTTTAACATATTCCTCAGGACAAGAAAGCAATATAGCTCAGATGCCTTAAACTGTGACTGTTATGTTTATGTTATCTTAACAAGTAAAATTTGAAATTGTCTTGGGTACAAAATTAAAGTAATACATCCCTTTGTTTGTCCTAGAAGCAAAAGAATAACTTTACCAGAAACTGAAATTATCAAGATGATTTCCTTTTGAGCACCAACAGTACAAAAAGTGATAGTGAGAATTTCTTACAATTTATGATTCTGGTTTGATGTACAGATATTAGCTGTCAGTATTTCACATCACAACTAAAACAAACAAAACAAGAAACAAGCCTTCATGCAACAGACCAAATCACTGCTTCAAAATATTTTTCTTGACTAACTGGCAAGTCTTGAAAGTCTGTCCTAGCCAATGAAAGAGGAGCTCTCCTTGCATTGCCCACTATCCTTGTAACATTACGTTCTGTCATTTCCATTCTACCAACATTTTTCCTGTTCTGCCAGAGGTACGCATGAACTCTTTTCAAACAATGTCATTATAAAATGAGAAACACAGGATGTGTAGACTTTTCCATGCTTCCATACAGCTTCCTTTAAATTCAAATAGTTTTCCAATAGTATACTTGATTCACTGGACTAGAAAAATCACAGCTACTGTGACTCAGATGCTAGCAGAAATAAATTCTATATGATCTTGAGGTTTCACCTTCTGAGCATGTAGCTGAAGTGCCAGATCTACTGGCAATGTAAAGAGTGAGAATGGGGGAAAACAAGGACTGGCTGTACACCCTCACCCACAAATATGCACTCAGATACCTTCTAAGAATAATGTACAGCTCTGAAGCAGGCAAAGGACCTAGGGATGCACTTGTGCTTTCACAAACAGCCATAAGATAAAGGTGATGCAAGCCACCAGTGCCATGAGTCAGAAGACAGCCTACTACGGAATGACATCTCCAGCTGAGTGTAACATGCTCACAGAAGTTTGAGATCAATTTTCTATTACTCCCACAGAACTCTTAAGAAACATAAAAAGACCCCCAAAACTCATGGCTAGATCTACTCCCATGGACAGAAACTAGAACAGAATTGATGAACTAACTTGCAGGTGGACCCATTCTTTATTACCAGCATCTAAGATGGACATTTAAGCAAATGTCTGTTTCACATAAAAATTAAGCATAAGTTGGGCATTTAAGTCTGGCATTTAGCATTTTTGCTTTGGGGTTTTGGAAAAAAAAATAGTATGTTTATTTTGGTCAAAAGCATCTGTTTCTATTTCTTGTTTTCTACCTCTGTGACATTCCTTCATTGAATACTCTTGGAATTAATAACAGTGAATTATAAATTAGTATTTGCCTACGTTGGCAAACAGGCCAGTTTTGGTGGGGTTTTTCTTGTTTTTTTGGTGTGCTCTTCAATCAATCTTCTTATAAAATAGTTTTCAAAAGCTATTGTTTAAGACTAGCTTAAACATAGAACCTACTATTTGTAACATACAATTTAGAATCCAGTATTTATCACGGTCCCATACAGTATTTTACCAAGATGGAGCAAAAGATTAGCCAAAGATCACATCACAGTTAAGAGATAAATTGCATGGTGCTTTTGGTAAGACTTTGCTTTTTAAATGGCAATGGGAGTACAAACAGTTCAATCTAACATCTCTGTCCTCATTCTTGTAACTTGCACTTTCCAAAGGCTTCTTAGATCTTCCTGTAAAATAGGACTGTTTAAAAAAGCTAAAGTAAGAAAAAAAAACCCACAAAAACCCACAAACTTTTTTTCATTAAAGTTATCTTGCAGCAGGAAGATTTACAGGCTCAAAGAAAGCTTTTTAACAAACATGAATTAAATCTTCACAACCAACATATTTTTCAAGCCCCACAGTTGTGGGCAATGTTTTCCTTTAGCATCAAACCAGAAGAGAGTAAAATGAACATCTCAGCAGGAACATGAAAGGATTCCTAATTGCAGAATTGGGTGAATATCAAAACAGGCTTTCTGCTGTAAATCAGGAGTCATTCTTAACACAGAAAAATCTAATTCTCTCATGCCACAGTGGTGATTACTTCCTTTTCAGAAAACTTGTGACCAGAAGTGTTCTTTTAGCTACGGCTGAGAGACAGGCTGAAAACTAAATCGTCCACAGAGCTTCTTTACAGGAGGAAAGAACTGGTGCAAATTCAGAAAGGCTCTCTTGGGGCAAACAAGGGGTTTTACGCAGGTACCTCAGTAAGAATGGCAATTGGTGCCTTATTAAATTTTTGTATGTCATCTCTTCCATTTAGTACGGACTTCACCGTGAAACTGCTTTAACCACTGGCAATGGAGAACAGGCAAAGCAGTGCCATTCCAAAAAAAGATACTTGTCAAAGGAAATTAAAAAATTCCTCAGTGAATGAGGATGAATTTTCAAAGCACCATATGTAAAGTGAAATACAATCCAAAACACTCTAGGTGAGGCTATGGAAACTTTCTGAAAAGCACTGTTTCTGTTGAAATGGACTTAACTTTTCCTGGAAAGTACTATATTGCCTAGTACACAGTATTGCAAGGTAACAGCATAAGCTATACTCATTACTGCTCAGTGTTCATAAGCTACTTTGAAGACTGATAGTGCTGTTACCTAAAAATGACACTTGATATTGTGCTTCAAAAACTCCTCCACAAATTGTGAAGTACTTGTTTGTTTACTGCACTGTAGAATAATTATGCATAACACAACAGGCTGCTCACAGTGTAAGTCAGATCAGCTCCTTAACAGCCTTAACTCATGTATTGGCTTTTTAGAATAGCTTTTATGCTGAACATTAATGAATGTGGCTTTAAATAGAAAAGAGTACTAACCCTGTAGAGAGGGTGGCATTTGTCCTTGAAACATGGTGCCAAACGAGCATAGATCTGCAGGCTATAGTAATAACTTGCCAGCTGGAGAGATAACGCAGAATGTAATTGCTTTTCAAAGCACTTGTTGGCATCTACCACCTAGAAGAAACAGAGAACTAATTTACATGAAAGAATTAGCAAGCATACAACATTAAGTGTACAAACTTTCTAAAAAGCTACTTGCTGTCATTTAGAAATAGCTCTGTTTTTCTGTCACAGAAGTAAATCAGTAACCTCCGTACATTAAGATAATTCTACATTATGGTGGGTTTTTCCCCCCTTGCACAAACAACTAACCAAAACATTCTTCCAATGTACACTATTGCTGCTTCTATACCATAAGGTTATTATCCACATTTCTGAGTTACATTAGAATTGTCAGTCTGGGGGCCCAACTTTTATTTTAAGTAAGAAAATGTGTCTTTCCATCAGTGCCATGCTCAATGGACAGACCAATGGCATTTGTTCACTCTCCCTTATATGCACCAGCCCAATCCGTAAAAACGTGTATTAAAATGAATTTGAATACTTAAGATTTTAAAATCATAAGGCAATAAAATTTGCTAATGGAATTCTGCTATGAATAGTCTTTCCTGGCAAAAACATACAAACAAAGTCCCTATCAACATACCTGTGGCAGTGCAAGCAGATAGGCAAGAGACAAGGCTGCATCCTTTGGTAAAGCATCACTTGCCAGTTGTAGCAGAACTGCAAGAGAGATGGAGCAGACACTAAGTTTGGATTTCTGACCCACTTGGCCTTGAGAGCTAGCAAATGAAATGTTTTCAGGGCAACTATATTTTATTAAGACACTAGCTTGAAGCACTCCAGACATAATTAAACACTTATCAGCACAATCCAGACAGAGATAATATATAATTAAACTGCAGCACAGCTTTACCTTAACTTCCAGGCAAAGTGTTTGATGCATTAACCAAAGAAGAAGGAGACTATGCAGCAACAGATGCTAAACAAAACCACCTGTACTGATTTCCAAGAAGTAAATATTTTGCTTGTAAAGTCAAGGAAGTAATGTAATGTTCTAAGGGTTCGAAGATACCAAGAAGAGGAATGGTACAAAATGTCTTCTCTTCAAACCTGAGCTCAAATTCCCTTATCACTGAACACAACAAATCATATTAAAAACTTCTGCCTTAATTAAAAAAAAAACAACAAACAAAACCCACAAGTATCATAAGAAACACCACAAAAAGATTCTGCCATATACTGAAAAAAAGTATCAGTACTACAATAATTGTAATAAATTCATTAAAGGATAAGTATTCTGATTACAAACTCATATACTTCTGATAAAACTGACACAAAAATCACCTGCTTTTCCTGCCTTACAGATACCAAACTTGGGGGTTGTTAACATTATCATATATTACATTATTACTAATGTTATTAATAACAATATTATTTCAATAGGAAGAAGCTATCTTCCAGCAGCTTAGCTCTTTGTTTATTTCAAGGAAGTCTCAAACACCTGTTTATTAATTCCCACATTACATAAACTCCTCTGCAGGGCATGCTGGTAAAAACCCAATTACTTTGCACACACTCCCACAGTTAATTCTTTGTTCCAAAGAATGACTTATAAAAGGCTTGAATGACCAATTACAATTTTAAGATTATCATTAATTTGCCATCAGCCTGAAGTGGATTTACATGCTGGCCCTCAGCGAGATACAAGCACTAAATTTCAATGTGACAAGTCACCACAGAGGCTGCAACATAAGCCTGTCCAACAGCACCTATCCTTTACCCTTGAAATGGCTTTTACTGTGCTTCAGACAGCTTCTTGCTGCTGACAGTTGTTTCTGCTACACTCTAAATGACCTGTATGCTGTCCAAGAAAAGATAGCAAGAACTCCAGAAATATCTAATATTATATCTAATATAAACAATATCTAATATTAAAATCTTGATGCAAATTGCTGGCTCCTCCTCTGATAACAAGTAGTTACTTTATGTATCCTTACACCCACCTCTAGTTAAACAGAAAAAAAAGGAAGGAAGAGTTTCAGCTCTGCTCTCTTTTCCCTTTCTTTGGAGAATTAAAGTTAGTAAAACCTCTTGAATACACAATAAATTATTGGGCTCTCTTCCAACTTAACATCCCCAACATAAGAACTGACAGATTTGCAAAAACTGATCTTCACCATCAGGATAGCAATAATTACAAAGAACACAGCACCAATACAGGGCCAGAAAACAATATGATTTTATTCACACTTTTGCATGAAGTGTGACACAATGGCATCCCAACTGCCATAAGGTGGGTAAGAAGAAAGAACTGCCTCTACTGTCATACCTGCCAAGAAAAAATAATTCCTCTGCATTGATGCAATAAATTTTCTACATGCTACTATGTACATGATAGGTGTTCATGCGTCCATACTTAGATGCGCACTTCACATACACACAAATACGTGTATGCAAAAATAATTTCATACAGCTTTCTGTCTGCCAGGGAAGCCATAAAAGAATCCTCTGCAGCCTAACAAGGCTGAGTTCAAGTCACAGGCTCCAGACATTAGCAGGATGGCATTCTGTCCTATCATGCATCTCCACAAAATTTACAGGAACTTAATGTAATTTCAGATCAATACCAAATCTGGAATTTGCCAAAGGGATTAGACATTACAGGGTTGGCAAACCAGGGAGGGACAAGCAGGCAGGGACAAGCAAAATGCCAATGATGCTGTCCCCCTGCTGTCCCACAAGCACAACTTTCTCAGAGAAACACAAAAATATTTTGATTTTATAAATATTTTCATTTCTTGTGCAGGTCTTTATGTCACAGCCTGTTTGAGAGGCTAAATATTGAAAAATTTATTTATCTGGGAAAATTGGAATTTCTCCATACAAAGAAAGTTTCAACTCACTTTTGATGGGTTTTCCTCCAAAAAAAAATGCAAAACCTGCTTTGAGTCTTCAATTGTTCATTTAACCCATGATAAAATCTCAATAAACTTAGAAGCATATACTGCAGTTAAACAGCCATATCTACAACTAACCACAAAATTACAGGGAACATTAAGGCATTATTTGCTCTAAAACCCCTGAGGACTAATAGGTATGACTGACTGTCTTGGGTTTACTCTGAGTTTAGTTCCTAAGCTGGTTAGAAGAACATACAGCCATCTTTTCAAATTTCATCTTCAACCTCCTGATCAATCCCTAAAGCCTATGGAGAAAGAAAATCCCAATCAAACAGAGAAGCATAACATGGCTTCAGCCACACCAAGCCTGGGTGCACTATGAGCCCACAGCTGAGGAAGGAGAACTTTACAGGACTCAGGGAGGTGAGAGCTACCATTTCACTTGGAAATACTCCGTTTACCACCTACATCCAGATAGCCAGGACAAGAAAAGTCAAGGTGCAAGGCTTGTAACACTACCAAATCCATAAAAGCAGCAAGATATCTTGAGTTTTATCAAGGCCAGACTGGATGGGGCTCTGAGTAACCTGGTCTAGTGAAAGGCATCCCTGCCCATGGCAAGGGGCTGAAATAAGATGATTTTTAAGATTCCTTCTAACCAGTCTATGATTCTATGATGATGCACACTGTCAGCGGGGAAAGTGTTTAGCCAGTCTCTCACACTGCACATGGCACTTTTATAGTAAACAAAGTCAGATGCTTACTCCAGCCTCTCCTAAGACAAAGTGCCAAGTACAACAAAGACTTCTGTGCTCAACTGCATCTCCCTGCAGGTTCTTCAGTTCTTTTGATGGAGCTGAAACCTGCTGCTGTAGCTGTCCTAGAAGACAGCTAGAAGCAAACAGCTGGGATTCAAACTTGTCAGCAAAATCAACTGAAACCTGCTACGCTTGCAGTTACTGGAGCAGTGCAGTAGCTGACACCTCATATCAGCATTCAAGTTTTGTATGGCAAAATACTCCCAAAAATGTACAGGAAGCCTGAAAATGATAAAAATGCAGAATAATAAGTAGGATTCATATCTGTGCGATTCCTTAAGCTTCAGCAGTGTGCTATCAATAGGCATATTTTCAATCTGCACAATCCTGAATGTGTTAACTCATCATAAAGACTTCCACAAGAATTGACAAAGCAAATCTTTAAGGGGGAAGAGGTGGGATCCCATACCATTACCACAGGGCTAAACACACCAAAAATAGTAAATTATTAATCCAATTACTTAGAGAAAGCTATGTTACACTTATGCTTAAGAACAGTTTACTGACTACCAAAAGGTGTAATACACAGAAGGACTGATGAGTCCAGAATAAACACAGCCCATTTTTGCAGAGGAAAACACAGAACTCTGTTTCAGAGCACAGTTGGAGGGACTCAAGTGAAACTGACTATAGAGTAAAAGTGGTGGAAGTACTAAATGGCAAAAATTTTATTCTGCACACTTAAGAGGAAGGAGACAAATGCTCAAAAACTGAAGCTAGACGCTAAAACTTCTTCTTCAAGCAAAAGTCTCCAACACTGAAATTTCCATCTCAAAAGCAGCTACTGAATTGTAAACAATCAGTTCCAATTACTCAAGTTTGAGCAGGAACTATTACCACAGATCTACCAAGTAAATAATTTTCCCTAAGGAAGTAATAAATACTTTTTAATCCTTGCCCCCCCCACCCTCCTCCTTTAAGACACAGGAATCAAAGCTAAAGGCCTACAGGCATTCAGCATGCAACAAATGAGATTTTAAATACTGATCTTAAAGAAATTTTTTTCCATTAAGAGAGCATGTAAAGAACAAAACATGCACACACCCAATTTATAGAAGCTGTTGCTAACCTCTTCTGATTCACAGTGTTGTTATATTAGAACTACACAGGTTATCTGTACAAATACCACATATCTCAAATTACTGAATCATATACTTGTAAGACACATATGCTGGTTTTCATGAAACAGTGAGTAAATGTGTGGCTTATGAAGAAAGCCCGTCTTGAAACTTCTCATCTAACAAGTGATTTAATATACTCATTTTTCATGACAGAATTTACCACAAGCCAAGTATAAAGCATATATCTTCCTTCAAAAGACATTAACAGCATGTAATATTTAAACAGTTAATTTCTTAAACCAGCAGGAGACATCCAGAAGGAAAGATATACAGTCACAGGTGGCTTTTTGTTATCTTTTTTTTAAAAAGTGAAATTGTTTCAGTTAAAAAATTATTAAATATAACCTATAACATGTAGACATTTCAGAAGAAGACAAAGTTCTGATGATTTCAGAAGCTGTAGTTAAGCATTTTAATTGGCAAACAAAATACTGCAGTGAACCTGCAATACTGAAACCTGGATAAACACTGGCACAGAATCTGACCCACTGAATATGCAGGCATACAGAGAAGTAACTCACACTGGCTTGCAAATTCCCATTACCTGTACATGGTAACATTCAGGAAACCTTCAACAATTCCTCCTATCATTGCCAATCCCCAAAAAACACTTTCTGCTTATTTAAAGAGAACTTTCATTTTTCTAATCTTTGCTGAGCAACTCCTCTTCAAGTCAACAATTCCCTTGAAAACTCTGCAACTACTTCTACTACTTCTAACAAGACTTCTTACCAACAAGAGCCATTGAACCAGATCACAATTCTTGCAAAACACCCAGAAAATACTTCAGATTGTTCTGTGCAATTCTCCACACTTAAACTCACCCACAGATACTTCTGTATTCACTATATATGGAGTGAATATATACAACATGTCCATACCTTCTGTAGTTGGAAGTAGGTCTTTTCCTTCGCTCTTTGTCTCTGCAAGTTTCCCTGTTCTCAGCAACACTTCTGCAAAGCTTTCCAAAGAATTGTTCTGGTATGCTCCATAGCTGACTTCAGACTGGAAGTAAAAAGGCAACTGATATATGCACTCTACACCTGCATTTTTATTTGGATCACCTGCATGACATGCAGCTGCTTACCTCAGCTCCTCTATTTGCTTTCCTTTGTTTAATTCTAATGATGTTTAATTTTAAGTTTTTCCTACTATGGTAAAGAATTTCAAGTCACACATATAATCAAAAACTCTGTATTTTCACTTGATTATAAGATCTCAACAAAAACCTGCAGACCTCTATAACCATAACTTACTTCTGCAATATATGGATCATCAATTAGAGACTCATAAAATGGATGACAGCCTTGTTTTTCCACAGTAGCATTTTCTCCAGACCCACTTTTTAATACATCTCCAAATTCTTGGCCCTGGGAAAAATAAGTATAGTTGAGTCTAGTTGTAAAAAAGCTCATAAAAATGCTGTAAACACTATGCAGAAGGGAAACAACTGTAAATGAAAAGATCATTGAATTCAGGGGGGAGCAACAAAGGACTCCTCTTACATAAACCAGTTTTGAATTAAGTCCAGTATTCTTAAAAAAGGAAAGAGAATCTTGTTCAAAAGTAACATCACAGAAAATAGTGGCACAAACATTATTGAAAAGTCACTGAAATAGAGAAAGTAGAAAGGAGAAACTGCAAAGGAAGAGCTTTGAATACAAGATGCCAGTATTTCAAGAGTGGGCTTTACAGTGCTTTGCTCCCTGAAGCCTTAAAATTCTGCCAAATTTCAATTAGACTCTCTTATGCTATGCTAAGAAAACAGGAGAAAACAGACTAGCAGACAGCTTTAGACCCCTTCCTTCATTGGGATTTCCTTGCAAACAGTCCCATGATGCCTGTAGTTTGTTTATTGATTTGAGGGTTCAGCTATCAGGTCCTACAAAGGAGCTGAGTTTTTATACTAATGTATCACAAATGTGTAAATATCTGGGGACACATCAGCAATCCCTTACATGTAATGGTCGCAGATAAGTTAAGGATCTCTTCCACCACTGCCCATCACTGACAGCATGCAGCATGGCTTTGGTAGTCAGAGTTGTGTTGGACAACACCTTCATGGTTTTGGATGTCGTCCAGTACAACAAATCAGCGGACTGGCCAGAGGAGATGCTGGTTTCATCCTGTGACATATCCAACACACAATGCAAGGGTTAGATTCCTGCTATAATTAGGTTAGTGACCTAAAGCCAAACAAGTGCATTAGAGTTCAGGCACACTGTATTAATAACACATCTGAATGACCATTAATTCAGGCAGCAGCTGCCAAAAAATAAACAAAAGACAAACTAGAAGTGATTTAGGAGTTTCACTGTGAAGTAAGCAGCGTGATCAGCACATTTGGCCCATTAACTCAGTTATCACCCCCTGTTTCCACATACAGCACAGGTTTTAATTCCAAAGTTTATAATGACAATGTTCTACATAAATGTTGAATGTTTCCACTAAAATAATCACCTCTCTACAAATGTGAGGATCGAGTATACTAAAGTTAATCTTCAATAATTCAAGAAAGCTGATACTAGAGACAATATTGTATTTTTACAGAGGTAGCATTAATTAAGTTGAATTCCTAATAGGGGAAATGGTAGAGATGTAAATATACATCTCTAGACCAAGTGATAAAGTATCATCAAGGTTTGGAATTTTGCAGCTGACACACAAAATACTGAACAAACAGCCAGCCTAAAAGACTACAAGAAATCCAACCTTTTCTCAATCAAAAATTGCTTCTGCAATATATGCACATATACCTTCCTCAGCAGGAAATCACACATAACTCCACTGTTAAAACCAGATACATCCTCCACAAATGGGGCTCTCTATACCAGCTCTTCCTATGTAAAGCATTTAAATAATACCCAGAACATGCATGTTGTCTGATTTGTGCTATTCCAGTCCTCAAAGGTTTGTGTTAATTGCACGCTTTACAGTGTATGCACATTAATCATAAACATATAATTAGCATACTGAGGTAAACACACTGTTTTCATAATAAAAAAATAAATATTTTCCTTCATATAGCAAACTTTAACAGCCATATGTTTAACCCTACTAGTAATTTCCCCGTACACTGAAGTATATTGGAAAAATTCTACCTGCATAACAGCATGGCAAGTATTAGTTTACAACTTACTAATTAATGACAAAACCTCAAACATGAGAGCCAAAGGATGCCAAGTTATGCTGAAGAGAAATACATCCCTGTAACCTCAGAGGAAGAGAAATACATCCCTGTAACCTCAGAGGAAAAACATATCAGCTTCAATAAGGCAGAATTTCATGTAGAAAACATTATTTTTAGTACCTTTTACTATAATGTACAGTAAATTACTGCCTCAAGCTGACCATTGAAGTAGCAGGTTCATCTTAAGTCCTTCAGCATTTGTTTTAATATTTTCTGAAATCATATTGTGCATTTCACAGATGAACCACTAATGAATCAACTGGCTAAACTTTGAATTTCAGCTCTTGCTTCACCAAATTAAGAAAGTGCATGCCAAGTACAACCTGTCAGAATTTTTGCTGAAAAATTAAAAATTTTTTTCTGAAAAATTAAAACCAACTGAAAATCCTAGGTCTGGTGGCCTGGGGGGAGCTTTTCTTGTTCACGTGGTTTTTAAATAAACAATTTTAAGTACTTAGTAAGACAACTTTTTGTAATTTATTTTGAATGTCACATACAGAATACTAATTCCTTCTGCCACCATTTTCAATGCTGCAACACACCTAGTTGATTTTTCATGGAGGAAAAAGAAACCAAAACTAAAAGAGAACGAGAAAAAAACATCCCACCCAAGCTGTCAACTGCATTTGAGCAAAGCACTTTTCTTTAAATCAGCCTCCTTCAGCAGTATGAAAACTAATGAGCCAACTTGTATGCAGGTGTTAATGCTTATGGCACTACTGCTATCAGATAAACTCTGCTGACTTTAGTTTAAAAATAATTTCACTCTACAAGTAGTTACATTTTTTTCAGCAAAAATAGAAATTCTGTTTTCTGAGAAGCCATTTTACTCTGTACCTGGAGCAGCAACACTTACAGGTTATAACTTTCTGCTATCTCAAATCAATGTCTCACAAAAGAAGTTATTTCTTAAATAAGGTTGGAGATCTCATCTCAAGAAAACAACTTTAATTGTATCATTTAATTGTATCTTTAGGGAGAAGTTATATTTTGGGGGTTCTGAGAGGTTTTTGGGAGAAATTATTTTCTTCTATTAATTCTTCCTGACATCCTTTATAAAGTAAGCACTTCTGATTAAATTCAAAATAACAACAGCAACAGCAACAACTTATTAAATAGTAAACAAATTAGCAGATTAAAAATCTGCTTGAATATAAATGGTATAAAGAAAGACAACCAACAAATTCTAAATTATCAAGTTACTCTAAAATGACAGCTAAAATATTTATATAAATATACACATCATATGTTTATATTTACATACACCTTTGCTCCTACATACACTTATGTAATCCCAATCAGTCTAACAGGAGGACAAATAGCAAAGCCAACTGTTTGTGAAACAAGCCACACAAGAGACAGTAATAAATTAGAACAATAGCAGCATGGATTTTAGGACTGGTTTTGGTCTTTAATGACAATTAGTCAAGGTGTAAGGATTAAAATTTGCAAAAACCATACACTGCATACTCTTTGTATGTTAAGAATCATTTTATGTCAAGACTATGAAGGAAATGAAATGAGGTAGAAGAGAGTCTGTTCAAAACAGAGCATCACCCATCAGGTCTTGCTTTGCCCTTTTTGGTACTTCCATTGCCAAACAGGAATTTAAAACAGCCTCTTTTACTTAAGTATTCATGTAGAACCTACATGTATTTTTTTTTGTGCCTTGGAGGGTTTTGTATCAGGGATTTTAAATTTTTTTTCAATGTCTGTTACAGCTATGAATGACTCAAAGTGAAAACTCCAGTCCTGCAATGATAAACCAGACCCTAAATGAGAGACCACGGAAAAGATTCAGCTCAAGATGACAACACTAACATTCAAGAGTCACTGAATGTTCAGGCTCTTACTAGGGCCATAACATCATAGAAAAGAAGAAGTAACCCAGTCTTAAGCATATACAATGCATTTGATTCAGCTGCTGAAACACAGGCTTTGAGGAGTGCCTGAAATATACTGCAGTAATTAAGACAGCAGCTTAACACCTGCAGATCTGCCAGAGATATTTTGGAGCAGCAGCTGAAGGACAAGAGCATAACTGATCATGACTCTCCAGGAACTTCTAACCAGCTGAGATAACAATGTGTGACCTACCAATTTAATGTAAACAAATGTTCTAAGAGATCCTGTCTTTTCCCAGATATAGTGCTTGGAAAAACTGGAAAGCAGACACTAATGTTCTGTTAACCAAAAATTTTCTTTTCTTTAAGAAGCCTTAAAGAAAATAATTCTTATAATCTGAACATATGCTCAAATTATAAGAAAATAATTCTTGTCATTTGAACATATTAATTTCTCTAGTAAATGTCTAGAAAATACATCTGCTTTTCTATCAAGAATTCATTTTAAAAAAAACCTTTTAACTTAATTTCTCTTGGGTTGATGTGCCATTTAACAGTAATTATGCTTCCATATTCAGATATGTAAAAAATAATGATTTATAACATATGTAAACATCATTTAAATATTATGCAGATTTAATGAATTCAGAGCTCTGCAACTGATTAATATTGTTTTGTGCTTATACACAACACAGCATCTCATGTCTAAGCATTTTATTTGAATTTAATCATTTTACCATTAATATTTTGAAAGGCTTTTCATTAATCAAGAGCTTAATCTTCTCACCAAGATATTTTGGTTGAGAAGCACAAGGTTAGCTTTTTAGGCATTTGTAGCACACACAAGTAAAAAGGATGACAAAGTAAGAAGGATGAGGATTGGTGAAACTTTATATTTTGCTTAGAAACAAACTGGTACATTGGAATCATCATAGCTTCCACAGCATAACTTCTCAAATGGATTCCGTGAGTTCAAACAACAGTGAGAAGTTCACACAGAGCTTGTGCAAAAGCATTAGCTCCTACAGAATAATGACATGCAGCTTTATCACAGCATTCATGAATTTCTTTTAGAGTAGGACCACCAAAAACTTGGAGAAAAGTTGTGCTGAAGTCAACATGAGAGGAATATGAAATGATCCATTTCTAAGCAGTCTATGTATATATATAGCCAGCTCCTACCAAGATTTCTGAAAATTTTAGGGGAAAAATTTTGGAGGAAAAATTGAATAAAAATGAAACTATAACACAAATTTCTAGGGAAGAGTTCACCTAGAGAAAGCTGATGAAAAAGTATGACCAGCTGGTGATGTTGGTTGACATAAAGGAAGAAATGGTAGTGGAGACTAATAATTAAATGCTAGATGAAAGTAAGAGGGATAGAAAAAGGTCACTAAAAGTTTAAAAAGCAAAAGTGATAAATTCACAGATAGGTATTTTGAATGCAATAGAAAAAAGGATGCCCAAACACATGTATGCCACACCTTAGTCAAGTCAAGATAAGAAAACTTACACTTAGAGCAGCAATTTGAAAAGGTATCAGTAAGTGAGAAAAAACATTTGTCAATTCCCTGAAATAAGGATTCTGTAAGTTAATCAGGATGTAAGTGAAAATGAAAGTACAAGAAAAGGGAGAAAAATCTTCCAGGTTTTTTTTTTGTTGTTGTTGTTTGTTTTTGGTCTTTTTTTTTTTTTTTAAAGAAATGAAAATTCTGTGCAAGACAGTGAAGGTGAAGCACAGGGAATCAGATGAAGTGTGACTACAAGGCTTGTAGTTATGGGATTCAGTGAAGCCAGAAAAACTGAGTCATTGAATATACTGCTTTTCTAACACTGCAGATGTCTGTAACAAAGGAAAAGTTATACAGTCAGTAGATTTTTGGCTATGCTTCCCCCTGTGTCATTCCAAGAAATGAAAAAAAACTATAAATCCCTATTAAGTCAGCTGGGAGAGAACAAAAGGAAAGATTAGCAAATATACAGAACTTAATTTCCTAGTGTAACAGTCTGAAGCACAACATGCCAAGGAGCCTTATTATAGAAAAAGAAAATACACCTCAGTGTAGCAACACACAAACTTGCCAGGTCAATTGTCTACCTACTTCAAATTCTAAAGAGACAATCAACCACAACTGAGGGGGGTGGGGAAATGAAAGCTGTATTGGAGAAATTTTTGAATGTCAATTCTCCAGCATAATGAAAATTGCTTCCAATATGCAAACTGAAATGATAGCAAAGTTAATTAGTGAATTTACTCAACTCTGATAAACCACTGAATAAATTTTTGAATCATTTGTATGCATGTCTAATTGTTCTGCCACAATACAGTACTTCAGCAGATGAAAGGTGATGCATGACAAATTTTTATAGACATTAAAATATTGTAAACATATGCATCCACACCCATGTAAGTTTTATTAACATCTATTTAATAACCTCCCACTCAGAGAGATGCATCTATGGATTTCCAGAAAATAAAATGTATTTTTTCCAGTGAAACAGATCTGTTCTTCATATTGATGATTCTGGCAGACATAAAATGTTTGGCCCTCTTCCTCTGAATACTGTTTGTAGTGCTATTTTACCTTCCTGCCATTTATTTTATATATATGCAAATACATATATCTACATGTATGTCTACATATGCACGTATATACATACATACACATGCACATGTGTATTTATACACACGTATAAACATGTACAAACATTAAAACCATACAAAAAATATGGACATATTCTCCAAGGAGGCTGGAACTCTCATAATTTCTCAAAAAGTCACCCTATGCAACATGAACCTTCTCTTTCTTTCTTGCCTTCCCTCTTTCACCACCCCCTTTTAATCTCTTCTTTCTTGTATTTCTTTAAGGCTTTTGATCCCCTCTCCTCACCCCTAGATTTATTTATCACTCATCTATTTCATTAAACAAAACACAGAGAAAAGAATAAATTAAATATAGAAATTTCCACTCCAAAGAGTGTGAAAAACATTCCTGTTTTCACAAATAAATAAATAATTACATCTTCTTTAAAGAGAGAAAAGTACTTGCAATTCTACACACACAGACATAAAATAATTGACATAAAAGTAGAAAGCATAATAGACGACTGGTTTCCTGTTGTCCTGCCTGTGGAACACTCAATGTTCCTTGTGATCTTGGACATAAAAATAATTTCACATGCAATGTATGAACATTATAAAGTAACACGTCACAAACTTAATGATGCACAGAACTAAGGGGAAAAATAAGTTTAATTAAAAACATTTTTTTGGTGAAATATGTATTTCAGTTTTAAAATTGCTGTTTTGCAACTGGGACAGATTTAAAAAAAAAGACTAAACTAATATAAATGTCTATTTTAATGTAAGTTTTTTTGCACTTTTCCTGCCTCTGGGTTTATGTTTTTTTCAATGGTGCTAAGACTGTAGAAAGAAGCAACTAAAAATCAGAACAAAGTATAAATACAGAAGCAAAACCTTGAAGTTAAACTAACAACAGAAAGTACTATATGTCTAATGTTGCTTCTTCTATCTAGTAAGCAGACAGATATTGTTAAAAACTAAAATTCTGTTCTTCAGAGTAATCTAGAACAAAGTCTTTATTACCTTTAAAATTCACATTAAAACTTACCTCTGTATCCTTACTGATCAACAAAGAAGGCCCAGAGATACTTGAATTCTCACCTCCTTCAGAAGGAAGAAACTGGTAATTCACAGTCTGATAAAGAATCTATAAACATGAAATAAATATTACAGTTTGCCAGTTAAATAAGGCAATGAAAAATTATGACTGATTTCAGAGGAAACCCAAGAAACTGATATAAAGGCTTCCATGATAGAAAAGGGGGCAGGAGAAGATGCAAAGAAGAAAACACAGCATCCCTGACATCCTCTCACTGTTGGAGTCCCTAGACAAAACAACCTTCCCTTCTCCATGAATTTTGTGCAACATTTTTCCCACAATCTAAGATTATTTTTTTTAAAGCTTTATGTACCATGCTGTACAACGTAGAGGAAAAAAAAATGTCATGAAAACATCCATTACCTGAACTGAGACTGAGGCACTGGGCAACTCCACAAAGACAAGTGTTCTACAGGACAGCAGTTTGGTGAGCAAAAGTTCTGCACAGAACTTGCACCTTCACACACTGCTTGTACTCTCACAGACAGTTCTGTTCAGGGGATTTTTTAAGGAAAAGGCTACACAATTGCAGCTGCCTTAATCAGGCTGCACATGTGCTGTAGCTATGACTCCCTTCTCCCCCATTCTTACATTCTGTGTCCAAAGACCTCTAAGATGTTTCTATTACACAATTATAAATCTAAGAACACTGTGAATTCTTAGACAACTAAGACAATTAAGAACTCAAGTCATAGTATGTAGGCCAAGCCACAATTACAGCGAACAGAAATTTAACATTTTGACAACCTAAATTACTGCCCTTCAATTTCAAATAAAACTTTTGCTATGTCACCTTGACATAAGTTGTATTTAAATGCCACAATTATGTGTTCTCACATATATACTGCAATCAGTTCAACACCTAACATGATTCTATCAAGTCAGTCATTGCAGAGTTAATAAAGATTGCTCAGACACAAAGCCTCTTGTAGATGTTAAAACCATTACATCATTGAAATCTGTGAGAAAATAGCATATTGGGTAAAGATCACAAAATTCATCGAATAAACCCTTAATAGACATTTATGTGGGCATTTAATGAAGATGCATTATAAAGTGTAAGTACCTGGAAAATATTTTAAAATTTCATCAACTGCATTTTTAAATTAAATGTTTAAACCAGGCAATCAATAAAGAAATTAAAAATACTAAAGATAGAAAACACAACTGCACTCCCACTTCAGAAACCAATTCATCACACAAAACTGCTTGGAAAGAGACCTCATTTGCTGAAATATAACAGTGAAAGTAGAACAGTAGAGCAGAACAAATATAAATATACTGGAGGGTAGAACTGAAGGAAACAAACTTGAAAATGAGCCCAAGTGCCCTTCACTTTGGTAGGTACTGAACTTCCCATAGAGAAGCTCCAGAGGCAGGTACCTGTGTTTGCAGCGAGCTGCTCACGGCCAGCAGCGCCTCTATGGCGCAGGGGGGACAGTGTGTCAGGGCAAAGGCCATGAGCTCCTGGCGCATCCCCAGGTCCTGGTAGCCTTCGGACTGCCCCAGCTGACTGCACACCTCCCAGCTTTTAGAATAACCTGCAAGGAACACAAAACACACTTCCTATCACAACTGAAAGGAGGATGCTGCCCAGTTCTTACTGGATGAGATAAAGGAGGGCATGTGGTATTTCTGTCAAGGCTTAACATCCCCAGGAAAAGGAACCATAAAGGCTCCATAAAATAGAGAGGTAGCCAACTTTAGACTGACCAAATACATAAAAGACTAATTTTTATCATACTGTAGATAACAATAAAATAGGCATCTGTAAGCTTACATCCTGTACTTTTACGTATTACAATAAGAAAATCCTCATTTATTTCACCTTACTGGAGTGTCTGTAAAAAACCAAGTACAAAATACATCACTTGATTTATTAAAAAAATCTCAACACATCTTGAATTTTCCCCCTTCATTCTTAAAGCAGAAAAAAAGACCCAAAGAAACAAATCCCATCTTCCTTAGGATTTTGACACATGTATTTCATTTACCTCCACTCATACTGTCCCATACACAAATATATAAATATCTTAAGAGTTTTGATGTTTTGATAGTAAGGTAGACTTCTAAAAGACTTGCACTTTCCTGCTAGCTGCAGTCACAAGGTTTTACCTGTCTGAGGAGGCTACAGTGTAGAGAGAAGTAGAAATTTTTGTTCCCAGAGGCATTCAGAAAAGCTCCCTGAGATTACACATCCAGTAGTTCAGTACATCCTTATTCCACGTAGTATTTGCTGTTTGTGTCTCTGTTCCATTTCATTAAAATAGCAGTTACACCTTGTTAACTGGCATTGAATAATCTGAAGTAGCACACCTCACAATAAGACAAAAGTCAGAACTGAAATTTCCACCTCCATCACCTCATGCATCCCTTATTCATTCACTTCACCTGTGGCCATGAGCTCCTGGCAATGCATACTAGCTGCTTTGTAGTCCTGGAAACTGAGAGCCTGTTCCACTAAAAGGATTAAAACTTGACCTTTTCTCTCCATCTGATCATCTCCTGTAATAAAAAAAAAAAAAATCAAACTTTTTATTAATTAATTGGAATTAATGGTCAACTTAAGCTTACCATTTTATTTCTTAAGAATTAACTATATACCACAATATGAAAAGCCCCTCTTGAAACTGAAACAAAAATAAAATTACCTGTGTTTTCCTGAGGGAAAAAATAAAAGGAGCTGGTATTTAAAAAAAACATTGGTAGCACAGCTAGCAAAAAAACCCCAAACCAATTAGCATTTTATGTCAAGGTTAAAAAAAATAAGGTTCTGAAAGTTGTATTTATGTGCTGGCCGAAGGATCAAAACTGATATTTAAGCAAAGTGACATATAAATCAAAATCCTGACAGTGGAAAAAAAAAAGTCTATGTAGTGTAATAGAAGAAAAGAATTTAAATGTTCGCTTTCTTATACTATACAGAGACCCATTTTAAATTACCACTTCATGGCCACAAATAATGCATGAGATGCAGAAAATGTAAGCATTTAAAAATCTGTAACCTCGTGAATTGAGCGAGTAGAACTGAAACTGATTTTTCCATATCACATCCATCTCAGTCACCAGACCTTCTGGACAATGCCTCTTCCACTAGTTATCAATCAAAAGTTACACTTTAGATACTATTGAAGCCTTCTGACTAAAGTTTCATCAAGAATCTTTGTAGAAAAACATCCTGACCTCAATTTTAATACATCAGCATTCACAGATGAAAATCTAATGAGACAGCTTATCTCCATCGCAAAGCCACTGATAGTCAATACAAACAACGTTTATATCTGTCACCCTTTAATAGTCATCTACATTTTTTTAAGCTTTTTTCAATTTAGTGCAAACAATTTGCTGGCATTAGTTTGTCCATCTTGTGCTCAAAATACTGTGTATGTCCATGCACTCTATGAGAAGGTGATAAAACATACACAGGAAAAATAACCTATTAATTTAGGAAAGAATTTTTAGAATAAAAACAAGCGGACTGTTTAAGTGCAAGCTTCTTGCTCATGCTTCTTCTCTATTATTAAAAGCAATTTTATGCAGTCAGTGTTGTTACAGTAATTTGAAAAGGGCACTGGTTTATGAAACTGTATTACTACAACTTGTGAAATGCAAATATTTCAGAAGGTTAAAGAGATCCAGTTTCAAAAACCATTTAAAGAGTACATGTTCTTAAACTGCATAGCTGTTATTTTTAGCTCCACTTTGCAGATCCATCACCACGGACAAAGCACATTTCTTTTTAAAGCTTTCTCAAAAGGAAACCTGTAGCAGTTGCACTACAATGACATTCAGGCAAGTCAAGTTACCCTAATTACTGAACTCAATCAAGGCTCCCCTAATCCCTGCACATCACGACTAACTCAGCTGGGAGAACAGGTTAGCTTCCCATCATTTTATCTTCCAGCCTCCTGCTCAATATACTGCCAGCCCTCAATGCTGCAAATTAATTACATTCAAGGCTCTCCTGTTGCAAAATTATACCCTCTGGAACCTGGGAACCTCTCATTCGGGCAAAAGCAATTACAGATGACAAAGAGGTGCTTCTATCCTCACCAGCTAAATGTGAACTGTCATTCCTCTAAGCGAGGCACACGTACTTGCCACTCACCTCCTGATGCCCACTTCACCCTGACAGCTTGACTTCTTACAGAGAGATCTGACTAAGTAGCAGACACAAAGGAAAGTCAAGAGAAACAGTCAAACTATTACCCCTCAGATTTCAGGCAAAATAATCACTGCTATTTATGTCCATTTAAAAATCAGTGGGACTGAAGGAAAGAAAGGAACAACATTTGGACCAAGGAACAGTTTCTTTAACTGTGCTTGAGCAGCTGCATGGTATCAAGTCCCCCATCCCCAAAGTTTCAGCCAAGGACTTCTGGTGCACGACGATAAAACTCTGCATGTTTTACAAAAGCACAAGTGTAAAAATAAAAGGATAACTCACTAACACTTCCATTACCTTGGCACTCACTGTTATTTCAGAGAAAACCACAGGCTCCAGTGTGACTCAGTGAATCCCTGAGTGAAGCCTTTTTCCACACAGCTCTCACTAACCACGCAGTGACTGATAATGCTCACTGCTGCGGTTTAGTTGTCATCTTCTATTCAGACGTAGAAAAACTCACTGTTTCAGCTTTGTAACACATCATTTGATGGTATTTTAATAATAAAGTCTCATAAAAGGAAAAGTTTTGAAGTCTAAATTGTCTTCCTTGCCATTCTGACAGCTATCCATGACTTAAAGCCGAGATAACAATGACAAAATTCTTCAAATGGTGACCTGATTATACTACATAGTAATTCTGTTTCAAGCCTTAATGATAACACCTGACATACAGATTCAAATCAAATTTAGAAACTGCAAAGTGGAAGGGGATAACCTAAATGATTCTGAGGTTATAATAAAAATAACGAGAGAAAAAACATGAAAGCTTGGAAATAACAGAATATTTTTTTCCTTGAGAAATAAAGGATATTCAAATACTTTTTAAAAGCTTGGATCCAATCTGGATTATATAAAGAAAAAAAGCTTACTGAAATACTTTGGGTAAAATGCATGCTATTTGTGAGTGGATAAAATAACATTATCCTGAATGAAATCATGCCATTAAAACTCAGAAGTCAAATGATATCAAGATTGTACTTCAGAAATTCCATGTCACCTAGATTTAGGTGATTTAGGACATCAGAAGCCATCTAAGTTGTTAATTCCAAATGCAGGAAAGTCAATCTTAAGAAAGACAGATTTCAAAAACAAGCTTTAACTAAGGAATCTTAGCAAAGTTTAAAGCTAATAGATATGGATATCCATATAACTTATGGATATTAAAATTAAATAAATTACCATAGACAGTTGTGAGAAAAGGGAATAATGGAGACATTTCTAGAGAATCTGACAAAGGAAATAATGACCAACACTCTTTTTGACACACAGGAAGAGTAGAGAAGATGCTCCTGATTTCTGATACAGAAACATTCTCCTACTTTTTTTTTGCACACATCTACTCAAGTAATTGCTTTAAGTGAATTCGTCACACCCATTCTTAACAAAGTGCACAAATTAAGCGAGGATTGCAAGACAGAGAGCAGCTCCAGATCCCTGAGCATGTGCAGATTTTCTGGCTGTCATGCTGAGCACATTCCTCCTCACTCACTTTACCCATCTGTGAAATTAAGATAACAGTTGTGGGCTTACTTTACAGAGGTAGTGACATGAGGCTTAAGTAGAGTTCACTGTAATTAATCAAATACTTTAAAACAATTAAGAAGCTAGCTGATATATCATTACCTAAGCAAGATTTTAAGTTTGATAAGTATGAATATAAATTCTATTACTCACTTTCAGTGCTGCTCTCAAAGGAAACTGTATTCAGAATCCATAGTTCACAAAGCTCCTTAATAATGACTCTCTGCAATCTACCCTTGCATCCACAAGAAATACATTCTTTTAGAATTTAAATTAAAATATGTACGTTCTTAGGATTTTATAGGCTATCTATTTCATACAAGAAAATACAGCATATGCTTGATGCTCTATATGGACACACACGTGAAAAATTTACATCGACATGGACAGATGCAGCAAGCAGGTCTTCCCAATCAGCAATTATACAGAGCGGAGTGGCAGGGGAAGCAAAGAGGGGAAAATACTGAAACTAATTTCTCCACTGAGCAGACAAAACACAACACAAAGTGGATTTGGAACAGAAGGGACCACAACTTCAAACACGCACAACCGATACCACTAAGTATGTTCCAGAGAACAAAATCAGAACTTCTTACACAGCAAAGGTGGCTCATAGATCAGGGTAATTGTGCAAGCAGTGAAAACCAATTAAGGACAAAAACCAAATCTTTCTCCTGGCAGCATTATATCTAATTCTTCATTAAGTCCATAAAGTTCAATCCTCTTTTTCAAAATCCAGACCCATCTGAAAATATCTCAATAAAACCATTTGCTTTCATCAGAAGCTGTTAGAAATCACGGTACCCTTTCCCAGTAGTTTTACACCTTCAAACAAAGACTATCTATACTAAAACTGCAAGGAAGGTTTACCTTTTCTAATATTAAATTTAAAATATACTAATTTAAAAATCTTAGAATCTGTATGCAGGATCTGCCCTAATGTCTACAAAGTAATTTGTGGAATAATACTGTGTTTGTTATCACAAGACAGGGATACCAAGTCGTAATATAACTCTTAATCATATTAAAAACAGTACTAATAATATTAATTAATATAAATAATTCATTATACCTCAGTAACTTAAATTACAAGTTGACAGATACATAAATACCATTTCTACATGTCTTGTTTCAATTTGTGTTTTTAATCTCTACCATCAAATTATACAGCACTCCTCATTACAGACTATGATTAAGGCTATACCAGCATTACACTTAAAAATTGTTTTAAAAGTTACTAATAACCTAGCTATTCAAATTCTAAGACTCTCTAAATTCAGGGTAAGGTTACCTATTCTATCACTCATCAGAGGTACAGAGAGGACCAAAGAGTAATTTCTACAGCCTTTCTTAAATAATCTCGGAAAATATTCTATTTACATGCATGCTTTGAAACTATGACAGTCATGTTTCTTTTGCATGCTACTGGCTAATCTTGTGGATACTTGTCAGTGGGCTAGAGAGTCAGGCACAAAAAATCTGCAGTAACAGTGGTATGCCGTTTACAGCTTCCAAATCCAGAAAAGCATGCAAACAAGAACATCTTAAAAATACAGAGTTTCTTAAAATTAAATAAATCTGTTTTCAATAGACCATCTTCTACAACAATTAGGTTTAGATAAAATTCACAACTATGGCATTCTCATACCAAATCTGTACCTTACTCATAAATGAATGTTCTCTACAGATAACAACTTTCCATTATAAGCAATATACTTCGGTGACAGTGAAACGCTTTTTAATCACAAAATCTTAAAACTACATATGTAAAACAAAATTTAAAAAACACCTCATCACATCCCCCACCACAAAAGGTCACTACTGAAAATGCTGTCTTGCTGTATTTTCCTTTCAGATAAATAAATGTTATTCTATAAGCAAAAGATTACTTTGAAAGTGACCAAGTTACTTGTATATTTAGCATAAGGGAAAAACGTGTAAATAGTGTATTCCTTACCAAGACTCACTCTTGAAATATAACTTTGCCACGAAAATTTCCTACTTACCATAGGAGCAACCACCAGCATTACTCCCAAGGTTAACCACTGAAGTCAGAGAGCCCAACACTCACAAGATAAATATGTCACCACTAGAGTAAGTAGTTTTTAAATAATTCACCTTTTGAAAAATTAACCATTAAGGTACATATCAGGGGCATTGTAAATCCTACAGCTAAGGCACTAAGGTAATACTAGTGGACAAAGCTTTATAGAATCTCTCTGGATATTAGTTTTCCTTCTTTCACACAAAGAGAATAATTTAGACTTAAAAAGAAGGTAAAACAAAAACCAGCAGCATTAGCACAAAGAACCCAGAAGATTAAGAAAAATTCACAGATTTTAACTTGTGTGGGACAAAGCAGAGAGGAGAAGGAAAGAGCAGTACAGTAATCTTGTCATATGAAACAATAAGGGAGAGTTTGGGGTTTTTTTCCCCAAAAGCGTTACAAGCAAAGAAAAAGAAGTTACAACTGTCACTCAAAATTTTTTATGGATTACATATTAAATATGTAGATTGGATCCAGCTACTCATCATGGTACCATCCCATCCCCTCTTCCACCTTTCACGTAGCAGCACTGTGCTGACCAGAGTGAGGATGTTTTCTGTGACTCCCCTCCTTAGGACCAAGGTATCTTGGAAGGTCAACAGCCAAATTTCCTCTGTTCTCAACCTCACACAACTGTCTCTTCCTTCCTATTTAAAATACTATGCAAAAAATTGCCAGTACTAAGCCTCACAAAACCATGAGAAAAAAAAATCTTAAATTATTTAACAAATAGAGAGGGAGAAAAGAATTAGCCCGGCATATTTTAGTGACAAAGCTGGAATGCATTGCTTTTATATGCCATGCTGCATAAAATATAAAACATTTTATATTTCTATATTCTATTTCTACATCATAAAAATACAGCAGTATGGTGTTTACAGCTGCACTGATTACGTATTTTTTAAAAATCAAAAAAAATCAAAAGGCAGATACTTTAGGTAGGCCATAAAAAAACACATTAAAAAATCCCCTTAATATCCTCAGGATTCAATCTTTGAAGATGTTCATCTCCTCAAATGAATACTCAACTTAATGCATTATTTTTAGTGCCCAAAGGAGATACATGCAGCATAGACTGCAGTCTAACAGCTAAAATTCATGCTTTACAGATTATTTTTCTCCCTGCATTTTAAATGCAACTATTATTAAATCAGGCTACCTTATTTACCAGAGGTAATAGCAGTCACAGTAATTTCAGTAAATTCCCTACCAATTAAGTGTAAAACAAGATATTCTCAGGCACAACTCCTCTGATCTGAAATCAGCTTTTACTCCAACTCTAGATTGGAAAAGGCATATTTTTATTTCAGATACTAGCAGAATGTAGCAGCTGACCATTTCAGCTGTTTTACAGATGAAATATTCCACTCATGTGAAATGCTTCATTCCTCCCCAATGACTGCTCTTCCAGGTGACTTTTTAGTGGTATCTTTGAATGCATATTCCAACAATAAACTCAAATGTCCTAAAGCATTAACATGAATGCTCACTGCACTGCAGTTCAGTGTCTTATTAGCACAGCTTACCTGCAACCCTCAGCAGGTTTGCCAGTCCCAGGAGCTTAGCAGATTGTTTATAGTTTGTTGACATCTGAGCCAGACAGTCCTTGATGAGACTGAGTCGATCGGAGCACAAACGCACTGTTGAAAGGAGAAGTGGTTTAGAGACTGCACAAATGAACTTGACTGCTGTGTTCCTGCTCAAACAGCACAGGACAGAAGGACTGCTGGGGAATATAAGAATGCAAACACAATCTGAAAAACAGCTCAAAGCTGCTTGCATGCAGATCCTCAATTATACCTGTAAACAGAAAGTTAAAATAACACCACAGGATATCCAGCTCCAATCATTAGCAAGTCAGGTTGTGAAGGGAGCAAAAAGAGGAAAACTGACCTGAATGAAAACTCTTTTTTGTTTTGTGTTTTCACATTTACTCTTTCAAAATGTGTACAATTAACTGATATACCTTTATACAATTTCTTTTAATTATAATTTTTGCAACATCCCGTAAGACTGCAATCACAGGCACTAACTTTTGTTTAGAATGTTGCAACTAAGATTTCATTTATTTAGTATGGACAAGATACATCACACACACTGAAAGAACTATCATTAGCAAATGCTTCAGTTCTTTTCAATTTACTTAAAAATTTCCTGAGAAAGTGGAAGGACAGTCAGCAAATCACCAGGTTCTTTCAACCATATCCTGAGCAGCTTATAATTAGTACTATGTTTCAAAAGAAAATTTACCAAGAATTAAACAACTATTTTAGCTGCATCATTTAATATCATGAACTGATTCAAGTGCTCTATTTAGCTCGTTAGTGGGTGGCTAACTTCAGGCTGCTGCTCTAGAAGGTAATGCTTTCATACTATGCAAGTTCTCAGAGCACAGAGGAACAGCATGCAGATATCCCACTTAACACTCAGTAAGAGTGAATGGCTGCATGGGGATAAACGCTGCATTAGCATATTGGGCTTAAAACAGGATATTAGGCCTCTAAATAAGAACAAAGACATATTAGTATAATGCAAACTATTAATTCTGGAAATTAGACTAAAATGAATAAGGATGGAAGAGCAGGAAAAGGTCATATTTTTAGCTTCATTTTTAATATTCTATCACAGGCATATAGTATTCAACTAGAAAATGTTTTCAGTCACTGATTATTTAAGCAGCAATTTTTTAATAAGTAATATAAGTAAAAGTAATCTGATATAATACTGTGGGTCAAACACTTAAAGATGGATTTGTCTTCACATTTTATTTTAAAAAGGAATCTTCAAACCAGATTTTATTACAATATAGCATAATGGTAGTTCATAAACTTAAACTGTTAACTTTGCTAAAATAGAAGTGGGGGAAGACCCACAGAAAACTAAACACAGAACTACAAATAAAAGTCTATTGCTGCAAGAACAGTTGATCCTTAGTGCTACTTTAATGACATTCTATCAAAGTAACAGATCATTTAAAGGTTTTCATTAAAACTTGAAAATGTCATTTTAATCTTATTAGATTAATTTGATCTACATAAAAGATACTGAAGCAAGGATGTCAGGATCATTAATGAAATTACATGCATGATTTCACATATTCTAATTAATCTAGATCAGTTGTATTACATATTCTGTTAATGCAGCATTATGTCACTACTTTTTAAAAATGTTATCTCCATGTTCACATCAAAAAAAGTTGAAGAAAATACATGCACTTTTTTACAGGCTGAACAAACGGACTGAAAAATAATTTTACACTAGAAATCCACAGGCCAATACTGCAAGGTCTAAAAATTAGACAGTCTCAGGCCAGAAATTTTAACATTTCTGATTATAACATTTGGAGCATCGATTCACTTGAATAAATACTTGGAAAAAAGGAGAACAAAAAGAGAACACCAAAGTAATGGAACAGCTTCTGAGAACATGTACTTCATTTTCCATTAAATGGAAAGCACCAGAAATGCTTTCCATAAATCCCAGTATTTCTCTGCACAATGCCTGAAGCAAAACATTATCATCAGCACATCTCATGGTTTAGTGCTCATCTCTGCCAGTTCCATGAGGGGGGTTCATGTGATTTCATTGTACATAATCATAACTTCTTTCCAACCTTTGTCCAACAACTTTCTGTTCCACTGGAGTTGGAGCTACAGAAGATTTAGTTTTAAGCACATCATCAGAAGAAATACCTTGTAAAAAGTTCACTTCCACTGTCATTTGTTTTTATATACTTCAGAATGAAACAGCCTAGTGGAGACATGAAAACTGCCTGACATGAAGTACCCCTCTCCTACCTGTTATTTTAAAGCACACAGCCAAGTGAAGATTATTTGGCAAATAAAAGATGAGCTCAATTTCTGTTCAAGTCATCAGGAGTTTCATATACTCGATATTCTATTTTAAAGTTGTGCTAAAAATCAAAAAACAAAGACACCATATGCAAATATCCTTCTTACCTCACAAGCTAAAAAATTCTATTAAAAATACCGTTTTTTCTATGTGCCTGTAAACTGCTTAGAGGCAGTATATGGACTCTTTATTTTAATCATAGCACACTTATGTAATAGTAACTATTTCTCATGCATATTTATGCCTGTGATTCAAGTAATCATATCAAGAATAACATTATGCATTACCTTGCAGCGGTAATATTTTCACACCAAACTCTTCCAGGTAACCCAGAGCACGAATGAGGTCCAGCTCCTCCTGAACAGCACTTGGGCTGTCTTCAATAAGTTGTAGACAGCACCTAAATAAGAACAAAACACATTTTTCTGAAGTCTGATGAAAACATTTAAAATTAAACTTGAGGGAGAAGTTAACTGGTGAGTAAAACAAAACAAAACAACCACCAGCAGTAATTAACTGTACTTATGAAATGTCAGAATACTCACTCCTTTTGTAATGCACAGGAGAAGTGTTTGACACAGTCTCTCTCTTATAGTTGGCTAAATATTTTAACAAATTTCTATTCTGGCCTTGCCTTCAACTGGTTGTTATAAGCACATCACCTAAACCCTCCTGAATTTAGATCTGCAATGAATTTATACATGATGTTGACTTAAATACATGACTATTTTGGGAAATATTTCTACTACCACTATCATGTTTTGGTACTGCCATATAGTAGAAGATAAAAGCAAAACACTGTGAAGGGCACATGGCTGGGTCATGTCCAGCCTCTCATCCACAGCATCCCCAAGTCCTTCTTGGTAACACTGCTCTGGATCTGCTCATCCCCCAGCCTGGACTGGTAGAGGGGGTTGCCCAGATCCAGCTGCAGCACCAACACTTGGTCTTGCTGAACTTCATGAGCGTTATCAGCTTCATGTCTTGAGCTCATCCAGATGGCAACTCATCTCATTTTAAATGGCTAAAATCACCATACACATTCAATTAGGAAAGCATTTGATTTGTCCAGTCTATCATATTTTTTCTCCACTCGTTAATTAAGAATGTACATTTTAAATCAAAACCAAAACTTTATGAACATCCCATCTGAACCCATCAGATATTTCAGGCATACTAACAAGTATTTCAGGGTGAAGATTAAAATAGGAGGGAAATAGAGAAGCTACAGAGAAGCTGGAATTTTCTGCCTGGGGAGGTGGTAGAGTCACTATCCCTGGATGGGTTAAAAAAAAAATTGGATCTGGCACTCAGTGCCATGGTTTAGCTGAGGTATGAGGGCATGGACTCAATGATCTTAAAGGTCTCTTCCACCCCAGTGATTCTGTAAATATATTCCACCTAAACCAACTCATTCATGAGGGCTACTAGGAGACCTACACACAATAATCACTCAAAGAAACTCAAGTTAAGTTACCATGAAACAACTGATTGAAGGTGAATCAGAGAAGAACCAAAACATTGTTCCAGATTACAATGCAAGATGTATTCTATTGCCATCTGTATGGCAGTTGTCTGATGTCAAGTGGGCAATTCTTATCTCTCTTCCTGAGTGATCATATTCAAGGTCTTTCAGCAGGGGACATCTGCTGATAAGAGGCTATTGAATGTCACCACACAACTGATAAGAACTAGAACATCCCATTGTGAGATGCTCTGCCCAGAGGGAGGAGCCAAGCATTCCTACACAGATATAATCTGGAGATTCTGACACGCCAGCACAGCTCTTCTCCACTGGACTTCCCAGAGGAACAGCAGCTGCTGCTACTTCCACGGATCTGCGGAGGAAGAATTCACCCCTTTCCTACAGGACTCCCCTGCTCCAACAGAACCACGCCTGACACTCCAGGAGGACTGCAGCCCCTTTTCCAACTGGACTGCTACCAACACCCTGACCCACAGGGTGTCAGGTTGTGTTCAGACTCTGTCAGTGTTGTTCTAGTGTATTGCATTGTTTTATTTTATCTTTTTTTTTCCCTTCCCTATTAAAGAACTGTTATTTCCTGCTCCCATAGTTATTGCCTGAGAGCCCCTTAATTTAAAATTCAGAGCAATTCGGAGGGTGGGGAGGGTTTGCATTCTCCACTTCAGGGGAGGCTCCTGTCTCCTTTAGCAGGAACCTGTCTTTCCAAACCAAGACAAACATGTTACTAAACAGAATAAGCACAGGGCCACACATTCATAGCAAGTATTTGAGCTATGAACCATGTATTTTGAAATATCACCATAAAACCCTAAGAGAGAAAAGCTGGTCAGAGAATGCTTAGGTATTAAAAGGGTCTTTAAACTCCTTGCATTAAAAGCAACACTACTCTATTTCCAGAGCTTGTTTATGAAAAAGATTCTCAACAGAAGACTGGGGGGTGGTGATAGTAGCAAATAAACCCTAATGCTATGACAACATTACATCAGTTGTGTTTATGCATATGATAGTTGTAAATGTACCTGGCCAATTCCATACAGCTATCAGTCAAACTGGTTGAAGAATTGAAATATTCTCTACCAGCAGCCAAAACCAGTTCAATGCTTCTGGCATAGCTGACGCGGTACTGCGGCTTTCCTTTCGATGAACTTGGTACATCCACTGACCAAACACTGCAGTGCATCATTTGCCCAGCCAGGTGGATATTGTCTATACTGCTTGAGCATAAGAGACTTTCAGTGAATATCTAAAAGAAAGAACAGTAATTTAATAACCTGCAGGAGCAGAAGCTTCAAATAAGCTTTTCTGTATTGTATGGCTTTAACCCCTTTGAATGCAAGGATATCTGAAGTCAAAAGAATATATTCAGTCCAAGCAGAAAATCTAACTTCTATCAAGGGAAGTATTTCTACAATGCACTTAAGTAAAGCTAAGATTAACTAGTAGCTAGTTTCTTTTTACTGGAAGTTTAAAAAAGAAGCATAAAAACTGTCTTTTTACAGTATGACTTAAGACACCAAAATATACCTACATTCTGAGGTATTAATACAATGTAAGAATCTGAAAGGGCAGTTCATTATTAAGACCTTAAAACCAACAATGTAAGAGAAGAAATTTTGCATTCCTAAAGTAACTATAATTATTTAGAACTGAGTATATAAGATGTTCTTTAAATTTCAATCAAGACTATCTTCAAAGAATGCAAACTCATATAATGCTGCATCTGCTACAAAGCACCTGATTCATTTCAAGGTAGAAATTTTGCCCAATTTAAGACACTCAACCTCAATTCCTTAAAAAATAATTTATTTTTTTCTTGAGCATAGTCATTACTGTGCTAATGAAAAGGAACATAAAAAATGTAATCAAGGTTTAAAAGTTTGTAACAAATTCAAGAGGATAAATGAATCATAGAAGAGCCAAGGTTGGAAGGGATCTCAAAAGATCATCTGGTCCAACGTTTCATGAGAAAGAGGGCATGAATGAGACTATTTAACACTCTATCCAATCATACTTTATTTCAAGATACTTATTTTCTAAGAACCTCTCCAAACCATCCCATGCTCTGCAAAGGAAAACAGTTCAGTGCTTCTTAAAGAACATCACACAAGTGGATTATCTTCCATTTCACAGCAAATCAATCCTCAAGGAACAGCAAGAGATGCAAAATATCCCTGACCCTTCCTCCTCAAAGATCACACACAGAACATTTACCTCCCTTAAAATTTATGAAGTCAAGAGGACAGAATTCACTATGCATGGGAAAAAAGAGAGTAAGCATTATGCTAAAAGAATACCCAAACCTCACATGGGATTGCAAATCCTTATTGTCTCATCAATTCATCAATTTTGAAGTCATCAAAGTATAATTGCATATGACAGCACTACATTTCAAAGCATTTTCAGCACTCCTACATAATTTTTTTCCAAATCCTTTCATTGTTTCTTTTTTAATCATATGTTTCAGAGTTTAAAAAAAATGCTAATAGGAAACTTACATTGAGATCTGAATAAAGCAAATGCCTTATTTGCAGAATGCTCTAATATTACATTTTTTTAACATGCACTTAAAAGAATTTCAAGTAAACTAAGTTGCAGCCTACCACAAAATCATGACTATTAAACATGTTACAGTTTTTCTAGCTGTACAACTACAGGAAAAGAGTGATTTTTCTCATACTGAAGTTGAATAGCATTGTCTTTTTCCTTCTTTTTTTTTGTCCTAATTTGCTTTTAAAACTTCTCCTAAGAGCTAATCAGAGGGGTAGACATAAGCAATTAATTCTGTAAACTGCAATAAAACCTGCTTCTGTATAGATATTAACACTAATTATAGGTGACATACTAATTCATCTGAAATAAATTGCAGTACTCTGAAGTGAAAATGTAAATAAACAATATATGTCACAGCAAATTCTACATCTGTCTACCAGCTGTCTTTTGCAAATACTAATGACATGGGTTTGGACTTTATGCACATGCAAGGATTTTTACCTTCATTCAAATTACATTTCTCATCTCACATAATTTTACTTCAATTGCAAGCAGCAGAAAGTCCATAATCCTATAATGATCTTGGATAATATCATCAAACCAGAACTCCATGTTTAAGAAATGCTTGAGTAAAGATAACATTTTATTTTCATTAGTCTGGAGTGTTTATTGCTAAATACATTTGTACACAGAATTACAGGCTATGTAAGAAAATCTCACAAAGTTGACTCAATTTCTCAAAAGTTGAATTTAATAAAAAGATATACACTGTATTTATTAGAGGAACTTTAGATAAAATGAATAAACATCAGAAAATTTTTACTTAAATAAAATACTGGGGGAAAAAAGGCAGTAGACAACCAAGTAACAACACAGAAAAATGTATTTACACCTGTGAACAACAATATGAAATAAGAATGTGTAGCTTACTTGGGACATAAGTCAGTAAAAAGACATAAAACTCACCTCATAGCAAGTATCTGAATGTAAGCACCTATACACTTTCTGCTGCATGTCCAACATATCCTGGAGCAATTCCTTCCACTGCGTCTCACTAACAGACGGTTGCCTACAAACATTTTTAAAATTAAATACTCACTTCTCCAACAATTTTAAAGAAAAGCAGTACATTTCCATCAATAAAATTAAGTTTTCTCAAACTTTATTTCAATATTTAATTAGAGTTTTAACCAGAAGTGGTTCAAAGACAGAAGGCTTTCAATATTAATGAAGATGAAAACAATATCTGTGGGATAAAATGGTCTGAAAACAATGCAGTACCCAAGGTTCTTTTTTTGTTTTCTGTGGGATAAGACAGGGCTTTAAGCAATCTTTCTCAGGATCCCCCAAGTAGGTTTTGATAATGTTCCACAATACATCAGGAAGTTGGAAGTGCTATCTTCCTGCTGATCTGGGAATTGCAGGGCAAAACCAAGTCTTAAACAGCAACTGAGGATCATTAAACTGCTGTTCATTGTAAGCAATCTCAAAGGACTAATCAATGGCATGCAATCACAGGAGAACAAAGCTGCAACTTGTTTTTGTTTCTTAAAATTGAGTGGTATTCAGATTCTTGACCCTCTGGATCTACGGATCTCTGCTTATCCACGAAGCTTCAACTTCTTGTGCTCTACCAAAACTTATACCAGTAAAAACATTAGGAATGCTTTTTGACATTATCTTGAGCCTTTCAGATTAAAAAAAGACCTTTTTAAATTGCACGAGCTAGTTCCAGTGAATAGTGATTTTCTCATGCGGCATTAGCTTTTACTTTGGCAAAACAAAAGGTCTCCAACAGGGGTGGAAAAATCAACATTTTTCCAACAGAGGCATTGTCTTGATCCTTCTAAAGAGAGGTTTCTAAAAGTCTTAAAAAGCTTTCAGTCTACTAAAAATATAAATACCACTCTACCACCATGGATAAACTGTTGTGCATATTTGATTTAAATAAGAAAGACAAATCACCCACAGTTATGTCTGGTTTTCCCAAAATTCAAAGTTTTTATCTGCTTATACCAAGAGCCATTTAATAATTCATATACATTTGAAAGATAAGTTAAATGAAAGATGAGTTAAACTACAAAAATTGAAAAATTATACTGGGAATATATTCTACTTGTTGAATCAATACCTAAAATCAATAAATTACCCTATTACAAGGGTTCTAAGAAAACATGCCAAAAAAAACAAATAATTATTTTACAAATCCTACACTCTCAATAAAATTCAATAGGTCTTAAAGGATCTTCTTTACAATATGAACTTTCACAGTTTATCATCCTGCAGTATTTTGCAGCCAGTATGCATTTTAAGCTTGTTTACTTGCACATGAAGATACTATAAAAGCAGGTTTGAAGGCAGGCAGAGATTTTTGACTGTGGAGAATGCAGCCAAAACACTAATCACAATAATCATCAGTTCAACAGAAGTGTTTATGTATACTGCCTGCAGGGTGAACACACAGCTCCCTGCTGCCAGGAAGCAGGCAGGCTCTGTTGCCTCAGTGCCCTTCCCCTGTGCTCCCCCACTCCCCTTGGAATACTAACTTGCGACCTGTGTGCCTGGTCAGCCTGACCATCAGCTTGCGAGCCTCCTCCGCGCTGCCCTTGGTGTCCTTGACAAAGGAAACTGGCTTCTGCAGGCCGTGCTTCTCCAGCAGCTCCGCCACACTGCAAACAGAGCCAGCCTTTCGGAGCCCTGCACAGCTGAGCAGCTACTGCTGCAGCAGCAGAACTCTGAAAGCTCTCTCAAAATATGCACTGCAAATGCAAACAGTCCCAAAAAATCTCTTACAGTATCGATTAGCCAGAGTAACTTTACCTACATTTTTTAAAATGTATTAGTAATACTGTAGGGTAAACAAATACCACCAGTACTTGATGACACACCTTCACAGTTTTAGTCTTTAATCACTCAAAGCATTATAGACTATCAAGTTCAAAACAAATTCCTCAGGTTAATCCTCTTCCTCCCCACCAAAATTAAAACAAGCAAAACAAAAAATCCCCAACCAAACAAATTTTAAAAAATCCCCAACAAAGCTCCCCACAAAAAAACCCCACCTAAATAAAACAAACCTAAAACCTCAACCAAACAAATAAAATAATCCCCAACAAAGCCCCCCACAAAAAAACCCCAAGAAAATGGAAAAAACAAAACACAACCCCCCAAACTCTTATTCCAACTAAAGTATCTCTAGAGATTTCTAATATTCAAACAGACACAACCATTCAAAATGTCTATGTTCTGAATATAAAAAACATACAGATAATCTTGTTGCATTAAAAAAGAATATAAGTTTTTTTTTTGTTTGTTTCTTATCATAAAGAGTTCCTGGCTATGTGTATTTCTGTAAGAATACAGTATTTATTTTAGCAAAATTAAATACCTAAGAATTTGTTCCAGTTCATCTACTTCATCATGAAGACTTTTAGTTTTATCTGTTTCAGGCCTGCAATGATATCACACAATTAAATATATACATACACACACACTCCTTATAATTTCCTCTTGTAATTCGTATTACATAGATATGAAGATAAGCAGTCTACCACACTCCTTGATTAAAATCAAATCTACATTTACTTGTAAATATTGAAACTGTTGGGCTTCCTGCTGTAAAGACAATTAAAATTTAGAGGGTCCCTCAGTCTTCCAAGAGCAAAGGTCTTCATTCTTTCTTAGACTTTTCTCAAACTCTCTCCTTCCTTCATGAAAAAGATACTGGCAGAATAGTATCACAGATCACAGGATATCTCCTCTTTAAGCTTTCACTTTCTTGAGCATTACTTGTCCCTCAATAGGCTTTTCTATCTCCCCTCTCTCACAGGGACGTATTGCTGCTTTTAAGTTAAGTGCAAGATGCCACTATTGTAACAAAACCAGTCAGACAGCACTAACATTTAGTCTCAATTCATCAGATTGTAAAAGTCTAAGAAACAATACAGAAGACTTGGTCTAGGCTGCTACTTTAACCCTTGTTTTGCTGAATTAACTGGTAGAGTATGCACACAGCAGAAGTATATAGATACACACATTACAGTCATAGCAGCTCAAAGGTGAACAGAATATTCCAGTAACTCTGTCCACCCTTTCGTAACTTAACAACCCTTTTTAAAGCATCAATCAACAGCTATATTTAATATTTCTAAAATATTTACAAATAACTAGCTGAAAATGTTTACCCATATCCTCTTTGTGGAAGGCATTCCAAAATATCATAACAGAGAGAGAGCTGGTCATCTCGCTCACAGCTGTAAATACACTCCAACGCCGTAATCATAAGCTGGTCCTGATCAGGAATAATTTTGGGCTGACACTAACAAGAAAAGAATGTAAACTGGTTTTTATTTCTCGCTTCTAATTCAACAGTTCCTTTTCTTTTCAATATAAAAATATGTGTACTCCAAGTAAATAAATTGTCTTAGGTGCAATCAGAAGGACTCTTGCTAACAACCTGGTAAAGTCACAATCAGAAACTTGTCTAGTTTTCTGCAGTGCAGACACTTGAAAGAACAGTGGTATGCCATTATACCCTTTCTCAATTTGTGAAGTGGAAAGGGTGCACGACAGAGGAAACATTTGTTTGCAAATCTGCTGCAAACATTTGTCAGATTTACTTAATATATACAACAGTACATGAAGAGCTAAATAAAAGAGCTGTGGTTGTGCTTTGCTGGTTGATTTCTGTCCATACACTCAGACATTCAATAGTATGCAAATATGTGCATGTGTGCCCTGGAATAATTATTAAAGCCAAAGGAGCAGCATGAAATAGTCACACAGAAGGCAACTTCAACCTTTATTCATTCAACTCTCACCTCAATTCTAATGGCCTCCACTTTATTCTTTACATTTGCTGTGGAAGGCAGGAGAGGGGGATGTAACTTGAAATCTACACCTAATAAAATTCCTCAAGAAAAAAAGTGAGATCAATAAATTCTTTCATATCCAATTTTATAAAGGAAATATGCCAGGAATTTACTTTAAACAGGTCACCAGGAAATTACTTAGAAGAATCAATTCAATAATTTTATTCTACTAGGCTAGAATCATTATTACATTAGTTTGACAGTCTCATCAAAGACAGTTTAGCTGCATTATAATTTATGGTAAAAAACTTTTTAATTAATGTTTTCTAAAACATAACAAATCTTGGGTCCAAGAAAAGGAGAAAGTTTAGAAGAATGATCTGACTTAGATGAACTAACTATTTCTGAATTCATCTCTTCAGGACAAGAATTCCCAAAGAAACCAGTAGAACCAACAGAGCTCTTTACTTACATCAGGTTTTGAATTCTGAAATATCTTCAGAGGTAGAGTCAAGTCTTCTTTCGCCAGTGTTACTAAGTATTCTTTAAAAAGGGCATTTGCAAGACCAGGGGACTGGTTTTCACAGCGGTGGAGAAAAGGGATCATCCACTGATAAACATTCTTCACGTATTTTTCATCTGAGGACTGGAAAGCACAAAGTTACAGAGAAGAAACATAAGAAAAGGTCCAAAACAAGCAATAAAAGCAAAAAACAAATGGAACCTTTTTTGATCAATATAAGTGAAACAGTTATCTTCACCTATCACAAAGAGATCACTACATCATGAAGCACTGAAGCAATCTTTCTACTGCCCAATGGCTTGGGGAAACTGAGCAGAACAGGAGGAAAGCCCACTACGTGAGGAAAGCCTGCCTTCCTCCTGCAGCCTCAGAATGAGTAAAAGACCATGCAAGCACGTCAGAGCAGCAGTGCTTTCTGTAATTCAGCAAGAATGCAAGACAGAAAAACAAGTGATGATTGGCTACAGAAATCCAAAAAAAAACAAACAAAAAAAGACCAACCCAATCTCCCCCCACCAAAAAACCCCAAACAGTTATATTCAATTTCTGAGTACTTTCCCATTTTCCTCTGGTGCTTATGTGCTTTCCATCTCTAGCTATTTTTCAACCCTTCCAAGAAGCCTTTTTCTATTCTGAAATTCCATGCTCAAGATCAATACAGAGACAAAACCACACATCTGGTGCAGAGGCAAATATCAAAATTGCTAGGCAATATTTAAAGATGCCAAAAAACATCCAAGGAACACATTCAGTGTTGTTGTGTCCGCAGCATCATCAAGAGCTACATTGAAGATCCATAAAAAAAGGCCAATGGAAAGGCAATTCACAGCTTTCAAAGTAAGATTTATTAACATTGAGTCCTCAGCCAGGGATAAAGTGGGTCTTTGAGAAAACTGAGCAAATTCAGCTTTTGTTAGAAAGAAGAAATAAATCCTACCACCACCAAAAAAAAAAAGCTATAGTGAAAATGTAGAATTTTAAAATTTTTACTGAATTACAGATGGAGGTTCACCAGAAAAATGAGCATCTTTATATACACAGGATCCAGGGTAATCCGAGTTACTGGATTTCAAGGTATACGTATTGATTTATTCAAAATACTCACATTCTTCATCAACAGTCTCAGCTTCTCAATGTCCTTCATCTCTAAAAGTTCCTTCAAAGTCAAAGTTCGATCACCATCAGTCTCATAAACCACTGTCTCAAGAGTGATCAGATTGTCACAAAGCACCTGCAGACCAGGAATGTTCCTCTCCATGCCAAGACGAACAAGAGACAGGGCACAGTCAACCTGAAAAACAATTTAAAAAACACCGCTGTACAACTGTTTGCCAACTTCAACCTGAGTCCTGTTCGTGCATCTATTTTATTCACCTGTTGCTTAATAAGCAATTTGAAGTTCCTAGAAGTTTTTGTGGACTGAATATTCCTAAATGGATTGCCCTTCTCAGCTTTATGAAGGCCACACAAAATGCTTAATCTTAGGAGAGGATATCATTATATGCTTTTACCCAAGATGCATCGTACAGAGGCATGTAAATCAGAACATTAGTCCTTCTGGAGATCACACACAGCTCATCTCAGTATATGGAATATGAAAGATTGCTTTAAACTAAGACAATCAGGTAACTGACATGCACTATGACGTTTCTAGCTGACCATGATTTAGTAATTTTTATTGTTGCATTTATGTCACAAAAACCAACGACAGTCTTTCTCCAGTGACTGAAACTACCTTTATATGAAAGGTTCTGTTTTGATTTCAAGAACACAATACTGGCTGTAAATATTCAGGCAAGGCAGACATTAGTCTTGAAGAGCAGAATGCAACTTAATTTATATGTTATATAATTAAATTGATCCTTGGAAGTTGCTTTTATTTCCATACCTATTGATTGGTTGTTAAGATCACAAGCAACTACGATTAAAAAGAGCCCTGGTGGAGTGCAGACTTGTGGAACAGAAGAACTCAACAATCAGAACTATCCTATAGTGATACTTCCAGTCACCCTCCTTTTCATGCAGCTAAATTGGCTTGAGAAGCTATAAAATACGAGTGATGAGCTCTCTTCTTATGTGCAATAGAGCTCCAAACACTTTTAACATATGCAGAAAATCAAGCAGAAATAAGCTGCATAGTAGTCCCACAGACACACAACAAAATTGCCAGGAAGAAATCATGACAGAACCATTTCCTCACATGACAGTGCCACATGTGACAGGCAAGTATACATAGCACAGCAGCATGTGACAGGTCACAGAACACATTCCCAACATGCTGTGCACAACCTTCCCTCCCTTAGTTACAAATATAAAATGCAATGGTAAACACTTTGCATGGATTACAAAGAGCTACTGTCTACTATGGGAAACCGGAATCTAGTGGCTTCATTATTTATTTCTATGGATTAATTATTTGGCTGAATAAACTTTAGAGCAAGCCTAAGTACATTGCAGAAGAAAAAACAAGTTCTTCAAAAGCCATAATGAAGTTGAGACAGAGCGTACATTACTGAGGGAAAAGTGTCCTATTAATATGCATTAAGACTATTAAGGATTCTGTTGAAGAAGGCTGTTCAGCCACCATCATTTCCTCACTGCTGTTCTCACCTGCATTGCATATTCTTCAATTTCCTGTGCTCTGCTCAAATACCAATCTGTGACGAGATCTACAGAAAGGTCAGTAGTCCTGTACTTCAGTAACTCAGGTTGTTTTTCATACAGAAACTGGCCTTCATCTTGCAAAGTTGGTTCGATAACCATCCTTTAAAAAAAAAAAGTATATGTTTAAGGATATATTTATTTATTTATTTATTTTAACATCAGTCTTTTTCCTAAAACTTCTGAAAGAAAATTATACGATCAACATACCACAGTGAGTGTTAGTTTTTGCCAGCAAACGAACTACTAAAAGATTCTGAACAGGAGATAGATCATGAAAGAAAGAATTCTCTCTACTGAACTAGTAAGAGATTTCAAACATGTGACAGATCATGAAAGAGAACGCTCTCTACTGAAGATCTGGGTTAGCACAACCTCTGCTTTCCATTTGGCTCAGTCAGTATCCCTAAGAAAGCTGAAACACAAGTTAGTGTACAAAAAGAGTAAGTGGGTCTTTCTGGGTCAATTCCCACGTTTAAAGAATTAGTAAATAAATTCTTTATATTTTTTGCTTTTATATGTACTTACCTGCATTCTTGTTTTTCACACCAGTCTTCTTCACGATGTTTCTGCTCATTCCAAGGAAGAATTTTCAATGTCCCCTTCTTGTAGCTGGTATGACAAAAAAGAGAAGCGTTACATAATTTTATGTCTTTTTAATTTGCTATGGCACTCAATTAATGGAATACAAAGCATACAAAAATATTTAAGTGAATTCATAATGGGCATGTCAGTCAATTACAATATCAATTATTTAAGATTCATTACTTCTTAGTGCAGCTTTACAAGTGTGGTTTTCCCTGCATATTATCCATACAAACCCATATTCTACCTATACCATAAAGTGCAAATAAAAAAGATTAATAAATTTTCTTACCAACCACGCTTTAAACAAAGGAAAAAACTCATTATATACTTTCAGAGTTTTTACCATTTCACACTAAGTATTCTGACTTCATATGCTGTCACAAAAGACTGAAATTAGTAAAAACCTATGATAGTCACAACTTGAAAAGAAAAATAAAATCATTCAGATTTTAGCACAAATCTTCATACTGAAACAACATATGCCCTGCTGTGCTGGTCTGAAGTTCAATCTGAGTTTCTGACTACAATGTTCTACAATTAAACACCTTCTAAATACTGAGGCTGAAGAGAAAAAAAAACCTGTTTAAGATGTAGATTAAGAACATAATGCATTATAACTAGAATGATTAGTGATGGCTTGGTGTAGAAGGCTAGCTGTTTATGCAGTATAAAACACTAGAAAACCATGTCAAGCTATGCAGAACACAAACCAATGAGGAAGATAAGAACTTTATAGGTTCTGGCATTTGTAGAAATAGGAAACAAACCACTACAAAGCAGAGACATTAGAGGTGCAGTATACCGAAACAATAAGCTATTTTGAATTTAATTCATTTTCTCCTGACCCTGAAAATAAACAGCAACAGCTATACTACAGAGACAATCTCGATTTATAGACTAACAAATGACACAATCTTCTCATCCCTTGAAGAGCAGCACTGTAACTCAGTAGCTTAAAATAAACAGAACTCCAACCAACAAATCAATTTCACAGTGTAGGAAGAGTCGAAACAATAAGCTAAAAATCAGTAACCATCTCATTTAGCAACAGCCATTAAACTCAATGAACAAAGCAAGGCATGCCCATAAACTGCCCTGCCCCATACACATCACCCAGAACACTGGTCACTCTTTTCTTTCCCTCCTCTGTGCATTAGCAAGCAATACCTTGTGTTTTAACACAGTCATTCCAACCCTCCAAATTATACATGCTGTAGTAATCCAACAGTAAAATGGTAGAGACAGGTTTGCAGATTACAGACGTCAAACAAATGAAGGAGCGAGGATGGAAAACTGCTAATTCCTGCGTCAGAGCTACAGCAACACCTGCTTTCAATTCTAGTTCACCTGAACAAGATACTCCATGCCTGTCTTTATAATTTTGCATGATGTAGCAACATCATTAAAAAATAATTCATAAAGAAAACTGCAAACTAACATTTGTGGTATAAACAGGAATAAAGTCACTTTCTTATTTTTGAAATATTCATCATCAGCCCATACCTTTTGGGGATAAGGGGTGCTGTAGTTGTTTAAATCTTAAATAACATGATTTACCAATAATTTAGTCTTTAAAACTGACTTCATAAACTGAATTAATACAGTCATATTTCAAATGTCATACCTGAGAATGTTATTATGGAAGGCTCAGTTTGTGGTGAAAAAATTCTCTTTATCAGCTGAAATGTCAAATACCAGAAAAGCCAAAGTGATTAATAATGTCTTCCAAAATATAAAATCAAGACAGTGCAAGCAGGACTTGATATTTCAATGATTATGCTCTCCTTTTCTGTGTTCTATTTAACAGAAAAGAAAGCAGCACAAAATTTGTCTATGACAATTTCATTTCTTAGCATTTTTTTTCCCATTCCCAGTAGGCTTAAAAAGACATTTCAAGGGAATGTTTGTTGGTTGGCTGGTTATTTTATTTGGGGAAGCAGTGGGTGTGAAGGTGGGGAAAAGACTGGGGGTAAAATTAAAGAAAAGTGGAAAGTTACAGGGAAATTATAGAGGAAAATGCAGTTGCTCCTCCCTGCATGGAATGAGATCAGTGTGCCTGATATCCCCCACACAATACATGCCAAGGGCGCCTAAATGAAGGCTGGAGCAGAGTGGAGACACCACGGCCAGGCTCTGCTGAAAGCCTTGCAGAGGAGAGAATTCAGCAATACTTTTTAGCTAGTAAATCACAGAGCAGCTAAAACCCAAAGGAGATAAAGGAAGATGTCTTGTTGCTGAATCATCAACCACAGCAAAAACACTCTCCTTGGACTGGTGCATATCCCCACCCCAGCATTATATCAGATGCTATACCAACATTCCCTGCCTCCAAGATGCCTCCAACCCTCACTGAAAAAGGTAAATAAGTATATACTTTTATACTAATTTCTTCACTTAAATGTAAAGAAAATAGTATGAGGAGAAGTCAGGAAAGACTCCATCACAACTTCTGGGATCAGCTGAAGCTGTCTTCTCTCCCACAGGGATGTCCATTGGGTAAGAACCATGTTCTGTGCACACGGAATGAGAATCTCCAGCTAACTTTTGTTAGGGAGTAGAGCTACATTATGTAATACATATTGCTTTGAACACGTTTTTGCAGTCAGATGCTGTCACCACCAATCCTTGAACCTCAACCTGTTACAATTTTTTTATTAATAAAGAGTGGTATTCCATAAACTGTAAGCCTGAGTCCTTCAAGTGGGCTGGCAGCCACTGGCAGTGGGGAACTTACTTGAATAAAGGTGCACAGAGCTAGGAGGGGTCTCTGCTTGGCACAGAACTGCCCTCCAACCTAGCACTACTCAGTGAAGAGTCCCCATAATGGGACACTGACAGACTGGTCTGGCATGAGGGTCTCAGACTAATCCAACATGAAGAGTTTGAGGAGACCTCTTGTTTTCATGTGATAGGGGGCTTGTTTGATTTTTCAGTTGGCCAGTTGGTTTTGGAGGTTTTTTGTTGATGTTGTTCTTTGGGATGAATTAGGAGGGCTTTTTTAAATATTAACACACCTTCTTAATGGGAGAAAAAGGTGCTGTTACACAACAAACAAGGGTTTCATTTCAAAAGCTGTTTCAAATGTCTGCAAAATTGTAGCAGAACTACTATGACAGAATAACATTAAGAGAAGATTTTCAGGTAACAATTCCAATTTCACATTACAGACTGCTTTTTCCTCCAATATTAGCTTACATACTAATGTGTTAACAATTATTCTGTCCCCAAAATTTGTAATGCACTGTGTTAAAATTATTTGATGTAGTCAAGGCCCATTTGAGATTATTTCTTTATTAGTAAAACAATAAAATAGCAACTGCTTTTTTATAAACTACAGGGGCAAGAAGACATTCAGCTGTTGGCAAGGACCAGCTAGCAACGGAAGCTCTAAAAGCAGCCTGAGGCCCTGAGCAGTTTCAGAGGCTGAAGAACCATAAAGCAAAGAACGTGCACTAGATCCTGCCCTGCCCTTAGTCCCATTCCTACCCACAGCTCCACTAAGAACAGCCCAAAGGGTACCAAGGAACCTGTAAAACAAGGTCTGACCCTCTCTCTCGGTTTTTCTCACTCACCTCTTGGCTGTCTCCACCCTTGGAAGGTATTTCAAAGACACGGAGGTGCGTACTTAAGGACATGGTTCAGAGGTGAACTTGGTGATGTTAGGTTTGAAGCTGGACTTGATCTTAAGGGTCTTTTCCAAAATAAACTATTCCATTATTCTACTAAAGAGAACACAAACTGTGCCCCTACCCCTCTCTTTCAAAATCTGGCTTTTGCAAGAGTCTTTACCTGATAGTAGAGCAATCACTTACAAAGTAAGTAAATAATTACAGTAAGACCCCTTAAGAAAATTGCAGCTCATATCACTTATTGTATTTATTCTGAAAGCAAAGTCTTGTTCCCAGCAGTCACCTGCACCTTCATGACTCTCTTAAGTAAGAGAGCTTCCCAGCTAAATAAATCTTCCTATCTAATCTCAGAAGCCCAGAAGAAAATTTGGGGAAATTTTTTTTGTTTGGCTGTTCTTCCAGTGGTTGCTTTAGATGTTATTGAGAGAAAGAAGTCATGCAAAATAGTAAGGAAGGAGGTGCATACATTTAATGGATATTGAAACTTCAAACTTCATTTTCCTCTTTAGACTAAAAAATTATTTTAAAAGAAAATTATTACAAATAAACAAATACAGATGTTTAGAATTCAAATTTAAAACCACCCCTGCATGAATGAGATCTGAATGACAAGGAACCAGGACATCTCAAAACGCACACACAACCCTAATGCTAAGATCCCTTCACATTAGACTGGAAAGGAAAAAAAAAATATAAAAAAAAAGTTAAAGAAAACTCTAGTGACCCAAGCCTGTCCACTGCAAAATACCATATTGAACACATTCTTCATAATTTTGCTGTCACATCCAGCATACTTTCCATAGATGTGGTGAAGTTACATCCAGGACATTTAGTTCCAAATAAGAAGTCATTTCTTTACAGATTCAGCAGCACAAAAGGCTTACCATTAAATTTGGCAAAACTTGCATATTTTTAACTGGATTATGTAATGATACAAATTACATGTTTCTAACCTCCAACTATTCATAACATAGTTGAGTAACTTTACTCACCCTGATATACAATTATTAGACACTAAAAAGTTTTTATGCAAGTGTTACTCACCCCGGCCTAAAGTCAACAGTTCTTAGCAAATGCTCCTTTTGGAAGACAAGCAATTACCCCATATCCCTAATATTTTCAGAAAATAATTTGCATTTCCCTCTTCCAAGCTAAAAATTTATTCTTTCTTCCCTATCCCTTTCTTCCCCTTCCCTATAACACAAAAACCACTTGGGTTTGCCCTTAAATTCTAACTGTTACAAATATTTTTTTTAAATAGACTTTAAAACAGAACCCTTTCCAAATAGCAGAAGTCATGAATTACGTACAGACTACATTAAAAATAACTTCCCTAACATCCCAGGTTTATAGTGTCAACTGAAGCTGCAGGTTTACTGCTTAAAAAAAGTAGAGGTTAAGAAAGATCTCACTCAATTCAAGTTCCCAGACTTTGTCCCTTCCTTCCCCCTTTCCCTGCAACTCCAAAATCCATCAAGGAACAAAGCAATGTGCAACTCTGTCTCTGGCGGTTTTCTCAAAAGAGCGCAATAAAAATAAATGTGAAAGTACAGAGACAAGCAATATGAATGACTAGAGGCAAGAAGTGTATGATGTCCCTTTTCTAAATGCCAGAGCAGATTGAAGAATCCTAGAAGAAAGAAACAATATGCCAAGACTGATTCCATGTTGTTCATGTTATCATTTCACTTAAATAGGAAGTGATATTTCACCGTACTTACTTCCTACAATACTGTAAATGCTGATGAGACTGGGCCTCGTTTACAATAAACAGCAGATGCTGCTTTACACAATAGGTAGCTGAGCTGTTAACTGCCTGCTGCATGGCACAGAAGATAAACCACCATGTACTGGGGTGCAAAAATAGAAAGAATTCCTGGAATAAAGTCTTGTGAAAGTCTACTACATCTAGAAAATTGAAAATATCTAGTTGCAGATATTTGAGCCATATGTTATAGATGCATGTTATTTCTCACTTGAGAAACTTCAAGTTGCAGTGTGCTTGCTTGTACCTATTTTCCTCTCCTGAAAACTACTGTTGGCCATTTGCCTTGTGGCCAAATCTACCAAGACCAATATCATGTTTCAGCATAAGTTTTTGCAGGAGTGAACCCCACAGCTGTCCAGACACCTCAATTCCAGAAGTGCTAAAAGCATACTTCAGAAATCTTTCATAAAAGCTTATTACCAGACCTCACCATAAAACATTAAAGAGGAAAAGATTTTTCATTTCATGGGAAAGAATTGTCATGCAGTGCAATCTTGACTGCAAAATGTCTACCTCTATCTTTTTTCCCTTCTCACAGCAGAAAAAGTTAGAGTTAAATATTTTAAAGTCAGGTGTATGGATAAGCCATGGAAAATACTTTTTAAAGTATTTTCTGCACTGGCTCCATTTGCCTTTTTAAAAGTATTCAGGTTCACCACTGGAATAAGTTGAGAGAGGAATTTTAGACTTTTAAATTGTCACCAAGAGTCAAGCAGCATTCAGAAACCATCTTCTCTAAATGCTTAAAGAAAATACCACCAATAAAGATAGAGCTGCAAGATATTTTGATTTTTCATTCTAGTATAAACTAGCATTTATGCAAAGTCACTCTTAACAGGTAAGTTTCTTGGTGAGCTCAGAACACACACACAAAAAAACCCTAGCAGAACCCACAGCACTCAGAGATGAGTCCTAACTCCATCCACCTTCTCAACAATACTAATAAAATATGTAACTTCCTCTTGCCCCCTACATGACTGTATCCAAGTGTCCTTACTATATCTCTCCTCATTCTGAAGAGTTAATGAAAATTCTTGTATATGAAATTACATACAAGGACTGGAATAGACCAGTCCTGACACAAACAAAGGATGAGACATTCCTGTACCTAAGCCCTCTATAAAGATTAGAATGCTGTATTTATCTCAACATTTATCACAAGGTTTGTTCTTAACTGACACTTATGCTTTAGCACAGACTATTTTTTTTCCCCTTGGATTTCTATTCTCAGTAATTTTAGTGACTCATGCAGAAACAAAGAGCAACAAAACTCTGTAAAAGTAGTTGTTAAAATGGAAGCAAGTCAGTTGAAAAAGTCCTCGTGTCAAAATACCATCGCAGTCTGAAATTCATGCATACAGAAGAGACAAAGAGGTACAGACGTGAACATGTACCTGAAAAGAGGCAGAACTCACATTTTTCTACAATGCCTGGTTTACAACACCTGTACAGCAAATGCAGCTGAATGGGGGCACATCAGAACCTCGACACATGCCCTGCACACCAGAGAGAGAGATCTGGCAGGGCTGAAGGGGTGAATTCAGCATGTATAGACAGCCTGCTGTATATGCACTGCACACCGGATCCAGAGCTCATTCTCCTTGTGCTACACAACTCTGCAGGTTTGTGCTTGTAAGGGAAACCCCACAGAGGTCAGAGACACATGCAGGTTAAGCCTGCATTCCTATGCACCTGGAATTCCAGACATGGCTGCTGACAGACCACTGCAGTGCCCAGGGCAGGTGGCTTTCTTTCCCAACTAACAAAACTATCAGCTGTGCCAGACTATAACTGTATGCAAATATTAGCACGGCTGTGAGGTATTTTTTATTTTTCCTGAGCCACTGCTTCTCCCCCACCTTTTAACCTTCTCTCTTTTCAACAGTAGAATAAATATGATTGGAATCCAGTAAATTGACTGATTATGGAAGCATTCAACTCTGTTTCTTCAAAAAGAGCTGACTTTTCCCCGTATTGCTCTTTTCACTCTATTGTTTATGTTGGCTCGGCAATTCTTCCCATTCTTTTCTTTGACAAAAGAAGTCCATGCTATTGTAGTTTCTGTATCATACCAACTGCATTTATTGAAACCTGCAGATTATTTTCTCTCCAAGGACAGGCTTTCAAAAGAGGAAGGTCTAACTCAGTTTTAAGGTCAGATTCCAATTCACTCAATTACCAATAGCAACTGTGTGGGTTTGCTTTTTTTTCCCTTTTAAGCATTTCATACAACAGGCCTGTCTCCAGGAGACTCTTCAAGTTGAAAATTCAGAATATTTTTTCTTTACATCTTTTTCCCTTGTAAACTCATCCACATTGAATGCAAAGTGCTGCAAAGCATAGTTTGCCCAAACATATTTGTGAAACAGTATCTTTTTGGTGAAAAACATTGATGTTTTTAGAGGTAGGTTTGGGGGACTTTGGAAGTAGATTAATCTTTGCTGTCTTTTTTACCATGTCTCCCTGTCTGAAAAATAGTTAGAAACACTAATTTATTCCTCATTTGAAAGCCTGTGTGCCACATACATAAAATAACTAAAATATTCTTTTTTAACTTAATTTAGAAATTCATTTTTCCAAAGTCTATATCTTCTCAGATAGCAATGGGGAAATCAATGCCACTTTCTGTTGCTCTGCAATTCTTATGTCTCTAAAACAATTTTGTTATGTCACAATTATTCCATAGCTGAGGATGAAATATAAGAAATGCATCCCAGATATACAGCCTCAAACAGCTGTGATATGTATTGCATTGTTCATATTGCATGAAAACATTCTCCTCTTTCATTACAGCATTTGAACAATGAATTAGTAAATGTAACTACAGAATGGATTATACGTATTTTTAGGTTTCCAACTGCTCAATATACTACGGGATACAGAAGTGGTGGGCAGAGAGAGAAGTGCTTCATTTTCCAGAATTATCCATAGGATGTGACAAATTTATCAAGACTGAAGTGCAGCTGCTGCCTAAAACATCCTGCAGTTTGGGAAAGCTGATCTGCATAAACCAGCGGAAAAGGTATCCCACAGCTTTTGGCGGCCACAGTTAGCTAACCTTCAGAATCCCTGCCATGCACACCACAGTGACTTGTCTTCTAAAGCAGCTCTGCCACCAGAAAAGAAAGTTATAACTGATTTAATATAAACAAATCAAGCTATGTTTTAATGATGTGGTTAACCTCTAATAAAATCCGGGGAGAGGGAAACCTTCTCTCCTAAACAACCTAGAATGAATAATCTAAACATCAGAAAAGTCAGCTAACACCACACAAGCACAGTTCAGAAGCTCACTGTGGGTTTTTTTCTTCGTGTATACAATTAAAATTGTGAGGCAATAGACCATTTTGATTTTGTGAAAGCTATTTTAAAGACAAAGCTGAACTCCAAGTAAGATCAAAGCTGTCTGCCAGCAAATAGTGAAAATACTACTTCAGAAGCGTACATTTCTAAAGCATGTTATAATGAATGTTCCTGGGAGAAATTTTATTCTAAACGCTGTAAAAGAACAATGCACAGATGAGACAACAGCAGCAGTACACCTCATTAGACAACTGGACAAGGCAAGCCAAACTCCACTTCAGGACTACACAGGCAAAGACACACATGGTAGATAATGCTGGACTTGTCCTGGCTTCAACTTGCCAGAAATACAAAGAAAATCCTGTCGATGTTCTGTGGATAAACAGCACAGCCACAGTTCAACTCACATGCTACAGGCTACACATGTGAAGGCTGCTACTGGCCTGTCTGAAACCTTTTCCATGCTGAACACACTCAGCTCTCTCAACTAAATGACACCTTAGCTCCAGTACAGCAGGTTCTGTGAAGCTTCCCTCCTTCCTCCCTGACAGATGTTCTCCACAGTTCCCTCATGGCTTCAAGTTCTCAATCTCTTCTTCAAAAACTCCTCACAACCAACACCTATGGTACTTTTGCCAGCTCACTACCTGCAGCAGCATCCTGGCTATAAATGAGCTATTCCTACTATCACAGATTTGCACACAAGCAGCTTGCAGAAGAGTTGCTCTTCCTCCAAACCATTGCTTTATTTTTGCATGGACAACAACCTTCCCAGCTCCGACCAGAAGTCAATACAGACAAGAGCATCATGACAAGTTAATCTTTCTCTCAAAAATTATTTTTCTACTTCATAACAGAAGGTAAGATCTGCTGTTTTTTTTCTACCAAATACATCCTTGAAATTAACTACATTTCTTCCTCTGAACTGTTTTTTCTTTCTATTAGTGCAAAGATAAAAGGCATGCATATAACACACAGGCCCTTATTATTTTCACTGTAGCGCTATACACATGAATTCAAGCAAATTCAAGTTCAAGGGAACTGATGATGAGATTAATTCTTTTAACGGGAACACCTCTGAATTACACTAAGAACAGAGGCAGTTTAGCTTCACAAGAAAAAAATAATATGAAAAAGAGGGGACTATATATTAGACAGTTCTGCAGACGTTCCACTACTAAACCTGTTTACATGCACATATAAGGAAGGGAAGAGATGAAGCTCTAAGAGCTTTATTGAAACTGCAGTGCCACAGGCAATAACTAAAAACCTAGTTCAGGAGAAGATACCATTATGGAAAGGCAAAGTTAACTGCTTATGAACTCTTAGTAGTACTTACTCATTCATAGATGAAAGTCAACTACATGGAAATTTTCAGGTTTTAAAACCTTCACTAAGTTTTTAGGAGATACTGCCACATTGCCCTTCCAGTTCATCAGGTAAATGGAGTTCATCCAGAACTCTCCTAGTAAAAAGTCACTTTATGTCACAACTGAACACAAGTATTTGAAAAAGTTAAGAAGCAAAAACACAGAAACATATAAAAAGTTACTATCTTAGGGGGAAGGTTTTTACTATAGCATAATGTGCAATATAGCAGACTTATGACTGCTGAGGGAACCATACATTTGAAGCTCCAGACTTCTGTGAGTTGAAAATGTGAGCAGTAATGTTATAATACAGCAGTTAAGCCTAGTACAAAGGATAAGAAACTTTTAAAAATGGAAAAATACTCTGGTTATGTATTTATAATGGCAGTAAACCAGTGTTTTCCTAGATCACATTTAAAAACCTCAGGGCAACAGTCTTAACTATAGATTAAGAACACTAGCTATAGCTATTAAAACAGAGATTAAAAAGAGCTATCAGCTCCTTTGAATGCCTGAACTTTTACCACCTTCATTCTAGTTGTCCTAACAGACATAGTCTGTGCATATGATGGATCTTTGAGAAGGAGTATGAATCCCAGTAAGATACAGCAGAGACACAAGAGCCATCAACATAAAAGAAGCTGAGAAATAATAAGAAAAGAAGTAGGAAAACATTACAATCCGAATTCTGCAAAAACACATTACTTAGTAATGTTCATCTATCACAATACCAATTTAAAGCCAATACCATTTACAGCCACCAATGTGTCTTCGTATTTCAGATTCCTTCTCAACTAGGGAGCTGTTGAGCTTACTTAAATCACAGACTTTTGCAGGAGTCTCATGAATACATACATTTCCTGCTTAGACACAGAACTCCTGAACTGTTCTGAGTAACCTCAAAAGATGCTAAGCTATAAAATATGTGCCAAAAATGATAAAAAAAAAAGCGTATCTACCATTTGAGACTTTTTACAAGCAGATACAGAAAAAAAAGTATGTATTTCCTAATAACCTGACACAAAAGGAAAAAAAAAATCTTTTTGTTCCATTTGTTATGCCAGCTCTTCCTTGACTGACAAGACCTCAAATTTTTGTGACACTGCCCTTTAAATGCCATCCTAATGTAAATTACATGTCCAAGTACAAAAAAACACCTGCTTTATGCCTATAGAATGCACTAACCAAAGGAGCCTTTCTTTCAGCAGGTACTTAGAATTTACTATTGGCAGCTGGACTGGAGGATGCAAATGAACAGTTGTAACACAATCTTTACAAAAACATTTCTTACAAGTTAGAAAGTCCTTCATATATAGCACTTGAATGTGCATTCATGCTGTGGGGGTGCACAGCAAGCAACTGTTTCAGTGCTCTTACCCTGGCTGCAGATGGAGGTGCCTGTGTACCCATTTCACCTGTTCCATGCACTAACAAAGCAACACCATGTGTTGCTTCTGCCAGATTCCCCTAGAGATGGAAGAATTAAGTGAGCATAGAGCAATGTATTCTCACAGGGATGAATGTCACCTACCAGAGCTCCAGCTGAGAATCAACCCCCTTATTATTCAAAGAGTGCAATGTACACAGACACAATATGGTAAAGTCAGAACAGTGCTTCATCCTACACACATACACACACACACAGAGCCATATATGAAGGCGCAGAAGACACCTCCACCAAAATCGTTTCTGATCAGCAGGGGGTCTGAGCTGCAGGAAACTGAGCAACAAAGGCATCAACAAGGTGTTCTTTAAGCAAGGCCACTGGACCAGGCTGCACTCCTGAACAGGCAATGCCATCAGCTGATCTGTGTCAGTGGTCTCATCACATGCACCAATGGTCTCATCACATGCACCAAATACCCTATTGAAATCTGCTGGTACAAATATTGCAACCAAAAATTTTCAGAAAAAACAAGGATCTAAAAGAAATCACCAGAGAGCAGCCTTTTTTGTAACTGAAAGGAAAAAAACTCACCTCCTGAAGGATACACCCTATTTCCAAACTGCAACAGTGAGAAATTTCAAAAGGAAAACCAGTCCTTTCCTGATTCAGAATCTATTGGCTTAAAGTCAAAGTTCATCAACACAGATTGATTCACTGCTTGTCCTGAGACCCCTGTAGTTACAAGCTACATAAGCTAGAGACTGTGTTGCAATGCTGCAACATTTCTTCTACCAATTAAAACATAGGGTTTATATTTTTGAAGTCTTTTTCTTTTCTTCAGAAGCATTTTAATTACAGTCACTACTTAAAACTTTTTAATGATCTGTGGGAATTAATAAATTGTATCATAATCTTGCTCAATAAGTTAATTTACAGAAAATTATGTCTACCTACTGTCTTCTAACACAAAGAAAGCTAGATAGCACACTTATTTAAATAACATTTTCTAACAATGACAACATATCTACAGAACGTCAGTAATTTTACCATACTAATAAACTCCCTAAAAAACAACCACCAGAGCTACAAGGACAATAAAGTCACAAAAAAATTACTAAGAACTTTAATTCACTTCGATTCACATGAAACAAGAATTGTCAGAAGCCTACTTAAAATAGTAAGAAAACTTTATACAACTTAAATCTATTTCATTGATATATTAGTCTCATTAATAGATACTGTCATCAGTACATATTTAATTACGTTACTAAAATATTGGTTTAGGGAGTATATTTAACAGTATTATGTGAGCAATCAGCAGAGAAACAGTTTTAGAAAAAGGTTATATCAAATATACAGCATATTTTTGGTTTTATAAGTATATGAGATTTGTGTTAATCTCATCCTCATTTTGTAGTTGTCCAAAGAAAAAAACTTCAAAAAACACACAAAAGACACACATTACATATTCTGCAATCTGGGGGATAAAAGGTGTGCATCTTCACATACCTGATCCTAGCACTGGAAAGGTCTGTATGCTATGAGAATAAAGATTAAAAACATATACTTTCATTTTTCAATAGCAGACAAAACTAAGTTCTTACCCCATAACTTCACATCTTTACTACTAGATCACTAGTGAAATGTTTATTTTAGCTGTCATCTTGTCTCTTGGCACATAAGTCAGTTTTGTAAACAAACCAAGCAACAAAGTAAAAAAAAAGAAAAAAAGAAAAATAACAAAACCAAGAACAAATAACCCTTCAGAAACACAAGGACCCTATTTATGACCAACAATGGATCATAACCACATTTAAGATGACTATTCTTCCCTCTGTCTCACATTCTAAACCTTAAAAAAGAGAAAAACTGGAATATGTTTTACCAATTTTATAAACACTTCAATAATTTCTCTTCATGGTCCTAACTTTTACCTTAAAGAAGAGGATAAAAGAAGTGTTTTCATACCTTAACTAAATCATTAAACGTGTTCCTAATACTAACAACAAATAAAAAGGGAAGCATTAGCTATCATGAAATAAAGACTGTTCTTTCTCTTCAGGACAATAAAACTGGTAAGTATTTTGAGTTAGGAAAAGTTTCAGGGGAATAACTTGATGAGTTGAAAAACCCTATTGTAAAAGAATTGCCCAAATGGGACTGGTAAAACCTTGAAGTGAAAAGCTTAACTATAATAATGGAAGACTAAAAGAAAAAAATTCTATTAGCTCCTCCAGAAACTTTCCCTCTTAAGTAAGGCTTCAAAGTCCTATTGTAAAACACCAAATAATGAAATCTGTCCGTCTCTTTATGAGCACTGAACAATACGCCTCAAAACTAATATCATAATTGAAGTGTCAAAAAGAAACACTCTAAAAGCAAAAAATTCTTCTAATTAATATAAAGAACTTAATTATGATGCTCAAGGAAGACTCTCTTAGAAAAATTTAGACGAAATTTACAGCAAAATAACCTTTTATGCTGCAATGAAACAGTAGGAAAATCTGTATCTAAAGCTTTTCATAATTCTACCTTACCAAGTTACATAAGAATCAGTATCAAGAAGATTAATAATTCTGAGTTACTGACTGCTTAAGTGTTAAATTACTTCACAAAACAAATACAGGAAAATGCATTTGCTTCCAGGGACCTAAACACTTGTATTATTTATTTCCTAACACTGGCTGTTACCACAAACCAATTATAGACCTGTACTACACATGTGAAAATCTGGGAAGTTTCAGGTCAGGAAAATCCATGTTCCCTCTTAGATATGTAACAGAGCAAAGAACCTCTAAGATCCCTACTTTCCTGTTAATGACCATAAGGATTCCACAAATGGCACAAAGCAGAAAGTGATGACTGGTAAAGTCAAGACCCATACAGACAAAACTCTTATTATCTCTTGATTCCAGATAATAACCAGTAACAGACTGCCATACATGAAAACTATTTTATGTATTAATCTAAAAATTTTCTCTCTCTGAGTTAGTATCTATGGATGCATCCTTACCAAGCTTCAGGTAACAGCAAAGCATATTCGTGTGGTGAAGTGGTCTCTGGGAAATTGGAGAGAATCGCCTGTCTGTGTGGAAGTAAAGCTGATCCATGGAAAGTGAACAAAATTTCCAGGGCTCTGACATTGCTTTCCTGAAGTACAGAAGAGTAAATTGCAGAGCTTAAGACTGATTTAGACTGAGCAAGAAAGTTTAGGTCATACAACGAACACTTCATTTTTAAATTTTCTTTAGCAACCAAAAAAACAAGGTCAGGGTCACAGCATATATTTATTTAAAATCAAACAAAGACACCACCTCTTAAATTTCCATTAAGATTCAACCAAGTTCAAAGGGAGGAGGAAAAAGCACTTTAGTGCAAAGAGCAATATCAAAACAACATTGGATTCTAGCAACATAAATATTAATACCCGAGCATAAGTTCTTGCTGAAAGTACAATATTCTGATTTCTGAACTTCTTAAAGAATTCTCCATCATAATGATGCTCAGCTGCATGAGGCCCTCCAAGGATTTCCTTAAAAAAAAAAAAAAAAAAAAAAAAAAAAAAGACTGCTTTTTATACAAGATTTACAAAAGCATCAAAAGGTCCACACATCTTTTTATCCTAGGATGAGTAAGTATGAGATATATGCTGAAAAGTATGCTGGGTTTTTTGTTTCAGTATGAAAAAAAACAACGCATTTTTGGTTGATAAGCTAAGACAATTTCCTGCCTTACTTTAATTAAGGTTTAGACATCATTAATTATAGGAATGTGGTAAAAACCATAATGGGAGTGTGTGCATTACCAACTGCAAACTTTAAATTTAAAAACTTAGTAAAATACAGTTTGATATTCAAAAACTTTCACTTTCGTAAGCTCATGGAAGAAAAAGATTTGTTAGAGAACCTGCACAGAACTTGTCAATTTGACTGACAGGGATATCACAGTAATCCTGCCTGAACTCTACATCCCATGTAGCTGCATAACTCAATTCCCTGCAGACACATGATGTTCAAAGCAGGCTTCTGCCCAACTCCACCTCTCAAGACTAGAAGCCATCCTTTTGAAACAGTAAAGCAAGAGAAGCACAGTCACTGGAACAGAAAATATCCTACTTTCCTCCAGCCTTTCAACAAGGCTATGAACATTAATACCACAATAAATAACAAAAATGGTAAGATGATGTGATGCAAAAGTTGCAGGAACACCTGTGGTGAGAGAACTCAGAAGAACTCACCTCATAGGTCTCAAGGCGATCAAGGTAAGTTAACAGCTTCAGCCTGCTACGGCAGAGCTCCTTCTGTTCCAGGGTCAGCCTGTGTTCAGAACAGGAATTTTCCCATTTGCCATTAATACTTTATGTCACATGCATATGAAGACGAAGGTTACACATTTTAATGACTTTGTGCACTGGGATATATCAAGGAATTAAGTAAACCGAGAAGTTTGACACATACAATGCCAATTAAAATTTAAACCACTCTTCTGGTAGGAATAATATATATAACAGTAATTATGTTCTTGTAAATGTGTAGTTATTATAAACCTATAATTCTGAATAAAACATGGCTTAACATTTCATTTACTTTGAGAAGTTTACTGATAATAGCAGTTCTTGATGCTTCTTGGCCTCCTTTTCCTTTCTAGTATACATTTCTTCATCTGGTGACAGAAGGTCTTCATAGGGAATTTCAATGTCCACTTCCCCTGGTAAGATAAATCTGGAAGACAAAATCAACAATCTAAGCAATGAAGGGGAAAAAAAAGAACTTAAATCATTTTTGAAGAGATATATTAAAACAGGTTTTTGTCTATGTTTTGACTAAAAATCTGCACATTTATAGAAAAATACTGAATTTTTGTGTTTTAAACAAGCAGGGATTCTTCCCAAGCCAACAAAGAGACATCAACTCCTGCTGCCACACCCTCCCAAAAACAAACCAAAACCAAACTTGATAGAAGTTTCTAAATTCCACAGCCAGCAATTGGATTGGCAGCAGCTCTCCAGCACACAATGGTAATAGAAGACTGCACAAAGAACAAACAGCCTCCTTCTATTTCTACCACCAGAAACCGAAAACTGAGGAGATTTGTCCCTACTGTGTCTTGCTTCTGCTTGACCAATACAACTAAGACATAACCAAACACATTTATAGGGTTAGTTGCAGATTTCAGAAGCAGCTAAAGAAATAGATTCTCATAGTAAAATATTGACATCATAAATTCCCTCTGATGAAGAAATTACAGGGCATATATTTACAATAAGCACTATTTTATATACATACAGAGGTAAAATGTATAGGTACTTTAGGGACATCTATAGAATAGTCTTGAGTCAAAGCATGACCTTTCTTTATGTCCTCCAAAAGCTTCTCAATATTTTCACTAGTGGTTGATAAGAAAAAAAGTTTGCCAAATTACTATAAAATACTTTATACACCATTTAAAAAGAAAACAAACAAAAAAAACTCTTCCCAAACCTGCCACCATCCTCTCCTTTTCCTATGGCCACAAGAGCCTCCAAGTCTGTGCCTTTCAAGCCATACTGAAGCAGCTTCTTAGCAGCATCTGCATTTTCTGGAACTCTTTCCAAGCACTCATGAAGAACCCATGCACGTTTCTTGATTTTGCTCTGTCCCAAGAACAAGAGCACAGACACAACGTTAGGCGGTCCAATCCAAAGCAGTGGAACCAGAGATTATGTAAAGTTTTCTCATGTATTTCTTCCACTTAAGAAAATGTCAAGCTCCCCTGGTGACTGACAATGCAAACCAACAAAAGAGATAAGAACACAATAAACACAATTCCCTCAGAGGGGAATATATATGTGGCAGAAAAGGGCACGAAAATACCAAATTATGTAGGAGAACTTCCACAACTGGAACAGAAGGTATTATTTGTACTTTCTAATTAACTTTACTCCTTTTTACACTAAATAAAATGCGATGGTTTGGGGGTAAAATACATGTTTTATAAACCAAGTGTATAAATTCCACAACACAGCACTAGAGCAATTTTCAATACCATCCTCTTCACATGCACCACTAAGATCCTGTGACAGAAAAGGCCCCAGAATTACAAAATATATTTGCCTTATCTGCTGATCTTTGGTTGACATTACAGATCATGTACAGAATGGCTAAATTTTGACATTTAGTCAATATCTGACTTGAAAAAAAATAGAATACACTTCTCTTGATCTCTTGTAACACTTTAGCCCAGACTAACATACCTATCTATATTACTACATATACACTAATATACCCATATTACTAATACTATACTCTATCTGCTATTCTAACACTAAACTACATATTACTATTCTATAGTAATAGTATTTCTATTACTAATAGTTTACCACAATCATGAGTTTGTACAATTTCAACACCATTTTTCTGCTGAGTTAGCAGTCTTTCTTCCAAGCCAAAAAAACCCCATGTTGACTTCTACTGAAAAGCTCAGTTACAGTTTGCAGAGTTCACTTTAAATTTTGTTATTCAAACTTTGTGATACAGCTACTGTACCAACTTCACCTTCTCATTTTATTTTCTATAATAACTTGAAGTATAAACAGTTGATATTTCCAATTATTATTCTTCATCTGCCAGGCAATAATCTACTGGGGCATGTGGGAGAAGAGATTACACACAGGAAGTGTGTTGCTATTAACAGAAGTTAGAAGATATTCCAAAAGACTTTCATTAACTGCCAAGGTTTCTAGATCAGACCTTCAGTTAAACTGCTCTCTTACACATGACATGAAATGGAATTTTCAGAGCAATTCTTCAAACTGCCACCATTTCACACTGCATAAATTAGAACACAATTGAGAATTCCATTTCTGTAAAGATAACACAGACAGTCTGATAAGAAAGCCTAAAAAAAAAAAATCACAAAACACAAACGCACCAAGTAGTCTTGAATTGAAGCAACATTAACAGCTGACTTCCTCCACTGTCTTTGGTATACAAGATCAGAATCAAGGCCATATGTTTGAGCTAAAGACAAAGCTTCCCCATATTCTTCATTATCAATCTAAAAAGCAAACACATGAAAATCATCTGATTTTCCATACTGAACAATGAACTGTTAATTCTCTGTGTTGAAAGAGGCAGAGGGATAATTACTGTGGATATTCAAAAGCAGGTAGGAAAGAGACTGATTCAAGATACAGATAAGTAAGACTCAGATGTAATGGACACCTCTGAAAAATCAAAGATTTTTCCCCTCAAATAAAAGGAAGATGTTATTTAGGTAACATCATATTAGTTATACATCATATTTAGTCTGACACCAACATTCCCTGGGAACTGTAACAGTTACAGAGTGGGCTGGTTTACCATCAGAACAACTGGACTGGCCTAGACAAAGCAGTCTGTCCAAGATCTCTAAAAACAGAGCAGTATCTGTTTGGTAAGAATGACTCAGAGGCCTAATCTGTACATATATCTGAAAAACATGCAAAACATTCACATTAGACTGTAAGTTAACCCAGTCCTGGGTGAACAAGTGAAACTGATTTCATTCAATATATTTGCCAAGTCTTGCACTACATGCAAACACATGAGTGCATGTCCAAGACTAGCCAAGCCAATGATACACAGTGTCTCCCAGTGGAAATATCACATCATTTCAATTATTATAATGCTAGTTTTAAAAAAGAATCCCTTTGATCAGGTGACACAGCACACTGTCAGTTAAGAGACTCTCAGAAATATGTGCCTAAATCCTTTTGTCAACACAGCAGGAATTAAAAGAAAAATAAAAAGCTCTTTCCAAATAAAGCTCTTTCTAAATAAAACTGATGAAAAGAGATTTGACTTTTCCTTCCAGACTTACTTTTCTCTGGTACAGTTCCTCTGGAGTCGTGGATCTTAAGCTGACAAGGCGGAAATTCTTTGTAATAGTCCGTGGTCGTTTCCGTGGGGGAGCAAATCGTTCCATTTCTGTTACAAAGTACAGGCCTTGCTTCAGGTAGCTGAAGTATCTGTCCTTAGCAGAAGTTTCCTCATCTGAGTCCGAGTCATCATCACCCTCATCTTCATCACCAGGCCTGCTGTCCAAGCGCAGTCTTTTTGGAACAAGTTTCATCTCACACTGCACAGAAAACATCAACAAGAAGCATCCACCTAGTACACCTTAAACTAGTTTAGTAAGAACTGAGTACATCTTCCACTTCAAATTTCAGAATCAACATCCTTCCTCCCTCTCTCCTTTAAACCCTTTCTTTCTCAGTTAGCTAAACCTGTTCCACAAACCCTGACTGCACCTGTCTCCTGGATGTGAGGTTCCATCCCTCACCTATCAAAGTGAAGGTTTCTTAGTAACCTTTACACCACATCTCCAGCACCAGCCAAGACAGGGCAGAAGAGTGGAGCCATCTTCCCACACTTTCTATAGCTTCCTGCAGCATGCAGGAGCGTTTTCAACTCTCAGCTATTCAAATCAAGGTTTTTCTATTCAATGCAATCTCAAACTACATCCTTAGGATGTGGTATGCCAGTCACAAGCTGTACATATTATTTCCAGAATAATACAACTTTCCAAAAACACACACGAGCTCTGGTGGGTTTTCTGATTCTAATGTTAAACTTTTCATTAAGATGTTTAAGACCTATCTCAATATAATCTTTAGAAAAGAGTAATTTTCTCTGTTTTAAAGAAAATTACTGGTTAACTTTATTATATTCTACTCCCTTCTGGAATCCTATTAAAAATAAATTAAAAATGTATCTCTAATGTGGCTCTGCCTTCACTGTGTTCCTCATGTCTAACTGAAATGTGTTCACTCTTTCTTTATGAGCCATGTATTTCAAAGTGGAAGAGGGATGGTTGCAGTGTTCTTCAGATGCACTAACATACAAGGCAAGGTTACTGCCAACACAAATTCTTTTCTGTCGCAAGTTTCCTCTCATTGAGACTCAACATTCCAGGAGTTTTGCCCCTACAAGTTATTTCTTCTTTTATCAAGTTTATCTTAGAACACTTAAGCTGCAGCAAGCTGAGAATCCCCCCTGCAATGCCTATCTACAGATAAGGAAGAAGAAACACTTTTCCTGTTAGTAGTAACATCTTCTATTTTAACCTCCCTACCTAAGGATCACATATAAAAAAGCAAACTGTTACACTGCAGCACAAAAGGATCCCTGCTTGTGCACATTCCTCACCTCCAGACTTAGAAATCCTCCATCGTGAGCCGAAGTGACCTGAGGAGAACTCTCAAACCATTCACAAGTCTTTCCCAGCAGATTTCTTAATGTCTTGACTGATGACACAGTCAATGCACCAGAGCAGCGAGCAAGGATGACAGAATTATCTGCCCACCAATTTACATCTATCAATGGGTAATAGGATTCTTTATCTAAAATAAGAATGCACCATATAAAGAAAGATAATGTTAAACCTCAGGTAAGAACAGAGGAGACTGCCATTATGAAGAAATATGGTGTAATCTATACAGATATTTATTGTTATATTTGCAACCTTGGTTCACTAAGTCTGTACTTTATATCAGTTATCTTTTACTAAACCATTTTTGCATTAAATAAAGCTGTTGAGAACAAAAAACAGTCACAATTACAAACATTATATATATAAATTATTTGGAAAAAATTCACAGTAAACTGATTTACTTGCACAAAAAGTAACAGATTTTTCATCTATGATAAAGATCTACTTCATTACCTATCAGGCCATCCTCAATATGACAACAAACCTAATAGTAATGAAAATCAGAAAAGACTACACTGCTTTTGAGGACAAGTAAACATATCAACATATTCCAAGAGGAGGTTGTTAGGAATATTAAACTAAAAAAAACCAAACATACAAGAAAGGCAATAGGACTGAGGATGGAAGCTATGGCATTTCCAGTCACTGTCTTGATGATGGTAACTGGGTGTTGGGATAAAATGTTCACCACAGAGTGGGCTCATGTTGCTCCCCACACGTCACTTCCCTCTCCTCTGATGAAAACAACCTCTCCCAAAACAGCACTAAGAAGCAGGTCAGATTATTCCTTTTTTAATAGTGTTTAACCAGCAACCTACCTACGAAGGTCAGATGAACTAACCCGAAGACAGAATCTCCAAGGAAAATATTACAATGAAGCAGGAATCTTTTAATAATATAGATGTATATAAGCAGCAGCACATGGATCATGGAATATCTATTGATCTCTGCATTCTTGGAACAGCCATGCCATAACCAGGTACTAAACGGCTGCTCAGATTGGCCTGAGCTTTCAGAAAATAACAAGAGTATGATGAGGTAAATCCAGTTAGAGGAAATTGCTTTAGAATTGTTTTTAGAATTTTAAACTGGTATCTTCAAATTACAGTAGCTTTCAAGATTTATTAGACATTTACAGGAAGAAAAAATGCAATCCTGTGCTAACTGAAATATCAATTTTTTTATAGCTATAAAAGCATTCCTAAAACAGAATCTGAAAAAAAAACCTATTGTGACACTCATTTAGATCTACCATGCTACAAATTCAAATCATGCAATTTTGGCACCCTGACTGAGATATAATTCAGCTATTTCAGTCCTCACGTATTTGCATTACTATTTTTAAGTGCACAGTGATATAAAATAATGATCTAACTGTACTGCATACCTTTTATTTTCTTTCTTTTTTCACTAGAGAGTCTCCAGTCTGGGTTAAGCTCATCATAGCCAGGCTAAAAAAAAAAAAATTTACATGCAAGTGCATCTTTGTAACACAGAATCCATTTACTTACTCTGTAGCTGACCCATCCATTCTTCAATTAAAATGCTCTCTATAAATTCAAACTCTTCTCAAGCACAAACATACAATTGCTGCAATACCATGTACTTTTCTATAGACAATTAAAAGAAAAAAAAAAACAAAACCCCAAAACCACAAGTCATGGCCTGACAAGCTTTAAACAGTAATCATACCCTAAAGATTTCTGAAATCAAGGTTCTCCAGCAATCAAAAGCCAAGCGTTTGCTTCTCATGTCTATACACAGGACTGCAGGCACATAAAATAATCTCCAAGAGAGTCTGTGTAGTGGTCCTGTGTGACAGTCTAGCACAGCTGTCAAAGTATTTTTCCCAGCTATCTTCAGAATTATAAAGCCCCTTTAGTGCAAGAAAAGCAGCAGCATTATTAACTGATGCACTGCAAGGTCTAGAATTATGTTGCAGTGGTGTTATTTTAAATGTGATTTAGCAGTGACAGAAATCCTGCCACCAAGTGCAACACAGTGGAAGTACAGGAAGATGAAATAACTGAAGCACATTTGTATAAAACAGAAGGTGTTTTCCAGACTTGATTTTTTAGTAGAAAGAGGAGAGTATACTAATTAAAAGTAAACATGAGGCCACTCTAATTTAATTTCCCACATATGATGAAAATACACATTATACTTGGACACCAGTTTCACTTATAAAAAAAATTTGAGAACAGTCAAGCACTAAATATTCCTTTATATCACCCTCACTGAATTATGAAGTCCCAAATGCTCCTTCAGAATACATATTCATTATTGCTAAAAACAAAGAAAGAATACAACTCACTGTAAGCATCCTTGAGCAAAATTTGTCTGAAGTGTATATTAAAAAGAGATATAAACAGATATGAATATATAGACACAACACTTATCCCAACACTAGAGTAGAAATTCTTTGAGGTTTTTTTTGTTTGTTTTGGTTGCTATTTAAAAATGCTTTTCTAAATAAGCTTGAAATTGCATTTCGATCCCATTTGTTTACCCTGCTTGGAATGGATATTGGTTTATTTCTCATAGGTTTAGAGCATAACATACAGTACTCCAAATGAAAAGCCTTTCATTATCTATTAGTCAAGAAATTAATGGGAGGAAAATCAGAACACTTCACATACTAGTGTGCATCATTTCAGATTTTTCACTTTTCAGAATGCATTTCCTCACTAAAATAAAGTTGGGATTTTTTTTCCTTTGAAAACTAATTAGCCTTAAATTCCCAGTGTTTAAATTCACACAAGTCACTAAAAGTTTGCTACTGACTGAGCAATTCGTAATCTAAGTTCCTCTATTTAGTTTTGCAAAAAATTCCTGCAGAAAGCATTGGACTCAACAGCAAATTGAGAAAATATTCTACAGTATCATCTGGAACCAGGTATGATAAATTTTGAGGGAGGAATAGAATACACTAAAACATCCAGAATTTAGTTTCAACCGGTGAAACAAATTTAGCCATGTTAGCCTCTACTTCTCTTCTGTAACTGCATTTCAGTCTAATGGCATTCTAGTCTAATTCTAACAGTGTTACCTACTTGGTACCAAAATGCCTCATGAAAAATTCATTGCAACATTATTGGTTCTTTTTCTTAATTTTTCAAGTTCACAGTTCATGGGCATAATACAGAAAGATTATCATAAATGTAAGTATAGGGCTCTTGAAAAACATGGAGCTGACTGGGAAGCTAGTGTGTAACTGACACACAGTTACCCAAACTCCTCTCATCTCCTACAAAACCACAATTCCAGAGGAGTAGATATATAATTCAAGTTTCTAAACATGTACATTCTTCTTACCTGAGCAGTTTGGTCCCATTCTCCTTGTTGTCTGAGAGATGGAATAGACCAGATCGTCAGTTTTCCTGAGAAATGAATAGCTGCCAAAAGAGTGCCATCAGGAGAAAGATTCATCTTGAAAACTCCATCCTGCCGAACAAGATAGCCAAGCAAATAAACAAACAAACATAATAATAATATACACCAAGGAATACCCAAAAAAATTCCTCTAAATACATTTCTTTTCCCATTTTAGGGAAACAAATAATTGTACAATCTTCCACTCTGAAAAGTTGACATGCCTTAAAGTAAAATCAAACAAAAAAACCCTTCTTCTAAAAAAAAAAGGTAAGAGATCCGTTGCAACATGGAAGAATAAAAACAACCTGCATAAAGGAAGAACACTATCTTAGCACGAATAAATCTTTAGGAATGTAAACTTCTGTATCACCTTGTTATATGGCAAATAAAACCTGGAAGTGCAGCATTCCTAAGAGAACACCCTGACAGCAGTATAGAGCTGCTTGGAGGGAAAACTGCAGGTCGCTCTCTGCAAAGAAAAAACATCCAGCAGCCACAGTTTTCTACTATCCTGACTCTCTGGCCCTGATTGCTCCTTAATAGTCTTCAAGAAAGACTATTACAAAACCACAGCTTAGTACAGCTCTTCCTCCCTGGGAGCAAACTTATAGGTGGGCATTATCACAAATCAAACTCTTAAATTAAAGGAAAACAAAAAAAGGGATACAAGAAATAGACATTAAGAGAGCTTGGAGGAGCACACTGTTCATTTCAGGACACTGAATCAGAATCCAAGAACCTCTTGAGTGACAACAGACCAAGTAATAACATAACAAATACCAGATTAAGTCCATACAGATAAAATAATTCAACATTTGTACATTAACTTCTTTAAGACTACAAAAATTCTCCTGGATTAAGTTTTCCATCAGCTCTGACCACCTTAAGAGGCCAAATACACTTCTAACAAAATACCTTCTTAAGGATTCATAAAATCAAGCACATTTACAACTGGATCTGTATGCTATTTCCACAAGACACTCTAAATACACACTTAAAATTTAAGTCAAATTTGGTGACACTGGCAATGAATGACAATTTCTGAAAGTATGTTTTACATTTATTCACCCCTCTCCCCACAAAATTCTACATTTTCAGAACAAACATTCATTTGTTAAAGTGTCTTGTCTTCCCTGAAAGACAGCAGGAAACCGATTCCCAAAAATTACATTGTTCATAAAATTTCATTTTGTTAGCTCACTTTAAAAAACCTTTTAATAAAGATTCACAGTTAAATTTTTCCAAGTATGCAGCTAATCAATTATTTTTAGGCCAGCACCACCCCTCTCCGAAAATACCCCAACATAAATGAAGCACAGAAAGGTTAGTAGATATCCATCAATTAAGAAGTTTAAATGGCATTCCTACAGAATGTTACTGGTAGATATTATTTGAAGATAAAAAATATTCTTTTCTGGTCAGTGTGTCTGTTGGCACTCAAGAGTTTTTTTACTATTATTTTTATTTTATTTCTTAGCATTTTTGAAGTTCTAGGTATGCCACAGAAGCAACGACAATCAAGAAATGTTTACTGTTGTACAGTGGTTTGCAGCTGTTGAGAGCACTTCTTAAATCCATTCCTAAAATGTTTTTAATTGAAAAGGAGAGCATTAAGGGTTTTTTTTAAAACCCATTAAGAATTATTTATATTAGAAAAAAAATCATATTCTCTGTCTATATTCTTAGGCAGCTGCAGTACTGCACTTTAAACTGTAATTTGCCCAGGAACTGTACATGCCTTCTAATGGCACTTCTCTCTTTACAAGTCAATTTGCCTGCACAACAGACAAAGAACAAAAGACTGTTAAAGGACCCAGAAACACAGAGGTAAAATATATAACCTGTTCAGATAACTGATCAGTGGTATACATCACAGATCTTGAAAGAAGGTAAATGTTTACTCAGCAGTCAGTAATAATTCTCTGGCTGTGAGATTTAGATATTGGGTGGCCATTAACACCCTCAAATTTATCACCCAACCCCTGTTATCTATAAAAATTAATCAGTCCTTTACCAAAGCAGGCAATGCTGCCCCTGTAAACAGCTCATCAGCTTAAGGGAACAGCAAAAGATGTTGAGAAACTCAGCAGGCTGGCACTTCACATTTTTTAAGTATAATTTAATGACACTAAGAATCAAATCCCAGTGTAGCCAGTTCTAATATACAAGTCCTCAAGCTGCTGTTTCTATCATATTTTAAACGTGATGTTAATTTCACACTAGGAATAAAAATTATACCTTACATATTTAAGCCACAATCTCTGAAATTGGATCGAAACATTAGAGGATAAATAAGTTTCCATATTTCTTCATTAATTTAGTACTGGCAAGTGCAATGAAGTTGAAGTTTACTACAGCTACATGCAATACAAGCTTTTCAGCTAAAAAAGTTTAAGTCAGCTTTATCTTTAGCATTTTCAGTGAAGGAAATAAAATCTCTCCCTGTTCCACCCTTGAGAAAGATTCAGAAAGATTTGTTTTCCCTTTCCAATTAAACAGGCAACTTCTTCTTTTAACCAGCCACCTAAAACATCCCAAGAATCTACTGAGGTCATTTGCAACTCAGATCAGCCACTCAGGAGGACAGAGTGAAGGTGGTAGACAGATTCTTTACTGTTCTTTCCTTCTAAAGCAAAAGAAGGGAAAACAATTTTTTTTACAAGAAGGGAAAGGGGGATAGAAAAAGGAATCAAACCAAGGCTAGACATGACAAGAAGACAAGAGATAAGAAGAGGAAAAGCAGTACTGCATGGGAGGCTCCTAAGGCATGGAGAAGAAAGCCATGAATGAGCACCATGCACAACACCTTAGAAATATAGAAAGCACACACCCACACTTCAGCACACCCACACTTCAGCACAACATTCAAGGTTTAACACTCATTCATGGCAGAGAAGAACACAAGATCCATACCCAGAGTTTGTTAAGAATAAGTTGATTCTGATCAGCAGTTTCATTAGGTTCACGTGTATCCTGGGAAGAGAAGTCTGACCCATAATAAACTTTGGAAGCTACTTAGCAAAATGCTTCCATAGTATCCCAGACTGTAAAAATAAAGTCCTTGTGTCTGCCCTATTTAAGCCATAAATGATTAGTTTGAATCCACACATTTCTTCTTTCTCACATGGTGTGAAAATTGTGGGCTGAGACTTATTTGTTGTTTTTTAGTGAAATACGTGTAGTGCAGAAGGCTGAGTTTTGTTCTTACTCTTTATCTCTTGGGCATATATTTGAGAAACACCATTACAATCCACTTTCTTCTTGTAGAATATATAACACATCTAACATGGCCTGATTATCACATTCATTAACAAATAATTAGGTGGCTTCTTATACCTTCTTTTACATTTAATATTGAACTCTACATCTCTAGACCTGTTCCTGAAACCCAATGATTCAAGCTCCAGCAAATGGAACTAACTGGATTTTTAAGAAAGCCAAATAAACGGCAAGCTACTCCATTTTATGCTAAAGCTTTTTGATTAATTTAATAGAACGTTAATTCCTAAATTGCATAAATTAAAATCTACTTTCAGTCAGTCTCTCAGGTAGCCATTAATGGACAATTATGTTAGCAAAATACATTTCTGAAGTAGACCTAGATCTTAATACCTGTTCTGTTCCTCGCCTGCTGTAAAATCTTAAATTCATAATCCTTAATAATCCTCTTCTCTGTGCCTGTAAGAACAGAAACAAATCATACAATGAAAAACAATCTCATACACTGTTTCAGGCACCAAAAGTGAAGTCATATTTGAAATACTAAAATAACTCTGCAAGATTCTTTAGAGGTTCTGCAGTAAGATCTTGACAAATTAGAGAGATGGGCAATCATCAACCATATGAAGTTTAACAAGGCCAAGTGCCAAATTGTCTATCTGGAGCAACCCTCATTTACTCCTACTAGAAGCAAAAGAAATCAGGAGCCAGAAGCAAACTGAAATATTTATTTCAGGCGTGCTACCTTTTGTTCTGAAGTAATAGAAGAACAAACTGTAACTTTTTTCCAACAAAGACAGGTAACATATTCCAAAGTACAAATAAGAGCAAGAAATGTAGCTTGGAAATTTACAGACTCCTCTCTTCTCGTTTTTGGTTTTAAAACCGCAAGTGATAATGAAGAACCTAAAGTTCAAATCATATTACAGAAAAAGCAAAAACAGATGCTGTGGGGAAAAAGATAACTGTTTAGACATATGTATCATAGCTTAGAAAACAGCAAAACATCCCATTAAATTCATCTTTCATAAAGAGATGTTTATTGAGCTTCCAGCAACAATATTCATCCAGTAAAATGAGGAGACAAACTTACTGTTCTAACATCATCTTCATAACTAGTGACCTGTTTGTAATGGGGAGAGCCTGACAGAATTCTCCAAGCAGATATTCCACAACCAGCTGCTTTAGACACTCCATCTTCATCTGTTTCACAGCCTCCTACAAGGAGAAGTCTGTAATATATATAAAGATGCATTATGATTTCCTATACTGCTACCTTTTTTTTCTTTTTTTTTTTAATTTCTAAAGTCTACAGCAGTTTGCTTAGAGTAACAAAAGGCTAAATATACCAAGACACTTAACAGACCAATAAACTTTGTCTGTGAATAAATACCCTGAAATCTAAAAAAACTTCAATGTCATTCAAGTAACATTTGTTATTTGTAGCATGTATAATTATTCATTCTCATCCCTAGCTTTCCAGGTAAGTCATAATTTCCAACATCTAGAATAAAATAAGTCAGGCCACAAGTTTGAGTTTCCTTCTTACCTTCAAAAACGATAAAAAATTACTGCTTAAGCATATAACAAGTTCTGATCATTCTGTTTAACCAACAGATTCCCATTTATTTAGATGTGGTACAAAAGCTACTTCTCTTTCACTGAAAAACTAAACACAATAAGGCTTGTCACTTCTGTTGTCTAAAGCCACTGTTCCAGTTATACATGTGCATGTAATACTTTCACTGCACACCATAGGTGGCATTTTAAAAACTTTTATGTAAGTCTTGTAATTATTACAGTAACCTGCAATCATTACACTAGTACCATAGGTGGCATTTTAAAAACTTTTATGTAAGTCTTGCAATTATTACACTAAACTTGTAATTATTACACTAAACTGTATCACAGTACTTGCCCTTGAAGCCCTTTCACCTCATTAACAAGCACTTCTATACTATACTGATGAATACTTTGATGAAAACTTTGAGAAAAGGTGTTTGTTTAGAAGCATGATTGTAATGAATCACCCACCAAAAGGTGAAGTACCCACACAATAAAAGGCACAACTGCAGGAGCCCAAACTCTGCCCTGGGAATGCTGCATTATACCTTTCCCAAGGCCAATCATTCCCAAAGTGCTCTGCCCCCAGTAGCAGCTGCCGCTCACACAGCGCAGCTCTGACTGCCAGGGATGCCAAAACTACAGCTGCAAAAGGCAAAGAAAGAATAAAGGAAAAAAATTTCCTTCCACATTTAATCCTTTTAAGACATCAGTAAAGTTTATTTAGTATTGCCAGGTCTCCTGCTAGTCACAAACGTACAGCAGGATGATTTTATACCATGGATGAATGACAGAAAAACATCATCAGGCTGGAAAAGAACCTCTGAGATCATCAAGACTAACCTATGACCAAACACTACCATGTCAACTAGACCAGCTCAAGGGATGGTGACTCCACCACTTCCCTGGGCAGTCCATTCCAATGTCTGATCACCCCTGATGTGAAGAAATTCCTCCTGATATCCAATCTGAAACTCCCCTGGAAGAGCTTAAGCCTCATCTTCTTCTATGCCTTCCTGACTACTTGGGAGAGGAGGCTGACCCCCACCTGGCTACAACCAGTTTTCATGTAATTCTACAAAGTGGTAAGATCTCTCTGAAGAGTGATGCTTAAAGTTCTCAAGAGTTTTGGTTATTCTGTGGTGTTAAGAATAGCCTACAGCAGTAAAAAAAGAAGTCACTTTCACCAAAAACTGCAACAGGAGACATGAACTTGAGGAAGCCTAATTTTTTTTTCTTTGCACATGTGTTCTACACATAGCACAGCCAACATGCAGCAGTTTCCAGGCTTCATTCCTAGATCCTTAAACATCTACATACTCCTGAGACCATTAGAGAATTCTTGGAAAGCCTCTGAGGAACTTCACAATGCCTGTCATTGACAGGAAGAGCTAGCTAGCATGCTTTAGAAGATTTCAGCAAGTTCTGCCAGCTGTTCCTAATCGAAGAGTGATCTGAGCTTTTGTTCTAGATAGACACCTGATTAGCAGGGGTCAGAAACCCTTTCAACAAAACCTGGAAAAAGACCTATGGAAATGCCAGGCCTAGAGTGCAGCATTTTGCAGAAAAAGATGCCCAGAACCTGTCTTTGTGTCTGATCCAAAAAGATCACAGTGATGCGCTGCCAGGCTCAGCCTCCAGCACCCTCTGGAGCAGCTCCCCAGCACCTCAGAGGCCCTGACACAGACCATGCTCCTAAGGGAGGACAGAAACGTGCAGGTGTTGGACTTGCAGTGACATGGCTCCAAGCAACGTCCTCTAGCTGACCCTGAGGTGAAGGGGAATGGATTAGATGACCTCCAAGGTTTCCTCCAGTCTCAAAAACAGGCTGCTCTTGCAGTACCTCAGTTGTACTCCACTCCACAGGTTTATGCAAAGTTGGGTTGAAGATAACCAGTGTAACTCCTGTCTCGAGAACAAGCTCAGTTGAGGTTCCCAAGAAAAACTTGATATGCCCTTCTTTACTTAGCAATTTTGGTACAAAAATTTTAAATAAATCTGAAACCCTCTAACTCCTTCATCACAAGCCCTTCATTGCAAACTTTATACTTTAGTATCAAGCATATCCTGCAGAAATTGCAGATAAACCCAGAAATGACACATTCAGTTCCAAATTAAGATACTAAAACAAGCAGCTGTTGAACCTTGGATTTGAGTTTAAAAAGAGCTCACACTGAAGCAGACATTTAAGTTTTGTCAACTAAAATGCACCATAAATTTCACCCCAGATGACAGAACACCAGCACTAGGTATCTAACTTTAAGGTATATAATACTTTTCCAAAACAGTAAAAGTCATTATTGGATTTTTTTCCAAAAGCTATAGTTTCAAGTTTTCCTACAGATTCAGAAACACTCCCTACTGACATATTCTCTTTGCAATTATCATACGTCTAGTTGAAAAAATTAAGTAAAGTAAGTTCTTAACTGCTATTTTATTGCACTATAATGGGTCATGAGTAAATACACAGTAATACAGTAATGCAGTAAGTCAAGCCTTACAAGCAATGAAGGGAGATCAATATAATTTCACCACCTGAGATTAAATGAAATGCAAGAAAGCACAAAATTACAAAGTTGAACTTGTGTTAAGTGATCAAACACATTAATGAAAATTAAAACTTCGAGGCCTATCAACAATTTTCTTTAATGCACAACTATCAAGTACTTGTGTTCAAGCCCTTCTAGGGTTTTTTGGGAGAACAAGAAAATTTCAGCAAGAGACTTTACCCACAAATTTAGAATTCTCCAATGTCCAATTTACAAGCTTTCTACCACAGACTAAATTTAAAAACAGAAAAGACTTGCATCCATCAGGGGGAAAAAACTCCGGTTCTTTTGTTTTCCATCCATTCCATCCAATTGTCCATCCTTTCAAATGTCAATTTTTCAACTTTACTAAGCCACTCAACAGGCTGCACATAGCAGGAGCTACAACAACCATTAACCCTGGTCTGATGAAAGGATACAATGGGTTGGTTCTGCTGTCTGGTCATGTAGTGCTACCAAAGCTCCATAACCCACAACTATTACCTCAAAACTGTGAATTTAGTATACTGAGTATTAATTATGTGAAATCACTAAATATTAATTAGGGGGAAAGAAAAAGCCATATACAAAATTAATCTCTCAAAAGAATAAGCTAGAAGAACATTACATCTCATTTATAATAATTTCTTTTCCTAAGATAGATATGACAGCTCACTTAATACTGAAGAATGAGAAGAAATTTTTACAACAGTGAGTTGCTTCTCGTATTTTAAAGCCAAGCCTAATTTCCACTTAAAACAATACAGTGATATGACATGGCACTGAGATTCAATCCTAGCAGATCTAATTCAAGGAAAATATCTAGAACAAAGTTTAATTCCTACAATTAAAGAGAAATAGAAACAGAGTTACTGAGTTTATCCTGTACATAACAGATTGATACTAAAAAAGTAGAACTATTTTTAGCAAAAGTAATAGGCTAACCAGGACTTATTTCAGTTACATTGGGTTCAAGAGCATGCAGGCAGTCAGTTCACATTTCAAGTCCAGTTTCTCTACTCAATAGGGTACTAACAGAGAAATCACATCACAAGACAACTCCAAATACCAGAGCCTGGCAGTTCCACTCAGAGCACTAGGGAAAATGGGCTCACCAATAAGTCCAGCAATGAATTCCAGACAAAAAAACAAAACACAACAACAAAACAAAACAAAAAAAAACCACAATAAAAATTACTCCCCAAAAATAAAAGAAGAAAAAAAAAAAACTAATTAAATTTATCCTTCAACATTACTCATCTTTCATCACATTCAGAAACCTCTTTTGAAACTATTCCTGACATTCTAAAAAGGGCATGTTGCTTATGCAAGGTACTCAAACAGAAAAGGACATTACTTTACTAATGGAATAATGAAAGTCAAGTGAGATGAACTAAGGTTCCTCTTTCATAGTAGAAGAGACATGACTTGTTATTACTGCTGCCCTCAATACCAAATTTAGCAAGAATAGATTTTTCTCCCCCTCCCTATCCAACACACCTCAATGCTTATTTTGCCACTTTTTGTTCATCATTTACATACCAACGTCAGGTAGCAAACAGAACACTTACCTGTGACCAGGATGATAAATGACAGTTGTTATCCCATGGGCATAGTGGCTGCCAAAGCTGAAACTATGACTTTCTTGAAAGCTTTGATTTGTTCCAACACTAAGTATGCCAGGAAAAAAAATATAAGCATTACTTCAGATATATTTTCTTTAAAGAGTAGAAAGAATTCCTTTGAAGTTCACTGTGCCATCTCAAAGCAAGTCAAAATTTATGCTTACCTTACAAGGTAACTTCTCAGTTCTCCACGGTAATTAACAACAAGGAGCTCAGCTGACCACTGGGCACTTGCTTTGTATTCTAGAAAGATCAATCCAGCAATAGCGTAACTCAGATCGCCTGGAAAACTTGCTGTCTTTACCCAAAAATGAGGGCAGACATTGGGAGAGAAAGGGGATTTTTAAAAAAGTGTCTTTGTTACTGAAAGAACTAGAAAGTTAAATTAACTATATTGAATTTAAAAAAATAAAGTTTCAGTTTAAATAAATACATTTTCTTTTATCTTGATTGTCAAGAAATCATATTATTACAATATCTGCAAAGACAATATACTGAGGAAATACACTTGAGCCACCTCCACAAACCAGTTCAATACACCCTTTGAACATGCAAAATAGAAAATATATTGTGTGGGGCCTGTCAACAGCAATTATCTAATATCGTACCAATCAAAGTACTCTGGCAGAAATACTTCTTGGTTTACAATTTGACTCTGCATACAAAGTGCAGGTTTATTATCTATTACTACAAATTGTGGTGTACTTCCACTGTCTGATGCACCTACAGATGTACCACAATTTAGGACAGATGCAAAACATACCCTTTTATGCTGCTGTAAGGGCGACACATGACTTTTGTTGAGTCTATGGTGGATGTATTATAGTGGAACTTTTTATGGCCCATCTCTGTGTGGTATTCAATGTAAGCATTTATAACAAACTAAGCCATGATTTAAAAAAGGTCAAAAAGTGGAAATTATCCATGATCCTTAAAAAAAGTTCTACTTTATTCGTATTTAACCCAAGAGAGCACATACCGGTGAAATGACCAAGAGCTCACTACCCATCAGGTCAAATACTCTGACTGTTCCACTGCTTTCAGCATAAGCAAGTAATGTACAATCATGACTCCATGCCACTCTCCTCCACTGAGGGTTAGGATCCTTTGGTACTATAAAATAAGAATAAAATTATTCATAAAAGCAAAAAATAAATATAATCCCTTAAATAGAACAAAAAGACAATTGCATCAAAAAAAATGCAGGGGTCCTACCAGCATTACAAGCTTATCTCAGAGGAGGGTAAAGAAAGAAAAGCCATGTATGTCTCCCAAAGCCATTAATTCTAACTATCATTTCATTTCAAATTCAGGTTTCATATAATCCTTTCATAGAAAGAAGTGGCAGAGAGAGGGTAACAGAGATAGTCACAAAGCAAAACTATTAAGAAATTCTTTCCAATGATTTTAAGAAGTCAAAGTAAACCAACACTGCCATTTAGCAATGTATGAATAACAATGACACTAAGTAATAATGAAGAGGTTTGCTGTACCTTGACATTTTCCAACTATGGATACAAAGTCATCTTTTGCAGACCTGCAGAAAAAAGACTCATATATTTAGATACAAAAAACCCCACTATTCAATTTTCTGTAATAGAACACTATAAAAATATTCCAAATGCACAATTCAAAGGCCTGCACGTCTCTAACTACTTGTTCAAAAAAGCAGATAGTAACTTTCACCCTCTAGGCAGCTACAGTAACTAACAACAGTATTTTAGAGACTGTCCAACTGCATAAATACCAACATCCCTCATTTATTTGTAATGCTGTACAAAATAGGACAGCATCATCTCAGTGCTTCATATAACTTCAGAAAAAAAAAACCTAGTCAGTACTCTCTAGGTTACAATTTTAGAAACAATGCAAGAATATAGTTACATTAATACAGTTGAAACACAAGATTTATTTTATAGTCTTTAAGCTGACGTTTATGGTGCTCACACCACTTTTGATTGAACAATTTTCATACACTTGCTTCTTTTACATATAAATGGAAGGTCTGACCTTCTAGCAAATGGATTTTTGTGAAGCAAGTAAACACACTCAATCAAGATCTGCTCTACAGCTAAATGTGCTCTTGAACTGGCAAAGGAGAGCTTGTTCTTAAGAGAGCACAAGAAAAGGGAAAGCATCAGTCTTTACAGCAATCCACACCACTTGTGAAGTAAGGTGAAGTATTATACATGCCAGCTACTCCACAGAGAAGAACACTAGGTACTAGCTCCTTGTCCCATTTATAGGGGAGAATTTCTAGAGGGGCAGAAAGGCAAAGGGTAGAAAGACCATCATTTGTGCTGAGTGTTTTTGAGGATCTTGATTGTTTTTCTTTCACATCTTGAAAACAGAGAGAGAGATACATATATATATACTTATATTAACACATCCATTATAATTGGGGGGGTCAAGGACGTTTTATGTTGGGTTTGGGTTTTGGTTTTTTTTCAATGGGGGATGGCTGAGAACTAAAAAGAAACAGAAGGCTCCTGCTTTTATGATCGTTCCATGGATAAATTTCACAATATATAACACTGCAAAACAAAAAAAGAAATCTGTAAAAGTATTGCTAGCAAATGACCAGAAACACTTTCTCAGAACTCCAGAGCTGAAGTAACAGACAATGCTAAGTTACCTGATTTCTACACATTGGTCTTGAACAACTGCCAACAATTTACCATTGCTGAAAGAAAAAACAGATGTGAAAGTTCATTTAAAGTCCACTCCTTACAGAATGTGCATCAGAGTCCTAGGTGCTTTTCTCTATGGTTAAATATAAATTGCCTTATTGAAAAATTTAAAAAAAAATTAAAATGGGAAATATAAGTTTTTATTGAAAATAAAATATCTTTCATTTCAGAGAAATCTATCTGCCACTCCTTTCCAGCAGCACTGGGAAAACAGCACAATGTCTAAAATCCCACTGCATGGGAGGTCAGAGTCAGATGTCGCTTATAGATAATTTTACAACAGCAATGTACACAACAATGTATTGCTTTATCTGGTATAAATAACTGTCATAATTTAGTAAGTTATGTGTATTTGCATACAACATAAACTAAAACCTTCCCTACTACTTCATGTAACCATGTCACTGAACCATTTTTCTGCGCTTACTTTTAAAAGCAACAAAAGCCATGTTGCTAAAATTCCACAGAACAGTTGGTTCTAGCCTTGGAATTCTCACTTCTCTGTGTATGCAACAGAGACAAATCTTGAGGGTATGCATTCACTTTCCACAAATATAAATTGCTTATTTTAAAATTATATATCCTGCCAAGTTGTAAGTCTTTAATCAACCAAATTCAGGACTTGAATTTGAAAATGACAGCACTGCAAGCCACTTTGCCCCAAAAGCTAGACAGACATTAAGCCCTGAGTGAGAGGTGCAGTAACTGAAGGGAAGGAGGTAGGAGTCCCCAGGCAGCACACTGAGGCCACCTGTGAGAGCCTGCAGTATTTCTCTTGACCAGAAAGAATAGCACATCTTTAGCACAAAGCAACTCAGCATGGCTGAGTGGGGATGGTGGGGGAGCAGAGGAAGCATTAATACATTCACTCCTGTCAGAAATGGCAAAGCATGGGGGCTGGTTACCTTGCAAGTACGAGGTGCCAGTTGATCTGCTTACTAACCAGGCGAACCAGTCCAGCAGGCAGAGAAAACTTTGCAGGGCTGAAATACCAAAACCATCAGGATCAATCAGAACACACAGAGAACCAATGCAGCATCTGAGATACACACACCAGACAACTCGGCTTCAAGGCAACCATCAGTTACCTGAGAGGGTTTGCAACTGAACATGAATCAACACTGCACCCTGCCAACAACAAAGGCTAACAACAGCCTTGTTTTTACTAACAGAACAAAACTGCACAATAAGGGAACTGATCATTCATTTATCACTCTTTACACTCTGGTCACCAGTCAGTTTTGGTACACCCAACACCAGCAAACAGGAGGGGCACCAAAATGATCAGAGGACTGGAGTACTTGCTCTGCAATAAATCAGATGCTGTGGGAATTGTATTTGTTTAGCATGAAGAAGGAAAAGCTTCAGGATGACAAAACAGCAGCTTTCTCACTGATACCAGAAAGATGGGAGCAACAAGAGGTGCAAGGCTGGAACACAACAAACTATGATCAACCCTTTGGAGGATTTGGAAGTGCTGGGGTAATGGTTGGAATCAATGACTGTAAAGGTCCTTTCCAATCTAAATGTCTCTGCAATTTCAAAACCAAGGAGGTTCCAAGATGACATTAAGAATAGATTTTTTTCACCATGAAGACAGTCAGAAACTTGAACAGGCTGACCAGAGACTCTCTGGGTTCTCCATCCTTTAACCTTTCTAAGACCTAGCTGGATGGAGCCCCAAGGAACGCAGTCAGAATTCACTGTTCTCCTGCTTTTAGAGGGACTTTAAACTAGAGGCCTCCCAAACTCCCTCCAAAACTCTTTTATCAAATACATGAAAACAGCAACTAGAATAAGTTACAAAAGCTTGAAATTAGCTTTTAACTATGACTACTGGAGGGAGGGAAGAAAAGTAAGTAAGTGAATTCTGTCTACAATTGAATTCTTAGAACTAGACTCACATGACAGTATGCTGCCCATAAACATCATCTCCTCATGAGAAAAGGGGTTGGGAAGAGTAGGTGCACGAAAATAAAGTAGAACGCCAGCAATAGGAAAAACAGCATTCCCCGAGAAATTCAAGGACAGTATTGTTTCACAGGAAGTCACATTAATGCCCCTTTCCACAAAACAGATTATCCTTTAAAACGAGAAACTGTTATTTTCAAACCTGCTGAGCCATATAACGACTGAGCTGAAATTTTCCAGAAACGTTGTACTTACCCTAATAAATTTCTGAGACCATTTAATGACTTTTTCAATCAAAACTTAAATTTATAAATGGCATGAGTGCTGCTCAAATAGTTGCCAAGCTTTTCATATGAGTTTGAATTGTCAAAGAAAAAAAAAATCAAAATTATTACTCCAAAGGAAGTAAACCCTGTCATGCCATCATATCTGTCACTGAGGCTTAAGAAAAAACCTCATAACAGTTTCCTGTGCAGTAGCTCAGCTGAGAGTGAAAATGACTCTGTGTTTGGAGAAACCTGTACCAACGGCAATGTTACTTCAGCTTCTGATGAAAGCACAAAGTCAAACCAGTACATACCAGTCTTCTTCTATTTAGACTTCAGCTGCAACTCAATTTATGAAAAGTGGCTATTCTAAGCATTCCTTGGACAATATTCTAAACAAGCGTTCAGTTTTACTCCCATTAGGAATTACTTTCCATCAAAACAAAAAGCTATAAAAATATTACCAAATATTTTTGCAGTATTCTTGAAAAACCTACCTGTACCAGAGGTACCGAAGCAAAAATAATGCAGGACCTATAATGGAAAGAGGTAAAAATTATATCTCTAGTAGTCTTAAAACCATTCCAGGTTACTGCACAGTGACTCTCAAATTCTCATTAAAGAAAAAGGTACTGAGGGAAAAATCTTTTATACTTGCAAAACAAATTCTTATGTTAGAATAAATGCAAACAGCAAATAAAAAACAAACTAAACCAAAAAATGCACTGCTCATTTTTTCAAATTCTAAGAGAAATTCCTACTGCATGAAAATACAATTCAGTCACTGCCACTTAACACTTGGTTTATGTAATGTAATATCATCAGAATCTAAAACTTCCTCATAGAACTAACTAGCAGATAACCCAGTGCAAGAGATGTTAAGAGAGCCGAAAAAAAAAGGCTCAAATACAAACACAAAAAAGCTCTGCAAAACAAGCTCTGCAAGAAATGAACAAGCTCTGCAAAACACGGAGCTTGTTAATTTCTAAGATGTATGGTTTATTAGTTTGTCCCAACAAAACAATGGAGACAAGAATGCTCACAAAATTGACATAAAAATAACACAGCCATGTTCACAATCAGAAAACATCTTCCTGAAAACACATGCTGTACTCTACTTCCATTACCACTTTCATCATTAGGCACTCTAAAGGGCAGAAATTGTAAAATTTACAAGCAATCCACACAGTTTTAGAAGTCTTGAATGTAGGAACAAGTAATATTTACCTGCAATTGCTCTAGTGATGATAAATGATGCACCATGTGTTCTGCTGCCTCTTGGCTGCAATTACAATAATCATAATCAGACAGCATGTCACACATTTTAACTTAAATACAATACTCATACATACATTCACTGATTAAGTTTAAGCTGGCTCTTAGCCTTCAAGTTCTTTATGTATTTTCTATTACTCACCACTTCAGATAAATGTCTACTTTAACTGCATAAGCTAAAACAGGTTATAATGCCAAATAATTTAAATGCCAAGATGCAATAAACAAAATGTGCCACAGATTGTCTATTGATTCAGCTCTGCCTCAATCTTTGGGTTGTAACAAAAGACATTGCCCTCTGATTATGTTCTCCAGTAAGCTATTATAAAGCATTCTTTTTATGCCAAATAAATGTCACAATGATCTGCAATGCCTAGCAGTCAAACTACTTGGTGTGCAACATATGATGCTAATATCTAAGTGATAAGCTACCTAGAGATTTCTCATGAAGTTTCAGAAACATCAAGAAGAACAAACTATTTCTGAAAAAAGCCACCTTTTTACATCAATTTGTACCATGTAATATGGCCATTCAGACAACCACCAATACCCCAGACCATCTCAGCCTTTCCACCTGCCCTGCTCTACTTTAGGCAAAGGCAGCAATTGCAGTCACTACACAAATGAAAGCAATCTCCAAACACAGAAAAAAGGAACACAAAACAATATAGGATATATATTCTTATCTATAAGAGGAGATAACATTATTTCCCAGTAAGAAGCAGAAAAAAGACACAAAACTGAGAAGAGAACAAGGATCCACAAACAAATCCTCAAAATAAGCAATCATGCATATACCTTTCTAATGAGAATATCAGAGCACCACAAACTGAGCATTAGAGTAGGCAATGACTGAATTTTCTCTTCCATTCAAGATAAAATACATAGACCAAATTTCTTGTTAACTGAAATATTCCAACCTCACCAAGTTACAAAGCAGTAAACACTGAAAGACATACAAATTTATCAACATTTTGCAGTATGTCAATGCTTAAAAAATAATATTTGGGCTCCCAAATTTAAATTATTAAAGTAAAGATTAGTTTTCTAGGCAAAGTTGGCAATTTATAAACAGTCTTTCAAATAACCAGGCTGTCATCTCACAGCATGTAAGAAGCAAACACAGCTGTACTAATAGATAACATTCCACATTCAGGTTGATCAGCCAGGAAATAACAAGGCATTACCGTAAAATAAGTGAGAGAATAAATTATTTCTTACAGCTACCCTAGTACCTCAGGGAGAGCTGCAATTTCCTAGGGACCTTAAAAGCAGAGCTTGTTAAAAGTTTTTGGATTATGAGGAAGTTCCCAGTAAAAAACATTTCCTAAAACTGCTTACATCTCTTTAGAATTTTTTTAATATTTTAAGCGTCTGCTCCTGAGCCTAAACTACAGGCTGCTATTCCACTCATCTTCAACACTTTGCAAAACTGATTTACTTTTATATCCTGAAGACCTGAATTTTACTTTTTATAATATATTCTTATCATTTCAGCTATAGCAATGGTTACCAGATATGCTGCAGCTCTTTTTTAATTCATTCCTTCTTAGGAAAACAACTTTTCCTTCCCTACAGCATTCCAGAAATAAAATCTAAGTAACTTTCTTGCTGACAAGACACCCACTTAGTCTTGGATTTTTTTGCACACCCTGCAAGCTTACTGGGGGGACAGCAGTGGGTGTTGGGGAAATCTCAAAATGTCAGACTGTAATGAAAAAAACCCCACAAGACCAGGTGTCCTGGGTTGACTAAACAGAACAAGACAACTGGGGATAAAAGCTCATATAGTCAACCCGGGACACCAGGTGATACATTTTGGAAAATAAATTGAGGAAGAGAGTTCAATCTGCCTATATTTCCATAAATAATTTCATAAGTCTTCTCTTGCAACTTTGCCCACAGCCACTGCCTCATTCACTATTTTCATGGATCTACTACTCAGTAATTCCTATTATTCTCATTATATATTTCAGTGTTCTCGAACAGTGCATTATATACAATGGCATCGTTACCCTGAACACAGACTGCTTGATTTCCACACCACTCTCTTCTCTGCTGTAGTCAATTCTTTGTGTGTTTCCTTCACAAATAACTGCTATAACCACCCCGGCCCCTCCTCGTCTTCCCCCAAAAAGTTCTTATGGAGCGTTCAGTACAGGTGAATGACATTACTGACAAGAATTATAATTAAAGCAAATTTGGGCATTCAACCTAAGAGATCCATACCAGTTTTGTCAATATCTTGAATTTAACATGATTTTACAGGTTCATCACAAGACTCATCTTCCAATAATTAGGGCTGTAAGTTCTGCAATTATAAATTAATCATCCCAAATGAAATAACAGAAAAATAAAGTCAATAAATACCTGTAAACGTTTAAGGTCTGGCTTTGTAGCCTAAATTACTGCACAGGAAAACAACTAATTTCATTTCTCAGTGCAGCATTCAACTTTCCTTCGCCTTCTACCATTCCTTACCTCACTTATTCCAAAAGATTCAGTTCTACAAGAAAGTAGGGTGTGATTTTTTTCCGAAGAGTGTGAAAAAAATAGGATGAAAAGAGACAGATGTTCCAAAGGGGAAGTCACCTAAGGACATTTAGCCACTTAGGACAATCACCTAAGTAATATCACTGTTAAGACCCCTTATGGCAAAAACTGACTCATACTGACAAAATAATCTGTTTGCCTATGTTGTCAGTGTAAAATCAATTTCCAATTAAAATGGTAAAAAGACTATCAGAAGCATCCTTGAGTACTGACAGTTTCCAAGAAAAATGTAAATCCAAGCAAACTATACAGCACAGTATTTTCAAACCTTCCAACTTTTGCTATTGAAAACAGGTATTATCTTTAAAATAAATAGGCAAGAAATACCAAGTTTAAAATAACCAGCACCATCTGCTTAAGCTGACAAGCAGAATTCAACAGTGCTTAGAAATTCTGACTACCAGGGCAGATGGGGACAGTCAGACTATGGTTACACAGCCACTTTAAACTGGCATCCCCACATGCTGCCACTGAAGGGAGGCGCTGCCTCACTGACATCCTATTCACAGTCCCCTTGGTACCTACAGGGGTATTAAAGAGACCACTTAGCAAAAGGAGATGAAACAACACGATTGTTTCTCAGACTAATCAATTCCTTAACTTACCATACAACCTCAAAAACACTAATGGCAGCAGAAAAGGCACTTGTCAGAAATGTGCCCCCTTAACACGGCTGTAGAAGCACCAGAGCCTTGTGTCATCATACCTAAGTCCTCCTCATGGTGTGCAACAGGAAAATTGTTTCCATATGCTACTAAAAACAAAGACTATTTACCATTTCTCAAAATGCAGTTGAATTAAAATAGGTGTACCTATAGATTCATCGATACAAAATAACCCATTAAGCTAATAAATGGTAACACTGCAATCATGTTTTCCAAACACCCATACCTGTTGCTGCAACTGAGAATTTACAGATCAAGACCAACAACAACAAGAATTCTTTCTGATAAATGAAAACCTACTTTTTGAGCATGGCTCCAGTAATTTTTAACAGGTACATTCTTCCACTTATGATGTTTTTATATATTTTCTGTTCAGTTGTTCTCATTAAGCACAAAACTTTATTAAAATGCTTCTATTACCAATTTTCGGTGGGAAATGCATTAAAAACTTCAGTGGACTTAAAGGCCACTACGAGAAAGAAATAAAAACACATTGTTTGCATCCTCTACATCCAAGTCAGACAAGAGCAGACACAGAAGCACCAAGCTCAGCACATTGCAGAGCAAAACATGAAAAGGAGAAGATTAAAGAGCTTCTCAGCCTTTCTGGAGACCTGGGAAGAAGAACAGCTAGAAATAACTAAAAAACTGCAGTACAAGAACAGTGTTTTCTGATTTCTTAAGGGCCGGCTTAAGAAATCACAAATGGCTATCTGTGTGCGTTGTGGACATAAAGTGAAGTATTCTTCCCTTTTACCCCACTCCTGCAAGTACAGACACAACTGTACTGGTAGAGGAGTCCAGAGAGAGGATCTCATTTTCCTCATACAAGGTAAACTCAACGAAGGTCCTATTTTCACCAGCACAGACTCCACATCTCTCTAGAGATGACACATCTCTCTCTGCACATCTTCTAGAGATGACACCTGGACATCATTCCCCATAGCTTCGCTTGTGCCAGCTCAACAGTAAAACCCGATATACACTGTCCAATAAGCCAGAAACACTTCAAGACATCCCAGGTGGCACAAGCCACGGTGGGAATTAAGCGACACGAAGGCACAAGGGGACAATGGTCGCACGAACACCCCGTGTGCCCGCCAGGAACAGCGTGGGCATCCCGCTGAGCCTCCCCGGAGGCACCAGCGCATCCCCGCAGCCCCCGGGGCGCCGCCGCGTCCCCGCCCGCGCCAACGTGGCCGGTCCCCTCCCCCGCCCGCGGCCGTGTCGCGGCCACACGCACCTGCACCTCCGTCTCCGGAGGCCACTCGGTGTTGACCAGCAGGTCGTACAGGATGTTGTCCTCCCCGTCCTCCGCCTGCTCGCCGCCGCCGGCCATGCCGCGCTCCCGGGGCGCCCCGCCGCTGTCCCCGCCGGTGGCGGCCATGCCGGGCCGGGCCGTCCCGCCCTCCCCGCGCCGCCACGGCGACGGCGCCCGGCGGGGGCCAAACGGCGCCGCCTTTAACTCGTGCGGCGCCGGCCCGGAGCGGGAGCGGCCGGTGCAGGCGAGACCTCGGCATGTGAATTGAGCCTGTACCGAATAGGGGCAAAAAAAAAAGGCAAAAGGTGGATTTCTCGCTAGTGGTTCTTCCGACTTTAATGGTGCTAAGTAGGACTTCTAAATGTTTCAGTCCTACGAGTGTGAGTTCCTAGCGTTCAGCTCTCTCAAGCAGATGAAATGAGCTTGTTTGTAAGTTCTGGGCCCCTCACAACAGGAAGGACACTGAGGGGCTGGAGTGTGTCCAGAGAAGGACAGGGAGCTGGGGAAGGGTCTGGGGCACAGGGCTGCTGAGGAGCGGCTGGGGGAGCTGGGGGTGTTTAGCCTGGAGAAAAAGGAGGCTCAGGGGAGACCTTAAAACTCTGAGCAACCCCTGAATGAAAGGAGGCTGGAGCCAGGGGCCGTCAGTCTTCTCCCAGGCAAGAAGCAATAGGATGAGAGGACAGGCTTAAGCTGCACCAGGGGAGATTCAGGTTGGACACCAGGAGGGATTTCTTCACAAAAAGAGTTGTTAAACGTTGAAATGGGCTGCCCAGAGAGTTGGAGGAGTCACCGCCCATGGAGCTGTTTAAGGGAGGACTGGACGTGGCACTCAGTGCCATGGTGTGGTTCATCAGGTGGTGTTCCATCACAGGTTGCACTCAATGATCTCAGATGTCTTTCTCAACCTGGTTTTGTGAAATAATTATGAAAGAACTGATGTTTCAGCCTCTTTCCCGTGACTTTATAAAGCATTTGTAAAACAGAAATAAAATTACTTCACACCCTAACACTTCTGCTCCTGCAGTCTAATTTTTGCTGGTGTTAGTAAGCTCTTGTAGGCAACTGTGTAGCCTAGAATTAGGTTAAACAAAAATTCAAATTCTGAAACTAGGGATTCAGGGCAATATGAAAGCTCTGTCGGATGCTTGGGAAAAGATTTCAAGAAGAAATAACTACTGAGGAAAAAATGCCTTTTTGCTGTGTCTGTATTTTTTAACTCTATTTGACAATGTAGTTTGTAAAGCAATAGTAAATAGCATAATCTCGTGTTTCTAAGTTATAAAGAATTGTAGGAGATATATAGTAAATTACACTCCACGTTCCACACCAACAAGCAGCACTATATATTGATATCAACATCTGCCTACAAACAGGTTTTCTTAGAGTCGTGGTTGAATCTGTTCATTATTCATATCTGTGCCTTTAAAAAACCTCTAGTTTTGTCATTTACCTGAAAGCAAGCAAACTAATGATTGACAGATATAGCAAATAATAGTGAAAGAAAAGAGGCACATCAAAGGAAGATACTCCCAGAGGAATTATTAATACATGAGAAACCATTGCAATGCAAACAGCCTGGTATAAAGGGTATAAAATACCTTCCTGTATTTTTTCTGCATGACACCAGTTTCTACACTGTAAGTTAACAGCTAGTAGGGCTCAGCAAGTTTTAAAAAAAATCTTGAAACAAACCACCGGGACAAAACCAGTATTCAAACTGCAACACAGTACTCAAGAGAACTTCGTTGTCAGAGATGCTCGTTTTGGGTTTTTTCGGCCTTTGAAGCAGATGTGTCTCTATCTCATGCTGCCTTCGCAAAGATTGAGGCTGTGTTTCCCAGTGGAAAGCAGTAGGCAATGGTTTGTGCTGTGCCGTGCACTTAGCAGACAAATGCACCGTTGGCTCCTGGTGTAGCTGTAGAAGCTGCACTTCTGCACTTGCAGTCTCATTTTGTTCTAGCGTTTAATGTCACTAGAAGTTACCCTAGAACAAGATGGTGCAGAATTTGGGGAAGCTTCTGTAAAACCTGGAGAATGAAGTATCCCTGTTGGTGCATATGTGAGACATAACGCGGTGTGTTTGAGTCCCTGAGGCGCTTCGGGCCAGCGGTACCCGCGGGCGCTCACGGGCCGGGGCGGAACGCGCGGCGCGACGGCTCCTGCGCCCACCCGGCCACCTAAGGCGGCGGCCGGGCCGCGCGCCTGCGCCTTGCGCTGTTCGCGGCGCTGCCGGGGCCAAGATGGCGGCGTTCTCGGGTACGTGGCGCGGGGGCCGCGGCCTCTCGGCCCTGAGGGAGCCTCTCGCCTCTGCCCGCCGGCTCCCGGGCTCCATGCGGGGCCGGGGGAAGCTCCTCGGCCGCCCTTCCAGCCTGGCCCGCGGTAGTGTGTGGCTTACCATAGATCAGGCCGGAGGGTGCGAGGCCTGCGGAGGGTGTAGGTGCCTCTCCCCGTGTCTTCGGGCTTTTGCAGGCTGTGAGAAGTGGTTATTGGAATGCTTTGTCAGGTTTTATTGCATATGTGGATCTAGCAAAGGGGCTGCTTAAAAGTTAGACTCGTTCCTCATGCTGACTGCTTTTAGTAACGGGGTTTATCATAACTGTTCTCTGTATAGCAGTGGATAATAACTGGCTTTTTGTAAGAGGAGCTCTGCTTGGTGGTACGGTTTGGCAAACTATATATATTATACAAACTTTATATGTGGATATAATTGTAAACTAATCCAAAAGCTTACTGTTAAAGGAGGAAGCATCACTCTTTGTGTCCTCTTCCCCACGTAGATATTTGTAGAACTAGGCAGCCAGCCAAGATCAAAGTTCTGTAAAGTTTTAATGTGTATGGGGTTTTTAATTTTTTCTTTTTAACTGAACTTTCTGCATCTTATCATGGGAGGAAAATGTTTGAAGCTTCTTCCCAAGATCTAGCGATCAGTTTGGATGCTAGGCAGCAGGATTAATTTGGATGTAGTTCAGGAGAATGTCATGGTGTCATTGTTGATTAATTCTTGTACTTTATACTCAATTAAACTTTGGGAGTTGGAATATGGGAAAAAAATACATATGGATTTGTTTCCAACTTGGAGTTAGTAGGAATTGGTTTTGATTGCTGTTGATTTTGTTGCTTGTGTGTGTTGTCTATTTTTGTAGGATTAGAGTCCAGTACTTGAAAATATTAAAGCTTCCCACCATCACATTACAAATAAAACGCGTTTCTTACAGCATTTGTAGTATAGCAAGTGGAAGAATAGTCTTTGGCTGCTCACATCCACCTGCAGCAGCCCAGCTCAGTGTGTGTGCACGTGCATGCTGTGTCGGAATCCCAGCATGTGGCAGTGCAGAGGCCAGTGTGTGAAACCTCTGCTTGGAAAGGTGCATGTTTATAGTTGAAGGAATTGATTTAGAGTAACCTTCTGTACCCAAAGAGATGACCAGCAGATAAGTTGTGATTTTGATGGTGTGCTACCAGCATTTCGGTTGTTTAGGATCTGCTTTCCTCTTGCCTATGTTGAATAGCTGCAGGTTTCTTTTGTTTTCCTTTTTAAATACAGAGGATTTGTTTATCAACATACAAGTATGTTGCTCCATATTTAACTTGTGTCTGAGGTACAACCATCAGCCCTTGAGATGAGTTTGCCAGAAGGGTATCCAAGAAAAAAATTTTAAAAGGTGGATGTAATTAATAACTTTTTCAAAATCAAAGCCTTGTCTTCTTATTGTCAGGCAAGATTTGGTGAACTAGAGTCGTTACAGGATACAGGTTTTTTCTACTGTTTGCACCTCACCTGGAGAGAAAGTTGGGTATTTGTGATAAACAAAGTCTGTCCTCTTGTCTGCATAGGCAGTTTCCTTAAAGGTGCAAAGATAAGTACCTTGCCCTTAAAATGGTGTTCTGTTCCCAGTGTGTTCACTTTGCTGCTGTGTCTGTATCTGCCCCTGTGCCCTGTGTGTGCCTGACTTTGCTCTGAGTGGGGACAATTCTCAAAGCTGCCTCTGAGGAAGTCTCCATCAGTGGGTACTGGAGTGAAGGCTGCACATGCTGTTGCCCAAAAGAGTGATTTTCCATGATTCTGTCTGTAGCTGGAAGCATTGACACTTGGCAGTCTTTGGGCGATGTGAGGTTAATAACGCTGCATGATCCTTTTTTGCTTGTCTTACAGAAATGGGTGTTATGCCTGAGATAGCTCAAGCAGTGGAGGAGATGGACTGGCTGTAAGTAGGAGTGTGGCATGCTCTGATTTGCCTTTCAGCAGTGTATGACGTGGTTCTTGAAGCACCTCTGCTGTCACATTAAAGCCAAGTGGATGTGTGTTTTCCTTTAACTGTCATTGCATCTCACGCGCTTCTCTGTAGTGTGAAAGACTGAAGAATACAAACTGTGACTGCAGCAGTAACATTTAAACTTGAGCAGGCAGAACATGATTGCTTAACTTCTTTTGTTTCACAAAAGGCTCTGTGCTTCTGGTTTATTTATATGTATCATGGGGTTATTGGATGAAATACTGTCACATAATTGATGCTAGTAGTACGTGTTTTCCAGACTGTGATCTATGATTGTGTTTTTCAACCTTAGTGCACATATCAGTCTTCTAAAAAAGTTCTTATTCTTGTGTTTGATTACTTGTTTGGCCAACATGCTTTTACTTCAGAATTTGTTTTGAATTGTCATTAAGTGTGATTGTCTGAAAATGCTGTTTGAGTTTAGTTATCTTTACTCTTTTTTTCCAGTTTTGACAGGAATCATGTAAATGAGGTCAGCATAAGTGGCTTTAAAGAAAAACTCATTTGAAGAAAGGAAGACAAGGAATATATAGTTAATAAGGTTTTTTTTATAGTTTAGCATAATGATGTGAAAAATTCTTAACAAGGTGCAGCTGAATCCACTGCAAGCCAGGAGGAATAGCAGTTACCTGCTTTATCTTGCATGACCGTGGTTTCTGTGAATTTCTGTATAAGTAAAAATTTATTTTTCTACTGATGTAGAGCATTGTGTTAATGTTCTTGTGTTAATATGTTCTTTCCTGTAGTCTCCCTACAGATATCCAAGCAGAATCCATCCCGTTGATCTTAGGAGGTGGTGATGTGCTTATGGTATGTAGGCAGGATAGCCCTATTCGTGGAAATCCTGTGTTTTTCAGTTGTTGTTTGTGTGGTGAATTTTGTTCTTTCCAGACGGGTCCATAGTTAGACTAGCTCTCCTGTCCTGCTTCAATAGAAAGTATATTCTCTTTGAGTTACTGGTGTATTACTAGCTGTTCTTGCAGAAGAAATCTGGGAGTATGAGGCTTTATTTTTTGACTTCTTGACAGATACTGCCCCATGAATGAGGGCTGTTTGATCTCATCTCCTCTCCTTTTGGCTGTAAATACCTGACATAGCTCTGTATGGAACATGGCTGATACTGCCCAAGCCAGTACTGCATTATCAATAACCTTGAAAGTATCAGATTAGTATGCCTTGTTCATCATGTCTTTTATGGATCTCTGTGTTCTTCATTCCATAAGCCAAAATAATACTTCCTAAAAAATAAACTTAATTTATCAAAACAGAATTCTAGAACCGTCCTTACAGTCCTGGTAAAACTCTTGCATTTTTCTTCCTATAGGCTGCTGAAACTGGGAGTGGAAAAACTGGTGTAAGTAATCAAATTTATTTTAGCAGAAAGTAAAAGTCTTTAAGCAGTCTCATATATGCAGAGAGAATGTTTATGTGTTGCAGCTTTATTGGTAATAGTCTTTACCAACATATATGTAGGAATGTATTTCAGTGTTTCTGACTGTGGGTATTGTACCCAAAAACGAGGCTGGAAATAAGTGTATAACTTGTGGAATGAAAGTGACTTTTCATTTTAGGCTTTCAGCATTCCAGTTATCCAGATTGTTTATGAAACACTGAAGGACCAAATGGAAGGCAAGAAAGGAAAAGCCACTATTAAAACTGGAGGGGCAGGTAAGTTTTTATATGTCATACTCCTTAAATCCAAACTGTACTAACTTGTGTTGATTTTGTCACTTTTAAAAGTAAAGTTAACCTGCCATTAGATAAGTATTTTTTCCATAATTTGGGATAATGTAAATAGAATATCATCATTCAGTGTTTAATAAAACAGAGAATATAAATTTACTGGTGGAATCATGGGAAGAACTGGTGTGCATATGTCTGCAGACTCTTAGTAATGGTTTTGTTTTCAGCTTGAGGCTGGGTGATCCACACCTGGCTTTCCAGCGTTCTTCTGAAAGCCATACTAGGTTAATGCCTTGCTAGATGTGAAGTGGTGGTGGTGTCCACCTTAAAAGAAGTAGATAAAAGATATCTTTCTTTTACAGGAATAGGTGAGACCAGCTATAACACCATGAAGTTGGTTTGGGCCTCTTAAGTGAGCTTGAGCAGAAAGCTCTTCTAGGCTGAACATATTTTTGTGTGGCTGGGATAACAGTGTAGGACCTTTCAATTCTGGTGTGCTGAGTATATCTGTTGTGTTCCTTTTGGCACCTGCCTGGGTTTGGAATTGAGTAATTGATATCTTGTTTCTTCTAGTAAACATTGAATTGAGCAGGAAATGCATAGGGTTGGAACTCAGCTATATAAAATGGATTGTAACCATGATAATATCCTCACAGTATTTGAGAGTCTATTATGCATCCATTTAGTTAGGCTTGGAACTGTAAAGCAAATAACCATGTCCAGTCTGTGATACTGATAAGATTGGGTTTTATGTAAGTGAGCAGTATTTGCACAAACAACACTCTGAAGATGTTATAGAAGTTGTCATCATTATAACTACTGCTATATTGGTGACAGTAAAATCAACTTAAAAAAAAGTTAAAATTAAATCCTCCTTGAGAGAATGTAATATGAATGCACAAATACACTCAGTAAACCTAATTGAAATGACACCTGTTTGTTTTTTTTAAGTCATGTATAGATTTTATTATGACATGTTGTTGGGCATATGAAAAATGAAGTCAGAAATTCTGTGTGCATGTATCTTAGCTCCTTAGTAATGACGTTTTAACTTACAGCTTGAAAGATATGTTAATGTAAGGTTGGAAGAGAAATGGCAAATAATGCAGTTCAAATTTGATGTTTTTAATATAGTTTTGGATATTTTCTATCTGAATTTGATGGTGATTGTGTGAAATGCCTTATTTTATAAAAGTCTTCATTGTTTGCAGTGCATTTTTAAGTAACTTAATCCGTGTTCTTAATGGAATAATCTAAACTTCCATAGAATCCCTTTGCATTAAGCATTTGTGCCCCTCCTTCGGATTGTAGGCCTTCATTTGAGCTTATATGAATTTCATTGAAACAAAACTATTTCCCCAGAAAATTGAGCCAAACACTCTAGAAACAATTTGAACTTCTAATTTGAGTTTCTCAGGCTTGCTTTGTGGATTAAATGCTTTTTCTGTTATTGTCTTTCAAACTTAGTGCTCAATAAATGGCAGATGAACCCCTATGACAGAGGATCAGCTTTTGGTGAGTTGTCCAGCTGTTCACTTGAGAACTTTTGCTTGGTAAAAATGAATAAGCTTGAGGAAAGAATGCATGAAATTTTCTTTTAAAAGCAGTTAGGCAATTTCTTTAACTAAAACTCTCTTGTAATTTTCAGCAATTGGATCGGATGGTTTGTGTTGTCAAAGCAGAGAAATAAAAGAATGGCATGGATGCAGAGCAACTAGAGGAGTGACTAAAGGTACATATCAAGTGATGTGTTTTGAATACTCTTCCAGAACAGTTTCAGCTGAAATGCCTGCTTGTCAGCCTTTGTTAATGTAGATGGTTGCATTAAAAATTTTCTATCCATCTGACCAAATTTAGTAGCTTAAGACTTGGAAATGACAAATACCTCTGTTTTGTTCTCCTTGTGTTGTAAATTTTATATGTCACACTCCTTAAATTCAAAACTCTGCTAACTTGTGTTGATTTTGTCACTTTTAAAAGCAAAGTTAACCTGCCATTAGATAAGTATTTTTTCCATAATTTGGGATAATGTGAATAAAATATCATCATTTGATGTTTTATTGAACAGAGAATAAATTTACTGGTGGAATCATGGAAGAACTGGTGTGCAACTTGTGTCCAACTGATAGTGATGCCTGAAAGTAGAACAAAATCTTCCCAAACAACCTTAAAATTATAGTAGAAAAGCAAACATTTACTTGAAAGCCTTCAGGTGCACAATATGGTGAAAACCACACCCCAAATTAGATTCCTATAATTTTATAAGATTGGGCAGTTAGAATATCCAGCCAATATTGTCCAGTTAGAGGAGCAGTTGGTTAGGTAATCCGCCCCCCCCCCCCCCGGATTCTGCTCCATTGGAGTCCTCCCCCTGGTCCTCTGACTACCTTTATTATGTGTACAATATGTGATAAAAATAAAATGTCCTTGGTAAACTAACAAGCAAGAATAAACAAAACTTCTAAGAATGTATCAGAGTTTGTTCACTGTGATAAGGAGAGCTGAAAAACTTACAGAAGTTAACTAGAAGTTATACCTAGGCATTTAACTGTCTACTAAGCTACAAATACATGAAGTATACATAGAAAGCTAAAAATCTTCAGGCATCAATAGGAGACTGAGTTGCAGGAGGCAGAATCATAACAAATATTCATCAGAATGCATTTTTTTTAGGAAATGGCTATGCACGCTGTACTTTGAGTTGTTTCCTCACAGACTTCATGCGGATGTGCAAAAATTTCATGGTTCTGTGGTTGTAGCAGTAGTTGAGAGGCCAACCCTAACACTTGACTCAGAAGCAGAGTCATCCTGATACTCCAGTGGTTCTGAAGTGTTCAGAAAGACCCTAAACGGTCTCCTTTAATGGGGTGTGCAGATAATTCTGTAGTCTGTGTGCATAACAGCCAGCTGGATGTTCTTCAAGTGGCCCAAGGAGTTGTTGATGCTGGGGCATGCTGGTGGTCTCATACTGATTCTGCAGAACCTTGTGTCCTGAGTTTATCAGTTCCTGTGCATTGAGTAGGACCACTTCTCTCTTGTCACTCCTTGGAGCCTTTCACACTCTACCTCTCAGTGTGTACTTTGTCTCTTTTGGCCACTCTTTCTTCATTCCATAAATAGGTATACACACAACCTTATCACACAAACACCGTGTAGGGAATTTCATGACACTTTTAGCAGGCCTGGGATGTTAGATTGGAAGTAGCAAGACTGAACCACCTTAATGAATTTGGGTATTATATTAGATCCTTTCTTTTTCTTTTAAAGGGAAATACTACTATGAAGTTTCCTGTCATGATCAAGGCTTGTGCAGAGTTGGTTGGTCAACTATGCAGGCTTCACTAGATCTGGGTGAGTTTCCTTCTGAAGAACCTATAAGTAGTTTTTATATTGACATGTAATGGGTGGAGTGCAGTTCTAGTGCTGCAGAGAATGGACTCCTTGAGAAGGATCCCAATACTGGGGAGTTGAAAATGTTTTGTATAAGTATTTTACTTCCTGAAAGGGGAGGTCTTTGTTGGTGGCAGTGTTTTCTGCCTTGTCTTTTTTTTTTTCTTTTTTTTTTTTTTTTAAGAAGATGACTAGAGGCTGGTAAAATCAATAAATGTACTGCTGTAAAAGTACTGGTTTGGTGTACATCTAGGTCAGAAATATGTAGTTAGCACTGTGTATTTTTTGTTAATGTGATAGTGTTGGAAATTTCCGTTGCTAATACCAAAAGGAAAAAGCATAACCTGTCAACCAAAAGATAAAAGCCTATTGTCTTGTCTTCAGGCACTGATAAATTTGGCTTTGGGTTTGGTGGCACTGGTAAGAAATCTCACAACAAACAATTTGACAGCTATGGTGAGGTAAGTTTGAATTGCATTTGGTAGAAATAGTATTAAAAGTTCTCTGTGTTAGTTTTGTGCTGTTACAATCAACTGTCTTTTGAAATAGTGCTCGCTGCTAAGGGAGGCTCACTGGGCAAAAGGCCAATGAAACATTGAAGCATTTTTGCATAAAATCTTATTAAAAGATTAAACAAAAGCAGTTATAAGCTTGAGACATGATAGTAGTTATGCTGCAATTATATTAACTCTTATTTAGAAGTTAAAATTTTGCTGTGTGTTACAGGTTAAAAGTTAATTGACGTCTTGAGATTTGTCTTGACTTACTTCATCTTTAGCTTGAATAAATCAACCCATATGTATACACTGGGAACATGCAAGTGAGGGCATCGTATTCTGTTTACTAGAGGTTAAAATAGAAGTAATTTCAACTCTATAATCTGTCAAAATGCATTATTAATTGCTGCTAAGACATGGTTGGAGTGCACTACTTCTGGCTATTGAGTTGGGTTTGCCATTACCTTAATGTACACTTCTGAAATGTCTGCTGGGAATATCTACAATGGTTTTTGTGTAGTGTAGCAGTAGAATTGAGATGTTTAAACATAAATAAATGAGCACTAAAGCAGAGACACAAGTCTTTTTGTGCTAATAATAACTCAGTGTCATAAAACCTGCAACTTTTATGACTACTGTAGCTTGCTTAATAGTGTCTCTTGAGCTGTTAATTAGAAGCACTAAATAATATATAAATGTTATTGAATACCTTTAAAATTAGCAGATCTCAAGATACTGAAATAAAACACTTAAGTATACATAACATGCATATAGTATCATCTTCAAGAGTTAGTCTTTTATTGTAGTCAAAATACAGTTTCCTAATGTCATGTTTGGTGTTCTAAGCTTAGATTTACATTGGCTAATAAATATGTGGCTAATGTGCTTTTTCATAATGCAGAACATTTCCAGGTAAATGACTTAAATGTATCATTGTCATTGTGTTTGGTTTTTTAAGTAAATTTAAAGCAGTAATAAATGTTTAAATATCTAAGATCAATTGGGCAGTTTACTGAAGACTTGAAATCAAATAAAAATATGTGTTCTATTTACAACGGTCTGACTGAAATAAATTGAACTTGCTTGACTTCTCTCAAAATTCAGCATTTGTTAGGAAGAGGTGAGAAAACTAAAAGCTGACAGAATATCAGCACTAAGTCGTCTTAATGCCCTGAAAATGTCTTATCTTCACAAACCATTTTTTTGGCAGGAATTCACTATGCATGATACAATTGGTTGTTATCTAGACACTGAAAAAGGACAAATAAAATTTTCCAAAAATGGTAGGTTTTATTCTCTTTCTTTGGAATTTTATTTGGATGCTTTCACTGGCGGGAGGGAGGGAGAGGAATGCACACACTTGCAGAGTCTGACTGAACCAACCCTACTTGCAGGGAAGGACCTTGGCCTTGCGTTTGAAATCCCACCACATATAAGGAACCAAGCACTTTTTGCAGCTTGTGTACTGAAGGTAACAGGAATATTGCAGATATCCAAGATTATTATAATTTTTCTGAGTTTCCTAATGAGCTACTTAAGTATAAAATATACATAGCCACTTACAGTTACTGCAGTTGTGCATGTAGTCAGTTTTCTTTGGCTTACCACTATTCACTACTGAAGTAATAATGTGTGTCTTAGCTTTGAGTACCAGATAAGCAAAATGTTTTAATTCAAATTTTAATCTTGAATTTGTAGGTAGAGTAGCATGGATTACTAATTCCTAATAACAGTGCTATGTTGTGTACATTAAACTGTGGTATACTGCCATCCGACCGATACAAGCAAGAGCTTGAAAGTCAGATAGCCTCATTTCATTTGTTCTGAACTCTTAACATTACTGTAAGGTAGTCTTTCTGAATTAGTCTTCTTGAGTCCATCTCTCAAGCAGTAGAGATTTTAGGAAAAACTTTCAGTGTTTAGAGAGATGTGCAACTTCAGAAAAAGTACTTTTTTTTTTTTTGTTGGCTTTTTTCTGTGTGTTTGGTTGGGGGTAAGTTTCAGCAGCTTGGGGAGTAGGAATGTGTAAGATGGGAGAAGAAAAGACCTTGTGTATCTCCTTGTCGATCTGTTTTTTTCATTACTGAGTTATTTCTCATTTTGTGGCCTCTTGAATCTGTGTGTATGACACAATTTTGTTGAAACCTAGAATGCTGAATTGAAATTCAATTTTGGTGAAGAAGATTTCAAGTTTCCACCAAAAGATGGCTATGTTGGCCTTTGCAAGGCTCCTGAGGGTAGTGTTGTAAAATCACAACACTCAGGTAGGTTAGATTTTTTAAAACTTCTCTTGTTTCTATATTCAGGTTGTATTACAGAGTATCTTTGGATCCCTTTAATTGTAATCAGAAAGATCTTAAATACAGCAGTAATGAACATATATTGATGCTTTTTTTGATTTTCTTCCTGTTAAACCACCAGTAGTCTTTAATATTTTAAATTTAGAAGTACTTCAGATAAAAGAAGTCCAGCTAAGTTTTTTAACAGTGTTATTGTAAAAATGTGTGGGTTTTTATGCCCCACAGTGGAATGGGTTATCCTGCATGGGCCAGTACACCCACTTGTAAGTTCTGATCATTATTCTGAAGTTACTCATAATTGAGAGTGCAATTACATCACCTTTCAATGGAGCATTTAGAGTTACTAGGTTTTAATTACTAATAGAAAATCCAGATCTGTTTCCCATAAAAAATTCCAGACTAGGAATGTTGTTTGTCTTAATGGTGATTTTTTTTGCCACTTAGGAAGTGCGCAAGTGGCTCAAGCACAGAACCTTCCAAATGCTCCAAAAGCACTGATTGTAGAACCATCAAGAGAGCTGGCAGAACAAACTTTGAACAATGTGAAGCAGTTCAAAAAATATGTTGATAATCCCAAATTAAGGTAATAGTGAATTTGTTAGTTGCATTTATGGTATGTTCCATGGTTGTAACTTAATGGGGAGATGGAGGTGTAAGTTCCACTTTGTAGCTACGCTAACCGTAATCTGCAGTGCTGCTGATAATATCAGTAATAACCTGCTACCAAACAAACTTCTGACTATGCAACTACAGTTAGACCATTTAGGTGGTTTTTGATATGTTTTATCACTGGACTGTCTTTTTCTCATACAAGAAATTTGGTGGGTAGGGTTTTTTTTTTAATTATCAGTGATAACTAGTATGATACTTCACATGCTTCTCTTGACTAAAAACGTTATCTGCTTACTCCCCATCTTTCTTATGCTCCCATCTCCCTCTACCCTTCATTTTGTTTGTTTTTCATCTCCATCAAATAGTTATATACAGGGTCTGCTCTGTTTAATTAATGTACTTACAGGACAAATTATCACAGGGGTGCAATTCTGGAAAATGAATCATCTATAAGTTGCTTTGGGTTTAAGTTGTCACTGCTTTGACTGTGCTTCTAAAACTTAAACATTTCCCAATTCTAAACTGCAGTCTGTTTATAAGAGTTCATTTCCTAGAATTGCTGGGACTAAGCAATAGGAATGGGCAAGGTACAATGAAAGATTCATTTAGTTTACTGTTATTTGCATTTCTGACTTTCAAGGACACAGGAAACTTTATTGAACTAAGTAACATTATTTTTGAGATTTTTAAGAAACATTTTTTGTAAGATTAAATTTGTTAAGGTGCTCATTTGCTTAATACAACAGTGATAAAGTAATCACATTCAAATACAATTTGGTAACAAAGTTTTCACTTGAAGTACACTACATCTGAAAGGATGAGTTTCAAAATTAATTTTTTCTATTATTTTGTTCTTGAAATTACTGTTCAGAGCTGTTAATTGTCAGCTATCAAGAAAAACGTGTCTGGAGACTGATTCTAAGTAGACCTTCTGAATATAATAAATGGGTAAATGTTGAATATTTTGATGTAATTTTAGGGAACTGCTTATTATTGGTGGAGTTGCTGCAAGAGATCAGCTCTCTGTACTGGAACAAGGTGTAAGTTTTATTTTTTTCATATAATTTATTAGTTTGGGTTCCAAGTAATGTAAGATGTTGCTAGAGGATATTAATGGTGGCAAGTAATGTAATTAGAATAATAAACATGTTAAAAAGAAAATGTACAGTTGATAGGAAGCTCATGTTGCACCAGTCCAGCAGTTGTTCCTTTACTTCCATGGCTATACAAGTACCTCTACTACTTAGTCAAGTTCTGTTGAAGCCTGAGTACTCCTGAAGATCTTAAAATAGAGGTGTAATTGTTTGCCATTTGCCCTTAACCAACAAGACAGTTTTCCTATTAACTTCTGTCCTGTTTTTGTGAATAAAAATAGTCTGCAGTTATCAAGATGAACCTACACTACAAACCAGTCCTATATAGAAGGAACTGATCTGGCTTCAGCATCATGGAATGTACAATCGATTCAGTCACACTGTAGGGAGAACAGAGGCACAGAGCCATGTTTTTTATTTAAGACTCACTTTTGGATGTGAAAGCACATCACTATTGATAAATTTTCTAGTGGTTTTAGCTGCCAAAATAAAAATTTTGTGTTAAGCCTACTTGAACTGGAAGATTGTGTGACTTCCATGTGAATGCTAAGTTCTTCATTGTGAACCTTTCTGTTTGGCAAAATTTGAAGTTTTTTCTATGGTTGATAGACTTTGTATCCTTCCACCATGAGAAAAATTTGAAAAAAAAATTGAAAAACAAATCTGTTTGTTGTCTTTTAATAAAAAGATTACACATCTTGGAGTTCAGGGAAGGAAAAAAGGGGCATAGCACTTCCCAAATAAGGGAAGGCTTCCTCCCTAAGGTAGATTCTGCTAGTGAAATGACTGTAGAACCAAAATGCAGGTTGCCCAGAGAGGAGGTTGTAGGATCCCTTTCCAGAAGGTACTGAAAATTGTATTAGGCAGCTACCTAAAGTAACTTAGAAATTGTCCTTGATTTGCATGTGAAAGTGGGGAGTGGAGACCACATAATCTCAAGAGATCCCTCAGACTCAAATTACTCTAGGATTTCATGAAGTTATAATTAGTAGAAGATAAAGTATTATGCTGATAATTGTTTCATAATGTTAAGCTTAGATAAAACTTCTCATGTTTCTAGTTAGTTACAGGAACAATTCATACTCTTTGTATACTTCATAGGTGGATATTGTTGTTGGAACTCCTGGAAGGCTGGATGACCTGGTCTCAACAGGGAAGATTAATTTATCTCAAGTTAGATTCCTGGTTCTGGATGAAGCTGTATGTAGAGAACTAAGTGCTACTTAAATTCTGTTCTTAAATGCAATATGCTATTTGCAAAAAAGTGAAACATAATTGTTCTCTAGTATTTGATAATTTAGTGGAACAGTTAGATACCTATAGACTGTTCCACCTTAATCCTGTCATTGTTTGCAACCATAGCAACCTACTTTTTTTATTTTTGTTCCCCACCCTCCTAGCCTCTGTTAAGTCTGTTTGGAGTTTTTCTGATAGGAAAATGTATTTCAGATTATATTTACAAGGTACTGAAGTCTGTCCCTGCCGCTGTCAAAGGACAAAGACAAAATATAAGTGTTAGTTAACCCAGCAGGTCTTGAAGCCAGTGGATGTTGTACTCAATATTTTGTGAAATAAGGGCATCTGTCTGATCTGTTGTAGCACATCTGAATATTCACAAAGATCAAATGCCTTGGGGTGTTAGCTAGGAGTAGCTGCTGAGCTTCTCAGCAGCTATAAAGTGCTCCATATTTTTACTGTGTTTTTTTCTTCTTAGTAATAATATCCCTGCCATGCATTGACCTGTCCAGCTAATTAAAAGCAAGAACTTCTGAGACTAGGAGTGTATTGCTTATCTAACTCAAGTGTAAAGACTGAGAAATGAGAGAGGATTTGCAGCTTCATCTCTTATTTCATCCCCACACAGGATGGCCTTCTCCTCCAAGGTTATTCTGATTTCATAAACAGGATCCATAGTCAAATTCCTCAGATAACCTCAGATGGAAAGAGACTTCAGGTATAAAATGTTTGTGGTTTGGGGATTTTTTTTGTTTGTTTTGTTTGCTGAAATATTTTTTGTGGGTGGGTGGTGTGCTCTGCTTTCAGTTGTTGACTATTAATTCGCATAGAGCGTGCTTCTTTGGAGTTCCCAAAAGCTCTTGTCCAAAACTAACATGTGTTCAGTAAGTTCAGTAATTGCCTGTGAAAATACTTTCAGCGTTCTAGATGTTGAAGCCTAGTGTTCAGCAGTTTTCAATTTATTTTGAATTATTTGTATATAAATCTAGCAAACATGACTGACCACATACTTTGATTTCTAACATACTAATAATCTTGTTCATCAGCTTTCTGTAGTTTTGCATTCTTCCTACTAATTTTTTGGGTCACTGTAACAAAATAGTTAAGCATCTTATTTAGTGTCCTGGCTCCTGCCAACTGAGTGCTTCCTGTGATGAGGAGATTGAAACACTTTCTGTTTGCTACATTATGCTATTCAACTACATAACCTTCATCCAGTTCTACTCCCACCTTTTTGGACTGGGAGGATCTTATCTTCAGTGATATCCACATGACTCTCTTATTTTCAGGTGATTGTGTGCTCTGCAACACTGCATTCTTTTGATGTGAAAAAACTGTCAGAAAAAATCATGCATTTTCCTACCTGGGTTGATTTGAAAGGAGAAGATTCTGTCCCTGAAACTGTACACCACGTAGTTGTGCCTGTAAATCCAAAAACTGATAAACTCTGGGAAAGGCTCGGCAAGAATCATATCAGAGTAAGTGAAAATTGAGGTTATTTGTCCATGTTCACTTATTTAACCTTCAGAACAGGGCCCTAATATTGAAGGATCTTTGCTGGCTGTTGAAACAGCTTTATCTGAAATGGTTTGTTCCATGGTAGTCAGCATCATATCAATGGTGTCAACACTGTTTCTGGACAGCTCAGTTTTACAAACATGTCTGAGGAAGAGCTTAGTAGAGTAACAGTCTGATTTTCACTAGAGAACAATGGCATTGTGCTTTTTCACTCATTTCACAGCTAATGGTCCGTGGCCTAACTGTACTTAGTATCTCTTTTCTGACTTGGCAGGAGGGAATAAACCTGCCAAGATGGATCATTCTGTAAGGTAGTTCTGTCTCCAGCCCATGTGAGATGAGCAATTTTTACAGGAATGGATTTCTTATCATTTGAGGGTCTGGATTCCACATTCACCTGACACCTATTCACTTGAGAAGGTGTTGGTTGTTCAGGTTTTAGTATTCAAGTTCTGAATTACCAGGAACCATATTTTGTTCTTGGCAACTTTGATGCAGTTACAAATCTATGGTTTTTTTAATCTATCTTTGGAAAGTCTGTCATGTATTAGTACCTTTTCATTAAGTATTAGTGTGAGTTTATTTATTTTGGATTTTAAGTTTATATCTGATTCAGCCTAGCATAGGGGAAAAGATAAGGAATTACTATTTATGTGATTTAACCATATTTTACAAAATATTTTTATTCTGGTTTGTTTGGGTGTTTTCAGTTCTTCACTTTGTTCAAAGGTGTTTCCTATCCAGTAGCTACATAAATAGTCTTATTGCCCCCTTTTGTGAATAAATTTTGTGTTCTTAAACACAAGACTTTCCTTTAGCTAAGGCCAGGTAAACATGGCTGATGGGAGAACAGAATGTTAAGATTATTTCTAAACTTCTGATTCTTCCTAGTTACAAGTTAATGGAGTAAAGTATTTCTCTGTGAAGAGTAGACTACTGACTTGGGGTCTTTTTTGTTTGTTTTTCCTAGACTGATGAAGTACATGCAAAAGACAATACAAGACCTGGCGCTAACACTCCAGGTAATGAGCAACACTAAGTAATCATGACATTTTTGTAAATGTCTTGAATTAAAGGTAAATTGTAGTAGATACTGCCTTGAGTCATGTTCCTCCAAAATTTTATTTCTACATTCTCATAGTCTTCAAGAGAAATGTGTTTTTGTAACTGGAAATTGGGAAAGAGAGTTGAATATATATTTTGCCGATTTGTAGACATGTGTTTGTTGGTGTGTGTAAGAAACCTGAAACTTCTGAGTGCTTTTATTCTTCCTGTGTTGTATCACCTTGGAGCGCAGGAACATGGAAGGGAGAGGTAGAAACTGAAGGTTTAGCTTACTTGCTCTAATAGTAAAAGTTTAACTGTCTACTTGAAGGCTAGAGAACTTCAAAGATAAGCAGTTTGGAGGTTCTTCATGTTTTTAAACAATTTGAGTGAAATAACTTCTTTATTTTTATTTAGAAATGTGGTCTGAAGCTATTAAAATTCTAAAAGGAGAATACACTGTTCGAGCAATCAAAGAGCACAAGATGGATCAAGCCATTATCTTCTGCAGGACTAAAATAGACTGTGATAATATGGAGCAATACTTCATCCAGCAGGGTGGAGGTAATGTTTCCATGTCAGCTTTACTCAGCTCACTTTTCTCACTTCTGTGTTTTTTCAACACCAAATCTGTGTGATAGAGGTCACCAGTACTGGGACACAGCACAAATAAAATCGTGCTTCAGTTTTTTTACATACTGACTAGGCATAAAATTCAGAGTTTTGTAGCAGGCAGCTGCAGGGGTGCCCTTTGTGAAAGAAAGCAATAAACTGTCTTGTACCTGTTCCAGATAGTTCTGAAATGGATGGAAACCCATCCTGCACCAAAATTTGAACCAGTGAGAAGATATATGGTGCCTCTGCTGAAACATGCTAGTAAAATTGATAGTCGTTAAGGGGAGGACACATGGGAAGAGATGTTCACACCTAAAAAGACATAGGAGAAATGTGAAAGAAACACAGGAACACTGAAAGGGATGTGTGAGGAGAAATGTGAAGATGAGCATTTGTAGAAATGAGGAAATTTAAAGCAAGAAGGAGTAAGGAAAAACGCCTGCACAGGTGCCCTCTTGGGAGGAGGGAAGAAGAAACTGTGTTTTACTTTTTGTCTTGTGTATTTTTTTCCACCCCAATGCCTGTAAAATTTTTTTCCAGTTCTGTATGGTTCTGTGTCTTAGCTTATATGTGATGTTATTAATGCATATAAATTCTTTCAGGCCCTGATAGGAAGGGACATCAGTTCTCATGTGTCTGTCTGCATGGTGATAGAAAACCTCAAGAAAGAAAGCAAAACCTGGAAAGATTTAAGGTGATGCAGCAGATTCTTGAAGGCTTTTTCCTCCAATATCTGAATTTGTATGTTGTGTTGCTAGTTCTCTATTTAAATTAAATTGTATTCAAATGCTCTATGTCCCACTTCCTGAAATTGTAAGGCACATTTTCTGTAGGTGGAAGTCTGTACTGGTAATCAGTATGACCTTTGTGAGTTTGAATTCAGAAGATAGTAGGCTTACTTTGAAATAAAAACCTAACTCTTAAACTCTATAATAATTACTCTGGTTTTTAAGGTCTTTAGTATTTGGTCACTTAAAAAAAGTTGAAATTTTACAGTTTAGTTTTGATTAAGCTGTTTGTTGGTTTTTGCTTGCTTTATGGTGCTGGGGAAAGAAACAAGGATGGAAATTCACCAAACTAGTCATGCTTTATTTGAAGTGTTCTTAAATGTACAGAGCCACTTCAAGGTGAATTAAGTGCAAAGGACTATGATTTCATTGCTTGGGATTTTGCTTGCTGCATTAAGCACAACACTTCATTACAGCTCTGTTTTTGCAGAGAGGAGATGTCCGTTTCCTGATCTGCACGGATGTTGCTGCTAGAGGAATTGATATTCATGGTGTTCCATATGGTAAGACATAGTTTTTTAAACTTAATCTGTTGAATTGCACTGAAGCTTCAATATATTTGTGGTCCTGTCCAGTAGTTAAAATAGATATATGACCTATAGCATAATTTTAAGATAAGTAGATGTTAAAGGCTGAAGCTAGGCAATATTTAATTTGGTTGTTTACCATAAGTTCTCAAATACTTGATGATGTTATGAATTTTTGGAAATCATTAATTTGGTTTTCCATTCTTGCCAAAAAGTAATCAGGAAGAAAGCAGTTTGAGAGTGAGAGCCTTTACTGCAGGTATTGCAGGTTACACCTGTAACTGTTGTGATAGACTATAAAGTGTGTACATAGACTAAGGAGAGGAACTGCAGCAATCAAAATAATATTTTAGGTGTTTGATCTCTGACCTTAGCTCATGCATTTAAAAAAAAAAAAAATCTTGTGTTCTCTGTGAACTGTCTGTGTTACACAGTTATCAACGTGACGCTCCCTGATGAAAAACAGAACTATGTTCATCGGATCGGGAGAGTCGGCAGAGCTGAGAGGTATGTCTGTGTTCAGAGCAGCCACCAGTTGTTCTTGATATTTGTTGTTGTTGTTTCACAAGTTGGCAGTAGTTACTGAAATACATTTCTCCCTCCCTTGTCTCTTAATATTTCAGGATGGGTTTGGCAATCTCCCTTGTGGCAAAAGAAAAAGAAAAGGTAATTATACTCTAAAGCAAAGATGAACTGACATTTACTGAGGTTCTGTCCCCAGCTACTATCTGACCTTCTTATCCTGCATTGAAAAACTGCTTTTTTGTTCCTGCTTAATTGAAGGAGAACTTAAACAGATTCCTAAATTCTTTTTCATGCTGTAATTAGTCAAAATGAATGTACTAAACTATTTCACAAAGTTTAGAGACCGTTTGCATTATTTCTAGGTTTGGTATCATGTATGCAGTAGTCGTGGAAAAGGGTGTTATAACACTAGGCTGAAGGAAGAAGGAGGTTGTACCATATGGTACAATGAGATGCAGGTAAGCATTTTGCTTAAATGTTCCCCAATTCCTCTAAAAGACTCAGGAATAAAGTTCTTGTTTTACCTGTGTAGCTGAAGTGCAAATTTAGTCTCAGGGTGTTTATAACCTTTGATTCCATTTAAAGAACAAATTAGAAGATTTTTCAAGTTACAATTCTGTAAGTTAATTATAAAAACTTATTTTAATTTTCCCAGCTAATGTTGTTGGAGTCTTCCTAATCAAAGCTGTAGAGGATGTTAATTATACACTTGTGTTTAGATGGTTTGTTGCAAAACTGTCCCTTAAAACTGTTGTTTCTCTAAACTGAAGATAGTTTTCACTTAGGTTTTCATTGGGTTTTGTATACCAGGTATTAATGCATGTTAAAAAGCAACACTTTGCTTCTTTCTCTAATAAAGAAGGGCAAATCCACCTCATCTGTAGTAAAATAAGCTTGGACTGAGCTCTGTTATAAAGTAGCCTCATTCATACAAATAGGGTAGTGTATAAAGTGAAGACTTCTGGGTAGGGTAACACCATACCGAAAATGGAAATGAACTTGTGTAGTCTGAGCTAATAAAAATGTGTTAGTTGTCTGTATCTGTGACCAGGTTGTTTTCTGTACCATTCCTGTTCAAACTACTCAAATGTGACTGTTCAGAACACTAGTTTGACTGGTCTTGGACCATAGGACTACTTAAAGACTTCTTGGGGTTTTTCTCTTAGTTGCTGGGGGAGATTGAAGAGCACTTAAACTGCACTATTGCCCAAGTTGAACCAGACATAAAAGTACCAGTGGATGATTTTGATGGGAAGGTTACATATGGGCAGAAAAGAGCTCTGGGAGGTAAGAATGAACTACTTTCAAGTTCCCTTGCTATGCAGTGCTCAGTTTCCTTGTTGTCTCCTGTGTCACTACAGAATTATAGACTATAAAGAAAAAAAAATAGATTATAAATAAATGGATTATAAAAAGCTGCTAGCTCTTAGCTGTCTTCTGCATTTGTTACCTGGAGCCTTTGGGTTGCAAGTGACAAGACTATGTGTATACATGTTCTGGTTTTTTGTGCTTTTTTTCTAAATGAAGTGATTAACTCTCGGAATGACTGTGGTTGGGCATTGTTAGTTCTGCTGAAAACTGGCTTTGGACACATAATTTAGATTGTCTCTCTTGGCAGGTGGACTGTATAAAGGCCATGTGGATATTCTGGCACCTACAGTACAAGAGTTGGCTGCCCTTGAAAAGGAGGCTCAGACATCTTTCTTGCATCTTGGATATCTTCCTAACCAGCTGTTCAGAACATTCTGATTGTGCCACGCTGGAGAGAAGGCTTGAGTTAATAAATGCTCTGCCCTGCAAATACAAAAATCCCACACTGTCTCTGAGTAGAGGTAGTTAGAAAGTGATTAAAGCTGAATATACTTCTTGCATGAGAAACAGTGTTCAGTACTGCTAACTTTAAGTATGCTGTTCTCCTAATAAAATAAAACAAGTCAAAGATGAAATGGTTTTGTTTGGGTTTTTTTTTTTTTGCCTTAAAGGATTAATTTACAGAATCATTCTTTGCATGGTTTGTTAATTTATTGAAAGTACAAGGGTAGTTAGGCAAATATGGGAGGAGAGTTTTATATTTCTATTTATTTATATTTAAAATTATTTAATTATTTGTGTACTGTAAATTTTTAATGCTGGGCTGAATAAAGGTAGATTCATATTCATTCAGACAACTGTTTATACTAAATAAGAAAAACCTCAGATCTCAAGAAGGTATTTGAAATCTTTGTTATCCTAAACCCCTACATCTAGGCTGATAACTGCATTATGATTCTGTAGTTCTAGACTTTTCACAGTTAATGGTTCTTAAATTTCTAAAATGGATTGTACAATATTGCAGCAATATTGTTACAAAGATTTCTGCAATACTTTTGAATTCATAGGGAAATACAATGCAAAGCATTTCATAAAACTGCAGGAAAAGCTTTTTCATGCAGCAGTATAGGCTGAAGTATTTAATGCCTCTTGTGCTGCTTTCAGACAGGTTGAATTTGTTCAGTTGAAGTTACTGCAGTCTGGCTTGGAATTTCTTTTTAGCTTTTTTTTCTCAAGTGGCTCTTCTAATGATAATTAGAAATTTCAGTGACTTTGCCCGCCAGTTATCATCCAGATATCTCAGGTCATTGGGAATGCCAGACACCCACAAATCCAAGTTAGCTTTTGCCTTCTTTGTGAAGTCATCTTTTCACAGAATGTTCCATCCCCTTGAAAAAGCAGTGACAATCAATTTAAACTCAGGTTGAGCAAATAATTTTTGTAGTGTTACCTGGAAAGGACAGACTGAGAGATCCAGGGATTGTAATAAAAAATATAGATTTCTCATTAATTTAAACAAAGTATTGCAGTTTGTGGTATTACTTGATCCCAAGGAGAGGGGAGGTTACATGGGATGCTTATCATTAGAACTTGGGAAGAAAAGTTGTATTGTGTTTGCGTTGGTCTTGTCAGACTAAAGTAATGAAATTTGTCAATCCTAAGTCAATCAAAATTAATTTATTGCAATGCCTAAAATCATTTAGATGCAGAAGGAATTAGATCATTCATGTTTGCCAATTGAAGTTGAGATTAAAATCAGTTTCATCTAGTTCATACATATATCTTGGGAAATATTTTCAAATAACAGGGAAATTGTGGATAGCTGGAATCAAAGTCTTGGGAGCATTGATCTTTTTGTTGAAATGTGACATTCTAAATTTGCTACACATTCCCCAAGTGCTGATATCTTTCAAGATTTGCTGTTGGGTATCCAAATTATAAATCATGACTAATTAGGGCTAAAAAAATGATGCTAAAATGAAAATTACTTTAGGCATGCCAATTCTTACCTAAATTTGTACTGGTGCTGGAGCTAAAATTACTACAGTGGCCTGATGTATACTTGCTTTCAGGAGAGTTTTGCTGATATGCCTTCAAATGCAGTAGCATGAAAGAAGTACGGGGCAGTTTCTGGTTGAGAGACTTCAAAGGTTGTGTGAGATGTCAAGAACGTAACTGTATCTTGTGCTAAATGGCAGCAAATCCCCACTGCAGTAATCAGTAATCTCTAGGAAAAGTATTTAGATGGTATAAGCTAGCAATTGTTTGGAGGGATCTGGCCTGGGGTTTTTTACATTACTTCCAGTTACTGCTGTCTTAAACCACTAAGATGGGTTTACTGGAAACCTTGACTTTTTTTCCAGAAAGCAAGAATGGTTGTTAAAAAAAAAAAAAATTAAATAAAAGTTGAATGAAATTACACTGAATTCAGTTCAGACAATTTTGATATGATGTTCCCTGCCTCTTGTTATTTTTATTTGGGAATGAATGTGCCCTTATGCCTGGTTACAGGGAGTGATAAGCCATATCTAGATAGACTGGTATGATTCCAGTTAAAAGCCTTAGCCGCCTCTCTTGAACCAAGCACTGACTTGCTTTCACACCAGTCAAAGCTATGAAGAAGATGTTCTTGTACTGGATGTTAAAAGTCAACATATACTCAAGAAAAAAAATTTCAGCATCGGGTGATGTTGTACATCTCATGGGAATGCTCCAAGTGATTGGAAAAAAAATTTAAATTCTCTCGTAGAAATGGAGTTACCTAATTTTTGTCTGCATCTCTAAACGTGTGCCCCGCGCCCGGCCGGGTGTCGCTCCCGAGGGGCGCTCGCCCTGCGCTCAGCCCTGCCCGCCTCCTGGTGGTGCTCGCGTCTCGCGTATGCCCCTTCCTACCCCAGCCTGCTGCTGCCAACTGGGTCGATTGCATTCTCCCTCCTATCTTTTTTTTTTTTTTTTCCCACTTTAGAAACAAACAAACTCCTGAACTAAAAAGAACTTAAAGCTGTTGGAGCTGTTTGTGTGGAACGCAAACTCACAATGAAGGGCCCTTGCTTCACTGCCTGACTTCTTGTCGCAGCTTGAATAAGCATGCAGTGTGAGCTGCTCGGATTGCTAATCCACTAACTTCTGCTTTAAAGGGCTTGTTCCTTGTCTGGGTACGAAGCTAATTCATGCTACTGTACATGTCAAAATTGTGTTTATTTTTCTTCTCGGTGCTGATTTCTAGGGCTTGCGAACTGAAAACAGAAACAAAAAATAGGCTTTCATCAATGCCACTGGCAATATTTGTTGCAATTTACTGGCTTTGAAATTGTCTAAGCAAATCCCCTCTATACTTTCTTGCTGTGCTTCAGCTTTTCTGATCAAAAGGAAGGAATCGGAAATTCAAGAGGAGCCTGAGTAAAATAAAAAAAATATAAATTCTAGTTTTAACCTTTTTTTTAACTAGTTATATTTTAATAACAGTTATAAAGCTGGTTTAGGGAGATATTTTTGGTTGGTTTCTTGGGTTTATCATTTGCTTACTGGAGCAACCTTGTTCAATAGCTTTGTATTTGACTAATTTGCTTTAGCACAATGTCTTTTAGAGAACTCACATTCTTATTGGATGATTAACTATTCATTTATAACTACTAGTAGTAATCTTTCTTTGTTTTCCTTTACACTCCTATAAAGGTTCCTTTTATGGAAGGGAAAAGGATACAGATGGTGTTTGCCACTCAGTGTCCAAACTGCTGAGCTGGGGCCCCCTTTTAGCAAGCTCCAAAGGCAGGAGGAGTTTGCTGGTCTCTTAGCTTTATGTATGGTTCTGTTTTGCTACTGTGAAAGCAGACAAAATTGCTGCTGGCAACACAGACTTGTACTTCAGTCTTCTCATGTTTATGGAATCACACACACAAATAAACGTGCCTGGTCTATTTGAAGAGGTAATTGGCCTGTGGTCACTACCATATGTGAATATCCATATAATGCAGTAAACTGGGCTCCTGCTTAAGCCAGTTAGCAAAATAGCTGCATCTCAAGCAGATTAGGTATTTGTAAGAAAGAGAAAAAATGGGTGGAAGAGTCAAAGGATGAACTTTACCAAGAAGTGTGTAGCCTGCTGCCTTGCACCTCTGTAGCTAGGGAAAAGTGTAACAGCTAGGGACACTTTGATAAACCCTTTATCACTGCAATTACACCACCCCTTACCTGTTGACAAAATGAAGTCAAGGGGGATCAAAACCTGTCTTGTGTAAGGAGTTCTCTAATTATGCTTTTTCTACACGTTGTTTCAAAGCAAAACGTTGCTACTTTTCAGAGTTGCTACTTGTTGCAGTAACTAATGCATTTAGCCAATGATGAGCAAGGTCCTTATCATTCCTGATTAAAATTTGTCTAAAACTCACTGTGCTTCCTGCACTGATTTTTGTCTGTATCTCTTGATTTCTAAAAAATGTGTCCAGATCCGCAGATGGAAAAACTGAGGTACAGAGATGTAGCAATCTGCTGAATGTCAGCCAAGACTGGCAAGAATTGTCATAATATCTTAGCAGCAGTAATGTGTTAAATGCTGTTTCAAGATAGTTAGCACGTGAATGAATTAGTCTTTTTCATAATGGTTGTTATTATGGAAGAACATAAAGGTACATTCATGAAGCATATCCCGTGACTGCTGAGCACTGCTGCTTACTGGAGTGCCTAGGGTGTGTAGCAGAAAATTTCTCTTGTCCTGAAGGGATTTTCTTGATTTATTATTTAGCAGAAAAATTAAAAATACAAACAGCTTGCTTAATACATGGGGAATAGATTGCTGGAATTCAGACTCTAGCTAACATTGGGCTAACACTGTTGTGGGTGGCAGGATAATCTTGCCTCTCCAGAAATTACAGGTCTCCTTTCTGTAGGTGTTATGTTGGACCTGCCAGTGCTGGATGGAAAATTCAGGTACCCTGTCTAAACAGCATGAGGAGCTTGTGTTTAGACAGCTTAAACCATCCTCTGTGTAAAATAGAGCTGAATTTAAAAACTCTAACACATATGGAAGCGTCATAGTACTTATATTTCCTAAACTGTGTTGCCTCTTCAGTTTGCTGTCTTTGGAGAGCACTGAAATGTTGTGGATTGTCCAGTGGTAACTTCTTCTGTTTGTTGATTGTTGCAATACACAAAACTCATAGAAGATTTGGATGGTATCAATTAAAACCATCCTTCCACAGATGCCTTGTTGGGAACCAGCATCCTTTTAACCAGAGCTGAAATTGTGTTAGAATTAGTTCAACTTCTTGTATGAGTAATGAAGACTATCATGTAGGATAACAAAATAATAATAGAAATTGCATCCAAATTGCTTTCAGTGGCATTTCTGACTCTTTGGTGTATATCAGTATGATGAGTAGCTACTCTGTTATTTAGGTTTTAAGCAATGTATTCTGTTCTATTCTATTCTACTAAAAAACCTTTGTAATTGTTTTTTGATTATTGCAGTTCCACTGAACAATAATGGTATTTTTAATTAAGTGATTCAAAATAGGAAGTAGAGAGTTGTTAGTATACAGCACATGCAGTTATGCTTTCACCAGCCCTGTACCAAATGCAGTAATAGGTTTAAGGGGGTTTTATTTATTGAGTCTTAACCTTTTTTTAAAAAAAAACAACTTGCATTGCTCTTCCTTATAACAAGAATTTAAGCTGTGTTTGGCTGAAATTATTAAAAATAAGTAAGTTTTACAAAAAGATAGTCTGTTCACCTCTAAGCACTGATTTTTTTGTGGTATTTCTAATGGTCTAAAAAGTGAGAACAGAATTTAAAATCAGTTTAAAAATTGTGAAATAGTCTGAAGTCATCTTTAGTTTTCTGTCAGCAGCCCAAATTTTGGTTAGGAGCTTTGCCAACAGCCATTGTTGCCAGGTGATGCTTTTAACTATGGACTGCATTTAGTCAAAATTTCTGAAACTATGTACTGCTTAGTATATGGTAAGTATTTATATTTTTTTCTGTATTTTCTTGCTAAGATTTAACTTTTCTATGGTGTGCTCAAACAGCTTTTCCTGATGGGTTAAAAATAGTCTTTATATCAAAAGGAGGAAAAAGTTTGTTGTTAATCTTTCCATATTAAACTTGGGGTTTTCTCCTGAATAATGCCTATGGTATCAGAGGCTTCCTCCATGTGTTTTACTTATCTCATTTATCCTGTAGGTGACTTGTGTAGATGCTGTGCTTCAGGATGCAGTCTCCTTTAAAAAGCAGGAAATCCCTGGGAAACTGTCCAAGTAAACACTACACAGGCTACTGAAACAATCAGAAATATGGGTTTGTATACAAAATATTTTCATCAAGCCTATATAATACCCCCTTAAAGTTGTCTCTTTTTTTGTAAGACATCCAATAAAGTGACCTTTCTACTTGTTAGACCCTGTGTGCATCCAGTTGCCTCTCCTGTTACACTACTGATGAAAAGTGAGTTAGCTTTTATTCCTATATCAACAGGATTTGTTTCCATGGTGGCTTTTAGTTTACGGCTCTTGAAAATCAACCGTGGGCTGGAGAGAAAATGTATCAGGGTAAGATAAGGAAGAAATGCAAACTCCATAAATTAAAGAAGGAATGCAAATCAAATCCTGATTGAGACCTAAATTGCCAGCTTGAAAATAATCTTCTACATAAGTGTTTCCATAAGTTACATGATTTGGAGTAATTAGGTTTGTGGTGCTCAAACATGCTCTGGTTTTAAGGTTATGATCTTCAGAGATCAGTGTCTTACAATCTTAAATCTTTGTGATAATCTTGACTGTGCAAATCAATATACAACAAATACAAATTCTCTCTACTCTCTTGCATACTGCTATTGTTGAAGGCAAATTAAAATGATGTGGTTTGATATGCCATGATGGAAAATCCTTTCACTGCAATGTTTCAGCGAGATGTCAGTCTCTGCAGCTCATTCACAAATCCCAACCTCGGCTACATTCTGGTTCACATTAGGTTTGTACTGAACAAAATAGAGTGTAACAAAAGTAAGCAGGAAGCAATTCCACCCCCAAATGAGGCTATTCCAGTGTTTTTAAGTGTTTAATAAAAAACTTAACAAATTGCCAACTCAGGTAGAACTTGTGGAATGCTATTGTTTCTCTTTTTGTATAGTGATGCTCTGTTGTTCAAAGTATCACATCCAACAGCCATAATTTCTCAGGCAATACTTACCAAACTCAAGCCTCTAACTCATTTACTTGAAGAAGAAATCCCCAACTCCACTAGACTATTTCCTGCATTAAACTAATTAACCTTCAGACAGAAATTAGGTCTTGCAGAGGTGGTTTCCTAAGAGAGCAGCCACAGCACTCCTGACAAGTGTTTGATGTGGAGAAAGAAAGTTTTAAAGAAGGAGTTGATTTCCAGAGGTGCTGCTGCTATCAGAAGCAATTTCCAGTATTACATGTGTTCTTGACTTATCTTAGTTATATTGTTCATTTTTTTTTTATATTGTGTCAGCAGCAAGTACTTTGTTTTGTTTGCCATACAGACTTCATAAGGTTTTATTCTGCAAAGTTTTTGTATTAGAAAGTATTATATATGTATCATTTATAGGCCCAATGTCAGGAATTTGCCTTGGTTTTACTAATTTAATCTGTTCCTTTAACAAGAAAAAAACTGGAGGGGGAAGATAGCAGTGGATAAGGAGAGCCTTAGTTTGATACAGTGATGTGAAAAGTTTTTACCTGGAGTTCTGCTTGCACCCACCTGTGTGCCACGAGTAAGCACTGTCTTTCTTTATGAACTGACCCTATTTCAGACTTCCCTTTGCATGATGCATCACATTCTTGGTTCACCTTCCTGTGCCAGGTGCCTTGGTATTGCTTTCCCCTACCTGTGGTTTAGGGGATGTGCTCAAGGGAAGAGCAAAGATATCTGCCAGGTAAGGAGGGTACAACAGGACATTCCTCCCAGAACATTTGTCAGCATGAGACCTAAGAAGGGGCAAAATTAAGAGCAGTAGTGGAATGATACTGTAAATCATTCTACATTTGACTGGGGGAAAAAATGGTGAATCACATGGCACAGTCTGCTTTATTTTTCTAAAGCCCTTGTTTTGCCGCTGTGGTAGATGAGAGCTTTTCTGAAGTGATGCCTTCTGATACCTGAAAAGAGTGGCTCATTTTCCTCACTGCTCTCCCAGAAGGGAATGATATGAACTCTTGGGCTCAAAAACATTCTTTTGAAGGAACAAACAGGAAGGATGAGGTTGAGAAATAATGAAGAAAGGAGCATATTTAAGATGATCCTGGATTTCTTTGAGTATCCACTCTATCCACCACAAAACCCATTTCCTATGCCAGTGGAAATTTTTTCATAAGTTCTGCTGTGTCAGAAAGAGAAAGGTGCTTTTCTTTCTGTGCCAAAAAAATTGTCCTTTAGCTACACTGGTTTCTTTGAGAAACCACGGTGTGGTTCAAGATGCTGTTTCCTGGAGCACAGCACTTCATGCAAGGAACGAGATCGTTCTGGTTGGTTGAACCCATGTAGCTGAGCAAACACGTCAAGGCTGAATGTGTTGGAAGTGAGTGTAAACAGATTCCATGCCCTGAGAGGTAATTCCTGAATGGTGGCAAAGATGTGTAATTATTGCTAAATTTACCAGCATAATTGAAGTCCTCCAGTCAATTATAGGTGATAACACTACTTGTGCACACTGACAAGAACTTATGGGAATAACTAAATTGCAGGTTAGTTGGCTGGCTCTGTGTGTGGTTTTGCTGTTTGAAAGACTCACTAAATTCCCTCTTGTGCTAAGGAGTGGTCTGTCACACAGCCAAGGACTAGGCTGGGGACTACATTTTGGTTTATACTTTCTCTTAGAGCAAAGATTGGCGCAGTTTGTACTTTGTGAAGGTCTAGGAAAAGGTTGCAAGATTGATTTACTTATTTATTTGTTCATTTTCTGTTTTGCATACTTTCACAGATTCATTGAAAGATTTGGGTTGGAAGGGACCTTAAACATCATCTAGTTCTAATGCCCTGCCTTGGGAAGGGTCACCTTCCACTAGACCAGGTAGCTCAGAGCTACATCCAGCCTGGCCTTGAAAACTGTCGGGGATGGAGCATCCACAACTTCTCTGAGCAAGCTGTGCCAGTGCCTTGCCACTCCCACAGTGAAGAATTTCCTCCTGGTATGTCATCTAAACCTTCCTTCTTTCTGTTTAAGGCCATTTTCCTTTGTCCTATCAGTACACATCCCTGTAAAAAGTCCCTTTCCAGCTTTTCCTTTTCCTTTGCTCTCTGGTTCAGAAATAGCCGTTGAGGGCAGAGTGAGCAAGTGTTTTGTGATTATTAAGTGATTATTGTATCCAGACTGACAGATCAGGAACAAGAAGTCAGCCTGGATGGGTCTGACCAGGTCTGACAAAGTCTCCTGGGCAGGTGGGGTGAATATGTGGGAATGCTGATTTTTATTAATAAAGTGTGCATTGATACACCCTTAAAGAAGAGTGGGAGGATTCAGCCTGTTTTATTGCCACTAAGACTCCCAGGCAGATCACATGCTTGACTGCTCCCCTGGTTGGCTGGGGATGACCTTGCAGCCTGTCTGTGAGAGGGACCCTGACAGAGAATTATAGCGCCTGCTGTTCTTTAGGCATCATTTTCTGCTGTTGTACTGGATGTGAGTTTTAATTATACCCATATAGATTTGCAAATGTTTTCCAAATGGAAAATTTATGAAATTGCCTTTGGATAGTTTAGTTTGCCTCAACATCCCTTAGCTGTCATTTTAGTTGATCAAAATCAACTAAGGAGTACTTGGCTAAGGATCTGTAGACAAAATAAAACCCTACTCTTGCTGACATGCTGAAAGACAGCAGTGGAGCACCATGACTATTGGAATACAGCTGACTTTCTACATAAACACTGGAGAAAAATTCAGAAATAACTATTCAAAAATCTGCTTCTAAAAGTGAGAAGCGGTCTGGATGGTCATGTTTTAAGAAGTCTTTGTGTGCCATTGTGCCTTATAGATGGTGGCATCAGGACCATGCAGGTACCCCAAAAGGGCTGTGTGATAATGGTGCTATGTACTGTTGTTTTTTCTACAAATACAAGGGATTTACTGAAAAGTTCTAATGATAATAGATTTTAAATGCTTTTGCCTTTAGCAGCACTTTTTTTTGTGGAAGTTTTGAGTCATACAAGTCTAAAAGATACTGATCTGCTGATGACAAAATGGTTGTCCTTTAGCTTACATTGCTTTCTATGTGTCTAAACAATTTTGAAAATAGCTTTCTGAAGCAAGAGAGAAAATACCCAACTCTCATGTACTAAATAAAATTGTAGCCTTATTTAAAAAATAATCACTCCCACAAGTATACTCTCAAATGAGCTCTGTCTGGAAATTTAATTTGCAAAGGTGATTCTAGGAGCACACATCTTTCATGTTTCTATGTTAAGCTTCTATGAAGTTCTAACTGGATGAGAGATTTTCTCCACCTATAAATTTGGCGTCTCCATGAAATGTGAGTTCATAGACCACAGAAAAATTCAATTCATACACATGAATCCTCTTGTGTGTCAAGAAAGCTATTACTTTCATATGCTTTTGTGCTTTTCACAATGTAAGATAATGATGCTGTATATATTAAACTTCAATATTTTAGAGATGCAATCAAAAAAGAACCCATTTAAATAAAGCTAAGGGTCTACCTAAAATGTAAAAGCAAAGAATTGTGAAGCTCAGGTAGGAAATTCTGGTCTATATGATATTCTTCAGGATTTTCAAGACCCCTGCTGTGTGCTACTGGATTGTCTGCTCTGTCTAAACTTGCACTGATGTAGGAAGAACTAGATATAAGTTCTGTTTGTGAAGTTTAACTTTTTTAAAAGAGAAAAGTGAAAATATGGATTTAAAATTTTTATTTTCAGATTTACGGGAAGTTACCTATTTCCCGTAAGTAGGTAAGTAAGGATATGAGTGTATTCATGTAATTATGCAAAATTATAGATCATGGTATTAATGTGCATTTATATTATTATATGTTCCTTTTTTTTTTAAATTACAATGACCAGAGAGGACAATGTTAATATCTATATGAAAAGACACATGGGTTTATTCTATCAAGTTTTTTTCTTCCAAGTGCATTTTTTAATTGGTTACAAGGTAAGAATTGCACCCATGATGGAACATAAGGAATTCTGAACAAGACCTAGAACAGCAGTGAAGTCCATCTTGATTTTGAAGTTGAATTCCTGATGTCCCAAAAATTATTTTTCAGATCCTAAGTCCAAAGTTGTCTCAGTTCTGCAAATTATTTCCTTACTGAACCACACAGTTTTCAGTAGCCTGAAGTCTTCCTTCAGAAAGTAATCAAAAGTAGAGCAATAAGACAGGGGAGAGGCTGGGGTCTGTTCAGAGCATATTCAAGGACCACAAGCTAAATATTTCTGCTTTCTCTGTCTAAATTGCCTGCAAAAACTTTTAGAACATGGCTGATGGGGGTATTCTCAGATAACTGTGTTCACAACAAATGTAGCAACATTCTTTCTTTTCTCATCAAAAAAGTGGTATCATCACCAGTGATGGCTTTTGCCCTGTGGATGGGTGGTTAGACATTACCCAAGGTACAGAAGAATGAAAAGCACATTCTCTCTCTGCCTATGAGCTTTAAAATCCTTTTCTCCCATGTCACTAGAGATTACAGCACCCAATCAGCTTTAAACTAGTTTTGGGAGAGAACATGTTCACCTCCCAGCACAGCTGTGCAGAGTAAAGGTTCATTGGTCTAAGGCATAGGCCAGAGAGGAGAGGAAAGGATCCATTAAGAGTAAGTTATTCTAAGTTATTTTTTGAGTTTCATCTAATTGCTGATCTAACCTTTCTACCTAAGATCATAGAAATGGAAACTTAATTTTTATCTGGACTGAAAAGCTGTCTATAATGAAATTTTGTCCTTAAATAAGTACCTAAGGAATATGGTACAGTCATGTCTTTGTTTCTTTGACAAAAGTTGCTTTACTGAGTGCTCAAGTACCCCACAAAGAAGTAAGTTTTCTAATCCTCACATCATTCCTGTGACTTCTACTCAAACTCTAAGTCTCCAGGGCTGTTCTTTGTCTGTGTACCAGCACCAGGGGTGCTCCAGCAGAATTTCCAAGCACAGAGTTAATGCAATCTCCCTTCCTTCTGTAGCCAGTAATGGTATTTGGCCCTTTCAGAATGGGAACCATGCTGAAAACTTGATACTTCTGTCTCTCATTCTTTCCCTTTCCTTTTTCTTCCAGAGGCTGTCTGAGGTTGCAACCTAGAAGCAGTGATTAGTCTCACAGATAATACTATATATGTGGCCATATTTAGGATCAAAGTACTTGTTTATGATTGGGTTGTGAGGTGGCTTGTACCCCTCTGGGGTTTATTTCTAGATTTTGGTGCAAATTACTTGTGGGGATCCAAAAACCCCCTGCATTCTCAATGATATATTGCAGTGTGTTTGGAGACCTGTCAGTCACATAATCTTCCTGATATGAGCTGTGCTACATTTTTGTCACCATAGTCTCTTATTTAATAAACAAATACATAAATAAGGCAGTGCCAAATCAATACCATAAAGATATCTAAAGATATTATTTCTCTGTGATTCTACTTTTAACTAAACTTGTAATTTCCTCATAAAACCTACCAGTTTAGCTTGATGTAATCCCATGTTGATTGACATTAATTACATTTTCCTCCTTTAATCTATTAATCAAATCCTGCACCAGCCAGCTCTTTTGCTTAGGATCAATGTCAGTGTGGCAGGCCTATAATTATCCAATTGTCTTATTTGCTCTTTTAAAATATCCTCAATTTCTCTATTGTTTCATGATTTATTGAAATAAGCATAAATGGTCCAAAGGGTTCCTTCACAACCTGTCCCTGAAACCTTTAAAGAAAGTTATTTGGACACTCCAAACTCTACATTTAGGAGCTACTTTTTAGTACCTTTCTGAGTTATATTCAAATGGAAAATATTTTGATGTCATCATCAACTGAACATGCAGGGGAAACTTCAGTAATGCATTTTGGAAGTCCTTGGGACATTCTTCTGCATTTTCACTAGTGCTATTGATACATTTTTGTTTGCAGATCTTAATCTTTTAATAATGATTTTCAGATTCCTCACCTTGCTTTCTCACAAGATCAAGCAAAATCCTGTTCCTGTGTTTGATGTCTATTTGCTATGGCACTTACTGCAAAATCCAGGACTAGGGCTGCATTGTCAGAGGACACAAGTGAAAGAGGGTGAGATTTGAGGTAAACATTATATTTATGGTGTTACAGGCTCACCTGGAGGCCACACACAAACCTTCTCTCTCTGTATGGTTTCAGCATCAGATATTATGCCATGGAAGTACAAGGGCCCTTTGGCAGAGCTGAAAAGGAGACATGAAGAGCCCAGTGACACAGCAGCTTTAGTTAGTGTAATGGGGAGGACAAACATGTTTGACAGCCTGTGCTGAAGCATGGGATAAGCCTTGTAGCATTGTTTTAAGATAAATGTAGCCCATGAACCCTTAGACCCACTGATGTCTGTCAAACCCGATGTTCATTTGCTGAACAAGAAAAATAGCAGAAAAGCATATATATCAGTTAAATTGTGCAGGATAAAAAAGCCTCTTTAAAGCTGAATAAAGAGCAATAAACTTGATAGAGGGGAGGCTTGATGGGCTCACAGCCCTGGTGCCATGAACAGCTCCATTGTCAATTGTACCCTTCCTCTGAACACCACTTCTGGTGCTCCAGAGCTGTGGGTCCCCTCACTGGTGGGGTCCTGCCATGCATAAACACCATCAAATTGCTGCTCAGTAGTGGTAAAATCAGGGAAGGCTTCCTGTGCTGCTGCAGCTGATGGCCTGGAAAAGGAATGCTTTTGAAATGGGCTGCGGTGCTTGCAGCTCCCCTTGATTGTTTCCATCTCTGCATCAATCCCTGATTCAACACAGTGTGAGCTGGCTGTGGGTGAAAGTGGGTGTCCATTTGGCAAACAAATAAAGGAAAATCTTATACCATCTTTTATAGAAAATAGATGATGTGTGTATCTTAATTCTAAAGCAAAAGTCTATGGTGAGTGTACCTAGCTGCAGACAGAAGATTATGTGCATCCTTTATCTCTTTGTGGCAGCACATTTCTCTCTCTGCTGGGTACATCTGCCCAGCTGGATTAACAGCTTCTTTTCAGTATTTCACCCCAGCCCCTTTTTGTTGAGACTGGAGGCACAGTTGCTCAAAGGTAAACCTAAGAAGCCAATGCATCCTAATGCTCAACATCTGATGGTAATCCTTGTATAAGCCACTATGAAATGTCAGGATAAAACTGGTAATAAAAGGTTCATGTTTAACCAGAAATGCATGACCAGAAAATGCAGAAATCAATGTCTGGTTTTGGTAACTTCATACTGAAAATAATCTCCAATATTTCATTACTATGTACTCTCTGTTTCCTGAGGGTCTAGATCTAAACTCTGTTACAGGAGAGATCAGAGGAGACATTCCTTATTCTGGCAATAAATCTCTAAAGGCTTCTGTTCATGTTAATCATCATGGAAAGCTTGATTTCAGTACAGCAAACAAGCAAATAGACAAATACCGTATTCAGTGATTTTCATGAGCTCAAAGAATATTACCAGGGAAACACCCTATTTGGAAATATATATAGTCCTTTTACAAAACTGTTAAAGCCAGCCACTTTTTAAGATTTTAATCCCTCACTGCTTGCATGCTATTCCATCTCCCACAAATATGTAAAAGACGTATAAATTAAATACAGAAATCATAGATCACAATCTTTTTCTTTCCATGTCTTCTAACAGAGGAATAAAATTATTTTCACCAAAAATGAAATGAACTTGCAGCTTGTCATTCTGGGTGGTACTAACAGATAAAGCTTCTTGTCCCAGGTAGTGGGCTGGTAGGGTCAGCCCCGGGTACAGGAGCTTTGATTTAACTATAATACAGGACAGCAGATAACATGTGAGACAGATAAAAATCAGAGGAAGAGTGGTGGAATGTTGTGGTGTTAAAGGTGAAGAGGGGTTCTAAATGTTGCTGCTGGTGTTGTAGAATTCATCATTATGGAAAACAGAGGAAGACTCAAAATTATATAAAGAAGATAAGGATATGTAGTGTTATATCTGGGCATGGATATCTGTATATAGATAATAAACATATATTCAAGAATGTGATTGTTAATGCTAACAAAAACATTGTGATGGGTACAAAATTTTCTGTCTTCTGTTGGATTAAGAGAATCTTTAGTTTGATAAGTTTCATATATAAGACTATAGCTGTGATCATACCCTTACCATCATGGGAAAGGGACTGCTCATTTTGGGAAACTGACCATGGGGCTGTTTCTTGAGAAGTCTTAAAAGGAAAGCTAATGAAAGGTAAAGGAAACACAGGAAACAAATCTACAGGAAAAGCATCAGACTACCAATAAAATTCTTTATACATTTAAGGTTGCTGCTTTTTATCAATGAAATACTAAATCCAGTCTTTCCCTCCAGTGTCTCTCTCTCTCTCTCTCTTTCTTGTGTGTTATCACCACATTTGCAAACGCCACGGAAGCTTGAATTGTAACCTTAATATAAAAGAGAGTAAATTTCCAAAGCTTTGTACTCAATAGCCTGTTATCATTTAAATATCAGGGCCTGTTGCAGAGCACATCTGTTTTTCTGGACATCTGTAGGGGGAGGGATTAGAGAGCATGTGATAGGCAGAATTTAGGATATATTGGACCACTGTTATTCATTAATAACAGATAATATTTAAGCATTCAAATATTAGGACAGAATGTAACACTGTCCTTTATATTTTGTTATTGAAATAAATATTAATAATCATTGCCAAATTTTTGTCTTGCTGCCATAGTTGCCACTCATAAATCCTGACAGTTGCTCTGCTAACTTTCTCCACATATTTCCAAAAAGCTACTAACACTTACCTATTTTCTTCCATGTTCTTGAGGTCACTAAGAAATTAGCAATTTTCATGTGCTTTCACTAGTTTGCTAACTGTAAAAGTATGGTGAGCACTTTGCTGGTTTAAAACCAGTCATTTGGTTTATAAAGATATCATAAATATTAAATTTAATCCTTCACTCACAAAATCTCCCTTTTCTGTAAGAGAGTGCAGAGACACAGTGCACTGTGCTTGCATGGGAACTCCATGCTGCAGCTCTGGATGATGTTTTCCAAACTTGCCTGCTGCTGCTATCTCAAAATTCCCCACCAATAACAAGAATAGTCATATTGTTCTATGACTGACTTTGTTCTTTAACTTTGTTTTATAATAAACGTTAACTTTGTTTAATAATATCAACTCTTTGACTTGATCAAATGCCTCCCCCCACCCTGAGCAGACAAACAGGTGACAGTAACCAGAGACCCATTAATCTGGAATATTTAAAAAGTGTGACTGCTTGGCCTGCATTTACTATCTCATTAAACTGGATTGTAATGTTCAAGTTTCCAGCTTATGGCTGGATATATAATTAAATAATGAATTTAATTAAGTTCATGCTCTCTGGTTACTGTTTTGATTTCTGCTGCCAGCATTCACATATTGTGATCACCATTTTCGAATGGCTCAAATTGTAAACCTCAATTTTATTTTCTACACTGTCTAAAACATAAAATCAAGGAAATGGGAAGCATATTCTCTCTAAAGGCATGATTGGTGTTTCCTGGACTGGTAAATAATGGTCCCCATTAACAATTTTTTCCTCCTATTCTTCCCACTTTAAAGCATCCAAATGCACAAACAGGAGTCATGCCAGGTTAAGCGATTGGTTGTTAATGAAACTTCTGTGTGAAGACCCTCCCTAATCTACTGAACCCTCCAGAGATCAAACAGAGAGTTAACAGAGCAGAGCAGGTTATATGTGATGGATGTGTGTGTATAAATCACTTCCTCAAAGCCAAATTGTTCCAATTCACTCAGTGGCAACAAACTGCGAAGATTCTCACAGAAATGTAACACTGCCTCCCTCCCTCCCTCCCTCCCTCCTCCTCCTCCTTGGTGGGGATTATTGGCTGAGAGTTAGAAAACCTCTGGGAATCCAGGTAATGTAGCAGCAATGGAGGAACTAGCTAGCCAAGTAGGGAATAAAAGCAAGCATGTGAGAGGAATAATCATGATTTTTGTCTTCCTGATAAGCATTTTGTCCAGAGAAAGTCCATACTGTTACTTTGACTTTTGATATTGCGCAGGAAACTTTGCTTAGATGTTCTTAAAGAAGGTAACATTAAATGAGATGTATTGACAGAAGAACAAAGGATGAATCTTTAAGGAATCATTTATAAAATTATAGAATAAAATTCAGCTGTAAATCACAAGCTCCTAAAGGAAATTTCTGACAACTGCTTCTCAATATACTTTTTTTTTTGGTTTGCTTCAGTTATTCTGATAAAGCAAGTTTTTGGAATCTGACTAAATGAAGAACAGTTGTCTTTTTACTTATTAATGTCTATCCTGTGCCTGCCTTCTCAGAGGTCTTTTTAGGAACTAATCTTAAAGCTCCCAGATAAGAAAAGTTCACTGATTGCAGATTGTGCTGACACTATAGCCATCTCATTTAAAGAGAGAAAATCTGCCCTTCATTATTTTCCCACTGGTTTCAGGAGATCCTATTAATATATCCAAGAACTGAATTGCATCTGAGAGAAATTTTAAATGATTGCGCAAATAAAATTCAGTTAAATGAGTTTCCATCTTCTCTGTTTCCCATTTAAAATTATTCTTCATATGTTTGCTTGTGTTTCTCCCTCTGTGTTTTACCCTGCTCTGTTTCCAATGTGCATTTTCTTCCTTTTCCTAATAACCCACTCCACTTATTTTTAGCTTTCTCCAGGCTCCAGAAAAAAAACTTCTGAGAGAAAAAAATCTGCTTCTCACTTCTGTTTATTGAACCATTGATATTCATGGAGAGTTGTTAATTAGGAGTTTCTGCTGAATACACACTATAGAGTAAAGGAAGGTTGAATAGGTCATGACTGTAACTATATGAAGAGTTAGGTTTGGAAAGAAAAATAAAAGAGGAGTGAAAGGCTCAGACTTTTGCCTTCTTTGCATTTTAAATTTATTATCACTAATGACAATGAAGTTGAATATGCACATTTCTTGGCCATGGTCATAGATACAACCATGGTAGTTTGCATCTTTGTCCAGAGACAAAATACTTATATGTGAGATTACTCAAAAATATGTTCCTTGACTATGAAAAGTCATTAACAATGGAGGAAAAAAAACTCTAAAGAGGTAATCCCTTAGATAAAAGAAGCCCCTTCAAAGCATTAAACTAGAGGTCATTCCTGTGAAATTCATTTCACTTCACTTTATATCACTGCAACTCAGTCACCTTTAATTCCCTTCTTATGGGTACTCTTGGGTATGTCTATGACATCTGACTTTATAGTTGCTGTCTTTGGATTAAAATTAATCACTTCTCTCTTCTTTGATTATGTAGAGTCTGTGATTAATTGAAATGCTGACATCTACCTATGGACATTTCTAGAAGTCTACAATATTGACAGCTGTATATGTCTGTATTGATGTATAGAATATACATTTTGTCAGATAAATCCTGCCCAAAGCAATGTATTCAGCAGCCCCATGTTTTTCCTTAAACCCCTCTACATGTACATTTCTAAAGACATTCAAAGTGTAAGGTTTCCATTTCAGACCATCATGAACAAGCAGACAAGCTTTGAGGCTTCAGTCAAATATCATTTGTAACAGCTGAGCTTGACAACAAAAAAGCCCCAGCCCCAGTCCTGGCTGGTTTTTTATTTTTTTTTTATAGTGAACACACTGACAAATCCTCTATTATAAGAAGAGTATGGATGAATACAATAAATTAACACTGAAAGCCAACTGATGTCAGTCACTTCCTTCCATACATTGTGGAAAACATAAGTGTGCCTTTGTACATGACAAAATCAGTTTGGTTCAATTTATTGTGTGGGTAACTCCAAATCTTTAATCAAATCCCTGCTTAGTCTTCATGCCAACTTTTGCTTCTAACTTTGAAGATTTCATTCCAGAGGTTCAGGCAGGTCAGTGCAGAGAACTATGTACTTCTCACACTTGATCAGCTGGGTCATCTGTCCAGGGGACAGGGTGGTGGTGGTGGTGGGAAGTCAAACAACAGTGCAAAATAATTGCTTTTTCTCTTTTTATATAGAAAAAAGGAATTTTGTTGAAGTGGCTGAGTCTTCAAAAGGCCATTTTGCAAAACAGAAATACACTTAAAAGCATATAATCTTTAGCTGGAGGCCAGACTGAGTATGTTTCTGATTATACTGGTGACCCTCACCCTAAAATCCCTTTGTAGAAATGCCTTTATTCTAGACAACATACTGACTAGCAAATGATCTAACAGATTTCACAGCACATAAATTAAGACCTAATAAATTATTTCAAAATCAAACTCCCTAATTACTGAATCAGTGAAGCATTCCATTTACAATTGCAATTACATAAACAATTAATAACAACTGAGTAATCACAGAAAAAATATTTGATGCTTACAATGGAAGACAAGCTAAAATTTTAAGCACTAGATAAAACTGGTAAGGACTGGTTAAAGCCTGTTAATCATGGTTGGTCTAGATACCAGGACAGGAACATTTAATTTTGTTGGCTTATCTGAGTGTTAATGATATTAACCTCTTTTACTGATTAATTTTTATATTTATTTAGAAATGTTCTACTCTTCTATTCCTTTGCAGAGTAGCAGTAGCTAACTTTAGCAGAAAATGTTTTCAAAGTGTAGACTATGCATTATATATAAATATATATTTATATATACATAAAAAATATATAATCCCTATATATTTCTTGGAATTCATAGATATGGAAAGAACAAATGTGCAATTAGGAAATGTTCTTTGTTTATAAATATGGCTATGGCTGGAAGAAGATGGTTTCTACACAGATTATTGTAAATTAAATACATTTATAGTCTCTCGTCCCCCAATGTAAATCCAATAGTGGGAATGCATATCACCTATAAAATACAAAGCTGCTCACCCTATGCACAAAACGCTGCTTCTAAAATACCCTCCTTTGGCCTAGTGTTTTCCCCAAGCCCAGAAACAAAGGTCAAAGAAAGATTAAAAAAAAAGAAAATGTAAGTTGCTTATATAGATTAATTTATTTGAGAAAGCCTCAATGAGAAAATTAAGACAGGTTTTCAACGAAAAGAAGTCAGTATTGTGTGTAGGTATAGGGTGCTTCTGTCCCAGTACTTTGTATTCTCTCAAGGGAACAGTAATAGCACTGCTGTCCCAGGACTCTGTGTCTCCATGATTTCTAAGGATTTCACTGAATCAAGTGCAGTGGGATCTATTTCTGCACTGCCATCTGGACAAAATACATGAAGAGGCTGAAATGTAGTAATGGGCTTGTAGCAAAAGTCCTCATTGCTTCTCATGACCCTGAGCCACACAAAGTTGTTTATTAGAGATGGCACTCGAATGCTGAACATGCCAAAAAAACAGGGAAAGTGGAAACAAGAATGCAACTGATGATGTTTATTGGCAGCTACATGTACACATGTAGGTGTCTTCCTGTGTCAGATGATATATTAGAGGACACGTTGGGACCTGGATAACCCATTTCAGAGTATTCAGACAGTTTCAAGAGTGTTTCAGAGCATTTCAAGGCTTCTGTGACTTCTGTTCAAACAGTGGGTTCAAACTCTGTGAGGGAACCACTGAAATCAGCACCTAATGGCTCCAAATTACTCCCTAAGAGAAAGTTTTTCCAACAGCCAGTTCTTTCCAGAAACTGTCACTTAAGTCTGATATATCACAGTGAGATTATGAGTCAATTATGAGCTTGTTAACAGAGTTTGAGGCTATAGTTATGGAACTAGGAATGGTGAGGAAGGTGCTGAGAAAGGTTTCCCTTGCAATTGCTCCATGTGGGTCTAAAGGAGCTCTTGCTGTTTTCCAGATACTCCAGATTTTCCGAGGTAATGAACTCCTGTTAGAAGAGTAATAAAATAATCCCTTCAGATTACTTGAACACTGAAGATTAATCTCTGTTTTAAATTGTTGGTGGTCCAGTAGTGTAGTCTTCCATGTCTCAAATACAGGCTTTTGTTCACACACAGTCTGCATGTTTTTGTAGGCACAGATTGCTCCATACAAAACCTGAAACAACAAATAATCTTAGTAACACACATAGCTTGTTAAACTTTGCACATTCATCCTTGACATGGTCCCTTACTATGTTAAACCTTCTTGCTATCTACCAATCACATCTGAAATATTCCATAGGATTATAAGAAATCTCATTCTATTCAGACCCATGACCAACACGACCTCATACTCTGCTTCCGACAGTGGAAATAGGATACTGAACATCAGCCCTGTCCACCTGTCTTCTTTTCATCAGTCACCCCATATTCTCTGTCCCACTTTTCTTTTGTAACAGTAGGTGGTAGGTTTTTCTTACTTGTGAATTTATCACTGCTTGTTACATAGGCAGAAAAAGTTCTATGAAGCGTTTTTCAGGAAAGGACTTGGAAATGTGAATTCTACCGCACAACACCTTTCTGATGCAAAAATCTGTCCCCTTAATTAACAGCAGTGCAATAGCAAACCCTAATCATATCAGATCTTTCTAGAATCATCTCCTGTGATCCTTACTGAGTCAAACCTTTATTCTGGAGTGGATGGAAGTCTAGCCTCAGTAATAACAGAGTAGTTCCAAGGTTTTCCCCATTGTAAAATAATCTGTAGTTATCCACATATTGCGGTAATATATATTAATTTCCCTTCTCACTCTTAATCTACACATGAAGCTGTTTATGTATTTTCTAGAATGCCAAGAAAACAATTGCAGATCATCTATTAGCAATTGGATTACAGAGTCTCCTAAAGCTGGTTAGCTTTTCTTTGCCAAATACATTCTACTTCTTTCAATCCAACTTACTAGGAAAAAAAAACCCATCAAGCTGCTATACATGTTGTCTTTTCATTTTAATTGCTGGCATTTTATCAGGAATACACATACATCCTAATATGCGCAAAGAATAGATCCCAATATGCACAAAGAACATTTATTTGCAATATCAAATTCCACATCTTGGAGTAGATTATATTTGGAATACTGTTTTGTGTCATAAAACTCTGGTACATTTTTTATTATACAGTCTTAATCTTATTACATTCAGTTCTTGGACGCAGTTTTAGCAAAATGAAACAGCAAGAGAAAGATTCATGCTAAAATTCAAGGAGAATCATAGCTGTGAGGCGGGGCTGTGGTTCACTTATGTCCAAGACAGAAGGTGGTCATTCTCCTGAGCTGCACCTTAGGAAAGGGAACAAAAACCTCATCTTCAGTTGAATCAAAAAAGACTTTATTGAATAAACTAATATCAGAAGGGACAGCAGCTGCTCAGCACCCCTAAGAATGGATTCTTCCAAATTTCTAGTAAGGAAGCACCAAAAAATTGATTGCCAAATCTGGCAGTCTAGGCCTTTGGAAATAATTTGTGCTGTGTGGATATGACCATCAAGGAACAGCTGAAACAGGTAAAATTACAACACAAACTTCTCTTTTTGGAGTCAGCAGTTTCTCTGGAATCCTGATCGTTGCTGTTTTGATCGATGATCATTTGTAAAAAGGTAATGAAGATGCAATGGCTTTCATTCTTCTTGTTAGTAAACTATGAGCAGTACCTGTTATTACTTTCTCTTTCATACCAATTTGAAGCTTAAAACCTGTTCCTGCTACATCCCCTATCCAGTTCCTCCTAGGAGCAGGATTTGGTTTTCAGGAAATTCTCAGACAGGCTATAACTCAAAATCAATCTCAAGAGTCTCTTCTGCCTGAATTACAAAGCAGTATGGTGCAATGTTTGAGAGATAAAATGAAACAATGAACCTAGAAATCCAACTCCTGACCTCAGTTCCTCTGTATTTTCCATGTTACAGAATCTGCTTGAATTTTGTCTCTTGGTTCCACTCCAACAGCCTGTGCTGTGAACCAGATACTGTCCCTGAACCCCAAGCATTTGTAGGATGGGTGGGGGGCACTATTTATAAATGTTTAATCAAGCACAGGAACAGACTAAGGTGTAAAATGTAGAGCTATATTTGTTTTGAAAAAGTAACAGCTAAATCTGGTTTGCCACTGTTGCATAACAATGAAATTGGGCAGTAAAATTCTGCCCATTAGAAACCAGCACCTCCTCTGGAAAGCCTGTGTGTCCTGAGACTGACTGTCCCTCTAACAGCCCGAGACTGACAGTGTGTCTCCTTGTTTCAAACTGGCATGGTTGAAATCTTGGTTTTAAGGACTCCATAATACATTTCTCACAGGTCTGAAACGCCCAGTGAAAACAGCAAGTTTTTATTTGCAAGAAATGCAGGAAACAAAGCTTTGTAGTTGTTGCTCTTTTTTTTAATATCTAAAATGTGTTCTAATCAGTCAGCTTTAACATCCTTTGTAATTTACTTATGTTCTTTTTCACTGAAAAAAAAAGGAATGAATGATTACATTCTATGCATTAGTTTCACTGTCCCTAACAGAGTTAAACAAGGAGGAAAACTGAGTATAGATTTTCTTTGTAATCAGACTTTAGACTGATGTAACTACAGAAAACAAAAGCAATCTTAAACCCTAAAATCTACCAGACATGTCTAACAATATAATTGATCTTGTGCTTGTGCTATTTTGCTTAAATTCACAATAAATTAACATTTCAGCTTCATTAGCACCTGCTGTGCACCACTGTAAATGAGTACGTATAGCAGCCCAGGTGCCTTGAGAAAATGAGAATGTACTGTTCAGAATATCCTAACAACTACATTTGAATTTATGAATATCATAATTCCTTCTGAAAAATGTGGACTGTTTAAACAAATAATCCTTTTGAAAGTGTTTACTCTAGAAAACTGTATTTTCTTTCCCAGAAAATTACATGCAGCAAGGGCTGATGGTTCCAGTGATTTGTCAACCACGGCATTCAAAGAGATGAGAGCTTTGAGTTTTTCCTTAGAAACTGGAAAAAAAAAGAGACTGTGGTAATCGACTAGAAAGTGCTTATGAAAACAGGCTGAGAAAAAATAAACAAACACCTTCTGCAGTGCACAGTTTAAGGTTAACCTCAAACACATTTGGATGCATGTGATTTTTGCCTTCACCCACTCTTGTGCTGAGACACCAGGAATAGACAGGTTCATATCTACATTTGGACACCTGGGCAGCTCAGAGTGCTGTGTATAAAATCCTAACAAGGAAGAGGCTTTCCTGCAGCCCCCTGTGCTGCTGGAAGCCCACAGGGACGAGTGGTGGCTTGGAACACACTGCAGCCAGGTGGATGCAAAGAAAAAGAATTTGCTCACCCCACTTAAGTTCCTCAAAGTTCTGTCTGTGTGGGCTTTAGGCTTATTGCTGCTGCCCAGTTTGCCTCACAGAGGTCCTGTGGAACTTTTGCCTTGGAGAAAGAAAAGAGCTAGTGAGTGATCAGCCTCAGATCATGCCACTGCCTATTGCTGTCGCTCCTGATGTCTGGGTGCTGGCCCCAGGAGCATAATTGACCACCCAGACTCAGACACCATAGCTCAAAGTACTTTGAACAGGAGGAGAGAAATCGGTTTGAACATTCAGCACATTAAACTGGGCAGTGTCCTGTGGAACAGCTGTTCTGCTGGCAGTGGATTACTGACAAGGCATCCAAGAACTGTAAGAAAGAGGCATGCCTGTGAAGTTTGCTGTTTCATCTTTCATCTACCTGCAGCTCTGACTTAGTTTGGTTTTTTTGAATTTAGCCTTCAGAGACATCTAAGTCTTACAAGAAGATGTCTCTTAGATGTTTCATAGATATTTTAAGCACAGCCAGAGGAAACAGAGCTGCATGCCTTTCACATGAGCTTAGTGACAGCAGAACTTGCCGAGGCTCTGAGATGACTGGCTTTTACATCTTATGTATGGAAAGGAAGATAGAAGTGGGCCAGCTCTGCAAGCAAAGGATGAGGTTACTTTGCTGAGGGGATAAAGTTTTGGGGTTCCAGTCACTCCCTCAGTATTTCTGGTTGTTATAGATAGATAATGAGATGATTGGCTCTTTCAATTAAGGGATAACTATTCCCATACTTGCTTAATGTGCAATTTTAAAACACCTAATGTTCACTGCAAGTTTCTGTGTGACCAGGTGGTTATGGGGGGATTTTGCATATCACTCATCTAAACTGTTTTCAGGATTCACAGCCTGAAAGAGACCTCTTGTAGTGTGCATCTGGCTCCAACTTACTGTGCATGAGAACAATAAAATCTTCGTAGCACTTCTGTAAGGGATATTTAGCTCAGAGGCACTACAGTGATTTTAGGCATGCTTGTAACAACCAACAAACCACCTCCATACTAAATACACGAGTCGGTGCTTTTTTTGCTTGGCCGTTTTGCCCAGCAGGGCTTTCCTGGGCTGTGAGCACCAGACCCGTGTAACTTCTGCTGCTTGCTGCAATGATTTGAGACAAACAGGGAGGGCATTCTGCTGTATCCCTTTGCTGCGGACAGATCATCTCTTCAAAGAGAGGAGATTCATTTTTCCTAACACTCAGGCTTCGGTAAGGCTGCAGGAAAACCCAGTCTGTGCTCCAAGAAAGATTCATAAAACCTTTAAAAGCCGCTGATGTAGGTGGGTACCTCTGGGCTACCCACACTGGCTCTTTTTATAGTCCACCCTGACAGGCATTTCCAGCAAGTAATTCATCCCTTCCTAACCTTTGGGTCATTCACACCCCATTTTATCACCTGAGTCACTCAGGTGCAAATGTCTGTGTTTGGCCAGAGGGCTCCCATCCTTTTGTGCCTATCAAAGTGACAGCTTTAAATGAGCAAATGGCCCCCATCACCCAGCGCACATTTGTAGGGAGAGGAGATAAAAAGAAGGGGTTATGTGCCCTTTCCTCTCCATCAACATCCTACAAGTATGCTCAGGATCATCCGAAAACAGTAAAGGCTGTGCTGCCATCCCAGACAGATATCAGCAAGATCCACATCCTGTGCTAGCTGCTATTGTCATATGAAAACCAAGCATAATACCTTTTTATTTTAGAAGCTTTTATGCCATCTGCATATTTAGAACTCCTGATGTTCACTAATCACCCTTCACAGATCTGCCTTATTCTGTATCCAGTTTCAGAGTTGCTTTTGTGATTTTTTTTTCATCAAAAATCTGTGATGGCTAAAAATATGGCAAAATTTGCCAAAAAAAGGAGAAAATTGGAGAGAAAATCAAATAAAAACTTTCTGAGGTACCAAATGGCTCCAAAGTTTTATCTAAATATGTTATTCTGTTTTGCAGTATTGAAATAACTTTAAAATGCTGAGGAATATCTTATCCAATACCAGCTGGTATATGTAGTGCTCCTGGTGTAGTGCTCATGCATAAAATATATAGATGATTCTGGAATGACATTAGTTAAAACACTTGATTTCTCTATTTGCCTGTTTTGTTTTTTTTTTTTTTAATTGCAGTGCAATATTGGTGCTGTCATTTAATACAGACTGCCACATCAGGAGCTGGATAAGAGTTCATCACAAACAACAGCATTGTTAAAGAATGACCCTTATAATCTACATAGATTTTTTTTCTTCTTCGATATATTTTTATTGAAAAACCGAGTAATTTTCCCTCAGCATTTGTTAAACAATAGAATACTCCCAACATAAAATTAGCCCAAGGGAACTATTTGTATGTTGCCACTCTTAAAAATCACATAACTAATGGTTACAACTGCAGCTTCATACTGACCTTTTTTTTCAAATCTAACCACAAATACAACCACATAATTTGAAGCACTTTATTTCAATTGCAGCTTGTTACCTATCTTGTACAATAAAATCTTTTTAAATGATAATAATTCAGTCCTTACAAATCTGCTACTCTCCGCTCTGTTAGCACTACTGCTCCGTGCTAGATGTCAGCGGCATTCCATGCAGGCACAGGCATCTCCATTAATGAACCTGGAGCAGATGAGGGTCATCATTAATGTTTGACTGTGTATTTATAGAGGGAGATTTGATGGGGAGTATGAGCAAAAGTAATAGATCTCCCACCTTGCTTCCTTCTCCATAAACACTGCTTGAGAACAAGTGACTTGTGTTTGACTCTACACTTAGATGGATTTCAGCCAAGTTAATGACCAAATGTCACAGAATTTCCAAAGGCACAAGAAATTTTCAAACCTTTTTTCCCCCTTTTTCTTCCCTGAGTAAAACTTTGTTTAACCTGGTGCAACACAAATTTCATCACAAGTGTGTCGCTTACCAGCAGCAGAAAAGGAGCACCTTTCACAGGCTGGTAAATGGGAGTGCAAATCCACGGGAATTCTGCAGAAGGGAAGTGCCTCTGAGCAGCCACCCCATCCAGAGACTCCTGATTGTAAAGCCACCAGGGCCACCTCAGCTGTGTGTCCACACCACCTGCTTTCAAAAGGAGGGAATTGGGCAGGGAACCAGCCCACTGGCTTCAGCTGGCTTTGGATTAATGCCACCTCTTTGCTACAAATCCATGAAGCAGCTTTAAAATGTGTTCCTGGATATCCCATTCCCACATCTCTGTTCCTGGATATCCCATTCCCACATCTCCAAGAAGGGCAATTATTTGGTGAAGTAACTGTAAAACACAGTTCTCCTTAGCTTTATTACCCTTTATGACCTATCTAATACATGTTTGTACTAAGGGTGGTGCAAAAATGATCTGTGGAGCTGTTGCTAGAGCCACTGGCAGCATGCCACTTCTAATGACACTGGATTTGAATTTTTACTGGCTCAATATTATTACTTCTAGACCAGTGTCTTTTCTGGATAAAATCAAACATGCCATGGAGCACAGGGCAGCACAACAAGGTGGTAAATACATTTGAATCCTGCCGACATTTTCTTGTTCATCATGAGTGCCAGCAGCCAGCTGGGTGATGAACTGTGTTTGTGCAGGCAGCGGCGCAGGAACTCAGAAATAAATGCTCCTGGTTTTGTGCGGTGGCAGCGAGTGCTGAGCTGGGGCCGAGTGGGCAGAGCAGGACTGTGTGTGTTCATGGGGTTGGAAGGGCCATCATGTTTCACAGATTCCCAACAACAAATTCTGACAAGTGAAAAATGTCTGATTTTAAAATGTCACACAGCTCGCCTTTTTTAAACACTTTCTGTATTTATTTAACCTAGTAAATAGGTTTATTAGCAAGGTTCCATTCTTTGTAGTTTAGGTAATGGATTTACCATATGTTTATGCTTTAAGGACTTGTGTAAGACTGCTAACACCTATTCCTCCACCTCCTGTCTCAGGGGTTAAGACCTTGGTATGTTGCCAGTTTACTGCTGTGGTCCCTTCCCCTTCTATAATTGCAGTCCTTCCCAGAGTGAAGGAAATTCCCTGAGCTCTTGCTCTAACTAGCCTCAATGTTTCCCTACAAAAAGGCACTTCTTTAAAAGAATAAAAGTAATAAAACTTTCACATTATTAACTTTTTCCCTTTTAAAAGAGGCTGAAAAATGCCATTGTACCACATTAAAGACCTTTACATAAGACTCACCATTGGCTAATGAACCTTGTTGTACAATCTACCACATGCAACTGCCTTCAAGTGCTGCTTTTAACTTAACCTTGATGTAGTGCCAGGAATGTGCAAAGGATATACTTTGATGGAGGGGCAGTCCCCTCCCTGCCTCCTCCCCCACCCCGTTCCCAAAATGTCTCTAACATTTAAATTTTACTGTTGTTTAACAGAGCAGCTACTTTATATCCTTTTAAAGGAGGAATGAGTAATCATCTACCCTATAGAAATAAGCAAGTAGATCAGTTGTTTATAGTAGAAATGATAAGAAATTGTTGATACTTTGTACTTGTGCAGTGACTTTCTTCCTGGAGATACAGAGCACTTCATAAGCATCCTCACAACTCCCCTGTGAAGAAAGTCTCATAATCTCTGCTTTATCATTAAGAAAACCAGTTCAGTGAATTTCCAGAAGGACACAGAATATCAGCACCAGTAACAGGATCTGAAGAATTTTTACTTGCAGTTCTCTCTTTGATTATGACTCATTTCCTCCCATTGCTGTAGTGAATTATTTTGGTAGCAGTACTACTGGAATCTGTTTAAATTCCATGTTGTGGTCAGATGTGTTCTCCATAGAAACACGTAGTTAATTTATATGATAATGCTTATAAAATGGGTAATATTCTGAAGTAACATTGCTCTTTCCTTGAATAAAATGACTATGATATTGAAAATGAATCTTAAACTTTCCATGAAGACTATTTAAAGAAATGCTAATTTTCTTGATCTTAATAGAATTAATTGACTTAAATGTTTGTCTTTTATTTCCTAGACTGCCGACTCAAAACATAAGAGCTGTTATCTAAATGTTTTACATTTCCATAATCTGAGAATTTTGTGAATAGGAAGAGTGGCAGATATTCTTCCAAGCAGACACAGGAGGTCGTTCACAAAGAGTATATTCAAGGGTGAAATAGATGGCACAGAGCATGGGGAAATGAATAGTCAAGGGACAAAAATAAGTTTTGCTGTATGCAAACATGAGCATTGCAGCAGGATCAGGGCCAGGCTGGAGGGGGCTTTAAGCAGCCTGGCCAAGTGGAAGCTGTGCCTGCCCAGGGCAGAAGGGAGTGGAATTAGGTGATATTTAATTTCCATTCTAACCCAAACCAACCCAAACTGTGAATCCATTATTCTTTAGAAGTAGCCCATGAATTTTCAATTTACCAGGACAGTGTAACTGATAGAATCACTAAAAGTGAATATGAATTTAAGTAAAGATTGAATTAAATCTTTCAAAAGCAAAGGTTGTTTAAAATGAGGCTTCTTTCCATTCCATCCCCTTCAAAGTCAGGAAGGAAAGTATTTTCCACATGTCAGCTTCTGTCATACTGGGAGAAAAATTGATTCTCAATTACACAATTTACCAGGTGGCATGACTGCAATAACATATTTGAAACAAAGTAGGTGAAAACTAAGAGATTACAAAAGGACATTTGTATCTCTTTTCTCCCCCTTTCAATTACTACATATTAACCACTCACTGTGATTGTCTTGCACTTTTGTCAATTCAGTTGTCTGTGTCCCTTTCTGTAATACTTTTTTAGAACAGTCTTCTAACAGAGAAATTTTTTTTTTCAAATGTAATTTTAATTTCTTGTTTAAAATGTTGCAAGTACTTAGGAGGAATTTTGGCCATTTCACCATATGGAGGACTGACTACAATTGGTTGAGATGCGTTAAGACTTTTTAAATATGTATTTAAGCGCTTTTTATTTTTTAATTTGAACATAAATCTATCAAGTTTTGAAGGCACTTATGTAATATTTTTGAAATAATTTAAGGTATGTCTTTTTAATGAAAATCCTGTGGCTCTGGTTTTACTTCCCAGTCAATCAGATGTTTTGCTTAATTTCAAAACTTTAAAATTATATAAAAAGACACACATTTTTAGAAATTGTAATTTTTCAAAAACAGTCTGGTTTAGTTCATATTTTGAAAGGAAAAAAGGACCATCAGCTTTGAAACATCAAAGAGCCCTGCTATGGATATGTTGAGATTTAAAGTGGGTATTCTCTGACCAGTGGATTGATTATCACAGTAGTCATGAGGTGAAAGTTAGCATGATGGTGGGGGCAGGAGAGAAGCACATATATGTTGGGAGAGCTGGAGGAATAAAGTAAAAACCCATAAGATTTAGACTGAGCTAGGGCAGTACTTAAGAAGTGTAAAATGAAGATTACCTGGCCAATTTGTCCTCACACTCCATCGAACTTCTTATTATAAACACCAGGATAGTTTAGATAATTATAACTACAGAAAAAAGTTATGTTGAAACAAAATAGAAACCCTCAGATGACAAAAATACACAAATATATAAATACAGCACTGTAATTTCCTCAAAAATTACCTGCATGTGTGTGGAATGTGATTTTTGATAGGAGTTTGGGTAAGAATCCATATCAGCTGTGTTCCATACAGTCTCCTTACACAGGCAGAATTGTTTTGTTTTCTCTGTTAGTGCCCCTGAGTGGTATTAAATCCTGTACCATTCTTCCTTGCACCATGATTGTTAATTAACTCTTCAAATACTGGCATGTGTTAGAGATTAGTCAAACATGATTTGCTGTGTTAATAACTTCAAGGAGAAAGGATCAGACACTCCCATTAGTCATGTTATCTTTTTGAGACAGAGCTCCATGTCATTCAATGTATAATATACTTAAAATAAAGATATTTTCTTAGTGGTTGAGAAACTCTGGGCTTTCCAAGAATCCTGTGATATTTGTGGACTTCAGTTAAAAATAAAATAGTTGATCTTGCTTTGCAAGGCCCAACTTGCTTTTCAAGGAAAAAAAATCACAAATATCTGCTGTTCTTCTCTCCACCTAAGGGAACAGAAACCTCCACTGAAGCATGACCAGACAGTTTATTTGAGCTGCAGACACGTGGGGATGAATCTGCATGAGGAAAATCCTATACAGTGGTCAGCCAATTACCATTTCTGGGAGGAAAAAAAAATAGTATTTTGTTACTATCTAATAGCTTACCTAGATCTTATCCTTCAGCCAGCCAGGAAAGTCAATTTGTGGGTTGCAGGAACTTTAACAAAATCTAGATCCTTCATACTGCTGGGGATTGTAGCAGTGTTTCTAAATCCATGGTTTTCTACAGCTCTCAATTCCCTATTAGGATCTTGAAGCTGTGTAGTTTTGAGCTTGCTGAAGTTGTCTCAGTCAATAACTACAATTCTGGAAATAATTTGCTTGGAAAGCATGCATTTGCTGAAAGAATGGAAACTCTGGAGACTAGTGAATAATAACCAGCCACCTTTTTTTTTTCCAAAATTTTTTTAGAGGACACTGTCCTTTTATAAGGATTGTTGGGCTGAAAAAATGGGAAAAAGTAAGAAGGAACTTAGATATTAAAGATTTTTCAGGACATCAGCTTCCAAAACTAGTAGGTTGTTTTACTAAAACGACTTCCTTTTATCAGTAAATTTCTTACTTATAAACTCCTTCCTCCATAATCCTGTTAAAATAGACATTAAAAGATGACACCACCTTAGGGTCTGCCTCTGTTTGATGGGCTGCCAGCACTGTCATGCATCTCCCTGTGACTGCAGTGCTGGGCAGGGCTGAGCTACAGAGCACGGGGTGCTGTGCTCAATGCAAAACTGGAAATGAGCTGCAGCCCCTGGTGGGCAGTGTGAGCCTCATGATGGGTAATGCAGGAGACTAAAAAGAACTGAAATGAGAAGGGACATCGGGAGATCAAGCTCTCTGCTGAAATCAGGGTCAGCTGGAGCAGTTTGCTGAGGGCCATGTCCTGTTGGCTTCTGCATACCTCCAAGAACCAAGATTTCATGACCAGTCTGCTCCATTGCTTGACCACCCTCATCATAAAAATGTTTTTACTAATGTTTAGATACAAACAATGCATGTCTGTTGGTTCTTGTCCTCCTACTGAGCACCACTGAGAAGAGTCTGTCTCCTTCTTACTCCCCTCATCAGGCATTCATGCACCTCAGTGAATTTCCCCAGAGCTCTCTGTCCTCCAGGCTGAGCAGTCCCAGCTCTCCCAGCCTGTACTCACAGGAGACATGCTGTCTGTCATTCCTGAAGCATCTCTGTGGCCTTTCCCTGACTGTCTCCACTCTGTTTGTGCTTCTCTGGCTCTGGGGAGCTCAGAGCTGGACAGAGCTCTCCAGGTGTGCTCCATCAGTGAGGAGTGGAGGGGAGGGATCACCCCCCTCAACCTGCTGGCAACACTTCGTGCAGTCCAAGATGTTCTAGTGCCAGGGTGCATTTCCAGCTTTGGTTCACCAGGACCCACAGGTGCTTCTCTGCACATCTGCTTTCCAGGCAGTCACCCCCACTTTGGTGAAAATTGCTCTTCTCCAGGTGGAGGACTCACACCTCCTTTTCTTGAATTTCACAGTATTCCTGTTTGCCCATTTCTCCAGCCTGCAGAGAAACACAGGGTGTGTCAGGCATTGGTCCCTGCTCTGCATCACCTGATGCTCTGTCCCACCCTCCAGATCATTAATGAGGAAATTAGACCATATTGGCCCCAGTGTTTTCCCCTAGAGCACCCCAGTGGTGACTGGCCCCCAGCTCAGCATTGCACCACAGGTCACAACTTTAAACAGCATTGGAAACACGCCCTGCAAAAAGCAAATTTGAAAGAAAGAATCCTTGTACAAGGGGCACAGACAAAAAAGGGAGAAAGATGAGTTAAAAACGCCAGCCTTCCTATCTGCAGTGACAGCCTGATGCTGAAATATTTTGACAGCATCCTGAAAGTGTGTTCATGATCTATAGACAATCACAGAAATCTTTGGAGTTAATGGGTGCGCTTACCACACTAAGTAGGAATAAATTAAATATGCATTGGACTGTAAGGGAAGTTGTGACTGAGAAAAAACCAGGAGAGGACAGGGGAGGCATCCCTGATCACTCCTGGACACACACTGGGGGAGTTGTGCATGGCTGCCTGTGACAGGAGGATGTGACAGAGCCATGGGTCGCTGCAGAAAAGGGCAGCACACCTGGAACTACAAGGAATCCAAGGAAGATTTTTTTTTTCTCCTTGGCAAAAAAAAGGTAGAGGGAGCATGACTGTCAAGAAAGCAAGTGTGGGTTTTGAACATACAAATGGTGCAATGCTAATTGCCCCTGTTATATTCAAGGATTTAGGAAAGATCTAAAAGATCTATCTATTAACCTAACATTAAATATTATGACCTTGTGAACTGTATGCCTCCTGCAGTGGATTATTCACTCCCACTGTGTTGTACAGACTGAATTCTGTGCTTGATAAATGAAGTGTAAACACACCCACCCCTCTCACCAAGAAGTGGCTTTGTCTCATTGTGGTTCCATCTCCAGGACAGGTTTGGCAGAAAGGAAATGTAGGAAAATCAGTGCAGCAATGGATATCTGGTGTCTTCCAAAGCCAATTTTCACTCCTCTCTTTATATTACATTACAAAGAATTCTGGCAGAAGTGGAGGAAATTCTATGTGAAAAAAAAAGGGCTCTTGAGATGGAATTTTACTCAAGTCCTTGGTAATTTTGCTAATTGCTTGCACTGTCAAGGGCCGCCCCTGGTGAGAACAGAGGGACAGGGTTCTCTTTCCAGTCCTGCACACATATGTGCATAATCTCACTGGAATTTGCCTCCTCCAGTGGACACTCTTTATGTTCTGTCACAAATAAGGGTCATTCTCTGCTGACAGAAAACTACCAGGGTTCAGAGGAAAATAAAATCAAGTCTGTGTGCTCCAAACTGGAACAGAGCACAAAGGTAGGCAGGACCTGTCTTCCATAGTGTGTTTTACAGCTAAGCAGAAACTACTGAGAGCCCCCAAACATCCACCAGTCTTTAAAACTCGTGAGATGAGAATTTACATTGAAAACTGTATCAGTGCAATGTCTGCACTGTCAGGATTACTTCAATAATTCATCTCCTTACATTGTATCCTGTTTTAATATGAAAAGATTTCCATTTAATCCTGTGTTTACTTTTTGCTTTAGTTCTTTCCTTTTGTCACCATTCTGTGGATTAGCTCTCACACAGTTGTGTACACAAGCTCCCCAGATTTTCTAGTATACACAGGATAACTTGTTTACAGAGAGTTTTCCAAATCACTTTTACTCCATGTTAGCAGAGTTGTGATCACTTGGCTCATGCCAGCAGAACAGGAATTTAGTCATCAGACAAAAGGTAAAAGTGCAGTGATTTTCTTTACTTTTGAGGCCACCAAGGAGGATGAAAAGGCACACCTTTTCAGCTAGTCAGAATGCTCCAATGTGAGTTTTCAGGTAATGACAATAATAGCTCACACAGAATATTTGTATCCATGTTTTTAAGCTGTGTAAATCAGCTTGAGCTGTTACACAATGACAACTACCCCCCTTAACCCACAGTTTGTCCCATCATAATCTAATCTCTTCAGATTCTGGCAGGAACAGGCTGAGGAGAGATCAATGCAGGAGGAGAGATCAATGCAGCAGGAATTACTCTCTTAGTGCTGAAGGTAAATTAGGCAGAGAAATTATACCCTTTTGGGTTTTGTTGTTGTCTAAGTGTCAGACTTGTTATCAGCCAAGTTCCCTTGAATTGCAATCATTTTGCAATTCACTGGAAAGTGATGCTCAGTCCAGGGCACATACCTGCCTTTCCCTTATGATGTCCCTTGCACAGAGCACTTTGTGCCCTGTGGGATGCAGGTATAATTTCTGTCTCAATACTTTAGCTTATAATATCAGGCAGCAGCAGAGCTTTGGAGACTCATGATGATAAAACAGTTTCTGAGATGCTGAACACTGTGACTCCAGGCAGGTCACTGAAGAGCTGAGTGTAAAGAATGCTTCAGAAATTTTGAAAATCTGTTCAAAAATGTATTTTTGTGGGAAACTGGATTGCAACATCTACTCCTGACTTACACGGGGGGTACATAATGGGTCTTGTAGCTGAATCCTCTTTCTTCTTTGTAATCTACAAGACTCAACTCCATTTTTCTATGAAAGTGCATTCCCATAAAGCAGATGGTGGGAGACAGAATTAGTGCATAGGAGTTTTGAAAGAGATTGTACTTCAGGGGGTCATACCTCTCTCTCAGCTCACTGAGGGGTTTGAAATCATCCTGTAGGTATAATATTAATAGTAAGCATTGTTCATACAGATTTTGATGTTCCACTTCATGCTTTCTAGCTATTGTGCTGCTTAAAGCATTATGGGTGAACAGTAGTTTGAAATACTTTAAATAACAGCTATTTCACACCATTTTCAACTGACAAGTAAAGAAAAATGTCTTGCAAAAGTATCCTGGCAACAGGGCTTATATCATCAGTGTAATTCTTGTACATGTATTAGGATGCTGTAGAACAGCTCTGTGTTCAGAAAGGAGAGCTGCAAATACATTTTTTATCCTGAAGTGACAGTTTTCCTGAGCTATAATGATAACTAACCACCCAGACCGGGGTATCTGTGTAGAAAAGACAATAAAAGTCAAATAAAGTCAGGTTGCATAAGCATTTTGTAAGACTTTACCATTATTTGAATTAAAAAGCTCATCCTGTTTTAGAACCAGCAGTCCTCAGAGTCACAGATCTTTAAAATGCTTATGAGTGATTTGGAAGTACTTACAGAAAACACTAAGCCTTGAAACCTGCGGTGAGAAAGGTGGCATTTTTCAGAAATCCTTTCCATTGGGAAAGAATAGCAATTTAGCCCAACCAACAGGGCTTATTTAGTCACAGGCAAAGTAAACAGTGGCCTGCACTGCCAGACTGCCTGAGAAGGCAGATGAGGACAGGCAGGGAGTGCATTGCTCCAGTAGCCAGTCCCTGCCTCCTGCCTGCACAGCCTTCTGCTCCTCCGCTGCTGTCACTGAGCAAGGGATAATGTTCGTGCAGCAGCAAGAAAGAAGCAGTGGGAGTAGGAAGCTTAAATTGCTTGGGTTCTTTGCAGCTTTCTGGCCTGGCACTGCTCCTTCACCTCCAAAGTGCCTTGTCCTCATTTCTGTAGCAAAATGTCAGTGCTGTGTGCTCTGTCAGGAAGCCTTGAAACCCAGGAAAGAAGTGCCCCAAGTAACCCCAAGTGTCAAAGCAGCTCCGAGTTGCAGAGCACCAGGGAGTGCCGTGGGGTCTGCTGAGGACTCTGCTGATTTTGAGTAAAGGAGTTTAAACTGCAGTGGGGAGTGATATGGAGCACAAAAATATATCAGATATATCCAAATATGTCTTAAATGTTTCTGTAGACTGCAAAACCTCAAAGGCCCAGTATGTGGCATAATTCAGAACAGGAGGTGAAAAAAGAAAAGGAAAAAAGAGTATGTGATATGCAACTTCTGTAACAACATGAAACACTTGAAATAAAACCTTTAGAGGTGTTGAACAATTTGTGAGCACGTGTGTGTGTGTGTGTGGGTGTATTCTGTGACAGCAGTGCAGTTACAAACATCCCTTACTCCAGCCATGACAGGTGTCACCTGTTTTCATGTACCCAACATAAAACCAATAGCATCATATCATATGTGCCATGTCATTCAGCAGGAGTGTGCTTCTCTGTCCATGCATGATTCGAGCTGAGTCAGGGGAGGCTTAGGGTGGATATCAGGAAAAGGTTTTTCACCCACTGGTTTTACCCAGACTACACCACAGGTCAGAAACTTTCATTCAGCTTTAGGTTTTGACTGATTTTCTGTTTAGCTCAATCAGCTCTGGGGATGTCTTGTCTCTCTCAGTGAAGATGGAATAGTTCTGAATAAATATCTCATGAAACATTTGAACATGAAGGTGTCTGTGGTTGTGTATGCAGAGAGCATCAGAATTGCCTACATTCTTTGCATTTGCACTCAAAGTAAGAATAATGGGATTTACTGAGCAAAAGTCAATTTATATAAGGCTAATTGGCAGCTGTTGGTGCAGCCAACAAAATGAAAACTCTGAGCTCTTGTCATTAATTAGCCCTGAGCATTTCATTTGTAATAAACTTGTAAAGTTTAAATGGGGTAAATATGTTTTAGACCTTAGAATCCCTCTAAGTGCAGAAAGTTCTTTTTCCTGCTCTGGTCTATAATAATATGTAAATTTGAGTAGCAGCAGCGCAGTGTACTGCAGGTGCTGACAATATTCCAGTGGCAGATAAATGTCTCCCTGCTGAACAGGATTCTCAGGTGAAACAGAGCTTTTGTTGATGTGAGGCTTTTGGTGTTTCAAGACTGCATTTTGTCAAGATTCTTGTATGTGAGGAGTGTTTGAAGAAAAAACAGATAGCAAAGGGTACACCATGCTGGCTTTTTGCACTGACTCACCAGGCATTTGCACACTGCAGATGTGAATGAGAAGTGGAAGTAATATTATAGGCTTGAGGATTGAATGTCAATGATCTTTAAGATGCCTCCTGATGTAGACCATCAATTTCATATGAAATAGCGTGGTTTGGATATATTTTCTTGCTTTAATTTTTAAAAAAAACAACCAAAATTGCCTTTTGTGTAAAAAATTAAGATGATTTAAACCAGTTCTGTCTAGTTCAATCTAATGTTAAAAGAAGGAACTACAGATACTGGGATAAAAATATGATAGGCAGTGGGATTTAGGTATGCAAGTACATATTTATACTTCTGAAAATGTTTGCTTTTCTGTTTTCTTTACCATTAAAGAACCAGTATAGATAAGAGTGCTAATAACATAACAAAAGTAATGACTAGCAAGCTGAACAATTCCATTGCCACCATCCATCTGCCTCTGGCATCACATTTTCATGACACAGTGAAAAGAGACAAAAAAAACCTGTCAGGCAAGAGAAATATTCCACTAAACACCTCAAACACTTTTTATGGATGACAAAGACAGATGAAAAAGGGAGACAATTAAAGAGGAAGGCTGGGGAGAGAGTTCTGCTGAGAGTCTGCTCAAAAAGTGTGTGAGAGAGAAGGATCAGAGGGTGAGGCAGAGCAGAGAGCTGCGATCAGAGCTCGGCTGGCTGCAGGACGCGCCGTATTCCAAAAGGGACCACAGGAAATTTCCTGAGGGCAGAGGCAGCAAAATATTGAAAGGCAATTATGGCTGTTTTAAGTGGATAGAACTCTGCCAGGCCTACACAAATTACATCCCTAAGTCTGAAGAGGAAGCAATGAGGGAAGAAATAGGAAAAGCCTTGGCAAGAGTTTTGAAGTCTTGCCAAGGATGGCAGTGACCCCAGAGAAGGGGACAGATGGCTAACTCAACTCCTGATGCTAAGAAATTAGTAGGAGCAACATGACCACAAAGTTGACTTCTGCTATGAGAAAGATTTTGGGATAATCAGCAAGGTTTTTCAATCATTTTGATCTCTTATGCTTAATTTCTTATGCTTCCAAGAAAACAGGAAGGACTACATGGTCTCTCAACATCTTCTGAAGTCTTGCATTTTTAATTTCTCTGATTTAAACTAACTTGACAATGTCAGCTTTTTTATTACAAGAAAATTAATTTCAAAATAAAGACAATTTTCTTTCATCCTGCTATAGATACAGACCTAAAACCTAATTCCATTATGGGAAAAGAAAAAAAATATACTATGAAATATAGGAGCTAAACAAATCTGAAAAACAAATATGCTATGAAATATAGGAGTTATCACGTTGTATATGACAAAATAATAGCATATTTGATGTCATTTGTATGGGCTCTGAAGCATGGTGGGAGGCTGGAGGCAGATAGAACCAGCAGTGTAATGTTTCCTATATATTCTATAAGCTGTTGTTTCCTTTATGTTTCTGTTTTGAAACACATCTACCAAGGTACAGAAATTATTACTGTCTCAGACCCATCAGAAAATACATTCAATTTACATTCTGGTATTTAGCATCACTGAACGGAACAATATTCTGGGTAGGGCAGGAGAACTTTGTAAAAGTCTCTTCTTGTCAAAGGAATTGCTCTCAAGTATCAATTAAATTTCCTTTCACTTAACGGAATGAAATGTTCCATTCATTGTGCTTGACAAATCATCCTGCAAAAATTGCTTCTGAAGATGATGTTTGATCACTTTTACTCATGTTCCATCTCTAATGAAAGAAGAGATGGATGTTAAAAAGAAAGAGTAACAGGTAAAGATGTATGAAAATCAGGTTTTATTGACTGGACAAATACAAATGCCACAAGTCACACATAATTAAATTTCCCCAAATACTTTTACATGTACAGTCCCTTAATTACATCAAGGACAATTGATTTTTAGTAATTCTTTTCACAAGTTTAGTGGTAATGACCTAAAAAATATGAGAAAGCAGAAAAACGTTTAACTTTGTCCTTCTGCATGGATATAGAGGGAGGTTTATTACCACTGATAAATAGAATACAATGAAAATTCTTTGCAGAAGAGAAAGTGATAGCTCAAAACTTTTTTCTACATATTTTCCTTTTTTTCTGACCTCTATCATAGCAATGGTGTTTTATCAATTCCTAAGATGTTCATTTCCAGATTTTTTTTCCTTTGCAAAGGGAAAAAAATACCCTGCTGAACTTTCCTGCTTTCCTAGAAAATGGCCTGTGAAGAAAGTTGCAGAATGTTATTCAGGAAAGTGTTAAAAGAACTGTTTCCTTCCAGAAGGAAACTTCCTGGTGAGGTGGAAATTATAAATTTAAAAATTATCAGACAGAGAAGAACAAATTCTGGCTCTTGCACTTCCTCTGGTCTGAATACAGCAATCACCTTTTCATTACAGAAAAACTGGGCAGCCACAGCTATTCTGGTGATGTTTAAAGAGCAGCTGTATCTGTGATCAGTTATGTTAGATGGTGCTTGGTATTTTTATCTAGGGAATCCTTATCTTTGGATTCAGATACACCAAGAGGTCTCTTGGAGCTGGCCTAAGGATCTCAATGCAGGCTGCAATTTCAGAAACTGGGGATTCTAAGTAGCTTCTTACTCAGTGTATGACACTGCTCTTCTGAGCTCTGTGACTGTTCTCAATCATCACACAAAGAAGGGAGAAAATCTAGACCTGTGGCCTTAATTCAGCAAATGACATGGTGTGTAATGCCTAGTTTGTATCATTCTGAGTTTCTTTTATTCAAATTGTTCTTTAAGTGTAGAAACCAATACATGAAATCTATGAACAAAAACTCTATGAAATTGTTGGATCATGAATGAGATAATCATTATCTCAGGCTTTGTCTCCTTTTATCTCCAGGGTCTGTAATTCTGGCAGCAGCCTCCCTATGTCCATCAGTCTTACTTGTAACTGTTCCCCAAGCATGGAACTAACAGGGACTTCTCTTCCTTTGCCTTCTCACAAAAATCTTTGTGAGATTTTTGTTCGCTTCACTGCATATATTTATGCATAGAGTCTGATTGATAGGCAGTAAAATTACTCATTGGAAATAAAAAATTAAAAAAAAACCTGTTGAAATCTTAGTGAAATCACTGGTGCAAAGTTGTTACATTAACAACAACTCTCCCTTGCAAATAAACCAATATTAAATGCAAGTAATTAATTCTTCAGATTCCTTATCTTGTTCTTGCAGCCTTGAGATCACTTGCCTGTTCCCAGCTAGCCAGAAATCAAATCCAGTTTGTAAAAATAAACCATGACTTTGAATGGATCAATCACAACTGGTTCTCTTTATTACTTTAATTGAACCACCTTGTAATTACTGAAGTATTTCTTCTTAATTATCAGTTCTCATTTGTTCTGAATGATTATATTCTGCTTCATTCTTTCAAGAACAATTTAGAAATATACCATGGAAAGCTCAATAGGTTCCATTGTGAAAAATAATAATGAATGTAAGAAGTGAATAAAAGATGATGATCATCCCAGAGATATAGCAGTTAAAATATCAGGGAACATTATATTTCCAAAGTACAGCATTACTTTTCATCCTTTAATAAAAGTGTCACTATCACATCATGACTATCCCTAATGGTATTAATTCACCAAGGCTCTTCTTCAAATTTATCTGTCCTTCTGAGCTTAGACAGTCAAATGTACTTCTCTGTTCCTAACCTGGCATCAAAGCTTTCTTATTCCTCTGAGTATATAGGTCAGCTGCTGTTCCAGAAATGAGTTGGTTACCTCTTTCCTGTGAGTTCCCCTCTAACATTGTTACTGATAGTTTAATGAAATGGGAAAAATAGACTGGCTGGGCACTACAATGCAATTCCAAGATATTATGAGTTTAGCTAAATTTACAGAGGGGAAAACTTGTCTTGGCTTTTACCACAGCTCAAAGTAAATTCCTGACTAACTGCTGCTGAAGCAGACAAAGAATTCTGTCTAAAAGATACAACCTTTCCCAAAGGTGGAGGTAGTGACACATGCATTGCCTCCACCTCTGCTTTTCTGGGAATGCCTGCCTCCAGATAGATTAGTTCATTGCTCTGATAGGTGTTCACAATTCATGGACAAACAAATATTTTCAGATGTTTTGTGTGAAGGAGTATCTTTTCCATGGTCACTCAGAGTCTGTCATCTGCATCAGTGTCCAGATTCCCAGGGTTATGTGTTGGTGCCCATTAGCTGCTTGGTTGCACTGAGAGCATCACTGATACAGTGCTGGGAAGGCACCAGCAGCTGCAGTGCTCCAGCTGCTCAAGTGTCCTGCCACTGGTTTAAGTGAGATGTCAGGGGTCACCAAATGAAACGTTAGAAGGGTCGGAATGGGAAGGAAAAGTACTGCTGTGCTGTTCTGTCATCTAATTTTCTGTCTGTAGAAGTGATCCAAACATCTTTAAGTACCTCAGGTTTGATTGTTCCACTGCTTACACTAACACTGAACTTGCTGTGACTCAGTACTCATCGTTTCTTTGCTAATTTGGGATTTTGGAGACAATGAACTTTGCAGCATATATTCTTTCACTGTGAGATGGACTTTATTTTTTATCTCCTTTCACAGGGACATAAATTAAACTAAAGCTGTGTTTTTGTAATGCTTCAGGGTTCCTCATTGTGGTCACTCTGAAGGTGGCTGACCTGCAAGGAGGTACTTCTCCTTCTCGGGGCATCCTGATGATGATTATGGTTCCTTTCCTATTTGAGATATTCTATACTCACTTAGAGCTACCTCTTTGTTTTCTCTGTCACAGTTAGCTACACAAATAACTCACTATGTATTTTCCAAGCTGAGGAAGCAATTCTCTTTCTAAGGTTGCACATCAGGAAAACATTTCTTGACAGTCATGGTAATTAGTTGCCAATGAAAAGGCTCTGAAGGCGTTTGATTCACTGTCACTGAAGGTCTCCAAGAGTAGGTAATGTACTAAGAGGGAGAGGCAAACAGAGATACAATCCCTTTCCTGCAGAGAGCAGAGGAAAATGATCCAAGCCCATCAGGTCTTTTCCATTTCTATTTCATATAATTAATTCAGGAAAATCATTTCCCCCCTTCCCCCACAGCTAACTGGATTTCTGGGAGGCCTGTGTTTCCCTTTCTCTCACTTAGATCATTAACTGTTTGTTTTCCCTTCCCTGTGTACACATTTAAATTCCATTGATGTTAATGGAAAATACATGTGCAAAGAATAATAAACATATAAATATTTGCATTCTGCTAACACTCTTCCCTATGGCATAATAGTAAAAAGTTCTAGGAAAATCCACTTCTGCAAAAGAACCAGAAGCACAGAAGAAGTAAATTTGATGTCTCTTTTTCTCCACTGCAGTGAGACAAAGAAGCAATGGAAAGTATCTTTTCATTCTCTTCAGATGAATCTGTTCACATAAAATATAATAGACATTCTAGTGTTGCTCCAACAACTGTGTTTGAGGAACATGGCTTATTTCTGCCTAGCAGGACCACGGATGTCATTGCTGTACTTGACAACTTCTTGAAAGAAGGAAAGGCTGTTCATTAGAGGCCTGGAAGAGGCAGCATACAGAGAAATGTTTATTCAAAAATCTTACTGAGATGACTAAATCAAGAGCATGGCCAACTTTTGCTTCATCTGTCGTCAGTGATGAATGAGATAACAGTGACTTCAAGGACTTCAGAGCATCCCAGGTGAGAAGAATTCTCTTGGAGTAGGAATGTCTTAAAAGCCATTAGCAATGTATGGTGCGTCTCTGCAGCATGTCTGCTACTGTAGCACAACACTTTATTGGTATCACTGATATTCCAATTTTGGGCCTGTTTTTTCTACTTTTATTAAACTAGGACTAGAAAGCACCATCTATGTCAGCAAGGCCAAGCCATATAAACTATTGGCATCCCTGCCTGTGTCAGGGGGTTTGGAATTAGATGGACTTTCCGGTCCCTTCCAACCCCAAAGCATTCTATGATGATGTGTTTCTATGAACTATAGGAAACCATGCATGAAATGGCTTAGTTAAGAAGGTCTTATTCTACATGTCTCTGCAACCCCCTCTCCACCACCGAGTGAATTTACTGAAAATTTGCAGTATGAGACCAAAAGCTGCAATGACAAAGTGGCACAGAAAGTGGAGATTGAGTAGAGACTGACAGTGCCTGAGAAGCAGGAGCAGAGGGAGCGGCTGCGCTGGGACAGGAATAATGGCTTCGGAAGAAATCTTGCAGGACTGCATTTTTTTTCAGAGGAAGTTCAAACTAGCGTGAATGCAGAAATTTGTAGCGGCATGCAGCACGTTTGTTTTGTATCCGCTGAAGCCTCTGGGGTGCCTGGCTGAATGAAGAACAAGCACTTTTCTTTAAATTCAGAAATCTCTGCCGTGGCAAAGCTCTACCTACCAATATGCCTGTCTCCCCTAGGGCTAGCTACTGGCAGCAAACCCATTTCACTCCCTTTTGTCATTTCCCTAAACCCACCCTCCCACAAAGCAGCCAGGGGATGAGGAAGGTCCTGACACTCCTTTTCCTGAAGGGGCAAAACCAGTAGGAAATAGCTGAGCAACTTCGTGGCCTGTAGGCAACTGTAATTCCCCAGAACACACCTGGTTATTATAGAGATGATTAACAAGCTATGAATGTTCCTATTTCACATTTTTACTTTGCATTAAATTTGTAGATATTTTCCTCCCTTAGGAAAGTCAGAGATGTGTGAAAATGTGAAGACACACTGAAAATTGCAGAACACTTTCATCAACAAGGACATCCAGATAACTGCAGAAGTAATAAACAGCTTTCTGGACAACATTACTTAAATGACTTTGGCGGTGTCCCATCCCTTTTGAAGAGGGGTCACAGGCTTCCTTGAGTGTGCTGAAGTATTACTGCCACAATCACTCTTCTTATGAACTTGCATGCTTTCAAAACAATCTCAGAGGCATCCCACATAATCTAAGATGTGGTCAACTTTAAGAAAATGATGACTAGTACTGACCACAATTCCAGAGAAAGAAAAGAGTCAGGGGAAAAGAGCAGAGTTGAATATTCATGGCCAGACTCCTAATGATTTAATTTTCAGTTTTCTTTCCAGTGGTTTCTTCAGTGAGTGTTTTAAATAACTTTCTACTTAAAAAAAAAAAAAAAAAAAAAAAAAAAAAAAAAAAAAAAAAAAGCAATAGCTTGACAATACTATCCTAGAAGCTGTGCCTTGTTTTTTTGAAATAAAAATCCAGCCGATCTTTAAGATCCATTCTAACCCCTTAACATTTTATGATTCTGTGGTTTTCCAGGGTTAGAACTAGAGGCAAACAGGAACTCTTTGTACAAGCTTCTTGACCTTGTATATCCATAGAGACTGAGGACATAGCTGGTTATTTATTTCTCCTGAAAAGTTCACTGGCAAAGCAAGAAAATTAGAAACATTTTTTGTCAGTATTTTCTAGCAAAAAGCCCCCACACCACCTGTTCCATGTCCATTCCTTGCTCTTTTTTGACAAAGTTGCTGCTTGGTTGTGGGAAAGGGAATTAAGAGGTCAGAAAAAAGATTGGCAAAACAAAATAAAAGTCAGATAAAATGGGTACTTCTAGCACAGAAAACACAATCCAGCCAAAATGTTTCTTTTCTTCCCCAAATCACTTCTATGACAAGTTTTGAGCCTTCCTAGTTATAATAGTACATAAAGACAAATGCATGTACTTATGCATGTGCATCCCTCTTCCAAGTTGTTCTTGTTTAGTTTAATTCTTCCTGGCTTTTAGCAACCATAGTTTCCTTTAATTGTGAGCCTTCCTTAATGAAGACTATTCTTGAAACTGTCATTTTAAATAAGTCATTAATTGTTTTCTACTCCCCATTAAATATCATAGGGAGCTATACCATTAATTCTATCACTGCTAAATCCCCAATTGCCAGATGCTGAAGCAGAATGGGACTGTGGATTGCAAAACATATGGATTTATTTACACTAGGTAACTTTATTAAATATCTTAACACAGTCATTACTAAGACTTCTTTCCCAAGCCCCTGCTGTCACACTCTGCTCTGCTCAGGAACACACACCACATCTGCTTTTCACATATGCTTTCCAGCCCCAGTCCACCCACATGGGCCCCTCTCACACAGTGTGTGCCCCTCCTCCCCAGGCTCAGATGCAAGCACACGATGGGGCTGCAGCACTCACAGCAGGGCAGGCGGCTCCCAGGGGCCCTGGAGGATGCCAGCCCTGCCCTGGTGTCCCTGCTCTGCCATCCCAGAGGCTCTCTGGCTCATGCCAGCTGTGCAGGGCCCTCTCTGACAGCAGTGCTCCCCAGGGGCATGCAGCCTCTCCAGCATAGAACTGCCAAGGCAGGTTTTTCACTGGTGACCCACGACCAGGGGTTTCTAACTCATTAAAAAGAAGTTTTTAAAGCGAGCCCACACCTTCTGCTCTCCTTTTCTTGAAGCCACAAGAGCCTGAACTGTAGACTGATGCTTAACACAGTCCCTTGGTATTGTGCAGTAAGAAAAGAGAAAGTTTATCCTGGGATGAACTGCCTCTTTCTCTTTTCTTGAAAACTGCTCAGACACCTTTCTGAGCAGTGTAAGAATAGAGCCCTCTGGAACAGATAGATGGATTTTTCTGAAGTTTTCAGTGCATCCTTAGTTTGCATAGCTCTGATTTTCTGACTGCAGAGCAGGCCTGCCCTTCCCCTCCCCATGAAGTTTGTTCTTCTGCAATTAGATAACCCGTAGAAAGTCAAAACTATTCTTAAAAACGTACATTCTTCGTTTCCTACCTGTCTCCTCTTTCCATAGTGGCAGACTGTCTTTTCCCTATGGGCAGCATGTTTTTGCCTAACTTTCTGATTCTCCACCCCTTCAGTGATAATTTTTGGTTTTTTTTTTTTTATTTCTGGTTATCGACTTTGAGCCAAAAATGTATGACCTCTTTTTTCTTTATTAGCAGAAAACACATATTGTAACAAAGGACTTTTGAAACTGCCTCCATAGCAACCAAGGATTCTTTATAAAAGAGGATGTTCAAGATCATCTCATTGCTTAACAAATGTTTCAAACCACAGCCTCCTTCTGATCAACTAGATTTACAGTGCATATCTCACCACTGTCCCCCCACATTTAAAGATACAAACTAATGCACTCTAAAATTAAGAAAGAAATAATTAGGGATTTTTACTAAGAACCTTTTATTCTGCCCCCCCCCCCCCCTTTACCCTCTTATCAGCGGCACCAGTATGAATTATTTCTCCCTAGTGTACCTCTTTTAAATCCCTTAGTCCAGCCATTCTCAGGGTCAGAGTACATTGGTTCTTGCCTTCTGTTCACAAAGTCTTCGCTTAATCTCAACCCAGTCTGGAAGTCTTCTCTCACCTGTTCCCCACCTGACCTGGGATTCAAGCCAGGTTCTACTCCTTCCTCCACTCACAGTTTAGTTTCATACTTTGCCCCTTGTCTCACTTCTTATATCCACTCTTAATTTCCTCTGGCCCCCACTCCCTGACTCTTGCTGCCATTCTCTCTCTTCACTTATCTGGCTTCATGAGCTTTTTTGCCTCCCTATCCACTAAAATCCAAATGTCCAGATGGAAAATTGTACTAGTGTAATTACTCTTGACCTAAGTTTTTCTTCCCTTGTTGCTCTATCTAAGGGTTCTGCTTGTTCTAAGAGCCTCTTCATGCTGACACCTTTTTTCTCAAGCAGTGCAATTCTTTGGTTTAATCATTTAAGTTCACTGTTGCTTGAACTGCCAGAACACTCTCATTAACTTTTATCATTTGTAACATTACCAGCATGGGTTCCAATATAGTTTTACTTACAAATGTCTGGTAGATGGCAGCTCCTTCCTTACTATCAAATAAGTATAAAATGTATTTTGCCATTTTATGAAAAAAATCTTCCAAATACAGGCATTGCAGGAAAGTATTTCAACTTTGACAGTGTGGATATTTTTTGTCTCCAGTCCTCTTACTCCTATGATGTGGATTACTGAGGCTTAGTTTTATAATGATATTTTGGATGGGGAAAAGTCTTCTTTGCATGTACTTCTATTACCACATCTTGGCAGATTTGAACAGAGAACACACAAATGAACAGTGGTAGTGTTCTTCAAATGGGAACATTTAAGAGAGCCCAATGGGGCTTAAACAAGTATGTAGGTATTAATGACGTGTGTCTATACAAACCAAACCAACATGACAATGTAAGTTGAAGTAATATTAATAAATTATTATGAAACAAATGTTGCTTTACGTACACCAGAACAGCTTTGCAGAACACCCAGGCAATATCAATAAATTATCAACAATAGCAGTGTCCAAAAATATTGACTGAGAATTAGAATCAGCATCTAACACAGAGCAGATGTTTGCTCACAGGAGCACTGGCCGTATCAACATCAATGGGCTTCCGTGTGGGGCAGTAACCATTTTTCATTAACAACAAAGTTGTCACTGAGCTCTGCTTTTGGTGCTAACTGATACTTCCACGTTGAGCCCTCTTCATAGGGGGTTAAAGTGAAATGCAGGATACAACAGATTTCCAGAGGAAATTAATTAATTCAAACCATTTACAGCATGTTGATGGGGTTAGGTTTACAATGCTGTCACTTAGCTTAGATAAAACACATACATGTTTGGCTGATCCAGGATTTAGTAAGGGAGGAAGGAAAAACAAAAAATTTAAGACCTTCTAGTGCCAAGAGTTATTTGGGGCTTTTCCCCCCCTAGCAAATAAGCACATTGTCCTGCATGCACAGATAGTTGAATTTTACTAAGTTTTAGAGTAGTTTTACAAGTTTTCTTGAGAACTCTTATCTCAAAATGTCCCAAATTATAATTTATGGAAATAACAGGTACTTATATAATTCCCAAAAGATTTAAATCTTCAAATTTTAAAGATCATAGTCTTCGAATTCTGCTTCCTACATTCAACTTCTTAAACAGATCTCAGTGAAGACAATCTCATGTCATTTGTGAAGTCATTTCAGCTAATGGAAGGAAGTTGCAAAGAAAAGAAGACAACTGAACCATCACATCACCTTTTCCAGATTAAATTATCTAATGAGACTGCAGGAAAGAGAGAAGCGTTAACAGTGTTCCCTAAATGCTACAAAGTGCTTGAATAGACTTCAATCCCTCTAGGAAAAAAACTACATGTACATGTAGGTACCCATTCTGCCACTTTGATACACCTTTTGTGCATCTTCTGTTAGTCCAGTATCACAGGCATCCCTAACATCACCTGAGCCGTGGCTACAAAACTGCACTGGCGCAGTAAAAAACTATTGTTTCTACTCTTAATTTGTCTGTGGAGCTCTGGACTGGATTTAGAGACAGTAACAAAGCTGTTAATTTTTTTCCTCTACACCCTTTTTTTTTTTTTACACTGTTTCTGTTTTTTACCAACTGTGTATCTATGCATTCATATAGTTGAGTTGTCTTTCATTACTCTGACACCTAAACAAAAAACAATCTTGAAATGATTACTTCATCTTTTAGAGACCATGTTCAAGCCTGAGAAATGGACTTTTGGGGGAGAGAAAATTCACTAGTTACTTTTTCTGTCAAATAAAAGCTGTTAAGAAATGAAGTCTTGGATGCATTTTCAGCTCTTCATCTCCCAGCAAAACCAGAGATGTCATAAAAATCGCTTTGTTATTCCCAGAACTCTGCTGCTGGGGTACAGGAGCAAAGAAATTGTCCACTTTGAGGACCAAGGCCATCATTTTGGTGTGAAACCTAGGGGCTGGTGAGCTTGCATGAATCTGTAGCAGCTGAGTCATGAAAAAAAAAAAAACAGGCTACTGTTTAAAGCTGCAAGAGTCCATTCATTATTTCCACAAGGAGATTTAGAGAGCAGGAGGTGCTGCACACCAGTCTGGATGGCTTTAATTGCGATCACTGACTGTCAGATCTAATTAGAAGAAACATGGTGCCATGGGAAGCTAGGCAGAATGGAAAAGAGGAAAGGAGTTTTTTAAAGTTGACTACAGCTGGTTGCTCTTTAGAGTCTGATGTTCTCTATTTAAGGCAGAATCTACCCCCATAATACCAGGATGGTATTATAGAGAGCATATGGTTTATCATTCCCGTAGTAAAGGAGCAAGGGGCCGTGAGATGCAGTGCAGAACTGTAAAGACTGTGTGAAAGACAGGATTATTTTACAGTTGAGTCCTAAGAGAGTGGAAGTGACACATGTGAGTACTGGCCTTGACATCCCGTGAGCTGTATGCCCTGACAGACTTAATCCAGGATGGTATGAGGAATTTGCTGAGGCTCATCTGCCCCAGTGGCTGCTGCTTCATGATGATCTTCATCCATGTAGGAACTCACAATAGTGCTGGGAATAGTACTGAGGAGATGAGACACCATACATGTCTGGGGAGGAGCGTGACAGACCTGGACTTGGGTGGTATTTATGTTAGATCTTCTGGGAGTGAGTAAAAGTGTGGGGACAGCACAGATCCATCCTGAAGAAGAAGCCACTGGTTAACATATGGTGCCATTGGGAGGGTTTCAGACTTCATACACTTTTTTGAGCAAGGGAAATCACTACTCTTACATGGCAGTTGCCACATTTCATGAGTATTTTAGCAGTGGTTCATAGTTAATCGGGAAGAATATATCCAATTTTGGAAAAAAGGATGTGGCTGGAAATAAAATCTGTGCCAAGTTTTTTGTAACAATCAAAAGGCAAGGATATCATATTTTATTAAAGTTGCAAATGATACAACCTTTGAGTATATAGTAGGATAGAATCCAAGTTCAAAGTTATCTCAGAAAGTCAGAGAACTGTAGAATTTTTCAAGTTGAGGATGTTACCTGTGCAGTCTCTGGCTCATTGCAGACTGCATTATTAGGTAGGATCACAGTCTTTCGAAAGCTCCACAGAGAAAATAGCCACAGTTCTAAAATGACACACAGAGAATTCTTCTCTGTAAGTAAAAGCTGAAATATGTCTGGCTAAACAAAAAGATCTGAGAGTTACTGTGGCTCACAAGCTGGACAAGAGTCAAGAATGTTATGCCTTTCTGAAAAAAAAAAGTAAATAGGGTTGTTATCTCTAATTCAGCTGAAATATTTGCTGTATTTGGCACTAGTAAGGTGTAAGCTGGAACACTAATGTCTGATTTTGTGCACAGCTCAGGAGGGACGTGGCCTACTGAACAATATATTGTGATTACAGCAAGGGTTTCTAATTAGCACAAGGGACAGAAAAATCTCCTAACAGAAAAGTTAGTGCAGCACCAATGCATTGCCTGGGCAGTGAGGTTTCCATCACTGGAGGTTATCGAAAAACAAGGATGAGAACTTGTCAGGAATGACACAGAAATATGGAGATAGAAAGGGATGAGGTGGCTTGTTAAGGTCTCTTTCAGGCCTCCTCCTATCTGTAATTTCTAAATTTGTCATTCAGATTTGGTGAAGAATTAAACTCTGTGACAATGTGTTGTTAAGATATGTCACTTGGAAACAACAACCAGGTTATTTCTTTCTGATCTAGATCCAGTCATTGCTCATATGTGTCTGGTGCCTGATTTGCTTCAGTACTAATAATGAGATCCATTAGCCAAAATATTTCAGCTCACTTACTTCAGAAGATTCAAAGTGCTCATATGAGCATCTCTGTAAGCAAATTTAAGTGGGGGTAATAAATTCTGCCAAAGATGCAGTAATGACCAGCTGGATGTGAGTAAATAGCAACCGTTTTTATGAGCATACCTGTTTGAGTAGTACACATCTGCACACACTCTTAATGATGGCTTGCAGATTTTATGTACACTTTAGCACACTGGTACAAAGCAATTTGGTATCCTGTAATGGAAAAAATACTCATCCTTTTGCAATAGTGGGCCCTTTTTTATTCACTAAAAATCCAACAGCTCTAAAATATTATAACATTCACTGCCTAAGAACTAGAATTAGAAATGCAAAAAATTGCAGCACACCTCCTCAGATTCAGAAGACAAAGTAAAGCTTTTCTTTCTGGAATTTGGAATCTTGGGTTCTTTTTCTGGGTTATTTTCTTTTAAATCAACTCTGAAGAAATGATGTTTCCCTGTGGCTGGCATGGCTCCTTGAGAGCTGGGAATTCAAGGTTCTCTTCTAGGGCAGTGGTTGACTTAATCTGGGATTTGGGCCAAGTGACCTAATATCTTTTTGCTTTTTTCACAGCTTTTAAATCTTCAGTACCCTTTATTCTTTCAGGGAAAGAATGATAGAAGTTATCTGAGAAAGCAGATGTTGCTTGTGGTGTTTTTCTGCTCAAACACAGAAGTAAGCACTACTGCTTAGTAAAATCCTAATTTTAGTTAATGCTGTACTCCATCTCCAGCCATGCTGCTAGCCCAGTCTTCTGGATCATGACAAAAACAATTTTATTATTTGTGTAGAACCTTGTCATCAACAAGATGAATATAAATGAAATTCATCTTTGTTCCACTACTTTCAGCTTTTTCACCATTTAATTTCTGTGACCCCAAGCCAGGTTTGTATAGACTGAATTTGGAATACACTTAGGGAAACAAAAGAAAACTGAAAAGAAAAAGAAAGAGAAAATCAGAGTAGGAGGCAGTGATATAAATAAATATAAATCTGTTCTAATAGATATCACAAATTACTATTTATATCACTAATTACTACTGTATTGTTATTATTATATTATTTTTGTTCATATGGAAATAATTAATAACACTTAATGGCTATTACTCTTAGCATATGCAACCAGACCTGGAAAACATATTGTCTGACAGTAGCAATGAAAGGATTTTTTTCTTATGTCTTTTTGACAAGAATGTTAAAATGGCTTCTATAGTAATAAATAATTGAGTTTCCTGATTTTATTAATTTTTATTGAAATTAACTTCATTCCTCATTAAACATAAATAAGCAAAACTATTATCTTAAACAAAACACACAGAATCAATTACATGACATACTGCAGATGTTTAATACTTACAAATGTAGCTTATTCAACTTTGGAGGGCTTGAATTCTATTTTTTTCAGGAACAAAGGTGGAACATTATCAGGCAGTGAATAAAAGCGTGTTTCAACATATAACAACATAGGGAAAGCCAAAGGGCAAGCAAAAAAAAAAGTAAAACCAAACCCAACCTAAGCATCTTTCCTTTCTCTTTTGTCTTATTATGAATACATATAAGAATAATAAGAAGCACACCTGACACACAAGCCACTTATAGCCCAACTATAAATGAAAACAACTAATTTTACTGGTCAATTAAAAATAATGCTCAAGTATAATAAGAGATTTTCAAAATAACAGTCACCAATGAGTGCATTCATTTAATACTGTGAAAGTAAACATGCAACCAGTGGTCATGCCTATAAAACTTATGTGAAAACTTCCCATTTAAATGAACAAGCAGAATTTCTTTGGCCAATGCCTTCTGCATCTTTTGGCATAAGGCTGGAAAAACTTAGTGGGTCATAAAGCCCTGCTCCCTGTTGTTATAGGCAACTGAAACCTGTTTATAAATTCTGCCAGACTCATTATAAAACTGGCTAAGATTTCTCACCCTCCTGCTTCTGGTTGAAAGCTGTTCCCGGTATTAGAAATCTCCTAACTTGCAGTTTAGAAGTGTTCATTATTGCTTCACACCATTTTGCTACTGTGCCAACAGTATCTATTAACTTAATAGCTCTTTTTTTCTCTCTGGTGGTTTGCACCAAGTTTGCTTCCAGATATTTATGATATTTCATATATATTATCTCCACTTTTATTTTACAGATCTGTATAGAGGTTATTCTCCAAGTTTGTTCTAGTTTAAATTCACAGTCTTTGAACATGGACTGGATCCAGTATTTTAGAGGAGAATTTTCTAGCACCTTATATAATGACATCAACATGTCTCTATTTCTATCACTTTGCCTGAAGCATACTAGGATTATTTTTGCCTCCTTAGAGTCACATGACACTATTTGACAGAATAAGGATATTCAGGTCTTTCTTGCCTTCTGCTATTTCAAGATGACGAAAACTTATTTTATAGAAAATTCTATTTAGAATGTAACTTTTGATGATAAAATTACATCCCCTACTTGTTCTTCTCTGGGCTTTCTGGGGTGACTAATAGAAATGACAGTGGTGATGGATGGACATTAACTCAGACTATCTGGAGCTGGAAGGGACCCACAGGGATCATCAAAGTCCAACTTCTGGACTTCTCAGTGATGGAAGTGCCTTAGATAATTGTGTTGGCCCATGTGACACAGATTTCCTCCTTGCTGTGTCATGAAGAACCACCTGCAGTACAGTGTGATTTTCATAGAGAGGTCCTGTTAGTCTCTTAATCATATGCACAAATTATTTTTACAAAAAATGAATAAAATCAGGCACAGAAAAGGACCTGGAGAAATTTTGTTACAAATCTCATTTAATCCCAAATTTTTAGCCAGTATTTCTTTCTCTGTCTGTCCAGCTGTGTTCACACTCATTTCTTCTAACTGTTCTCCTATTGTAGTTTCAAGTACTATGTGTACATATGATTTTCCCCCTAATTTTAGAAATAACCTGAAATTTGGGTTGCTTGAGTACAAGGGTAATTCTTTGAGATCTGTGGTGTAGGAGACATAGCAACTAGTTTCAGTTACCTAGGATATAGACATTTATGTGTTATCTAGTCATCCTCACTCCCTTCATAGTCACTGGAGAAAAAAATTAGCACACTTAATGCATTTAATTTCAGTATAAACTAGACCAGATGAGTCTTGCCCTTGCATCCCTGTAATGACAAGCTCAAAAGAGAATGATTACCTCAGGTGTAGGTGTCTTCAGTTTATATTTTAAGCTAGTGGAGAAAATTCTTACTGTACACTTTTAGGATATCTCAGTTTTCTAAACAGGCTGGGTTTACTCAAATTTGTCTTCTGAAGAATCCCACAATTTCCTCCAGAGCAATGCCTCCAAGATTGTTTTAGAATACTGGGAAACAGTTCTACTGCAGTCAGTGTTTAACAAAAAATCTTGGATAAATTCAATGTGATCATGGAGCACAAAATTATTTCTGCAATTGACTCTATCCTTCATTTAAGGGTAAAACCAGCTGCCTTTGCACACAACTCAGCTGATACATCTGCTCAACTGAGCTTTTAGTAATATATAGGTTTATAAGTATATCAAATAAGAAGGTATTAGCTGGTGTCTCCTAATTAATGAAGATGAAAGAGATCAGGCTTCATGCATAAACTTTCCTGAAATTTACAGATTTACAAGAACATGAAAGGGGTGTAGCAGATCAGAATAGTTCTTTTGTCAACAATAGCATATTTTGTGATGACTCTCAAATAATTCATCATCAGTTTGTACTACGTAGTTACAGGTAAGTGAGAGGAAGTTTGGGAATTATGAATTGAGGATATGTATACAAAAAGCTGTGGTATCTCAAGGATTCTAAAATGAATTAAATAAGAAATAATTCTAAATTGAGTTTTGCAAATACACAAAATTAGGCAAAGGCTTTCCTATATATTAGACAAAGACTTTCCTAGGCAAGACTTTTCTTGATTTCACACATTTTAGAACTTACACTGGCTGATATTCTGGAGATATATTTTTGTATGTTCATGTAAGATGATGAGATAATATGGAAAACAGACTGAAAGAGATATACTGAGGACTGCACATACACCTGTGAGTATGGATCATGGGAATAAGACCTTTTCCATTATGCTTTGTAGGAATTAATTTTAGCTGATCCATTTTTCAACCATTATTGAAATGTCTGACACTGTATTCATGAGAGCTCCATCTGCTCTGGATTTCTGTGTTCCAGGAAAATTGTCTTTTCCACTTCCCATAACATACTTCATCTTTGTAATCTAAGCATATTCTATCCTTTTGTGCTGAAGCAAGGAAATAATAAGAAAAATTTTTTAAAAAATCATCTTACCTTGAATTGAACAGAAGTAAAACAGGTAAAGTTCTTAAAGTGCTTTTTGCATGGAAAGTTTCTTAAGGCACAAATAGTTTACTCATTTGACATAGTGCATCTGTTATGCAACGCAGTATTAATATTCCTAATTCTGCCTGATTTTTGTGTTAAAAAGGAACTGCTTTTTGGAACAGTAAAGCTACTGCTCTGGTTTTTTACCCCAATGTAGAAAAAATGCCATGTACATAGATTAAATGACTGTTATCCATTCCCAGCCACAGAACAGAGAAATGGTATCTTTTAGGGACTTTAGAAGTTTGCATCTGAGACCTAGCTTTTCTCTGAAGCAGGAAAAAGAAACTAAGAAACAGTTGAAAAAAATCTCAGTTTCCAGCCCTTGCTTGCTAGTAAGTTTACAGAGTTCTAGGAAACAAATAAAACCTCTTCTTCAAACAGACTTTTAAATGTAAATTTTAAATTGTAAATTACTTTATAATTTGGAAATCAGTGTCATTCCAGCAGGTGGGAAGGATTTAAGCATCACTGGAATGCTGAAGATGAAACTTTCCAGACATGCTCCTGTCAGGTAGATTAATATTTGACCTGAAACCTTCACAGTGCTCCTTTTGCTTCCTGCAAACCCTGTGGTATCAGTGATTATGCTGAGATAGCTTAACCTGAGATGTCAGGGGCTGATCTGTTGATGTGAAAAATCTCTGGAAAGAAAAAGCAACCCCTTTTTCAAAGCAGCTCATATATCTTGCCTGGAAAACAGTTTTATGAAGGGAAAAATAAATATTTTTTCTTGAAAATAGATCTTGATATCTATCTCAGAGTTAGCACAGAAAACTTAGATGTTGTCAGAGAAGTAACAATCTCTGGGATGCTATAGCATCTACTGCTTCACAGGATTTTGCTCAGGAGGCATACTAGAAACATTAAATTTGTTCAAACTTGATAGAAATTTTATCTTATAAAGGGAAAAGAACAATAGCCAGTATGTACCCTGTACATGTTCATAGAAGAAGCAGGAGGAGAACAATTATACTATATTTGCTATTTTCTGTTCTGTATCTTATGCATTTACCACATTCTCAAGGGGTGTTTAAGTTTTCACAAGGCCAAAATTCAACACCATATCAGGGTATCCCTTATATTGCATTTCACTTATTGGCATGTATAGTTCCAATATCTATAAATAGTGCCACTTTGAGGGACTCATAGGGTTGTACTTACCAAAGATACTTCTGGACAGTCTTCTAGAACTGAGGAAATCACATCTTTACATCTTATAAAGGTTTCTGTATAATCACAGTGCACAAATAATGAATGTAGGAACTAAATTAACGTAATAAGCATCCATGCTCTTCCTGCAGTATACTATGCCATATATTTGAGATGGTGGAATGGTCTTTTTCTCCAGGAAAATGTATTCGATATTGTCTTTCAAAAATGAAATCTAAATTCTACTTTTACAAATATATTATATTGAAGTAAATTAAATTTGCCAGCAAAGTGTCAATCCTGGAAAGAATTTTCTTTTCTTTTTTTTTTCAGTTTTTTATTTAGGATATTCAATTAAACAGAACAGGGAGCAGCAATGCAGAACAGTACATGTCAATAACTAAAAGCTAAGGGAAACAAAATATTTAAATCATACCTACAACTATCTCAGTTATGTTTTAGTACAGGATACATCGAAGAAAATGAAGGGCTATTATCATGATATAAAGCACAGTTATTATCATGATATAAAGCCCTGCTTGATATCCATGCAAAATTAAAGTTGTTTTCAGCTGTGTCCCTGGTTAGCATAAGTACATGTGATATCTCTTACCCTAGAATTAGATTCCTTGCTGGACAAAGACTTTTAAATATGGAAGCTGCAATGCAGTTAATCTGTTACATGTGGCTGGGAGAACAAAACTGCTCAGAGGATTATCACAACTGGCACTAGCTTTAAATTCACAGTGAACTCCTGGCATAAGGTAGCTGTTTGTCACCTTTCATGTATATGGCAGGTTGATAAAAACTACATTAAATGAAACAGGTATATAAAAAATATCTGAGGCCTTATAAAAAAATTTCAATAGCCTCACCCTTCAAATAGCAATCACCCTTCAAATTCTGTAGTAAAATTTTGCTAATTATTCACTTAAATATGTGCCTGGAACATATCCATCTTAAGATTCATATTTCAAAAGAAAAAGTAATTAAATTTTTAAGATAAAATATAATAAACATAAAATAACACAGGCAAGGAAAGATGAAGCCCCTGGATTTAAAGTTGTACATTGGCCAAAAATTATACTAGAAATTTCCATAACGGTTTATTTTTGCAAACAAAATTATTTTCAGACTTCGTTTATTGATTTCCACAGACAAAAGGTGTCAAAAAACTTAGATAGAAAGATACCAGATTGGTGTCTGGGGAGGGGGAAGTATCAGAGGCTTCTGAATTGCTGCCCAAAAAAATTGCTAAAAGATGTCAAACTGGTCTCAAAACCAAAAACACAGGTTTTCAGCTGCTGCTCCACAAGTTTTACATGTGCCATATTGGCCATGAAACAAAACACGGTTTCTCAGCTGTTGTTCCAATTCTTCATACTGAGCACATACAAATGAAGTGTAAATAATATGTTTATGTTTCAGAATCAGCAGAGCTGAATCTGTGCAAATGATGAAAAAGGCCCTTAGGTCTGAAAGTACAAAGGAAGTGGGAATGTTGATAGGAGGAGCCTTATGGATGCTTCTGTACACTGTATATGGGAATGATTATTCAAAAACTTTGATCAGTGGATGCTTCTGCTGTACTTAGGAACTCAGACATGAGTTGATGAAACCAGAGAGTTCAGAAAGATTCAGAAGAGGAGAGTGAAGGCACTCAAGCAGAAAAATGCTCCAGATTGAAATGAGCTGTGAAACTGTGAGAATGAGGATGTGCTCTGGTTCCTGCCAGTGTCACTTCAGACCTTTTCTCCCAGACATATTCAGAAGAGATGCAAATTTAGAAGAAAACATAAATAAAACATAAAAAGAGACACTGGACTTCAGAGAACTGCCTAACAATCTCTGGGAAGAACCACTTTTCCCTGTGTAATCTCAGCCTGGGTTTTCATGGACACTTGTGTGGTCCTAATGGAATGTACTTTCCAAAAGACCAGGTCTGTCATTCCCTTCTTTATCTCAGAAGTTTTCTTACTGTCTTCCCACCTCCAGGAATCATAACCCTCTGTCCCTCTTTGTATTGGCCAAGATACTTTTTGAAATCTTACATAAACAGTTCTATTTCACAGTCCAATAGAAAATTATCCATATTTTTCTATTTGGATTTTTTTTTTTTTTTGTTTTCTTTTCCCTGTTTGTTTGTTTGTTTGGGTTTTGTTGGCTTGTTTGTTTGTTTGTTTTTATAGGCTGGCAACTTCTCTCAGCTGAGAATTGGAACCAAATGGGAGCATGTGTCCAGGACCTGGTAGAAGAGGAAAAAGGAAGACTGAAGCCTGAATTCCTTATTTCACAGAACAAGCAGTTGCATCAGTGTTGCAATTCTTGAAGCTGCAGCCTAAAAGGGTGATTTCAAATTAATCCTTCCTTTGCCAGAGAGAGGAAAACACTGACAATAGGTCCATACTCTGGCTAGGACGCTACTTCATGTAATTATCACCTAGAGGATGAGCTATGATAACTTGCCTTTCCAGTGATTAGAGATATCTTTGGGCTATTAACTTGTGCCTAGTTTACTTATATGCTTACTTTACTTTGGACTGATCTCCAAAAGCATCAAATGCAAATTTTAAGAATAAAGCATTTTGTAGAAAAAAAAATCATTATGAATAGACTATGGTATATATGTTAACCTGTATGTTGTTCAATGGCATTAATATATAAATTGTTCTTGCAGGATGTTGATATTGACAGCTGTTAACAAAAAGCATAATAAAAATATATTTTGATTACCACGATTCAAAGGAAATTAATTGAAATTATCAAAAGATTTAACATGTTTTCTTAGATAATAATAAAACCTTTCATGCATGTACATTATGGATAGGGGAAGTCCAAGGTTTGACTATTTCCAAATGTATCATGTAACATTTTCCTTCCTGACAAACCTTGCCTAAATATTGTGGCCTTCCAAAAATCTTGCCTAAATATTCTTGGTGGGGAAGCACAGTAAAAATTATACTTTATATTACCTTGGTGTTTCTTTGGCTTGACACATGTGAACTTTGGCATTACATGGTGAACTTTTGTCTGCTTTTTAGATGGGTTATTTTTTTTAAGGAAAAGAAGATGGAGACCTTCCAGGTAACTAGCAATCTTGGAAATACCTTTGCTGGGCAAGGAAAGACTGGAATGAAAGACATCTCATCAGATTAGGGGGAATTTCAATGCATTAGTCTGCTGTGTTTGAGACTCAATGTGTTCTTCCCAACGTCCATTTTAAATCCAGCATAAAGTAAAGGAATAAGAGCTAAGGCCCTGGGGAATAGTAAGCTGTAGAGGAGAGATTAATTGGTGTCAAGTAGGGACTAGAAAAAGGATCAGCTGATGTTGGAAGAATTAGGCTGCAGGAAACATTTTATAGTTGTCTTTCTCACTGAAAGCATGGTATTGTTGCTCAACAGTCTAGTGCCTTTCCTTCTGTCAGCCTCAGTGAAGCTTTTCGCTGGGGAAGAAAGTGGATAATTAGCATTCCATTTGGATGCCTGCAGACCAGCAGTCTAGAATATTAAACAGCTTTGCCAAACAGGAATGGTCTGAACTGATCTATATTTCTTTATCTAAGGTCTTTGAAATGCAGGTTTATATATATTCTAAAAAAAAAAAAAAAAAAGGCTTTGCTCATAACTTCACATCTGCTTTTGACGTTTGAAACTAATCCCCTTGATATTTGACAACAAATTCTAAACTGGAGGTGTGGAGGAAGGAGACGATGAAAGTGCTTCTGCACATGTTATAACAAGTATCTCATGTCACACAGGATCTCTGAACACGGTGCTGAAGGTATGGAAATACAGGATATTAGTAATTATGGTGGTTTAACCCTAGTAGATAGATCAGCCCCACAGAGGCGCTCAGTCATTCTTCCCCTGGTGGGATGGAGGAGAGAATCTGAAGGGTAAAAGTGAGAAAACTGATGGGTAGAGATAAAGACAGTTATAGGCAGAGCACAAAGAGCACACTGGAGCAAAGGAAAACAAGGAGTTCGTTCACCACTTTCCACAGGCAGGCAGGCATTCAGCCATTTCCAGGAAAGCAGAGAACCTTCATGTTTAACAGTGACTTGGGAAGACAAATGTTATCCCTCTGAAATTACCCCCCTTTCCCCTTCGTCCCCAGCTCTACATGCTGAGCTTGACACCACGTTATGGAATATCCATTGGATCTGTTGGGGTCATTGTCCTGGCTGTGTTCCTTCCCAACTCCTTGTTGGGAGGCTCATTCCAGCCGTCTCACTGGTGGGGTAGGGTGAGAAGCAGAAAATGCCTTGATGCTATATTAGCCCTGCTCAGCAATAATTAAACACCCCTGTGTTATCAACACATATTTCATGACAAATCCAAAATAAAACCCCATACCAGCTACTACGAAGAAACTTAACTCTGAGAAAAAACCTGCACAGTAATGCAGAGGACCAGACTTTTGTTTACAATAGCACATCCCATTGTCTGATTCTGTTTTATCAATGCCCACAATGCTCTCTTTAGAGGATTCATCATTCTAGCTAAAGACTCTTTTCCTAGCTATTTTTCTTGACTTATCCTGAGGCATAGGCATTTTTAAAATTAATTCTTGTGGCATTCTGCTATCTCCTACATCAAAGCCATTATTTCTACACCATGCAGTGAATTCTACTGGCCACACAGGAATGTACAGCCTTTCTTGGATTCATAAAGGTCAGGAAATCAGGCATATGGCTGCTCAGAGTGCTTAGTTTGAGGTGTTTGTCAGAATAATGTTGTCAGAATAACAGAGGCTTCTTTACACCAGTTCTACAGAAATGCATCGTAAGTAGATACGGAAATAGAGTAAGTAGTAAGGGAATAGAATAAAAAAGATGTGGAAACTAGAATGACTTGCTTTTTTTTTGTGCAAGTGTGGAAAGTGTGATGGCAGTCTGTACAGCTCTTTGGGGGTAGGTGAACACTGACGAGCAGCACACCAGCTCTCACTGTGGCTCTCCTCTCTGACCATCCAGACTGTGGAGGGATCAGTTGCAGCAGGACCAGATGAGTGGTCAAGGCCTCTGTGGCAGGGTGGCTTTGTACAGGTATTACTTGGATCTTCTCTGCAAAGCCTTTTCTACCCAGCCTTCTCTCCTGTGAAGCACTGAAAATGGTGATCTCCAGTCCCTTCCTTTCTGTGGCCTTATACAGCTGTCATTTTCTCTCCTGGTCATGATTTCCTCCATATCTTGAAGCCTGTGCAGATACCTCTCATCCACCACCCCTCGGGCTCCTTCCACCTTGCTCAAGGCTCCTTCCATCTTGCTCACAAGATCCTACTCTGGCCACCAGCCTCTGGCTCAGCAATGACACAGCAGGGCTGATGTCCAGCTTTTCAAGGCCCAGCCCTGCCTGGCCACACATCCTTTGTGCCTGGTCCACCCACAAGCCCATGTCCTAGTCTGTCCTCAACCCGGGGTGGAGGTGTCCAGTGCCCAGGGCTGGAGCTGGGCAGGGGAGATGATGAAACAAATAATGCATATCCTCCTGGGAGCCATGTCCAGGCATGGGAGACACAAGAAAATTGGAAACAGCCAGCACAAATTTACAAATCCTGCCCGACCAGTTTAATTGGCTTCTCTAAAGAGACAGATGGCTCTGTGGGTGAGGGGACACCAACAGGGATTTTTCCATGGCTAGAAGGGCAAGATACAATCAGGGTGTTTGGACTTGTGAGTACACAGAAAACTACCTGGATGGCCAACTTCAAATGGTTTTGTTCAGTGTTATGAAGCCCCAGCAGCATTCAGTTTCCTCAGGGGTCAATACTGAGACCAGCCAGTACCTTTCACCATTCTCCCTGGTGACCTGGGGGATGGAGTGGGGTGCACCCTGAACAAGATCAGTGGTGTGGGAGAAACAGCTGATGTTCTGCAAAGTAGAGCTGCAGTTCAGAGGGACCTCAGAAGCTGGAGAAATAGGATGACATGAACCTCATAAAGTTCAGCCAAAGTAACTGCAAAAACCTGCATCTGGGATAGAGTAGCCCCGTGCAACAGTGCAGGCTGGAACCAGCTGACTGGGAAGTTACTTTGAAGGAAAGGATCCGAGAGAGCACTTCATCCTGTTCAATATTTGTGAAAGGGATTCTGGAGTGCTGTGACAAATACTTGCCATAAAGTAGGCAAAAGCTTCAGTGGTCTTCAGTGTAGGTGTTTAAGCCAGTCAACCTGTAGTGCCTGTATAGGAAAAAAAAAAAGGAAAAAAAAAAGTGTTTTTAAAATATGATGCAGTTGAACCATTAGGGATATCTAATTGAAGAGGAACTAAACTGTGTTGTAAGAGGTGCCCATGTTCCTTCCCTCAAAAGAAGTCAAGACAATTGTAGGCATCTGGGACACACAAATGGGTGTGTGTCAAGTGCCTCATGACAGAAAACAGCTTCTCTGTGCTTATGATCTTGGCATGGCTGGGGTTTGAATGGTCTGAGCTGCAGCCCTGTAGCACTTGTGAAATGGCTGGTAACTGTATTCTCCATCCCATCAGGAACCACAGTATTCCCAATCCAAGCCCGCTGCCTCTGCTCTCAGACTCACTGAGATTACCAGACAAAAATCTTTCTCCTCAGTCTCTGGAGTTTAGAACTTAAATCACAAATATCTTTCACCCGTTTTTTAAGACAAACTTCAAAATTCTCCTACTTTCTTCATCTCTTAGAGAAGGACAGATGCTAATGCCAGAAGGAAAGGGTCAAGTGCTTTCATTGTTTGGAAATTGTCACAATTTTTAGATGAGCAGAAAGGAATGGCATATTATAATAAATTTTTTTACAAAAATACTCTCACTGGTGTCTACCATCATGGACCTGCCTTTTCCAGTCTTCTTTTATATATATACATATGTATATATATGAAAATAAATAAAGATTTATAACTTATAAAGAGAGAAGCTAGAAGCTAGGTGGTCTGCCTTATTCCAGGTTTTCAAACAGACTTTATGCTGTCTAGATAAGTAGAGAATATATATCACCTTTCCTTTGTCCTGCTCTAGCACCCATGTTTGAATAGGAATATCCTGACTTTTTTTCCTAAGTGAAGTATGAAAACACTACACAGATCTTTTTGAAGGAGGCTAGAAACAGGTTTTTTATCATTCAGAGCTCCCGAAAGGACCATTTGAGCATAGTCTTCCTGTTCAGAGAGGAAATAGCTGTGTCTGTAACTCAAATGGACTCTGATTTCCAATCATTTTCCAGTGGTAAACTATGATTCAGTTTCCATTTATAAAGTGAAATCAGTGCCTAAATAATCAACAGTAAAAAGCCAGAAGTAGGAAATGAACCATCCTTCAAAACAATTCCGCTCTGTTTAGTTTGAACTTCATTCCATTGTTAAAGGATTTCCTTATGTGCAAGGTGTTAGAGATTGGCAAGTTGAAGTCATTCTAGGCACAAGTATTTCATTTTATTCTGTGTGTAAATATGAGATAAATATCTGTATAACTTTAAAATCATCTGCTAGAGATACCAGCTCTTCCAGTGCTTTAAAGGAGAACTAGTTACAGGGACAGAAGAAAGCCATTACTAATGAAGATAAATAGAACATCTCTTAAATTGCTCTAGTTTTCAGCAAGTGCCAAAGCAGGCTGGTTTATTCAGCTTTGTTTAGCTGAGGGCATACTGGGAACTTATTGCTTACTTTATGATATAACCTCAGCAAATATTATTATCTACTGATTGTCAGCTACAAACATAGGTAAGACTTAGCAGAGTGCTATGAAAGATGGAAGCTCTGTCTCTGAAGGATACTCAGCATTTCAGGTGATTCAGGTAGAACAGAAACACATCCTTTGGGGTTAAAGTTAGACACCCAGTCACATTTAGGGGCGAGGGAGGTTGCAAGAAAAAGTACACTTAAACACATTGCCTAAAAGCTGGTTCATCATGTTCCCAAGGAGTCACCTTGCTACCTCTTCTCAGCAATCTATATGTACAGAAGATAGTTGTCAACTACTGAGCAAAATGGATCATAGAAAACTTGTCATTGTACCCAGGGGGTTCACTTCTCTTGACCCCACTCTCCCACTCAGTCTTATTTATGCTTCAACACAAATTAGAGGTGAGTGCAAAGCAAAAGCTATGATCTGGAAACCTCCAAATTTAGATTCTGAGCTGGAACACAAATTCAAGTTCATGAGCTAGCTCATATTTCTTTAAAAATTATGCAATAACTTCTATCTAGTCCCTAGTTACTGAAGTGCCCTTTATGTCAAGAGTTTCCAAACTAATATTTAAGATCTAGAAAATAATGGATTTGCCCCCCAAAATCATTTAAGGTTGATTTTGCTTGCATAGGGTCTTTTTTGCTTTTGTTTTTCTTGAGTTTTAATTTTGTATCTATCTTTTTAAATTAATATTGCATTTTTCCTCTCTTCTTTTTGTTTTCTGAGTAACACGTGTTGCTTATTTCATCGTTCCAGCCAATTCACACTCTGATGTGTATAAATCATTCTTTTAAATAAAAGTTTCAACTCTTTTACTTTCTTTGTTTTTAACAGCTGAGGTTTTAAGGAAAATAACAAATATTCTGACAGTTTGGGAAGTCTAAATTGGAGACATAGAGTTTTGACATTCAGCCTCATTTTTCTGTATTTGTTCCACAAACTTATTTGTAAAGCCAATATTATTTCACATACGAACCTGGAGGAAAGACAAGCTGAGTGTTTTATAAGGCAGGCCATAAATAAAATATGAATATGTAGAAAGAAACCTTTCCAGTCACACTGAAAATTAACTTCTAGGGTATCCCATCTTTTTAAAGGTCTATCCTATATTTGTCTTGCTGAAAGAATATTAGCTAATTATGATATATTCAGGAGCATAAGCAGAAAAAGTCTGTCTTTCATAGACATGAATGAACTATGCTGTGTCAAATGAATTTTTGTCCAGGTGCACAGAACATTTCAGACAATTCCTGAACTTCTTCCCAATCTAGTTGGCTATGGAATCAGTGTTAATGATTCACACAGTAAATAGTGATGTTCAGAGTGTTCATTAAGTTCCATTGTCTGTTGCTCCTCTCGACAGTTATTTACCTTCATTTACAATAAGCAATTTTCCATCAAGAAGAGTGCTCTTAATTTGATTGGCTGTGTCAGGCTACTCTTCTGTGATATTTCTTTTTTGGCAACAGTTTTTCCAGCTTGTTCTTTAACTGTCATTTGCCTTCTCCTGTATTTTAAATCTATCATGCTTCATGACAGACAGACTTGTAATTTGGACTCTAATCATTTCTGATTCTCATGTTTTGACAGACACAGACTTGTCTTTCTGCACCTCCTTCTACACTTTCTCTCTTTATTCTGAATTTGCTTGTGGCACACAATACTCTCTGTTTAACCCTTTCCTTTTCCATCTTCCACTCTACACAACACATATAATATAAGCAGATATGCTTTAAATTATTAGAGAGACTTCCAGAAATCACTCTGCTGAACTAAAATTTATGGTGTTTGAAACTATGTACAGATGTATTTATTTCATGCTCTAATGTTCCACCTCACTCAGTTTGGAAGGGCTCTAAGCAAAGATTATTTAGTTAACTAGAGCGCCTTTTCAATGTTGTTTTTTTTTTCCTTAACCTTGATTATTTTAATATTAAATTCAATTTCTGAGAAAATCTTTTCTACTATTGTAAATACTCTTAAAATTAAAACATCCTTACCTTGAGAACAGAAGGATTCAAGTTAGAACACAGTTGTTTAGTTCCACCTACAAATAGCAAGACCACACTTAGCTGCACTGGTGCTATAGGGCTGGCTGCTGGGGAAGTGAAGCTCCCTTCCCACGGAGAAACCCCATGAGCATGAGGACTGTGGTTCCTGCTTCTGGGAAAAATCCCATGCTGGAACATCACTTGTGCTGCTTTCAAAAGGTGAGAAGATGCTTCTTCTCGAATTCAAAGGCACAACGTTCTGCTCAAAGTCATGATTGTGTGACATAACTTTGACTTTGTAGAAATCATCCCACTGGCAGCTTGTCCCTGGAATGGTGCCTGCCTATTACATCTTTCCAAGGCAGAGGTGAAGATTTCCTGAGCATCCTGCCCTCATCCTTCTTATCAGAACAGTCCACAAAAAGTGATTTCTAAAATGAGATATATATAGTTGACTTGTGCCTTCCGTATTTTCTGCACCTTTTTGTGTTTCAATATTAATTTTAAATATGCATATGTATGAACAGATACACATAGACATTCAACTGCCCTGAGACAGGATACTGAGTACAATGTTGCTAAATATCTTCATTATGGAGCAGGAAATGGGACAGAGCTTATCATTTGTAGATGATATAAAATGTGGAGGAATGCTTGATATATCCAGAAGGGCAGGTTGCCATCAGGCAGCATTGTCAGGCTTGAGAAACCTGACAGGAAACTCAGAGAGTTCAACAAAGGGAAGTGCAAATAACTCCGTGCACTTCCACTGTGTTAGACTAGGGTCTGTCTAGCTGGAAAGCAGGTTTGCAAAGAAGGACCTTGAGGTTCTGGTGGACAAGAAGATAAGTACAATCCAATTATGTGCTCTTGCTGCACTCTGGACTGCCAACAGCACTGTGAACTGAATGAGGAGAGCAAGTCAAGGCAGATCATCTTTCCCCTCTGCTCCACACTGGTGAGACACATCCGGGCTCTTGCAGTTCTGGGCACTTGATGACAAGACACACATGGACTTATTGGAGACAGCATTGCAGAACAACAAAAATGCTGAAGGGGTGAAGCCTCTGTCATATGAGGAGACAGTACTGGGACTGTTCAGCCTGGAGAACACAATGCTCAGAGGATTTTATCAATCTGTATAAAATGCGTGATGGGAAGGTATAAAGACTGGAGACAGACTTCAAGGCTGTTGAAATATACAAAATCCTATTTAAACTCTTTTTCCTATAAGTGGTCAGATACTGCAACAGATTGCTCAGCAAGGTAGTGCAGTCTCCATCTGGGATATTAAAGAACCAATCACACACAGCCCTGGGTACCTTGCAGGAGATCAGCTGGCTTTGATCATGGACATTGGGCAAGGCAGCCTCAATTATTCTGTGATTCTGACTTGTACTTCTGTCTCACTTTACCACATCTATGTCAAAGACTGATTTTACAAACACAAGCTTTTGCAGCCTCAGGGTTTGACATTGGAGTTATAGAAGCCTTTCTTGGTTTCTCATCTGTACAAGTGAACTGGTGTGAAGATGTTCTCTTGCCCCTGAAAACTTGAAAGAAAATATTCTGGAGAGACACTGTCTAAGCTGTAGAGACTGACTGAAATTGTTTGCTTTTGTCTCAAGGATCATCATTTTGCTCTATAATTTTGAAGTCGAGTTTAGAAATCATCACTGCAGAGTAGCTGGTGTGAAAGGAAGACAAGGTTGAGCACAAATAATGGAGCGAAAAAAAGAACAAAATAATTGAGCTGATACACTCTTTTCAGGAGGAAAGTGAACAGGAAGAAATAATTTCATTATCTCTTCATGAGGCACATCAACAAAACTGAAAGTACAGTACACCAGAACTACAGTGGCCTGTTTGGCATGGAATTTAAAGGAAAAGGAGATGACAGCAGAAGATACAGCAGGGAATGTGCAATTTGCCAAAACATTATGAAGATGGAAAAAAAGGAAAAATACTGAGATGTCACTGCTTTCATGGGAGACAAATTCTTATCCTTAACTGCCTTCAGGGTCTGTAGATGGTATTGTCCTTTTCAAGGTTATCTTTCTATATTGTTCATTGTTAGCAGCAAGCCAACAATCTGTTAGCAAGAAGAGTAGCATTTTTTCCTTTCTATTTCAATAAATGCTTTTGTGACTGCATAAGCCAAATATTGCACACCTGTCTCTGATGACAATGCATGTCTGCATACCAGAGCCATCGTCTCTAGACATTTTGCAGATAAAATCTAAAGCAATATAAGAATATTTAGTAGACTCTCAATATTATGGTGGAACTGTTGGACACAGGAGTAATGCCCAACACCCAGGTCTGGATGGACATTTTGTCTGCCTCCTGGCCCTGAAGAATTCAAAGCAATTCTGTTGAAGGTGACACATGGAGTGTTTCACCCTGAGCCACCAAACACCAGGTGATAACATGACATATACAAATGACACTAGATGATTTCCAATATTTTTATTTGTTTCTGTGAACAAGGTTTTCTTTGGCAAAAAAAAGCTTTTTCTTTTTTCAGTTTCCTTTTTTTATTATCTGTTAGAAATTCAGAGATAGGGAATTGGGAGCATGATTCAGGAGTACTGTGTTTACCTATTTTTAACCTACAGGTTTTCTGTGAAAAATCTGCAGGTTCTCAGCAAGGCAGGTTATTTAGATGGGAGAGTATAATGAGGAGAAGCTTGCTGCAACATTCCTTTTCGTTCTCCAGCTAGTTTGTTTTTTTGCAGGAACTTCAGATGATCTAGATGGGGATTATGGGCAGTGAGTTTCTTTTTTTCTTAGCAACTCATGGATCTGCAGAGCAGAAGTTGAAAAATTGCTCAACCTCTGAACTCTGTGTTTCTGCACTGTTTCTGCCCTGATTTTGGCTATTTTGTCTGTGGGCATGGGGGTTTCTTGTTTCCAAGGCAGAATATGAGATGAAAGCAGGTTGCTTGGGTGTCAGCTCAGCTCTGAGGGGCATAAAAAATATAGTGACCATGTTTAACCATGCACAATTCTGATGGAAATAGAGCAGGTAATTTCTCAGGCCCTCCTTTTGCTTGGTAGGATGCTGCGTTTGTGTGAAAATTTTGTATGTGTATGTACGTCACAAACATTAGATACAAGTGCTTTGAGGCTAATTGTCCCTGAGAGTCTAACATAATGCTTCCAGAATAACTCCAACAATTAAACTTCTGTCTGTGGAAAGTCAAGCAAATATCTGATTCCTTGATATCAGTACAAAGGACATAATCCTCACAAGGCTGCCTTAAGCTATGATAGTATTCATAAAGCTTGGGGTAAATAGCATTGGCTGAAGGAAGATTTAGAAGTTTCCCTAAAGCAAGTGTGACACTGCACAAATGCCTCAGCTGAAGAAGTAGCAGCTATGTGTATTTTTTCACTTCTGTAAAAAGCTAGATTAACAATAAAGTATTTTCTGCTTTCATCCAGCTCATATTACATTAAATAATGCAAGTTCTTAGTTTTTGTTCTTCCTTGTTTTGTGATTTGGTTTAAATTAAATGCAATTTTAGATAAAGACTTTGTGTTCTCTTTCTACCTGTAAGGAAATGTAACAATAGATGCCATAAAATTACTATAATTAAATAATGAGCAATTGGAAAAGTATGGGACAGTAAGAAGAATAGTTCCTGGCATTTTCTTGAGGAAAACCAGCATTTTATCTTGGCCTTTCAAAGCTTCAGATTCTTTTTTAACTGCTCCTTTTTCTTTCTTAGTTTTTCCTTTTTTTTTTCTTTTTCCTCAGTGCAACACTCTGAGACCAGCTGCCAAGCAGACACGATGTATAAAATCTATTCTGGGGAATGTGCTCTTGTAGTTACTCGCTTTACTGGTCATTCTTTTTTTAGTGTTTTGCATTCTGTATTTCAAACAACATCTGCCTTACTCAAGAACATAATTCGGAAACCATGTTGCAACCTTTGTAGCAGTTGGCCACGTTCCGGGTTTGAGTTCCTCAAAAGCCTTGGCTATGGGCCGCAGATGAAAGGAAAGCAAAAGAAACAAGATGGTTTGAAAAGTGGTCAATCCTCAGCTGTGGCAGTGTAACAAAGGCACTTACTCCTCCAGATCTGTTCCCTGTCTGTATTCCCTTTAATACCTGGTGGCTTATGTGACTATCCAAGTTTTTTATTCCATGATACTCTTGTGAGCTTGATGAAGCCGATCCCAGAATTAGATTATATTTTAGGTTTTTAAAGATTTATTTTCAAAGTGGTGATTGGTAGCACCATGGAAAGCCCTTTGAAACAGCTAGACTGATATCCACAGTTTAGCTGGCACTCCTGACCTCCTCGAAATCTTTTGGAAAATAACTTGGAGGTGTTGGTCAACAGCAGCTGAACATGTGCCCGAAGTGCCCAGGTGGCCAAGGAGGCCAATGGTGTCCTGGCTTGTATCACCAATACTGTGGCCAGCAGGACCAGGACAGTGATTTTCCCCCCTGTACTTGGCTAATTTGCTACTAATTAGCCTAAAATAGGTTAGGACTGTGCTAAGTGGTTTAGAGGTTCATGTATTATGTGTAAATAGTGCCTCAGCGTTGCTTAGTTCAGCTAAGATAAACATGTGGATACATGCTGAACTTTAGACACACAATCTCAAAATGGGACACACATATTTGAAATTAAACATATGGTTAAGTCTTTAACTAGATCAGCATCTGAGTACTTAGTTTGAGACTATGGTATTGGGTACCTCTTCTTTCCATCTGGTTTAAAGGTTTTATTGATGATTTAAAGGGAAATATGGAATAAATGAAACACAATCTTTCATCAAAGTTTTTCTGCAAAAATATCTTGAAAGAACCTAGACAACAATGCAAATGTGTACTCTGAACAACTGATACAGAAGAATGCCCTGTCTACACATTTCATTTGCTATTGAATAATGCTGTACTTACACTGCATTTTTTCCCCATTTCCCTTCAACCCTTCCTGTTGCATTAAGTAATATTCTTGGCACTAACAGCCCAGATAAAGGATGTTGTTTCTGATGTGTAATTGGAGTAGTGAAACTCATCATTTAGCACTTCATTTCCATTTCCATTCACACTTCATGGTGTATTATCAGCTACAACAGAACATGTCTGTAAACCAAATTTAGGTAATGCTGTGTAACAAAGGTTTTCTGTTTATTTCAATTGTAGACTTTTACCATATAGATTCTTCCTTTCAATGTATTTAACCAAATTCCAAAGAGACTTCTAGATACATGAAATGTTTGACAATTTTAATGTGGGTACTTTGTTTCCTGTGTAATTTATTGGCTGATATTCGCAGAGTACTTTACAGATGCTAATTGATTTGATTTCAGATGCAGGTAAGTCAGAGAGAAATTCTCTCTACTTCTAAAGTAACACAGACAATGAGAAATAATGCTGAGCAAATAGTGCTGAGCTCAGTCCCAGGTGTTTAGGCATTGCTGATCCATCAATGCCCAGCTTAAATTCTCAAAATCCTTAAGAGAGAGTCAGTCAGCATTGTAGGTATCTCTGAGTGACTCCTTAGAGTTATCCTTTTCTGTCAGTTAGCCTTTGTAGGGGTTTCCCTTAGAAAGGGTGATGTTGGGTCCCCTAATGACTGAAAAGTCTTTCTTTTTCAGACTAAGAAGGGGAGTTGTTTGGGTTTTTTTAAGACAGAAAAAGACATACTGTTTTCTTTCAGTGTTCACCAAGATTTTTGCAGCTGTAAATGTTCCCTCTACTTGTTGTCGCAGTTTTCAAAAAGGGCAAAAAAGATGACCCTGGAAACTACAGGCCTGTCAATCTTAGTTTTCTCCCTGGTAAAATTTCAGTAAATATTATACTGGAAGGTATAGAAAAACACCTGGAAGACAATGCAGTCTTTGGTCACAGCCAGCATGGCTTTATGAGAGGAAAGTCCTGCTTATCAAACCTGATTTCCCTTTATGACAAGGTAGCCCATCCAGATGAACAAGGGAAGCAATCTTTTTGGATTTCATCAAAGCTTTCAATAGTCTCCCACAGGATCCTTCTGGACAAAATGTCCAGCCCACAGCTAGATAAACACATCATGGGACAGGTGAGAAACTGGCTCGTGGGTGGGGCACAAAGGGTTTCAGTGCATGAGGTGACATCAGACTGGTCACTTGTCAATAGTTTGGTTCATACTTGACCCTGTGCTCTTCAACATCCTCATAAATGACCTGGATGTAGGGCCAGAAGGAACACTGAGCAAGTTTACATAAGATACAAAACGGGGAGGAGCTGTTGATTCTGTCGAAGCCAGGGATGCCCTGCAGAGAGACCTTGACAAATAAGAGGATTGGGCAATCACCAACCACATGAAGGGCAGCAAAGGAAAATACCAAACATTGCACCTGGGATGGGGCAACCCCGGATGTACAGACAGACTGGGGAGTGAGGGGCTGGAGAGCAGCATGGGAAAAGGCACTTGTGGGTCCTGATTGATACAAAGTTGAACATGGGCCAGCAGTGCCCTGGCAGCCAGGAGGGCCAGCCCTGTCCTGGGGGCATCAGGGACAGCACGGCCAGCTGGGCAAGGGAGAGGATTGTCCTGCTCTGCACTGAGACAGCCTCACCTCCAGTGCTGGGGGCAGCTCTGGGTGCCAGGATGTAAGAAGGCATCAAAAGTAGGGAAGAGCATCCAAAGTAGGGCAACAAAGGTAATGAAGGGCCCTGAGGGGAAGGCATGTGAGGAGTGACTGAGGTCACTTGGTCTGTTCAGCCTGGAGGAGACTGAGGACAGACCTCACTGCAGTTACAGCTTCCTTGGGAGGGGGAGAGGAGGGACAGGCACTGATCTCTGCTCTGTGGTGACAGTGACAGGATCTGAGGGAATGGCCTGAAGTGTCAGGGGAGGTTTAGTTTGGAGATTAGAAGATGGCTCTTCACTCCTTCAGAGGGTGGGTGGGCACTGGAACAGCTCCCCAGGGAAGTGGTCCCAGCACTTGAGCCCTTCAGAGCTCAAGCAGCATTTGCACAGTGTTCTGAGAACATGGTGTCATTCTTGGGCACACCTGCACAGGGCCAGGAGTTGGACTTTGATGATCAGAGTGGGAGGCTTCTAACTCAGGATATTCTGTGATACTTTTAACAAGAGGGATTCCTGACATAGGGAATCAAAAAATTGACCAGGACATTGCACTTCTCATAAGGGTTTTTTTACCGTTTTTTTGTTGGTCATGGTTGGTTGTTTTGTTTTGTTTGTTTAATTTCTATTTCAATCTTTAGGTTCTTTTTTTTAATACATATTCTTAAAATTTCTATTACTTTTTAAAACCATGTCTGTAATTATAAACATAAAAGCAGAAAAAATATTATTTCTCAGATGATAAGAAGTGATAACATTTAGATCCAGAAAAGAAAGACAATTTCAACTTAACTGCAATAAATTTATTTCTTCAATGTTTTAAAAATCACATTTTTTCTAGTTTGTGTTTAAATATTTCACAGCCCCATTTTCATTTTGTCACATTCCCTTTTTAAAAAGGATTGATTTACTACATTTCAGGATATGAATTTTTAAAACATTAATATAGTTTATAAATCAATAAATTATGTTTGTAGATAGAAAAAGAGTTGATATATTTTCATGAAAAAATATTATTCCATTCATCCAACCTTGTTTAATTTTCTGTAGATGAAAGACTGCTAATGACTTCTTCTTGACAATAGCTATAAAGTTTTTCTTTACATTATTTTTAAAATCATGCTTGATATATAGTGTTAACATGTTTTAAAACTGACAGTTCATTAGGGTGTTTATGTTTGAATTCTTACAGAATAAAACTGAACCCCAAAATAATAGGAGAGTCCAGTCTATAGATTACTTGATTAGAAAGAAAATATATGGAAACTGTATTTTGTAGCCACTATAAATAATCATTTCATCCTGTACTGAGATAAAGGACTGTGTGGAATTCTTACCAGAAACACAATATATGCCAATTTCAACTGTCCTTTGCAGAAACCATGAATTTATTTGCAAATTCTGAAAATCATCTTGCTGCAGGACATTTAGGAATTCAAGCAGTCAGCCTCATCCTTTTTGCTGGTGACTTACATTAGCTTGTTGTAGACTAGTGATGAAACAAAAAAGCCTGCACACTTGCCTTTATTCCAGGGGTAAATTTTTTTGAATACTTTCCAAATTTGACTGGAGACTAGAGCATATATAGGGATGATTATGTGTAAGAATAATTTAGCACAAAAACTTTAGCTGACAGCTTTGCCTTTTACTCAAATTTCTTCTAAATACACAGTCCTGTTGTTTACTTGAAGTTAGCTTAGCTATTTGTATGGCTTATATTTGTAGACCTATAGATCTGTAAATTGCTAAATTATATTAGGATATTTATATTAATATTTCTCACAGCAAAATAATTCAGCATGATTTAAATAGTGAGTAATTGAAATTGGAGATAAATTTTTTCTCTAGGGTAGTAAGGAATGTATAATATGTGATCTAAAATAAAAGAAAGATGTAAACAAACAAAGGAACATCAAAGAGGAAAAGTATAAACAAATGTGCAAATGAAAGTGTTATTTCAGTTGCAAAGCTCTTACAAGTGGAATATAGCTGCTTGGCACAGGGTAACCAGAATGGTATTTGCTAGTTCCCCAAATGTAACTGAGGAGTAAATACTGAAGGGATTGCTAAATACCAGGAATAGCCAAAGAGAATAACACTTCCAGTGGATGTGGAAAAAGGCAAATCTTGGATCAATTTTGAAAAAGGCTAATCTAGTAGCAGAGATTAATTTTCTATAAAATGATGAGATAACATTGCAATGCTGTATCGTAAGATAGATTCTTTCAGAGGAGTTCAAGTATATGATGCCACCTCTGCCTCTCATCACATGACAGAAATATCACTTTATTTAGCAAGATTTAATAAATTGAAGAAAATCTGAATCATATGTCTCACATTGTCAGTCATATGTTGTGGTATGCAGATAATATCTGGGTCAAACATACTAATACGAATGTACCCTATCTTTGTGTGACCAGATTTCTACCTATGATCTGACATGAAAAACCTACATTTTGTAATTAAATAAAAAATAGTTCCATGACAGGGAAAGATTCACCATGAATCAAGGAATGGGCTATTAGCTGTATGAATTGTTGGAAACATGCTGTGGACCTCTCAGGTATGTGAAGAACAATCTGGCTTCAGTTAACTTAAATCCATACTTGAAAATAATTTTGAAGTACTCTTACCAGACAAGTTAACATAATAGATCATGTTTGTCCTCATTTGAATGATTCTGTGGGAGAAAAAAAGCAGTTTTCATTTTGTGTTTATTTTCTGAAAGGTAGAGAACTATTTGACCAGTTTGACTACTGAACATTTAATTAGCTATGTGCATATTCAGCCCTAGATTTTACACAGTAGATGTAAACTACTCTGTAAACTACAAAAAGTTGTTTCAAATTACTGTATCCATTTTAATTTAAAGGCTGTAGCTTTCAACAATTATCTGTTGTAATAGATGGAGAATACATGAAATCTACCATATACATGAAGGCAACCAGGTTTCAGGAAGGTTGATTTTTTCTATTAACTTTCCTATTATTTATTCCATCAATATTGAGTGATTAATTAGACAGTGCATTTGTTTTTCTATTACAGTGCCTTAGAATGGTCACTAAGAACTTTCAAATGCTCTGATGACTGCATGTATGTGCCAGAATGTCATTCCAGCAATTGAAATACATCAGGTATTTTTCATGGTGAATACAGAGGAATATAAATAAATACTGTTGATAAATGCTCACAATTCAAAGCATGAACCATGTGTTACTAGAAAACAAAAACTCTTCTGGAGTTCTTCAACATGAATCTCAGACTAATATTTTAGGCTAATCTGAGCTGAGATGTCAAAATTATAGAAATTATTGAACAGGAACTTAAAATATTTGGCACATAAAAGCTGAAACTCAGGAAAACTTTTAAGATCTTCTTATCACTTCTATCTCTAGCACTTCCTTAGCAGCCAGTGGCTTGGACTCAGAATTAGCAGCTCTGAGTAGCTGGAAATCAGAATTCGTAACCTAGATTTGAAGTGTAAAAACTTTAAAAATATGACATTACCAAGAAAATATTCACTCTCACTGACAAAATTGCTACACAATTCTGTTTATTAACGAGCTACTTAGATCACAGTTTCTGCTTAACAGAATCAGTGACACTGATAAACATGAAGTCCTTGTTATTGCCAGTTACAAGAATATATCCGGCATGTACTAAGTAGCTTAACATGCCCAAATTAATGCACATTAACTGTAATTGTTGCATTGAATTTTAATGACTGTATTCAAGGCTGTGTTCCTCCCACAGCTATGATTGCTGGCCAAAAGTTAAGAGCAGAGATTCCACTTCCTCTCATGTCAGAAGCTATAATAAAAGGAAATGGAACAACATCAATCTACTTTTCCTGACAGAGATTGTTAAGCATCTGGTAAATGCAGCAACATAGTCTTGCTTCAGTTTCAAGATTATAATCTTGTTGGAGAAATTAATTGCTAGGAAGAGCAATTTTACCTCGAGGCTGGTAACTCAAACACAGCCAAGGTCAACAGAGTCACAGCCGACCAAGAGCATTTCTCTGACCAAACACTTAGCAGATACAGCTTTTGTAGAGAAAGCTGTCCGTGGAAAATGACTTACACTTTCCACCTCCAGACCTTACCACCATTGGAAAAGGCAGTGGAATGACCAAGAACATGGACAGCCCTTCTCCTTCTCTTCGTGGGGGATCTCTAATGTCTCTGATGGCTTTGTGCGATCCAATGATCCATGAGGAATTATACTTCTGCTGATGATATACCTCCTTACCTTCTGATTTAGTTCATTTTGTCAATTAAACATTCAGGAGGATTTCAGATCTCAAGAGAATTTTAGATCCTTTAGTTAAATTATTAGTGCAGTCTGTACATTTCTCTGAAGTGTAGAGGAAAGGAACTGAACTTACAGAATTTTTTTCACCTAGTGGCATCAATGGAAAAGTCATTCCTACAATCTCTGCCTCAGCATTTTTGCAAAATCATTTCAACATCTGCCTTCAAGCCCTTCCTTCGTCTTTGCAGTAGTCTTGACTATGTAAAAGCTGCTGGGGACCTGTAATGGCTCTACACAGTTCATTGTAATCAGATCTCACTGGAATGCCTTTATTTTCTTCTCAGTTATGCACTGCAGTGTTCATTAACTTATTCCAAGACTGTAAAGGCTCCAGTTGTACACATGTAGGGTAAGCAGAGTGACACAATCTACATGGTAGGTAAACAACAATGGCAACACCGTGGCACAGTTCAGATGCAGACTGAAGTTATTCAGCATGGATTCTGTGCTCCCATTTCTCTTTATAAGAAAAATTAACCCTTTCAAGTACCCCAAGGTCATCATAACATTGCTAATCCTTATTTGCAAAAAGACACTCAAGCCATATTTCCTTTTTCCTCCACAAAAAGGTAGCATGTCCAAATTTTTAAAACCTATAATGCCTTGATAATTTCTTTCTGGTACTTGCATTCTAGTATTTGAATTTTTAGGATTCCTTTTCACTGACTCTTATTTATAACCAAACAAAACCAGAACATAGTATTTTTGTTTCATAAATAATGAAAAATGATATTCCCTAATATTCATTTTGCCTTGTGAACAGGAGCAATAAGTAATCCACACATTATTTCAAGGCTGAGGTTAGAATACTGAGGATACAGAGTACTGCTGTCACTTTATTATTCACAGTTTGTATTTTTTTACCATAAACACTATATCTCTGATCTCCCAGCTTTATAGCCCCATCCATAATCTCAGAATAATATTTTCCAGACACACAAAGCAACCATATACATCATGGTTATCATCAATTTTATTTTAGATCACGGAAAACTGAACCAAAACAAACAAAATAAATATGTATTTTATAAAATGCTTCAAATAGTATCTCTCCTCTCTGTGATGGAAGTAAGTAAAGGTGCAAAACACAGAAGAGCAAGGCAACATTGACAAAGACAATTCTTCACACTCACTGCAATCCAACACATTTGTTTCTATAGTATTTACTCTTACTCTTGTGAAGGCTTTAACATTTATTTTACATGTGTGCCATCTCACACTATTTTGTAAAGTTGGATAGCATTATAGCTGATTTCAAACTTTGTTTTTAATCCACCCTTGAGAAGTAAAACACAGCCCTTCAGAAACCATTTTATGCTAGCTGTGCCTGTTGTAGAGATTATATGGAAGTAAAGAAAATTAACTTCAAAATTTGAATGCTATATATAGGATTCATTTTTATGCTTGCTCTTCTGTTGGCAATTGTGGTCATAACAGGCTTAAGAACTCCAGCAGGATATATTTTTTTCCTTCCTAAGCCTTTGGAGTGCTATCTATTTGTAGGTATCATATATTACCTCTGCGTGGGGCCTGCAGATGAAATCTATTCCAGGAGTAGCCCTTGTTGGGAGATTTCCAGAAAGCCATCTGTTCCCAATGGAGCATCTTGTCTGCCTTCCCTAGCAATTAGCAAGCAGCAGATGAAGATGCAAGGCATAAAAAGGGAGAAGGACATGAAAGAATAGAAAATTATGTCAGAAAATCTTGTTTGTATGAAGCAATGTGATAACAAACTGTTAAAAACAGAGAGGCTGTAACTACCTGAAGCAAAGGATTTTTCTTTTATTGTAAACTCTCTGTAATAAAACACAGGTCCTGTAACACACTCACTTCTCACCAGTCATCACTGCTTAGTTAAGTTCCTCACTGCCATTAGTTTCTGATGAATCGAAATGAAAAAGAGGGACATGCATATGGAGAAAACAATGGCTGTCACACACTCGTGAGAAAGACATTTGGATTTACCTCCAGAAAAATGTTTTATTTTGTAGTTTTAGTCCTTTTGATTCTCTGATTCTGATACAATTATATTTTATCTGAAAAATGAAGAAATTGATTATGATCACATCCATACGTTTCCAATCAGTAGTCTGTGATAGATCACACTGTATTAAAGTCTTAAACCATAATTTAGGGTGTAAAAATACTTTCCTTTGGTGAATATATAAAAACACAAAGGGAGAAACTGTCGAGCTATATTTCTCTCTAAAAGATGTGGATGTGGTCTAATCCTAATCACTTGTGTTCCTTCTACACTTAGTAGAAAGAAATCAACATCTCCAGAAAGCTTCAACCTTGTGATGTTTGATGTTTTCCTTAAGGTGATGAAAAGCTTTCTAGAATTGCCTGCACCTGAGTGAGCCAATACAGCTACCTGAGACCACACTGCTTACATTTAGGCACTTCTCATTGAATAAGCTGAATATTTTGCCAATCAGTTTAAAACCTAATTTTAACATTTAATTTTATTGATTTTTTTTAACCTTTCTGAAAACTAGATACAAAATGTAAAAAAAAGTCTTAACAACAAAAATATGACATTTTAGCTTCATGCACAATCTTATCTTGGGCCTTTGATAGAGAAAGAAATTATTCTGAGAAAAAATAGCATGTAATTTCTTCAGGAAGGCCAGAAATAAAGTTAAAAGCAGTGGATTAGTGTTCTATCACAATGAAGTAGTATAGCTAAAGAACAACTCACAAATACTCAATTTGGATCAAAATTGTTTTCATTGCTCTATATTAGCTTCTCTAGAGGTAGTATTAAGAAACTTCTGTAGATCCCAGGATCAAAATTGGATATGGATATAGAAGTATCTTGTTACTGTGATGAATGCTACTGGAAACTGTGTCATTGGGGGAAAATTTCCCAGTTATAAATGAGCAATTTCTCAACAATTTAACTAACTAAAAAAATTGAGTAACTAATATTGTAGAATTCAGTTATGTCTGGATGTAAAAGTAGATAGGTTTACATCTTACTGATTTCATGACTGTATGGGGATTAAATTTCTTTTTGAATCTCCTTTTCTAAATTAAGGATGTTGTAGAAAACCTAAAGAAAATAACTTGACTGAAGTGACATCAAGACTATTCCAATTAAATTACATTGAAGAATAAACCAAAAAGTGTCAGGGTTCCTATATGAAAAGACAAATAGGAGAAATTAAGAGATCTAATGAGTGAAGTCAACACGTGCAGAAATTAGAAACTGAAATGTGAAGGTGACTGAAATTTCTTTCAGTAGGATTTATCTAAACTTCAGAAGTTTTTAAGGATGGGAGTAATTCTCAATAAGATTCAAAACCAATGGGATAGTCTCCATTTATAACTGAAATGAAAAACCACATAGGAATAATAAAACTCATTTAGGAATAATAACACTCATTTAGGAACAGTAAGACTCTATAAGGAGTGGAAAAATCATGAAAGATACATCTTGGAGAACAGGAAATTTAAGAATAAAGTCCAAAACTCTTGCTAGAACTCTAATTCAGCTTGTCATTGCAAAGGAAGTCAAACCAAATAACACAAAGCTTCTCAGCCTTATAAGCAGAAAAAAGAAAGAAACAAACTTTCAAGGAAGCAGGGAAAGAAACTAAGTTCAAATGAACACACAGATTGGGGTTTTTTTTTTTTTCCTCAGTTTTTAGACTAAGATGGTTGATTGACATAAAGGTATGGTTATGCAGATGTCCAGGCTACATGGATTGTCTTGCTTGTAGGAGGGTGGCTACTCCCAGTATAGATAAAGAAGCTGTAAATACCCTTGCATATGGCCCTGGTGTGATTTCATCCGGAAAGCACTGGTCTCTCATACTTGGAAGGTAGAAAGAGCAGAGGATGATGACTGAGAAATCAGAAAACCTATTTTACAGAAGACACTAAAGATCTTGGATTTATTTTAAAAATAAGGGAAGACTGAGAGCTTCAAAAGGTCACTGGGAATCCCAAATTTTCTTTACTTTGCTAAGTAAGTGCTAATGCTAAGTCTTTACTTAGCATTAGCACTTACTTAGCTGTTTTCCTTCTTTCTGACTCTCTTCAACCCAAGATTCTTGTATACATGTTTATCCAGTTTAAAAGGGTGTTTAAAAGGATGAGAGGATGGATGTGTGCTTGTGCCCAGGACATGGCATCATCTAGTGGTTGCTGCATGACCCAGGAGCACAGGCTCTGTCCCTTCCAAGGTCCCAGGATGGCCCATACCCAGTCTCTATTCACCCTGGGTGAGTAATTGTTGCCTAGTCTATGTGAAAGGTTCCATCCATGTGGCAGGGGCACACCCAGCTGGGACACGCCTTTCTGGCCCTACAAATGTGACCGAGTGGAGCACCCAAGGAACTTGCCTGGTAAGTCAGAATAATTCTTTAGCATTAGGCAAGAAGTTAAAAACTGACTTGCTGTTTGAGACTTATGTTTTAAACATAGTGTTTAAGAATGCTGGATCTCACTCCTATAAAACCAGAAAGCTTCGCAAGGATTTTTGTAGAGGGAAGTCAATGTACATATGAAGACCCTGACAGAAAATTCTTAAAATTCCTAAAAGATTTTGCCACTGACTACACTGAAGAATCTTTTAAAAACTTAAGCTGTCGTGGGATCAGAGGAAAGGTGTTCTTGCACAATTATAAAGTCAATAATAATTAGGAAACAAAAATGGAGGGAGATTATCGACTAAGTCTCTTTGGATCGCTGCTAGGATATCAACTGTTCAAGATCTTCCCAAATTACCTGAAAACTATGTGAAATAATGAAGTGACAAATATTCCTTATAAAACACAATTATTCCTGACAATGAAGAATTGCAGAATGACCTAATAATGCTAAATGACTGAACAATAAAAAAGCATATGAAATTAATTGCCAGTAAAGTCAAAGCAAGGCAGATGGTGGCTCTCCCCTGACATTTATGTGTGCAGAATATTGGAATCTAAGGTAGCCACTGCTATGCAAGAAAGAGATCTTAATAAGTGCGTGTCCATGGTTCCCTGAAATCTGTTTAGTAGCATGTGACACTGGCAAAATGTTAGGATTATTAAGAAAATACTAAGAACAAGAAAGGAACTGGATAAATCTCTATTACATGCTGATGGGGATTACCATAATTTATTTTGGATCCAATGTGTAGTTACAGTGATCCCATCTGTAAGATGACAAAGTGAGTTGAACTTACTTTGGCATCTATTGGAGAGAAGATTGAAACTGATCTGCTTGGAAAATAAATGCTTGGTAATGGGGTATATCCTGCTGCCTGTCTATAGATAGGCTCTATCTACTATCTACAGGTTAGTGTCTATTTGATGGGCTTCTATGAAATAGGAAAAGATACGTAAGAGGGTTCTAGGGAATTACTGTCCACTGCAATTTTAAAAAGAAGAATAGAGGTGACCAGGACCTTGAAAACAAACAAAAGAAGTAGTTTTCCTTCCAGTACCTAATTACTTTGTGGAATGCATTGCTACAGGATGTTGTGGCAGCTAAAATTATCACTGGGTTCACTAAGCACTAAATGGATTCATAGCAAAGGGTCTATTAATCACAGTGGTCTGTACGTTGCTTCCAGTTCAAACTTAAAATGCTGGTTGCCAGAAACAGAAATATTTGAGAAGCAGGATCAGTCTGTACTTGCCCCTCATATTGTCTCTCTACATCCCCTCTCTCTGGGCATCTTTTGTTCATCTCATCAAAAAGAAGATATTTTTATATCTTTTTCCTTGGACCAGTGGGAATATTTCCTGGATTTTATGTTTTAGTAGATTAAACCGTGAAGAAAGAAGACTTTCAAAGCCAAGGTTTAGCAAATTCTACAAAAATTGAGCAGCATTGAGCAGCAAGCGCAAAGTATGATTAGGCAGAATAAGAACAGAAAACTGATGAACAAGCAGAAGAATAAAATTCTAGGATGTTTTCAGGGTGGAAGAGTGAGAGAGAATTTCTCAATTTGGTTCAAAATGAAGAAATAAAGTATAGACTATAGCAACATGTTTTCTTATGATGGTGGTGATTCACAGCAAGGTTTCTTCTAGTCCTGTGTCCTAAACAGAAACCTGAACCTTTTCAGACAGCCCGTCACGAATTGAAATACAGAGCTGTGTGCACGAAGCTGAGCTCAGTTGCTCTAAACTCCACCTTGAAGTTGTATTAACATTTAATGGTTAAAAGAAAGCTAATAAAACTGGAGGGAAGCTGAGATGGCAAAGTCATAACCATTTTTATGATACATTATTGCCACAAAACAGAGGAAGGGTATTTATGATACCTAAAAGTTTCTCTCACCCTTTGCATGTGTTTTTGGGCTATCAAAACAAATTTCCACTATGGGGAATAATTTTGTCCTAGGCCATGTCTTTGCAATAATAAAGTGATACTAATACTACTGAGAGCAAATTTGTCCCATCTTGTGTTTCACAGTCACATGTATTAAATTTTTATGGGTAAATATGTGTAGTAAATTCCTAACTTAGAAGACTAAAGATTTTAAGCCTGACATGTGAAGTCGGTATGACTCCTCTTTCATAATCAATAGCCAATAAGAAAACCAAGCTGAGTTATTCTAAGTGATCAGAAAAAGCAGAAAAAGTACAGAAACATCCTGGAAACCCTTTTCCAATCTCTGCTGCAATGGTTATGGAGTTCATGTCAAAATGCCAGTGCCGCAGGAGAAGGAGATTGCAGTGCCCTGACACACTTTCAGCTGAGTTTGCAGTGTGTCAGGATGTTCAGCTGTGTGAGAAAAGAGCAGGAGTGATTCAATATGACAGTATGATATTTTTTCCTGGTGTGTTTTTTGTATACACATAAACACACAGCCTGGAGGAGCAGAGGAGCTGTGAAGCAGATATGGCATCTGGGCCATTGCATTTCAGCCAGAGGAGCACATGCTCTATGAGTCACTGCAAGGCACTGGTGGGCTGGATGTTGTGGCCTGGATAGGTGAGTGATGTCAAAATGTTATAGGTTGACATCACTGCTCTCTATGTGTATGCCACAGACATACCATCTTGCCTTAGATTCCTTAATAAAAGTTATTGACTAAGGGGTTCTTGAAATTTTAAACTGCTTCCAGTTAAACCCAGTACATTATTCTGGTCATGGTCTAATTTTTTAAACTATGCCTTGGTGACAAATTCCATTAAAAAAAACCAAAACAACACCAAACAAAACCCCCAAAACCTCCAAACTCCAAAATTTACTTCCTATTTAGTTATTTGGAATATCTGACATTATCATAAAGGAATGTGCCTCTAGGTGTAGTGTAGATTAACAGTAACTGCAAGGAAGTAATGCCTTAGTATGAAGCACAAGCATAAGCCTCCTTTATGTATCTTAAATGACTTCAGAAACCCTCCTCATAACATTGAATAAAAGAGTTTCACAATGGTTTCTCATATTCAATTACTAATTATTAAAAAGAATGTCTTGGGAAACTGCCATTTTTACATTCCTGTGGTAATTTTAGCAATGACTTAAAAGGAACTGTAAAAATAAGAAAACCAAAAAAACACCCACCTTTTTTCAGCTGTCGAAAAAACAGATCGTATAGTAGTTAATAACACTGTTTCCTCATTTCATCTCTTCCTCACCTGCTTTCTTCCTTTTCTTCCCCTTCACTTGTTTCTCTGCCTGTTAGTTTCCTTCCTCTGTTTCCCTCAAAACATCCTATTTCCTGCTTCTCTGCTGCATGAAAGTGTTCCCTCGTCACAGGGCTCCCCATGCTGAGACCCCCTTTGTCTAGAAACATCCTGCCTGCTTGCCTCATCCCTGGCACCCACTGACTGGGCATTTCCCTCAGCAGCTGTGCCGGAGGGTTCAGTGTAGCTGCTGTGCCATTTTCACCAGAGTGACTTCATGTCTGCCCCTTTCTCTGTTGTAGAGCTGTACTTCCCCACTGCCAAACTCATTGTGTGAAACATAGCTTACTTCTTGTCTAAGGAATCAAGTGTGCTGTGCTATTTTTTGTCATTTTATATAATTATATACAATATTTCTATTGCTGTTAGTCCAGCTAAAGTGTTCCACTTCTGTTTCAAGCTGTTTCAAGCAATCAGAACCAGGAGTCAATTCATGGTGGAAAAGCACAGCATTAATAAAATCTCATTTTAGCTATAGCACTGATCCATGCATGATGATATTTTTATGTGGTTACTTTTTCATTATAGCCAATGGCAAATCCATCCAATTATTGCTTCCTAAAAAGCCATATTCTTCAGTTAATCAGAAGTGTGTTGTCCATGTGAACAACTACTACCAAATGCAGGACAGCTCACTGCTGTCTGCCTAAATAGGCTGACCTCTTGTGTCTTACTTTCCTGGCCTTTAGTTTTGACAACCTTGAAAGTGAGAAGTCCTTTTATTTTGGCCCTGAGAAGTGGAAACCAGTCTTAGATATAATAGCAAGTTTTGTATATTTTAAAAATTTTTTGTCAAGTCCTCATTGTGAATAGCGACTCAGTCTTGAGGAAAATTGATAAAGACTGAAAAATCCATTTTTCCAGTTTAAGCAGTCAATTAAAAAAAATCTTTAAAATTATAACATAAAACCACAGCATGTCAGGTTGTTTCACAAGAATGTCAAAATCATTACTTCTGGACTGAAGTTAATTATGGCTAATATTCTACACATAACTGTGTGCTTTTCATTGTTTTAATTTTTTAAGCATGGCTATTTATTTGTACACTGTTTATCTGTTTCACCTTGAATTTGGAACCCCTTGAATGCAGTTCCACAAGTTGTCCCTCTCTCATTTAAGTTTCCTAACCTAAAGCCAGAAGACAGAAAAAAAATTAGAAACAAGAAACCAGCACAACAACTAAGTAATAGAGACCTCTCAAGCAGCCTTCAGTCTAACCTTGTATCACTTCACTTTACTCTGGGCCCCAAATACATCTGGTCACAAGTGACTCCAGCAGCTCAAATTTCCATGGGAATGTGTCTGACTTGCTCTCCAATATGCCTTCAATGCTTAAGCTTGCTTCTGCCACTGTTGTTATCTTCCAGTTCTTCTCTGAAAGCACTAGATGCCACCTAAAATGAAGTTTAACAGTGTCAGAGGATTTCAGATTTCGGAATTTCAGATTCTGAACCATGAGAACGTACAAGTGGATTCATACAGTCAAGTTACAGGGAAAATGCATTACTACAAAATTCAGCCCAAATACCTGACAGATTGAGATGCCTATTGCTAGCTATTGTCTATGCAAGAATCTATTCAAATTAGGTAGGAGAAGCCCAGCTCCTGGTCCTGGTTCATAAGTGATATTTTTGGAAATCTATGCCATGCGTGTCATACTCAGTAAATATGCTTTGTGGGGAAGATATCTGTCATGGTTTGACTAACACTATATCTTGGCTAATTTTTACTGATATATTTCAAATGGTTTTGTTGTTCTTTTTGGTGGACACTGCTGTCAGATCAAATGTGATTCCTGGCGGCAATTTTCCCTTTCTTTAGTGGATCACTAATAACAGATCTCAGCATCAATTACAGACTCATTTGGTCTTCTACCACCAATTGAATGTGAAATTTGAGCTAAAATCTAGTAGGCTGGCAGACTGACTTGATCCTGCCTAAGGTTATTGGTCTGCTAATTGTCAGATTTTTTTTCAATTATGACAGTTGAGTCTCTTAAGTAAAATCAGGCTTATATATTTCTTGTTTCATATATTGAATTATTTTGGCTAAAATTAAATTAGTACCAACTACACAATTATGTGATCAGGCAGAACTATGAGTGAGAGCCTTCTCTCTCTGATTTTTAGTTTTTACAATAGTTACATCAAAAGTAATTTTGTCTTTGTATGTTGGTGGGAAGAGGGAAGAATGTCACAGGTATGTTAGGGTACTTCAGTGGCACTGAAATTCTTATTTCCACATTTGGTCTACAAGTGGAATGGCTAGACATACTTTTATTAAAAAACCCATTCTCAGGTTTTATAGAATTCTTATAACCAGAAAAAAACACATGATTGTGCATTTAGAACCAGAGAAGATTGTCACCAGAGAAGAAGTAATCTTCTCTGAGCTTTTGTATTAGACAAAGCAAAAATCTACATTCAATCATTTCTTCATCAAGCCCATGTCTTCTGTTTGAGGTGTAGCATAGTTTCCACAGAAATATTAAAACATGGTTCAGCCACTGTGAGACACAACAAAATTGTAAGTATACTGACACTACTGAAACCAGTACACATCAAATCATCCATAGCATTTGAAGGAATGATGGGATTGCTGCATTGGATGCAGCATATCTGGAGGTCCAGAATGTAATCTCATAATAAACCATCTGATCTGAGTATGACAAACAGCAGTGTAACACATTGACAGTATTTACTACTACTACTACTACTACACTATTATTATTATTATTATTATTATTATTATTATTATTATTATTATTAATAATAATAATAATAATAATAGTAATAATAATAATAATAGTAGTAATAATAGTAGTAATAAGTTTTATAGCGCTTCCAGTGGACAGCAGCTGATCATGCTTAGTGCCTTGGAGGAAGGAATGCCGAAAAGAAACAAATGAATCTAAACAGCTGTGGGGCTATTTTTGAAAAGCTAAGGAGTTCAGTTCATTGCTCTCTATTCCCTTTAAAGGTGGTAAAGCAGTATCTCAAAGCTATCCATACAGCTTTCATGCAAAAAGGGGTTTTGATTTTCTTTTTAAATGCTTGAGGGAAGTGCAGGAGCACAGTATTGCACAGAATATTTGTGCACGTGTATGATGCACGTGAACACTGCTCCGTGTCTGCTGTCTGCAGTCCAAGGCCCCTCTGCCCTGCCCGTCATTTCTCTTGCTGAAGGAAATCACAGCGTCAGAGCTGTGCCCCAGTGTCACAGTGCCAGAGCTGTGTCCCAGTGTCACAGGGCAGCCCAGTGCCAGAGCTGTGCCCAGTGTCACAGTGCCAGAGCTGTGCCCAGTGTCACAGGGCAGCCCAGTGCCAGAGCTGTGTCCCAGTGTCACAGGGCAGCCCAGTGCCAGAGCTGTGCCCCAGTGTCACAGTGCCAGAGCTGTGCCCCAATGTCACAGTGCCAGAGCTGTGTCCCAGTGTCACAGTGCAAGGTCGGTCCGTGGCTGTCACACGCACACTCCGCCATGGGCACAGCGTCATCGCTCCAAGGCTGCCTTGTGCCCAGCTCTTCCATGGATTGAACACAGCACCGGGAGTCCAGGGCCTCCTTCTGCCAAAACACTCGCATTGCAGTTCGAAAGCAGTTACAAGGCCCTCACTTCTGCCAAGGAGATTTAAATAAGGATGAGTGAAGAAACTTAGGAAGGGTGTGATTTTGAGTATCTTGCTCAAACATGCTGTAAAACCAGTTCTTCAGAAAAAGGAGAAATGCCATAAAAAATGTTTTGCTGTATAAGACTTGGCAGCTTTTCCTCAGCTCCCCCAGCAGCCTTTTTTTCCCCCTTTTTTCCTCTGGCAATGAGCCTTAAAAAGATCTCAAAGACGTTTATATGCTGACCAAAGAAACTCTTTCTATAAACAAGCAAAGAAGGGTTTATATTAAATGTATGTTGTTTATCATTGCCATTGTTGCAGCATATTAAGATAACAGGCGAGACGAAACATTGACAGCTCCTAAAGCCACTGAATAAACCTAAGCCTGCACGTAAGTTGCTGCCTGGGGCTCCTTAAAACTACTGCCTTGGTTTTCCTCCTGCCTATGCTTGTTGATTTCTATCAAAACGAGTTAGAAAGCAACTCATCTTGCCTATATAATTCCATGCACACTTCCTCTCACCTCTAAACGGGAAGGTCAGTTTCTGGACAAACTTTGTTTCTACAGCTTTGAAAGAGTCTGTTGTGTTTCACTCTGTTATGAGTGGTGTAATTATCAGTAATTATTGGAAAATGAGCAGGAGTCAGAGGCAATTCCAGAGCCACCCAGAATAAACTGTGCATTGTTGCAGGATTGCAGCATGGCTGTTTTACAGAATTAACATTCTGAAATAGTTGGAAGTGACAGTTTCCTTTTCAGGGAGGGAAGAGGGCAAAGAGCTAAGCTGTTGCTTTAAGGTTAATCTTTACATTTGGGAAGAAGTTTGAGCTGGAGACCATAAAGGCATGGAACACTTCCCTGTGTAGTCCACTTTTCCTTTAAGTGAATCTTCTTGGGTGCTTTCTCTGCGCCCAGAGAAAGACTTTAAATGTCAGAACAGGTGAAAAAACTTCTTATAAGACATGTAAAGGCAATCATTGATATTTCCTTTAAGGAATACCAAATCATAAAGAAAATGACAAATAATTATATTATTTGGTTTTAAATGACAGCCTTTGAAAGATGAGGGCCCTAGAATAACTGATTTAGTCAGATTTTAAAATAGTCTTAATGCCCTTTTCTTTTCAAGTAAATTAATAAATAAATGTCATGGTGCATGAGTTCAATTAACTGTGAGATAATGAGGACTGTAGAGCAGAGACCTTGATGGGTCACTGATTGCTAATGGACTACAGATTCTTGTGGGTCATGAGTTCATTGCCAAGCTGTGTTTAAAGATTTGTCTTTTTTCCTTTTATTTATTTATTTATTTATTTATTTCCCTTTAAAAACTGGTTAATGGCAAAACAAAAGTGGCTTCATGATCTGAATTTAGACACAAGTGTCCATATCCAGATTGCGATGGATAATGGTTGTGAAGCCTCAAAAGAGAGTTGCACTTCTCAGAATATTTGGCAAAACGAAATTCCTCTGCCATGAGGATCCATCCCAGGTCAGCAGTACCCCCTGATGGCAGTGACTGAACAGTTCTAGACATGCTGTGTGTACAAAGGGGAACCTGGAAAGGGTCTGTGGAATGTTGCACTGATTTCTTCCTTCATTACCATTTTCCCACTGTTTCCCCAATGCTGACTCTGAGACGTGACTGAATAATTTAATTCCATGGTGGCAGATGCAAATGAAGCAGGACAGATATTTGGATCCCGTGTCAGTGTGACTATGGAGAAGATGGCTACATTACTGCTGCTGAATGAACTTCTGATTTCCACATGCAAGGGCTCTACCTCTCATCTACCCACAGAAAACACAAAGATGACAGAGAAGAGAAAGACAAATGTGCAAAATATAAAGATGTATATCCAGATGTGCACGTGAATGCCACAGGCTACAGGAAGCAGTTATAGAGCAGCACAGCGTTGTCTTGTGGACCAGATGTCCAGACTGGGATGAAGAGAGAGCAGAAGAGCAGAGGTGAGGAATGAATGACAAGAAAGAAACTGTTTTGCATTAATCTATAGCAACTTCAACTATACAGACTGTTCACAACTGCCTGACACAGGCTCTTACATACAGCAATTCTCCTGGGGTTTGGTGCACAAGTAAAGCTGTAGAAAGGTTTAACGTTCCACTGAGTCTGGAGCTGGTTTTGCTGTTCTCACACTGTTAGATATGCATAAAACCAGCTGCTGGCCTAAACTAATCCCAATTGTAGTCAAGTCTGTTTCCTGATATAAAAACATGTATATCTGAATAAATGTCTATTTCCCTATAAGTTCATACATTTAAATTCAAAGCCTATTTGCTCATATGGATAAGAAGAATATGCATAATTGAAAAAGAGTCCATTAGAAGCACAGAGATGAAACAAAGGATGTGAATTTGGTGATATGAGGGTGAATTATTAATATAATGTATTAGTGCCAGACATAACACAGACAGACACTGACCCATCCATGCAGGTCCAATAGCCTTTAAAAATTATATCTTCCACTTTTTCTGCTCCTATCTTAAGCTCTTCTAGTTCTGGAAACAATCACCTGTGCTAAATTGTCAGTGAATTTGCAATGAGAACAATAAAGAGAAGAATACCTCAGTGAACATTTGTCCTTGGGATTGCAGAGAGTAGCACTCCACTTCCACTTGCAGCATTTATTTTTCTCCTTTGAATGGGTGCTAGTACAAGTGCATGACAATACATCCTACTGACCCTGCAATCAGCCAGAAAGCAAAACAACATACAAAAATACCTATTCTGCTTGTTATGTGTGCCAGCTTCCTTTTACCAACACAATTTTGTAATTGAAACTTTAAAATGTATTTGTGACTTAAAGTACAGAAAAGCTTAATTGAGCTTTTTTTCTGCATTATTGTAAAATATATTTTTCATTTCTCAATTGCTCTGCCCTTCTTCCTCCATTCAAAATACAAAGAGAGTTGCTAAAGCAGCCAAATCTTGCACTAAAGCACAAATTTTGCTTTCATAATGTCTTCTGTCCTATTAAGCATCTGGTTGTGATGCACTTACTTCAAGTTTTACTGGTAATACTGTAGAAGAATACTTGGCTTTGGCCAAAGACGTCATTCCACTTCAGCAATGTGGAGTTAAATGACTCACAAAGCAGGAGTTACCTGGAGTGTGCATATGGAAGTTAATTTCATCAATGTACTGACAGGACTGGTCATTGAAAGTTTCTCCTAAATGACTGTTCAGCTCAAGAGAAATACAGCTATTTCTCTCAGCTGAAAATATGTCAAGATGTTATTTTGGAAAGAAACTCCTGACACAGCTTCACTGCTTACAAAATTAGTGTCACTGCACTTGTCAGAAGTTCCCCTATAAATCTGAGCTGTGAGACCTTGAGAATCTTGTGAATAGGATAAAATGCTGTGTGGAACAAAATGATAATATTTCAGTCATATCTGGTTTTGAAATAGTATTTTAAGTGCAGATATACTTCCAGATATACAAGTAAGGGGGATGAAGGCACCTTGGACTATGAATATCTAGAAACAGTGATAGAATTTGGCTGAGATATTTACTAAACCATTTCCTAAATCTCCACAAGCAATGAAAAGTACAAGTGGAGGAAGGTTCAAGTTGTTCCAATAACTTTCCTGAAATCATAGTCTTCCAGAGCAGCATTACATGAACGGATTTTTTAAATATCTGATTAGACAGATAACTAAAAAAATGTTGCCAACCATGGGCCAGACCAATTTTCTCCCGTGTGAATAAGAAAGCAATGCTTACCCCTTTTGGCAGCAAGATCAGAGGAACGGTGGTCTTCTGTCAAAAGCTTTTCCCTCAGGGCATAGTCCTAAGATTGTGATGTGGCAATAATTTTCTAATTGCTACTAACTGCTCCTTAAGGGCGGGATTGTAATGGAAGCCTTTGCCTTTGCTTTAACATGAATCAGCTGAATCAGAACTTTGACTCCTGGTGGGGAGTTTAAGACCAGGATTTCAGGTTTAAAGACCTTTCTTCCTGGAAACCCTTGGTCTGGAATGTTTGTGTGTTTAAAATGAAAGAAGGCTGCTAAAAGCGTTTTCAAAGTCTTAGCATTCCTCTTACAAACTGCATTTACAATAAATTCTTAGAAATTCATTATTCTTACAATAAACTTTTAGCTCGAAGCAAATTGTTCTATAATTATGTGTATCAGGGTTTGTGTGTTGTCCTCCAAAGCATCTGTTTCTGGGTATTGCCCAAGGCGATGCTGTTAAGGACTGCAGATCTGACCCTGATGCAAGTCCCGAGATAGCCAGCCAGCTGGGTAACAGCCGCTGAAGGTCTGCTCCAGCCTCCCTCCCTCTCTCACGGCAGAATTAGTCACCACGCTGGGTCAGGTTAGCCCTGGATTTGTCCAGCTGAGTGTTGGAAAACTCTAAAGACTCTGGGTAATCTGTTCCCTTGCTGCCATACTCTCCAAGTGAAGAGTATGTGGTTTTCCTGATGTACAGCCCAACCCTCCCAAACTGCAGCGTGTAGATCTTGGGCCTTATCAACCCCTGCCACCAAGAAAATTTCAGCTCCATTACACTTGCAGCTCCAAATTGTTGGCTTGGATTAGGTTGCCTCAGTTTCCATTTTTGACAGACTTAAGGAGCCAAACATCTTCAAATTTTGCTCACAGGTCCTCAATCATAGTAGTTGTCATTTGTCTGCTGGGCCATGTAATTTCTGAACACCCTTTATGGACTAGGTGCCCCATAAAGCACATTCCAAGAGCAGCATCAGCACCACTGGCTAGTGAGGCTACCACCTCCTCTTTATTACCTAGCCACTGCACTCCTCCAGATGTAGGCAAATAAGCAGTTTCTTATGATAGAGCACATTGCTGGCTATTTCCAGTGTGCCACTTACCATTGGAGTGGCAAGTGTTATTCTCAGGAGGGCCAATATTCCTGGCCTGCACTGATGCAGGTGGTTATCCTGCTCTTTGTTGATTGTCCTGACTCATTTCTGTGCTCTGAGCAAGGAATATTTCCTTAATCTATTTCTATTTTTCACACAAAATAGGTATTTGCTACTATGACATTTTTGTGGATACTTTTAGAAATCTTTTGATGTTGTCAAACTTCTTAAGAGAGAATGTGGTGCGAAGAAAGTAAGCGTGTCTTTCTGTCACATTAGACTTAAAAATACATATCAGATTTATATTGTTAAAATTTCCAGAGAAATAAAGGCAGAGTTAATGTATTGATTTATTAAAAGGCTCCCATCTTACCAAGAAAGAGCTACCTGATTACAATCAGCTGGAACCGAGCTTGTTCAGATTTTAGGGAGGTGGCAGACAGGGATATGTTTCGACCTCTGTTGTCTTCTGTATAGCTGGTGGTTGTAATTGGCTAAAAGCAATTTAGAATTAATCAACACAATTATAATCTATAATACAATAAATAATTGTGTTGATTCCCAGAATCCATATATCCTGTTAAAAGTGATCATGTTTTTCATTCACAAAATGTGAATATTCATAATTTATTTTGTAATCTAATGATTACATATTCCTTAAAGAATAAATTATTACAATAGTTAATAAAACTTTCACTTTTTTTCAACTTTGGTTTGTGTGCTTAGATACAATATAAAGTAAAGCAAAACCAATGTAAAGTTTTCTATTGATAAAATCAGGAACATTAAAATAACCACGTAACGTGTATTGTTCACTGCATTTTAGAGTATTTGACACACTACATAATAACAATACAATCATCAAGGCTGAGTTACTCTTTCCATAAACTATGTATTTTAGCAGCTCTGTATTTTTATCATTGCTTGGATGTAAAGCTTATAGCCTTATTTTGAAATGTTTTCTCATCAGGAAGTTTCAGTAGTATTAGAAAAGCTTTTACAGAGGAAAGCATAAAGGACTTGCCATAGCTAGCAAGCATGACATCATTAAAAAGCAATGAATGTTAGGAATATTCCTGTTCTAATCCAGGCCACACATCCTGCTGCCCTGGAAGACTGCCAAGCTCAACATCCTTTTAGGGTTACAGGGCAGGCTGTGGCCTTTCACAGTTTGCTTTAGAAATCTCTGCATGTGGAATATTCACTGTCAGGCATTACAATAAAATCTAAAATTACTCCATCAGAGAGCTGGTGTTCCACCCTTCCTGCATTCTTCCCTGACAGTGAAATTGCCCAAAAAGAGCCCTATTGCATTTCATAGATTTCTGTGATGGACTGTGTACAGAGATGATGGGGGATGATTTGCACATAGGTTCAACAGCATGTTCCACTTGAGAAAAAAAAATATTTAGACTGCTTAAAAATATGTTGTGATAATATTCTTTTTAGTTCCATTGCATGAACTCATTAGGGTTCAATTCTGTAGGCTTTTATCTGTATTTTCAGTGAATGTTTCAGATGACCAAAGGAAAAATGATTATTTCTTTATTTTACACAGCGTGGCTGTCACATCAGCTATACAGAGTATTGCTCTCTGGGGCCAGGCACTCTACCATGCTAAATCCTTTTACACCATTCCTTTGGGGAAAAAGGGAACAGAAAGCTGCAGCAAAATGAAGAGTGAAAGACTCCTGAGTAGTGGTGTTACTTATCTGATAAAAAATGAGAAGCATAAGTGATTTCAGGATGCTGCTGTATGATTCCCAGGTAATGTCCTCAGCAGCATTCACAGGAGATAGTCTTACTGTCAGCACCCAGTTTAGGCAATGAAGTAAGATTATAGTGGGGACACATAGTCTGTCATTTGTATGAGAATTTAAGGTGCTTAAACAGTAACTTAGGGAAAATATTATTTCTCTGACCAACTAGTGGAAAGAGACACAGGTTTCTGCAGCCCTCACAATGAGCTCTTTAACCATGGATAGTAGCTATTGTTTGCCTTTCTGGATTGACAGCACAAGGAATATATGTATCTATTTTAAAGTGTTCACTAGTGGCCTTAAATTCAGGTGTGTTACTGGTGTTTCAGCCAGGTGATTTGATAGTATCCTTTCTTCCTAGGCTTCCCAAACCACCTGTGAACTTTCCCTTATAAAGTACTCAAGTTTTAATTGTGGTCTGAATCCTCCAATAATATCTATCATGGTCATCTGAAAAATGCAGGAATTGAGAGAAGGAGGCTACAGTCTTTTGTAGCACTTTAAAAGACACATATTTTGGAAGAAACTTGGATTAATAAATTCCTAAACATCATGCCCTACTCCTGCACCAGCTGAACCAACATTTACTACTCCTATGTATAACGTTATGCAGCAAGTGAAATGATCCAGTTAAATATATCTACTCGCCCTTTTTTCACAGATTGACCTGTGATCTATTTTACACCATGGTTTCACAAAGGGTTGGATCACACAGATCAGGAACTATGAAGTGCAGCAAAGTTTTTTAAGCTGTCTTTGACTCAAAAACGAAAATCTTTTGAAATTGCACTCAGAGGTACATAAATTAGTTGTCCAAAATACAACAGCTGAATGAAATTCCTTAGTTACTACACTTTCATTTTCTAAAGAGTAATTATTAATTACACTTAGACTGAAATATGTTACAGGATATCATACAGAAAAGCAAGATTTCATGCTCAGAATTTTTTATTAAGTTACAAAGCCCAGTACAAAAAAGTATGTTTAGAAAAACTGTACAGCATTTTTATGTCAAAATCAGTCCCCATAAACTGGATGATTGTCTGTGAGAAAATAAGTTATCCATAAATAGCCATACTGAAAAAGACAGCAGCAACTGATGATTTATAAGAAATAGAGGCTCTTTCCAGTCAAGACAATCCCAGAGAGACAAGATGAGGGAAAAACAGACACTCTGAAGTGTATTGTTATGATGGTAATCACATCAACTCTTTGTCTTGCTGGTTTGTAACTGTTATTCTGTGTAACAGGAAAGGAAGTACAGTACAAAAACAGTCTCAGGATTTGTCTATGGTTCTCATTTCAGTGTTGGCTCTATCCTTTTGCTTGGCTGCAGAATATATAAGACATTAAAAAACTATGGCAACAAAAGTTCATGGCAGCCTGCACCCTCTTTACATTATGGTATAATGTTCTCCGATACTCATTATCAGAAACCTTGAGAAGTGCAGAGTTGTCTAGAGATGAAGCATGACACACTGCTCTCCTCTGGCTCCTTTATATCTGATAGCCAGATATCTGATGACCTTCCTCCTGGAAGATCCACATCTTCTTTGACAAGGCAGTTTTACTGCAGAAATATCTCCCCTTGCCTGGAGAATCCCCTTTCAAGGCTGGTCAAAGTAACACAAGCTTGGGAAGGGTTCAAGGAAATCCAGACAGTACTACCTGTGTGGGAGCAAGTGTGAGACTAAATTCATCATCCATTGCCATTGCTTACTTGAGGCCAAAATTTGGGCTTCATGGTGCTAGGTACCCTGAAGGTTGGTGAAAAGCTCTGACTGCACACCCAGGTGAGTCCAGTCTGCACACCTACACCTCCATACCCAGCTCCAGCTCTGGGAGCATCGATGAACCTGTTGCCTCACAAACTCAGCTTTTTCTCACCATGTCTGCAGCCTCAGGCTCTTAAAAGAGGCAGACACGTAGATATGCTGTGTTGTCTTTAGCTTCTGAAGGCATTCCCGTGTACCCCAAGTGCTGTTGCAGAGTACCTCACTGCCCTGCTGAGTCCCTGCAAAGGCCCCCACAGCCACAAGAGAAACAGGAGCAGAGGCAGAGCCCAGCGAGCATTTTGGCTACCTGTCCCTGCCTGGAGCACATTCATGTTGCAGGAAATCATATGTAAAAACAGTGAGGTATGCAAGCAGGGGAAAGTCTGGTAGTGGGGTTTAAGGACAAACATTCCTCAGGCTGTGTGACCATAAACCATTCCCTGTAGATCATGACTCCACTGTTGTCTATTTCCCTTATTTCCCTGCTTCCTTGTCCCTCTCAACCTTGACTTCAAATGACATTCTGTAGGACTGGAAAACATCTAGTTTTCCACACTCTGCATGGTGCTGCATGACTCTAGAGACAGTCAGATTGCATTCATGCAAATAAATTATAATTACTGGAGCCATTCTCTGGACCTGTGGTCAACAGCTCCAGCCTGGCAGCTTCCATACAACTGAGCAATTTGGTCCTTTGAAAGCACGTGTTCATATCCAGATTGTTTGTGGTGAGTGATCCCTTACCTACAATGACTCATACACACTGAGTGCTGACTTGGGCCAGTTTTGCAAGGGATCATTCAAGCATTACAATAGTTAAAGACAAATCCAGAATGGTAGTTAAGCATAGATAATGCAACTATTTTTCCTGAAGAAAAGAAGTATCTTCTTAGAGGTCATGATTATGAAGGCTTTAAAATCCAGTTGAGCAGCTCTAAATTTATATAAGCCAAACATCCCACTGGATCTTTGCAGCTCCTGGAGGACTATGATGCTGACTTTAAAGGAACAACACATTAAATGGTTTTAATATGACTTGGAATTAAAATTAAAAGAGGTAGATATATCCACAGCTCAGTTTTCTGTAAGTTTCATATTCCACTATATCCATGGGACAGTCCCAACAAAAAGACTATGTCTTACGAATCATAAAGAGATATTTCCTTTAAGTATTGCGCTTCAGAGGAAGTCTGCTCCTCCTTTCCCTGTGTGATATTTCCTGGAGAAAGCCTGTCTGCTCTGCTTGATATAGTTCTTAGTGCTTTATCCACATGGAAGCCCAGACCTGACATTTATTTAACTGAGAATAGTGGTGCTTACTCCTTGTATACTTTGGAAATGCTCAGGGAAGAAACTTTATATCTAATGTTTAGAGATTTGGCATTATTTCTGAATTCTTCAAGTATTTAATCTCTTCTATTAAAGAAGTAAAAATATTCCACTTAAGCCTCCAATAATATATGACATTTTTATTAAACTAATTTTCCTCCTTGCCAGTATCCCATCAAGAATTTTGAATGAGAACCTTTGTAAAGCTCTAATGTTTGATAATATTTTATTTCCTTCTCTTGCGCTTAGACAAATTAATAGGTGTTTATAACTCTGTACCTTTGCCATTAACATTGCTTTCTTGAGCTCTTGGAAAATTTGCTAAGGTGGTCTCTTGTTCTGTGTCTCCAACAGTTTGAAAGACTTTGCTAGATTAGAGGAAGGACTCATACCTTCACAACTCTGGCAGCTCTTGCAGGTTCCATGCAGTGTTGCACACCAAAATACTCCTGGAGAGATTTGTCTTAAATGTTTATGGAAAAAGAGGAAAACTGTTGATGCACTACTCCATGTGGCACAGACATGGAAAGGGAAAAATGAAGTGGAATTGGCATAAGAAGTGGACCTAATCAGCTACAGTATTTTAAGGAACAAAGGAGAAACATACATTTTCAATATTTTTTTGTCTATGTTGGATTTTTTTCAAGCAGTGTCTAAGGTGAGACAGAAGATGCTACCTTTTTCATGACACATGAGTGCAGAGAGATATGTTGACAGCAATATCATCTTCCATAACTTTTCTGTAGAAATAATTAATCTAGAGATTAGTGTAGATTGCAAATAATAATTTGCTTCTTATTTGTTTTTATTTACTGATTAGCCTTTCTCCTCTGAGATAAGGAATGTTGTGTTGTTAGTGTGCTACTTGGTGCATATCTCATTAGTTGTGCAAGAATGCAATTGTGGTAGATATTAAATCAGATATCCCAGAACTTCACATGGAATTGAGGGCCAGATTATTGGAATTAGAGTTTAAAAAAATGTGAAACATTTTTGCTCCTGTGCTAATAGGATTGCACCATTTTAGAACAAACCAGTATCTTCCAGCATCATGATTTTACCCTGGCCAGCAGCTCAGCCTCATGCAGTCACTCACTCACTACCTTGCAGTGAGATGAGGGAGAGGATCTGAAGGGTAAAAGTGAGAAAACTCATGGCTTGAGATAAGACAGTTGAATGTTAAAGCAAAATTTTTTGCATGCCATCAAAGCAAAAAAAGAAATTAATTCATGATTTTCCATGAGCAGGAAGGTATTCAGCCATGCCCAGGAAAGCAGAGCAGCATCATGCCTGCAGTGACTTGGGAAGACAAACATCATCACTGAGAATGTCCTCCTTTCCTTCTTCTTTTCCCAACTTTATATGCTGAGAATGACATCACATGGTCTGGGGTGTCCCCATGGTCAGCTGGGGTCACTGTCCTGGCTGTGTCTGCCTCCCATCTCCTTGTGGTACCCCAGCCTCCTTTCTGGTGGGATGGGTTGAAGAACAGAAAAAGCCTTGATTCTGTGTAGGCCCTACTTAGCAATAACATAAACACCCCTCTGTTTTCAAGACTGTTTTCATCACAAATCCAAAATATTGCCCCATGCAACCTCCTATGAAGAAAATTAACTCTCCCATCCAAAACAAGACCATGCAGCTTCTACAGATGACAGAAATATGGGTAGGGGTTTCTCAGACCACTGCCCTAAGTTGATGGAACAGAAGATGCCTGAATAAAATAGTAATTTTCAATAGATCTTCTTTACTTGAAGTATTCCTACCAATTTTTATCCCTGCCACAGAGTTTGGCTAGCAAGTTACCCAAGCTGAACTTTTCCTTTTTGTTCATTAATTACACAGCCCTCCTTTTTTAGAATGCACATTTTTAGACTTTTATGCCTTGTTTGCAGAACTGCTGAGTACTCACAGCTGCTCCTCAAGCCATTGTATTCTGAACATATGAAATGAGTGTTGATGCAAAATAATACAGCGCAGCCTAAACTGGCACCGAGTTGCAGAGGCAACACAGAATGACAAGGTAACAAAACCACAGGGGAAATGTCAATGGATGGGAAATGATGCAAACAGGAAAAAGAAAAAGAAAACAAGTATTCTAATTCTGTGCATAAAATAAAAAATTCTAAATTAATCATTACTACTTAGAAAGAACTCTGGAAAATGTCACTAAATACACTAAAAAGTGTATACTCTGGAGCAATTTGATTCTATGTGATAGTCAAAAGGCATGAGAGGAAATGGGAAGAAAAAAACTAAGAAAAAATACTGCAGCATCACAAACTGAATCTGAGATTAAAATACACCCTTGTATTTTGAATATTATTTTGAACACCAAAGGGATTTTTGGTCTGACACCATACAGCCATTTCTTAAATATTTTAGAAAAATCTCTGAAAACTCTGATATTGGATATGTCAGACTGGAGGCTAACTAAACATTACTGGAAAATGTAGGTGTTCATGTCTAATGATCACATCAGTAATATCAGCATGAGCCCTCCTTCAGCTCGCTCAGAACTAGAAACACAAGCCACAGCCTGTGCAGTAACTGCGTGTTTTATGCAAGTAAATTAAGGAAGATCAAGACATAGACTTTCATATTTGCACACCAGCCACACTCTCATTTAATTAACATGCTCCTAGCCATGTTTTTGACTGAACACACAGAACTCTTGTCACAAATGCCCGGGACATCCTTGCAGGACAGCAAATGTTGCATGTGATTGTGTCTGTTTCCAAGAAACTTTAAGGATGAGGTGATTGCCAGAAGGGAAGTTCAGTTTTCTGGATGCAGTTGTCCCATTCTACTTGCTCTCAGCTTCAGAAAACAGACCCTGGTTTCTTTTATTTACTAGGGTGTATATAACCTATGAAGATGAGTGCTGTAAGAAAGTCTAATAGATAATATATCTGTCTTCAGAGCAGGATTTGAATATTGTACAGAAAATAAATGTGCATACATGCACTGAAAAGAGGGAATAAAGTAAAGTAGTCTGTAGCTCTCTTCTACAAGCAATTGTCATCTGTCATGTGTAATGAGGTAGAGGTCCCACAGAGAAAGAATGTTAACACATAATTCAAGGTTATATCATAATCTCCAAAGCAGAGGGATTGGGATGTCCTAGACAAATTTCACATTTCAGTATAGTTTATTTTCCTGTCAATACTGAGACTTAAAATATGTTAGTGTGTGTTTTTGATGTGAGTTTCACTCTGTAAAGATGTGCATGCACATAGTGTTTACGAGATACGTCCTATTAAAGGTTTTGGACCCATAGGAGAAAGCTTTCATGAGAAATAGCTAATGCTAAGATCCCAAAATATGGTCCTGTGAATCTTATTTTCATTACTAGGTGAGACTGCACTTCTGTAGCGCATCTCCTGTGTTAATGCCAGCTGAAATTATCTCTGTTCAGGGGCTCTGAAACTGTTCCATGAAGCCAGTTAAGTAATGTAGAAGACAACAACAAAGCATCCACATCAAATGTATTCAACTTATTCTGACTAAAATGTTATTACAGGTTAATCTGAAAGCAGAAATTTTTTTATGTGTGTAAGTTTATACAAATCATAAGATTTTCAACAGAGGATTATGGAAAATCCAAGTTGCATTCAGTAGTTAAATTATGTGGTTATTTTGGCATTGTCTGATATTGTCATGGGATAAAGATTTGGACTTCTATCCAAAACCTACCAAAATGGTAAAACCCTAATCATGCCATGCTGGAACTAAAATGGAAATATGCTTGTGAGTACTATATCACAGTCAATGTCTGCATTCCAAATACATAATGACCTGCTTCCACATTAATTCCATGTAAATTTTGCTGTGTTTTGTGAATCACTGTGCTTTGAGATTACTAAGTACTAGAGCAGAATGCTTCAAAGTACAGCAAAGCTCTCTCTTTCTGAATATTTGTCTTAATTTTGATGAAGTGATGGTTGTTTGCAATAATTTCTGTGGCAGATATGTACATTCATGTATGCATGTTTAATGTGGACAGGAATATAAAAATCTTGGTTCTTCATTAAATGCATACTTTTTACTGTATTTAGTTAAATCCCATTTTATTGCCTATGTAACAGATTAGAACATCTATCATTGCATAATGAGATACTTACAAATGGAATGTTAATGGCATCTCTTAATTTTACCTCTAAAATTAGCTCTAAGCCTGTGCCATGTTAGAAAACAGTGCAGAAAATTAGTTTCATGTTAAAGGGTTTTCCTTGGCATAAAATTTCATGAAGATGTGTCTAAAAGCACTTTTGTGCATCTGAGTGGACTCTAATTCTTTAATAATATAGCTGAATCATCAGAAGAGAAGGATATGTAGTGCTGTCATTAGTTGCCTTGTTATATTTTAAGATGAGAGATTAACAGAATCTAAAATTAGAATGTTTGCTGCAGTCATGGTAACACACATTTCAAAATGTTCAAATCTTAACTAGGAAAAGATGGTATATCAGATAAACTCAACACATATAGAAAGTTAAGCCTTTTTTATTTGGGCACTTTTTTATTTGGGCAGATGTTTGTCTCTGAACAAACTTAGAAGTTTTTAAATTCTGTAAGTGAGATTATTGCCCAAATCAAAAACAGTGATGACTACTAACAATATTAGCATTAGGCATTGGAGCAAAGAGTACAGTGGGAATTTTTAACTGGAAGGTTTTTTTTTCATTTATTGCTGCTTATTTATCCATACAGAATAAATAAATCCATATAGAGCAGTCACTGATCATTTTAGGGCACTTGGATTAACAATATTTTGTGAGTGTCTTAGCAGCTGACTGCAGTGAGCTCTAGAATCTGCTTTGGAGCTTTAGTCCTCGGCTGGTTGGTTACACAGACTGAGTGCCAGGCTGGTTTTTGCTGCCTTTGTGTGTATAATGCCACTTGGAATAATCCAGCTGGCATGGTGAAAAGGATCACTGCTGCTGTTGGCAGCAAGTGGGGTCAGGCTTATATTTCTTCAAACAGAACTTCCTGATAATGGACAGGTAAAATTAACATTACTGCCAGATAAAGAAGACTCTGCTTGGCTCTTATACGGAGTTACAGAAACACAGACTGTTCTGAGTTGGAAGAGACCCACCAGGATCTCCTGTCTAACTCATGGCTCTGCCCAGGGCACCGCAAGAGTCACACCGTATGCCTGAACACACACGGGTTTAAATTCTTTCAAGCTTGGTGCTGTGACCACTTCCCTGGGGAGCCTGTTCCAGTGCCCACCACCCTCTGTGTGAAGATCAGACTTGATTTTATCTTTCTGTTGGTAAGAAAAAAAGTTGAAAATGGGAAAACTAGGTTTAAGTCCTTGTACCAAAGAGCATGTTTGAGCACGACCACAACACACAATCAAGCATTGCACAGAGCTTTTTTATTTGGGCAGAGTGACTGCAAGAAACCCAGGACTTTTTGCAGGAATAGTGTCAGAGTACTGCCAGACCAGGCTATGAACCCTTCAAAGAGGAATCCTACTTGTAGCATTGCCCTGGTATGGCAATTCCTACCTAGGAATTATGAAATTCCCAGGGCTCCTGTAACATTTTTCTGAAGACACCTTGTCCTCTGTGTCTCTGTTCACTATTCCTGCCTCTGAGGAGTTCTGAAAATACATCAACAAGAAGATGAATATATGGATAGGAGGTTGGTTTGAATGTAGACAAATCATGAAATTTTCAAGGGCTTATCAGTATTTTACATCCCATGCTGTAATATAAAATTGAAATGTGAGAGATATTAGAGAAAGTTCTTTTGCTGAAGAAATGAGAATCAGACTGGGGAATAAATCCACTGCTAATTTTTTTGGATTTGTTTATTGACCTGTCTGCTGAGACAAGAACATAAAATGAAAATTATGCTAATTAGAACTGTACATAGCAAAAAAAAAGTTACACTGACTTTCTTCTAATTCTTTCTAATTCCCAGGGGAGCAAAGCTTTAGCATGAAAGAAAACAGAGAAACTGGTAGCACAATAAGATATTGAAATAAATACTTGCTTCCAAATTATTTGCAGGTGTCAACTTATCTAACATCTTCAAGCAGTTTGTGCTGTGACCTTGCTGTTCATGAGTCCCTTCCACAGCAGCTAATATTTTGTAATTGGATCAGCTGCTAATGCTCTGGAGTTTCATGTTTCATTAATTAGAAAGCTGTTGTACAGTTGTACAATCTTCTTTTGTCTCAATTACATTGCTAATGTAGCTCATTCACCTTGTTTACAGATGACAGAAATGTTTTTCCAAAGCATTTAGTAGATGGTAATACATGCAAAGTGGTAACTCTCCTTTTCCTTCTGTTACATGGAAAATCAATGTTATAAAAGGGGTGATAGGCTTGGGGATTCCTTCCCTTTCCTTGCTTCCCCTTCCCTTTCCCCTTCCCCTTCCTTTTTCAATGCCCTATATCACAGAGTATTATAAACTTGCTTAACTAAATAATCTCTCTTACCTATTTATACATTTTGGCGCTGAAAGGAGTGCTTACAAAAAAAAGGAGAATGATTTTATGGGGATGTAAGGAAGCTGTTAAAAGCTTGCCCCATGACATGAATGTTTTGATCATATCTAGATGTCCCAGGTGAGCTGGGAGATGCAAAAAAACCCCAATTCCTTTGAAGAATTGTGTGTGGATAGAAGATAGGGACAGTATTAGCTTTATTTTTGAAAAGGAACAAAAGAACAGAGAGATTGAAAATTGGATTCAGGGGGATGATTTGAGATACTTAACTTCTAAATTTAAGCAAGACTGACATGCTAAACTCCTTTTGTTTCCAATGCATAGCAAATAGACAGCTTTGAAGGCACAGGCACTTAGATATAAGTCCCACATGGTAGAGAACTGGAATAAACTACCACATTTTAAAAAACTCATCTATAGGTTTGTAATAAGTACCTAGGCCATTAGGTATCTAATAGATATGGAATTTATTTAGAGAAACACAATTTGCTTATTTTATTTCCAATTTAGAGTTTTTGAAAATTCTTTTGTAATATTTCAAATATAATTAATCTGCTTTTGTTTTCAGTGGAGCCATATATGCTCAGGAAGATGTTTAAAGAATAGATTTTATTAAAGACATGTTCTCCTTCAAGCCTTCATTTGCCCTGATCAGTGATGAGATCCTAGTCTGTGTCCACTTTAGGAATGTAATGTGAAGATGGATAATCACCTGTGAAATTGTAGTACAGTAGCACATGGAAAAACATTTGGTGGATGCTAGACAGAAATATGTGCATGAAGTGGTTTGGTTCTGTTCATTCTCTCTCATTGATGTTCCAAGCAGTTTCCAAGTATGCATGTTCTGCACATTGTGAGGCAACAATAACCCCTTAAGAAAAGAATATATTTGCATCTTCATTTCCCATTGCAAGGAAAGCAGAAAGACACACAGGTGTACTGTTGATAATGTTTTTAATTTTTCTTTTGCAGGCAACCACATTATCAGTCTTCTTACCAAGCCCTGGGGTTTAAATCCTATTTACAAGATATCAATAGAAGTTCTTGGAGGAGTTAGGATTACTCACCCAAATAGGGTGATAGGATCAGCCTGGATATTTAATAAATATTTGATAGCAGAATGTTGACTCAGATTTCATTGATAACAATTGTAAAATGTATCATAATCTGAGAGACTGATAGAAGTCAGCAGAATTTGTTTTGGTTTTTTTTCAAACTCAGAAAGATTTGAACTGCCACAGATGTCTGTGGCATTTCATACCTAAGAAGCACAAATGTACATTGCATTTACAAAGTCTGTCTTAATTTCTTTGAACTATCTAAAGCTTTGTTGCAAAAAATCCCAGATATATGTCACTTTATTTTCATGTACTTCTTGCAATGTTGGTCATTCTGTAGCTGAAAAGTATCCTGAATTACTAGAAAGAATTACTAGAAAGAATTTCTCTTACCATAAATATATCAAAATCCCTCCAATTGATTTATTACTTCATAAGGCATTTGAGTTCTATTTGCTTGAGGTTATTTATTTGCTTGTTTTGTTCTTACTGAACATATTGTCAATATTTACTTCCTCTTCTGCAGCCAGGCTAATATCCCAATACTATTTGTTACCTTTTAGCTCAAATGGGAAGCATTTATTTTTCTAGCTCACCAAAACATCAACAGTTCTGAGAATACAATTCTCAGCTTGGCTACATTTGTAGTACTTTCAGTAGGTTGGTATGCAGAAACAGGTGAATAACTCAAGAGAAGGGAAAGAGAAATTATGGTTTGTGGTCTCATCTATCATGGTCACAAAGTCCTCAGATATTATGTGGATGTTCTCTATAAATCTTTAATTCTGTCAGAGACAGTAATGTATCAGTTATACCAAGAAGATCAGTGTTGCAGGCATATCTCTGGTTATGTGGACACTGAAAATCAGAGTAAAAATGCTCAGAAAATGAGCTTTTCTTGACAGAAAATATGTCCTATTCCATGAGTACCATGGTGCAGTGTTTGTGTGCTCCCAGTCATGTGCCTTGGATGAGACTACCCAGCTGCTCAATTCTTTCTGCCCTATCAGTCCATTTCACATCAGTGTTCATCTTTGTCTTAATATTTAATATTTTAATCTTTATTATTAATAAATTTGTTTTATTTTTGTCATTTCTTGGTGTTGGAAGAGACGTTGAGACATCAAGATAAGGGACTCATTATATTAGGCAATGAAAAACTCAACCAGTTTACCTCTGATTTTGAAGTAAGAGATTTCCCCAGGTGTACCATCAGACTCCTGGGCATAGGACACAGCCTCCCTTGCGCATTTCCCACAGCAAAATGTGTTACAGTTTTCTGGTGTTCATGGTGCTTTGAAGCATCCCTTGTATGTCAGATTTGGATGTGTCTATCTCTTAGAAGTACACAGTATGATGACAAAGATCAGTGGGACTGAGAAGAAGAGGTGACAGTGTCTAGGTAGACTGAGATTTATGAGATTAACGGATAGTTCAGAGCAGAAAAATAACACAGTGGTTGTTGCCATGACGTTCTCACCCAGAGCTATAAGGCAAGGAAAGAGAACACAAGATTAAAAAATGAAATATTTACCTTGTGTCCTTGTCACCCTGTATGAATGTTGGCTGCAGGCAGCAGAAAAGTGAGGACAAACCCAGTAGCCCACAAGCTGCCTCACACCTCAAGGCACACCCAAAATCAGTAGGCTTTGGGCTGAGCTGGCAAGGAAAAAATTACCTCTGGCTGGCCTCAGAAAAGCAAGGTCATAGGAACACTGTAATTACAGCACAGTTCAGAACTAGGTCTTTTACCATAACCTACTTTAATGTACCTCACATTGCATTACCTAAATGGTACTGTAAAAATGAAGATACCAGTAACAATAAAATGCTTCCTATCAGAAGCAATAGTACATAAAATGTCTTCCAAAAGTCTTATCGCCAGATAAATTTAAAAAAAATACACAATTGCAGAGGAGATTTACAGTAAATTCTGTTTATTCTCTTCAATTTACGAAATTAGTGAAATTAGAATATGTCAGAAGGCTGACATGAGATCAAATTAGCCTCAATTACAATTAGTTGTTTGAGGTTTTTAAGAAGGAAGCTATCAAAATGGCTGTTTTGTTTGTTTTGTTTGTTTGGTTGTTTTTTGTAGTATTACATTGCAATTTGAGAAGTGTGTATAATTTTAGAAAAAGTATTTGCCTGTATACCAGAATTTTACCATGAAAACAAGATCCTTTTACTTAACACTTTTCCTTTTCATCACAGGCATACTTTCTGCACAAAGCATTTCAGAGTCGTTGGACGGAAGAGCGATCCAGATGCTGTAAATCTATATTATCTAGAAACCTCCAGAGAGAAGTTTCATCATTTCATACCAAACTGCTAATTATCTGCAAGCCTGAGCGTGAAGCTAGCAATTGATCCATGTCTTGTATTTGACACCATGAGTGTCCTGATTTCACATTTCCCCATCCTAGACCAACATGCATTTCCTAAAAACCTGAGCTGGGACAGATGGATTTAGTGTGTGTATATGTGAGAGAATATTGACTACAAAGAAGTATTCTAAATATTGTTTGAAATTAATATTTCCTTCCCTAAGTCATAACAGTTTATTTTTCTCCTTCAAATGTAAAATTTTACAAGTCTTTGAAAAGAAAGACATAGAAACATTCTTCTTTTTTTAATGTGACATAGAATTTCTATATTTCAGAGACATTTTTGACACTTACATTTTGCAAATGATGCAGAAAAACCTTGTTTTTCACAAAACCAAATGCCCTTTCTTTACCAGAGCTGGAAACATCTGTGTATAGCATGTTGGAAGTCCTTGGTCACCATATGCTATGGTGGGGTTTAAACTCTGTCACAGAAACTTGTTTTAGAATTACCCTACTCACCATCGTGTTCAAATCTTTATGGGCAGCTACTTCAGAACCTTCGGTGGATATAAACAGACTATGGGTTGAGAGATTATCAGAAAAGCCTCCACACAGCCAACTCCCAGTTGTGATGTATAGGTGATAAAGCATAGAGCGTCCCTCCTGCAGCAGAACATGCCGCATGTGGAAGCAGTATATCTTTGTTTATTTTCAAAGACAAGGCTGGGAGCTGTTGCAGCCAAATAACTACACTGCTTTTAGTTAGAGCTGGTGACTATACCTGATACTTGCCTTCCCAACATGCATTAGGGTTATGTTGTACATCTCTGCAACTGGATTCATCAGTGAAGTTAGCATTTTGTTAAAATGGTTCTAACATGAGTGAGAAAGCTCCAGTGTGGATTTGCAATCATAACTAAATACATAAATCTGAATGTCAAAGGTTGAAAAAGTTTGTACATTTAAAGTGTAAGACATAGTTTGTCCTCTTTGAAAGAACGTTTCTCTGCCTCTCCATTAATTAATGCTTTCTGTTAGACTGTAGTCATCACAGCAAAACCCACAACATTTATCACTGAAAAGCCTAACTTTCTTTTCCTTTTCCCCACCAATGCTGTTCTGCTCTTTTCTCTCTGCAGAATGAGTACTTTGCAGAATAATCAGGCTTTAACAGAACTGAAACAGATCCTCTCCACATTATTCTGCCCTTCCCTCTCTCTAGGTCTTCAATGTTCATTCTGAGGTGGGTTTCAGCAAATCGCAGCCTTAACCCTTTTGCATGGTCCATTAGTGATGAATGCCTAGAAGTCACACAGGACAACATGAAGCCCAATTATTTCTTCATGTGACTTTCAGGAAGTCCTGTAGGGCTCCAGATAATTTATAGCTGACCAGTCTCTTATTTAACACCACCTCTACTTACAGAGACATTGGCTCAATTGATCACCAACCTAAAGAAGAAAAGCCCAACCTGACAGAGCTAACCAGAAAGAAAGCTTTCTCTGTTCCTTGGAACACCAGACATAAGGAAAGAATGGTCACTTGATTTCTATAGAAATATGTACATGAGCAAGTTCTATGGGGCCCTCGACAGATGTAAAGAAAATGCTGTCTGAAGTAGGAAATATTTGAAGGCTTCTAAAGGAATGTGTAGGGAATTTTTCATAGGTGATTATTTGCTTTGCTAAACTAAATGGCAATTAATATTCTCCAAGAATAACTTTTTTGCTAGTGTGTCACTACTGATTGGTTAATTTTGGAATTTGAATCAGTGTCTTACAGTAAAACCCCACAAGATACAAAAGGAAACAATCTAATTCTCTCTTTGGAAGTCTGGATGAAGAACAAGAAACAAAGAATGTTATTATGACTAAAGCATACTTTGAAATACAGAATTTGTCGTATTAACACATTAATTGAATAGTTAATTTCCTCACTTGAGTGTTAATGGACACATTTTTTTGTATCTGATCCTGATCTTGTTTCCATCACATTCCCAGGCAGAACTCCACTGGGGGACACCTGTGCTGCTTCCATGAGCAGCCAGGCTGCCAGAATCTGAGAAGTCCTGTGCATGCAAGAAAGCAGAGCGTGGCATAAGGGCAGCTGGTGGGCAGTAAATGACAAAGATCCAATGGTTCATTGTCTTGTACTCTCATATTCTTTTCTAAATTCCTTTGGTGATGGGATTTCCATAAGCAATTTGTGGATTTAGCATTTATGCATATACACAAGTACTGAGGGAGGGAAGGACAGGGCAGATGAATAAGTATGTGTGTTAGGAATTTTTCTCTTGCCTTTTTTGGCATCTGTCAGAAAGGTAATATAGAGTGAGCTATAACATTCAGCGAAGTGTTTTACATTTAGGCTGCAGAGAAAGTGAGCTTCTGGGTTGCAGTACACGGCTTATCAGTATGGTGGCTCACTAGCAGATGGACATTCAGGCCCCTACTGTTGCGTTTTTCTCAATCTGGAAATGAAACTCGAGATAATTTTAGTAAGGAGGTAATATAAAAGGGGATCTTTGTTTGAAGGCTTTTAGGAGCAGTAATGGAAATGTGTCCACAAAAGCCCACCCCCCTCAGGGGTGGGGACATTTTTATAGGTTTTAGGAAGTTCATGTAATTGATAAAAAGCACCAATTAGGAGGACGAGTGGTTATGCAAGTCAAGTTCTTTCTCTGGAGTCTCCCCTTCAGCACTAGTTGTAGTTTGTCCATGAAAGGTTTGTTGAAGAGTTGTTCTCGGCTTTGCTTCCCAGGAAGAACCAAAAAAGGATAGGGGCCTTGTACCTCCCAGGGCTTGGGAGCTCTGGGATTTATTTTGTCTTACTGCTTAGGGAAAGGCCATAGAAAAGTACTGGGAGAACTAGCTACTAATACAATAGGTGGCAGAGTTATAAATATATGTGTGATGAATACAGAGAACTTGTAAAAGAAAACTTATAAAAGGCAAACCCCAAACACCATCACCACTACAATGAGTGTTCAAAGGTCTTTAGAGAAAGTATCAATGTTCAAATATGTGTTTCTTTAATGCTGCACATCCTGATTCAAATATTGTGAGCTTGAACTCAGCTTGTTGGGGAAATGTACTTTTCTGTGATATTACTGCTGTTTCCTACATATTGGAATCAGGAAGCTGCCTTTGAAGGCTAATTCATGGGTAAAGTTCCCACAGTTAGGCGCCTCTCACCATAGAGAGGGTAGCCTGTATCTGATCAGACAGGTTATTTTACACATCATTCCCTTTGCATTTCACAACTTCCTAATTCAAGATTCAAAATCCCCAACTGTGCTGACATCGGTATCACAATTCATATACATATACTTCTGCCTCAGAGCTGAGACTTCTACCAGATGGCAACATAGAGGAGGCTTTAGAACACTAAAGTACTTTTAAGGCTGTACCTGGAGTGTTTTGGTCAAGGTCACTTGCAAGCTGCAGTGCCTGGAAAGCTGAAGACGTCCTAAGCTTGTGCTATAAATACAGGTACAAGCTTTCTCTAGGTAGGCGGTTTGATGAAAGGACTTTTACAGAGGTTTTTCTGTGGACCATTCTTGTGGTCAACAAGAAAACTTGACAAAAATGTCTTCACAGGAAGAAAAAGCTCAAAAAACTGAAGTGGTTAAGTAGAAAAGCAGCAAAGGGCATAAGCAGAAATACTTAGCAGATGTCAGAGATGCTCTTGTATCAGTTACTCTATAAGTAAAACATTTATGGTGTTTGAGCAACTCCCTTCCCAGGTGGGTAGGATTTAGATCCAAATTAATCACAAGGGAAAAAAAAAATTTAGGTTTCATAAATCTGCCTTGAATCTTCAGAATACATTCCCTATATTAGTAGTGGCTACGTTGTGAGAATGGTCTTATGACTTTGCTTTTTGTGTGCTTGCATCCAATAGATCAGAACAGTTGTACTGACTCCGGAGACAAACAGCTTTGACATCCAAAGCTTGGTTTTGACTGAAATTTCATCTCAATTTCAATATTCTTGACTTTTCTAGTTATTATATTTGCTGTTTCTGATTGAGTTGTTCTAATATTTTCATAAGGAAGAGCTCAAACAAGCAACACAGCATATGCAGCTCATGGTAACCCTCACAGTGAGCAGACTGAGATATTTTGGGGGTTGTACTCCATCTTTACCCTTGCCTTTCAATTCACAGACTGCTGGTTCACAGCTTGTTTTACCACTGGAGTCAGCCACTGGAGAGCTGGGGTGAGTGTGCCAGATTGCAGTGCTTGTTAGGGAGAGCCTCTACTGCAGCATCCCTTTCCCACAAAGGTCAGGGGCCACATTCTCCTGGTAGGAGACCTTCCAAGAGAGCTTGCTCTGTGGTCAGCAACAGGTGGAAAAGATTAACTCTTTGAGAGTCATGCCCCTTAGCCCATCAGGGGTCATGACATAGAAGGCCTTGCCTGTTGTCATCAGCGAGCAGTCAAGCTGCAGGACTGGATTTATTAGGTACATCACAAGGCACTCTGTGAAATAACATTTTCCTCTCTCTGTCTTTGTTTGGCAATTCCCTAGAGCTGATCCAGCCAAATGAATTAGAGAAGTGCAGTTAAACTGATTAGTAACTGAAAGCCCAGTAATTTGTTTATTTACTAGGGCTAAATTTATAGATCTATTTTCTTGAATTGTCTTTATTCTCATCATGGTAAATTTTAAAACTCTGGTACTCAAGTGGAATATACTAGCTGAATTTAAAAGGTGTTATAAATTCATGCATTCATTGTATGTGTTATAAATTTATTCCGATATTGGTCAGGATCATGATCTTGGAACATCAGACAAGTTTGCTTCCTTTCTGATTTCTAAAGACTGGCAGGGAGCCACAGAGTTTGGTGTCATTTTTGGTGGCTCAGCTTTGCAGCGTGACCTTGTAATTGAGGTCCTTCCCATTGGGAGCTTCAGCACAGCTCATCTGAAACGTGGTGCAATTCAGTGCAGGGTTACATTACCATCCTTAGGGGAGCTCTTACAGAACCACGCTGGAACCTTCCACACAGACTTAGCTCACTACCCTGCAATAACCTCCTGTCTGGGGAGAGAATACCTCATGCCTTGCTAAGCAAGCTAATTTCCTCTCCCTCATCAACATTTTATTCCACTTTTTTTTTCCACAGGGAGTAAAAAATGGGTGACTCAAGTGCAAACTCTATTGAAAACAAGGACAAAATTCTTGATTAAAAGCTGAGTTCAGAAGTGTTAGTATTTCACCCACGAAGCACAGGGATAAAGTTTGTACTGCTCAGATATCTCAATTCATGCTACACTTGAGTATTTCTTATTTGATAAGGCTTCTCTGAGGTGTGAGAACATCACAGGTGTGAAAACACCATGTAGTTAGTGTGTCTATAGGCCTTAAACATTTATCTCTGAAATATCAGTACTTCAAAACCACTGCATTTTGATTCTCAAGTCTTCACAGACTAAGTGGTATGTCTGTGCTGAGGTTTGTAGCATTATGGGTATGCTTCACTTTCTCTATAGTAATTTGCAAACAAATGTTTTACAAAAGCATAACTAAAACATAGCATATAAGGTATTATTTGGGAAAACATTTAATTAAAACAGAAAAACCCCTAATATGTACACTTTAAAGCACTGGTTAGAAAGGAGGCCCCCCTGACAATAGCTGTCTGTGCCATATTTCTATGAAGAGCGCAAGTGCCATGTTACTAAAAATGAAAAACAAAGCCATGGGAAAGCATTATTTCAACTGTCATCACTTTGTTCATATTAGAGTAATATGTGCATAGTTACAACTATTGCTTAGTTTCCTTATTGTTTGTTTAGATCTTTTATATAGCAACAATGTAGTGAAAAATAATACGAAAAATAAGGAAAAGGTTTTTGACGCAGACCCAGATATGAATACCTTGACTTTAGATTATGATTATATCCATATGATTTCCTTCTTCTAGGCAGAAGAATTCAGATTCTCTAAGCATACACTGAAACAATTTAGTCTTGGCTTTTAGCACGTGCTATTGGAATGCAGGTGTTGCCATAAGACATCATAATGCAATGAGATTTGAAACCCTCCCTTTTAATTGTTGACTGTTAACACATTTTCTTATTCCATTCTGCTGATATTACAGATAAAGAGTGTGGTCATTGTAATGTAAGTTCAGATGCAAATGGAAAGACTTGTTATGGAGAGAAATTTTAAGTACAAAATTTAGGCATGGCTATATCTAGAGTTTTTGAGAACACAAGACCAGGATGCCAAGAAGATGAGGTTGAAATTTATAGAGTTTATAAATCTATGTCTATTTCATAGTTCCTGGAGCCATGGTATTGCACCAAATTATTCTTTCAAAAAAAACCAACCAACAACCCAAAACAACAACAACCAAACAACAACATCAAAAACCAACCAAACAAAAAAAGAAAACAAAACACAGCTCCCCCAACAAATAAACTCTCTAAGATTTTCAAGGAGGCTTGAAAGTATGATACAAAGATTTCTGGGCTGCCTTGGAAATCCTGGAAATAGCTCCATGAATTTCTGGGATATGTTTATCGATACTATGTCCTTATGAATGCTCAGTAGCCTTTTAATTTATTTCTAACTGACCTGGATCAAAATAATGATTGTTCTATCAATTTACTAGTTTGGATGACTGAATGTTACTGCATGGAAATCTTACCTGCCATTATTTAATTTACTAGTAGAGCACTGGTACCTAAGATATTTGCTGTCCAACACCACTCCACAGAAAATTTTCTGTCTGAAAATTTTGTGGGTCATTGGTGGACACAGCACAATGTCCCATTATTGAAAATATTTTTTAGGAAACTGATAGAGAGCTTGTCTGTGGCCATAGCAATTCCTGAAAGAAGGAAAGTAGGGGAGTTTTAATTCTGACTGCAAAGTGTGGGTCCAGATCACACACCTTTTGAGTGTTGTTCAAACACTGTTTCCTCTTACAATATAAAACTGCAAATTTTCATCTGTCATTAGGGGATATTCTTAAAGGAATAGATGCACTACTCAGAAAAATTGTGCAGGGACATGGATCACAGAATCACAGAACCACTAGGTTGGAAGAGACCTTTAAGATCATCAAGTCCAACCCATGCTCTACACCTCAAGTGGAGCATGGCACCGAGTGCCACATCCAGTCTTTTTTTAAAATACATCCAGGGATGGTGACTCCACCACCTCCCTGAGCAGACAATTCCAGTACTTTACCACCCTTTCTGTAAAAATCTTTTTCCTAACATCCAGCCTAAATTTCCCTTGCTACAGCTGTGTCCTCTGGCTCTGTCAGTTGCTGAACAGAAATAGCAAGGCAGTTGTGACTCCTGCTACCCTGTCAGATGGATCTGTCCTACCTTGAAGGTGTCGCCTGCTAGCTGAGGTAACAGTGAGGTTATGACTTGCACTTGGTCATTATTAGGAGTACCATAATAATTAGAAGGGAAAGAAGGTATCACAGAGAAAATTGTATGTGATTTTTCAAATTGCTTTGTTTTGCACCAGAAAGAAAAAAAAGCCTAAAAAAATTTGGGGGTTTAGTTCTTTTTTTCATGAAAATAGAAGACAGCAAAGTGGAAGGAGAACTTTGGTGATCCTTATGGGCCCCTTCTTATTCAGGATATTCAATGATTCTATCCTATGAACTTCCCATGAACAGCACAGGATGTGATGCATCTCCTCATGATAAGTATGTGAAACTTGACTTAGATGAGGGTAAATTCTCTGATGCGAACAAGACAAAGGAGAAATCTATTCCTTTACATATCCCTGGAAATTTATTTTGGAAAACTAATTGTTAATTCTTTAGCAGCTTCTACCAAGATGTGTAGGATAGTGCCCTATTTTAAATTTTTTTTTTTCATCCAAGTTGTTCAGCAAGTTTCACAGGAAAGAGTCTAAATGGATTTCTAAGAGCAAAAGAGAAGAATTAGCTAGCTGAAAAAAATACTAATAAACATAAAAACTAGAAATTGAAATATGGAGACAGTCACACTTGTTGGCAGAGTTCCTTCCTGAATTCATATTTAAGTTAGCTTAGACTTCTGTGATCTTCTCTCTAGGAGCAGTTATATAATTTTCCTAAAATGTGTTATTTCTTACCTAGCAACATGGCTGAAGTTATTTCAGACTCTGTTTTTACTGTCTTAAGAGCTACTCTGTCCTTTCTTTGATAGAGTTGTGTCTCTCATCTCTTCATTTAGAAGGTTGTCAGAAAGGCATTTTAAGCAGAACATAGCCTGGACCCTGTCAGAGCTCTAGTGACTCTCCCTTTCCTGCTGGTTATTTTCTTCTCATGACTATTCTATTTTCCCCTTATCTGTCAAACTGTGATTCTAATGCAACACTTGCTGGACTTTCAAACAAGAGCTCTGCAAGCATCATACACAAAGACAGAAATTCCTATGATGCTGCTTATAGTGGGAGACAGAGGGATGTGGCAGCTCCTGCAACTTGGACTGCCCCAGACATTTCTGAAGATCTAAGTGTTAATATTGTTTGGTGAAGTAAATAATTAATTTTGAATTTCTGTGCTTGACTCAGAGCTAGATGACTCCTCTGAAAAATTTTCTGGTGGCTTTACAACCTGGATCAAATTGTACAGATCCATGAACTAGCAACAATCTACACTGACTTTGGTGCCACTCCAAAAAGCAAAGAAGGTGCTTCCATCTGTGATCCTATTGCAAGATCCAAGTTCATATTAGAATTAATCACTCAGATTGACACATGAAACATCAGCAAGTATTCTGAATGGATCTGATTTTTACTTATAGTGTGCAAAACATTTCAGAAAAAAAATTCTGATTGAAATTGATGCTATGATGATAGCAATCACAAATTCATTAGAGGAAGCATACAGGAAGGAAGAGAGAAAGAAATAATGATAGAAAGTAAAAGACAAGTGTTTCAAAAAATCTATCTAAAGATGACAGTTTGTCTTCTGAAAACTAGTATTTTCTCCTTGTTATTATTTTGCTGTTGTTATATTTGATTAATTATTTACTCTGCAGTATATTTGTGCACACATTTTTCAAAAGTGAGGTATTATTTACCCAGTAAGTACTATGTAAATCAACTTGCAAGAACTGTTAAATATTTATAGTCTGTCTGGAAGGTTAGAAGTGCAAGTTGTAGGGATTGCAACTGCATGCTGATAACAACAGTAATACCAAAAACATAAACATTGCAGAGGTCAAAAACATTTACTGTTTTCAAAATTTCTTTCTTTTCCCAAATCCCAAGATTTGAAAAAATACATTCTTTTAAAATATATTTGTTACATTCCATTGGCCTAGTAAATTGCGGCTTGCCTCTCACAAAGCTTTCATGCCTGAGATTTGGTCTGAATTCTTTAGCACTTCAAAGCATGACTGAAGAAGAGTGTGTCAGTAATTTACTCTCTCTTTGCATCTGTCACCTTGATTTTCTTCACCATAAAGCTTTAAATCTTGGACCTGGAAAAGGTGGAGCAAAATGCTGGTGCAACTCTCTCCTCTTCCTGGTATCCTTGCAGAAAAGAGGGTGAATGTAAAACTCTGAGCATACAACCTTCCTAAATAAGGACTGGTTTTTGTTTCAACATAGCTCTTTCAAGAGTTAGCAGATGTTTCAAATTGGATCTTCTAAAATGCTGATAACTGTGCATATCTCAGACTACAATCCTTTCCAGAAGTCACTTTACTTCTGAAATATTTATAAGAAGACCATATGTTATATTTGTTCTTTGAGTTGGGGGACAAGGAACACAGCAATACATCAATTTATAGCTGATTTTCATTTGCTTTTATTATTGTTCACTCAATAATCACTTTCCATGAAAACTGTGTCATTTTTCCCTTTCTGGACTAAAATTTTGTCCTTGCATTATCAATTTGAGCAGCTACGGAATCTGTTCCCATTCATAATCTCAAAAATAATAACAGTAAGGAAACACACATGTAAACATGAGTAAGTTACATAAATCTTTACATATTTATCCTTCCTTCTGTAATTTACAGCTGTTTGCCTTCCTGCTGCTCGATTGTACCCATGTTTTGTGCTTAAACTGAGAAACTGAAGAGAAGAATAGGCTGTCACTTCATCAGATTGGAGGCAATGCTTGCTTAATTACTTGAGAGGTGTTGCTGTCTTTCTTGAGTCCCCTTTTATGTCAGGAAGCCAAGTAAAATGATGCTAAATTAAGTTTCCCAAGGGGAGAACTATGAAGATTCTGCCAAGGCAGGCTTACATCACTCTCTGCATACCAGAACTGCACACACATGATGGACTCTCCTAACGCAAGCCCTGAGAACAGGGACCTCTATGTTTGTGGTGAGCTTCAGACAAAGAGCGTTGGCTGAGACCTGGCCAATGTGACACTTCATAATAAACAGGGAGAGGCCAATTAGGCCCATATGCCTGAGATTCCTTTCATCTAACTTCTGTCAGATAAAAGGGCTGCTTTGTCAAGCAAAGCTCCTTTTCTAGTCAGTGAGAAGAGATAAGCATCTCCAAAGGCAAACTGCTCAACATATTTTACACACCTAATGTGGTGATCTGAGATGGGACATCATCTCTCCCTGATTCCTCAAGAAGGAGCTTTGACAGTTAGATAGGCCACACTCCCAGGTGTGGTAAGAATAAAAATTTGATCCCAGCCAGTCAGAAATAAGGACAAAATGTAAAGGCAGGTATTCTGAGAAAATACCTATGGCTTAAATTGTATATTACATAGCACGCCATGCACTGATGGATGCAGGATAAAGATCAGACTGAATGGCCAACCTGGATGCTGTTTGTACTGCCAGTGTAGCACTGTCTGGCCTCAATTATTATGGATATACATTTTTATAAATAATGGACTAACAGCTGACTCCTTTATCTTGTGTATAAAATGTCTTTATGTACCTTTTTGAAGAATGTGTCGCACCACACTCCTTTGTAGTAGATCCTTCACACATTAGTTTTTATAAGATAGTGGCATCATCAGGAAGGTGTGTTTCTTATCTCTCAGGAGGTTTTGTCTTGATATGGTGATACATTCAGGACACCAATTCAACATGCACATGTCTCTTAGGAAAAAGTTTCTGTTCAGAGTCAAGATGGAACCAAAGTGATATCATACCATATTTCATGTTATCAACTATGAAAGAAAGGATTTAAACACTGGATCTGTTTCTAAGGCATTCAATTTGAGGAAAAGAATTAGCATTGCAAAGAGAAAAGGGAGAATAGTGACTTTTTTCTTCTGCATTCATTGTCTTGAATCAGCCTATTGTCTGGGGCTGTACGTGTGTGGGAGTGCAATTCACTGGTGGTTGAATTCAACTCTCAGTTCTTTCAGCTGTGTTTTCAGCCTCTGATTTCCTATGTTTCTCTCTGTAGTTTTAATAATGAGGGAGATTTTAGGACAATATGTTCTACATTTTCTGCATTATTGAGCTTTCTTCATGGCCTCTCCAGAACAACAAAACAAGATTGAAGCTTCAACAGTGTAAAACCAACACTAATAGATTATGTGGCAGTACCAAAAAATCCAAGAGACTCTTGGGAATAGATTGTATTCCGTACCTATATAATGAAAAATGTGGTATTCATGTAGTCATACAATTTGCAATCATTGAGGTACTTGTTTTAATCATATCCCCACCTAGTTAATTTTCAGTCCTGGAGTCAATTCTCTGGCCTTTTGTCTCTAACTATTGGAGCTGCTGGCACTGACATGAGGCTGGTCTCTTCCCTACTTTGAATGTGCACATGTAGATTTCCCTGCACACAGGTATGTATTTATGTGCACAAATCCTTGAATACATGTAGAAGCCCACAGTTGGTAGGTCACACCTTGTGACATACACCTAACAGATTAATTCAATAGTTACCTGTGTTATAGGATTGAAGGAGAGGGAAATGGCAGCTAAAGGCAGTGGTGACAAGAACACTATACAGAACTAGGAAAATCTGATAAAACCTGACAAGACAAGCAACAAGCCTTTAAACCATGAGAATAATTAATTATTAGGCTATTTACTAAGAAATGTGTTAAATTTCTCACTTCACTAGAATGCCTTGTTAGTAAAGGTTCCAGTGATTGCTGATCTTAAAGTCTATTAATTTAAACAACAGACTTCAAATTAAATCGTTTAGGAAAATAAAGAATATTTTGTTCAAATTAAATTCAAGTGAAGAGATGCAGTGGTGCAGCCTGATAGCTGAGCAATTGTCAGTAAAAATTAACTAGAAAGACAACAGGTAAATACATCAGTATACTGTGGAAAGTAATCTGAGGATTTTCCTCCTTCATTGAAAGCAAAGGTGCTATTGCTGTGTTCCCTTATTTTACATTGGCTTGCCTTCACATGGCTTATGTAGTACAAAATTAGAATTTCCTGATGGGAATAGCTTAATATAAATGGCAGAAAGTGGAAAGCAGATGGAAAGAATAAGGACTTTTCCCACAAGCATTTGTAGAAACATGAATTTATAAGGCAAATAGTCCGCAAGGGCTAAATTATGATCAAATGCAGGGAAACTAGATGTACTTTCTGCTTCTGATATGCACTGAAAAGAAAATGAGCCTTGGTTTTTGCATAAAACATATAAAATATGTTCTGTTCTCTTTTCCATGCCCTTACTTTCAGCCAGATATCTTTAAATGTCGTATTAGATGATTCTGAAAAAGGAAAATAATTTAACATGGCATAAAACTCTGGAGAGATGATTTCAAAGGGGTCAGTAATAAATAATGCATCGTATCAATAGCTGTTATTTTAAAAATGATTCATTGATTTTAACTGGAATATACATCTAAACTAAAGATATTGTCTAGCCTATCCAGTTCCTGTCTCCTTCTCATTCAAGTTTCACATATTCTGGGAACTATAGCGTAGCATATTAAGATTATGTAGCTATGTTTATGAAAAATCTTCTAACATCTTATAAATAAAGTCCCAAATCCCGTATGTAAGCCAGCGAGCATCTTCTGATGTTCAAGAACTTAAGTGATTTTCTAGATATATCGTAAATTAACTTCTCCCTGCACTTTGCTGGGAGGTACATCAGAGTGATGTGTGCCTTGAGAAAGGCTGCTCACATGGCTGTAACAATAGATATAATATCTGTTACCCTGATATGTCCAGAAGGAGGTTTGCCAGGACTGTCCTGCATTAATGGCACTGTAGACATCTCTACACTCTAATAAATCAATGATCAGCAAAGAGGTAAATCATATGCTGGAAATCCTCAGGCCACAGAGATTTATCTAAACAGACAAAAATGTGTGTAAGATGTATGTATGCAAATCACATAACTTCTAAGGAAACAGTGCTTTCAGTATTGATGAGTAAGTGATTTGTTAGTTGGTGTAAAGATTGTTTAAGAAAAGGGATTATTCCTAGTAACAGTGACTCAGTAATGCCAAACTGAAATCAGGCCTAGCAAGTCTGTTTTTTGTTAGTTAAACTATTATTAATCTACTGTTATAATTTCTGATTTCTTCTTAAGCATTCAATCTCAATGTGTGCCCTTGTTACAAGTTTATTTTAACTTCACATGGGCTCTCTTCTATCTAAGAGTCTTTACACTGTGGTTTTCAGAAGGGAACATGGCCAACCACCTTTCTACCATCAGTTTGTACACATCTTTGAAATGAATATCTCCCCCCCAAAAAAAACCCACAAAATGAAGTATCTGTTTCTATAAGAAGATTGATACTGCATGGGACTCAAATGATGCCTGTGCCAAGGCTAGACCTTGAACAAAATTACTTTTGGACCATGCAGAAGGCATACCTGTAGGATGGGCTGTGTAGGTGGGAGACAGTCCTGTTACTGGGAGAGCACAACAGTTACCCCACAGGAGAGGAGTGACAGCTGTAACAAATCTGAGATCAGGATGTATCCCTGATAGACACCATGTAAAACTACACGGAGGAGCTCAGCAGGCATTTTTGCAAGTCAGTAAAATGCTGAAGAATAAGGAATATGGAGGCTAAGGACTTTAGAGGCTTTAGTCTTGTGGCATGAACAGAACTGTAGCAAGAGAAATTTATATTCAGTTCCTGCTCCATTTGTGGGCAGCATTATTTGGCTGAAAGTAAGCTCTCAAACTTACATTATGCAGTGTTCTCCAGCTATCAAAAAGAGATGGGACAACTTAATGCTGTGAGACTTTCTAAAACTAAATTTATTACTGAAATGTTCTGTTTTCAGATGTGGCAGCTATAGGATCATGTAAATAGCTTTTATTATAGGGGAGAAAATATAAGAATAAACTAAAAAATTTATCACTTTTAGTTCCCTGCTTCTCAAAGCACGAGCAATGAACCTATCAAATGAACAAATGCCTCTTTCATTTGTCTTCTTTTGGAAGTGGAAAATGAAATCTCAGTCACAAAATATTCTGAAAGTGGTTTATTTTTTCCCTAATTGATTTAAAACACTCACTTTCTAAATCTGAAAAGTTGCAAACAACAGCCACACTCTGATTTTCTTGAAAGAATTCTGCACCATATGTAAGCTGTTAGGCATCTGTTTTGTCCTTGTGTACATGTCAAATCATACTCCAGTTCAGTCTTGATTGTCCTATTGTGGATCAAAGCCATGCTTTGCAAAAACACACCATGCTGAAGCTATGCTCACTTACAGCCTCACTGCTAATGCCACCAAAATAAATTTTATCAACTTCCTTGCTTCAGCAAACAGCTGACATTTCTTTTGGCTAAATGAACCACAAAACTCCTGATCTGACGTCAACGGGCTGACAACGGCTTTGTACCAGATGAAAATGTTTGTGGCTCAAGTGGGTGCTGTGCACCAAACCACATGTACCACTGCTCTTCTGAATGGCAACAGAAGCTTTCACAGTGTCAATACTTTTCTAGGGCTTTTTATTCACACAAAAATTTGGAGCTAGGCTCTTTTGATTTTGAAATAAATGGAGTTTTAAAATATCAGTGTCTAACATGTTGCATATTTGGTGTGCTGGACCCAGGGAGGCTTTTTCGTGGAAATTAAGACCACCTGATTACACTTTTCTGATAAATTTATTTGCCAAGAGCTTTCATAGCTTTCTGTAATTAAATAAATAGAAGTGAATTACTTAATTTTCATTTTCTTTCCTTAATGAAATATCAGTTGTGATTTTTGCCTTGTTTGGACTATTTTTCTTCCATGAAAACAGTAGAATATTTCTATTCTGCTAAACCACCGAGCAAGCTTTCATTTCAAGAAAGATCATTTTATCATCTGCCATCCTTCAGGTAGCAAAAATGTAAAAGGTTTTTTTAGTAATGGAGAGTACATGCTTCTGCCTGAAAACTAAGACTTTTTTAAAAATATCTTTAAACAAATTTGTAATTTTTATTAATAATTGAATTCTTATACAGGTCAAAGGAATTCTAGAAAAAAAAAAAGAGGGACATTATTTTAACTGGAAGGTCAATATCTAAGTGTGCTTGAAAGAACATTTCGAAGTTACTGAGTTTCCTGCGTCTGACTTAAGTTCCGACTTAGTTGTGATTCCATCAGAGCTTTCTTTGCACTCCTCGTTGATCACCAAGGCTTGATGCACTGGTCAAACTTCAATTTCCTCTGTCATCATTGCAGATACACTGCACAATGAGCTCTTCATGAGGTTGCACAACATAATTTCCATATCATGGGACCCAGCACTCTCTAGTGTTTTGTTGCTCCTACTGTTTCATCCAATGCAGCTACACAGCATTTCCCACAAATTTACTCAGACGTCATCATAAATTTCTTACTCATGATTGCTTTCATCTGAATAATGGACCTTGTTATAGCTCTTTGTAAGCAATATTGAACTCTCAGGAATATATACTGCCCACCAGGAAACTACCTAAATAATGTTGCAACCAACATCTCTGCAGGACATTTATCTGTTCTCAATAAGAAACAGGAGCAATAGCTGCACAATGCAAGTTCTGCAGATTTAATTGATAGATACATTTGTGTCAAGATCTTCCTCTTTTCTGAAAACTTAGGAAATCATCAACAGTCTTTTTCATTCGCAATCCTGGCAAAGTTCAGATTAGTTTAAGGTCTTTTTCTGGTCTGGGCATCTATATCTGTAAGAAAGTTTCATCTGTGCATTTGGCCAAAAGTAATCTGCAGCTTAAAAATGTAGAACAATTAAAAATATAGTGTGTGGCCACGACTAGCCTTAGGATGCTGAAAATCATAAAACTAGACTAAGCCACAAAGTCACAGAGGTATTTCTCTATAGGTATTGGCGGTAAGTAGGAGCTGTCTTATGGTTTTGTAGCAAGGATTACAGATAAAACATCCATAAACTGACAGAGTTGTTTCAGGACTGATAGCTGTCCACTTTTTAATGATTCACGTAATTTAATTTTAATACATTTTTAAATAGTCCTTTGCCACTTCTCCCTTGATAGAAATAAAGAACAGAAAATGGGTGTGGCAAACATAAACATTTCTCTGCCCTCTAAGCTGCATTGCATGGGACCCTCAATCATATATGACTTCATATCTTGGGTCATTCTCAATTCCAGAGCCTTTGAGGGGTTAAGGATTGCAGTCCAAAACGCAGCTGTGGGGATTTTTACTGAGCATTGCCTTCCTGTCTAGATATAAAATGTTGCATTTAATAATTCTTCTTCCCACTCTTTGGAAAATTCTCATATTAGTTTTTAATTATTATTTTTGACGCTATTCAAGCAAAAATTACCTCAGGTTTTCAGAGAATGAAGCAAATACCCAAGTACACCATATGTGTGCTTGGCCACCAATTAATGACATAGCTGTATAATGGCATAGCTGCATAAACAGTACAGAGGGAGGAGGTCAGTCTGAGAACAAAAAAATTATCTAAAGGCTACGATCTTGTTTATGAGCAGATTGATTCATGTAAATTCACTCCAAGTTGAGAATTGTTTAAGGATTCTGTTATGCAAACAAATCTGCTATACACATTGTTTGCAAGATATCAGAGTAAGTACTGAATCTCCATCCTCCATGGCTGGCTATGTAAAGCATGGCTTTGATCATTGGTTAGTAGATTTAGGCTGCAGAAGTTAGTTTTACTTGAATATCAAGAGACTTTATGATTTCACTGCAAAATAAAATTTTATATATGAACAAACCACTGCAACAAGCCCTAAATATTCATGAATATTAATGAACAATATTAATATTAAACATAGATTTCCTGCTTTAAGATTGCATTTTAAATGTAATTGAAATGTAGTTCTATGGGATTCTGATAATGTTCTATTTTTATTTAATGAGGGTTCCATATATCTACCATCAGTATAGTATTTACCTGTCTTACTGAGCAGATTTTAGCTGTACTCAGAATTTGCAGTATACTGCAGGCATATACATCATGACTGCTTTTGGTCCTGTCATTTTTTGGGTCTCATAATTTTATATGGTTAGCAACAAGTCATGACAAGATTCAGTTACATGAAGAAAATTCCCCAGCTGAAAACTTGACCTGTTGGGCAAATGAAATATAAGCAGAAGTTGCAATAAGGACATGATTTATAGGTCTAGGACAGCTATTGAATGTTAAAATTTAAGCCTCAATTGCTCATTCATGTGGTAAGAAGTGAACACAGATAATTCAAATATTGTCTAAATCGATATAAAATACTGATGACATTGCTCGAGTAGCTGCTTAGCATTTGCTTCTGAAATCAAGACCATTTATAGCAGCATCAAATCAAAGGATTTACTCCATCCAAAGTAGCTGAAGTAGGTGCCCAGAATTCCTTCTATGTACATAGCAATGCCCTGTTCCACTGGCAAAATAACCCAGTTGGTTCATGGAAAATGTCATGCAAGTAGGAGTGTACAAATGCACTGAAAGGTGAAGGGCATCACAGACTGTTATTATAAATACCTGCTGCTGTGTCTTGCAGATAAACCGTGCTGTGCCAGGCTGACTGGCAATGCTTTTATTTTGTAGTGACTGTATTTAATTTTATGTAAGAGAAGACAGCAGCAGCAGATATTCACTCAGGGAATGACTGGGCAGATAGTGAAGGCTAGAGAGCATTAGCAATGCTAAGAAGTCTCAAACAGTCCTTAGAGGAATGGGAGTTTCATAACAGAGTCTGACTGTGTCTCAAATATCATGCTGACGTTTGTCAGCAATGAATTTCCCACACTGTGGGAGTTTTAAAGAATGACTTATTGGCTTATTGGCCTACTCAACCCATGCATGCAAATCCAAAGAGACAGATTCACTACATTTTTGCATGTCCTTAATATTCCAAAGCCTTACTATTCAAGTATTGCTCACATGTTGGTGAGCATACAAATGTGAGAGTGTGGGGAAGGACTGGGAGCACAATCAAAACAAAAATTACAAGACAGGTCATTGTAGTCAAGTGTGTTATGAGGCAGCACAGAATAAATAAGTCATTCAGAGCACAGTGTCTCATTTTGGAAATTAGGGCATTTTAAAGGATCAAGTATTTTGTAGTTGTGAGTTACTTGACTGAGATTTTCATTCTGTAATTTTTAAGCAGTGTCAGAAAGAGCAGCTAAAGCTGCTTGCTTTGCCACACTTAATCTTGAATTGACAAGTAATTTTAGTGTTAGAGAGTCCTTCAAATATTTCCTTTATGAAAAATACCATTCCCTGTTCAGGGTGGATTATCCTGGCCTAGTGACCTGTCCTCTGGAATATCATCCCAGGATGTCTCTGGGCACAGCCCTCAGCTCCCAGCAGCACTGCAGCCCATGGAGTGCATGCCGAGTTCAGGGACCGTCAGCTATCGAAGGTGATTGATCTCAGGGACAGCTCAAAGCTGTCAGGCAGCTGTCACAGGGCTGGGCTCTGTCCAGCCCACTCAGCCTTTCCCTCCCCCCAAGCAATTCTTTGGGCTTCTGGTTAAAAATGCCCACTCATGGAAGACAACACCCTTGGTCAATAGGGATTATTAAAGCTTTCTCAGGACAGCTGAATGAAGCCCAGGTTTTTTTGATCTGGACTGTATTAAATGTTTCTATCAAAATGCACTTTTCATTGAAAGTGATCTATTTTCTAATAATACTTTAAGTACACTAAATGAAAATTTAAACCCACTTCACTATATAGATGAATATGTAGTAGTTTTTTCATTGTTTCCCACTTTTTTTTACTTTGTCCCAACCTTTCCAAGTTTTTCCAGATTAAAAGATACATAATGTGAAAGGAAAGAGTAAAAATTAGAATGGAAAGAGCTAAAACAAAAAATCTACAGATATGTACTTCTAACATAAAAAACTTCAAAATTCTTTCAGTGATCTGAATAAAAGGAAAAGAGGCATTGTATAACATAGTATCTATACTTCCACATGTAATATTTTACATTTTAAATAATTTTTTCATCTGTTTGGAGAAGCCATTAAACTTTGGAAAAGAACTGTACAAATACTTGAAAATTACATCCCTGATGAATTAGTCTTCAAGGCAGCCAAGCATTTGTCATCTATGTGTAGGTCTGTTACACAGAAATAAAAGTACTCACTAGGGGAATTCAGGTGGACTTATTTTTCCTTTTTTTTCAGGCAAGTTTGCTGCTGCTTGGGTGTTAAGTATTTTCAGAGTTCTGCAAACTTGCAAATGAGTGTAGGAAGCACACACTGAAGGGCTTCCAGGGCAGAGGGGGAGCATCAGGGAAAGATGAACAGGTCACAGACAGCTTGAAAGATGAAAGAAAGATAGCAACATGTGTATGGCTCTCCTGGATACTTCCAAGCAGATAAAGAACAAAGCAAAACATAAATCAGTGACAATCAGGTACACGGGTTTCACTGTCCACTCCTAGAACCGGGATTCTCAAGGATGGACGTGTCTCAATATTTGTGTTGCCAGTGCACAGAAATCCCCTGCTGTTTGGTAATGCTGCTTTGCTGCTGATGCCAGCACCATTTTTCTTCATTTGAGGTATTGAGGGTTAACATTAGGTGAGATTTTTCAACCTAGTTAACCATGTGTTGTGAGGCTGGTTGACCTTTGACTGCTAAGTGCTGACAGGGTCCTGTGAACCCTAGAAATGATAGCAAGATCTACTGGTGAGGTGCAAGCAGATAAAGAACAAAGTAGCACTTAAATCAGCAGAAGCCAATTAGGGCACTCCCACTTCAAAAAATTTGCAAGGAGGAGAGGAAAAGACATGAACCATGATTATTATGCACATTGGAAATCTGTCACAGTCATAAATTTGAAATAAATTGCTACAGGAACTGGGCAACTTGTTAGTAAATGCTCCAGAACTGGGGACTAGGACTAGCAAAACTGTATATCAGAGTTAATGTTTTGTCAGGGTAAATGCAGAGACCTGTTCTTGCCACATTTGCATTATATTTTATTTTATTTTGGCATTCCATTTCTAGTGCAAGTAAGCGTCTCCTGGTTTTTTTTTTTTTTTTTTTTTTTTTTTTGTAAGATAGGATACTGGGAAGAACTCCAAATAAATAGCATAGAAAAAATGGCAGAAATCTTGAACTGACTTATCTCTTTTCCAATTTGAACAGGAGTCCTATACTAGTAATGAGGACTAAGAAATCCTGGAAGACAGCCTTGAGCCTGAGAAATGGCTGCAGGCTTCTTGAGCTGCTACAAAAGTTTGTATGCAGAATTAATGGTTAAGTTTCAGGTACCTGGGCACCTTGTGATCCATTAATTTAAAGAAACAGTAATCAGTTACTATTACATAGTTGTTTCTTGATCCCCCACACTAGAGATAAAATCATTACATAGAAAAATAGTTATTTCTGTCATTTTATAGATGGCAAAACCAAATATGGGAATGCTTTGATGCATTGATAGGAGTCACCAAGAGTATAACCCAAGGCCCCCAATAAAAATACCAACACACTGCTAAAAGTCAGTGTAAGCCTGAAGAATGGGCAAGAAGAAACAATATGTTGAAAACTGCCCTGTTCTTATTGCAGGGAAGATTTTAATTTCTTCTAAAACTCTGATAGGGTCACAATGACTGACTCAGGATCTTAAGACAGAATTTTCAAAGCTTCTGGGTGACATCAAGGAGCCCATTACCATCAACACCCAATGAAACACAGTTATTCTATTACCTTGTTCCTGTAGAAAATGCTGTTTTCTCTCAAGGCTGTTCCAGCCCTTGTTGGATCATTCACCTGACTGATCTCCAGGAAAGAAAATTACAAAAATGTTTGGGCAACTCAGGGTCACTGTTTCCAAAGCAAATTGTTTGTTCTTGCCTGATGCTGTTTTTTGTTTTGGATTTTGCCTGGAATAAATAATTAGGACCTCTGAATACAGTTATTTTGTGTATTGGTTCTAAGAACTCCTTATAAAATACAAAATTCTTGTGAACAAAAGGTGAATGTATTTTTCTTGACAAAACAAATCCAAAGGTAATGGGGACATTTTCTGATTGTGCAGTCACACAGGTATTCCACTTCTTTTGAGAATCTAAATGAGTCTATTTTTTTCAAATTTTCTTCTTCTTACCTTTTCTTCATATATTCTTCAACTGTGCTGCATCTGAAAGGTGTGATATCTACATGGAAGACTTATTCATTCACCAGATTTTGAAAGTAGAAGTTCCAGCCCCAAAACACCAGAAACTGTGTATAATTAATACAAGCAATAATTTTCATCACTACATTCTGTGCATTTTTGTGATATTTTTATTACTAGTTTAGGAGTAATTGGGAAAATATATAGGGGACATATATATTTTTCCACAAGTGGTTTTGGCAGTGGATGTGTTTTTGTTCTACAGACTGAGACAAGGAACCTGAGAGAAGTTGAGTTAGTTCATTGATCAAAATATTCATTTCTGAAAAGTCCCTAATATCATAAAATTTTACATGGGGAAGAGTATGTAAATCAGACAATCACCTTCTGTTGTCTCACTCTGTGTATAAAGATTATTATTAACAGAATAAAAAAGTTAGGACATGCAAGATACTGAGGTAATACTAAGAATCTGCTTATTTCCCTGTCTTCCATAACTTTCTGCCTCTGTTGAATTATGGCATGTTGTGTTTCCCACCACCTGTCAACAGCTATTGAATGTGCCACCCAAATGTTGATTCATCAGTGTTTTCAGTAATACTGCTGCTGCAAGATAGAAGAAGGGTTGTTGAGAAAGTTGGTTGTTGGAAATAAAAGCAGACTAGTTGAAAGAAGCTTTTCTTGTTTTAATTATACTCCAAGTCTTCCTTTCCTTCACTGAAAAAAAATTAACCTGCTTCTGGCTGAAGCTGCAAGCACAAGCATGAAATCCAAACTTTCTAGAGTAAGACATTTCATATTGATTTCTTTTTAGCAGGGAAATGTTATGTGATGGGAAGCTAGTAACACATTTGATGTGTTAGTTTCCATTGTAGCACCTAGTAGGAGCTTCACTGATGGGCTGGAAGGCACTGGTTACTAGCTCAGTACTCGACACTGAACATGGCAAGAAACAGCTTGTGGTAAAGGAGACAGGGTAAGTTCAAAGATTATGGGTGCAGCCAGAAGAAATCAGCTGTGTCCTATAAAGTCAGAAAGCCATGTGTGAATGTGAGTGTTCCCCTCTGATAGACAGCTTGTTAAAGCCTCTCAAGGACCAAACATGTCTCAGTGTTTTCTGTGCACTGGTGTAGTTTCTCGTCTCCTTTGTCACGAGTGTCACAAGGACATGCTTTACACAGCTCACAACAGGGATCAGAATCCAGTGAGGTTCTGGGACATATGGGTGCTGTCTAATTTATACACAAACCACAAATATATCATCACTGCACAGGGTGCTGCTCACACTTACTCCTCCATATGAGTTGTGACTCCCCTACAACACTTTGAGCAAGGGCAATAACAGCCACCTCTTTCAATTTCCTTGCACTCCCATATCTACTCCTCTTCCTCTGACCATTTTCAGGGTCAACTGTGTTATTTGTGCACAGCTCAAAGTATCAGTCTGTCCCTGAAGCTGCTCCACAGCCTGTGGGGTGTTGCTCAGGCTGTGTCTAAATGCTTTGGATTTGGCATTAAAGGGAGAAATCCTGTCTGGCTCTTTTTGGTCAGCAACAGCACTCCTAGCCAGCAGCTGACTCAGTACCTCCACTTCCAGGCTGTGAAGATGAGTCACTTACCCTGAGTCCAAAAGCACTTTTTAATAGTTTAGGTCCTGAGTACAGATCTTATCAAAACCATTACTCTTCTCAACTGTTCTACTCTTAAAAATACCATTCTTGTCTCAGAAACAAAAATTAAATGGGTATTGTTTTTACATTTCCCCATAAAATGGCATTTTTTTCACTAATGAAGAAATATTTCCAATTTTAGACTACTATGATTCCCATTGGGTGATCTGACAATATTTACAAAAATCCTTTACTCAAATGTGATATTGTTTGTAGCTAAGTGAAATAGCTTTTGATAAGAAAAAAAAGGTATGCATTATTATTAAAATTCTATTTTACACATGAATATGATTCAGATCACACAGATAAATGTTTAATGTTTTCATTCCTTATTCATGCAAAGTAAGGCAGGTAAAAATCCTTGGAAATACGTGCATTACACTTGGAAATGTAGCTACTCTGTGTGTAATGAAACTGGTTCTCCACATTCAAAATACACCTCAGTACAGTGCTTGAGGAATTAATGGAGTGTCTGGTGTGGTCCCTATGTGTTGCCAGGTAAATGAATGTAGAATTTTTTAAAAAATGTTATTAAAAATTGTTTTGTTTATACCTCACTAATATTTCATTAGTGATGTAAACTTCTGATGATCTGTTTCAGTTCACCTGAGCTGTGAAACATTTAGTGAAAAACAAACTGGCACATGTCTGGATTAAAAAAAGACCCCAAAACTCTTAAGGGATTTTTCTGGTTTACCAAAATTCTTTCTTTAGAGAGGTAAGAAGAGATACAATTCTGTGACTGATATAAATGTTATCATGCTTTCATTCCAGTGTAAGTACAACTCAGCTAGGTTACTTTTACAGTAATATTCTGTTCTTAAAATATATAAATGGAAAAAAACTCTGTAATTTGTTTGAATTGATCTTCAATAAAAAAGGCAAGCCAAATAAATTTCAGGTTTAAAGGAGTTTGAATTTTTGCATATTTTCATTGTGATACTAATGCATTTTATTATATTAATGTTAAAGGCCCTTGTTGAAAAATGTATTTCATTACTTTGAGCCAGTGACTAAGTTACTGAGCATTCAGACACAACTACAGGAAATTGGCATGTGTATACTACACAGAAATGGGAGGAGACAGAAAAGTCCATTCATAAATATATATATATATATATATATATATATATATATATATATATATATATATTTATATATAGGCATTATGATTACTTCCCTTGGCACAGAGATACCCAAATAAATCAAAACACTTGTTTAAAGAATAATAATGATATTTTTTGATTCTACTTCACTGTGTGAGGATGATGGAGAGAATATATCTTCTTTTATTTTCCTGAAATTTCTATTAATTCTAGCTGTTCCTTTGGATCATCCTTGTAATTTATTTAATATAATTTGTACAGCAGCAATAATGTAATACAACTATAGAATGGTTTTAGAAGGGATCTCAAAGATCATTTAGTTTCAATTCTCCCACAACGGACAGGGATGCCACCCAGTTCACCAGGTTGCTCAGGGCCCCATCCAACCACGAACACTTCCAGAGATGGGGCATCCACACCTTCTCTGGGAAGCCTCTTCCAGTGCCTCACCACTCTTTGAGTAAAGAATTTCCTCCTAACATGTCATTACATTCTCAGGCTTTTCCAGTTCTCCCCAGATATCATCCCTTCCTCCTGTTCTGTCAACTGCACCTCTCAGCTTGGTTCCACTGCAATTACTGGACCCCTCCCTTGAGAGGTAAAATAAATGTGAAGAATGTCTGCAGGTTTATAAGGATGTCTGAGATTTAATTTTCCATTTAAAGGAAGTTCATAGTGACCAAAAGCAGTTTTCAGTCCAGTGCTCCAGACATGCATTATTGGACCTTTCTTATACCATCAAGAATCAATACCTGGAAAACTTCATGCTTTTAAGGGTTTTAGTTTTATATTGTGAAAGACTTGCTGTAGGGTCTAGGACATCTCACACTTTGAATCAGTTATTCAAAAAATCTTACCGTTTTCTTCTTCATTAAGTGGAGAACAAACATGAATTCACAGAATTCAAGATGATAAAAAATGTTAAAGTAACATAGAAAATTAAAAACAATAGAGAAATTACCAAACATGTGATGTTTTGATAATGAGTTGTGCCAGGCTCCATTTCAGACAGAACTGTGTCTGTGGTTACATTAGTCTGAGTTGTATCACAAGAGTGGGATAGGATTCCTGGAAGGGTGGGATACAGCTCTTCCCACAGCTCAGTGCTCACATCCCTGCCCCTCATACTGCCCATGTTTCATGCTCAGAGTACAAAGAGCCAGGGCTCCCATCTGGGCTGTGAAAGCTCTCAGAACTTCCTCCTCCCCCAGTGTTTATTTTCTTCTGTCATGGTATATTCCCTGGTATACAATACCTTGGGCTGACCTGGCAGTGAGAGATGGTGCCTTGCATTGGGTGGGTCAGTAAAAACAAGTTTGACAAAGGAAGCACGGAGCACTCTCAGCATGGACAAAGCTTTGCTGGCAGTCTCAACCATGGTGGTAAAGTCAGAGAGGTGACAGATTTAGACAACAGGGCTAGGCTTTCATCAGTTAACTCTGATCAAGTGTCTGAAGGTCCCAGATAACCTCCTTGACATCTGAGCAACAGAACAATATGTAAATAAAGCTTTCATCACACAATGAAATTTTAATTAGCAACAATTATATATTAATTAAAAATATACAATAATATTATACGCTAAGTATGTCGGTGAGCACAACCCACCAAAATATTTCCAAAAGACACCTTTGGACATAACCGAGAGCCTCCTTCTGTCTGTGTAAAGATGTCCTACATTTGCACCAAGACTTCTTTGTATTGCTTTGTTAGGAAAAATAGCCTGTAGATATAGGAGAGAAGAAGCCCTCAAGCAAATTGACATTTGCAGTGCTGGTGCTTGTTTCTAACTAAGGAAAAATGTTTTATAGCTGTATTCCCAAATATGTTTCGGGCACCTCTTCAGTGAGCCTAAGCTCGATGACATTTCAAGTTGGACCCATATGCAGCCTTCCCTCTTCTCGGGTTTCCTTGCTGCTCTTTGGGAATATTGATAACTTTTCAGTTTCTCCTGCTGCTCTCTTCCAAACCTGCTAAAAGCTCCCTTAAAATTGTTTTAAAGAGGGAATAATAAAAAATATCCTATAAAATCCAAAATCATAGCAACAGCCAAGGAGGGGACATCTAATTGTTTTTGTTTGCAGCACATCTGACCCTCAGAGGTTTTCAATCAAACTAGAAAGTTCAAAACTGGTTTCAGACTGAAATAGTAATGGCAAGGGCACAAATTTCCTTAAAAGAAAACAGACAATCCTCTCCCTTTGCAATACCTGTACAGAAATCACCTGCAACAACAACACCGTTCCAAGTTCCAAGCCTTACATTTATTTAAACTTGAATTGTGGAATTATTTGTAGCTTGTAGAATCATTTGTAGCTCTGCAAAGTTATCCATTGATATCTGATGCTTTTCACAACAGCCAAACTAGGAGCAATCTTTGGGTGATGATTGAAGCACAGGAAACAATACCATAAAAGTGACCTCTTTAGACCTCTCATTTTCAAATATTTTATTGCAAAAAACGTGAGGTTTGTGTTTCTAGGTTTAAACTTAATATCACACAGAATAATTACAGAAGATAATCTCTTCATAAGGAACCTTAGGGTTCTAAACCATTTAGCTAAGACTGAATATGACAAATACAGGAACAGGCATAGGAAAGGCAGCTTTCATCAGCTAACACACACAATATCCTGTGTTTTACACATGACTGCATACAGAGTCACTCAGAATCACAGAATGGGAATGGCATATGATTGGTACTAATACTTGTGGCCTGATAGAGAAACTTCTTTTGCTGAGTAATAAAACTCTTTTTCACTGAAGTGGGGAAATAAAATCCACAGCCATTCAGCTGTTCCACCACACATAAAGGAAGGTGGTGAAAGGTTGAAGTTTATTATATGTGGAATTCCTTTGGGGCATACAGTTTGTCCCCCAGGTTCATTTTGACAGCATTCTCAGGATAGCATTCCAGAGTTTATTTTATATGCTATACACATTTACTCCTCTCAGATCACACACTCTGAAAGTTCTCCCTCTTATCAGGTAGAAGATATTTGTCTTACCCCAACCCTTTGGCCTTATGAAGACCCTTTTCTTTCCAGCAGGAAGTTTAAGAACTGAATTCATATGAGGGATTTCAAGAACATGTCTCAAAAAGATGAAACCCACTCAGGACGCATTATAGGAAATAATTCATCACTCCACCTCTTGTATACAATCAATAACACTAAAAGACTGTCTTGTCATCTTATCAGGCTACATAGGTTTTAGCAGTTCCTTTATTAAGCCTGGAAAAGAAAGCAAGGAGAGGGGGATTCTTTGGACATCCAAACACAGTGTCACACTGAGTGTGATCCTGACACTGCCCAGGGAACCTGCTCTCCTTTGTTTACAGATGGATCTGGGATAATCCGACAGCTCGGATGGAAGGTCACTCCAGAGGACAAGCAGGGAGTTCTTTTCCATCATCCCTGAATCCTGGAAATGGCAGGGTTGACCACCCTGGGTATCCAGGCTCTCTCTTAAATTCTACTTTTCCTGCTGACAGAAGTATGTGGAATGTGATCAGCAGATATTTGGGCAATTTGTCTTCTCTTACAAAGTAGGAGGAAGAGGGATGGGTAGACAAACCCCTGTAAGCTATCTGGAGGGAATTTTATTTCAATAGATAAAATAATAGAGCCGTGAAATTTTACAGCTTTTGGACTGTTGAGATAGCAATTGTGCAAGGCTGTTCTGGATATCCATGTGAATCCATGCTAGCAGGTGTACACAATCATTATCACCACATGTGATACCAGAACTGCTCTAGAGGCAGTAAATGTTATCCCATTGACTGACCTGAGCATGTCCAGGCCAGGATTTCACTCTCAGTTGCTGAGTCCATGGGTGCCCTCGCAGCACAGCTTGAGCAACAGGCTAGAAATGCACTACAGCTTCTCCAGCTGTGGTAACCCTTACAGCCCTCCTCAGAATGATCATCAGGGAAGCATTCACTTCTGGTAGACCAATAGCTCATCTATGCTGAGTCATTCTTCAGATGACAGTGACATAAACTGTTGCCTCAGAGGAAGGTATAAAAACTTCTTCAACAGCAGTCATTGAATAAGGTGCCTACAAATTTTCCTCTTTTTTTCCCCAATACTTAAAATATGGACTTTATTTTCTTGTATAATCTTCAGGGCTTTCAGCCTTGCCAGAATCCTAATAATCCCTATCTATTATTGAATTTTCTGAATAATTTAACTCTTTCTTCAGCCTGGATTTCAAATATATTTTAGATCTATAAGCTGTCCAGATTTTTGACGTGTCACATAAATGAATGATTGCTTCCCATTGTTTCTGAATTGTTAAACCAAACCTTAAAATAAAATGTAGCCATTCTGTTTCAAGTCTCCTACTAATTAACTTTAGATTTATTTGCCCTTTGACATTTATCTGCAAACAGTTTTTATGATTGTTTTTGGCACATATCTAAAGCATATCATCTCTGATTACATTGCCTTGTCCAACAACCAACAAACTGACACCTGATATAATTTTGTTAAGTCACCATTGGTTTAAGGTTGATTTTTTTCTTTATCATATTTAATCTGTCCTAGAGGCAATTTTCTCCTCAAGGTGATTCTTTCTTTCTCTCTGTATCCAGAGAATTAATGGCTAAAATAATTAATTCATCAAGGGAAATAATGATACTTTGAAAATTAATGTGTGTAATTAAAGCCACAATTAATGCATAAGGACAGGTTTGCTAACAGCAGCATGCAGGTTTCATTGCTGACAGGTGACTGTCAATATTTTTATGCATGTTTTAGTTCACAGAGAAATGTTGATGATGAGCAAGTGTCTTACTCAAGTTGTAGATAAACCCTGGATTAGGAAACTACCACATCTTTGTGAGAAAGACAGAATTCAGCTAAGTGCTGTGTATTTTTTTGGTTACAATCATATAGTTAATTTTGTGTTTGACATAAGGAAATGGCAACAGATTTATTAATTATTTCACGTTGAGATGATTTTAAATTAAAGAAACAATATACCTCAAACTTTCCTCCTCAAGCAAATTGGAAACAAGAATCAAGAAATAATATTTATTTTATTACATTTAGAGCTAAGGAATTTATTTTTATAGAAAAGTTTCAAGTTTATTTTTAGACAGCATACAAGCTTAGAGATTATATGAATACCTTTGATTCAAGAAAGGAAAATCTGAGTTCCAAATGGGGAGCTGGGCATCTCACCTCTGCAGTGCCCTGTGTCTCTTATTTCAGATAATTTTTCCTGTGTTCATATATACTAACATCAATAGCAGATCCAGTATGAATGACCAAACAAATATAATGGGGATAAAATCACATGAAAGCAATACACCTCAATATCCATGTCCTTGGCAAACACTTCACTTAGTATTGTGCAAGAGTCTGTGCTTATTTGGTTGTTACATAAGTGATTTACTTGCCATGCTTTTCATTTTATGCCATTTGCTGTAGTTATGCAAAAAAATTATTTATCATTACAGGATAATTTAAGAGAAAAAATTGTAAGAGCTACATTACTGTGTATAAATGGTACATGACATGAAATAGTGAAAATTTAAAGGTGCTTATTCTAATTTAGAAGTTTATATCAGAAATATTACTTGAAACCTTAGAAATAATTTGTTAGTAAGAGTGAGCTTCATCTTCCTTAATTTTTGGCATATGAAGGAAAATACAGATTATTGAAATGAATTCTGCTCATGTATTAGAGAGAAATTGACTTGTAAAGGGCAATTTAGGCCTTGTCTTTTAGACATCTCTCTTAGAATAGAGTAAAACTTCCACAGGAGGTATCTGTCTTTCTCCACTGAGAACTTCCAAATGACCTCTTAAACCCAATGTCTGTCTATTAGATGGCAAAGATAAATGAGATGAACATTAGTGCCAGTGTCTAAACCAGAGCATGGTGGTCTCACAGACAGTACAGCTGTGCACCTTTCCCCTGAGTTCCCAGCTCAGACAGATGATACTCAGCTACACATCCCACAGAGAGACACCAAAGAGGCTACTGTGAACAGTAGGTCTTGGAAGCTCACATCCTTTTTCCAAGATATTCACATTAAAGCATTACAGGTGATGGGGGGAAGGTGGGGGGTGGAATAATGTTTTACGTGTCAGATGCTTGTTTTTCTAGTTCACTTACTGCCTACATTTCTCACTATTTTATCATCTCTGTGTGTTAGGGCACAGGTTTTACTCTAAACTAATAGGTTTTACTATAAACCTCTAAATGAAAAAAAATCACTCAGTGGGCATAACTCCAGGAGAGAAATGTATTTTCAAAATACCCAGGGAGTAGACAGTGGTTAAGAGGATGGCTTGTCCTGGTCAATGCCACTGGACTGACTTTCACTTCTGCAGCCCATCTGGAGCTCTTCCACTGAGCCACCCTCTGACAGAGCCATGTGAAACGCCTCTGGTGATGATCAAGGCCTCTGTACAAAAGAGTGGTAAATGTACATTATCCATCATTTTAGTAATTTCCCATTCTACTCCAGTAACCACTGTTTCCCTACCAAGGTGTAGGTGGCATAGACAGCACGCTGAGAGGTGATTTACTCAGACTTGTGTACCCAGCACTCTCTCTGCATCTCTATAATATGTGAATTGATTGTAAAATAAATTTAATCTGTGGACCTAATCCTGAGTCCAATGCTAAAATATCCTGACCAAGATTAATCCATTTCTCTCCAAAGGTTCTTCAGAACTATAGCTTGAGAGATTAATTCAAGTTGCAATTCCCCATGCATGAAGAAGGTTCATTAAATTCAGCATAAGAAAAAGAGCAGGCAGCTAGAATGCAGTGCCAGATGTAAAAAAAAGATAACTGAGTACAGCACATGCAAACATTTTTTCTGACTATTGCTTGCATTTTGTCTCACAAACATTTAATGCCTTAAGTTTCTAATTACTACTCCAGTCATAAGAAAGTATTTATTGCAAGAAATCTTGGGAACCAAGAGAAAGCTTTTCATGCACTAGATTTGATAGTGTTTCCCCTGATAAAATGTCATTGGTTTAACCCGTCTTTCTTCTATTTAATCACTTTCAGAGGCTCATTAGACCAAAAGGAAATAAGCTTTAAAACTCAAACCACATGTCACATCTAAAGAACAAAACAACAACAAGAAAAATTACAGACTGTGTCATTAGTTTCAACATTATATGCTATCTCAATAATAAGGGAGTTAAAAAGGTGTTAGAAATACCCTTTTCAAATGGGAAAATGCATATGATTTCAAGGTTATGGTTCCTATTAACCCACACATAATGGGAGATTTCAAGGACACTGCAGAAGTGAATTCTTGCCTTACAAGGACTTCCACTTCACTAATAAGGAGTTTCTGCTACTTGCAATCTTTTGAAATTAATATAAATCCTACACTGACTTTCCACAATAAACAAAATCATCTATCCTTCATTCTACATAGGTAAATAAAATAAATAAAATTAATTTTAAAAGTTTAGATAGGTAAATCTTAGATTATGGGGGCATGCAAGGCCCACCAATATGATGCATGAATAAACTTTCTTCTTACAGAAATATACAGGAAACTCATAGAACACCACATCTTAAACTGTATACCCAGGCAAAAATATACAAAATTCAGAGGAATAATTAAATGGGTGCCCAGATTTGAGGCATGCCTAAGCCATGTAATTTTACAGAGATCTCCATTGTCTTGTAGTTCCTTTAATGCATTTTTCCTTGTTTGTCTTTTATTTTTCACATCTCTTTTTTATGGAACTATAATGAACAACCATAAGGCATCTTCAGGCTACTCAATTTCTAGAAAGAAATCCTGAATGCTTACACGCCTTCCAGAGAGCTGATATCAGAGGGGGTGTACTTGGACACCACCAGATGCAGATCCATGTTCTATTAGTTTACATATTGAGAGGAAAACACAAACGCAGAAGACACTGGAATGGTCCCATTTTCGGAGCATTTTCCTGATCTTCAGTATTCTGCTTTCCTTGCCCTTCTTTTCCACTCTTGCATTGAGATTAACCATACTCTCCAATTTTATATTCACTTAATTTTTGGAGGAGGTGAAATTTTCTTTTACATCTCCATTGACTATTAAGCAATGTCCCTTTGAATGTGCCTAACTTGTAAAGCTATTTCTCATCCATAAAAAGATCTGGCAAATCAGAGCCCAAGTAATGTCAAATATTGATGACATATCAATCCTTCTAATCTCTTTTTTTTTTTTTTTAATTTAGACACTATGAGGTGTTAGTATTTTAATATAAATTACTAAATAAAAAGACTAGCTCTAGATGAGTTCATGCTTTGGCTGGGGGTGAAAAAGGATCACACTGATTTTCAGTATATTTTTATTTTTATGATTTTTATTATCAAGACCTAGATTACTTCACTTTCTAAATAATTTTAAGTGTAACCAAAATAACATTGTTAATTTATTTCTTCTGAGCAGTTATGGAAAAAAAATCAGATGTCTGATAATTGTTCCAGTTATGAAAAGAAGTTAAAGATATATGTCAAACAATTCTTTTGTTTTAAGGTGTAAAAAGCAAAATAGTGCCCAGCAGATCATATCCCCAGCCACTATTCCCCACTCCTTGGAAAGAATTAATACTCTTTTCCAAGTGTCTCAGCCAGCTTTCCTACTTACTCACTCTGACTTTGCAACTTTTTCTGTATTGACTTATTTTGCTGCCAGAGAGTGTCAGACTCTCAACTCTATTCTAAACATTTTCTTCTTGCAGAGCTTGTTCACCCAATGTGTGTTCACTGGATTGTGACTGATGTCTGCATTTTAGGGTTGAGATGTTTCATGAGACACCTTCTGCAAGAGCCTTTAGCTGATTTGAGAAGGATAAAGTGGTTTTGTAACACTTTCCTTGTTGGGCAGCCTTCTAAACACTGAAGACTTGACAGTTAAAGGAACCAAAAAAAGGCTTTATGAAATTTTTTTAAAAAAGAAATATTACATATGGGCAGATAGAACAATGTCAGTCACAGATTCATTATGTGTTTGGGGTTTGTTAACTACAAAAAATTACAATCTCTAAACCCATATGTGTGTTGGTGTATGTGACTACATGTGCAAAGGAGACAAGTATAAATTTTTTTCCAACGAGTGCTCATATGGCCACATTCAGTTGGCAGCACCAGGGCATTTAGCAGCATGATTTGACCCGTGAGAAGAATGTTCAGAGTATTTCTCAACAATGGCTTTGCCCTAAAAGAACATTCGCTGAAAAAAATATATGCACTCAGCTACTGTCCTAGTGTGCTCTACTGAAAATATTGCTTTGGTAAAGCTTCAAGACAGGATTTAACAAGGTGAGAGAAGAGGCAGGATACACCACTGCTTGTTCTCTAGGGTAGGCATCATTTCATGTAAAAGGCAAAATGTCAATAGAAACATGTTACTACGCCACATTGCAGAGGAGATCTAAGAGATTTAGTGCCCCAGAATGTTTGGTATTCCTTTTAAGCCTGCAACTCAGGGAAAAAAAAAAGTTCTAAACCCCTCATGTTTATTTGAATAGATGTTGGCAGGATAATTAAATGCTCCCTTCAAACATCCTGGTGGAAATATTAAACAGTAATTACCTTACTCAAGTCGTTCCTTTTGTGAGAAGGGGAACCACCTGACTGCCAGCTTTCGTTTGCCCTGACACAGATGCAAAGGCTCTGCTGCCTTTGGAGCTGTTCACACACTTTCTTCCCATGAGAAAGTAAGCATTGATTGAAACGCGGCATTTTCTCCCAATTTGCACACACAACCGCTGCTTGTTTCAGAAAGATGTCAACTAATTTGAGCAACCTCTCCAAAGGACTCTCCAAACAGAAATGTCTTTCATAAATTTCCGGGTCAGCAGCCCTTGGTAGCCCAGGATGACTATTCCAGTCCTGGAGGCACTGAAATAGTTCCATATAAATAGAAACAGCTTCTGTATCACATTGTTGCCTGAAGCACAGCATTCAACACCTCCTTGCACATTAAAATATCTCTCCATGACACAACTTTACACAAAAGAGTGTCTTTGACCATATGGTCTCTCTTTGATCTGTTGATTTTCTTTACTCTGATCCTGTCATTTACTGAAATATTTATGTCTTCTGGTCTGAAGCTTTAAATGGTCAGCACGAATAATGCATGCAGGAGCCTTCTCCTCTTCTACTCTATTTGAATGTCAGCAGATGTTGAAGTACCCTAGTGCTTCATGAAGTATTTCTATTGTGTGGGACTATTTGTAAAAGAAAACCAGCATCAAGCTCTGTTCAACAACCACCTTTTTCTTTTCCTTTCCTCTTTCCTTACCCTGATAACAAATGTTTACTGAATCTCCTTCTTTAATAATACTTTTCCTTAAGTCTTCTGGGTCTATGCCAATGTTTTTGGAGGTCAGCATAATTGCTTTCAGTGACTTCTATGGACAGCTGATAGACTGCATGTGTTAATTGCTGATCCAAAAATGTTTTAACAGCTATACATGGCTGCAGTAGTTAAAAAGGAAAGACAGACAAGATGGATGGGGAAAAGGTTTTGTATTTTCAGATTAAGATATCTGTATTTAATCAGCCCAACATTTCTGTCCTCTCCCAGTCTACTCTCCTTTTCCTTTACATCTAACTCGGCAGAGGACAACCCAATTGAAATTGAAGGCAGTTTTGGAATTCTCTTCAATACTAAATCTGATGTTGATTCATCATCTAAATATAAGGATTGCATACAATTTATAAAGCAATATGTAAATTGCTCATGAAGGATGTTATTGATATGCTTTTGTTTCCTGGGTATATTGGGGTTTGAGAGCTCCTAGACAAAGCCTGCATTTATTAATAATAAAGCAAGTCAGGTAGGCTGCTCAAACCAAATGGAGTGAGTGCAATGTGGAATAGAACCTTCAGACTGAAACTGTCTTTTTGCAACACGTTTCCAGCACAGTTTTTGAAAAACAGGATTTTCTAAAGCACCGAAAAAACCCAAGTAGATTATTTGATCATTTCTTTAACGAGAATTTGGAAAGTTATTTTATTTTAGAGGACAGTAGTGATAATTATTTCCCTTTTGTGTATGACCAAACAGAATCCTTGTTTTGGGACATTCATAACAAAGGACAACAGAGCTAAAATCACTCCATCTGTGCCGTACTGAAGTAGGTAAAGGGTACTTCTCAGTTTTCTGGAGCAAAACAATTCATGTGTTCAAATACAGAAGCACTATTGTAGGTTTCATATCATGATCATCACACTGACACACAAACTTACACTGCCATACTAAAATTTTAGACAGGTTCTTTGAAGGTTTTAAAACCAGTAATTTTCTCCTTGATCACATTGAATACTCAGGAAGCTTAGTAAGAAGAGTTTGATCTGAAGTTGTAGGCCTTTCGGTTGTGCCCTGCTGTTTGGACCCTGACCATATTTTGGGTTTATAACCTTGATCTGGAATGCTGTGAGCTGAATAGTCTTTATCATATGAAATTCACCAGTTAGCTAGAGGGCCAGTCAAAATCAAAGAGATTCCCCTAGCCTGTGCAAGGACATCTTCTCACCACCCTGAAAATATTCTCCAAGAGACTGTGCACATGTGAATGATCCCAAAGTGGATCATTTCCCATAGACAGCTTGCAATAAAAGTGTGCTTGAAGAAATTAACAGTGGTTGTTTTCAGAAGCAAAGAATAAACCCAAGCCTTTGACATTTCAGAGATTAAGCTTCTTGTTTAATTTGTATATCAGTCCGATGAAAGAGGAATTTCAAGGATAAGTGGTCAAATCTCTAAGCAATATATTTTAAGGGGAACCCATCTGTAAAAAAACACCCCATCTTTTATGCTTCTAATTATTCTGAAAAAAATGAACAAATTCAGATTAAACCAAAGAGATATTAAAATTTCTTTTTACAAAAAGGAACACTAAACTCACATTCTTTCAAGTAATATAGAATGTTTCATCCATATCCAGTGAAATATTTGTGGGAAAAAAATTAAGGAAAGGGGATGGATTTCTGAGAGAGCCTGCTTATCCCTCTTATCTCATGGATGAGCAGTTAGAATATGTGTGGCATCCTTCCATCCTGCAAACTACAAGTCTTACAACTTCAATTCCTTTTGTTGGACACGTTTTTGCATGGAACAGCAAAACATTATTGTCCCAGGCATCAAAATAGAGACTCCATAGCCCTGATTGGCTTCCCACAAAACAGGTTGGTGCTTGTTCAAATTCCTGTCAAGGATGAAAGCCACTCCTGTCCAAAAAATCTTCAATATGAACAAGAATTCTAACCACCAAGGAATGAGAGCTCACCTGAGAAACTCCCAGCCAACGTGACTAAATCAGCCTCCAGTGGGACAGAAGATGAGGGGCCAAATCCTTTCCAAAAAAGATACAGCTGAACATACGTCTACTGTTTTTTTAACAAAACAAAACAAAACAAAACAAAATAAAACAAAACATTGGTTTAATTTAGACAAATTTTGGAAATATTTCCAGGTACATAACATTAATATTCAAGGTTAATTTAAAGTTGGCAAAAACTAGCTTTTCCAACTAGTTTTTCCAACATTTCTGTTGTTTAAATAAGTCAGATTTAGTCATTATCAATATATCATATTTAAACAAATACAATACCTTAGAGAAGAACTCACAGAAAAATCTAACTCGTAACAACCAAGAAATAATTAGCAAGTTGTTGCTCATGATTTATCTGTTGCAGTTACTATTGCTGAAGTAGCTATTACAACTAAAACAACAGGATTTTCTCTGTTCTGGCAAGTATTTAAAAGCCTTGTGGCTTTTGAGATAGGAGGCAGGTTCATAAGTATGTAGTAAGCAAGTATGGCTAGCATCACAAAATTATCCGCTTCAAAATATGGAAATACACAAGAAAATATTAGCATGACTTCTGAAATGGCTTCACACACATTTGCAAACTCAAATTACATTCTTTTAGAAAAGAAAATAATCATGTACTATAAAAATAATAGAAGAACAAGAAGGAAATGGAAATGTGATGGTATTCAACAAAGAAATGACAATGACTAGGATTATTTTACTAGGACTATGTAAAGGGGGTTTATTTTATGTTAAAAACACTCATAGCAGCTAGATTTTCTAATGTGTAAAACTTGAAAACATTACCTGAGCAAAGTAATTTGAAAAAATGCAAACAACATCAAAATTAATTTCAAATTTTTGCTTTTTTAATAAAACATTTAGGCAAGTAGTTTAGTCTTTGCCCTAGAGAATCAAAACAAATACTTCTGCTGAAAAATCTATATTTTTTAGAAACATCTCCAGAATTTAATTACCCATCCTATTATTTGTATTTTCATATACACTACAAGATAATAATGGAGATAAAGCAATATTATCTTTGTGACTTAAAATGATTTTTAATAAACTCAAGAAGGAATATTTTGCTTGTGTTAGTATATCATGTAAGTATATTTCTTTTATTCCTCTGAGAGACTTGGGGTGGGATATTACTAATTCAAGGAAAAAAATGTGGCTTCCTTCCTCACACATATAGTTCTCTTTACTTCAGTGAGAGTATTTATATTATTTGTTTAAATACAGGCTTAGATCCCAAACTATTTCCTAAGGATTTCCTTTGCTCTTATCGTGGCTTTGGAGGCACTGCCAGCATTTGGCAGAATCAACCGTGCGCACCTAAAGAAATTAATCCCACAGCGAGACACGTCTCACTTGACAGTAGAAATATAAAATTTGAAAGGTAGGCAGCTTTTAACAGTTGTTTGCTTGAGCTTCTCCTACAATCAGCGGAGAGGAGCAGCCGCGTTCCGGGGCTGGTGCTGCCCATCAGGATGGGGATGCGGGCTGCGGGATGCGCTGCCCGCCGGGCGCGGCTCCTGCTCGCCACCACAGAAACTCCCTAAGGGCTCAGCATCGGCAAATCTGCGCGGCTGCCAGCTGTGCCTGCAGCTGGGGGCCAGCAAAGACAATGCCTACCCTGCCCTCGGCGCTGTGACACGCATAAACACCTGGGAGAGGGTCAAAAGAGCCTTATTCAAGTGTTACTGTAGGAATTAATACAGATGGTCCTTATCTCCGCTTTGCTGAATCGTAGGCATGAATTTCAAAAGGAGCCCTTATCTCCCCTGGTTTTATCTCCCGCATAAAACACAGACTAGAACTGAGGGGCAGAAGGCAGGAATGGACTCTTTCCTTCTTTCCACAGACAGGAACAACTTAACTGAACCAGAGCAGTCCACATACCTTCTGTTTCATCTTCCTTCTAAACCACAAAACGCCTCAGCATCATGTAATAAGTTTAAGACCACTTAAACCACAAATTTGGTCACTAAAATATACGGGCTAAATCACAGCATTGAGAAGAATATCCAAGCTCAGGCTAAAAACTTCAAAAGTTACAGAATGTAACTGGAAGTCTGTCCTGGCTTCTAACTGTTCTCACTGCGAGGAAAATGGTCTTCATTTGAATTTAACAACATTCAACTTCCAGCTGTTAACTTCCAGAAAGGCCATTGTGGTTTCTCCCCTAGGGACAAACAGCCTTTCAAGCTTAGTTTTTTTGGCTTTCCATTGTGATCAAACCACAACTTAGTCTTCTTTTTAATAATGGGTGTGTCAATACTGACTTTAATGGAAACAGGATTGACTTCACAAATTCAAACTAGACACCGAAAATATTTTTCTTATCAGCAGTTTTGCTCCATCACATGCACATTTTATGTTATTATTTTTGGGTTGCTCACATGTTGGGCTGTGGGTTGACACTGTCTGTTTTTGTTTTGTAGAAGAAGGAAGCTCTGAATCATTTCTTTTTGGGAAAAGCGTACAAAGAATAACACAAATTTCTTAAACAGAGAGGAAGAAAAAATCAACAGAAATTAAATCTTGGTACTGTGTACAGCACAAGCTTCTTTTTAATGTCTACATCTGCCTTGATCTGAGCCAAGCCTTTTACAATGGTGGAGCAGTATTTATCTTTGGGAATCACTAATGAAGTAATACATTTAAAAATAAGCCTGGTTTGCTATTTCTGAACTTGTACCACTGACTCAGATTGTGCCTATGTTGCACCTTAGGGATAGCCAGAATGAAAGCTTATCATATACCAAAAATAACTGAGATCCAAAAGAAGTATTTTTTAATACCTTCTGCTGCAATAGTGATGGATTCCTCTTAGCAGAAAGGAGGCTGCAGTGACCCAAGGAGATACATGCTGGCACATATTTATGGCAGAAATACAAGTCACAAAAGCAGGGTAAAAGCTGAGTTACTCTTTAAAAGCAGAAAAGTCAACTGAGGATGAGAGAAAACTATTCCAAGAGCAAATTCTGCAGAGCTCACCATGGAAAAAGATGCTGGAAGACAATTTTTATCTTGACACCTCACTTTTTTCCTGAAGGATGAAAGATCTATGCAGCAAGAAAAGAGGTCCCAGAACATTTCTGAGTCTTTAGACAGCCAAGAGGAAGACTTTTGCATGACTACCACTACCTCTGACTCCAGTTACCAGATAAGTGGCTGGATGAAAATTTAAAATATGTTCATCCTAAAAAGGAGTTAATACCTCCCAGGAAAGGAACTAGACACACACTTAGAGCTCAGGAGTTCCATTCTTTTATGCTTGCCACTGAGTTGGCAATTAATAAAATGTTATCTTTGCACACATTATAACAAATCACTTTCTTCCCAGCTAAATTAAAGGTAATATTTCTGCTAATGAAACTTTACAGGAGCCTAATTTAACCAGTGTGAGAATAATGACCTTAAAGCACTCGTGCAGAGATTTAAACAGGAGAAAATAAGACTGTTGTAATACTTAATTGCATTCCAGTCTTTTCTGCTGCTATGCATGGCCCAAATGCACTCAAATACTTTCTAACCTGTATGGCTGCTACAGTTTTGGGTTGGGTTTTTGTTTTTGTTGTTCTGGCTCGGTTTGGTTTGGTATTTTTTCAGGGAAAGGAAATCTCTCTTTCCTTTATCTGCTTTTCCTATAGAGCTTACTCCATACTTATTTCCCTAGGGTAGGATGAGCACCTTTTCCTACAGAACAAGAGGAGAAGGTGAGGGAGCTGGACATCCTGTTGATTCAGCACTAAGCTCACAAACTGCAATCTACAGAGACCATCTGGGTAAGTTTGCAAAACAAAGTGTTCCATTACAAAACATACATTCCCCATTCCTGGCGATTCTACCATCTGACTCCTTTAAGATGAATTACACTGGGGAGACTCAGCAGTAGTACTGGAAGTAGCTGTGCTGACAGCACTGTGTGAGACAGCTGTCCATCAGGGTTTGGACAGGATACACACTGGGGAACAAAACCAGGTGAAATTTTGGCAGCTCCATGGCACATGGAATGTCATGGCATTGTGCTTAAGAGCATGCATAGAAGTGCAGCATGATCTCAGTGCATTTATCAGTGTGATTAAAGAGTTACCTTCCAAAACAGTTCAATGACAATTAATCTGATGGGGTAAAGCATGAGATTTGACTTGATTTTTCTGTTTTATATTTTAAATTACTATCCCATTGCAAAGTACTTGTATTTACTTACAATACCATTGTAATAAATACAGCCAGGACTGTAAATTCTAAAGAAGCACAAACATTTCCTTTCATTTAACTTATATGGGACATGATCAGGTGAGAAAAGATAAACAAAGGGAATATGGGTCCACATAGGAAAAATGACACATTTACAGAAAAGATTCTCTTGGCCAGCTGAAAGGAAAGGGAAGTCGTTTATTCTGTTCCTTTTATATCCTCACTGGACATAAACTTTTATCCAAATATTTGTTATGCTTTTTCCTCTCCAAGAATACTTGCTCAGTATTCCATTCCTATGTTTGCACTATAGTAACTGAGGTTTCAGGATACTATGGCTCAAATTGGTATTAACATTTGCCCGTCCATAAGTAAATGTGGGGAAAAAAATGGTGGGCTCTAACTGTGCAAAATAATTTTTAATGAAGATGCATATGTTGAACCTATTCACTTCTGTATTTATCCTTCTACAGATTATTTTCAAAATAGGCAAATAATTTTTCCCCTTGATCTTCCTTTCAGTGCTAAGGGTTACAGCCTAGCAAACTGGTGCAGGGTTCTGAAGTGTGGCATAAAGGAAGATTAAAGGGAAACTCCTTTATTTAATCAAGGATCTGAAATTTCACTGGGACCATGTTTCTAGAAGAAACCAATATTCATCATGGTTTTGGGAATTTGCTTGATTTCCCTTCCTTATGTTTTGTGAGGGGAATTAGGAAGTCAGGAAAAGAAGGGAAAACAGAGAACATAACCTCCCTTTTCTAGAATAGACTGCAGTGCCTCAGGCCTGTTCAGCTCCTAAACAGCAAAAGCCTTCAGTGCAATGGACCCCAGACATGGGACAAAGTGAGCAGTCTGTTTCTAAATGTAATCTTGAAAGATGTCCCAAGATATCGATAGGAGAATAGCAGCTGACAGAAACTTTTTGTAAGATCTTGGATATTTGCGTCCTGGATTTTGGATTGATCTGTCCCATTGGGAATCAACGGCAAAGTCCAGACTATGGAGATGTTCTTAGGGAAAGGCCATGGATTTATGCATCATTTAATCTACAATGTTAAAAACACAGCCCCGTATAGACTCTACTTTGCTTTGGATTTCTGAGACATAAAAAGTAGATATTTTTCTTATATTTCTTAGACATTAGTCAATTCTACATATTTTCCCCCTTTTTCTTTAGGAATTTGAAACTCGTTTACCTGTGGAACAAGCCTTAGATAATGCCAAGGGCTATGTGTGCCTGCTTGTTTATTGTTTTCTTTATCTCCCATTGTTCCTCTAAGCACTTAAAATTGATGGTGATTTTGAAGCAAACCTATCAACTAAGAAAAGATCTAAAAATTCTAAAGCTCCCAAAAAAATAATGCAAATGTGTACCTGGATAGACATCCAACTAATTCCACCACGAGGGAAAGAAGTTGGTGGTTGGTGAAAGATTTAAGTCTAAGAAAATTTCCATTTTGAGTTTGTCTCTTATCGCACATCACAATTGTCATTGCTGAGTCAAGATTTCTTTCCTCAGGCAGATAACAAGGTGTGAGCTAAAGTGATGCTTTTCCTGCTGTCAGGAAAAACGTTCTTTCTTCTTTTTCATCCCTCATTTCTTGACTATCCTTGAGCTAATTTAATTTCTCCAATTTCTACTCAAGGGTAAGTCACCCTAAAGCTTCAGTGAAGTTCTTTCAAAATCACTTTATCATGTGACATAAAATAACTAGAACCCAGACTTCACTATTTTCAGTATTCAGGAAACTGTTTTGTTTTGGAACTATTTATCAGAATAAACTGTGATCAAAACTATGATGAAAACGTGATCAACTGTATTCTCAATATTCCAAGTTGTGTAAAAATTTCATACCACCACTGCTTCAAGAGTTCTTTGAGGGGAAAAAAATTGTTCTATTTATGATTCCACAACCTCTTTGTAAATGATGGGATTCCATTTCACCTCACCTATTTGTAGGGACCTCCTGTATAGACACCCATATATATTCAAGATCAGAATTTTGACGCTTACTAAGAAAAAGAAGCATGCCATGTGATTCATATTTCTAATTTAGGAACCAGAGGTCTTTGCTAAAATCTATTATTTAATGTCTGTGTATTACTAAGAAGGGAGGCCAGATGATCTTCTCAGATGTGAATGTCCTACCCCAGGCAGTTTTACATTTGAGCAATCAAGAGCCCTCTCCAGACACACATCTGTGTAAGGGTTGGGCTCTGCCTTAGGAACATGAAAATTAGGAGTAGTTGTTTCACAGCCTTGCTGATCCACCTCTTCTCTGTGACATCTGTGGAAGCTCTCTGTGGATATAAGGACTTCTGAAGACAAAGCAGAAATTGCTCTTTAATGTTTTTTAATGTAGGGCTAGTCAGGGTGTAATTGTTTCCCTCGTTTCCACAAAGATTTTGATGGAAATATGATTTCTCCTACCTGAAAAATAAGGTGTCTCCTGCGGGCAAATTAAATTCCATCAGACTTGATGTGTAGTCAGGAAGGATGATCCTATATTAGTCACAGCTTTCGGAGACACTGCCTGAACAACTTTAAAAGTCAAACTACGGAGAATGTGAGGGTCTAAGGAGATCCTAGTAGATGTTACTAATAACAGAAAATTTTCACTCACCTTGGAAAAGACTTGGCCCATTCTCTTAAATTCACTCCCTTTGAACAGGGAGACCTGGGATTTTGAGGTTTATTCCTACAAGATCTTCATTCATTAGATTAAACCCATTCATTGCAAAAAGAATCTGAAGAAACACTTATCCTATATTTATTAGAGCTTATTTTTCTCCCACAAAGCATCATGTGTTATATTGCCACCTATTCTGTCTTATGAATATCTGAAGTCAAAGACCAGCTATGGAGGTTACTTTACTTACACAAAATAAATTGTTTGCTAATTCACAGAAAAGTAACTAAATTTTTGTAACTAAATACTACTGTAATAAGTCATCAGGTTCAGGTCTAGAAAGTGCATTTGGAACTGTCAGCTAATGCTACTTAAGAGCACTTGAAGGTTTAAGAGATTACTCAAAAAGGCACTGAGCAGTCTTTTCTCTGAGCTATAGCTGACACTGAAAAAGTTAGAAATGTAATTTGAGAAGTTTTTCCTTGAAAGGATATTCAAATGTATACTTAGGCTGTGTCAGTGGGCCCAAGGAACAAACAGTCTCAGATGTTCAAATGCATTCCTGACATAACACTGGCAATTGAGAACATTTAGCGATTTCTAAGGAATACTCACTTGGGTAGGTCTATGAATTTCGAATCTGCTAAAACAATACCAAGGTTCAGCCTTCTGAGGGGTGGAAGTGCATCTAAGTAAGCAAATTGAGTGCCTGGTACCATTATCTGGTCCTGAGGCCAAATGACAGGAATGGTCTGTGCCCGGAGGATTAACACCTTCTGCCCTTTTAAATACTGTTGTGAGCTCTGTTATATTTCTGCATACCTTCTTTGGGCCTATTCTACCCCTCAGAACATACCTAGTCTGCCCAGGAAAAACCTCTGATTGTTCTTAGACAAGCTACAACACATTTGAGTATCTACAAACCCACCCATAAATAAATGTTTAACTTGCTGTTAAAGACATAGCCAGAGATCCTTCTTGGGAAGAACTGGGGACAGCCTGACCTTATTTGCTAGCTGCAGAGTTTCATATTTAAAGGGAGGCTCGAAATCTTCCTTACTAGTAGGAATAATATCTGTGGATGTAACAGGACTGTGAATACACTGAGTAAATTAAGACCCAACATGTTCACAGTGTATCCGTAATGGATAATGTTTTCCAGAGAAAATTAAGGTTATGGAGATATAATAAAAGGGAGCCTTTGATTCAGCTAAATACATGAAAAAGGTTATAAGCATTTCAGTAAAAGCTTCTAAAAGCAGTTAAATTACCAATGAAAAATGTTCTACTTCTTTCCCTTCTTTTCTTTGGCGATGGGAGATGGATCCTTAGAAAAATCTACTTATGCAAAGATAAATTAGTATCATAGTGTTTTAGAAAAAAAATCTCTTAAGTCTCAGAAAAGTCGTCATGGTCAAATCATGGCAGGCACCTGGCTGATATTGAGAGCTATAAACAGAATCTAAAACAACACAGAGGTTTGAAGCTGATGCAGGGTCCATTCAGAATAGATTTTTTTTTTAACAATAAAGAAGAATGCCTTAATTAGATGGAATACTTCATCAATGGCAGCAGTGGAGTGCCCATCACTAGAATTTCTTCAGTAAGCATTCATCTATTTTTTCTGAAGTTTCTCACAGAATCTATTTAAGAATGCCTTATACTGTTTTTTTCTGATTTCATAATTCATAACTTTATTAAGAATCATTTAGCAGCTGAACAAAACTCATTCATCTAATTTTTTTAAAGTTCTAAAAGTCCATTCAATGATGTAATACCTGCATCTTTTGCTGAGATTGTTCTTTAAGTCTGCTTTTCTTTTTATTTTTTTCTTAACAATCTGAATATAGCAAAAACAGATGTTGAAGGGCTGGAATTTGTGTTTGATCTGAAAATGGGCCAAAAATTCTCCTAACAATGAAAATGTCATTCATAAATATTTGCCAAATTGTTGAACTACACTTGCTACTGTTTGACGCAATTTATTAATAACTGACAAGCACTCTAGCAAGGTTTTCTGGCAAGAATGAAACAAAGGAAATGAGCCAGAACAAGTGTAATCAAGAAATGTAAATAAACTTTAGGATGAAAACATGGTATGTTTGAACTTTGTATGAAATATAGACAGTTTCCTCCAGGAACTCTGCAGGTGGAGGAAGAAGCTCGGAGATCTTCTGTGGGGAAGTGGGAAAAGGAAAATCTCCACAGGGAAACCATGGGATTGCCTCACCCACTCTATCAAGCTCAGGTCATTGCAAATGGCTCAGCACTGTGTTATGGCATTTCAGAGCTACAGACTCACTTCTGTGCTTGCAACTGAAATGATTTCAAGGGACAGCACGTGTAGTTCTGCAGACAGGGCTTTGCAGTTATTTCATTTGAGTGGCCTCATGATGAGACTGGGACTCTGTCACTAGTGACTACATTTTAAAGGAAAAGACTTTTCAAGAGGGCTGGGTCCTCAACCCAAGGCACGAACTATTGCTATTCCCCATGATTTGGTCCAGATTTACCAGGTATTCCAAATGCTCTCTGACATCTTGTGGCTGCCATACTCGCCCAATCTAAACTTCTGGAAGAAACTGTAAGTTCTGCAAGTGTAAAAAATCTGATTTTTAAAAATCTTTCCTGAATTCACAGTGATCTTTGTAGTTGGTAGCTATAGCTAGTAGTAGTAATTCTTTTGGATGCAGTAGTCTGCAACTTGCTTAACTTTGTACCTTTTCCCTAGGACTGGATGATCTTGCTCTGTAGTCCTCTTCTGCCTGTGGCTCACATCTCTGACTTCCTTTTGATCTGGCAGGCTGGTTTGAGATTCACAACCTGGTAACAGCCAGCCCAAAATATCACCCCATGTGGGGTTTTTGTGCTTGTGATGAACTTACTGACACATGGCCTGTTTGCAAACCCCCAGCTGTGGGTGCTCAGGCCAGCAGCAGCCCTTGCTGCAGTGCCACTCTCTGTGGGTACCTCAACAGGTAAAAGGCTCCCAATGAAGTTTTCCAGCACATTTGTCATTGGGGAGCGTGTTGAAAAACTGGTCTCTAACTGCTTCTGTGCTCAAGTTCTTTATAGTGCTAAATAAAATGGGCAAGGTCCCACTCTCTGTAGCCAGCTGACATGGCATAACACAAATTCTTTCATCCTCTCTGCAAAAAGCAGCCACATCCAAAGTGTCTGTTGGGGCAGGCAAGCCACAAACCAAGGCATCCTTGCTGGTTTGCTCCAGACTCTGCCAGAAGCTCTCTGCTTGGTGTGAGCTGATCAAACATGGACAAGCTTACATCACCCTCAGCCCTAGCAGGCAGCAGAAGAGCTAATGCAGCTCTTGTGAGTGCACCAGAATTGCCCTAAGCCTGCCCTCCAGCCTGAAACCTGGGAAGCAACTCACTGGACTGAGGGACCAGTATGAACTAGTGCACTCTCAAGGTTGCTTTTCCCCTAGAAATGACTCTACTGGTTTCAGTGGAGACCCAGTAAGGATGAGTTTCACCAAATAAATTCACATCCATTCACACTCTTCACAAAAAATTCCTTGCTGGTAACCCAATTCTGACTCTGGGTAATTTAAAATATACAGGAAATTTATCAAGTTTGCTTTGGTTATTGGAGTGATGTAGAGAGGTGGCACTGAATGTGGACACCAGTTCAAAACTGTTCCAGGCAGACAGTCAAATAGTGATACCAGGGTGATTCCTACATCATGTGCTTTTTTAGCTTCTTCACTATAAAAATTTCACATGATAAAATGAAAACCAATTTAAAAAAAAAACCAAAAAAAACAAACCAAAACACTGAGGTTGAAACATGCACTCTACAACAGATTAATATTAAGATTAGAATTAAGAAATTTGGAAACTATAATCATTTAATCATGACTTATAAGACTAATTTCCTGCATGTCACTCCCAGATAATAAATACTTTTCTATAGGCTTTGAAAAGATGTGGAAAAAAAAAGTTAATTTAAGGCTCATTAGTTTATTTTTAGTAGCTTAAGATCTGAGGGATTTGAAAACATTTCCCTTTTCTAATAGAACATGCCTTCCTGTATACCAAGGATATCCACTGACCTCACTCCCTCCTGGAAGGTGCCACTGATCCATGACAGAAATCCTGTGAGGGCTTTGAAAGCTAAATAGGAACCAGAAAAAAAGTATTATCATGCTTAGCTGGTTATAACATTGAAAAGAAAGTTCAACTGTGAGTTTGGGGGGAGAAGGAGTGGTGCCTGGAACAAACAAGCACTTCCCGTGTTTGCCTGGAAGAAGCCAATCTTCCCTGTGCTTATATAATAAGAACATTAGTGGCTAATTTGCCAGTAGCTGAAAGGGATTTCTGTTTTTAGCTCTGGGTCTGTGGCAACTGTTTTGTTTTAAGTGAAAATTAAATGGGAACATACAGCTAAAAAACCGTTGAGCCATAATTGTAGTGCATTAATGGTAATTACATCTTTCTTTCACTCATCATTTTGACAGAGGAATCCATTACTCCTCCATCTCCATGTTTCCACAAATTATTCTTCCCTGTGGATGTTCAGTGACTGAAGAAAATCATGACTCTGTTCTATACGTTTTTCTTTAGTGCAAGCCTGTTCTCCCTGAACTTTCCCAGGGAAACAAATGAAAATATCAATAAAACATATAAACAGTTCACTACTTTAATAGGGGTAAGATGAAGAAGGCATCAAATATCAAAGTGAAACTGTGAACGCTGGTTATTGGGAGGTGTAACGTGTTTGATATTGCTTATAGACAGAAATTAATTGCACTGATTTATTTTAAGATGCTTATCTCACCAGTCAGAGACACTTCCCTGAGACAGTAATTTCACTAGGTAAGATTCTTTTAGAAGTTCTATCACTTTGAGCATATTCTCATGTCTTGGCTCAGGATCTTTTCAAATGTGCTCAAGGACACTGAATTCTCTCCATGGCAGCGTCCTTGGCTGACAAACTTTTGTGGACTAATATAAGAAAATATTTATGAAAGATGCAGAAAAGGTCTCTATTGCTATTCAGAAAGTTATTTTACACCTAGAAGAAATCTGTAACTAAAGTAATTTTCCTTGCACTATGGGCTGAGATGAGGTGAATTTTATCTGGGCAATAACCAAAGCTTTTCCTTTGAGAGCAGTCTCAGGCACTTCAACACTTTTCATCAAGATACTTCTACTCCTGTGGAGAGACTGAATAAGGCAGAATCCAACAGCTATTTCTTCATTTGCATTTGAAGTTTGCAAAAAGTTTTCTATTGAAATAGCAATTAAATATCAACTATTTCCAAAGTCATCATATAAAGAAACGAAATAACCATAAAATTAATTCTATTTATGTAAATAAAATTAAACATGCATTTACGTGTTTTTATCACTTTATTAATTTATTTAAAGATAGCAATTAATCTTTAAAATTAATAGGTTTTCTACAATAATATCACTGTACACCCTGAGAATCCATTGCTATAGGTTTTTCCAGGGCTATACTGAAGTGTTCTAGAAGGAAGTTTTCCTTTGACACAGATTTTCCATTGTTTTGCATCTTCCATCAATGATAATTCTACAGTGATAAATATGAAGTGTTCAGATGATATCACCACAGGTACACTTTATTTTTTTCTGTAGCTACATTTTATTCAAATAGTTACATCATTTCTCACATGGATATTAGCTTTAGATAAAAGATGGGAACCAGATTCATAGACAGAAAAAAATAGAATGAAATTATGCTTTTGGATGCCTAATCAACTAATCTTATTTAATTTCAATAGGAGATAAATGTTTAAGTCTGGTACAAAATTTGTTGCTTAGTTACTAAGATACAGTATGTGTGCATTGCAATCAGTCTTACTTGTTTAAGAGACAAGTCTTTCACTTTCTTAGTCTCAGAACCTGAAGATTTTGCGGAATCTATTTTGTTATGTATTTTCCTGTGAGATCCTAAGAAAATTGTCATTATATGTTAGTCATAAAGTAATACTGGTATATTGCTTAGGTGTTCCTGAATTGCATCCTTTTACAGGATGAAGTTACTCAGCAGAATTATTTCTCTTTTCTAAAGTGCATATCCTGTTCCACAAACACAGATCTCTACTGGTGCAAAGAAACAGAATGGTGACCTGAGGTTTTTCCTGGGATTCAAATAATGTCAATAAAAGAAAACATTTTGTAACACAGGACCATCAGAATCAGAGAGTGGCATTAAGTTGGAAGGGACCTTAAGGATTATCCTGTTCCAACCCTCCTGCCACGGGCAGAGACACCCACCAGTAGACCAGGCTGCCCAGTGCATCTCACCTGTGAAGGTGGCAGAGAGCTGGGGTTGCGCAGCCTAGAGAGGAAAAGGCTCCAGGCTGAACTGAGCACAGCACCTTCCAGTACCTGCAGGGGGCTATAAGAGAGCTGGGGAGGGACTTTTTACAAGGGCAGGTAGTGACAGGACAAGAGGGAATGGCTTAAAACCAAATGAGGATTTAGATTAGATATTAGAAAGAAATTCTTTAATGTAAGGGTGGTGAGGCATGGAACAGGTTGCTCAGAGAAATTGTGGATGCCCCATCCCTGTAATCATTCAAAGAATAATTTCATAGGTTAGCGACTTAAATTCTTTGGGCTGTCTCCACTGCTACAGAAATTATCTGATCTCAAAAAAATCTTATCTCATGGTAGTTTCTCCAGCCTTCCAATCAACTACATTCACCCTAAAAAAAACTCCAAACCAAACAAAAAAAACCCCAACTAAAACAAAACCCCAAAAACCAACCAACCAACCAACCAACCAACCAACCAACAACAACCACAACAAACAACAAAAAACCACAACCAGAAAAAAGCTTTGTAAACCAATATAAAACTGAAAAAACCCCAACACTCTTAATTCAACGTTTAATTGATTGGCCTGAATTATCCCAGCAATACAATGATACTACAGTAGTACTAGAAGGAAAATTGAAAGACAATAGAAAAAGGAAAGAAGTTAAGGAAATGCTACCCAGCTGAAATGTCAAGAAAGCAAGTTATAAAGCATAGGGATGGCAGAGACCTCAGGGCAATGTAAACTTAAACTTTCCTAGACCTGAAAAAAACTCTTAAGTGCAAAGATCTTGCCTGAGGAAACTGTGGAGTCCCTAGGCAGGACGTTCCTTCAGTGTTCTGCCTATTGCAAAATAGCTTCCTTATGCCATTCTTTAGTTCCCTTGTTATAGGATCTATCCTACAAGTGCTAAGTCATAGGTTGTACTTGATGATCTCAAAGGTTTTTTCCAACCTAGCTGATTCTGTGATCTGTTTTCTTTCTCTAATAGAGTGTGGAGAGTGGTAGCTCTCTTTTTGACTTTATGGGTATATTCTTCTCAGTTTTTAGACTATGTAACCTCAGTGAACTTACATTTTTATTTTATTTTTTAGATCTTCAAATTTGGTTTCTAGGCTTCCTATTTTAACACCAACAATCTGGACAAGGAGATTCTGTCATTTTGCCACGTCCCTTCTAAAGAAGAAAGAGCTTATTAAAATTCAACTCATTAGTTGCATTACTCCTGACTCAGACAACTGGTACACAACCATCACTCTCCTTTCTTCTTGTCTCTTTCTCTTTTCATATTGGGGTTCAGTGTAGTGAGATCCTCTTTCTCTTTAGGTACCTTTCCATAGGTCGCCTATGCACCTAGATCAAAAGCTGAGTTTTTCAGTTAGACCAGATTTTAGTTGGTTTGGCCAGCACTGGCAACAATTCTGAACATCAATGAGGTCCATGGAGGAGAGGAAGCTGGTTAGCCCCAGTGAGCCCTCAGAATAACTCAGAAGTACTGCTTTGGGGCACTTGTGGGGGAGATAGCAGTTTGCTGATTGTCTCCAAAGATGAACTGGGAAGGGGCTCTTGAGCATAAGCCCAGTACAGGTGGTACTGCAGCACTTCAGTCTTGCTGAGAATTTCAGTCTTGCTAGGAATTTAGTCCCTCCAAAACTTTGAAACATATCTTAGCAGGTTATGTGCTTAATTTTCACCCGAGGTTATTTGTTTCCTAAAGTTAAAGGGTTATTTGCAAATTCCTAGCTAAATCAAAGAAAATCAGATGCCTTAAATCTGAATCTCAGGGCGGTTGCTTTTTGTAAGCCTCCAGACACCTTGCAAAATATTTTGGTATCAAAATGTTCCTGCTCTTCTGACTTCAAGCTTTTGAAGACTGTCCTCTTAGTGACAATGGCAGAACTAGTGATTTAGTAGAGCTGGAGTAAATCATCACACAATAATTACCTCATTTCCCACATGCGTGTACCAGGCAACACATATTTTTTCCTGGTTACGTGGTATAAAGTTATTTTTTTTTCTTTAGGTTTAAGAGACACATATTTAATATTTCTCTGTATATACATTGATATAAATAGAGAAGTGATACCATAAATTTCCTTTTTTACATCGACCCTCCTTGCCTTACATATCTTTTTCTTCACCTACTGCAGTTCCTACAGGAAATAAATTTCCTCCCACAGTTGCCCACAGTCCTTCTGTCCCACCAAACAATACAAGCTCAATTACATCATTACAGGAATGAAATAGAAAAATAAATAAATAAATATCAATTGCAACATTTTGGGTTCAGTATATTCAGAACAGATTTCCAACACCTAGTTTAACAATACTCATTTTCACAGTGTTTCATCATTGCAATGTTTTGGTCTCTTCCTTAGCACAGATATATCATGTGCAACCCACGGACAAGGATACTGGAAGACAGCAAATAAGGGCTGGAGCTGAGTTACCAGATTCCAGTTATTTTTCAGATCAGTAGAGGTTTTTTTGCTGTTAGTTCCAGTGTTTATATTGCACCTCTGTATCAAAGCGAATTGCAAATAAATGGCCCATTTATTTTGCAGTAGAGAGAAAGCCTAAAGATTTTCTAAAGATCTAAAAATCTTCTTCTGATTGTAAAAGAAAAAGAAACCCTCTTGGAACGAAAGCTGAGGCCAGATTGACTTAAGGTATTATGCAATATTTTGGATACTGGATATAGGCCAATATTTGGAATCCTAGGCTGGATTCACGTCACCCTAGCTTCAATTCCTAAACCCTATCTGCTTAGTCTAAGCTTGTCATCTAGGCTGTGGTCCTATCAATAGGTCCTCTGAAGGTGTGAGAATGAGAGTAATCCTGCTGTCAGGGATTTCAGGAGGTTTGAAAGTGCTGCTGAGGAATTATGTCTGCTAATTGCTAACAAGGGACAGAAAAAAATCATATTCCTCTACATCCATCAGGCCACCCCACAGATACTCTCGGGTATTTGTCTGTCTGACACAGGGTTTGCTCAGGGGGTTTGTCTGTCCAAGACAGAAGTCTTCTGAGAGAGGTGAACATCTGAGATCTTAAGTTGCTGGTTTGTTATTTCAGTGCTCAGTCCCGATGCAATAGCCTGAGGAATTTTTTGACCTCAGTCATGTAGTGTAAATTTTGTTGGCTATTGACTTCTCCCCATGACTCTTAAACTCAAGGCCTGCTACTTGACTCCTGTGAGGTGAGGATCTGAAGTGATGCAGAATCCCCATGCAGGTGCAAAGGAGAGCTGCTTTATTGCCAAACCAGGCTTTTTAAAGCAGTCAGACCCATTCTCAGGAGCATTCCACTTCAGCACAACTAATATAATTCAACCAGCCATCATAAACCACGATGTGAGCACATAATGGTTATAGAACTTTTTTTTCTATTTCCAATTCAGCTGAGTCACTTTCCCATAGTCTGTTTCCACTTGGCTGAAGGGATAGACCTGAGTCAAGGTTTTACAAGGCCTTTTTTTCGTAGGGTTTTACCTATAGGCAACGTGTCTGTATAGGTCACTGAACTGCAAAAGAGTGTTATGTGTCTCCTTATTCACAGGTTCATCATCACTGACTCTGCCATCCCCTCCACTTTATCTACTTGTCACTGGTTTTGTATGGAGACCACAGCTATAGAGCATGGATGGTATCATCAGAGAGCACATGAAGCCCAAGGCTTGGCCAAAGGCCCTCTTGTGCATACTTTCATAGACAACCTGGCAAAACAACTGTATGAGCATCACAGTCATACATTTGGTAGAGGGAAAGAGGCAAGATCTGTTATAAAACTCCTTCTAAAGCTGCAGTGGTTAGAGATTTTGCCAGGAAACCTAAATATTTAGTGGGCTTTGCTCTACAGGTAGTGCCTGAAGTGTAATGCAGGGAGGTTGGTTAAATTTGCAGTGATACTAATGAATACTTTCATCTCTCCAAGAGTTTGAAGTATGAAATTAAGGAGGTAAATTTATTGTACACTGCGAACATCTTAAAACTATCTGCTTATGCAACACACAAATGTCATACTGGTGCATTTTTTGACTGTTCAGATAAGAGAAAAAACATCCTCTCTATGTAAAGAGTTGAAAAAACTCTAAAATGCCTGTTCCACAGGAAAAATAAAATCTTGGTTTTGGCATCAAAATTATCTTAATTATACTTTACACTTGACAACTATTTCCTTATAATCTAAACCTCTGCTCCAAATCCCATAAGTAAAAACACAAAAATGAAGCTGATTTAGTGCACCAAATGATTTTTGTTCCCCAGCACAAGATGAATAAAATTTAGTGTTCCTGGAGGTCAAAACCCACACATTGTAGCAGACTTCTTGTAAATCTTTTAGATAAGTTTAGGATGGCTGCTGTTATTTTTGTAACCCTCCTTTGAACCATAACATCCTCATCAGGTACTTCATATTCCACCTCAGAGACATAAAACTCCCAAAAGCAAAGCTATTTCTTTCAGCTCTTTTGCAGTACAAAGCAGCCATCCAACCATCCCATGGGTCATGCAATACTGCTACCTTTTGCATCAGTACTTCAGAAGACAGAGCTCATTGCTTGTAATTTTTCACACTCAAATTGACTGAACCTACCTGGAGGAGCCACATGCTGCAGCTCATTTCAAAGAGCAGCACAGGGGCACACACAGGTGGTCTGCCAGCTCAGCTGTAAGCCTGGAAATAAACCCTGGCACCCATTATATGGCTAATGCAGTGTTCAGGGCAGAGAGCTGAGCTGTAAAATAAGTTGAGGGCTGAAGAACAGACTTTAATAAAAAGCTGAAATCAAGAAAGCCAAAAAGGGACCTCGCTGCTTTTTTGTGCATGTGACTAATTTTTTTATGCTCTATGGGAATGCGTAGGTGTTTGGGGTATTTTAAAGGCTGCATAATAACTGGGTAAACATTTATACTACTGGGAATTGTAAGTCATACATTTTCCTGCTTTCTAGGAGTTCTGTCAACATAAAAGTATTAAATATCATGAAATGTTTGAATTTTGTAGTGCTGGAGGCCATGCAATTGTCTCATTATAATTTCATATTATGGAGAAATTATCATTGCATTATTCACTTATAAACCAATGAAACATTCAGAACAGCTGTTGCTTTTTTCTGTATTTATTTTTTCTTTAAGAATTAGTAATTTTAGGTAGTATCAATTACCTGCCTCACAAAATCAGGTCCAGAGACATTGACCAGAGCAAATTAAATAGGTCTATTACCCTGGTTCAGAAAAAAATGCCTCTTCCCATCCCTCTAAACTTAAATGGTCTGAAACTAAACCTCAACTTGTTGGCTTCTTGGTGTGCTTCAACAGTCTACAGGATAGGGAACTCCTCTGGAATATGCATGCCATGTCTTCTGACCTAGCTTTTCTTCTTCAAAGACTGTGAGATGGACTTGGACTTCCCCAGGTGAGGATTCCACTTCTGTTTCCAAATGAATAATTCAAGATCAGGCTAAAAAGCAAAATATGTATGTTCTTTTCTGCCAGTGGTAGTTTGCTGGGCAGAAGTGGCCATTGTAGTCTTTACTTTTTCTTAATAAAAGGTAGCACTAGTTTTTAATGGTCTTACCCTTATGGACCACCTAGTCTGTCAGCAGGTATGTGGGGTTTGTTCCAGAGTTCAGCTTTTTTTCTGGAAAAGCTGCACAGCTGACAAGTAATTGCTATTGGGATCTCACAGCAGTTTTAAACAGATTTAGAAACTGTGCTGTGGTTGTTACCTGAACCCAATTCTCAAATATTCTATGAGTACTTACGCCATAATGAGGTTTGGTTTTGTTTAAGGTATAAACTAAAACTCAGACCCTCTCCAGAGTTTCTATGAGAAACATAATGGCATTTTTGGCAGAAATGACAAATGACAGTCACCTTTTAAATATCAAAAACCAGGAATGTGACAGTGATAATTTTAACATGCTGGGGTAGTAGACTGGAGGCAGATTTGTCAAAACTACTTATTTTACAGGGTGACATGTAGCATGAACAGGTTAGCAAATGGCTTGAATTTGTCTAAAAGAGAAAACTTGAACAGTGACAATAAACATCCCAGCAGAGATGAAAGGAACATTTAAAATTGGTTTCATTAAACTGCAATTATGTCTTCTACTTTTGGTTCTCAGTAGCTTCAGTGAGACCTTTGTAGTGCCCACACTCAACCCCCCACTGCCAAAAAAAAAAAAAAAAAAAAAGGAAAAAAAGGGTACTTTAAAGTGGTAAAAGGTAAAATCTTAGAGTTATACAGCACTGAATTTGCATCAGTTCTTATAAATTTTATTTTGTCCTTATAAATCAATCCACAACAAGAATCTCAGACTGCAGGAATCTGCAGAAAATTCATAGAAACAATCGTGTTTGTGTGTACAAATATGTTTTTTAAGTCACATGAGTAATCCAGAGCCCTTTCCTGTGCTGCCTTGTACCCAAACATACCCCTTGGTGTAAGGATTTCTACCTCCAGACGACACTGCTTATCAAAAGTAACCAAAGCAGCTACATCCTGTGTTTCACTACTGCATTCACCTCCTCTCCACCAAAGCTGGCAAAGCCAGTTCCAAGTCTCACATCCACCCAGCAAGGGGGAAACCTCCCATGACTGGCTTCACCTCCACTTCCCTGCAGACTTTCTACAGTGATGCTCATCCAGAGAAATCTATACAGAAAGCAAGATTAACATTAAATGTCAAACATACATGCTTGGATACACAACTGAAAACAAACTATTAAATTGGCAGAAAACTATGTGTCAGTGTTTAAATGTGAGACAAACAGTCCACAGAGCTGTTTCCATGTCAAGCCCACTGGATCACAGGCAGCACTCAGCACCTTTGTAAACCCTCTGCATATCAGCAAGATTTACCTCAAATGAACTCAGCTACAGTACAAAAAAAAGCTATCATAAACTCACACTGTACTGCCTGCTGAAAAAATGATTCAAAGAACAGCTCAATCTGTTCTTAGCTGGAACAAATTGTTCAAAGAACCAGACTGGTTCAAAATTAAATGCACCATTAATGTGGAGTGAACAATTCCCCAGTAAAGTGCCTGTTTCTGTCATTCACTGCACCAATTTTACTTATGCATAAATGATAAACTCCATATTAGACATCTAATCACCAAAGTGATGCTTCTCAAATAATAAGTTAAAGAAATATTTTCTCATATATTTTCTACTGCATGCTCATATCAGACACAGTGGCTGTGTGTAACTAAAGAAGGGGAGACAATGTACTATTGGGGGGCCTGTTGGACCCCCCAAATGTATGCACTTGGGTTTGAATGTGTCAGAGGGTCCTTCTCTGTGCTCCACACTATTTCACCTCCATTTGCAGTTTGCAGTTACAGAAGATGGATTTTAAAATGGAAAATTATAAAAACCCAAGTCAAATAGAATTAGAAACAACTGTCCATTTTTACCTAAAAGTTACTCTTAAAATTGTGTGAATTGAAATCTAGCTCAGTGTTGTTTACAAATCACAGTGCATCATTTTAACTTAGCTATGCAGTTGGAGTAATAGAACTAGTGACAATTAAGATAAAATTTTGATAATTTTGTTTACCTAAGACACTGAAATATAGGCTATATTTATTGTGGTTTGGAAAGGTGCCTTGATGAACCTATTTATTTCTAGGTAGGTTTGTTTGTTTGTTTGCTTTTTCTTTTCAGTTTGAGAAGTGAAAAATCTACAGCATACAAGTGCTCAGCACTTGTAGATAGATGATCTAGAGGAAAATAAATAAATAAATAAATAAATAAATAATGACAAATACATTGTCTGTGGTCTTACCTTTCTTTTAGACATATGAATTCAAGTAACTGTAAGAAACAGAATACCCAACACAGTTTCATCTCTTAATTCTAATAAAAATGAGCCAAGAATTAGACAATTGAAATTCCGTCACAAATTGACTTTTCATAGCAAACAAACAAATTCAACAAAACCACTTAGGAAAGGAAGGTGCTGATTTTGCCCTCTATTTTTTCACAAAAGAACTCCTCTAAGGACAAAACGTACTGATGTTGAAATATTATGTTCCCACTTTCTCAAAATAATATTTTGACTTTTCCTTTGGGACAATTTTGTTATTAAGAGAGTTATTAGATTTTACATATGATACAGAAATGTTGCACATAGAGATGAAACTACACCTAAATATCCAAATGAATACTAAAAATCAAAACTAAATATACAAATCAAAATATTTTGAAGCTTTTCTTTGTGCAAAATCTTGTATTTTATTTTAAACCAGTGCAAACGAATTCCTGAATTACCATATTTGATATAAAAAAATTACCACATTTGATATTAATTTAATCTGTCTCTGAAAGGCAGATGTCTGCTGAGATATCTGCTGAAAACTCAGCAGCTACTCAAGTTCTTAAAACAATGATAACAATAGTGTGTTAATTTGCAACTGGTTTTGGGAGCAAACATCATAGGGCTTTGAATACATTAACAGAAATCTTCAGCTTTTTTAAGACAGTCAATCCTGCCTTATTACAAATAGAGAGATAAACTGGGCATCACAACTGTGAAAACCAAGTCAAGGAAAATATTTTTGTCAGATTGAAGTGAAAATACACTTAGGAGATATGTGGGCAGCAACAGCCTTATGCCATTTTGTTCTGTGGCTTTGATCAAGGCCACTACTGTAGAAGGAAACACTTTCTAAAAGATCTAAAAGAAAGTGTTTCCTGTTTAACTCTGACACATGCAAACATTTGCACACTCTGGCAGTGGTGTGCATAAATCCACGTGTGCATGAGCCTGTGTACTCTCTCCAAAATGTTCCTTCTACTGTTTCTGCATCAGCTGTGGGCTGGGTGAAACCCATGCTGTGACATCATGACTATTCTGCTTCCACTTGAGATGTCAAATAATCACCATACTGAAGTCAAACTCAGAGAATAAATTAATCAGTCCCATGGGATAATTACTGAATTAATGCTATGATCTTCTCAGAACAACTAAAAGCCCATTCATAATTAAAGATGCAAGTAAACAAAGCTATTTGAATGCTGCTATTGCCAGCAGTGTGGGAGCAATGAGGTTATTGAATGCTGGACACAAGAAGTGACTCTGGGCAGGCAGAAGGCGTGTGACCTCTGCCTGCACGGTGCCAGGAAAACCCACGCCAAGGGCTTCTCGTGCAAACACGCAGCTCTGCTTTGCCAACTTGGAGCGAGTGCGAGCTCCACTGTGCCTGTTTCTGAAATTTCAGTGGCATCTTCAGTAAAGAGGACTCATTTGAGGGGGAAAAACAACAGAATTATGAGTAAGGAAACAGGCTGTGATTCTGCCAGCATGACCATAAACATTCTCTCTAGCTTGGGTAATAGTGGCTTTTGACCTGTCAGAATGAAACACACTGTAACTAATAGAAATTAATATTTCCTGCTTGGTCCTTTTCTTACATGACACTGCAGTCTCTTTTCTTTTTCAGACTCCTTGTTGTTCAAAAATGTCAAGTTCCCAAGAAAAGCCCGTGGCACACAGTGACAGGATCACACTTACAAACCACGTGCCTCTGCACATGCCTCCACCGAGGCTGAATTCAGGAGGGATTTTACTAGTGCCTATTCCTGGAAATATTGGGCAGGATTTTATTTTTATCTTGAAAAGCAATCTTTACAAAGAGCATCAGCCTCTTTGATTTAACTTCAGTATAAAATTGCAGCTTCCTCATGTGAGAAAATTAAGAATTCTTTTCCTACCAGTTATATATTTAGGGCAATATTTTCATTGCAGATTTGTGGAAATGACTCAGAGGTCAATAGGAGCTGTGTGCAGTCAAGGATAGGATTAGTTTCCCAATGCAAAATGATAATGGGCTATTTTATTTTTCTTCCTTTAACTTTGAACATTATGAAGTTAAAAAAGAAATCTTTTCCTTTTGTCAAGGATAAGCATCTCACATTTCCTTGATGAGCTCTTAGCTTTATTGGCTTAACACCATTACATGGGATAATCATTCAGAAAGGAATCTTCAATTAAGTGACCTGCCTTCATATGTTTTTACCTGAGCCAGTGATACATTTCCCTTCCACTGCTCACTTCAGCTGTGTGTTTGTCTAGACCTACCCAGAACACACTTGATTGTTTGTACAACACAAGTCCATTTTTTTCAATAAGGAAACAAGAGAGGTGGAGCATAGGAGAAACCAGATGGCAAAATTAACTGTGCAATGCATGCAGGTCACTAAAAGGAGATTTCGTCAAAGTAGATCAAAGTTCCTAGTTCAATTCCGTGGACATATCCCTTTCACAGGAGTCAAATAGGGTAAAAAGGAAAAATAAAAGAAAGAAATGTAGCATGTTGTAATACATCCACAGATAAAACAAGTGAAAACTTACACAACACCTGCCCTGTACAGGCACATATTCCAATACAGAATTTCTTGGCTTTAACACCTAAAACTGCAGGTAACACTAGAAAGCAGTAAAAAAGCTAGAATGGTTTAGGAAAGTCAAGAAATAAGGATCTCCATGTGAAGACTGAAAAGCAAGAGAAGACTGCTGCCAGAGCTGAACTTTCATCCGATGAGCTTTGAAACACGAGTTATAACCTCTAACTGGACTAGGTCCTCCAGCCTGGTTTTATTTTCAGGATTATTTTCTATTTTACTGTAACATAAAATGCACAAGCGGTACACAGGGCTAGACTTTGCTTCTTGGATGGCAGTAAGACCACCACAAAGACTGAGACTGCTCTCTTGCTTACACCAGGTTCGTTTCTGTGGAAAAGTTACCCAGCCTCATAAATAGGGAGGTTGATGTTCCAGCAGAACTGGGTTGTAACTTCCATAACCAAAGAGTTTTTCTACAAAGGGAAGAAGCGGACTTGGAATCCATTCAGACGGAGAAGCAAATCTGAATCTTTCAGTCTTTTGTAACTATCAGCTACTCCACAAGGAGCAGAGTTCTATGCAGTATAGATGTATAATTGTCCAGATGATATGCATACTGACCAGTTATTTCACCTCCTAACCTCAACTTGATAGGGGACAGCTCAGGGTTGCATTTACAAACCCAGACTAATGAATGAGAAAAATTTTAGATAATATCAATTCAATGACGTTTCTGACTGACTGTGGTGTGTCCCCCTTTTCAGGCTTTCAACTTGCTTCCCTCAGACCTACTTAGTCCTGAATTAAGTCAAGAAACTGAAAGATAATTAATGCAATTAATTAGTGCAATTTAAAGCACAGCACTGCTGAGAGAGGGCTGGTGGAGAACACAGGTCTGCCTAGGAAAGGCACGCTGCTCTTTCAAATATTTCTAGTCCTCCTTGCTCCATAATATATTGAGTCTTACCCTCATGGATGATGCATACTGAAATAATTTGCTGTGTTATTAAGAACAGTACTGTTACTGGACTGCTCTGTGGTAATCCAGGGGCATGGAGCCATAGCCCGACAGGCAAGGTTAAATGCTGAATTAGCTGCAAGTAGGTTTATTCAGACCTATAGCAGCCTAGACCTCTGTCTATCTGCTTGAACATTCATTGCTATAAAACAACACACATTTATGAACATCATTGTTGGGGCTATAAATAGATTAAGAGATTTTTCCTCAGTATTCTTTAACATTTGGTCTTCAGCATTTATTAGATTAAATTATTTATATTTAGTATCATAAGAAGCTTAAATACATTTAGTATTCTTTAGATTTCATTAACTTTTTTAAAAAAAAATGAGCATTTATGTGATGGGATTTTAAAAAAAAAAATAAAGTAGTTGATTAACTTCATTTGATGTAGACTAACTTCAGCTTTACAAAACTTTTTACTGACTGAGCATATTTTGGAGAAATTCTGATGCTTTAGCCTATTATTTCCTTTGTGTGTCTCAGACCATATGAAAGATTTGTTCACTGACTGCTCTTTAGTCCACTGGGGATTCTGCCCTGGTGTGATCCACCTCTACCTGGAGGGTATAAAACCTGTGCTTAACTTCTGAGTGTGGTGGTGTGGGTCCTGGTACGATATCCTTTGCATTCCTAGGTACAGAATGTCTCTCCCAGCTTGCTCTCCTTGCTGAGCCACCAGGTGATGCTGAGCTCTGGTCTCCAGCAAGGCTGCTTGCATGAGCCTCAGGAGGCAGATTGCTGGGGCTGCTGGGTGCTGTCCTGTCATCCACATCCCAGCCTGTGGCAGGCTGAGAGAGTTAGATCTGTTCAGCCTGCAGAAGGGGAAGCTCCATTAAGATCTTAGACTAACCTTCCAGTGCCTAAAAGCTGCTGCAGGAGAGCTGAGAGGGACAATTTGCAAGAGGGTACAATGATAGGACAAGGGGGAATGGCTTCAAGCTGAAGGAGAGTGGGTTTAAATCAGATGTTAGGAAAAAATTCTTCACTGTGAAGATGGTGAGACACTGAAAGAGGTCACCAAAGAAATTGTTGATGCCTCCTGTCTAGAAGTGCTGAAGGCCAGGTTGGATGGGATTTTGAGCAACCTGGTCTATTGAAAGGTGTCCCTGTTCATGGCAGGGGGATTGGAACTCGAGGATCTTCAAGGCTCCTTCCAACTCCAACCATTCTGTGATTCAGTGTGCTTGGCAACTGGGACAGAAGGAAGGAACCACATCTTCCATCTGAGTAAATGTGAAGTTTCTAAGTGAGATTTCTCTGTTTTCTGTTTAATGACTTGTACAAGTTCACTATACTTTCTGTGGCATCAATAGTATGTTATGGGACTCAAAACACTTTTGAAGAATAGTTGTTTTCCCTCCTCAGTGAACATTGGAGGGCTGAAAGGTGGCATCTTCATGGACTAAATCATTACACAAGGTTTTGAGATGAACCTCACTCCCTTTTAATGACCATAAAAAAAAGCCTATGGGGATGAGTGCCTATAAAAATTACTTTTAATTACTTCAGTTAGGGCAGATGGATCTCGTACTTTTATAAAGTGAATAGAACACAGCTGACTGACTACTTCACTGGCTGAGAAGCAGCCTCGCAGCAATTTACATTGCCAGTAAAAGAAATGGCTGCTTTTTAACTGTGAACTACCTACCTACTGTGATCTGAAGGATTAGTTTTCAAATATGATTAAAAAGATGCCGCCATGACTATTAATTTGCTACAACTCACATATTCTCCTCTTGGCTGTCAAAGCTCTGAACTCACAGGGTTTCACTGAACTAAAACAGAGATTAACTAACTCCTGGGGATGTTAGTGGGACACACTGCCTTGCAGTCATCCTTGGGAAAAGGCAGTGCTATCAACATTTTTGTACGTGCACCAAACTGTAACATAATCATTGTTAAAATGCAAAGGCCTTCAACAACTCGTGGATCTGACACAGCCACGGAAACATTAAGGCCAGGCTGCCAGCCTTCAGCACTCCAAATGTGCTGGAACAAGTACAGACAGCACAGCAAGGCACACACACATCAGGTAGCTCTGTCACAGTGCTCCTCTGGCGGCTTGCACTCACACTGAAGGGACATGGGCAGGCAACTCCAATATGGAAGGAAATTAATGTTCCTTAGAGCTGTAGAATTATGGAAGTCTCAGAGTTATGGAAGTGGCAGACCTTTCCCTAATAGTCACAGCCAAAATAATTCATCCCCCACATCAAATAAAATGTTTTCTGTTAAGCAGCAAGTAAAGGAATAATAATGGGCTTACCTGTGAAATTAAGAACAGTATCAGAAGAGGACTTCAAATGTTAAATTAAATTAACATTGGCTTTTTACTGCAAGATTTTTTAAGATTATGTTTCAGTAAGATAATAAGGTGGCTTCAAGAAAAACAAGCTAGCAGCTTTGAAAGAGCTTAATCTTTACATTTCTGCTTTTCCTAGTGGTTGGTTAGGACTGGAAAGACAGCTTATTAGTTTCACACATTGGTTTTTAAAACTTGTTGTAACAACTCTAGCAATAATTGCTGGTAATTTTTGGTTGTAAAAATATGTGTTTCTAATGTTTTTAAGCTGTAAGCATCAGCTTACATTTTCTGGCACTAATGGTGATTCTGTCATGTCAGGACACTAGATTTATGACAGCTGATATTCAGTCTTCCCCACCTATGTCTGTGAAAATAACTTGAAGGTGAAGCACACACTTCAGTTTTAAGAGGAACTAGGAACAAGCTCTGCTAGGATTATGATTTTTCAACTGATTTTTTTCTGTCTTCTCTTAGGACTTACCTCTATTTTGAAAAATAACTACACACAGTTGGGTTCCTTATATAGCAAATATTTTGTAAGACATGTGTAATGTCTTTATATATGTTCCACATATGTATCTCATTAGAATTTATAAGACCTACTGGTCTTAACAAGATTTCATAAAAGAGCTGAAACAAGCGCCTCTGAACATGAGCATTGCACAGTTCTTGCTTTTTCAAGTGTTCCTGGTTCCTTTTATTTGCATTTATTTGAAAGTAGTGTTGAGCAGATTACATCTTCGAGATGTAACTTTCCATGGAAAGCACTGGAACTGCCCCTGATTTATTAATTTTCAGCAAAAGCACTAAAAATACCAGTATTAACCCCAAATATTTCAAAATGAGATACTGCTCTTCACATCCTGAGTCCTAAAAATGATGCAACTTATTTAGAAAAGAAGCAGTAATATTGACAAATTTTGTTTCTCATTTTCTATCCCAGCTTCTGAGTCCCCCTTGGTCATATTTTCGCAGCCATGCTGGCCAGGAGGGGAGATAATCTCTCAGGCATATGATAGGTGTGCTCAGAGTCATGTGGTGGGAACTCAGTTGTGCCTTCCCCTTCATTCACACATTCCACCCCCACTCCCCATACATTGCCACTGAAACTGGCTCTGGCTAAAAATATACTTTATTTTAAGGAATGAAAGCTCTGATTGTCCTAAAATAACATGAATTCCCATCAGGATCAGGGAACCATTGTGCTAAGTGCTGTACAAACAGGAGGAGATAATGGACCTGATTCATCCCTGAATTACTCTGGTTTCCATGGATTTACAGCTGTGCAAGTCAAAGGCAAATGTGATAATGAGCATGCTGCAAGAATGCACAGCTTAGGGCAAGTTTCCTTCTGGCCCAAATCCTTTGAAATCTGTGGAATTAAGGCAACAGATGACTTGATGCTTATTTTAAGGTTACATCTACTCTCCTGAACTAAATAGGACCAGACCTGATTCAGTACTGGTAGCTGCCCAGCCTCTCTCCAAGCACTTCAGGAGAAAGCTGAGGCTGTGGACCTGCCCAGCAGCCAGTCTGGGCAAACCAGGATGCTTTGAAGAGTGGGGTATTTTAACAGGGTGAATCTGGGCAGACCATGCCAACTGGCCTCAGGGGCAGAGGTTCAGGTCCTGGTCCTGATTATTTACTGTAGGCCTACATTATGAAAGACTTGTTTCTACTTGTAAGAGCTGCTGTTCACATTTAATATCAGTCCATCATACAAGTTTTACCAGAGAATAGTATTAAAAAAACCCCAAAACCACCCAACAACAAAAAACTTATGCCTGTTCCTCTTACATTTTTCCTTTAGTCACTGCTTGTGTCCCTCATTCCTTTTGAAGATGTGTTTTGCTGCGGACCAGAGCAGCTGCAGCCAGGCAAAGGAGCTGCAGGGCTGCCCAGCTGGGCTGCTGCTGGCAGGTCTGGCTCAGAGCATGCAGCATCCCCAGGCTGCACCAAGGCAGGTCTGGCTCAGAGCATGCAGCATCCCCAGGCTGCACCAAGGCAGGTCTGGCTCAGAGCACACAGCATCACCAGGCTGCACCAAGGCACCAGACACCTGCCTGCTGCTGCTGCTGCAGGTCCCCTCGGAAAATCCAAGCTTGGTTTGCCATGGTTTGCCATGTTTCTGTTGTTTACTCTGCCCAATGCTCCATAATCACAGCTAGGTTCTTGCCCAGCCTCAGTCTCATGTTTTTTTTGCCTTGAAGATCATATCTCATCCCAGTACAGTCAGATTATCACTTAGCACAGGTTTACTTAAGCACCTAAGCCCTAGCACAGGATCCAGTGATATAACAGAGTAACTTCTATTTCAACACCTATTTGTGCAGTTACTTTTCCACCTCTCCTTCTGTCTTATCACTGTGTCCCCATGCACTTCAGGCAAATGTAATTCATCAGTGGAATGAGTTTATCAAGCTCAGTCAGATGCAGGTTTCCTTAATAGCTTCACACAGGTGGTCTTGTACTTTTCTCCATCACAGAAAAAGTGATGGACCAGAAAAATGCTCAACTGGTCCATGGCACTGTTCATTTTACAGCAGGAGGAATAGAGAAAAGGAAAGTCCTAAATCTGATTTTGTTTTGACAATTCAATCATTAATATTACATTTCAGAATTAGGATGTCTATAATCATTTAGAATGCATTTCAGAAATTATTTCTAGTAAAAGCCTTTTGATAATTAATGCTATTTAGATGCTTTGAAACTATCTTATGCTTGGAAAAATGCCCTAAGTTCATTCCTGTTCTCAGGGACTATATAATAAATGAAAGTACTAAGCACAAATTTCTGATAGAGACAGTGGATGTAACACATCACATCTGCATGGCTAATGCCCCCAGAAGAGGCTGGTTGAACACATACTGCCTGATGTGAATGTCTTGTGTCCTGTGCCATTTCTGGGTAATTTCTGGGAAAACACCAAGGCAAAATTGCTTCAGGGAATGTGCCAGCTATTTAACAGCATGGATAATAATGTGCCAGTGCTGTTCTGTTTAAATTACTAATATAATACAGCCAGTAAAGGCAGAACTGAGCTAACACAGGCCTTTGTGAAAACCCCTGATAAATTGGGGAGAGGCTTCCAAGTGTGAACGAGCTGGTCCGACACTGCTCACACTTCTCTTCCTCATGCTGGAAAGCAGATCTCCATAGGCAGCTGCGAATTTTTCTTTTTAGGCATTTTTCTGTAGTTTTGTTGCAGAAATTTTGGGCTGTTTCAGAAATTCACATGCAGTTTTTATCCTGCTGTTATTCCTACAGCAGAGAGCAAAGTGGCACGGGTCCATGCAGCAGGTTCATGCAACACATGAGTAAATTCTTCCCATGTAAAAGGGTACTTGGAAAGTGTAGATGAGCAAATAAAAGGAGATGTAAATCTATACCATTATTTCTTTCAAAGTTCTTTGGTGCCATACCTTTACCACTACCCCCCAAGAATCAACACTCATCCCCTATTTGACCTTATAATGCTTTTGCTGCCAGTGCAAGTTTATCTTGGTTCATGCTGGTCACAAAAGAAAAATATCTGACATAAAGGTTTGGCTCATTTTCTGAAATAAAAAAGAGGGAGTTCAGACTAAAACAGGACACTGTTTTTTCCTGTGGCAAAATGAAAAAAAACCTGTTACTACAGTAAATTTGAAGTGCCCTGTTTGGTCCAAACTATTTTGTTTTGCTATATTACTAATTTTAAAATAGCTTCCTATCAGTACTCAAAAAAAGAAAAAAGATTTACTGTTTAAACTTTTTTCGTTTCTCTTTCATGAAAAAGAAAGCTAATTTAAATTGAGTATGTAAATTTAATAAAAATATTTTTTTAAGCACACTGATGGTTGCTGAAGAACTCTGGGCCTGACTACATGCTTGTCAGACACCTGGTCTATTTTGCAAGCTTATAATTGTGTTGAAGGAATAGTACCAGACAGTGTGTCCCTCTAAACATTCTGCTTAGTCCAAACCCTAAGGAGCAAGTCTTGGTTTTGAATGCAGTTTTCACTGTTGGTGCTTTACAACAGATTCATTTGTTGATAATTCAGGATTTCTTCATGGCACTTGTATTTACTGACCCTGTGCTGATAGGGTATATTCTCTTTGATGACTAATTTGTTCAAGGTGTTGAAAACCTCTATGCAATATGGACAAACAGAACAAACTCTTGCTCCTCCTAACTCTCTGGGCTAGCCTTTTCATTTGCTCCACTGAATCCAGATAAGCTTGCTCACAGTTATCAGCTAAAGAAATGCATGCTTTTGACATGTTAGATAATGTTTACAAATCCCTGCAGTTCTATTACAATTGACTATTGCTTATATATAGAATCAGTTTTACTAAAACAGTGTAAACTCCTCAAGCTTGTTTTCAATTGATTTCTTCTGAACCAAAGGCATTTGGTGGAAGAATTTAGTCAGCTATGTTTTCATTAAATTGGTCCACCTCCTGATTGAACAAGCTTCCATATTTAAAATATTTATGGATAGACTGAACTTCACACTTGAATGTGTGCATTCACATCGCAGCAAATTTTCTTGAAAGGATCAGAACAAAACAGAGTTTGATATGGGCTACATTATATTATGACTATATTCCTTCTCTAGGCAAATATTTGCAAAATCCAATAAATAAAATCATTCTAAGAAGGCAGGAAGCGTTAACATTGAATTTTGCACAAACTTCAGGCTGAAGTAGTAGAATGGGGTTTTCCATGTATCCCCTGGCAACTTTCCAACCATAAGCACAGAACTAGAAAAGCTATGTAGAGAAGATCCACCTTGTTTATCCTTATATTGGATGGACCTTTACTTAGCACTTTCCTCATTTATCAATAAAATGAAGAATCTGAACTTGATTTTCTTTATATTCTAAGAACCGGCTTTACCCCTTGTTCAGAATTCCTGCAACTGAAGAAGCAATTCTTTTGCCTTTCACTTAAATTGCCTAAAATAAGTAAAAGTATCCTTAGGAGGGAAGAGGAAGGTGTCTAGATGGCAGGCAAAATAAAGCAACAAAGCCCCGCCTGTTCTTAATTGAAAACAAACCCCAGCTAAACTAGATCAGCACCTCGGGTGGTTTGCAATTTCCATTACTGATTTCAGTGCTCATGGGCTATTCCCTATGGAGAAATGCTGCATGTGAAGGTGAATCCACCAGCAGAGTAATCCACCTCTGGAACAAACACTTGTGAAGGGCAGAAATTCACCACTCAAATTGCGTGGGGAGTTTTTTCAGAGATTAGTTTGTCCTGTAGGTTCAAAGGCTAGAAGAGTGAAATTTGTCTTCCTTTATTTCAAAATTTAGCTCTATTTTTCTCAGACACTTTACAGGAACAATAGCAGGACCAGATATTCAGGTGAGTTATCTGTGGACAACTGGAACTGCCTATGCACAGGGTTGTGTTCTCCAGTGCTCTAAGAAAAAAACTACTGTGAAATCTTGCACATTGTGTACAGACTATTCCCATTAAGAACAAAATAAAATCACTAAAATGCAGGAATTTTAAAATCTAGAGCTGCTTCACGGTACTGTATGCTCCTCTACAAATGAAGCATCTAAGGACAAAAGCAGCTCATCTGTGACCTGTAACAGACTGTGTAATACATGTTCTACACTTCCTCATGTATTTCTGAATTTGTTAAAATTAGTTGCATGAGTCAGCTATTCGCTAATGCAGGACAGGCGTTGCAAAATGAATAATCCTTTAATGAAAGTAATGTAGGTTAGGTCTACGGCTAAATGCTTGTACAAGAAAAAACCAGGCCTTTCTTAGAGGATGTGTCCATCCTAACAAAAATAACTATTTTCCTTTTTCCGGCAAGTACCAAATTAACACAAACCAGATCCTCTGTTGGAGTCAATGCATACTCCTGAGCACCAACCTTCCTATTTTATGTTATAAATAATACAACATTGCAAACAGTAAAAAATAATTCTAGTCAAATAAACCAAATTTCTCAGTAGTTTTTCTCTTGTTCAGTTTGTACAAAGTCGCTGTCTGTTGTATGAATGGATTACAATCATTAGCTTTTTTAGTGAATGCAGAAGGAGAGCTTCTGTTTTTCCTAATGCAATATAAATCATGAGTAAGCCCAGAGTGTCCCAACAGGGCCAGGCAAGGGGAACCAAGAAGATAAATCATCATTCAGTAACTGAAAAGGGCCAAAGGGTTACTTTGACATAAGCAGAGATGATTAGATTAATTTTGCCGGTTACAAGTTAATCAGCGCAATTCAGCCATCCTGATCTTCCTGTGGAGTGGAGAGAAACAGACACCTCCTGAAGGCACCTCATTGTGCTATCTGCCTCCATTGACTCCTCAGGAATGAGGATGACTAATTGGATCTAGATAACCAAATTGCACGCAGCTAAATTTAGATGAGATCAGTTGCAGATTTCGTTCCTTCCCTGTAAGATGCTGAGCACATGATTCCAAAGGATGGTTTGAAAGGACTGCTCTGGCCTCCTGCATGAGTCATTGCAGGCATCCTCAACCAATGACACCTCCGGTAGCGCCACAATTTCAGCCTGATCCACATTATCTTTTTGGGCTGCCTGAAGTACTGCAAGACTAAGAATTTGCCACAATCTTAGGCCTCCAATGGTTCAATTACTCTCAGTGTTACTTCCCCCCACACAATCGCTCCAAGTAACCCCCAAACTCTCTCTCATTTGAACTTTTTAATTCAGTAGGAGTATTGAGTGCATTCAGCCTCACAGAAATTGTCCCTTTGAGATTTGCTGATCTTTTCTCTCTTTTACAAAATTTCATTATGATCATAGTGCTCTTTAGAGCTGGCAGCTTTCTGTATCCCACCATGCGTGCTTAAGAACATAATTTAATATTTCCAGATTCCACAAATGTCTTTATTCTGCAGTCTGATTTAGGCTTTTCAGTTGGAGTGAAGGCAGTAAAAAGCTTAGAGCTGACAAAATTAAGCACAAGCCTCACCAAAACTGAGGAAGGTCATCTGTAAAATTCTTCATTTCATCCGTCATTTTTTCAATTTTTTTCTTTCTTTCTTTAGGATTACTGCCCCATCACATGCAGTATCTTCCTCAGTAATTCCTATTTACTCCACAGAAATAAAAAGCCTATCAAAATAATGTTTAGGGAGGTGCCTTACTGAATTCTACATATATAATATGGAAAGATGAAGACATGCTAAGTTAAACATGAGTAGTTAAGTTAACATAGACAATTTCATATCTCATTCTCATGACCTGAAATCTCTGTCACACATCCAGGCTCCAGCTTGGCCATTCCCTTCCTATGGAGGGGAAATGAGGAGTGTATCTCCTTGAATGTGCTCGACAAGTTAATTGTTTAGCAAGTGGAGGAAAATTCAAAGAATTTTATTATTGTTTTTCTTTTTTAGGTTATTCAGTTAGGGAACTGAACTGAAGCAGTTTTTTAGATAAGTGTATGTAACTAGTGTTTCTAGACAGTATCTTCAGTTTTTTATAGCTACATATTATAACCTAATACATACAGCATTGGTCCTTCTGCAATACAAAGTTTAATTACATCAGAAATTAAACACAGGCAGGCACAACCAAAAAGGGAAAAAGAAGAGCAATGCAAAAGGAAGAAAAGTCCTGAAAAATAGCAAAAGTAAATAACATAAAACTAAAACTGAAATTAGTAATGCCAAAATAGTTCTCCCCTTGTCATAAAAGATGCATGTTACATTTTTCACTGGCAATCAGATAATTCATTTTGCAAATGAAATTTAGGACTAAGACTGCTCTCAGTGTTAGTGCCAAAGTATTCCAAAGGCTCCAAGCTGGATTCTGAGCTAATTGTGCTAACTGATGTTGAAATACACAGCGGTGTACAGACTGGGAATGCACACCTGTGGAGCAGTATTATTCCCCGTGAGAGATGCAGGATGTCTGCAGACTTCAGGTACAACTCCTAACTGGGCTGTCCCAAGTGGTATTAGAAGTTTTCACAGCTCAGTTCCCACAATTGCTCAGATTGGAGTAAAAGGGTTTTAATAATTTTCATGGGAAACAGGTTAAAGCCCATAGTTCCAATTTTGATTTGACATTGTTGCAAAATGCATCTGACACTACTTATCCAAAGCCAGAAAAGAAGCTGGTGCCAGAGCAGAAAACACCTCAAATATTATCAGTCCCACTCTGCCACTGAAAGACTATTTTTTAAAAACATGATACAAGACTACTTTGCCACTGAAATTCTTTTATTGTTTTAATCCAGGAGTTTTCACCTTGTGTTTTGCAGTGGATTGCTCCTGCCATGAAGGGAGGCCAGACTCACCAGTGGAGAGGAAGCCAACTGTGCAGTTGTGAAACACCTCTGATTCATTTCACAGCTAAAACAACCTACAGTGACACTTACTGGATGTAGCACAGCCACCATCAGCATTACACTTTAAGTAAGTGACTGATGTTATTTGTAGAGGAATTTCAAACCTCTTGTCCTGCTCCTGACCCTCCTTCTAAAGTTAACACTTCCATGATTTGACAGAATTTTTTTCTCCAATCAGCAAAGATGAGAGGTCCTTTGCACTGCTTCTCAACAGATTAATGGATGTGAGGGTGTTTTTTATTTTTTTTATTCAATTAAACCTATGAATTTTTATTTTTTAAAACTAAAGAGAGGCAGGCACCATCAGACTTTTACAGTAGAACAATGATTCCATTACCTCTCAAATCCTCCTGCTGATGATTTGTTCCCTCGAATTAAATAGAGCAATATTTATTTACCTTGGTTGATGATTTGTTGTAAATGATAGCAACAAACCAATCTTTTCTTTTGCTTTACAAAAAACCAACCAAACAAACCAAAAACCCCTGACCAAAACTGAGAGGATTCTATACTGAAGACATTACTCTGCTTGTGGCACAGGGAGTAACACCTGAACTGCCTCATCTGCGAGTGCAGCAGGCAGGGCAGCTGCAGAAGCTCCACATTTAGAGGGGCTGCAAAAGCAGTTGTGGAAATGTCAGTGCCACGCACCCAGCCAACATCCTGAGTGTCTGCAGTTGCTCATTGATGATGGGCTGGGTGGCTTAAAGCCTGTGTCTGCATGACTCTTCTGGCAGAGGACCCAAGATCTGCTCAGACACTCATGAACTTTCTTTAAAGTAGGAAATCTTGGGATCTGTCATAAATCCAATGGTTATTACTGAAGAAGCAGCAAGGTTCCTAGGCAATCTGTCTCCATAAAACAATTAAAGTCAGACAGAGGAAGTCACTTTCATGTAAGCTGCAGTTCTTATTACCCACATGTAATTTACAACTGGGTCAAGAGAGTCTGGGAGCCACAATTGCATTCCTGCCCTCGCCGTGCTCTGCAGGGCATTGTTAGAGGGTGTTCCTCAAAAGCTGTGTTTAGGGTGGCTGAGCTCTAAGGACCATGGTTTATGGTTAGATCTGTGAATAGACCTCAGACCTGCAGGGTTCCAGTTTGCAATGCCTGCTGTCTGCTGGAATTTATTCCTCTGAATTTGTGGGACTACCCAACCTCCTGAGTAAGGTGCTGATGCAGATGTGCGAAGGATGGAGCTCACGGGCTCTGCAGTCCAGAGCACAGAAGGCCAAAGACTGCTTTAAAGCGACTTTTCACCTTCCCAATATAACGTGATTCTGACAAAATGAGCCTTTAGCTCATCTGCCAACGCAGCCTGCAGGGTCTTGCTGGGCCTGAAGTCAGGAGTCCTGTGGTGGAGCCTGGTGGATCTGTTTGTGTGGTGCATGTGCCAGGGCATCCCTGTCTGTCTCAAAGAGTCAGGGGCAGGCTTGGTTCCAGTATAAGGTTTTTGCCTTGTTATCTGGAGCTGGTCTTAAACCCATGTCTTCAAACAGCCTGAAGTGAAGTGAATCTGGGCGGCCAGGGAGACACTTGAGGCACAATGAATATTCACTCCTCAGGAGGCAGCATGCTGAGCAGGGGAAACACCATAAACATAAAGAGAGTCTGAGTCTCAGCACGAGAGAATTCAGCACTTCATTCAGCAGGGGACAGATGGAGGAAGAAAGTCAGTCCTCCTGAGAAGTCCAAATGTCCATCAGCTGCTGAATTGGAGTTAATCTGTGAAGGAGCTCCTAGTAAACCTATGGAGAAGGAATTTAGACCCAGTATGGTATCTGTGTAGATACCTTTTTCCTGGGCTTTAGGATATTCTGAGAGAAAGATCAGCACTTTGGTTGATTCCTCCCTGCCATTTCACATGAAGTATTTAGAGCAGAATGTAATACCTTGGCTCATCTCAACTGACTGTGTTAAGAATAATTTTTTATTCTTCCATTAAAGAAATGTGATTGCTTTGATCTTTAAAAAGGGGTTCATAGAGTATGTAGGTAATATTTTGTATCTGGCACTGATATGGTGGCTGCTGAAATACTGTGTTCAGTTCTAGCTCATGGATAATAGATTCAGGATTTTCCCTGTTGAATAGTTCAAGGGAGCATTCGAAGAATAATGAAAGGATTAGAAAAAATGGCACATAATAAGAAGCTTAACCTGCTTTCATATTTGGTAGAAGATCTAGGGGACCTGAAGAACCTGCTCCAAGGATAAAAATTTGTTCATAAAGTTCTCCAGACTAACAGATCTAAAGGCTGAAAGACAAAGCTTGGAAAAAAATTGGCTAAAATTAAATGCTCACTTCTCAGGTTGAAGGTACAGAAAAAGAATTGCAGAAAAATAATGGGTTCTAAACCATCATAAATTTGAAAATGGAGATCAAAGACAATGCCCTGTTGGGTTTGAGCTAGAAATTAGTTAAGAGGTCCTGTGGCTTCCATTATGGGGAGGGTTACACCAGGTGATGTGCATGGCCTCCTTCAAATATTCTCTGAAGTGGCATCCTTAGTAGCACCATTTAATCTGACAGTTACACTCAGTAATAATTTGTCTCAAGAAGTAATAAATAATTCTTAGTTAAGTGAGAACTATTGAAGAGAATAACCAAAGCATGCTTATTTTTTTTGCATCATTAGAACTCCTGCTTATGAATTGACAATTAAGATTTTCTGTAGATCTGTTTCAATAGCTATGAAAAATAACCTGAGTATATTTGATCAGAAGTTATCCCTGAAATGTCCCCAGTAAGACCCAGAACTCGCTAGACTCAAAGTTCAAATTCTCTTTTCACATGGTCCTTTTGTGCCTCCAGTAGGAGGGGGAGGGGAAGCAGCAGCATGGGAGCCCTAAAGGGGAGAATCCTAAACCATAACACAACCCAACCCACTTTATGATTCTATGAAACTATGGGATTGTCCTGCTTTCAGAGAAAATCAATCCCTTCTCTGCATCTCAGATTTGGGCTTTTCATTTTCAGTCACTGCTTGCTTGATCCAGTGTGTAACTATTGCCATATATTACTAAATATTCTACCCTGCATTTAGGTATAATGGTATTTGAGTATGCTGGGATTCCAGCTGAGGAGTAGACCCCTATTTTTGTGAACTATAAAGGCTCAGTTTTGCCCTGAGTAAATTGAGTGAAATAGATCTCAGCGAGGAAGTTGGTCTGGCCTTCTTAGCATGAGGAAGCTGTGATTCCTCATCTGATTTTGTGATTTGCTCTTAAGGTCATAGAATTACACCACAATTTGTTAGAATGGTCTCCGGAAGGTCATTGAGTCCACTGCTCCAGTCCAAGTAATGCCAAACAGGGTTGGTTTGCTCAGGATCCTATTAGGTCAATTTTCAAATACTCCAAGGCTGCAGTTTCCACATGTTTTCTGGACAACACATTCACTACTGTAAAGGAAAGAAAAAAAACAAAACCAAACACTAGAAAGTTCAAAACAATCCACCAAAATCCCCAAAGATACTTTCCTGGTAATTTATTGTATTTATTGACCAGACAAAGCAATGCCAAGTAGATGTGAGAGCAAGCTTTCATCCTTGTATCCAAATGGACATAGATGATATTCCATAGCATCAGAACAAAGGAATTTGATCTTGAAACCACACTTCATGTTTTAAGCATTTTAAGCAGCAGAAAAATCTAGCTTTGGGCCACTTGATGCTGATGTGATGACTAAAACCTCTGCAACACTTGCCGTATTTCTAACTAAAAGTTTACATATTGATTTTATTAGACTTTTTATTACTGCAGATCTTCTTTCCCCCTGAAAAAGCAGCTTGTTTTGCAAACGCCACAGGAGTGTTTGTTTGTTTGTTTTTAATATTAATAATAAAGAGTCTGAAAAAAACAGTTCAGAAGTGCAAAGTCCAGGACAAAAAAACTCAGCAAGAAATTCCACCCTGATATCGCCTTACCTAAACAGACAATCTAAAGTCCAAGCAGGTGGAGACACAAGAAATAATGTAATTTGTTCATAATAGGTTATTATCCAAGACTGAGAGATGAAACTCACCATCTTCTTCCAGGCCAACTCTGTGCCCATGAAGGACTCTCCAAGGAATCTCATGAACATAACCTCTGACATTCATTCCTCTGCTCCTGAGTGGACAAGATTCTGCTGATAAAAAAGGAGAGAAAATGGAAGCAATGCAATTAGGTCTCAGACAGACTAGGATATTGATCTGCTTTTCAATTGCATGCTTATAACAGGAATTCTATCAAGATTCGGTAATGACTAGAATGTTTTACTGTAAACTCTATTCAGTGGATGGTCATAACTGCTGGAACAGCATCCCAACACATATTTTTGTTTTATAAAAATGAAAATATATAAATAAGGTGTCTCTTGAGAGCTGCTTTGTGTTCCTTAAAAGCTTTAGCTTAGAAAGGGGGATCATAAGGAGGTGTGAAAATTTAGCACTATGGTCTTAATTCTGTGGTCATTCCCATGGCTGCTCCAGCTGTTCCAGACAGTGAGAACTGCACCCTGGAGAACCAGGGCAGGACAGGAATTAATGGAGCAGTGTGGCTTTGCACCAGCCAAGGAGCACATCCGATGTGCCTCACACACTAATGGCACCACATCAATAAATAATGACCCCTTCTCCTCAGGGATGGGGGTGGTGTGATCACGGGTGAAATCCTGGCCTTTTACAGCTCATGCCAGACTTCTCCTTGACATCAGCCAGGCCTGAATTTCACCACAGAGGGATTTATTTCAGACTTTCTTCTCAGCAACCTTGTGCTATTCTGAGAAAGCATCCCTGGCAGTCAGGGCAGTGAACATTTACACAATTGCAGAGACCCACTGATTTAATGCCCCAGATTGCCACCGGGGTGAGTCACTTCAGAGGCAGGTCTGTGGCTTTAAATTGCAGTAGCATATTTCAACAGGTTTCAAGGGGCTGAACCCAACATGTCCAAAGATAAACAACTTCTTTTGTGGTGATATAATTCCACCATGATAAAGACGCTGTGAATATGGAAAGGAGGGAGTCTTAGGTGTAGTTTTAAATGCAGTTGGACATGGGTCTTGAAGTTATTCTCTCATTATAAATTAATGGATTGGATCTTGTCTTGGCTATCTTCCTGAATAAAGCCAGAGCAAAAATGGTCCATCAAAATTATCATACTTGAAGAAAATATAATGCCTTAACCAGCAGCAGGTAAAAGAAAAAGATGGTTAATCTCATACACATCTACCTTTCATTTCCCTGCTAAATGACCTATTTTCTGCTGAGCTAATCTATCTGGGAATTTTCTGGATCTATAATGAGATGCTTTAGACATCCCTCTGCCATAACGGTGGGAGCTGAATGTCAGAAAATATCAGTATTATAATTTTGGAGAAGGCATAATGAATGATACTAATGCCTGTAATACACTTATTATACTAATATATTTTACTAATTTCTTGCTTGAAATTATTGCAATATAAATTAAAGTCATGTGCTGAAGTTCCAGGGAAGTAGAAAGTTCTCTCTTACTGAAAAGAACTGCTTATTGCTCCCATAGTGAGTTTAATTTGTGCAATCTATCCACACCAGAAGCTGCAACTGTTTGGGGTTCAGTTGGGGATTTTGGGAGGATCTGGCCATTCACAGGACTTTGAGAAGGCACAGATCTGCCTACAGTAAGGACTCGCTTCCAGCCCTCTTGGAGGGTCCCCACTGGTCCCAGTTTGCCCCAGTGGCAATGACCCAAAGACACCAGTGGGGTTTACAGCGCTCCAGGGGCAGGAGTGGAGCTGGGAACCGCAAAGCAGCTGCGTGCCCAAGTGTCTGAGGGACCCAGAGGCAGACCTGCAGCACAGCAGGGACAGAAGGGTGCAGCTCATGGCAGTGAGGATCAGCATTAAATCCCTGCTGCCATGGCACTGCACAGGACCCAAACTCACCCTGGCTGAGTCCTTCCACCGTGTACCTGGGGCTGGGCTGCTTCCCTGGGTTAGTGAGTGCTCTGTCTCCTGGAGAAAGATTTCTGTGCTCAGGTAGTCCCAGACAGCTGGTGACTGGAGGAAGCTCAGCCTTTAAGGGAACCTAATGACTTCATGCTTTAGTTTTCCTGGTTTCTAGCTGATGTCTGAGACCAATAAAATTTTCCCTCATTAGGGGAAGTGTGTACATTGACTATTTCCCCTTTAGTCACTGTTAACTACCAGACAATTGGGTTACATATGTGAGCAAGTAAGAATTGCTGATTTGTAACCAACCTGTCAATCATATATATTTCTATTGAACAGTTAACAAAATTTAGAGTCTTAGTTTTCAAATTTCTGTGTGAAAAAAATTATTATAATTTAATTATGAGTGGCACATTCGAGAGAGAAATATATTAATGTCACATTTTTTTGGTGTAATTTATTATGCATAAGGAAAATGAGAAAGAAAACCAATGATAATTATAAAAAAAATGCTGATAAACATTTCTTTTATGTTAAAGGTCTTGGTTCTGTTGAAGCTCTTTTCCTGTGCATTACCAAACTCCAGATAGACACAAAACTTCTAAAATCTTGAATATTTTCTATGGTGCCCATATTACATATAATATGCAGTAAGTTATAGTGTAAAAATAGCAGTATTCACAATCTATCATTGGTTTTTTCAAGAGAGGATTAAGAATTAAAGGAATGTACTTCAAAGCTAAATTAGGAATAGTATGTGAAGACATGACTCTTAGATGCTTTAATTTTTTATTTTTTTTTGGTAATAGAATATCCCATTCCCCAGAATAGCTTTTTCTTCTTAAAATCCATCTTTTTCTTAGATTTTACAGCTTCACACTTCTTGAATTACTCTGTTGAAAGAATGATTTGTTTCAAAATACTGCATTTCTGAGTATGTCATAAAAATATATGTCCCATTCCTAATGAAGTAACTTTACTTAAAGCATGGAAAGCAAGCAGTAAATTTTAATGCATTGGAGTATAAAATAAGCATGGCCATGGTTTTTGATTCAAAAGTCTGTCAGGGTAGTATTCTGTTTCCAACAGCAACTGCCTTAGGCAGCACTGCAATTTCAGTGAGAAGCCAATAAAATATCTGACCAAATGGTTATTGCTGTGAAGTAAATCTCATATATGAAGAATATCTAACTGGTACTATTTTTATTTATAAAATACAAATCAATGTTTGCATTAATATTAAAAGCAAAAAATTAATTTTATTAAAATCTTACTTATTCTAAAATACTACACTATGCCTTTGAAGTGGCTAAAACTGGGAGACCCCCAGGAGACTCTGAGTCAGCCTTGTATGCAGCTGGGATGGAGAATTCAACGCAGCTCTTTTCTTAACACTTTCCCAGATGGGTCTATTTTTCTTCAATTGTTTAAAATCCACACTTTCACTGCATCGGAGTTGAACAAATTTTTTGACAGACTTAGGTATGCTTTACAGATATGCATGATATTTCTGATTTTCTTTCCCCAAAATGTATGCACTTTAATTTTTTTTTTTAAATACAAAGCCCTCCAGTTTGCATCTTTATCTTTCCTTGATGTTGACTTCTGAGAAACATTTCAATGTCAACCACATAAACTATCATTAAGTTCATGTGTTAACACCAACTGAAATGAAAAGGGCTAGACTTTGTCTTTTAAAATATAACATACTTTGTGTTCTGTAGTTTAAAAAAGACAACTATACATGAGCTTTCACCAGCTTCTACTCAGTGCATATGCAGAAGCTCTTTTTCAGAAGCATAAAAACTTGAAACATGTATTTTAAAAAATGAAAGCATGTGTGGTGCAAAATCTGAATCTGTCACAGGATCTAGATAAATAGCTCAAATGGGCCAGATCTAGCCAATGAACAGAGTGTTTAACAACAGTGATTTATACTATTTCCCTTTCATGTTATAATAATTGTCAGGAATTGAATTTATGTTGTGTCATTTCCTGTTCTAGCTGCAATCTTTTCTTCAAGAAAAAAAGGTTTTAGAACTTTAATGCCTTCACTGTTCTTGGAAAGATAACAGTAAAGGGGACTATTTTATAATTTCATTGCTTGGTTATTCGCATTCTTTCTTTCTGTAGCCTTCAGGGAGAACTAGAAGGAAAGGGCGAGACAAAGAATTGTCTTCCAGTCGAAAACACAAAGAATTGGATTGTTGTTGCTGAAGGCAAAAAGTGAGCAGGGGAAAATGATGCTCTCCAAATTACTCCATAACAGGAAGCCCTATAAATGTCTCCCATCCCTCTGCTAGATCTGCATCAATTTGCAGCGTGATCAGCAGAAAGGGCAGATGTTGGATCAAAGAGGAAACATTTACCTCAACAATGAAAAAGCACTCCCCCAAATTCTCTTTATCCAATGCAAGCCAGATTGCACAGAGCCATTACTTGCTAACAGAGAAGCAGAAGATTTCTATTAAGCATGGTGTTGCTTGATAGCAGCAGAAGCAAAGAGACAGTGAGCATGAGGAGAGACATGAATGCCTGATAGGAATTTGGTCCAGAAGCCAGCAAGAAATCATTAAGTATGTACATGTTTCATCACAATATCTAATGTGATAATATTGTCTTTATTGACATGATACATGCCTTTCAGCTCTTAAGTGGAGCTCTTTCTACTGAAGTGTGCATATCTGAAAGTGAGATGTATTGGCTCATAAAATTCAGCAATAGCTGAAACAAACAGTAAACAAACTGTCCTAGAAGATCTCTTGTCACCATGGTAGGAAAGAAATATCAAAGAGTGAATTTAGTCTATATTCTGCAGAGTTGAATTAAAACAGAGGCCTAGTCCAGCTAAAATAATATTTCAATTCTCAATTAATATAAGCATAATATCCCAGCAAGAAATGCAATTAATATTCCTCCAAACAGGAAATGGGCTACTGTGTCTCCTGTTCCATCTAAGTCTCCCTCCTCCTGGGAAGCACACATTTCTCCTCCATCAGAAATGAGTCACAAAGGCATCTCCAGCAGCTTGTTTAGCTAGACAGACTATGCCAGACTAGGGAAGGGAGGCAGTCCCCCAGAGCCTTTAAGCAGCACATTCCTATGGAAGCAGGGGTTGGAACCAGATGATCTTTACAGGTCCCTTCCAACACAAACAATCCTATGATTCTGTGATTTTGTTGCATCTCTGTCTTTGCCATGCTGAGAGCAGGAGCTGGGCATTGAGTGACTGTGATGATGATGTGCCCCCCAGGCTGTTGATGGTGGGGCAGAGCTGTCAGGAGGAACCTGTGCAGAAGATCTGGAGCCCCACACAGGGTGCCAGAGGACAGGGAAGGTTTGGGGAGGAGGTGGTTGGAGGGCAGTGGGGCTGGATGAGCAGCCAGCCCTCCAGGGAAGGTTTGGGGAGGAGGTGGTTGGAGGGCAGTGGGGCTGGATGAGCAGCCAGCCTCCTCCCCTCTGCAGGGCCAAGGGGAGCCAGGAGCAATGCAAGCAGTTCTCTGCTGTTCCAACTGCTCTCACTGTCTGCTTCCACAGGATAAATATTTAACAAATTGCTGCCTACCCTCCATGACCTGAATGAAAGGAGAAGGGAATCAGCTGGATTTCTGGCAGGGATTGCTGAGGTGGTGCCATGTCTCACAAGCACTGATCACCCCAGAAGCAATGACCCCACCAGCTGAGCCCTGCAGAGCTTCTCTGCACACGGGGAGTAAATGTGAGGCATCAGGAGGACTCCAGATTTACTGTGAGGAGAAGGCTGTCTGCTCACTGCACATCCTGTCCCAGATACACACTGCTGGCCAGCCCAGAGTCACAGCCTCCCTGAAATTTGGGGGCTGCTCAGAAAGAAACTCAGATCTTCTGCACATGTGGGAAATTTGGGATGGATGGGCAAAGTTAAACACCACAAACAGAAAATTTCTGGGGAGAATATACTTAATATTATGGTACATGGCATCTCCTTACCCATAAAACCTCATTTCTTTCCTCTTGACTTCTTTCAGTTTGTCTAGGAAATACATATCAGTGATTCATAACTACCTGTGAAAATGACAATGATGCTGGAAAGGCTGAAGGAAATTTGGATAGCTTAGACTTCCTACCTCACCCAGTTTCAAAAAGGCCGCATTGTGCCTCTGGTGTTGGATGTTTTTCAAAGGTTTGCAATGATACAGCTCAGCCCTAAAGCTGTGGCACTGTATTTACGTGACTTCTTTCACATACCTTATTATTTTGATCCCAATATAGTTTATAAGGTTTCCTTACCCTAATTTTGGAATGCTCTCAGCTTCTGTTCTGATCATTCTCCTTTTTTAAATCTCAGCTGCATTGAGAATAGTAAGTGCAGAAACAGAGAATCTGTCCTGGCCAGATTCTGACTACACATCCCAGATTCACACACTGATAAATCTAGGCACTTCTAGTAGATCACTTCAAAATTATACTGGAACAGACTCAGGACACAAAGGCCAGAAGTTTAAAGCTCAGCTCCCACTCCAGCAGCTGAGCCTATGTTCCCTTTGCAGTAAGAGGACATGGAAAGTGACACTGCTGAGGGTTGCTTTTGTCAGGCTTCTATAGCACAATTTGCATGCTCCTAACACTGCTCTGGGGCAGTATCCCTGAACAGAAAGAGTCCTTTGCTCTTGCACAGGCTAAAAAGCTTCCCTGGATTCTGAATCCACAGCTAAATAAAATACCAAGATTTTCATGCACGTTTTGTATTAGCAGCTCACATTCAGGGGAATGAAACCTTCCTTGCTGGATCCTTTTTCAGGCATATTTCATCTTTCTAGCTTAAGATATTCATAATGGGCAGAGCTATATAGGATCTATTTTGCTCTGCTCCTCCTTCACCTAAACTGATCAAACCTAAACTGGTAATGCTCATCTCTTAGGATGTAAAGCCAAGTTAAGAAAATAAAGGGTATTTGGGATTATGATCACTTGGAGCACGGTGACTGGCACAACCTTTTACCTGTCTTGTGTTTCTTAGTTTGGACAAATAACTATTTTTTTAGAGCTTGCAGCATAACCTCCTCATTATCACATTTGTCGAAACAGATGGGAAAGCATTTGGAAGGGCTGCTTAGAAAGTGGTGCTTTCTACAAAAAGAAAGTTGTATTTAAACACTGTTATTCAAGTTGTTGGGGAGGCAACAAATTCAGCTTCCCAAATCTGATCAATTTGCATAATTCATCTTTTGTTCTTCAGTTTTCTGCTTGCTGTTCACATTCCCTTCTTGCCCTTTACAATTCCACTGTGTAGGATTTGTGCAAAATAATAGGACCAACATAAGCACATGTATTTCATGATCCCAACCACCACTTTACAAGCTATTTTTTACGGGTTTTTTTGGTGGCTTCATTTGGGCTGGATTTCCATTTTCTGAAAGATATCTGTTTGGTTGAATAACCTCTCGAGTTTTACAATTATCCCATACTGTTCCATGTTCTTTAGCTTTCCTCCTTATTTTCTTTTTTTTTCCTTTTTTCTTTTTACATGCCTTCTGTGACTGTTAAGAGATATTCTAGATTTTTAATTTTCCTTCTTTTGATTTTAAAGCTTTTTTTATTATTATTTGAATGGGTAAGCAGCTGGTGTTCTGTGACAAGAGCAGTAATTTTCTTTCTGATGAATAGTTTATTTGAGGAAAAATGCAATTCTGGTTGTCCCAAAACTATTAACAAATTTAGGTCAAATTCATGAAATAGTTTTGGTTGGAAAAAAAACAACTTTGAGATGCTACATTAGCAAAACTGCTGGATAAGGAATCAGCTACCTTTCATCTATAGGTTTTGAAGCTCTCTCGACTTTATTTCTCTGAATTCCCTCTTTTTGAGGGATGCTCAATGCAAATCTCAGCAGAAGGCTTTAGGTATCATCTTGGTCACTGGGACAGTGCCTCAGGTGTGTCCCCAGACCCACTCTTGTGCCCAATGTGTCTGTGTTGACTCTGAGCATATTTAAATACTTAATGGAAAATGAATCTGATCCAACAGGTGGGATTGAGGAGGACCCGGATCAAACTTAAGTACAGCCAGGTGGTAAAAGGCTCCATGTTGAAGGGGAAGTGTGAGGTCAAGATTTCTCAGTGAGGAAGGAATTGCATCCTGTTTATCCACCCCAGGACCATTCCATAAAAACTCCTTCTGTGACAGTTCTGAGCTTTTAATCGCTGGCATTTGCTTGCTTTTCTGGACTACTTAATTGAAAAAATCCAGCTCAATAATTCTGCTGTGTATCAGATTATTCCAAGATAGTTTATTGTTCATGAGCCTGCAGCATATAATAGTTTTGACTTGACTCTTGTATGATGAGTGATTTTACTGATTAGTCAGCAGGCCATATCTACCAAAAGATCAGACTGAAAATCACCTATATAGCCTTGGACATGAAATGAATGCAATATACTGACATAGAATGACCTAATTTGGCCTCAGACTTAAAAATGATGGCCTGTTGGGACTGCTTTTGGAGCATAACCTTGTCGTTTCTTGGGGTTTCACATTTCCTTAATCAGACAAAAAACCCCAAAAAACCTGTTTAATCTGAAATAGTTCAGCATTGCCATTGGACAGGGCAGAATTTTCTTTGCTGCTTACTTGTTCATACCCAGACAAGAGCATCAATATTATTACTGCTACGTAAGATTTAATGTGATACAGGAAATTAATATCTTCTTCAGTATAGGATTCTAAAGTTCCATGTTTTATTAATTATCATATTGGTTTAAGTTGTAGGTCGGTTCTCATTAATGGTTAACATGTTACACCAGTTTGGCAGGAGCTTGGTATCTTCTGCTCCCTGCTTCTGTGACTATTTGTTTCTTTATATATGAGTACTAAACTTTAACTACAGTGAACTTCAGAATGATAATTGTCTTATTGAAAAATGATATTCTTTTTTCATGTAACAGCACCCTCTTGGACAGTGGTTTGTGTTCAGCTTCACTGGAGCAGCCGACCTGAGTGTTGACCATGACAAAGGCCAAGGTGCCATGTGGAGCCAGGAGCCCATGCCAGCATGGGACCCTGCTCCCCACACCCCAGCTGATCCAGCAGGGGAATAGATGGGTGTGCAGATGAGTGTGCGTGGGCACCAGGCAGGGCAGCAGTTCCGCTGCAGCTTACGGGGAAACGCGTGCGCTCAAAACGCACATGGAGCGTGTGTTTAGTGAACCATGTCACATTCTTGTCACAGGCTAAAAATTCCAAAGTAAAATGTGTAGACAAGCCTGGTGTGAGAGCCTATTTAAGGAAATTGTCTCTGAGTCCTGGAGCCATCTGTGATATAAAAGTATACTGCATGGACTCCTTGAATAAAAGGATTCACTGGCAGGGCTTGCTGGAAACCTCAGTCAGAGATGCTTCTCCTACAGCAGGCAGATAGATCTTCCACAGGATGAATCAGATTTACCCGGAATGCCTGCTGTTTGGAAGTGATTTCAGGCTTGAATAATGTCTCACTGGAGGCCTGGTTTGATCCAGGGAAGGGAATGGGGGTCACATGCTCTGCTGGAGCAGGCCTGATGTTCTTTTGGAGTGACCTCTAAAAATGACAATCACAAGGGAGAACCAGTTCAAGGGTGATAGCTAGAACCACTTGGAAACTAATGACAGCTCTACTCGTGCATTGAAGTTTTCCCTCATAGGCTGCAGCACTGATTTAGTTGGTATGTTAATATGGAAGTTTAAATTAAATCAGGCTTGTGTCAGTACTATTGAAGAGGCACATTCACTTAGCCCTGCAGTTTTATAAAATGCAAAGAAAGAAAACCATATGGCAGATTAGGGCAAATTACTCCAAAATTGTGGCTGAGAGCCAAGGGAGAGTGAGCTTGAGAGAGCATTCATGTCTGTTTGAAATATGCCCACTTTCACTCTGCTGCTTTACTCACTTGGAAGTGGAAGGCTCATTTCCCTGAGAGCTGAAATGTATGAAATACTCCACGTCTTAAAGAAAGTAATGCGTCCAGTATTTGTAGAAGTCACAATAGAAGCATATATATTATTTTCTTTTTTAAATCAGGATTGGGTTTACTAACAAAGACTGAATAAAGCTTAGTGCAAGCCCAGTAGCATCATGGGGGAAAAGAACACATGTAATAAGCAACACTTAGTAGACAGTCCTGGCTATTATTACTGCACGTATAGCACAGCAGTGACTACAAGATTTATGCAGGAACTGAGATCATGCAGCACTGAAAATAACTATAATAATGGATCCCTGCTCCAAAGAGCTTTCAGTGTAGTTTTATTTTCTGAGCTGTGAAAAGCTGCAATAAGGAAATGAAACAGAAAGGATAATAAATAAATGGCACTTTGAAGACTTCTTTAATTTTAATAACCTAGAAAGGTGTCCTAGCACTTTGTCACTCAGAATAAGGAGAAAAAAAATGAAATATTATGTTTTCTTGGTAGCAGTTTGGCTTTACTCCACAGTTCCTCTGAATAATTGCACACATTTTCTGTGGACACTTCCTGGATGTGTGGGACAGGGTTCTGAGGAGCAAATATTCTGCAGTACTTATCACTGAATGAGTGCTGAGGTGCACAGTGATGGCAGAGTACCTGTGTCCTCAGCAGAAGTATCCTCCAGGTTACCAGAAGGGCTTTTCTCACATCATGAGGACCCTCTGGGTGACAAGGCTTCTCTTTTTCCTACAGGTCCCAGACCCTTCATCTTAGAGGAGTATCAAGCCAGAAAACTCACAAGTTGCAGCTCCAGAGGATTACAAGTCCAGAACTACTGTGTAGAACCCCTGAATGTTTTTTTTATCTCTTCTAACTGCAGTCAGAGCTGTCCAGCCTGTGGTGAAGAGGACAGTTGCATCTGCCTTTCAGTAGTGAGGTCTCTCCTGTGTGAAATTATGCAAGCCAGCCACCATGGCCAGGTTTGATTCTACGTGTCAATGGAATTGATAAGCCAAAGGTTCCTCTATAACAGCTCTTACATCAGCAGTGCTACTGCTCAAGCTGGGTGCCTCTGAAGAGGGACCTCGCTGAACAGCTATTCCCTTGCACTCTAAACTCCCCACCCTTCATGTGACAGATGGGACCTTCGGTAGATGGGTCTGGGCTCTTCCCATGCCTCACTGGGTACCTCTGTCATCTCTAGGAAGTGGCTTTCTTTCCTGTCTCTGAGGATGCAGCTTCTATTAATGAAACCAGCTTCCTTACATTCTGGCTTGAATGGGCTCTGGGATTCCTTGGTGTACTTGATTATGGAGAAGTTCATCATATCTGAGTGAAAAATCACAGCTTGTGGCCAAAGCTTTCAGGAAATCTGGTTTCTAACGGTGCACAAGTTCTGCTAAAGAAGCTGTACAGAAGTAGATACCAAATCCCACAGTGTGTGCCAGCTCAGCAGGTGACTGTACCAGCTGCCACCCTACCATCACTGGCCAGTCTACAAGCTGCCACCAAACAGCACCCAGCCTGTTTTGGTGGCAGCTTGTAGCTCTTGATGTGACTACTGAAAACGTTCTGGAAAGCCTCTGTCTTGCACCAGGGCAGTGCTGCCAGTGTGGGGTACCCGGCAGATACTGCTCTGGTTTCCATGGTAACTCTCTCTGTGCATTTATAATCTCTCACAGCCTTCATTAGATTTAACATTCAGAGAGACATTGATTAAAACATGACATTCCTAACACACCGAAAAAACAATTTTGTACAAAACCCTATTATGTGGCACAGACAAAGTGGGAGATGGCCAAATTAGTTGATAGAAATTTCAGATGACACTGGAACAGACCAGAAAAGGATGAATTCATATAAAGTTAAATGTTTAAGTGTGTCTCTCAAACTTAGCAATGTAGACTGGAGAAATGTGTGCATGAATATAGCAGGGACGTCTCATGTGAAATATGTCTGCAGAATCCAAATCTAACCTGAGCTGACCTCATTCCCATATTTCTCAGTAGTGAACTTGAAAAGTATTGAGGCACTATCAAACCAAGATGTTTGCTTAGACGAGGATGCAGCAGGAGGACAACAGGAGTCTTTTTCCTCTCACCAGTTCCCATACCTCTACCAGCTGGATCTTGCTGGATCTTGTACACAGTGCTCTGTGATGGAAGCAGCACTGCAGAAAAGCTCTAAGCTTCCAGCTATGATACCTCCACCCCTTGAAAATGTCTTTGACCACCAGCTGCTGTCCCAGGATTTTCTGCTCTTCATTGTCAGTACTTTATGAGAACTATCTTCCTTTCTCCCTCCTGCCTTCGGGCCGAAGATCTCCAGTGCAAACTCTGCTCCACGGCAGAGCTCGACTGAGGAGGGGAGAAGGGAGCAGAGACCTCACAGAGGTAACAGGGCCTCAGTGTGACAGGGGACAGAGATGTGCATCAGACACTCAGGGGCTCTGGTAGCACAGGAGGAGCATCATTAGCATCAAGAGTAGCACAACTGAGGCAGTAACTAATAAAGCATTGTGGGGGTGATGGAGTACACACTCAGAACAGCAAAACAATCATGGTTTCAGGGCACTGTTCATTGCCAGGTCAACCTCCTAATGAGACTCATTTCCATCTACCTCCTGCTTCTGCCTCACTCTACACCTAAGCACAGGAAAGAAATACCTGGATTTCATGTAAACCACCTCTCACCCAAGGTGATGCATCTGCAAATCCTTTCAAACAGAACAGACTCATAGGGCTGCATGGACACCCAGGGGTCATCTCACCTCTGTTCCTCTTTTAAAACTCTTTAAAAAACCTTCTAAAACTCTTTTAAAACTTACTTCCAGACAAACTTTTTGAAATTATACCAAGGATCATGTAGTACAGTGTTGCCATGATGGTTTTAATTTATATCAGAATAAAATTCAGCTGCCCTGGGAAAAGTCTACAGTGACATTTATTTTTCTCCATTTTGTTTTCCTGCTTGCATGCCTGAAAATATAGATATGTGTGCATTTATATTTAATTTTTTTCTATATTTAAACAATCTAATTTTATATTTAAAATTGAAGTTTTTTCAAAACAATTGTGAAATCACCTTGTGATTTCTCACAGATCACCAAACACTTCACAGATCACAGTCTGAGAAATATTAATCTACATTTGATATCTGAATTGGGAGGAGATAAATTGCACCTTAAGGCTATCTGTACATTAAGAAACTAAACAGGGCCAGGAAGCTGTGCTGGGCGCTGGAATTCAAGCATCCCTATCAAAAAATTTCTAAAGCTTTACCAAATAACTGCTGGGCACATCTCAGAGGTCAGTGCATGTGATCAGCTATTCCCAAACTACCTTTTCTGCATGGCCTCTCTGTTTAGGAGGGTGAGAGAAACTGCAGGCAGACACTCAGCCAAAATAACCCACTCTGGCCTCACTGCAAGGGAATAAATGTGATACTATTTGTTTTACTTACATATTTTAGTTGATGCAGTAGCACTTAAAGATGGTCAGATATAATACAGACTGTCTGTCTGTCCTCTGTATGGAAAGGTGTCACCACATTTTATCCTGTCACCTGTCACTATAGAATCAGAATATTTCCTAATAGCTCAGCAGGAGTGGTAAGAGTCTCTACCAGATTTCATGGTCTCTAGGATCAAATTGGCATAATGCTTTCATTAGGCATTTCTTTCCTTTTAATGAATTTAATTAGGCATTTATTTACTGATATTTAGAAGTTGAAAGGTGTACCAGGAAAGCAAGTATTGCCTTTATGAAGATTAATTTGGTTTGATTTCAGGTCTCTATAAATAAATGTTACAGCCCAGTCTAGTGATATAGGCTTTTGCTTCACTTATGGACCATGACAGCCTCCTCCAGAGGGGGATTCCTCCCCGAAAAAGCAGACATTTGAGAGATGCAGAATTGCTCTAGGGAGGATTTACAGACATTTCTTGTGATCATAAAGAGACATGAGACCAAATTTTCAGGTGAAATATATTTCAGTCATATACCATACATTTCAAACAAAAATAATGAAAAAGATTTTCAGAAAGGAAAGGAATAATTGAAATAGAACAGGCTATTTAGGAAGGCAAAGTTATCAATGCTAGAGTGATTTCCCCCATATTTTGCTTTGAATTAAGGTAAAAACTGTACAGTTTTATCTCCACAGCAATGAAAGATAAAACTTATATAAAAGACTGAGAAACAATGAGCTTGAATCTCGACTGCTCTTCAGCATTCTACATAAAAAGTTTGTATTTGTATCCTTCTGTGCTTCGTCTGCTTCATTCTCTCAGGCATTACTTGTTTACAATAAGGAATCTTTGTCCAGTGAACAGTGCAATAGTGTCTCTGTGGTCAGTTCTTCCTCAAGGTGCTACCATAGATGGTAACAAATAAATAATAAACTGTGTCTTTTCTCCTTTTGTTTTGCCCAGCTAATGATACAGTCACTCCTTAACTTGGATTTTTCATCAGAAGGATTTTCTATGATCATTCAAGACACATGGGGAAAAAAAGAAAGTTTGTAACTCAGTACTTGCTCAGATTTCCATCTGTTCTCCAATCACTGGTTTATATGTTGAATAGATTTCTTTTGTCACCTTTATTTTGCAACTGGGCAGAAAATGAGATTTATCCAGCTGCCAGATTAGCCCTGTGTGTAGCATGAACATAGTTCAGGAGGTCTTATGAAGTTTTGGAGCAGATTATCTCAGAAAGTTCATATGGTTGCCATGAATTGCACTGCAGCTATTTTCTTCCAGAAAACAAAAGATTCCTGAGTTATAGTACAAACCAACACATGGTTTTTCTTGGTAAAGAAAACCCCACTTTCTGTTAATATTTTCCAATACAGCTGAATGAGAAAAAGAAAACAGGACTTGGGCAGATGGTGGGGACAGGCTGAATGCTGCTTATTCTGCTTCAGAACATCTATCAGACTCACTGCCAGAAGCAGTGCTCAGTAAAAAAATAGAGTTTCTGTGTTTTTTTCCAAACCTTCGAATTCTTGACCTTGCCTGTGAAAATGCCAAAAGACAGGCTACACCTCAATGCACTGCAAGCCCTCTCACCCACAGCTACACTCGGGGGCTGGAGGCTGGGCTGCCTTGGGGTGGAGAAGGGGAGCAGAGACCACCAGGGCCAAGAACAGGTGCTCCCATTGGCAGGGGACAGACCCAAAGAGCTGCCTGTTGAGTTCAGGGGCAGTCAAGGTCGTTCAGCATCTCAGCTGATCAAGTCCCAGGAACTCTCAGCCTTTATTCTGCACACCACCCAAAAGCAGTTGGTTTTGTTCCTTTCCGCATGAGCGAGCGCTGCTCCAGCCCGGAGCGTTCTGGAAAAGGCCTCAGCTGGGAAGTGCTGCCTCCCTGTTATTGCAGTGAATGTCACCAGTGGGAAATCATTGTTCTAGGAGCCTGTAAGCCATGGCCCTCCTTTATATGTGGTTTGAATATATTAGAATAAATTTAGGAAGCAATTAATTTCAGCAGTAGACAGTACAACATAGACAATAAACAATAGCATGCCGCTTTTCGGACATACTAATGGTACTCAAAGACTGAAGTGAAACATGAAGATTTCCAGTTCTAGCAGGGCTGTTTCCATTTTCACAGGGCCAGCCCATGGCTGTGGAGGTGATGGACATGTTGTGTTGAACCCAGCACACATCTCTGTTCCCTCAGTTTCTTTCTGAACTCAGTTGGTCATTGTTTCTTTTTGCCTTCCCACTCTTTGTTGCCTGCTGGAGGCTTTCAGTGAGGTACTTGACCTCCCTTTGAGGGTCCAGGTATACTTTATTTCCTGTGCAGCTGGTGCCAATGCTGCTTCATGGATCACTTGACAGGAGAGATCCTGAGAGCCAGACAGCTGGCACCATCTTTGCCAAAACCTAAAACTGTTGCTGTCTCAAAATCTGAAGCCCCTGTCTGGATGCTTACAAATCCTCCACCCTTGCCCAGCCTGTGACAGCATGTGTAACAACAAGCAGCATGCTCAACTGTGCTGGTGAGTGAAGGGGCAAACTTTCCAGGGAAGTGTGCCATGGATGCAAGAGGCCCTGCACGATGCACTTTCATTGAAGAACTTGGAGTCACCAGTAACATTTGCGTCTCAACTGTTTTCCCATATGGTTGCTAGGAGAGAAGATTTACTTTAAGAGATTTGAGAAAAGTAAATGTTGTTTTTCTGTTTATTTCAGCCTGTTTACTTCCTGAAATTGGCAGCATTTTCTCTATAGTCAGCAGAGTAGTTTCCTAAGTCCTGGCAGAAATATTTTACCCTATTGTCTGTTTGAGTCTTTCACACAGAAACAGGAAAGAGAATATTTCTTTTTTAAAAGTTTTTCAAAGCCTGTGAAATGCAAAAAACAAATTATTGTTGTTATTCTCGTCCTTCTTCCTCTCCATCTTATATCTTATTACATTTTTATCACAGTACATCTGCAGACTTTTCTACATTTTATCCTTCATGCTGAAATAGCTGTCTAGGAAAAGCCATGCTGGTATAATCCCCAGTGTAAACAGCTTTGCTCTGCTTTAAGCACAGCTTTTCAATTTAACTTAAACCTCTTCTTAAGAGGCATAAACAGACAAAAAAATCTACTCTGATATTGGATTAAGACTGATCATTTTGAGGTTTATTTGTATCTTACCCTCAAAACCTTTTGCATAGAGACCGGACTATATCTGAAACTCTTTTGAGTGAAGCTATGTAAGCTTATACCACGTTCTTTGGGCAAGTATAAGCTTGCCTTTGTCCACTTCCAGACTGAGAAGAAACTATCTGACCTTATTATGTGATGTTTAGCCCAAGGAAATGGACCTTGTTGAGGGCCAGCTCTTAATTTGTTGTTAGAGTGGAAGCAGATATGTCTTTTTGTTATTCCTCTCAGGGTAGACTCAATGGATGAATGCTCTTCAGAGTATAAAATGCAGACATATCTAAAATATCTTTAATTGTATCATAGGCTGCTATAACAACCCTTTACATGTTCTTTAAAAGAACTTCATCAGACCAGACAACTCCATTAGTAATGGCAGAAGATTCTGATGTCTAGCAGTAATTCATAGCTACAGCCCTTTGGACGATGGCCAAGCAGAACTTAGGGACAAAAAGCCACTGCATACAAGTACAGCTCCTGATCTGACCTCAGTGCAGAGGGAATGCTTCTGACTTCTTGGATTTGCTATGCTCAAGTGCATCAAGTAAGGCCAGCATCCAACACAACAGACCTGATGCTTTTGAAGTAGCTAGTGCTGTAATGCTTCATGCTGCCAAGAGCTGCTTCTGGGATGCTGGCAATTTCGAACAACTGAGTGAAACATATCTGCTCTGATATCTGTCCACTCTGCACTCTTACTTCACCCAAGTGTAATCATAGAATGTCCTGAGTTAGAAGAGACCCAAAAGGATCACTGAGTCCAACTCCTGGCCCTCCTGCACAGGACACCCCAGAGCATTGTCCAAATGCTCCTTGAGCTCTGTCAGGGTTGGTTCTGTGACTGCTTACCTGGGGAGCTGTTCCAGTGCCCAACTACCCTCTAGGGGTGGCAAATGAAAATATAAACATAAAGCCAGATTTGTTGACCAGATTCACCAGCAAACTGTGCCACTTTTTGCTGTTCTGGAATAAAACTATGTGGCACACAGCCATGAATATTGAGGTACAGATCTGTGAAGTGGTAAAAATAATCCATAAAACAATGGAGAACTCTTTTGTATCCTAGTAGTATTAATTCCTCACTTCTTTCTCTTTGATAACTTCTTCAGCTACCACATATTTTTTCCTTTGTTTTCTGCAAGTGGCAGGGCACGGTGTCAGTGACTCTGTAGCAGTTAACTGCAGGTCTCCCTGACAGTAGGTCTACTGATTGTTTTCTGCCTCCTGCAAACCCACTTAATTACTAACAGCTTACCTCTGGCTCTGCTTTGACACCTCTGTTAGATGGCACAACTTTTGCAAGGGAAGTGGACCACTGAAAATATTCCAAACATTAAAGATGGAACCATTTTTATTTCTCCTCACTCAAGCCTAGCAGCAATTTGAATACATAAATTAAAATGTATTCGAGATCACAGTTTATCTGCATGTGACAAAGACTGGAAATTGATACACAAACCGTGCCTAGCTGTAAAGATATGAATTTATATATGTCCTGTACTTCATAATCTTTATATGTCTACATAAATGTATGTGTGAATATGGCCAGTAGTAGATGAACCTGGATTTCCTAGTTGGGCTTGGAGCTGGCTGGAAAACTCAAGGTTTGTTAATTCAATGGCTAGTTGATGGTTAATTCAATTAGTAATTCAATGGCTAATTCAATGGCTGGGTAATTCAATGTGTACCATACTTCTACAAAAGGTCTTTTCTCTGACAGGGCTATCCTGCTAATGTGCAGACTGTTACCCTTGATGCCTTAGAAGAAATAAGTCCTTCAGTGGATTCCTTGTCCTGTGCAGAGAAAAGGAAGCATTTTTTGGTTAATTCAAGGCTATTTCCTCAGCTGGAATTTAACTACATTCACCCCAAGCCTGGGTGACTAACCAGGTTTTCAACATATACATTGTATTGTATGTCAAGAGAATTCTCATTCAGAGATCTGCTTCTGCTTTCATTGGTAGGAAGCTTTCATTAATTTCAACAAGCCTGGATTCTAGTTTCAGTCCTGTGTTATGATTACAATGAGAATAAAGCAGCTTTAATTTTCATATCTATGACAAACTTTTCTTAGCTTATGACCTGGCATGCCATATTTTGGGCCTTGAAACAAAACCATTATGATCATTTCTTTATAATAGACTATCTATCAGGAAATAGAGATATGATGGATTTTAGGCACCAATGGTGTGGAGAGGTAACAACCTTTAATTAGATTTCCCTTTGTCCAACACATGTCTAATGAAGAAGCAAATTCACAGTTCAGTAGCAAATGAGAGCTAATCAAAAGAAAAATATTGATTTGTTTAACTTGTGTTCATGCCTTTTTCAGATTAAAATCTTCTATTATTATTTTCTTTTTCACTTCTTTCACAGGAAGAAAAATACATCTTGTGGATAAAAATACCCCTAAACAAGTATTCAGAACTGGCAGCCCATTAAAACTTTCAGACTGAGAAAATCTCATATAAAATCTTGTAAAATGTTTGGATGTCAGTTTTCTCAGAGAAAAACAAAGGCTCATGACCTTTTCCCAGTATATATCAATGGCTGGATTCCCACCAGAGAAGTGGTTCGTGTGCCATCTCCAGTGGGACACCACTTCCATGGCCAAGTGCAATCTCTGCATGTGGGAGCCCAGCAGAGAGAAAGTGTAGGTGGCCCTGTTAGGAGAGAGAGTCATCACCTTTTCCTCCAGGAACCCTTCTGCATCCTGGAAACATCCAGATGGTTTTAGTGCCCTCCAAGGATATCAGCAAGCCTACAAGAGCACTATTCTGGAGGATTTTAGGCATTCAGATGGCACTAAATGAGGCTGCAAACTAATATTTTTCCTATTCTGAGACTGCCCCTAACTATAACTGCATATTTGGATGAAAGCATTTCATGACTTTGCACGTTTCAGCAACCTGTTCTTTCAATTACCAATTCTTACAAAACATACCCATTCAGCTTCTCTGTAAGAAGTGAAAAAAAAGTATTACTATGTTCAGCATCAATTTACCTAATGGCTAAAGTAGCTAAAACTCTCCTTAGTTTTCAACTTTAGGATGCTGTACTTAAGTCTCTTGATGTTTGGCAATTAGCCTGCCAAAACTATGTCTTTGTGTAAGCAAAACCATGGTAAATCACCCCAAATGTGCAGAGTTTATGACACAACTGAAACCAAAATCTAGTCCTTTGTACATATGATGTTATTTAAAAAAAAAAATCCCATAGAAATTTCTTTCTAGCTCAAAAAATCGATTACAGACTTGTCTCTTGTTCAGTAATGAAAGGTTCAGGAAATAGAAATCATTGGGAAGAAAACATGGAGGCATGGAAGGGTGGCATTTGTCTTACAGGAGCTGCTTTCAAAGTAGCTCCCACTGTGTGCATCACCAGTGCAAATTGTTGCTTTGAGCCAGCTCTGAAGACTTTTAAGTGAGGACTGTATATTTTCTGAGCTCCATAGGTATCTTTGTGCATAAGTATTCTCTTCTTGGCTCATTAGGCTCAGTCCCTGACTGGGGAAAAATATTCAGTGATGGCATAATTTAAATACTGTTGGCTGTAGAGCTTTAAAAAAAGAATTCATTCACAGTAGATGACACGGATTTGTAACCTTTCTTGTGCCCTTTTTATGGAAATCAAATGCAAGACTGACTGACTTAAAATAATTAACACTAGAAAATGAGGGTTGATTTTCAGTTAAGAATGTGGTGCTTCAATCCTGTGTTTCTTTTTTTGTTGTTGGGGGGCATTTGTTTGGTTGGGTTTTTTTGTGGCTTTTTTTTTTTTGTTTTTTTTTGGTTGGTTGGTTTTAGGGGTGTTTGTTTGTTTCTTTGTTTGGGGTGTTTTGGTTTGGTTTGGTTTGGTTTGGTTTTGGTTTTGTTTGTTTGACTGTTTTTTTTGTTTTGTTTTGGGGGTTTGAGTTTTTTAGTGGGCTTTTTTGTTTGTTTGGGTTTTTTTGTGGCTTTTTTGTTTGGTTGGTTTTTGGGTTTTTTTTGTTTGGTTTGGAGTTTTTTGTTTTTTTGGTTGTACTACCTTCGGACCTCCTAGATTCACATTTATATTGCCATCACCAACATGAGTTTGGGCAGGCCATACTAACTTCAACTATTAGTTAAGCTAAGTCCTAAAAAAAAAAAAAAGAAAAAGCTTAAGATAATATACATACTACAAAGAAATTTCTTGCTCCTACAACAGTAGTTGGTTTAATTTGTTTTCATGTCAGTTTAAAAGTAAACACTCACCACCCCCACCACCCTCTGTCAAACACAAATGGAGCTCAGCTTTCTGTTGCATTTAATGTCTTTTGGACAGGTTTTTAATTTTTCTTTTTTGGGTAAGAAACTAGTGAAACAATATGTTGAAACAAAATGTTTGTAGATGGTAACTTTCCATTGCTACAACCTGCCTGGCCCGAGGTGGAGGATGAGCAAGGCAGAGTTCCTGCTGCTGTTCAGAGACACAAAAAAGGCACTTGAGTGGTGCAATGCAAACTGGAGGGTCCACAGATAATGTTCTTACATCTCTTCTGCACAATGGAGCCACCATTCCAACTGTGGTGAACACAAAAACTGGAATAAACAGGATCCATCTTATTTATAAAATATTCCATATTCCAAGCATACTCCAAGGCCAAAGTGTGACATAAGGGCAGTGACCAGAGATTGCCTCATCTAGTACACATGCATAAATGTGAAAGCAATTCCAGGGACAGGCAGAGATGTTCTTTATCAACATTAGATTAGACTGGAGTATAACAATTTATTTCTTTATCCTGTCCAGAAGAACCAGTGAGGACGGGAAAAGCCAATGGCAGAGGTCTGTGTTAACCCCTCATGAACACCCTCCTGCACCCAGGTACTTCTGTGGAATGCCTTTTCCCCATCCACAAAGCCAGTCTCAGTAATCCCTCTTACCATCAGCACTCCAGTAGAGCAGCAGTACATGAACACAACCTCACCCAAAACAGCACTGCTAGCACACCTCACATGATAACAAAATTATTTAGTCCTAGACAAGGAATTACACTGGACTGATTTTCTTGGCCCATCCACCCAAAGCACTCCCTTTCCCCCTAGATCTGACACGAAACTGCTCGGAAACAGCAGCATCACTGGGGAGGGTGAGCTGCTTCATCGGCTGCACCTCACTTTGTCACACCTCCAGCTTCACAACAGGATCATCATACCAGGCACTGTCATAACAAGTAGAGTTTGAAATGTCAGGTCTCTTCTAGACCAGGTGTGCAGCTGAAGAGATGTTTGCCCTGGAGGCAAATCTGAAGAAGGAAAGGGAAAAAGTCAGCTAAGCAGATCAATTTTCTTACAAATAAGCAATTTTAAAAGTAATTTATTAATTAATGCAATGAAAAATGCAAGAAAAATGAAAAATTAATTTTAAAATCTGGTTGGTTTTTGTTTCAACCTATTTTACAATTAAAAAGATAAAAATAGTAATTATATGGATATTTCATTTCTTAACTAAAAATATGCAGCCCATACCAATCATCCATCTCTACCTAACTCTTGATAGTGCAAGCCATGTCTGACAGCCATTTGTAACCAAGCTGTCTTGATTTGTAATTCCACAAGCACTGTCATGGAACTTGCTAAACTGCAGAATTTCTAGATTTAAATTTCAGCAATTAAAGACACAGGCTTCACCTGAACATACTTTGCTTCTGAACTTAAAAGGTATTGTCTTTTATAGGAGAAATCCTAAATTATTGAATCCATCAAATTATTGAATCCATCAATACAATTTTTTTGCTCAGAAACCTCCTGTTCTGATCCTTGCCCGGTGTGACCCCATCTTGCTCACACATTTTCAGAACATCATCCAGAGTCTAGCACTGGCACAGGGGTCACTATAAAATGCTGTCAGACTCTTTTAGAGAGCAATTCCCACAACACAGTTTTATATTAGCCTGCATCCAAAAGCAGTATGTGGTGGTAGTCACTACTCAAGTAACATTTTTCCTGAACCGAAACCTTAAAAAAGATTATAGCAGTTTCTACAAATTAAGCTGTGAGGAAAACCTCTTGGTGGATTCATTTCACAAAACCTGTTCACACTGAAAGGACATTGATCATGTCTCTCCAAACCAAGGTGAACATTTCCATGTCAGATTTTACCATATCAAAAGTACATCATACTACATAAACATGGGTCATGTGCTCAACCATTGACTGAAATGAGAGGAGTCACAGAGATATGACTCAGTTCACAAGAGAAATGCCTTTGCTTTCATAATCACAAGTGTTATAACACTATAACACAACTATCCACTTTTTTTTAATACTGAAAAGAAAAAAAAAAACCAAACCAAAACCACACACTGCACATTTGACGCATCAGGAAATGATTCGCTTCATAAAATATTTAATCTCCACACATCAAAGTATTACATGCATGCATTGCACTCCTTTTCTTCTCCAGTCATTTACACTCTGCTAAAACAGACATTTCGAAAATAACTAACCTTTGTTAGCCAGCTACAGGCACTTCACTAATCATGAAAGAAGAAAGTTCACTAAGCTTGCAATCATTGAGCTCAGGAGTGATAGATGTGACAGGAAGTTTATTAAAGACCAAGAACAAAGTTTCCTTCACTGGCTGCAATGTAGATCTCTTATCTGTGGTAAAAAGCGTCACAACGTTTGCACGATGTGGAGATGCTTTGCCTTTTCATGTCCCAGTGACATCAGCAGGAATCCCATGAATACAACTTAACCATGACACGAGTTTCAAATTGGAAAAAAATCATAATCCTTCTCTTGAGTGAATCTTAGGTGAGTAAGAAAAGCAATAAAATGCATGCTATCCTTTTGCATTTTTACCTATTTTGAAGTGGCAAGCTTTATGTCATGAATAAAACCTCAATCTTTCCAATGGACACTTTGGTATTACATTATGTTTACTTGGGTAATGCAAAGAAATCCCACCTGCAGCATTATTCACACTTGGATTCTTTCTCTATGGAATGGCATATATTTTGGAATAAATGCATTTCAAGTTCCTCTGCCACTTGTTAATACCTGCACTGGAGAAAACTGTTGTCACTAGACTTGTCCTTTGCAGAGACAGGTCTAACTGTCACAATAAGGTTTCTTTGGCTTCATTTAGCTTGAAGAGTTCAATCTTAAACTATGGAGCTGCCAGTGCTTTAGTTCTCAAGATCCAGCTTTATTATTTCTTTTCCTAAGAGGAGCTGTCATTTGCAGCTAACAGCTCAAGAATTTTTTTCCTACATTTGGTTCACCTTTTCACTTTTACTCCTAGAACGGACTATGCGCCTCCAGGTCTGACATACGAAAGCCAGCAATATTTCTTTGTGTCACTGTTTGATTGTGAAATACCTGGAAAGCATTGTAATGCTACAAAAAGTAAATTGAAAGCAACAAAAAAGCAAAGAGGGCAAAAGATTATTTGACACATTTGAAGTCAGCTGGCATTTTACAAAGCAATGTTGCTGTTCTGATCAGGAGCATACTTTTTTTTTAAAATTCATTTTTTTTTCCTTCTCCTGCTATTTGTAGGTAAAACACATAGTAAGAAGTCTGCTAGTGATACGATCTGATCTCTAGAATTTCATTCTCAGATTGAAGGATAAGAATTTGCAGAGAGGTACTTGACTTTAATAATGCCCATAAACCACCCCACTGTTTATCTAGTGTGAAGATTGCTGCCTGTCTGAATTCATTCCTGACTAGCTGCACATTATTCTGTGCTCTGCAGTTATGCTAAAGCAGAAGAGATACCTAATTTCCCCTCCTTCTTTTCCTCAACAGCTGTCCTATCTATATAAAAATGATGACCCACTTGCAGTCTTCACATGTTGTGACCAGCAATGGTGGTAGAAAGAAAACCCAGAACATGGAACCTTGGCAGAGGGAACAATTTGTGTTGTAATGTGGCAAATTTACTGACAGTTTTTGAATTACGAACCTGTTTATGAATATGTGGGTATAGTTGCCTGCTTAGTGGAAACTAAAAATAATAGAGTGAGGACAGAATTAGCAAATATTTCTCTTTGACATCTCTGGTCTCAGAGCCTACACTAGCTAAATGGGGATTGTCAATCACTACTTGAAAAGAACCAGAAAACAGAGGAGTTAAAACAATTCCTTTTTTCTCTTGTGAAAAGCAGTATCATAGCTGGCTAAATAAGGTCTATACTGGAGGAGAGGGGAGGGGAGGGGAATGGGGAGCATGTGCTTGTGTTGTAACATGACTCCTTACTCATCAGATGGCACCCATCATCATCACAACCACAGCTTTCAGTGTGCTGGAATAAACTAATTATCTCACTGACAGCTCAGGTTTTAATCCCCATTTGTAAGCATTTGTCATGAGCCTTGGTCAGCCAGTTTTTAAAGGTTGCAATGAATTATATATTTCTCTCTTCTTAAGACTGCCTAAAAAAGGACAATTACAATGCTCTGGAATGGGTTTCAATAAACACATTTGTGCTTGCTGCGGCTGCCAGACAATCTGTATAGGACAAAACTTTTTACAGTGCTGATTGTAAATTAGAGTTCTAATATTCAGCTTCAGAAGAGCTGAAGACTATCCAATCCCCAGGGCAATATGCAGGGAGAGATCCTTCTCATGTTTTGAATCAATGGAGCCACACATTTAAAAGGGTTAGATACCGGATCCACTGAATTTATTGACTTCAGTAAAGTGAATCCAAGTGCACATTTCCTTTAATTCCACTAGTCCTAATGTGCATTGCACACACTTATTGGACAGCAAATAAAAGCCAGGCCTCATTGCCCATATTGCTGGGCACTTAATAGGGATGCTGTTAAGACCCTGCCTACCTTTCACCTATTCTCAGTAAAAGCAGGGGACATTTGTGCCTCAAAGACCTGGGCTGATGGCACAAAAGGCAGAACTAAAGGGTAAAATCAAGGCAGATTTTGAGGGGAAAGCAGTAGTGAAATTTATTGAGGAACGCAATACACTTCATGGTGTGATGACTGTGGTATGATACAGTAGTCATTAATATTGCATTCATCAGCATGATGCAGAGCCTTTCTCAAAGAAAAAAAACCCATACAGAAATAGCTAAATGAAACATCTAAAAATCCTTCATTTTGCCATCTCTGCTCACAGTGCACTGTTCTATGAAGTCTTAATGAATCAGTGAGGCAGTATTCTATACAGTGTGCATTGATATTTAATATATAGCTTCAGGAAATATCTTTAGAAAAAAAACCCACTATTTTGCTCCCTTCTTTATATTGTTTAATAAATTAACAGCTTAAGCCAGATTCATCACTGTTAATTTTTTTTTTCACTTCAGTTGCATTAAATGGAGTTACAGCACACAGGAATTGGCTTAGGGGCTTTATATTTTAGATCTTCAACAATCTTCCCACTGCTATCTGAATAGCATATACTTTCCATGTGTTTTACACCTATTTTTTGGACACCTGGAAGGACAAACAAATAGTACAAAAAAGTTGCAGGTACAGGCAATGTACCACAATAAAGTTATATTAGTTATTAGTTACTACTTCCAATAACTCATCAATAGTCAGAAACAGAGGCTGTTCTGTATTTATGAACTAATTTTGCATTACTGTTTCAGTGATAAAAGTACCATTGATTTTCTAGTTGCCTACACAAGCAACCTATGTGACCCTAAGCACTCTACATGAAAATATATTCTAGTACATAAAAGCAGTGACACTTACATAGAGAAGAAGCAAATAGCATAACATTCCTTTCCATTCTAACATTTTTTTCAGGTTGGAACAAGTTCTCCCTATTCACATCTCAGCTGTTGTCAAGGGTGAGAGCACTTTCCGTTCAGCATCAGGTAACAAGAAGGTATTTACATGTTTTTATCAGTCAGCTTCGATAAACAGACTGTCTTATGGTACTTTCTTCAGTCCTTGAATATTTTTCTATACTGCTTCCAACTGTTCACTATCTCTTTTGAAAATGCAAACATCAAAATTAAGTCTACATTATTTTTTTTCTTGAGCAGGAAAGAAATGGTTGGGTAGTTAAATCCAGTGAGAAGAGTCACTTGCAGAGGAAAAGTCAATTCCTTGCCTATATTCTTTGTCTGTCTATCCACATATCTTTCCAGAATTTCCTGTTTAGCTGTATGTTAGTTATGGTTTATAAATCCAAAACCTACTTTCTGTTATATGACTCTCCCTGTGCTCCATACCTTTCTCCACTTTGAGGGTGTACTTCAAATTCCCTGTCCCATATAACTTTATGCTTTTTAAAATTCTTTTTTTTTTCTTCTTTTATATTTTTGTACTATGAATGTAAGCTGTGCATGGCCATTGATGGACTAAGGCAGGGTAGGAGGCTTGAGGAGGGGATAGGGTTGAAAGTGATATTCAGGTTATCATTCTACATGAAGAGTGAATGCAGTAGAGATCAGGAAAAGTGGTAGCTGTGAGTATCTATCTGTTTAAAATGGTGATCACAGGCAGGGAAATCCATTTTTCACTTTATGTGCACTGAATTTGATTGTCAGATGAGTACACATTAACAGAAGTCAGAGAGAGGAGGCAGAGCACTGATTTGCACAGAGAGGTTGTATGTGCAATGGCATAATGAAGACCCAAGCACAGGGTTTGTTCCTGGAACTCATCCACCCACACTGACAGAACACTCAGCAGTCCCTGCCAGCATTTTAACCTTGTCACTGCTCCAGAAAAAAGCCTGGGAACTACCAAAGGTCAGGGACTACTCCAAAAGGACAATTAGATGAGACCAACCCAACATGAAAGTAAGGAAAATATAACACTACAGAAATGGCCAGACCATGATAGTTGCCCTCAAAATGAGAGAGTGGCTAGGGTTTTTACTTGTACTGATGTAGCCAAGTAATTGTGTCTGGAGCAGACTGGTATTTTTTGAGTAGAGAACTCATAAGACATCTATCCGACAACAGAATCACTTTGTCGAAGAGAGAATCCAAAGATGCAATGCAGTGAGATCAGAGAAACTGAAGAAGAAAGATGAAAAAATCTTCAGAGATCTTCAAACTGAGTACTTGGTACTAGAAACAATTTGGCATAGGCCAGCTTCCTTAGAAGCTTTTGGTTCTGCCTGTATTGCTCACCTCAGTAGTTTGCAGGGCACCTTTTGTCATATTTTTAGAAACCTCATTGGTAGTGTGTTTACCATTTTCAAGACATTGATGAAAATGCTGAAAAAAACATTGTATCTAATGCAGAAATACAGACAGCTGCATGAGGATTCTCTACTGACAACTATTTCTCTAATCTGTCAGCCATATCTTAATCTCTTATTATGCTTTATTGTTAGTGTACTGTGCTGTATTTTGAATAATACTGTGAGGTAATAGGAAGTCATTCACCCTACAGGAGTCCAAATAGAGCTATACAGCAGTTTTCTCAAACAATCATAATTTTGTCAAAGTATCACACCAAATTCTTTGTGAGAATCTAATTTTCAGAAAATTATCTTGATCAATTATGCTCCTCACTCTCCACTCCTTTTTAACTGAATCATGTATGAGTCCTCTCTCACCCTCCCTCCTAGGATTTGTACCACATGATCCAGCCTATGATTACTCCAGTATTCCTGTTTCCCTTTACTGTGCTACACAAACAATTTAGCTGTTTCATGAAGTTGTCACATTTTCTCTGGAAATTACAAGTAAATAATATGAGACAAGGTACAGGAAAAACCAAACCTTTAAGGAATCTGATGTTAGAAAATTATTTCAAAAATACTATATTTAGAAGATGTCTGTTCAAATCCTTTTTATATCCAGTTGGCTGGTGGATGGATTATGAGACAAACTCATAGATCCTCACTCCAAATGCAGAACCATCCCCCCTGCCCCCTCAATATATATACTCAGCAATTATGTATTTTCCTTATAATTAATGTCTGGATCATGTCCAAGTGCATTAGAAATTCCAATTCTTTCTCCTTTTCATCTGGGTTCCTAGCATTAGCATGCAGATCTTTGACTCCTCGTTGTCCTTATCAAATATCAATTTAGTCTGTTCACATCTCCTTCAGTTTGATTGTACACTGTATTTGCATCCTAGTGAGGAGATCTGGTCCCCTAACTGTGACACATAGCATCCTATTTTTACAGCTCTCTCTCTCATTGGAAAATAGCCCAATGCTCTGCTAAAAATAAAACTTCTACTGCACAAAGTTTTCTTTCTTGCTCACTTCTTAAAGATCCCAGAAGTCATCCATTGTACTTTCTATAGACTAAAAACCTTGACATAATCCACTGTTAAAACCCCATGAAAAGCATAGAATTATTAAAGGTAACTAAGTAATGGTTTGAAGCAACAGACAGGACTAGCTGAGCCTCAAATGTAAATATTTAAACAGGGGCTCTAACTCATATTCATTACACAGTTAGATTGCATGCAGAGCATCTGAACAGAAATATGTGCACTCTAATTGGGATATACCAGAACTTCATTGCTTTTTCATGCTCAAGCATTGTGCCAGGTAAGTGGAAGACACTGCCTCCTTTTCTGCCTTTATTTTGGCTAGTAGAAAATTTTGACATTGTCCTAAATGGGAAATGGAGCAGGGTTACATCCTGATACATGGTTCTCCTCTGGGGTTCAAAGTGTTATTGCCATGACCAAGCTCATTCAGCTTCTTGCAGCTGTGAGGAATTGTGAAGAAGCATTTCTCCTACAGAAGAAAAGGAGGGAGATGGCTGCTGAACATGCTAAGCTGATGTGACATCCCCAGTATCTGAAAATGTCCTGAAAATGTTTTCAGGAATATGAACATTCCTGAAAAGGTTTTCAGGAATGAGGTGCCAGCAAAATTGGCTCTGCTGGCTGTTAAGTGTTTATAATTGATGAAGGTCAGCAAGATTGCATGACTTTCAGTGAAGGAAGAGTAAAACTCAATATATATATGAATAGTGTTCAAAAGTTATAGAACATTTAAAATTCATTAGCTAAAATCCATTAGCTAAAATCCAGATAATTTTAACAGGCATAAACTGTGAGCACATACTTTCAAGAGAATTTGTGTTTTCAAGCTGTCTTAATGTTGCAAAATTAAAAAAAGCTGTAATTGTTGGGGGGGAGGTGCTGATACACTGCAGATTGTGTACTGTCAAGTGTCCCTGAAGGCAAAGTTGTTTCATAAACTTTAGCATCTTTAGGACTTCCACTCACCCACCACTCCCTGCCCCCCTCCCTTAAATGCCAGGGACATCTAAGGAAGATATTGTAAAGGTGACAGATGTGATGCTATCTGAATTGCTAGAAAATTGTGTTAAGAATATACAAATCTTTACAAGATGCAGCTGTCTTGTCTTTACATTATTTTATTTTTCTGTGAATTGTTAGGATATAAGATGATAATAAACACGTACCAATTTAAAATCTAATCTGAACACAATATATCCATCCTGAAAGCTAGGTGGATATCTCATCCAATTTTCTTTACTTTTTGTTCCAAAGTTCTTGAAATGAGAGCAGTATATTGCGATGTGTTGGACACCTGATCACATCAGATTACCTGCTGCTAACAGAAGCAGAAAACAGGGGTTTTTTTTCTGTTTTTGGGGGCTTTTCAACACTTGTATTGGGCTTAGGGGCAAGAATTAATCAGATTTGAAGAAGGGCACTCATCTTTTCTTTTAATTATACCCATGCAACCCACCTCCATTTCCTCTGCCCTGCATCTTAGGAACACCCATGATGATCTGAATAGTCATTTTGCAGCACAACAATTTCTGCAAAGGACCAGAATCACTCACAGCCACACAGTTCTATTCCCAGCACTGGACAGCAGGGTGAGTGCAAGCATTTGGCATGTAAACAAGACCTCTCTGTTTATACACATATTGTAAGTATTAGGTGCTAGTGAGTTGTTTCCAGCAGAAGTAAAACATCCGGATACTATTATATGTGGAGGGAAAAGGGTTGATGGTTTATTTGGAATTGATGTTCACCCTTTCTTCTCATCTATACAAGAGAATGCAAATCTTCCCTAGCCTGGTACAGGTTGCTAAGACTGTTTCAAAGTCGTAAAGAAAGATAATACAACCTCACAAATGCAAGAAAAGTCAGCCAAGAAGGTCCATTGACCAGACACACCTGAGTTAGGCTTCATATTGTATAGCACAGGCATACATTCCTATACATGGGCAGAATACAAATGTTGCCTCTGAAATGTGTGGACAAATTTGGACACCCACCAGAACTTTGGAAATATCACCTCTGTCTTAAAAATGGTAGTTGAGTGAGAACATAAAATAATTCTTCAGACATTTTGAAAACAAAATTAACTAAAACATCCAGCACTTGCACTCTCAGTCTTGATTCATGTGCCTTGTACTGGCCACTGAGAAAGAAAGGTTGTTGAGCGATCAAGAAAGACACTGAGCACCTTCTCTTATGAAACTGAGAAAATGGTCCTTATTAGTAACTGAATTAAGCATCAAAAGGGTAACAACTGGATTATCTCTAGAGCCAGACAGAAAAAAGAAGCCCAAGAAAGAAATAACAAACACATTTTAAAAATTCTTATGTTGGCCTAGAATGCAGCATCAAAATATGTTTCTATTGTAACTTATTAACTACATTCATCTACACAATTATTAATTTGAAAAGGCTACAAAAAGAAACACAGTCAAAAAGACTGCATGCCTGTCCACCATCATTTTATTTGCATGAAACTATCCTGCTTTTACTACATTTTAAGTGACCCTTTTTTTCTAACTTGTCAGGTTGGTCACCACTATTAACATTTCAGAATAATCACTTCTGTGACTTCAGTGGCTTTTTACTTCTAAAACACAGGTAAAATGCTGTCATCTTCAACACAGAAAAGGCCATCCACCTACCAAAGAAACATCCGCTGAGAATGTCCAGACCAAACTGTACAGTAGCTCCAACAGCAGCCAGCGCGTTCCGAACAAAACCAGGCAAGACAGCTGGAAACCAGCCAGGTGGCAGTCCTAATTTGCACATAAGCAACAGCTCTTACATTTAATAAACCCGCATAGCTCCGTGGCACTGTGCCAAGATACATTAGCTGAAAGCCCACATAGCCTTTTTTTTCAGTGCTAACTTTCTTTTTCGTGTCTGCTGCCTTCCAAAAAGCATATGCAGTGTCCATCAGCTTGACAGACGCACTCCTCTTCCGCAAGCAGAGCGGCCCAACGTGTTCCAGAGCATTCCCAGCGGGATCACCCGGCTTCTCCACGCTGTAATGACGGCTGTCACAGTACTGCAGGGCTTCACTGCTCTCTGAGGCAATAACCAGTCAGGAGCTAGTGCTTCTAATCTCAAACTCAACCACAGATTAGCCAACTAAACCTTTTTTCAGAGTGGCCTCAGACTTCTTGTAAATTTTATGTTCAAAAAAGGTGTATAATGTAGTGAAAATTGATATTACTGCTCAAGGTCATCACGGACTAAACAAGCCAGAGAAAGTGGCACAATAATACAATAAGATCATATGCAAATCTGTGATCTGGATTTCTCCTGGAGTAACAATACAAGAGTTTTATGTGATTTCTATTGCCTTCCAGTATTCTGCTCAGATGCATTTTCCACCTTCATTTGTCTGCTGTTTTCTCCTATTGCTGCTCCCAAAAATTCCACAGCAATGGAGAAAATAAGAAAACAAATACTTTTATGAGCAACTATTGCATTGAAAAATAATTTTCAAAATAATTTTCTTGATATTAGCAAAAACCTGTCTGAAAGATTCAAAAGCATAATGGTATAACAGTACAGCAGATGGTAGTACTTTGAAAAGGTACCTTTCTTGGCCAAACACTTATTTATACAGACAAACAGAAATTTAGACTAGAAGAATAATGACAATTTGTTCTGTCTGTGGCAGGAAGTGGTAATGAAACAATTTGCCAAGAGACAATTACAGGGCTGGTGGCAAGTGTCTTCTTGTTGTGTGAGAGAAGAGATAAGAAAACAAGATATACATTTTATGCATTTTTCTAAACATTCTTCACATTCCTCTACCTGTTGCTGACAGTGGCTTTAGTAGCTGACCAGCATTCCTTTAAGGAGCAAACAGATGGCTGGCATTTAAAAATCTCCCCCCTTCTGTGTTTGGATCAGGACCAGGTTCAGTGCTGACACCATGAGTTATACATTGAGTGGAAAGAATACAATGGTCAGCAGGATAAGAGAAACAGAAACAATGCTTTCTAATAATACTGCTTCTCTCTTTTTTCCAACTGTTCTTATGTAGTCACAGTGTTTGACATTGCTATGTGATGATAGTAAGTGTAGGTTTTGTTATCACTAAAGTGGCATGGCTCTGAGAAATGTTCTTATATTGGTCTTGCTTTCTTGGAAGATCAAAAATAATGTATGAGAATATGCCATGCTAAACTCACATATATGACTAACCCAATCATTATATCTACTTTGACTCACAGTGCAAAACACTGCCATTTATCATCATACCTTTGCACCTGGTTACTGACACCAAGAAATAGCACTTGTATGTAGTAAAAACATGTGTATGATTTATCAGTGACATTGTAATCAGAGAAAAGAGCATGGGGACACACATGTTCAACTTGGCTAAAATTACACATTTAAGTGCTACTTCAAGGCATGACCACTGTGCCCACCTTCCCGTTTTAATCTAGCTGAGATGAAGTCCACACTCACAGGGGAGTACTGGAGTAGGGATCTCCTGGATCAAAATGCTCCACTCACACCTCAGTTTGTGAGAATGCTGTAATGATTCAGGAGAAATACATTTATTGCAAAGTAAGCAGCTACTTCTGCATCCTTTTGGACAGCAATGATGGGCTGGTACCAAAGATGAGGGGTCCATTCCTTTCTCTGGCAGTTTTCAGGTATATTGAACAGCCACAGAGATCAGACCAGACACTTTCTCTTGTCTCTCTGCAGAGGTGCTAGACTGAAGGACCCCTAATATTGTGCATGTTTTCTATACTGGCTGCTTATTACTCTACCAAAAGCAAAAGAGACATTTATTTTGTTCGCTTTCCTGTTTTTTTCCTTCTGTTTTTGTTTCTTGTGTCCACTCATTCTTCTATTCTGGGATGAACTAGTGAACTGAACTCTGTATGGACTTTTTCGAGATTTCAAGCTTATTCAGACAATTAACCTAAAGCCAAGTTCTAAGGCTGCAATACATTTCAAATGAAACAAGAATTTTACATAAGTGCAGACCAACTCGATCTACCTATAGCCTTGTTTCTAGCATAAGACATTTATTCCCTTGGTACAAGCCAGCTTGTGTCCAGAGGGTGGTACATTTGCTGATATTGTGATCATGCATAAAGTGAAAAACCATCTGTGATAGATTTGTACTTATGAGGTCATTAATATAAACTGTAGCATTCCTATAAGTTGTGTGAAGATGTGATGGATGAAAAATACATCATTTTAACACTTGGATTCACCAAGGGATGTTATCAGGTATCTGATTGATGATCTTCATGAATCACAGACATACATACAGTTACATAAAGTTAAATGGCTCAATTATCATCTTTAACATGGCTCCTTTTAAAAATACACATAGCTGTGTGTCTACCTAGGTGACAGCTACAGCTAGGAAATCATCAAATCATCGTCTCTTCTGGCTTTTCTGGCATGACACCTTTTGCATACCAAAGTTCAGATGAATAAGTAAACAAAAGTTCTTCCAATTCTTCATGCCCTATTGAATAAGATGCACTAACATGACAAATATCCTAACACTAATATTAGTAGGATTGTTTGCTAGTGCAATGGTTTTTTAATAACTGTATTGGTTCACATCAATTTGAAACAGAAAAGATTGTTAAAAGATTTTAGCATCATAAATGTTTTACAATACAGCCTTGGGTTCACTCCTCTTGCCCTTATTCAGACTGTACTCAAAATAGCTTAAATAAAATATTATGAAATCAGGCCCCAAACATTGGTAAATTTAGTGAGAAAAAGTGAATGAATAAAAAGTCTTGAGCCCATCAAATATGGACTAGCTATGCAAGTAGTACTAATGACTTTAAAGAAAGCCTTTCAGTCTCCCAAGTAAATACATAATTAGGCAGTTTTTTATTCACTCAGGAGATAAGAACAGGTTGAAGAAACTGTTAAGGCTCTTTGGTAACTTAAACAGACTTTTTTGTCTACTGCCTGTTACTTTGGAAATAGCTTTTTATGTAGGGATAGGCACTACATAACAGCAGCTGCAGCTGCAGTGATATGTGGATCAAAAGGTAACCTGAAAGGTTTTTTATCTGCCAAAATCTCACCTAAATTGATATGCCCTGATATAATAATCTGCTATATCTGTGATCTATGGTTCTTTTTCTTGTTCACAGGCTACTACTTTCCAAGACAGGTCGATAATACAGACTAACATGGCATCTGAGAATGCTGACATCTCAATGGAGAAAAGATGTTTTTGGCCACAGCATGATGTCTTCAAACAGTATGAGCATCTCCCATTCTCTGGATGGCTTTCAGTAGCATATTCAGGCACTCCATTACTTGACAACATTCCAAATCCAATTAGTTCTTCAATAACAAGTTCTACACTTACCCATCAATATTGTATCTGGTGACTTCCCAGGGACAACAAAAACTGTTAGCAAGGTACTTAGTGTTTATTAGGGAATATTTAACAGTACTCAAGTGTTCCCAGAAGTGAAAAAGGAGAGCACAGAATCTCTGGAGATTGAAACACAGAAATGTACATCAAGATACAAAACACAGAAGAGAATTAAAATGCTTAAGCCTGTGTTTTATTAGTAGATGTTCTAAATGTTTAAAACAAAGTCAGGAATTAAAAATAACAATAGTAAAAGAGTGAAAAATATAAAAGAAAGATAGGTTTTTTTCTTGTTGCTACTAAATGTTTCTAAAGATAATTTATATTTTTAACTCACAAATTATACTTGGAAAACTGCACTTATTTGATTCAGTAGACTGTAACTGCAAATGCAGCTGTTGAAAACCGAATTGTTTATTCTGTTGCTGTTCTTTCCTGGCTGTGACCAGATGCAACCAGCTGTTAGCCAGTTGCTTCTCTCTGCTCATCTCCTGGCAACATGGTGATCAACAGGGACTACAAAATGCCTACAGCTAACTAGAAATAGGAAACAGTTTCGGTATTTACCTCCAATCCAATAACCCAGTGATGCAGTATTTATTTAAGATCATGAATCTGTTCACAGATTGATTTTAGTATGAATAAATTTGTATTTAAAATTATATTATACTTAAAAATAAGCTCAACTATGTGCTCAACATGTGCTCAAGTCTGCCTGTGTAAAATCAAAACACAGGCAAAAGACACAGACAGCATGTTTTGGTGTATGCACTGGTCTTGCAGCAAATGCTTTAGGATATGACCAAAACCACTCAAGGCACTGATTGCATTCCCGTAGGTATTTGAATATTTGTTCCTCTGCTGTTTCCCATATGGCACACAAATGAGTTTCCCTGGCCCATATTTAATATGCACACTGTTTAAACACTGGGCTATCATGGGCTCCTCCTAAGTTCTTCCATACCATAATAGAACCTCAGAAATTTATAAAAATGGTACTGAATTTATCTCACACCCTTTCTGTGAACAATTATCATTCCCTCTTTCTATGGAAAAATGCCAAGACAATAAAAACACCATTAATTCTGGATGTTCATTTTGTTACCTATGCAACCCTCTTTTTTATAATAATTTACCTAGTACAAGCACACACCCCAGTTAGATCTGTAGTGCTTAGAATTTTTTTAAGCCTAGGCCCAAAAACACTGGGGCTACTTGAAAATAAAGAACCTGAAATTCCCCCCTAGTTTGAAAATCTGTTTAAAAGTGACTGGCTGAGCAGGAGGAAGACTGGTATAAAATTAATTTTTTACAGGGCATTTTCTTATCTACTTCATCTCAAGATTGTTCTTTTTCTTCCAGCAATATTCTGCCTCTTTCAACTGTCTAATCATTTTATAAAGTGTAAAATGTTACTCAGAATTATTTTGGAGAAGAACATCCCTTGCTCTGGGTAAACCTGGAACTCTAGAGTAAAACTTGGATGCGTTGCCATCAAGATAGACCATGACATAAAAAGGCAACAGCTGGACTCAGAATGCAGCTATTTTGAATTGTGAAGTTTCCTTGTAAATGTGATGTTTCTTTAAAATAATTTTTTGGGCATAACAAGATTCTCAATTATCATTCAACACTGACACTAACATAGTTTATCACTTGGAGGAGCTGCAATAACTACAAATAAAAGATGTGCATAACAACAGAATAATAGATTCTGGACCAGCTGGAGAGCTGCAAAGGTAATTCCACATAGCCCCACTTCAGTTCACACTTCATGGTCAAGTTGCTTGCTTTTGCAAATGGAACTTAGATAAAGACCCAAACCACCTGTATTTAGTTGTGTTATTACTGATTCCTGAAGGAATAACAAACAGAAGGTCTTTTCCACAGAAATTACAAATATGGATTTCAAAGAAAGAAACTTGTGTTGTCGTTCAAGCCAAAACTAGTTTGACTAGCAATGAAGAAGGCTGACTGTGTGCAATACTTCATGATTTCAAACCAACCAAAAAGCATAGCAAATCTCCCTTCCTGAACAAGCTCATTCGGAAGCTTGCCAAACCCATGAATGTTCATCTACGTGAGGCTAGGAAAGCACACCTGGCATCTGCTGGATTCATACCAAGATCCAGATCCATACCTTAATGGTCTACTACAAATGCACAGGAAGCAGATAGTTCTCATTCTGTATCTCTTTACAGCTTAACTTGGCCAACCATAACATCTTATTGGGAAGAAATAGTATGCTCCAAGTGCAAGAGGCTTCTGGTCTCCTCTGTAATGACATACCGAACCATAATGGTACAGAAATCTCTTAATGGCTAGAATCACATCTTTTTCTGCTTGTCCCAGAACTTTTCATAAAATATCAATTGAACAAATTCTGTGTCAGCAACAAGTGGATAAAGAACAGCTGTAACCTTTCCTCTATTAACATTTGACTTCCTCATTATTATGAGCACTTAAATAAAATCCGTTGCTAGGTAAGGAGAAGACTGAACCTCAGGAAGACAAGAGGTATAATGACAAAAAGCATTTAATTTCAGTGAAAGACATTTCAAAAGTTTTTAGCTAAGATAGAGGGGCTTTAATGATAATTTGCACATTCAATTAACCGTTAAGCCTTCAGCATGAGTAATGCTTGCTAACATCTCAGATTAGACAAGATAATATTTTTTCATATTATTATGAGGTACCTCAGTAATTTCATTTCTTGTCATAAAACCAGTCATCTTAGGAGGTTTATTGTGGTTTTGTTTGGTTAGTTGGCTGGTTTGGGTGTTTCTTTGAGCTGGTTTTTCTTTTCTTTTTTTTTTTAAAGATCACGGGCATCTAAAAGTCTGGAAGCAGCAATTGCAACGTGGCAATGCTTGTGCCACGTCTGTATCATCATTAGCTGCTTTCATGTAGTCTCAGCTTTCAAAACTCATCTTCAATGAGCAAAAGGGATCTGCATGGCTGTCCAGACTGGTTCCTACATAACAATCTTCTCATTCCTACAGAATACTTATAAAGTCGTAGATGCTTTCTTTTTTAACACAAAGCAATCTATATTCTAGGATTCCATTTCCTGGGTGTAATTAATACTTAATACTTAGGATCCAGAATGGGGCTAGCAAATATACTCTTACACAGTAAATTCTCACAAAAAGGAAAACACTATTTCCATAGGAAATTCCATTCTGTTAGAATTTGAACATGAACATGATCAAGCTCCTTTAGTACAGTATTACACTGTTACACACTTACTGGTGTTTTTTGAGATGTCTTCTATAGTATAAAAATAAACCACAAGTATGAAAAAATAAAAATAGCCTTAAACCTTACCAAAGCAAGACATTTAATTGTGCATTAATTTTTTCAGTGTAGAATTTCATTTTCCAAACCTACTCAAAAGCCATTTCAGAGACTGAAAAAGTTGTATCTCAGAACTTTGCTTATCACAGTGTTACAAACTTTCACAGGTTTATGGAATTTCATTTTGTAATCTGATTAAAATTCATCCTTCTGACAAATTGTCCCCACTTGAAAAATATTAACATTGGTTTCTCGATCTCCAAATTATGACAAAAAACTCAGAAGGCGACCCCAAAGGATGAAGTCAGTGGCAAACAAAAAAGTAACCTGAAGTATATTTTAATGATTTTAGGATATCTCAGGACTATGTTGGGACTTGATTCATACTTAAATGGCTGGCACTGCCAACAGGGATATTCCTTTGCACAGCAGTTAGGTTAGCTGCTTTCATCTCCATCCCACTTTCCAATGCTAAAGTGCAATGTTACTTTTCTACATCTGTCATTTTTAAGCCTCATTGCTGAAGTAATTCTTTGTTTTCTAAAGCAAGTGCTTTTCCTAAAGATTCAGAAGCTACATTATTAATTTCCTACCTGCTTAGTATGCTATAAAGAAAGACTTCTATATGTTTGCAAATACTGACACAAGAAAAGGCCCTGAAACATGATAATGATAGCTAATAAAATATGAAAGCAAAGCTTTGCTTTCCTGTTGCTTTGCATACATAGTAATAAAACTACTTCCCTAGCAGGATATAAAGTTAACATCTCTTTCCAAATTACTTCAGCACTTGTGCTCATAAATGGTATGGTATTAAGCCTAAAGCAACATAAACATTATTTTATGGCATAGCATGCCCTTAGTATGGAAATACTGCACACTATTCAAGAAAGAGGCTCTCTAAAACCCTTCTGAAGGCTATGGTCCCGCTTGATTGATGAGTTAGGAGATCACAGTGAGCGCTGTCACATTCAAAAAGTCAGGGCTGATAAGCCTGCAGGACACAGATTTAATCCTCAGGAGGAAGAACAAAAAGCTAACAGGGCAATACTGAAATGCAAAAGGCAAGAAGCAGCTGGCTTTAAATTAATACCTATTTAAATGGTGTAGATGGAAACAGTCCAACTTTTAAGGTGATATGGAGGAATTCTATTCTTACCATATCACTAATTACTGAATTTTGTGAATTACTTCTCTACTTTTAAAAAATCCATTAGGCATATCTATTTAAGAAAAAAAGCAACCATAGATGAGTTCTTCAGCACAGTGTATCATACTACAGTTGTATTTTAGGGTGGGATGCGACCATTATGAAGCCTATAAGCAATAAAGCTCTACAAGGTACTTGTGAAAAAGAGGTAGCACTCTAATAGAGGAGGAATTTCAATTTGAATGTACTGAGAGTGCAACTCAACTAGAGTGCTGTTGTTAATGATTGTGGAGTCACCCCAGAGTAAAGGAACTGCATTCCCTCCTGAAGTGCCTTTCTTACCCTTCCTCTCAAGGCATGAAGGAGGCAGGGTACCAGTTGTATAGGATGCATAAGAATGGCAACAATAAACTGGTTTCCAACTTTGGCTTCAAACTATTCAAGTGGTAGTTAATGTTGCATAACTCACATGGTCATTCTAGAAATGAAACAACCACAGATATTCTTCAGAGGAATCTCACTGATATCCTTTCACATTTGCACTCCTCTGCTTGGGATTGCTCACCTAAGCATATTGTTCTGCCAAAATCCACCAATGGTTTGCATGCACATTCCTTCAATATTTGAAGTGATGGCTCTTCAGGAGAGAACCTTCTGGATAAAACAAATTAGCCAACCTCCAAATAATTACTACTTCTTTGAATGGCAGTAATTTTTAGAAATTCCATCTGATATTAACATCACATTCCACTATTGCATTTTACAGACACACTGAAGTTTAGGACGGTACTGGAGAGTCACCTGAATAGAGTAAAAGTGAGACACAGAAGGAATGAGTAACTTGGCCAAGGCTACACAACAAAGCTCTGGCAAAATTTACAGGAAAGGCCAAATATCCTAATATAAGGTTTAAACATTAGAGCATAAACTTAAACTGACTCTCATAAAAATGCAAAAAAAAACCCCACAACCCCAACAAACAAAAAACAAAAAAAAACTTTCAGACACAATAATTAAAGAAAAAAACCTCTTTTTAGAATAAAGATAAGTGTTTTCTTTTCCAGTGACAGAACCCAGAATCCTTTTAACTAATTTGTTGAGGAAATATGCCACAGTGGAATTTAGTATGACTGATTAAACTATGTTAATACATTTTCCAGCTTTGGGTCCCCAGGCCCATTGCCCCATCTATGACCTTTCTAACTCAGGAACTATTTTACTTGTTCTACAAACAAGCATCCATCCATGCCAAGGGATATCATGGTTGCACAGAAATTATTTGAAGTGCAAGCACAAAACAAAGAGCACATGACATTCTGTGTTTGTGTGCATGTGCTGAACATACTATATATATGTGATGGAATTTCTGCCACTATATAAAGGCACATGTAAAGTGAGTTTTAAAAGATTGACCCCTCTCATTTTGAATAAGTATAACCTGTAAATGAATCCCACACACATCACAATCCCACCAATACTTTTTTCTAATAAGGTGTTCCCATGCAAAGTTGCTGTGTAGGGGAAAACAGCAGTTGGGAAAATCATTTACCTTCATAACTCACTTGTATGGAAGACTCGGTGTGTTACTTCCCACTGTTGTTTCTTCTCATATATATCTCACTACCACAAAACCGCACACACACGACCCAGGTAACGCCTACACATTCTGCTTGGTAGTGAATTCATTACTTTCCTTGGAATTGTTACTAGTGGTCTGACCAAGATCTGTTTGTTAGAGGGTGATGGGCTGAACATCTGATCCTGAAAGTATCAACAATCCTCCAAGCCATGCCTTGCTTCTTCAGGCTGACAGTTGTAAGCTCCAATTTAGTGTACAGCACAGAAATAGCAGCAATGGACTGGAAAATTAGTCTATGCATCTGCACCATGAATCTTTTTACCAGACTCAAGCCTCAGCTACCAACCCAGAAAAATACTGAGCAATAAGATAGCTAAACTTGTAAATGAGAGCAGGACAAAGCAACCTTTGGATATGCATGTGGTGATACAATTCTTCTTGAAAAAGTAATATAATTCCAATGGAAGCCTGCCCCATCTCCCTCAACTTTATTATTAATAAAATAGTATATTATTAGTAATAATATACACCAAGAAAGATGCATTTCTCTTTTCACTGTCCTATTAGCTTATCCCTTTGTCATCCCTTGCTCACTTCATCCTGCCTTTCATTCACAAAAATTGTGTGAGGCTGCAGCACCACAGCAAGAAGGCTGCAAGCTGCCTCTGATACCCAAAAAAACTAAGAAAATGGAACTGTCTTACCAATATCTCTCGAACCCCTGTGAAGCAGTTGTGCCAACTACTAAAACTGAGAGGAAATGATTCCCATTCTGACTTGTTTTAGGGTCCCTTTAAGGCTAGAGCAGAGTGAGCTGACTCAGTGTAAATAAGGCTCATTAAGTTTCATGCTGATGATGTCTGGACAGTGTTAGTGCAAGAAAGGTTTTGCTTGCCCTCTCACTTCTATTTCTACTGCAGCACCTTCTGTTTCCTTCCTGAGACTAAGGCAATTTTTAGCTATCTATGGGCAAGCACTGCAACCTTAACCTAGACTGGGAAGCAAGGAGCATGAAATAGCTTCTGTCCCATCCTTTCACATTATAATTGCTAAAGGCAAATTATTTTGAAGGGGGGAAAAACCTGCTTTTTTTTCCCCATCACAATATTTTACATGACATCACACAAACTGTTCTGACAAAAAAGTGTAGAATTTCTACTGTGAAGTGTCTACGGTAACAAGAGGGGGGTTTCATTCAAAATGTAAATGCTGGTAGCATCAACATCTGGAGGACTAAAGCCTTAGGCACCATTACAAGAAGCAAGAGATTTGGACAGGATATATTCAATCTTGCTTTAATGGTATCATGCTCTGCCAAGATAATCTTCTAGGCTTTGACATATTTTATGTTGAAAAATATCATCAGGTGCAAAGGAAATTCCTCTTCACTAAGGAGAGTTTTGTAGCCGTTTATCTGATGACATAATTACTATGTGACTACATATTTCATTAGGAACTTTCCTGACCTGAATAAACAAGCAACAAACATTCTTCTGACAACAACCTCATACGCCAGTGGAATTAAATAACAACAAAAGTAAAGGACTCAGATTCTCACTAATGGCTTTGCAAGAGAATTATTTTCCATCGGCATGCTGAAGTTTAAATCCATTGCTCCTAATTAAAGCAAGTCAGCCACTGAAAAGCCTCTTACTCCAAGCCTCTGCCTTCAGCCTTCCTAAGATTCTCAGACCTCACAACATTCCAAAGTCTTCAGTTTTGCCGCGCCTCACTTCCCACTTTGATTAAAAAAAAAAAAACAAACACTTGTGGCCTCTTGCTGTGACTGCCATGATGTTATGTGTGGCACCTCGCTCCAAAATTGTCATTATGCACATTCCTATAGACTGTTCAAAACTTGCTGACACTGTTTAGGATTCTCTGTTCATCTTTGTCCTCTTGGTTCAGCTGCAGCTTTGAAATGACTCCAGAAAACAGCTAAATGTGAGGATGTACTCCCTTTTTACCCTGCATGAGGATCTAATGGCAGAAATAAAAAGATCACGTCTGGGAAAAGTGAAATTATATTATAGCTTTAAATGTTTGCCTTATGAGCCTTTAATTACCAAGCAGACATTTCTATGAAGGGAGAAAAGGAGGATGTGAAATTCAAGTAGAATTACAGGGAGCATACAGCTCACCCAATGCCAAAATCTCCAAAGGCAACACATAATCACAAGGGCGACCCAGGTACTGCTGAATTCACCTCTGCAGTGACTAACTACTAGACACCCTCAAATTAGGATGTATGCTGCTGAACACTGCTACTTAAGGGCAAACATCTACTTCCAAAGAGACCTGAAACCATTTTCTTAGAGCTTTGGAGCTCTCTGTCCCATATAGTTTATAGTACAGGAGATACTTCAAGTAAATAATATTGTGATGATTGTGAAGAAGGTTCTTAGCTGGTTGAAGTCAGTAGAAGTTTACCAAAATCAACCAGCTAAAAGTTAACTACAAACACGTGAATTAAAATTTTAGAATCATGTTGAAGTAGCAACATTTTATAATAAATCCATCAGAAACATTAATAAATCCCCTTTTTTTTTTTCTTGGACTAAAGAAATTTAGTCCAAGTATTTTAATTGGACATTTCATTGATAAGCACGTTCCCCAGTCTCAGCAGCAGCTGTTCTTGGCATGTCATTCTAAAACCTGCTTTTCAACAACTCAGACGCTCTCTTGGGTCATCTTTGCCTCCATAAACCACATGCACCACAGATGTAAAAAGTCATACCTTTTCTATCTAATTCAGTTGTACTTTTTCTCTGTAGCATTAACATACCACAAGTATTTCCCAGAAGTATTTGTCATTATAGCACAGGGCTTAATTCATTCACCAAAGGAAAGGTTTGCAGAGCTCCTGGAAGTGGCCAGCTTCAGATAACAAGACTATTGGATTAAATATAGGTTTAGACTTCTTTTTTTAATTTTTCCCTTTATCTCTATCCAAATCCTCACTCCCTTTTGGCTGCTGTCACTACAGCACTTCAGATTCTGGCACAGAACTAGTAAAGGAGGTATTTCAAGAGATGGTAAATCAAGTTATTCAATGCTTTCCCTGGCTTCCTTTCTCTGAGGTTAAATATGTTTTCAAACCAGTAAAAGAAGCAAACATTCTTTCAAGTCTCACATCTCACAAGGCAAGACAAGCAGAAGGGGGTTTTCCAATAGTAACTGCTAATGACATGCAAGCCTCAGAAGAGCTTTTTTCCTTCCCTGAGCCACAGGATATGCACAAAGGCTTACTCATTATCTTTTCATGTCATCTCCAAAATGACAGATACAGGGCTATCAGCATAATGGGACATGGAATGTACACATACATCACGTTTCATTATTCACCTTTACTTTTAACTCAGATTCCTAAGCCAGCTCCAGGAAAAAATGCCAGCACTTACGTGCATATGAGAACTCTCTTGATGTTAATTTCATGAGAACAAGCTTGCACAAATAACACAGTCTAAATACGTAGTTATACTCTATACATAATAATATCCCACTTCCAAAGAGGGTAAAACATATATTTTTGTAAATATATTGAAAAGCCTTGTAGTCATATTACAACCATCAAGCAAATATCTGCAATGACACAACTCACAGACCAAGTAGAAATGTCAATGCACCTCAGAAGGAGCTGCAGAAACTGAGCAGTCACTTTTATAGCCTTGTTAAGCAGTGACACATCTCTCTCTATAATTATCCTGACCTCAGTTCAAAACCAAAAGTAATGCAATCAAGATAATATAGCAAAATGTGTATGCAACCATGCCGATAGCTAAGCCAGACAAAGCTGTTTGTCAAAATACTGATCACCACTCCAGCACTTCACTGTGCATGCCAAATGCACCTTTCACTTTTCACAGCAGGGGCTGGCCAATGCTCAGCACTTACTGTCAAACATGACGATACTCCATGAGAAGCAGCTTCTACTGCTGTTTATATGATTCATGAACTACTTTTGAAGGTTAATGCAAGATATGTGTGGTAAGGAAAGGGAAAAAAGTAGTATCATCACTACAAGTATCAGGTTACTAGTACAAATTAGTCTTAAGGAAAGCTAATGAAAGTGGTGCTTTAGCCAAACAAAAGCAACCACAACCAATACAGACCAGCAGGAGATACCTCTACAGTAGGACACAAGATTAAATTATATAATGAACATTATCAATATGGCATTATTCATCTCACCCTCAAGCAGACATCTAAAGAAAGTCAAATGGGTTATGGCAAGTGTTCTCCACTGACTAGAAAAACAGCTGATAATGACTACCATAGATGCACATCTTTGCACTGCAGCCATCCCTTAAGGTGAAATGAATTCCTCTGTCTCATTCCAAAATTCATCTTTACTTTCTACATCACAGAGCAATTCCACCTTCACTGCAGAGTATTGTTCCCCCATCATATTAGTAGCAACATATTACAAAACAAAAATCTAGTCATTTCTCACTGGCTTAGTTACCAAATGCAATTTTCCTGAAGTTCTCGAAACATTTCACAGAGGTACAACCACCACTACCCCCTTTTACAAGTGAGGAAAAATGAAAGTTAATGTGAAAATTGACATGAACTTGAGTATGATCTGCTACAGCTCTAAAGGTTAAACTAAAACTAGAATCAAAACCCCAGGACACACTCTTTCATCCTATCTTAGCATTATGATCATCTACCATGAGTCTAAGTCTACTGCACACTGTTCAACACTCATAGGCTTGAAAGATGATTATAAATATTAGTAAGAGAAATAAAATAGACAATGAATTATATTAAATATTTCTTTTAACAGCTTAAGACAAATACTCTCCCTGTTTACACATGGTGCATCCACACAGCATGCTCAAACATAATGAAGTTGCCTGGTTGGTTGAGTGTCAAAATGATACACTACAGAAGTTTCAAAATTATGCTGAGCCCAGGTGATTAGCCTTGTGAAGGGGGAAAACTTACTATCCTGAGCAGTGGGTCAAGCAAATACAGTTTATATACCTTTGGTGCTTGAGCTATCCATAATGAAATGTGCTTCACAGATTTATCACCCTAGTCGAACCTAGGTGAACTGGGAATGGTCTTCATGCTCTGCTGCCCCAGGCAGACATACCCTAAATCCTCTGTAGAAGCAGATAACTAATATAATACTGATATCATCTTTTAAAAAATAAAAATATTATAGACAAGGATTAAACTTTTTTTTTTTTAATTTCTGAAAAAGATAAACAGGAGTATAAAATCATACCTGTGCACGCATGCACACGCACACAAGTTGTACATCAACACATACACAGACATGCTTCTGCATAAATACAGCACTCTTCTCCCACTGGTGTTTGCCTATACTCACTTTGCTGCTACTTCTTATGAGTACATTAAACTACCAAAGTGTGGTCTTTTTTTAATTGTTTACAAACAAAACATTTCAGTAGTATTTTTTCCAGAGGAATCAAAAACCGAGTCCTCAACACCATGACACACTGCAAGGATGATGCCTTTCAACCTTGTATCTGTCCTGCTGTCCTGCCAAGAATAAGCATTCACCAGCAGTCTGAAACCCTGGCACACAAGTGTGATTTTCTGCACTGATTAATGCTGATCTAGCTGCCTGCATCCCAAATACAAGTCAAAAGAGCAGGAATGCCAGCACAATGCTAGTATGTTTGAGACAATGATCTTGCCAAAATGTAATGTATTTAGCACTCTGGAAGTGATGCAATGAAAACTGTTGTTAGAAGACTTGGGTGATTTCACAATAGAAACAAAACATCACAAATTTTCACAATTATTTTCATCCTTTAATATAAATTCTATCTCTTTTGAAATAATGTACATTCCTGTACATTCCTCTCCTAATGTGGCCCACCTATTCTAAACTTTGTTATTAGGCAGAATTACATTTGCAGATATCAAGAACATTTCGCTTCTGTTAAACAGAAATTGTTTTCAGCAGTGAAATTATGTCATAGGAAAACAAATATCTTCATTACCAGAAAGCCTCAATACTGTAATAGCTCATAAATATTAGATTACAGATGAAAAAACATTTAACATGTGATCTCTGATCACATGAACATAGCTTTGTACTACCAAAGCAGGATTACAGTTTTGGTTGTTTCAGTTAACAGTAAAACAAGGAAGTCTCTTCTATACAATGATCAAAAGAGAAATAAACATCCAAAAAGTATAACCATGAAAACAGCACTAAATACATGTTTTTCAGTTTTCTCGTCTGTAAGTCAAACAGCAATGAACTGTTTTAAACAGTTTTTAAACTCTTTTAATTAAGGTGTGCTAGGACAATCTGACTTTGCTTCTTCTGCACTGACATTTCACATTACCTAAATCAAAAGTATGTTACAAAATTATTAAATTTGTTAAAAGTGAAGGCAAAACAAGTGAGCAGTTTTAAAGGATTTTTAAAATGATGCTTTGTAATATCATTCAACCAAAATTCCATGTAACCTTTTCTTCTCTCAGTCATACCTTCTTTGGGGTAGCTACAAGACTAACATTGCTGTGCTGTCTTCTGTCTTGTATTCTTTTTTTCAGCTTCACGTTAGTTTGCCACATACAGTCTGTAACCTGTCAAACCATTTTACAAAATTATGTACAATGATCAGAACAAGGCACTTCTTTCAGCCTCCTATTGATCATGGCTCCCTTCAAAACAATTTTCTCACTTACAAACAGTGGTTCATAGAAAACCCCCTTGCATTTGCCTGGAAAACATATGAATATATCAAACATATGAATAGATCACAGAGGGTAATGAAACAAATGCAAACCTGGCTCTGTTGAGTCTGGTTTCTAATCTCTAACAATCATTTGTTTCACCAGGAGGCAAACACCTTTATCAAGGCTGGGGTATCCACGATTTGTCAAGGAAACAGCAGGAAAGTTTCACAGAAGCCCATGGAAATTAGCTAAAGTGAATAAAGGACATTGCCAGCACTCTCTTGGGAGATTATGAAGGACCTGCACAAAAGGAGGAAATGGTAAGACATCCAAAGATCATGGAGTAGCCCTTCATACATGTCTGCCTGCAGCCAGATACATCAAGAATTTCTGACATAAATAAACAAAACTTTGACCTGCTGATTTACTGAAGCGGGGATGGTAATAAAAATAAAACCATCAAAACTCCATGAAGGCCTTTAATGTGTCTGAAGATATTTTCATTACTGCAATAAGTGTTAAGTGTTTCCTTTGCTGTTAACAGTTTTTACAGCAAAGCTTTGAAGAATGTTCCACAGGTTATCAGTAAAGGCTCTATACGCTGCATATAAAATAGGAACCTAAATAATCCAGCAATCTACTTTTAAGTTGTGGCCCAGGACTAAAGCTGGAATCACAAAGGACAGATCTGTCACTGGTCTCATCTGGCACAGTCCCAGTGGAAGGAAGCCATCTCAATTGACACCAGCTGAGAGTATAGTTTGATGGATCCCCTTATTCACTCTTAAGTCCATATTTTCCTTTTTTTCCCCTTTTATGTTCTAGTCACCAACACCCTTCTGGCCAGTCACTAATAGTCCTTAAAGGCTAATCTTCCTGTTAGCTTGCATTTGAAAATGAATCTCAGATGTAGGAAATTAAAGCCTTCCTCTCAAACATAAAGCAGATTCCAATTGAAAACGAAAGAATTCACATTTCAAGCCACTCTCCAAGGATGTCTTTCTCTATTGGTAACATTTGGAGATGTTTGAAAGGAGCTAATGAGGACAGGTTTATGTGACTGGTTATAATTTTACCTTCCCAACTGCACATTTCACATTTGTCTCAGTGAATTATCTGGTAAAGTATCTCATTATAATGAATAGTTTAAAAAGCTTTGCAACCAGAGAAACATTTTGAGCTGAAGTTTCAAAACCAGTCAGGAAAGTGAGCTTGCATAAAAATGTCCAATTGCCTAACTGCTCAAAAAAACATTAAAAATTTAATCACATATAAATATAAAATGTTGCAATGCTTCAAACAACTAAATGATTGAACATGTGATACAAAGCAGAGAGATACAGGTAGAAAAGAAACTCAATAAGAATGAGGAACAAACTATACAAGTAGCTATTTTACAACCTGTGTGAACAACCTCAAAGATCTTCCAGTGTTCACGGAACAACTTTTCCTGCTGTGGCATTAAAAAGATATTAACTTAATTAAGCTTTTCAGAGAATTAAACTAATTGAGAACAAGTCTTCCTGATGAAGACTGGCTTTTCCACAGACCACTGTGACGAGAAAATCTTACTTGATGAAGCTCTGAGACCTCACCAGCCCTGTTCCCACCTGCCTAATACCTGCAGCAAGTCAAGAGAAGCAGGAAACTGCCCTTCAGTATAGTTCACTTCATGCCTACAAACTGCAAAATATGAGTCTCCCAGGATTTACTAAATTAATTTTCCAATGGCTTTCCAGTTCTTCCCCGGCTTTAACAGGCAGTGGACTGGATATTGACTGAAGAGGCTCAAACCCTTGACTTTCAAAGAAAAACTGAAGACCTGTGATAAGATTATTTATAAAGACATCTAATCCTGCAGGAGGTCTGACATATTTGCTGTGGCTGAATGACACAGTAAAAGTCTTCATCACTGATACCCTCAGAATTCCTGGTAGATGCCAATCAACTGTTTATTTGCAGCACGGTAGCACAGATCGTTGTCTTGGTATGCTGAACAAATATGATATTCACCATAATTAAAAAAGAAAAAAGTGGCAAGCAGCAACTGTAATGCACTACTTTTGTTAACTTTTTTCAGAAGTTAACAAATTATTCTACCATTAACCAAGTTTATCATTGCACTGGGCTAGAGTATACCAAGTCTGCCATTACCAAATCTGCGGATGACCCCAGGTGGGGTGGGAGTGTTGATCTGCTGGAGGGCAGAAAGGTTCTGCAGAGGGACCTGGACAGGCTGGATCCATGGGGCAAGACACAGGGCATGAGGCTCAGACAGGCCAAGTGCTGGGTCCTGCCCTTGGGTCACAACAACCCCTGCAGCGCTACAGGCTGGAGAAGAGTCACTGGAAAATGGCCAAGAGGAAAAGGACCTGGGAGTGTTGGTAAACTGAACACGAGCCAGAGTGCGCCCAGGTGGTCAGGAAGGCCACTGGCATCCTGGCCTGTACCAGAATAGTGTGGTCAGCAGGACACACTATTAGCCTGCAGAAAAGGAGGCTCAGAGATGACCTTATGGCTCTCTACAACTGCCTGAAGGGAGGTTGCAGCCAGGCAGACATCAGCCCTTCTCCCAGGCAACTGGCAATAAGAAGATATAGTCTTAAGCTGTGCCAGGGGAGGTTGGACATTAGGAAGAAATTCTTCCTGGAAAGGATGATTAAATATTGGAATGGACTGCCCAGGAGGTGGTTGAGCCACCATCCCTAGAGGTGTTCAAAGAAAGACTGGATGTGGTACTCAGTGCCATGGTCTGGCTGACATGGTAGTGTTTGGTCACAGGTTGGACTTGACGATCTGAGAGGTCTCCTCCAATCTTACTGATTCTGTGATTCTAGACAAACAGCCTCATTGTGAAACATGTCACTTAGTGCTCTTAACTGCAATTTTTTGAAGTTACTTTTGTTTTGCTTTGCTTTAGAATACAACAGTAAGATAACCAATGCTTAGATGTTTACCTAGCCATATATAGGGTTTGAAAATCTGCTGCAAGCAGGATGTTTTCCTGAGAAACTCCTATAAGCTTCTGTCAAATATAATAAAAACATTTCTAGGTCTTCTGGTTTTAATGAAAATCTTCCAATGCTCCCTGAGCAGCTAGAAAGGAAAGGAAGCTAAGGGAGAAGACTAGTACACAAACACTGGTCTGACCAATCACTGACCAATATACATAAAAGCCACAGAAGGAAAAAACCTCTTTCCACCACCTTTTGAAAGATGGTTTCTGATATATCTAGGAACACTTAAAGGTGGAGCATTAAGCCACCTTTACCACTAGATAAATCCAGTATCTACGCTGTTTTCGGCAGCCACAGTACTATTCTATTGTCAGACTACTTCTTATGAATCATATAGCTTCAAAATTAGTTCTAATTAAATAGAATTAGTCCTTTGATTACTAGGTACTCCATAAAGTGCTTCTGGATGCACAGGTGAGATTGGCTACAGACCTCTGTGATGACTGTAAGTGAAATAACTCACATTTTTCAATGTCTTGGTCATGTCAAACATAATATAAGCACAAGGTATTGTGGCTAGTTGAGATTAGTCATTGGTAATTTTTATGTCACAAGAACATCTGTATTCTTTGCAGGCCTTTGTGACATCCACTGGGCTTTGTGACTCTGCACTATGTTCTCATCTTAATGGATAATGCTGAGGCACTCTGCAAGAACTTACGGGAAAGCAATTGCTACCTCAGACTGTTACAATCAGCTTACGAGGGAAATCTGCTTCAGTTTCCATAAGTGACACTGGGCAAGTCCCTAAGCCTGTCTCACCTGGATGTGGGTAAATCAGCAAGAGAAATCGTTTCGATTACACATCGGCAGCAGCTACACAGCAGGGAGCAGCACAACTCCCTAGCAAGTTTACTGAACGTATGCAGGAATAAATCTGCTGCTCTAAATCTGGCAGCTTTTGTAACTGTTAACTTTAATGCTTACCCCCAAATGCTTAATCCACCTGAAAATTTTACTACTGCTATTTAACAGGAAGTATATTAGGTCATTTTTAAGAAAATATAAATAAAAAGCCCTATGAGTGTTCATACCTACGTTCTTTCTAGGCCTACTGAGAATTTCACAGCTTCTGCTGGTTAATACAGAACAGGGATAAATTGTCCCAGTGCCATCACACTTTTGCCAAGTGCACTCAGAACACTGCGGTATTGACCACTTTCCCATTCCCTGATTAACAAGATGGCTTATAAAATCTTTTACAGTGTGACATGGAGACAAGAGAATACATACATTGCTTCTGAAAAGAAAGCAGAAATGAACTGAAGTTTGGGTGCCTCTGAGGGAAGACAACTGCACACATATCAAGTAATAGTGTTATTTCTTTTGATCTTCTCAATAGTTACAGGCTGTGAGGGTGAATGAGAGCTGTGTGTGGCCAGAGAAGTTTGCCTCACACAGCATTTCTTAATGAATCAATGACAACAAATGGGAAGATGTACAGTAGCCCTGAGCATAACTTTCACGTGTATTAAGCCCAGGTATGTACATCCAAGCTCTCAGCACAGGGCTTTCCCAGGGTTCTTGCTAGGCCACGCTGAAGACCACTGGATCTGCTTAGATTCTTACCACTGTAAAAGTAAAAGCATCCTTTAGACTTTTATATACATTTTTACACTTTTCTACTTTTCCAGATAACGAGTTCTTACAATGCCTTAAAATACTTGGTACATGACTGGTTTTTATTGGGACCCACTTCTACCACCAGCACATCTTAATCCCCAAGTTTTTCCAGTGAAACCACATAATAATAAATTTACTACTAGTAATTTCAGATTTTCATTTGCCTTGAGGCTTCTTGATACATGCCATTTCAGGGACAGAATACATAGAGAAAGAAATGTAAGCGTTGATAAAAGAGCCCAAGGTAAGTGTCAGTCAAAACACCACAAGGATTTGTGCAGTCCTTCCAAAGTTTTTCATGTCTTGCTCAACTGTAGAACACAAAGCAGTAGATCTGGCGTTTTAACAAGTCTTTTCACCTAAACAGAGTTACTCCTCATACACAGTAATGTTTCTCAGTATACTGTTTTCTATTTCCTGTTTGTGGGGGGTTTTGTTTTTTGTTGGTTTGATGTGGTTTTTGGCAGTGAAAGTTACTTTAAAAGATTGGTCTTATTAATGTCCTCATTCAGGGTTCTACGAAAGATATCACACACCATAATAGAGCTTTCCTAGAAGCTGATGGTTTTAATTCCATGTACATACATATGGAAAAATAAAAAAAAGAAAAAACTTTAAAAGGCTGTTGAGGAAATCTAGATTAAAATTGTAATTAATTAATACTAGATAAGGTAGCAGCCCACATCCTTTCTGGATGGACATAACAATATTTGCATATATAAAAACATTATAGTCAAGATAGGAAACAAAAATAATTAAAGGACAAAATCATATATAGTTGCTTAACTGCACAAAGATCATCAACTGATGAGGATTTTAAATTGTTCACATATTCTGTGACCCACATACTAACTGTTCATGCCTCCTCACAAGCTTCAACCTGTTTAAGGTTACTAAAATGTGAGGGGCAGAAAAACCCCAACCACCCACACTTTTTGGCCAGCCAAATACTCCAAATAGAAATTCATAAATCTTTGTGCTTTCCTAAGACTTTACAGCTTCAAAGTACAGAGCGCACGTTTGCTAACCAATGAATTCCCCTGTCCTGAATCTGAAGTGCCTTAGAGGAATGGGGGGCCAAACCACCACAGTTCAGGCAAACCCGGCCTCAAATACTTCGCCAGCTTGATGCCACAGGGGCTGGCAGCGACCTCGACAGCAGCAGGTCGGGCCCTGTTCTGCTTTATGGTTCCCGCCCCTGCACGGCTCCCTCCAGCCGAGCTGTGACTCAGAGCAGGGCATCTAAAGGTCACCTTCAGCACCCCCGCCTGAACCCTGTGCACTCGGAAGCTGCGGTGCAGAAGGTTCACCTTCCAGGTGCCTTTTTTGCTCTCAGCCAGACCAACCGCAGGCTCCTGAGATCAGCCACCTCCCTTGGTGAGCGGGCAGGGGCGAGCTGGGCGAGCAGAGCCTGCCAGCAGCTCAGTGCCTTGGCTGGGGCCATGGCAGAGCCGGTGCCACCCTCGGGGAGCCAGCCCGGCCCCGGAGCTGCCCGCGGTGCCAGCTGCGCAGCACCACCGAGCCTCGGACTCCGCGCACCCCGACGGCTCTCAAGGCCGCCTCAGGGCACGGAATGGCTGCTGGAGCCTCCAGATTTTGACCAGTGAAGCGTGACATGGACGCGAGGAGCGATCCCCACATGGGAGAAGCAGGACTTCCTGCACAAAACTGCCGGAGGGGACGAAGCGAAGGGACACACAGTACATCCCTGCCTCACGCAGGGTTTATTTCGCTCTCTCGCGAGCAGCCTCTCCCTCCTCAGTCGCTTCCATCGACGCCCAACTCTCTCTCCCACCACCATGCGCACCGTGTTTGAACAGCCCGGGCTCGCCCCCACCGAGGCGGGACGGGGAGGCGGCCCCGCCGCCACCTCACACAAAGCGGCCGCCCGCCGCCACCGGCCCGCTGCGAGCGACGCCCCAGTCCCCGCCTCAACCTGCAGCCTATGAGCAAGGAGGCACCGCCCCGAGCGGCGGCGGGATTGGGATCGTACCCGCGCCCGCTGCCGCGCACTGCGGAGGAGAGCGCCTCGCTCCCGTCCCGTCCCGGCGCGTCCCGTCCCGTCCCGCGGCCCCGCGCCGGGGGAAGGAGGCGAGAGAGCGGTGGGTGCTGCCGCCGGGCAATGCGCGGGGGCGCCGGGAGCGCCGCCGCTGCGCCGCGCGGCCGCAAGGTGTCGCCGTTGGCAGCGGAACGGGGGCGCGGCGGGCGCGGTGCCGGTGCCGGCGCGGAGCGGGGAGCGCAGGGCCGCCCGCACGGGGCCCTGCCGGCAGCGCGGCGGCGTGAGAGCCCCGCTGGCCTGAGGGGAGGCGATCGCTACCGATCGGGACAGAGCCCTGCGTCCGAGCGGCTCCCTCGCCCGGCCACTTCCCTTAGCCCTTGTTTATTTTCAACTGCCCCGGGGGGGTTGCGCGCGAGGTCGCAGCGGCGGGAGGTGGGGAGGAACCGCTTCGGAGGCGACGTTCCTCGGGGCCGGCGTGGCGCGGGGAGGGGCGGCACAGGGGACAGGAACGGCCCCGCAGCAACCGAACGCCCTCCCGGAGGATAAAGAGCGAACGGGGCTTTTGGCGCCAAATGCGCGGCCCCGCCCTGTTCGCGTGGAGCGGGGGCGGGGCCGGCGCTCCCGCCATTCTCCCGCTGTTTCCCAGTGCTCCCTCCCAAGCCTGTCAGGTTTTTTTTTATTGTTGGATTTTTTTGTTTTTTCGGGTTTTTTTTCTTTAACTTGTATTTTTTTTTTTTATGCCTTTTTGGGGGGTTAATAATATCCAGCTGCTTCAAAGGCAGGCAGTGACAGTCATCTGTCTGCGAGTAGAGGGTGGATGCGGAGGCCGGGGCGGCTGCGGGGGCCGGCGGGCGGGCGCGGAAAGTGCAACAGACACCATCAGCTGCTTTTTTTTTCCCTCTCCCCTTTCTCCCTCCACTCCTCCCCCTCGCACACCCACCACCATCACCACGGAGGTAAGAAGAGGAAGCTGCAGGTTCTGGGCTGCAGGACAAAACCCCAGTCAAATAAATCCAATTCCCCATCGCGTTTGAGTTGCCGAACTGGGAAGGATGGGGCGGGAAGGGGAGCGCAGGGGCAGAGCGGAGTCTGAATGGGGTTTTTACTGAGCAGAAGAAAATCCTGGAGGATATTTGTGTTTTGGTTTGGAGCTGTCGCATTGAGATCGCCAGTGTTTTGTAGGTGCCTCTTTACTGCTTTGCATTTTAAACAGTTTAATGTATTTCCCGAGTAGAAAAATGCACAGTCCTGGAGGCGCTCAGGGGGCGGGGCGGGAGCGCAGCTGAGCCGAGCCGGGCGCGTTTCTCGGCGTTTCATCATAAGGCTTTTCATGGATTTTTTTTTCCCCCTTTTTGGTCTCCGTCTCAGCGTCAGCTGTTATGAACCCAGCAGAACGATCTCCTTTCGCGTTACCTTAACCGAGCTGAAGGGAGACGCTGACTGGATCTTTTGGACTTTAAACATTTTTCCTTTTTAATTTTTTTTTTTTTTTTAATGTCTGATGCAACGGAGCTCTCGGCAAAGGAATGGGGCTGTGGTTAGCTGGCCGTGGGTAGTGAGTGGGGGGTCCGGCCGAGGTAAGGGCAGCAGCGCGCACTCGCCGGAGGTGAGAGCTGGTGTGTTTGCAGGAGGTTTGCGTGCATGAAGTGGCCGAATGTGCGGAGTTGTTGTCCTTGCAACCTCGTTGTTGTAGGAAAAAGGGGGAAAAAACTTCCCGTGCTTTCTTGGCAAATCAGGAGGCTTTGTTGGTGGCGCCGGGGTGGTTTTAATGCATTTTTGTGCGTGAGGTTATTACATAAGGTTGATAATTTCTGTTGCTGCTGGATTTCCCCTCCTCCCCCTCCCCCCTTGTGTTGTGTGCGGATTTCGCTGGCTCGCTTTGAGTGAATGAACTGGCGATTTGCGAAGTTGCAAAGAACCCTTCCGCCCCCTTTTTTTTTTTTCTGCATCTTTCTCTTCTCCCCTTTGCACTGTTCCGCAGTGACAAAAGGAGTAAACTTCCTCTACTTTTGCTGGCATATTAAGAAGCCTTTCTGGAGAGATTACGGTATCAAAGCCATGCATCTGTCTGCAGTTACTGTGCTGTTTTGAGCGTTTGAAGCGGTTTGGGGAGAGCAGGCGAGGGCTATGTACACAGGCTGTGCATCCCCGCTGGACTGTGCAGCCTGGGCTTGTGTCCCCACGGAGCGGCGGGGCAGGCTCTGCACGGGGGAGCACTACCTGAGCGCTTTGATTTCAGTATCTTGAGTCGGGAGAAGAAAGGTGTGTGAGATGCATTTTTTTTTCTGAACTTTCTAAAGGCTCCCTCTTGCTTGCTATTAATGATGGGATTATTAATTTTTTTACCTTCCTTTAAGAGGAAGGGAGTCACGTTCGTGGGTTTGTATTTTTAATTGTGGTTTTGTTGTTTTTTTTTCTTTTTTTCTTCTTTTTTTTTTTCTTTTTTTTTCCTTTTTTTTCTTTTTTTTTTTTTCATTTTTAGTTTCAGGTTGTGGGAGAACCTCTCTTCTTCCCCTTGGTGGAAATATCGGTAAAACCTGTGTTTGAAACTATTGCTTGACACAGGGATCAGCAAAAAGAGATCCGTAATGCCAGGAATGGTCAGTAAAAACCCAGACCTCGAGTTTGACTCTTTGCAGCCTTGTTTCTACCCGGACGAAGATGACTTTTATTTCTGCGGGCCGGACTCCGCTCCCCCGGGCGAGGACATCTGGAAAAAGTTTGAGCTGCTGCCCACCCCTCCTCTGTCTCCCAGCCGGGCCGGGCTCCAGGAGCACCCTCCGGGAGGGGGCCCAGTGCCGTGGGGAGGAGCGGCTCTGTGGGGCTGCCGCCCCACCGACCCCGTGGACTGGGCATCGGAGCTGCTCCTGCTGCCGCCGGAGGCCGACCTGTGGGGCGGCATGGACGGAGGGGACTTCTTCGAGACGGGCCCCGGCGTGACGAACAATCTCAACTCCATCATCATCCAGGACTGCATGTGGAGCGGCTTCTCGGCGCGCGAGAAGCTGGAGCGGGCGGTGAGCGAGAAGCTGCAGAGCAAGGCGCCCGCCGCGCCGCCGCCGCCGCCGGGGGCCCCGGGCAGCCCCGCCAGCGCCCGCGCGGAGCTGGGCGGCGCCGTGCCCGAGTGCGTGGACCCGGCCGTGGTCTTCCCCTTCCCCGTCAACAAGCGGGAGGCGCCGGCGGCGGGCGGAGGGGCTGCGCGGGGCGGCCGCCCGCCGCGCCCCGCCGCGGACAGCCGGGCGAGCAGCAGCAGCAGCTCCTCCGGGGACGACACGCTCAGCGACTCGGGTAAGCGCTCCGGCCCCAGGGTGCGGAGGTGGGGACGGGGATGGCGGCTGCGGCCCCCCGCCGGTTGCTCCGGGGGCGGGCGGGGCGGCGGAGCCCCGGAGCCGGGCCGGGCGGGGCGCGGGGCGGCCGGCAGGCGGCAGCAGGCGCGGCCGCAGCGCGGGGCCCCGCGGGGGCGGCGGGCACGGCCCGGGCAGCCCCCGCCCGCCCCTCGCCCCGTGCCGGCTGCGGCGGGGCCGCGGCCTTCACCGGCAGCAGCTCCGGCCCGGAGGAGCTGGCAGCCTCCGGCGCCCTGATAGTCTCGTGCCCCCAGGGGACGGGGGGGGGGGGCAGTGCCGCCGCCGCCCCGGGCACAGGTTTATTTATGGGGGATGACCGTGTGCGCGTTCCCTTAGGCGCCATGCGGGCAGGCTGGAGCTAGACTAGTGAACCCTTAGAGCAGCGCTTGTACTGACAGAGCCCAGATTGCCCCAAACATCCTGTGTGTGTGTGTACGCAGAGAAGTCCACTTGGGCTGAACCGCGGTTTGGCGTGTGTTGATGAGCTGGTCCCTGTGACCACCGCTGCAAACTTGGTGATCCGTCCCGGGTTTCAGAGCCTGCTGTCCCTTTAATGTCTGGTTTGACAGCTTTGGGTGAGGAAGCACTTCCAACAGCTGTCTTCTTGGCAGTGCACCAAGCGCCGGCTTAAAGGGTCCCCGGCTGGAGCAGCTTCACCTTCTGCCTCAGAACAAACCCAGCGATTGTTTCGTTTTCCGGCTGCTTTTCTACCAAGCAGGGGCTGTGTTGTGGCTCTGTGCTTGCCTTTTATGCCACAGCTCGACGATTCCATTCAAACTACATACATTCTGTCTAAAAATTCTTTTCTGCCTCTGTGATTGTGTGGGTGGTAGCCCCATTTTGATTGAAAATTAGATGTGTTTAAAAAAACCCATCTCATCAAACTTACTAAGCTTTCAGAAATCCCTGTTCTTTGCTGATTTCGTGTGTATTGCATACTTTTGCAGATTTATATCTGACTGCAGATGGTGGGTGCACCCCGGTTTTGCCATCAGTTACTGCATTACTGCTTTTGCTGGGTATATATTTTGCCAATAAATACTGATACTTGCAATTAAGGTATTTTCAGGGAGAATAATGTTTGTTTTATTTTCTGTCCTTTATTACCAGAAGATGATGAAGATGAGGAGGAAGAGGATGACGAAGAAGAAATAGATGTTGTTACAGTGGAGAAAAGACGCTCCTCTTCCAACAAGTCTGTTACCACCCTTACTATTACAGTGCATCCTAAAAATACCACTTTTTCATCAGTCAGGACACAGCAGAATGGACTGATATTAAAGCGTTGTGCCCCAATTCACCAGCAGCATAATTATGCTGCTCCTTCTCCATTCGTGGAGACTGAAGAGTCTCCACCACAGAAAAAGTTAAAAGTCGAGGTCCCCCGTCCAGTAAAACCCACGATCCAACCAAAGCTCAAGAGTTCAAGTCCTCGAAACTCTGATTCAGAGGACAGCGAACGTCGACGCAACCATAATATCCTGGAGCGTCAACGACGTAATGATCTACGGTCAAGTTTCCTCACTTTAAGGGACCATGTTCCAGAACTGGTTCAAAATGAGAAAGCTGCAAAAGTTGTGATCTTGAAAAAAGCCACTGAATATGTTCATTCTCTTCAGGCAGAGGAGCAGAAGTTACTGCTAGAAAAGGAAAAATTGCAAGCCAGACAAGAACAATTACTAAAGAAAATAGATTACAAGCGGACTTGCTAAACTTTTTTTTTTTGTTTCGGTGTTTTTTTCTGGCTGATCAGGACAGTCATTGCCACTTTGCACATTTTTGATTCTTTATAAAAAAATTGTGTTTTTTGACGTTAAGAATGTTGGTTTTAATTTCAATCCAGTTCCTGAAGTAATTGACAGACTATATTATCCGGGTACGGAGCAAATGGATTTTCTTGCAAGGAGTTTATTGCAAGACTACCAAACAACAATGGACTGCCTTTGTTTTTTCCTCTTAAGAACTGTAGATGGTGGGGATTTTTTTTTTTTAAGTGTTGTGAGCATTTGGAGCTGCTGATAACATCTAGTTGAGTTTTAAAATGTTCATTCCTAAGTTTTATGGTGCTTATGTTCTAACAGATGTTACTTTAGGGGTTGGCATTTTGTGCCCCTGTGGGAATTTCTGTAAATACCATCTACACACTTGCCTTTTGTACATGTCTTGGGTTATGAGAGGTGGCTTTTGCTGCCAGTATTAGACTGGAAGTTCATACCTAAGTACTGTAATACCTCAATGTTTGAGGAGCATGTTTTTGTATACAAATATATTGTTAATCTCTGTTATGTACTGTACTAATTCTTACATTGCCTGTATACTTTAGTATGATGCTGATACATAACTAAATTTGATACTTATATTTTCGTATGAAAATGAGTTGTGAAAGTTTTGAGTAGATATTACTTTATCACTTTTTTGAACTAAGAAACTTTTGTAAAGAAATTTACTATATATGCCTTTTCCTAGCCTGTTTCTTCCAGTTAATGTATTTGTTAATGTTTGGTGCATAGAACTGGGTAACTGCAAAGTTCTGTGTTTAATTTCTTCCAATGATGTACATTTAGTGCTGCGTCTTATAGCACTTTGAAATACCTCATGTTTATGAAAATAAATAGCAATTACATGATGTGCCATTTACTATTTTTCTTTTAAATAAAATCTTTAACTGCAGTATTGATGAAATACAAAAAGCATGGTCCCAATACCCTTGGCATTTCAAATCTTGGCACTTCAACTATCAGACTGTAGGTGACACTACAAAGGTCAGCTGGACAGGATATTTCCATTTCTGGCTAAATAATAATTGTAGTAAGAACTATGTTCCCATTTTTTTCATACATGTTTTGTCAGGATTATCTCAGGGGAACAGATGTACCACACTAATTAAATGACTCCTGTCTTACAAAGACTCCTCAACTATCTGCTGGGCCCAGAGAATTGTGAGGGATCAGAAACATGGCTAGCAAACTTCTGCTAAGGGATTGGCCTCTGTGGCACACAGATGAAGTAAATGATGGAGGCAGACTTGCCAAGGCATAGAAAATTAAATACTTGTATTAAACAAAGATCTTAACTTGGCTGCAGTTCTTTGTGTTAGGAAAGCCTTAAAGCTGTCCATCATTGCACCGGAGAATTCATGTTTGTAGCTGAAGCTCCTGTCTGTTACTATATTAGTTAGTAAAATTGAAAATATCTGGGAAGATGCAGAGCCATGAAGTGTGCATCAGATGAAGATGGAACTTGGTCGTCTCTAGAGCTGGCATTTGGTGTGACAGGAATAAGACACTCAACTCTATGAAATCTGTTTGATCATTGTATTAAAGACCATGAGACCAGTTTTATTTTCTAGTCTCTCCAGGTATTTTTTGACATTGTCTTTCCGCATACTGAATCTGACAAAAACGAAGATAGAAATTAATGACCAAATGGCCAGTAGGTACTTTCTAGATCCCCTTGCAAGAAGCTCACTTGTCACATCCGCCCCTGCTTTAGCCAGGAAGGAAGTGGCTTGTCTGGTGATGGAGGTACAGAAATCCTGTATTTCCTATGAGGTAACAGGAAGAGCAGCGTGGGGGCAAACCAGCCCCCGCTTAATGGATGTGCCATGTGTCTATCCCTGCAGGTTGTTGATGTACTCATAACCTGTGTGCTCTTGGGCCTCAGGCAGCTTCTGTACCATGACCACCAAGAACTATCAGTGCAGTACATCCAGATCTTCAACAGGGGTAAATTGGTGTAACATTCTGGATTGAGCTAGGCCTACACAAGCATTTGAAGAACTGGCCTGAATAAAGTAATGATCTTAATTCAGACCCAACCACAGTTGTTCCATATATAAAACCTGTTTTGATTCCCTTAACATGCTTCTTCCACTTTCCAGCTACAGTGATAAAACAGTAGACAGAGACAATTGGTGTGAACAATTACAGTGTACATTTAATTTTACTGGCTAAAACAATTTTTAGCCCCCTTTTTTTAGCAATTTCTGTTGAACTCCTGTTGTACTGTTTTCAAACAAGGTATGCATCAAATGAGTATTCTTGACGAAGGAAAGTCCCTTCCCATTCCCCTTCCCCTTTCCTTTCTTCTTCACGCTCGTGGAGAACTTTGGTCCAAATCCTCCACTCAGAGTGAGCTCTGGGTCAGATCAGGTTGCTCAGGGTCATGCAACCAAGGCTTGAATATCTTAAAGGATTTAGATTCCACAGCCTCTTTGGACAACACGTGTTTTTTGCCCACCACAACTGATACACATTTTTGTACTATCTGAAATTTTCCTTGTTGCAGTCCTTGTCCATTGCCTCCTGTCCATTGCCTCCTGTTTAACCTCCTGCAAGAGTCTAGTTGCACCTTGTCTGTAGCCTCCCAGCAGGGAGTTGAAGACAGCAATTACTTCTTTCTCTTCTTGAGATAACCCAGTTCTGTCTTGTCTTGTGGTGACCAAGCATTTAGAGTATAATAAAGGTGTTGAATACTCAGATTTGTTTGGCTATTCGACACAAATCCCATCTGAAAGCCTTTATTTCTCACTCTATAATGAAGGAGTTTTGGTCTGATTCTTTAGAATTCAGTGATAAACGTCCAGTGTCGGTGGAGACAGAATCTGGTGCCATAATGTTCCCATATACTCTACCATTTACCTGCTTCTCTGTGCTGTACTAGCAGTACTTTGGCATTGTCTTTTTTTTGTTGTTGTTGTTTGTTTGTTTTTTCTTTTTTAAAATAAGGAGTTGATATGTTTGTTTTCATATCGTCACTGTAGGGAGTAAGTTGTCAAGGTCAAATAATTCTGGTAAGAAAAATCTCATTTGTACAATGTTAATAAAGTTACAGTTGTTAACTAGAAGATTTCTTTCATAGTTACATGATAAAAAGAATTGAGAGTTGAAGGAAAGACAGCTTTTGAAAAGAAGTAAGCCATTAATTGTGTAATATTTTCTGGAGAATCAGTACAGTAGCCAGAAGGCTGCATAGAGAAGGACATAGAATCATAGCTGCAGCCGTAACAAAAGATCCTTTTGCAAGTGTATTTAGAGTGGGGAATCCATAAGGACTCAGTCAAATAATTAATTGAGACATTATTGCCTTTTTTTTTTTAATACATACCTACATTTGCATAACAAATGCAAACAGATCTGTCTGGAGAGTCATATGTGGCAAGTACCTAATAGCTGCTTATTACAAAGCAGATATTGCTGATTCCTGAAAGGAGAACTTAATTCAAGTTGATCTCAGTCTTATTGGATCTGCTATAAAAATTCCCAAGTTCCTTTTCATGCAAGAGAGAATTTGCTGATGGTGGTTTTCTCCAAAATCACATATCCCAGAGGATGCTCTCTTTCCCTCCTTCTGTTTATTTTCTTAAAATTACCACTAAGAACACAAGGGACTTGTAACACTGAAATGAAATGATTCTTCCATAAATTAGTAGAAGTGAAACACCAGTGGGAGACCTTAAAAAGGTGAAATGTGTTAATGGTGTCATTACCACTCGGTCACCTGTTGCCATGAGTGCTAAGGAAAGTGCATTTCTCAAACCCTGAGCTGCTGTTATAGCAACTTATCACCAGTCTTGGCAGGACTCCTTGAGAGAACCTGAAATATATAATTTACAGTTTGCTCCTGGGAAGTATACTGATAAACCAAGCTAAAATAAAATTACTTCAAATGGGTGACATTCTTAAGCTTGAATTTCCTGGCTTCTGGATGGTTTAAATCAGAAGATGTAATTTTATTTAAAATACTAATTTTGAGATAACTAATGAATTTTTAATGTACAGTTGCCAAATGCTACGTGATCTATACCTGGGTTACTTCTCCTTGTGCCCATTTCCCATTTCCCTTTTCCCTTCCCTGTCTCGTTTTCTCAAGAACACAAAGCCATCAAACTTAAAGGGACTTGAGGTGTCACAGCAACACTTTTAAATTCAGCAGGGATTTCAATAGAAACAGGAGATACACAACACTTCCAGAAATCTCAGAGGAAAGCAGTGGTGCAAAGTGTGGAAGAGAAGCTGATTGTGGAGCCAACATGGTGAGTTTTGCCTCAGCACTTCTAGCTGCTCCTGGAGCGCTGACAAGCCTGAATTCAGAGCCCTTGGTTTGTTCCAAGACAAACTTTCACTTCTGCTGGACTACCTGTCCAATTTGCTGCCCTACAGTAGTTTTTTGCTGCCCATCTGCTTTTACTGACCCTGCAATGAAGCTTGGCCACCGTAAACCAGATGTTTTGGTGCTGGATTGTATGACGTGATAATTCCTGCTGCCTGCACATCTTTGATTCTCATCCAGCTTTGTGCCCTTACTGGCCAGATGAGATTTTCTTCCTTCTCTTGATGAGATTTCTTCTTCCTTCTCATGATGAGATTTTGATATGTTTGCACAACAGTCAACTCAGAGAAGGTAAAATGAATTTTTGATCTCTGAACCATGGAGGTTCCTTGTATGTGTGCTGGATGAATAGATTAACATACATGCTGTGTGCACACAAGGGATTCCATAAGTGTTGATCCATGAGCCCTGCTAAATAAAGCCTAGTGTATATTTTAACTGAGTAAGTTACAAGGCTGTCCACTTGGTCCTTTGAAGAAAAAGCAAACAAAGACATTTTGTTTCCTGTATTTATGATCACAGTATGACACACCTAAATAATGCAGAAATTAAAAATAAGCATCTACAGTGTAATCATAAATAATGGCAAGAATTTTTTAACTCCATGGTGAAATGGATAGGCGTGTAGACTTACCAGACTTAAAATTTATCAAAATTATAACTGAATTATGACCTATTTGTTACTGATCTCTGAGTTGTTACATTTTGTATGCATGATCATTGTTAGGTTCCATATATGCTATTACGGCTGCGCTGTGAGCTATGTCATTTGCCATCATATAGTGTTTCCATCTGACATTATTTAGATAAGTGGAGACATTTTCATTTTATGGTAAAATAAGGTTATTTAATTTTTCTTATTCTGTGCTCCCAATTTCTTAATGTCATTTGTCTGCTTTAAGTGTTTATGCTTTCTATCTGCTTTTTGTCTTCTATACTGCATGCATTTAGGGAGGGGAACTGTCTTCTATGTTATCTGTCTGAAGCCGAGTTAGATTGTCCCTGTGAGTGGCTGTATCAATCATAAAACTATAGCAAGAGTCCTGTTGTCTAACAGCTACATATAGCTTAGTTTTATATTAGGGGTAGGATGAGTCATGCTGTCTACATCTGTCTAGTTTCACCTTCTAATCTACAAGCTTTACAAGCATTAGAGTTTTAAGCAACTAGCTGCTTAGCTTCCTAATTCTCCTTATGCAGTCAGCAGAGAGATGCAGGCTCTTCCCAGAGCACAGCCCAGAGCATCTGCATTGGGCTTTACCTGGAACAGGCCCAAGCACTGCTCTGCACCTTGAGGAAAGAGTGATTACAGCATGCAAGGGGTGATTATGGGAACTGTGTTAAGGGCTGCTTTATTGCTGCTGGGTAACCAGGTTACTTGATCTTTAGCTGATCTTACTTATTATATGAAATTTGAAGCAATGATTTGGAGAAAACTGCAGGCTAATAGATACTTTATTTAGAATAAAACAGTGCATGAATGTAGGATAGTTAATTTAATCGGCATAGTTGGTTTATTTGCAATTAAATAAAATATTTCAGTGGCACTTATCTCCATTTCACTTCCTAACACCATCAAAAATAAATACATAGCGTTTTAGTGTTCAATGATTTCACTTCCTCACAGAACAAATCAGTGTAATTAGAATATTATTTGGATGGATATTTTTAGTATCTGTATACAAATAGATTTTTCTTCTGCAATACATGGCAATTACATTTAGGCAAAATCTTGCTTCTTCAGTATGATATAGACTTAATAAAGAGTACATTGTAATTAATATTGTAATCAATTTAATTCCAACATCTAATTAATATTGCAGTTCATGGTGTAGGAGATGAAGGAACTATCTAATACCATACACACATTCAATGTTATCTAGTACCTAGGAATCCTCAGAAAACATTTTTAAAACCACTTAGAAAATTTCTTCTTTTAAATTCCTAAGATCAATGTTTAAATATCCCTGAAATATTGTTATGAATTTGCTTTTTAATATAGAAATTATTTGTGTCTTATAATACTGTCATTAGATTTGGCACTCTATTCTTTTTGAAGCAATTTGGCACTTTATTTCTTTTGAAGCAAATGTTCAGAAAGAAACAATGTCACAGAAAGGAAATCACACTATTTCAGTGCTCAGTCATCCTCAGAATTTGATCCCATAGAGCTAGAAGATAGTATTTAGATTACTAAATCATGTGCTGAAATGGGAGTGGTGACATGTAACAACGTCTCCCTGGAAATGATTTTTTAAAATTTTAAAATAGATAATTAGATAGCATGCTTGATATTTCTCCCCTACAAGAAATCTGGAGCAATTGTGGTTGATCCTCTTAGAATTGCATATACTCTTAATTAAGAGTTAGGTACTTTGTAAGAGAAGATCTAAAAGGAAAGCAAACATAGTTAGTTTTATCTCAAAACCTGGTCATCAAAAATGTACTGTAAACTGTGGTTCTGAGGGCTTCTTATTTCTCATTTTCTCCTACAATCGTTAGTTTTGGTCATGGTTCCAAGGCAACACTTGTGTCACATCCTCAATAATTATGATTACAAACATTTCTCTAAAAGCTTTGCTTCAGGCCAGACAAGCCTGGGTAAACCACAGTCCCAATGTATTATTTCTCAGGTGTACAAGAGAATATTAGTTGTGAAGTGCTGTGTTGTGAAGCCATATCTTTAGGAGCACTTCCTTCAAACATGTGCTGCTAATGAAGCTATGTTATGATTTCAATTTCAATAATTTTTATTATCTTCAGCCTTTAAACATTCTTATGCTGATCTGATTCATAACTTGACTTTTCTTTTGCTTTCTTTAGCTAAGTAACTCTACAGGAGGCAAGGGGGATTCATCTGACCAAATATAAACTCCTTTTAGTCAATAAAGAAAACAATTCTTTTTAGTCCACAATTAATTTTATCGTTAAGTGGCTATTTAAAATGACACAAATTAATCTTACCCTGGAAGTGCTCATTTTGGTGTGGACTATGGAGAAATCTTGGAGGACCAGATACAGGAACCAACATTGCAGATGTCTAATGTGGGGTTTGGTTTAAGATACCTAAATCTGGATGTCTGTAGATAACTAACTGAAAGCTTGATATCTAGGTGCTGTTACAGTCAGTGAAGTCTGGATAAGGATTCAGTGTGGATGTTTGTTTTAGGGTGAATTGGATTAATTCTTGAGGTTCAGTTCTCTGTACTGATCAGCTCTCCAGTAGCTATAAAGGGCATTCCAGGTATAGAGTGAACATATAAACACCTAATTTCAGTGCCTTAAACTACAAGCTGAGTCCAAATACTCCTGTCCTTCTTTCATTTCATTTACACATTTTAAAAGTTTAGCTTGAACCAGTCAAGTAATCTTAAACCCAGTTCTGTCTAGTTCATCTTTTCTCCAACACTGAATATCCTTTTTGGTTTGGTTGTCTATTATAGTATCTCCATATATTTAGCATCTTTGGATTTCTTTCATCCTCTCACAAGTCCCGTTTATCACCAATATATAGCAATATTCATCATTGCCAGAAAATTGCTTGCATTACTGATAAAATTCCCTAAAACATCTCTCACGTTACCATATTGCATGGTGGGCAGGACCTTATTTTCTCCTTCTCACACCTACACAAAGCTCATTTACAGGGCATGTTGATACATTTCAGATGGCGATATACTGACAACATTTTAAATTAAATTAAATGATAGTACATATCACTTTTTTTTTTCTTTAATTAAAAAAAAACCAAACAAACATGACAGGAGGAAAAGCAAAAAGTAGATGAACATTTAGAAAAATCACCAGTAACTTTTATGTGTACATTTTTTATTGGATCTCTGATAGTTTGAAATATTTCAGTGCTTCTCTTTTCTTGTTTCTATGACCTTACTCCATAGTTTTTATATTTCTTTGCTCCTTTAAAAAAATAATCCCTTTTCACAGCTTCTGTGGTCTTCAATAACTATTCCATATTGCCCTATGCCTATTCCTCCTTTCATTCAAACACTGAGTCACACCTTTTTACATGCTTTACAGTCTCACCTCTCTTACTAGTCCCAATTATGTCCCAATGTAATTTTTTTATTTAACTCTAAAATACTCTAAAATTCCTATTCTGTGAACACTTGCCGGATGGGTATAAGTCTTTAGACTTCAGTAGGAGTTTATAAATTAAGAAGTCGAGACCTTCCAAGACCTTTAACTGAAAATTGTAGGCATGCCAAGTTAAATTGTGCTGTATTTTAAATTCTTTCTCATTCACTACTAACCTAGGAGCAGTTAAGTTACTGCAAACTCCTTTGATATAGAAAATCATAGATTTCTTTTCTGCTTCTGGTGCTGACAATATGCAATAAGCTGGAAGCTTCAGTTATGGGAGCATGAGTGAAAATAACTATCTATAAGAAGTAGTGAAGAGGAGAGCATTTGGCCATCTATCCTACTGGAAATCTTAAAATTCCACATTTAAAAACTCCATATAAATGTTTTTTTTTTTCACTGTTCATAAAAAAAATGGTAGTAAAAGAAAAATATTGGATGGTTAGTTTATTTCTTATCAGAATCCTTAATTTTGAAATTCCAGGAATCAGTCTAGTAGCAAGTGTCAGAATAAATAAATACTTTCTATACAGTCTGTGCCACTGTACAGCTGTGTAAGAATGCCTTTGGTCTAGAGCATGTGCATTATCATTTCCACTCCAGACAGGAGATCCCGCTCACTTCACAAGAAAAGTCCTTTCTTTTTCTTTCATTGGCTGGGGAATAATGGCACAAGGGATTTTATTTGTGCATTTGTTCCGGTTGCCCAGAAAACTGTGTGCTCTAAAGCAGGGTAGCACCTTGGGAGTCAATGGCATTAGGACAGATTATGTCAGCTGAGGAGCTGGAGTTGAAATAAACTGAGAAACTTGATTGCAGCTGTGCCATTGTATATCTGTAAAAGTACTAGAAGTCCATCAATGTTTTATTGTGACTGCATGTAGATATGATTTTAAGACCTTAAACCGCCTTAGTCAAGATCTTAGTTTAAAAAATTGTTATTAAACATCATTGACCAAAATATTTTTGTATTTGATATACCAAAAGTGTCACCTACATTTCAACAAATATGCGCTGTGATTAAAGGGTATAATCTCTCAAGAGAGTTTTATAATAATTTTAATTACCCTGGACTTAATAAAAAGACTTAAGGGATTTAATAAAAGGGCATTAAGAGATTGCCAAAGGGTTAAATATATATATTTTTATAAGAAAAATTGTAAAGCTTCTGTGACTTTGAGGTGGGAAGGTGGAAAGACTTAGTGGGAAAAGAGGAGGAGGTGAGCAAAAGTCAAGATGAGGATTAGTGTCAATTAAACTTCTCTTTGAACCTCCTAACTTGCATATGCAGAACCTGAAACAGCTGAAAATATTTGCAATTTCCTGGGCCACACAGACCATAGAGGTTGCTGTACAGCTCACTGACCCACTGAAAGGAGGGGAAAGAAAAGGTGTAAACTCAGCAAATTTCTTCTAGTTCAGTGCTAAGACATTTTAGCTCTAGTCCAGGGGAGAAGATTTGAGTGAATGAGGGAATTTTGAGAGACAGTACATTAATTTCTCAGGCCCCAAATATTTTGTTTGGTTTTGATTGACCTTAGATCAAAATTAAACAAATTCTCTGCTCTAATCCTCTTCTTTGCTCTTAAGTTTCAGGTTAGCATAGAATTCAGTGTTTCTCTAGTCTTCTAGGGTATAATAAATGTAATAAGAGATGAGAAGATGAAAGTGAACCAACAACCTCCAGACAGGAAATTCTATAGCTCTTACAAAACAAGGCAAAATCCAACATGCAAACACCTAGAACATTGCCTCGCTTCACTTATACTGAATTAAACCTCCAGCCTTATCCAGAGAGATAAGGTGGTGATCTAAATGTAGATACCTGAACATAAACCAGCAGAAGTTCTCTTGAAGGTTTTGTTGGCTGGAAATAAAGTGAGTTGCTTAGATTTTCCAGTTGGGGTTAGCACACATTTCTAATGTGTTTTCCATTTCCTAACACTACAGTCTTTCAGTGCTGGGATAAATCTTTTCTCCTGGTTGCAGGCATTCCTGTAAGCCTCGGGGATAGACATTCTGCACAAGGAAGCACAGAGGAGTGCCTTGGGGCTTATAAAACCTGTTTTCCTCTGTATGGAGTTCTGGATAAGAACAGACTTCTTGAACAATTTCATACAGCCATGTACACAGTCCACATCTAGTAACCCTTCCTCCCTCTGTCCCCGAAGACTACACCTCTCATGTGCAGAGAAACCTTGGTGTCAGCATTCAGAAATGAAGATTAAAACACAAGAATGCAAAAGAAGCAAATCTGTGCCCGCCTTTATCAATAAAAGTACCACTAAAGCTTCAGATAACTGTGAGAATGTAACATTATTAAAAAAAAACGATGCCACCATCTGTTCTATACCTGTGCATATCTCTGCTTTCTTACTTCCCACCTCTTTATTTGTGAGTGAAAGCTACAGAAATTTGGCCAGAGGCACTCAGCTCATCCTATATTCTGTAAAATGCATGGGGATGTTCTTTAAGTCTACACTAAACAAATTATAAGTTTGAGAAAGACATTATCTCTAGCATGAAGGCATGAGAAGAGCTGAAAATGTATGTATGTTTAGCTCACGTTCTGTTCATTGATTAAAGCATAATTGTTTCCTTATTTTTTTGAGATGTGCTAAAAATGCAAAGCAATAGCCATTTTAAAATTTTTGGCAAGCAGTGACTCTAGATGGCAAGAAAAATGGAACGGCAGAAAAACTTGTATATTTTAGATAAGTGGTATGCTTAACTAGTTCTTGTAGCAGAAATGACATAAAATGGAATTTTGAGAATTTTGAGCAGGTCCATGCAACTACACTAGCTTTGTTCTGAATTCCACGAGGTTGTAATTCAAACAAACATTACCACGCAAAATGTATGTATTATTCTGTTAATGAATGAAACCTAGAGGGTTTTAATGCTTCTGTGGAAAGAAATTGATTCACTGCAGACTAATTCCAGACGTTTCTGCTCTTGGCAGAAACAAACATGCAAACAAATTCCTAGGCATCTAACCTGCAAAACAAAGCAGTTTGTTTGTTTCCTTGCTTGCTTGTTTTTTATGCTGGGAGCTTCTCATAAATAGTAAAGCCAGATTTTGATTTTTCTTTTCCTTTGGCTAAGAGTTAAGAGCCTTTACAGTGGAAATATAACATATGACTTGTAAACCTTCTGAGGAAGGAACTGTGTTTCCCTTTATTGTGGACAGCAGTCAGCTCCACTTAGTTTGCATGTCTCTGAAAAGGTCTTCCACGTCTGTATAAATTGCAAAAACACATTAAAAATTCAGTCATATCCACACATGGACAGGTTAAAGCAGTGGGGCCCTTCTGCACTGTTAGCATTTCATATTGGCTATCTCCAGTCCCCTCGTCTCTTGGCTGCTGACTGAAGACAGGGATGTGGCACAGCCAGTGCCCATCTAACTGTTGGCTGGTGTGGCTCCACCCTCCCTGGCAGTCTGGAGTCAGATTGGTTTAACTTGCTGTGCAACCACAGCTTAAATTATCCTACCTGGGTTAGGTAACTCAAGTTGAGAACACACCTTCCTTTGTAGTGTGTTCCAGCATGACTTTCATGTTGGTTTTATGCTTCCCACTAAAACAGAGATTGGTATGGAAAGTGAATGTACTCAGAGGAACACTGCTAAGTTCCACCAGAGATTTAGCCTTTGGCTACAACAGGCACAGCCCTAAATCCTGAGAAAATTCCATATACTCCCTGTGACTCATTTCTGCATACCTTGCCCAGGCAAAGCTTCCACTTAATAGGATATTTCTAAAAAGGGCCAGACTAGCAGTCACACAGGATATAGCCGTCAGATTGTCAGATCAAGTAAAGTCATTTGGCTTTGGGGGTGGGTCAGGGGATACTACACAGTGTTTTCATAGCATAGGCAGTGGAAAATGTCCCTTGTTACAGTATTAGGGTTTAAAAAAGAGGTGTGCAAAAATGCATGGGACTTATTTTTAAGGTTTTTCACCATTCTTGTCCTGTTTTGTATAAAGCGTTTAAGCCCATGCTGTTTGTTAAATACCTAGGCAGTACGATGAACTTAAATTTCATTTCATTACATTTAAGCACACGCTTAAATGATTTGCTGGACCAAGTCCAGAATGCTTACTGAATCAAACTGAAATACAGCTATGTCTGTTCTTCCTCTTTAAACAAACAAGCACTAAATGAAATACAATAAAATAACATTCCCAGAGAAATCCTTTGCCACAGAAAGAACTGCTGCATTGTTGTGTCAGTAATTTGCCTAATGTTTAATATCTGCACTGTTCATACAAGTGTAATGCAGCAGTTATTAGGTAAACATTATAAATTTATCTTCATGTTATACTGGGCATAATTTTGTAGAGGAAGAAAGTAAAATGTAAAAGGAAAGGGAAAAAGTAAGAAAACAAAAGCGGGAAATGTAATTCCAAATTGCTTGAGTCAAGCTAATGAATGATGTTGGAATTTTAACAGCAGCAGTGAAATCTTGAAAAAAATCTGGATTCACTTCCTTCAGTGCATGATGTGCAATCCAGGACATGCTAAGCAAGACTCAGCTCACAGAGGTACAGGTGCTCCATCAGGGCTAGTGAGTTAATGTCTATTTCTAGCATAAACTGTAAAATGAGAATAATGTTTGTTATTAGACACTACAAGGGAAATGTGTTGTCAAAAATGCTGAAAAAATCCTATTTCCTATTCTAAGTAAAACCTAGTCAATATATTTGGGTTTTTTTGGTTTTTTGTTACTAGGAGCAGGACATGTAAAGTATTAATAAATGAAAAAAGGTAAGAGAGTAGAAAGACTAAAGAAGAAGGAATAACAATTGGACAATAACAAAAATAATACCAAAAATAATACCTCCAGTGAAACAGCAAGAATATTTTCTACTTTACTGGACTGTGTATAAGGACCTAAACTGAAGCGAGCTCTTTCTTTGGGGAAGGCAGTTTTACTTTCTTTCTCCACCTAAATGAACAATGAAGGGTTTATTACCAAAATTTTTTATGCGTACATGACCCAAGCAGAGCAACATTTTTAGGGCCTTTCACATTAGGCTTTAGTAAATCTGTGATGTTCCACTGTCTGCATGGGAGTCATAAGTATTTTTCCATCGATAAGCTTCCTTGCTATTTCAGACTGCCAAATGCTCCATATGTTCTGTTCTCTGCTGCACTGAGGTAGACAGGTAAGGTAGAAGGACCAAGTGACTTGTGCAGAACTATTGAACAATAAGATATCATGGCTTCAAAGTAGAAGCTTTTTCTTCCCAATCCTGTGCCCAAACTTTCGCTCCTCCTATGTTGTTTTCCTACCCAATCTTCTTTCAAGGAAACCAAGTAGCTTTAGAAACCTTCCTCCGACCCATCCTGAATTTTCTGCACTACACTTGTGAGTTTTCCAGTAGTTTCTTGAGTTGCTTAGCAGAGATCTGAAACACAAATGTAATTCCATGGACTCAGCCCTGGATACAGGAGTCTTCTTGTCTAGGTACAGAGAGTGTGATTGGGCCTTGACAGAATTGTTTTGTTTATACATTTTCAGAAATGCAAGATTTTTTGGTTTGCTTTGAAATTTTTAATCCTATTTCTTTTTTCTTTATCTTGGTATTGTTGTTATTGTACTATAAAAAATTAGACACGTGGAAATTAAGAATGTAATTAGAAAAATTAAACAGGGAAAGACCACCTGAGCTGTCCCAGTTCCCACCAAAGGCCTATTGATTTAGGCTTTGGATCTGTCAGGTTATATATAAGCTAGCAAGGGAAAGAGGCTCAGGACACTGGTGGTGACAGTGGCCTGTGATTGTCCCCACAGTTACATGGACAGCATGTATCCTGGCAGGGCTTTGATGGGGACAGTGGTCTGGGACAGCTGGGGGTTAGCATGGCATGGAGAGCACTCCCAGGAAGGAGGCTGGATGTGGCCACCCTGTGCTGGAAGGTAAGGGGACATAGCTGCATCAGTGCAACCAGCTGTGCATAACCACATGTGAAGCACCATGCCAGGCTAGTTTTGGACTTACGTCCAGAGATGGCCCAGTTAAATTAGTGTAATAAATATTACCAATAATTTGTCATGCCCTAATGGACAAAGGGTCTTTCAATTTTTAAGATACTTTTACAGCAACCAGACCCAACCAAATTTAGAAGTCTTCTAACAGAGCTTTTGTTTTTATAATGAGTAACTCAATTAATTGCAGCCCATACTCATACACTGTGCCAAGAAGAGTTTTTCCAAGGTCAAAGGATGTTTCCTGTGGTCCTGGCATTTGGATATTTACTAGTTCCAACTGACATACAGAGCCAGGTATGAAATTCAGCATCCAGTTTTGCCTTTCAGCTCTGTCTCTCATCCCTAGACTGCCCTGGAACTGTCTTCCTCATTCCTTTTGGTTCTTCTATGCATAGGGAATGTAGGCAGAGAAGGCTGTATCAGCTTACCCAATTCCTTTCTTTTTTCTTAGAATTAGGTCTGGGATACAAAATGCACATATAAGCAATGAATTACTTGCTGAATTGAAAGACTCTGTGTGGTGACATGGTATGTGTATGGTGTGTCTTAGAACTTCTTTCTGCACACAGTGAACTTTCTTCAGAATATTCCAAAGAGCTTCACTATATTTTATAAATCATGATCACAAGAAATATTCATTGTACATATACTATATCAAACTCAAATGCTCTAGCTCTCATTTGTATCTCCATAGGACCACATATGACATATTACCAATAGAGATGACATACTTGGCACTTAGAGATATTTTTCTTAATTACTTTCCCCCATGCCTTTGGGTATGCTCATGTCATTTTGCATACATACATACATACATACATACATACATACATACATACACACACTCCTGCAGCAAAGGATTAGACAATTTCATATGGTCCTTTATCATCAGACAAGACATTTGCACTTCACGACACAGAATTCCTTAGAGACACTTCATAAGTCAATGTAATTATACAAGGATACAGATTTCTGCTGGGAAACCAATTCCCAAGAGGTTTTGAGAAAAGCATGAATGTTTCTTGGTTGTGTAATAAGAACCAATTGCTCCTAAAAATTGTGAGATATTCAACAGAGACCTTGTACAAGAAGAGACATTGGTCCCAAAGGCATAATATTGCATGGAGAAAGGGCTGTGTTGTAAGAATCTGTTTTCTGAAGATTTTGTGCTAATTGGGGGCAGAAGACATGACTGTATTCCAAGGAAGCACTGCTTTTCCCTATAAAGTTTCCCCAAAGTCTGGACTAGCGGTCTGAATGGCAAGTGGATCTGTCACCAGGGTGAAATGGCATAGGAAAATATTTCAGCTTGGTGGGAAAATGCTTCAGTAAATTGGTTGGACTTCAGTAAATAGTGTTGGACTTAGTAGGAGAGGATGGGTTTTTTTATTTGCATATAGAGATTGCTGCTGTATTTTTTCAAGTTTATGACTGCGTCCACTCCTCTTAAGATTTCCTTGTTTGTGCACAGCAGTAAAGGTCTTACAAATGAGAGAAATTCTTCCAGCTGAACATGTGAGAGAGGCTGCCTTTGCTTTCCCCAGGTGAGCAACTGCAGGACAGCTCAGTTACCTGTCAAGAGAGTTTTGAGGTGTGTTGTATCCATGCCTTCTTTTCTGGTAGCCTGTGGGGAGAAGGTTACATTTGAGAGCAGAATCAAGCTATATAAAACGGAGAAGTGTAAAACTGAGAGCACTGCCCTCAGGGACGGGGCCTCCTCCATCTCCCAGAGTGATGAGGCATAAAGTGAAGTCTAATCTCTGACACACAGACCCAGAGAAGTGTTGGAAACACCGTCACTGGAAGTGTTCAAAAACACGTGTGGCACTTGGGGACGTGGTTTAGCGGCGAACACGTTGATGCTGTGCTAACTGTTGGATTTGATGCTCTCAGAGGTCTTCTCCAACCATAAAGATCCTACCGTTCTGTGGTGATGGAGCTCTGAAATTGTGGCAGGAGAGACTCAACAAACGCCCATTTACATTCAGCTCCCATTTTTTTAAGTCAAACCTTTATTGTCAAGTCTGCCCCTCTGCCTGGGGAGGCAGGACCAAAATGGAGCCCGGATACCTGGATGGCGAGAGCGGGGCGGTGCCTGGCCGAGTGCTGTGGGATATAACACACTTTTCTGAGCCTTTTTGTGTATTTTAGGGTGCGCCCTTTTAGCGGGGGGAGGCGAGGGGCGGGCAGGGAGCGCGGCAGAGCCCCTCGCCGCAGGCCGGCCGCCGCCTGCCGTCGCAGCCCATTGTGGCGCCGTTGCCGCGGAGACGGGAGCAGCTGCCGGCGGCCTTGGCTGCGGCCCCGGGCAGCGCCCGTGGCACGGCCGCGGCTGCGGGCCGTGTTTGCCAACACCGGGCACACGGCCCCGGCCCGAGCCTGCCCGGGGCCGGCCGGTGTTTCCAGGGACGCTGTCCCCGGGAAGCCGCCCGCACAGTGGACGCGCCGAGTGGCTCTTGCCTTCATCGCTCCCGGCACCCGGGGCGGCCCCGGCCGGGTCCCGGTGGCGCTGGAGCGGCCCGCTGCCCCCGCAGTGCTCAGTGCGCTCTCCCGGGCAGGTTGTTTCTCTCGCAAATTTACGGCAGGAGATTTGCTGCTGGGACTGAGCTTTCTTCTCCGTCCGGGGTAATGAATGTTGCTATTTCAACGCTCTGCCTCCACAGGCCCTGTGCTTCAGGTTTTCAAAGAGTAGCCGAGTACCCAGGGGAAGCCCTTTGTTGCCTGGCTGTGAAACCTGAATATGAGCTCTCCTCTTGGAAGCTTGAAAAGCAGAAAATAACAGCTGGCAATAGATTTATAGAGTGTAACTTTGCCCAAATCATGTCACAGAGATAGAAAATATGGAAAACATGGCAGTCAGTATAATGCCATGGAGCAAAATGCAGGCCAGCATCCATCCAGAAAGAGCAAGGAGTGGGCAAAATGCCAGAGAAGTTCCCTGAGAGACAGCATGTGATAACTTCAATTAAAATGCCCTAAATACAGGAATATTACTGAAAATGCCTTGGAATGTTTAAATGTACATGACCACTTCAGGATCAATATATTCCTTATTCCTTTATATGCATATATATTCCATCACAATTCTAGTTTAAAATGGATATATTAACGCCTAATTATCAGTACCACATCATGGAGCTATTTCTGAAAGGCCTACTTTTCAGAAATAATATTGGAAATGGGTAAAAAATATGAAATAAGGAATTATACAGTTAAATACATATCCTATTGAATTTCAGTCTTCAGTAATATCTCATGAAAAATTCATATGCATTTTATTAATCCCATTTCTCTATTTCTAAACTGATAGAGAAATATAATAATTTTTTGTAACTAATCAGTTATGCCAAGAAACATTCCAAGAAAAAATCAAAAGGTTGGATTAACATTTAAAAAAAAATTTAAGGTTTCAAGTAAAAAGTTATTCAACATTTTTGAAACATAACAAGAATAATAATAAGAAATAGTTAGAAAACTCAAAACCTGGAATAATTTCCACTCTCTGTTCTGTGTCTCCATTCCTCTCTCTCTTATTGCAGGGAAATGTATATTGGTTTAGTTGAACGAATGTAGAATTCAATGATCACTTGTTTATCACCTTAGTCCGGCAGTATACCCAGACTATAGACGGCCCATTAGACAAGATGATACACACTATTTCTAATACTAGTCAATTAAAATTTGCTTGACTGCAACAAACTCACTGTACAGAAATACCTCAACAGGCTCCAAGTGCAGGAAGATTTTGATGCCACTAGGAAGGCTCAATTATCCCACTAAAAATCCAAATCCCGTTTTTATTTTACAATGTGGTAGAATAATGCGATGTGTGTACATTTTGCAGATGGGGTCATAAATACCTTTGAGACAAATGACAGTTTTAGCAGAAGGTTGATTGCTCCAAAATCACACAGTAGTTGTAGAATAATTGAATTATTTAGGTTGCAAAGAACATTTAAGATCAGTGACACCAACCATTAATCCAGCACTGCCAAGTCTGCCACTAGACCACGTCACCAAGTGCCACATCGACACCGTATTTTAAATACCTCCAGGGACAGTGACTCAACCACTTCCCTGGGCTGCCTGCTGCAATGCTTGACAAGCCTTTCTTTTCTGAAAGAAATTTTCCCTGCACTTCCCGCAACACATCTTGAGACTGTTTCCTCTTGTACTTCTTCTTGTACTCTTGTATTATTGCTTGTTACCTGGAAGAAGAAATTGACCCTCACCTCCTTTCAGGTGGTTGTAGAGAGTGATAGGGTATTTCCTGAGCCTCATTTTCTCCAGCCTAAAGACCCTCAACTCCCTCAGCTGGTCCTCATAAGAATTATGCTCCAGACCCTTCACTAGCTCCATTGCCCTTCTCTGGACTTGCTCCTGCTCCTCAATGTCATTCTTTTCATGGAGGGTTTAAAACTGAGCACAGAGTTTGAGGCTCAGCCTCACCAGTGGTGAGTGCAGGGGGGTGATCCCTTTCCTAGTCCTGCTGGCCATACTATTTCTAATAGAAATAGTTAATTGAAATTTGTTTAACTACAAACTCTCACTGTAGAGAGATATCCCAGCAGGCTCCTGGTGAGCCAGTGCACTGAGCAGCACAGGGCACTGCTGCTCAGATATAAGGATATATCTAAACAGCACAGAGCTTTTGAGGTGGATCTCTAGCCTTTCTAGACCTCCAGTGTACATTTAGGCATTCAGAAGACAAAAACTCAAGCAAAAATAAAGCAAAAGAATACAACCAGTTTCATGCCCAAAACAGTTAATGATCTTCTAAAATTTCAGTTATTTTAACAGCAGAACTGTTGGTGGATACAGGGGAGATGTTATCTGCTCAGTATCTTAAGAAATCTCTGCAATACTTCTAAGAAATGACACAGAAGAAAATAGACACTTTTAAGAAAATGAGGCATTAGTCTGAAATTTTCTTGTTTTGCTTGCTTTTTGTTCTTTTGTTTAGTACACTTTATCCCAGAAGAAGGTGAACAAGTAGTGATGGACGTATATGTTAAAGGAGCTGGCTGGAAGCTCTCAATATAATGTGCATGCCAGGAATATTGTCATGCCCCCATTGACAGAGGCTTTGATTCAGGGCATTTACAACCTAAATCACAGAGGACCTGTGTCATTTAACAACTTAAAACGATTGGTGTTGAACTGCTAATATACAAGCAAAGGAAGAAGCTGATAAAATTTCAGTCAAGTGACAAAACTCAGAAAACATCTGTCAAAACTAAAAAAATAGAAATACATTGCTTGCTTTTGTTTTTCCACTTTTTTTTCTTTTTAGTCAAAACCTCTGAATGGTTCAGAAGTTTTAAGCAACATAAAGAAAAGGGAAAAGATGTTTTATTTCTATATTGTATTTTAGCTTTTCTGTAGTTCTGTTTTTTTAAAAAATTGAACATTGACATTTTCAATAAAAATCTTTGTTTCAGTAAAAACAATTCATATTTTCCTACTCATCATCTTGTGTGAATGTCACCAGCAGGCCTGAAACCTGTGTATGTGTTCATTAGCCAAATGTGAGGCCAGGCTGGCTGCTGCTAACACACAGTGCCTCTAATTCTAGCATATTGCCTCTTGCTTTCCCTGTTTCTGATGCATGCATGCACTTGACATCTCAGCTAGCACAGTGCAACAGGAGCTGTTCTAACTGGCTTCGCCAGACCCATTCTGATTGTGCTTTGCCACTGTCCCCTTATATTCCTTGTCCTCATCTCTCCCATAGCAAAGCTTCTTAAGGAGCTGGAGGGGAGTGTAGCCTGAAGTTCCTTGTGAAGCAAAGAGGGGCATGGTCAGGTACTGGGGTACTGTGCATACATAGCCTTGCAGCTTTTCTGTTGGCCATTTTATAGAAAGATTTTCACAAAGAATTAGATATGTCTGCAGTTGTATTTAGCATGGAATAAAAACAGCTTTTATAATTCCACTGTACACACCTTCCTTTATTTTTCAAGGTAACCTTTAACTGTAGGATGAACTTGAGAAACTGCTACTGGCGAATTCAATTTCTTCAGCAGCTGAAGTCTGCAGTTTCATTGTATTAGCAATGATTTGTGATGAAACAGGAAATCTGCATGTAGCACCTCTTAAAATAATCAAGAAATGGGGTTTTGAAGAAACGTTAATCTCGTTAGATTAAAATATGGAAACTCGCTGTTTCCTCTTCTTGATTACTTCCTTCTCATCAAAACCAAAATAGTGAAGAGAAAAAGCATTCATTTTAACAATACTAATAAATGCCTCAAATTTTAATTTTCAAAATTTCTATGCTAAATGTAATTAGATTTTTTAAATAAGAAAATAAAGTAAACAGAAGTGTATAACAGTTTTGATAACAAAATGAAAGATTTCATATAACCCAAGACTGAATTTGGGAGGGAAGGGGATTCTCTTTTGTTTGTTCTGACAGGAAAATGTGCACATGGCACTCCGTTCACAAGTTGAATACTGTACAGAATCCATTTCACCCTTTTTCTACTTAGGATTTTGTGCTGGAACTGATCTCTCCAGTAGAGATTTCAGTTCCCTGTGAGTTCTATGAACTGTGTGAGTGACTGTGCAAGAGTCAATACTGGAGCGGGGTTTGAGACCAAATGTGCCATCCCTCTGCATTGCTTGTTTACATAAAGTCTTTCAGTTCAGTTGTGGAACAATCCAGCTAACACTCCTGGCAGGCTGGTGGACTTCCACCACTGTGAGCCCCTTTTTCCTGCCCACATTTCTTGCTGTGATTTGGTACAGACATGGTAACAGTGTTTTAGATATCTCTGGAAGAAAGTGTTCATAGAACTTCTATGCACTTTTGACTTTCTTGGGGGGGGGGGGGGGGTGGTGCAGATTGTGGGATTATGGGGCATGTTTTCATAGACATGGTGGTTTTAATCTTAGATAATCCTAGATAAGAAACAAAAAGGAGCAGTATTGGCTCTGTCATACTCTGTCATACTGGCAAGAATACAAAGTATAAGTTGCTTGGTGGCCATCAGTTGGCATGGTTGGAGTGAATCCTGGAAGAGTGAAGAAACAGGAATCCTCCCCTAGTCTGTTACCAGCTTACACTCCTCTTCTTCTGCCCTTTTCCTAGCCAGAAACCTGAGTTTCATAAGCAGCATTCTCTGTTAAAGCTTAGAGCAACAACTCTCTTTGGCTGCTAGCACTAAAGTGGGAATCATGCCATGGTATCATTATGGCTACTCTTTACTGTAGAAGATGGGCCAGAATTGTTCATGAAATATAACCAGGCTTCCTCCACTTATTATTCTGCTGTATCCGTGAGGCTGGAGCTCCCCATGACACAGACTGTTGAATGCACAATAACATCTCAGCTAAGGCTGTCAGGGTATTACCATTCTGAACGAATTTCAGCACCCAACCAAAGTCCATATTGCAGAGTTAGGAAAACTGCTTCAAAACTGGACTGGTTTAACCATGAATTATTTAGATCTTTAACTTGGTAAAGAAGGAAGCTTGTATAGCTTCAGATACTAACTTGCATTTGGATATAAAAATGCTTCCACAGTGAAGTGAGAGAAACTTAGAACTATTAAACAGAGTGGTGATGAGAAAAAAAGAATATCTCGATTAAAAAAAAAATAGAATAAAATATTATTCCTAACAGAGACCAATATAATCCATAAAATTGGATACATTGTATTGTTTGTGTTAATAGAAAGAAACCAGCACAGGGAAAAAGCTTTCATGGTAATTTGTGAAAACATGTGGGTTAACTAACCTTGAAGCAGAACCTTTTAAAATCTTCTCTTTAAAGCTACTCCTTGAGCAAATACTCCTTTCTGAAAATAAAACAAACAAAAAATACAAAATGACCAGACATGGGTTCATAATGTTTTTGTTTTGAATGGAGCCTAGACCTGTATAGCTACTTTTTAACAATATCAGATTAAACAATTAACACATTAAATATTTTCAATATGCATTTGGAGCTAGAACAGTTGATCTGTGCTGCCTGGAGGAGTTCAGCTGTAAAGTGAACCTTTTCAGCAGTCATTAGAAAATAAATTGCTGCAGGTTTTTTTCCTATGCTAGGGAATAAACTGGAGAACGAAAATCTTTTTTTTTCCCTTTTCTTCTCTCTGATAGGTATTTTGCATATTGGGTAGAAGAATGCGACAATGCCAAAATTCCTTCTTTGTAGATGCTGGATAGCCATGTAGTAATTTATCCTTGGAAAGCATAATAGAGTGTGGCTGCTGCTGGAGCAGAGCAGGCACAAGATGTGACCCCTGTTTCACATTCTGTTTTGTGTCCTTGCTCTAGAAGGAGTTATCTGCAATGGGCTTTTCTCCCACACCTGCAGCAGCTCCGGGAGGCAAGCTGATGCAGCAGGATGGCAGCCAAAGAGGCTTTAGTTCTATGCATCTTCTCTGCTACCAGAGCAACAGGGCATACAGACATTAGTATACTCCAGTCTTGTCAGGCAGTTGTGGAACAGATCTTGGTAGGCCTTGATGTGCCTGTTATGGTCACATTGCACAACCAGTACCAAGATCTGGTAAAGATCCAAGATAAAATTGAGTATCCTTGTGTAGACCTTGTTAAAAGGCTTGTGTAATTTCTATTCTATTCTATTCTATTCTATTCTATTCTATTCTATTCTATTCTATTCTATTCTATTCTATTCTATCCTATTCTATTCTATCCTTTTTTGCACCATGACAACCAGTGGTGACTATTGCTTATTTTACTGTAACATTTTTCCTTCACAAAACAAAAAGACATATTCATTCCCTGTCCTCCCTCAAAAATCTCACCTTGTGAAAAAAATGAAAGGAATAGAAAAAACTGTCCAAGGTAGTCTCCCCAAGACTGCAAGAGCCCTGGATATGACTGAGCTCCCAAATTCTTCTTGTGAGAGACTTCAAATTTAGTCTTGACACATGGATGAAGGTGTATTTGGTAACAGCAACAACAGCAATTAAAGTATGTATTATAATGTGATCTAGCATTATTTTTAATTTGGAACAGGGTCAGACTGCTTCTGTGAAGGCAATTTTTCTCCCCATCCCTTTGCACTGCACTACTAAAACCACCAAATGTGGAGTATTATGTTGATTTGGGGTGGCTTTTTTTTTGTTTGTGCAGGGATTTTCTTTTTTGTGCTTCTAGAATAAACCTTCCTACAGAAACATTGGAAGGACTAATTCTCCCTTGAAGCCAAGCATTTGAAACCCTCTTGTAAGCCTAACAGGTGAGCCAGTGCTTGTAAGCCCTGGGTCTTTTAAGAGAAGCTTCTTCAGTGTTTGAGTCGCTGGTGAATAGCTCACTGCAGCTCTGTTTATATAGACATATGGTGAGAAGAACACTAATACAGTTGTCTGTGCACAACTGTAACAAACAATCTGCTTATTGTGTATTTTTTTAGGCAACACTTCATGCTGTCTAACAGGTGGCCCCAAGTTACAATAGGCACACTGTTGGGGTAGAACAAACCCCATTTACACAAGAGCCTTGACTGGAGATAGTGACTAAGACAGCCTGCAAAATCAACCTTAGAACATGATTGTTTAAAACACTGTCAATGCCACAAGCCTCCAATGAATGTAAGCCCTGCCTTTTACATCCTCCTGTTGCCCTCAATCTAGCTCAAGGCCAGCAGAGTTAATTCCTCCCAATGAACGAATGTCAAGCACCATTTTAAAATTTCTCACATATTATAAGTCTCAAGTTTATGTATATAATGCAGTATCATAATGCATTATGTATCATAATGATTTATGTAAAGATGGAAGTTATTTTCATTTTAACTTGTATGGCAAGTTTTCTGTTTGTTAGGAACATGGTTTCACCTGTCATCTGAATTTGTAAATGTACACTAACCTATTTCAGAGGATATTGAGGCACAGTGTTTGTCCATATTCACTGCAAAGGGGATAAGGTCAATAATTCAGCTTTTCCTCTAAAGATATATTTGTACTACATTGCTCATTTAATTCTCTTTTGTGATTTTTTCCTCAGAAATTTCCTCCCCATTCACTGGTTTTAATTGCTAAAATTTTCTTCTCTGGATATGCAGTCCTGGAACATTATAATTTCACTAGTTCTACAGGAATTTGATGTTTATGGTTGTGGTTTGTCTTCTTTTTAAAATATATTATGTTTATTTTTATTTTTTATTCTGTATAATTCCCCTGTGAACAGAGAGATTGGTAGGATAGGATTTCTTTGAAGTTTCTTTAGCTCTGGTTTTGACATGATATTTGATTCAGCTGTCATTGCTTTTGTAGAAGTGGGTCAAGTCCCATGTGAAAATCACGAATGGAAGTGGGATGGTAAATGGACAGTCCTATCAACCCTGTAAAGCTGGCCCAAATATCTGCATAGTAAAGTGGGCAGTACTTTATGTAACATGCAAAAATAGTACCAATATTCCCAGATTTTGCTATATCTCAATTAACCTCAGCTGTATGTATATTCCAAGAAAATCTTCTAGGGTGTTCTGGCAGCCCATGATGAGACATTCCCTAAAAGGGAATTCACCTCATACCAAGGCATGCCATGTCTCCCTTGGCAACAAGGAGTTCCAAGTTGATTAATGCCTAACTTCGTGGCTGCAGTAAGATGAGATCAATGCCACCCATTTCAAATGTATGTCTGAAAATAATAAACTTTTTTTTGGCCAGTGGGACTAGTAAAGGGATTATTCCCCTCTGCTTGCCAGTTGTGACACTTCACCTGAAATCCTGGATTGAGTTTTGAGCCCGTCAGTATAAGAATGACATTGAGAGGCTGGAGTGTGTCCAGAGAAGGGCAGTGGAGCTGGTGAAGAGTCTGGAGTACAAGTCTGATGAGGAGCAGCTGAGGGAGCTGGGGATCTTCATCCTGAAGAAATGGAGGCTCAGGGGAGGCCTTATCATTCTTTACAACTGCCTGAAAGGGGGCTGTAGCCTGGTGGGGTTCAGGCTCTTCTCCCAGGTAGCAAGTAAAAGTAATAGGACAAGAAGAAACACTCTCAGCATGTGTCAGGGGAGATTTAGATTGGATATTAGGAAAAACTTAATGATGGAAAGGGTTGTCAAGCACTGGGAAAGACTGCCCAGGGAAGTGGTTGTCACCATCCCTGGACTTAGTTAAGAGATGTGTAGATAGAGCACATAGTTTACTGGTGGACTTGGCCGTGGTAGGTTAATGGTTGGACTTGATGACATTAAAACTTCTTTCCTCCCCAAGTGATTCCATAAGCATATTTGTGACATGATGTCTTCCCTCAAAAGGTATGTTCCTTCAATTTTGTGAGGTGCTGAGTGCTTTTTGAGTTGCTTGAGTTCAACAAGACTTGACCATGCTGACTTTTGTAACTTTTTCTTTGAAGGAATGAAGCATCTTGATAACTTGGATCAAAAATTATTTAATCAAGATTTGGATGTGTTTCACCCTTCTGGGGAGATACTGACTTTTATCTTATGATGATCAGTTTCAAAGGTTACGTGCTGAAAGTATTCCTATTTTTTTTTCTTTCAGCTTTTTCATCCCACTCCCATCCCTTTTGCAAAATGTGGGAGAATTTTGATGCACATCCATGTTTTCTCACCAGACAATATCTGGATGGGATTGTATAGAGCCTGAACCAAACCTCACAAAGTTCAATGGAAAAATTCCAGTGGTTTCAGTGGTATTTGAGTGAAGCTGCTAATTCATGAGGATACCTTGCTTAATTTAAAAGAAGAGTTTCCTTACAGATCCTGTCTGGAACACTAGAAATAATTTGCTGGGAAAAACTGAAGTAACCTAGCTCTGTTGGACAGCATTGTACACACGCAGATCTTACAGAGTTAGGGCACAGGGAAAGCTCAAACTTCGTTAATGATCAGGCTTTGAACTTCTGAAGAGCATAGATAATTTAGGAATAGAATTCTTCTGTCAAACCCAAGGGACAAGACTTCATTTGCCCTCTTATACTGACTCAGTTTTTTGAGATGTTCACCATAAAGGGTGTCTGAGATAGTGGATTGAAATGAAAAACAAAACCATAAAAAGGAGTATTCTCACATTAAGTGTTTGTGTTTGTATGCTTGGCTGAAAAAGCGCATTTCCTAGCACCTGGACAACTTTCTAAACACCACTATGGTTGCATGGAATAAGATCTAAAGTTCATCTAGTCTAAGATCTTGTCTTTACCGATAGTCAATGTCAGATAAAGATATAAAGACACTCTGCCCCAATATTATGTCTTTTTCCAGCCTCTAGAGGTTAAGATTGTCTTCCAAGTCTGAAATTAAACGGCTCCTTAGATAGATAGATAGAAAGATAGATAGATAGATAGATAGATAGATAGATAGATAGACAGACAGACAGACAGACAGATAGATATGGCTATACTGAGTTACCTAAAACAGTTGTAGTCAGACTGTTCTGGTTACCACTGATCTCTAATGCATGAAATATTGTTCTTTGATTTCCTTACATCATGAAAGAGAACAAAATAAATGCATATAAAGATCAATCCTTATTCTATTCATGTTGGGTTATATCTATTCTAGTGAATTTACAGATGCCGGAGCCATTAAAGAAGCTGAGTAATTTATTCTGACAAACATTCTCTGGCACAACTTTGATCAAGGCCAACCAACAGTCAACTCCCAGGCAAAGTTCATGAATCAGAATAGGCCAGGGACCTCTCCCAAAATGCAGTTTGGATGTGATCTTGTTTTGGACATTAGAAAAGTTTAATGGCATAATTCTGACTGCACTAGTTGGCCTCTGGGCCAAGGAATGAGGCTTGCCAAGGTTTAATTTATCAGTAGGGATGTTCCCAGTCATTTCCTGCATCAGCATGTGCTGTAATCTGAGTTTGTGCGATCTGAAAAAATGTTTCCTTGGCTTCAGAGTATAACTATTACAAGAATCACAACTGAGGGTTTTGAGGTTTTTTTATTTCTCCTGGTGCCATTATAACATATTTTTTCCTTCCAAGGGACAGTAAAAATACAATCATGGCAAAATGCTGAGAAGTTTATTTAGGACAGTTTGTATAAATTTTCATATTTTCAGTTAACAAAAGAAGGGTGCTTCCCTTTGTAATGGTCTATTTAATGTGATCTAATGATCTGGGTCCAACAGTATCTTTTATGCAGAATTATTTTTGTACTGATTTAAATCTCAATCCAGCATTTAAAAACTAATTTCTCTAATAGCAGCAACTTCCAATGACTAAATGAGAGAAATGAATGTGCTTTTCAGTATGACCTCATGCATTTCAGCACAGGGGCAAGACTGCAAAGCTGACAGATCTCTATAGGTGACTTTTCCAGCCTTTGCACAGGTGAGAATGTTTAGCTCAGGTGCCTCTACAAGCTGATACACAAAGGAGATGAGAGAGGTGAGCAGGGAGAAAGCAGAGCCTTTGGTTGGATCTGTGTGGGACATCATACATCGTGTACGCTTACAAATGGTAATTTTAATGAGTGCCATGTGGCTTTGGTGCCTTGCAAACTGATACCTTTCCTTCTGTAAGTACAAGTTACAAAGCCCATGGTTTCATCAGCTAATCAAAGAAGAGGAGAATGCAGCCATGCAGCAGAACTGGAGGTATCTTGTGAAAGATACCAAAGTGATGTCAACCAACATATTGAACAGTTTCCCAAGAGAACAAGCAGGATTTCAGTGTCTGTATTGTTGGATAAACAAAAATTTGAAGTCAATGCAACATTTTAGCACTCACTGAATGCCTTTGAGATTGCTCTGAAGTTGCACCTTACTTGAATTTACAGCTCAAACGCTTGGTAAACACATTTAAGTGCCGAAGTGCCCTGTTATCCACTGGAGAGAAACAGATGCTTTTTGAGCCTTCCAAAGGAGAATGTCTGCCTGCTTCTTTATTAAATTCTAGAGCATCACACTCAGATAACAATGGTGAGCACTGGTCCTTTGTGAATACAGTTCTGGGCTCTGTAAAATCACTTCAGCCTCTTAGCACTGAAAAGAAAATAAATGGAAACAGAAATAAAACTCTTCTTCCTTTCAGTCTTGCTGTAATTTCTGCCAGCTGCATAAGGCAGCTGTTATTGGGAGGAAGAACTAATGCTAAACTCAAAAAGTTCAGAGTTTTGGTGTAGGCTCAATGTCTTTGCCGTATGTTTGAGGAAGAATGATGCACCTGAGGCACTTCTGAGTGCAGGCATCTGCTTTACAGTATGTTACATTCATAATAACTCAGTCTAGCACAGGTCACAAGCTCCTCAATTACTGTCAGTGCTGTAGGGCTGTCATTTTTAAAGTTCTTCAACTAAAATTCTTTTAAATGTGACACCAGAAGGCCTTTTATAAACATCTGTGTGCATCTGTCTGTGTGTGTATGTGTATATATATACATCTACATGTATGTATACTTACTTAATCCTTTATTTACTAGTTCTAAGATAGAACCAAAATAACTTTTATTCCAAAAGAATAATTATAAGTCATTCTATGAATTAAGGAAAGTCAGTGTCAGCAGTTACTGTCCTGTCTGCCCTGGAGGGGATTCTCTCTTTAAGAATGAACTGAGGTGCAATAAAGCCAGCACTTTCTTTCTGCAGGATGGATAGTTTCCTTTTATAGGTTTACACTAGCACCTCATGTCCTTAAAATAAATGTTGTGTTTTAAAATATGTGCTTTAATTTAGCTTCTGGAAAATGTTTTATTGCCAGTACATGGGAAATCAAAGTAATTTTTCAAGTTCTGTACAATATATCTCTCTGTAGCAGGAAGGCTGAATCTCGGTATCTCTCTTCTTTTAGTGTAATTGAAAAATACCTACATTTTTTTCCTCACTTCTCAGCCTTTCCTATAATTAACATAGCTGGAATATTGCCCCGGTGTTTTTAAGACTATGTCATCTTCCATAACCAGACAGAAATTTTGAAAGACAAATGAGCAGGTTTAACCTGTACCTTGTGGAGGGATGGATGTAGCAGGACGGGTGTTGTGCTATGCGGTCGCTCCATCCCAGCATTTGCTAGACTGCCTGTGTCTTCAGAAAGGTAACAGGAAATGTACACCAGCAACATTAACCACATTAGTCACGAGTAGCATACACATGGAACAAGGTTAAATGTGTTCTTGGGTGAGGTTTTGAAGGTATCTGCACAGCCATTGTGTGTACCATACAGGAGTGTGCTCTGTACTAGCCAATCCTGGGAGCTACTGGACTTCCCTGTCCCTTCCAAGGGTCAGCCCAGTTCAGAGTTACTGTGTCTACCCCAAAGGGCTTTTGTAAGGGCAGACTCTATCTGTATTCCATCAATTGTCCCCGTTTTGGAGGAGAATACCTTTATTCTTTTCCTTTTTTGAGTACAACATTATCAGTCTATGTTTCACTCTGCCTCTGTTTTCCTTCAAGTCTTTTTCTCTCTCTACATATTCTGGTACATCTTAGGGTATGGTGATTTTTTTTTTTTTTTTTTGTTTAGTTGGTTTGGTTTTTGTGGTATGAGATTTTTTGAATGTGTATGTGTTTTCTTTGATTGTTTTTACTATTTTTGTCACTTAATATTTTTATACTTTTATTTTTATTTTCCTTCCTCATTTCTCTGCCCCTTATTTTTTCTCCCCATCCTGCTTCCTGCTTTATGTGCCTTGCTCCCTTTCCATCTATTTTTCCTATACCTTTGCTCTAAAAAGGCCACCTAAGGTTGCCCTGCTGTGGTGCAGCCTCCCTGGCTTACCTTGGAGTGGAACAATATTTTCCCTGTGCTCTGAGGTCTGTGGTTCAAACACTCTCTCTTTTGCCTACCAAATGGGGTGAGAACCAGCTCTATCCATAGCAGACTATTTGTCCCTTGAGTATTATGCTTCTGTGTGATCTTCTGAGAAGTCTAACACTGGATGTTGTCTAAGAGAATGATAGCATTTATTAAAATTGGTCTAAAAGGCAGAAATCATGAACCACGGAAACATGCTATAAAAATGAAACACACAGAAAAAGGCTCTTTTAAGATGCTGTTTGTAGTCCTGGAAATGTGGTTACTGAAAAAGTTGATATAAGTCATAGAAACATCCATTCTTAGAAATCATAGCTCGCCTTCTACCTCAGGAGCTGACAGAGCTAGAAAGTGACCAAGAACAACTTCCCAGATCCTTGTCCTTCAACTGTTTCTTTCCATAAGAATAATTCTCCCTCCTATTTTAGTGGGCCCGCCCAACATTCCCAGCTCATACTCTTCAATGATGTATATCCTCTTTTAGCATCTAGAAGTTTTATATCCACTTTGTTGATTTCTTGATTTCTTTAATATCTGATTTCAGGCAGAAGCTGTTCCTGCCTTTGATTGGGAGGGGTATCCCTGGCTGTGTGCACAGACTGGGGAAGGAGAGGCTGGAGAACAATGCCATGGAAAGGGACCTGGGGGTCCTGGCTGATGACAAGTTGAACAGGAGCCAGCAGTGCCCTGGCAGCCAGGAGGGCCATCCCTGTCCTGGGGGCATCAGGGACAGCACGGCCAGCTGGGCAAGGGAGGGGATTGTCCCTCTCTGCTCTGGGCTGGGCCAGCCTCACCTCCAGGGCTGGGGGCAGCTCTGGGTGCTGCAATATAAGAAAGACTTTAATTTGTTAGAGAGCATCCAGAAGGAGGCCACAAAGATGGTGAAGGGCCCTGAGGGGAAGGCGTTTGAGGAGTGACTGAGGTCACTTGGTCTGTTCAGCCTGGAGGAGACTGAGGACAGACCTCACTGCAGTTACAGCTTCCCTGGGAGGGGGAGAGGAGGAGCAGGCACTGATCTCTGCTCTGTGGTGACAAGGGACAGGACTCAAGGAAATGGCCTAAAGCTGAATCAGGGGAAGTTTAAGTTGGATATCAGGAAAACATTTTACACACAAAGGGGCGTTGGGCACTGGAACAGGTTCCCTAGGGAAGTGGTCACAGATTTCAAGAATTGTTTGGACAATGCCCTCAGATACATGGTGTGATTCTTGGGGTGTCCTGTGCAGGGCTTGAAGCTGGACTTGATCATGATGGCCTGCCTCCAACTCCCCATATCCTGTGACTCTAAGTAGGTGTTATGAGCCAACATTTCTTTTTTGCACCCAGAGCTGCAGTGATTGATTTACTGACTCTACACATGTCAGCACGAGCTGCATTTTGATTGCTTTGTGTGTTATCTGATTGTTGGACACCTTGTGATCCTTTATAATCACAGGTGCTTTATCAATAACATAGCAATCATGTTAAACCTCTACAGAAATACACAGAAGCAAAACATAGGAAGTATTCCAGAAACAGGAGTTTAGCAGCAAGGCATCTATTTTTCACCCACGTGGGAAAGGTAAAACTGCAACCTATGTGTAAGAGGCTGAATTAATACATAGTTATTTCTTGGGCAATTTTAATGTAAGTTATTGCTGAACAGTCTCCTCTTTCCCCCGTCTTTTCTTTTTCAAAACATGGACTAATTTCCCCCCCCTTCTTGGTTTTTTTTTTTTTTGTTAAATACCTTGATAGACTACTGGTAATCTACCACTAATCCTTTCTCCTCAGTACATGCATAAAGAAATAAAAGATGCCAGTTTGTGGCTTAGCTGCATTCAGGAAAACTTCCGTATTGCTGCCAAGAACTGCCATCTGCCACCTACAAGCGCAGGTGCCAGGGAGTCTCCTCTGCACACAAAGCATAATAATATAACACAAAGGACCAATGTGCACTAATAATTGCTAAACACACAGAAAGAGGGGCCAGAACATTTTTATGAAAGTTTACTTAGTCTGTGGAGATTTGCATACAGATGGCTGGGTCAGGGTGCTGTGTATGCCGCCTGGGCCACTGTGGGGTAGGGCTGCCTTCAAGCAGCCTTTATAAGCACACACGGCTTTTACTATAGCATAGTGTTGTGGAGAGACCTCATTCTGCACACACTGAATAGTCATTCAAGTAGCTTGCTTTGAAATGAGAAAAGACCTTGGATGGGGGGAAAAAAAGCAAATTCTTTTCTTTGTGAGACAGAGGAGGAGTGTTGGGAAAGAGGCCAGAGGACTTAAAGAATGTGGGTTAGCAACCAGGAATTAGAGGAAAGTTTCTGTGGAGACACACAATTAGATATGTGGCATTCACCCCTCTCCTTCTAGTGGGCAACAAGAGCAAGCACATTTCAAAGGGTTCATCATCTGCATGAAACAAGGATAGGGGGAAGAAAAAGCACCCTAATTTTTAAAGTATAAAGCAAAGTGTAACTGTCTTAAAATAAAACAAACCCAAAGGTTAAGCAGCAAGAAATTTCCCTTCGACTAAGAGCATGAAGACACAAACCCTGAATTTAGTCCATTTCCTTTGTGTATGTGTGAATCTGAAGCTGTACATATGTGTGCATACATACACATGGAGGTGCCTTCTGATATATTTACATATTTTAAATTTGAAATCATTGCTTTAAGAATTAGCTTGTCAAAAAATTTATGGAACATCTTTTTTACTTTCTCTAAAATATCTGTGACTTACTGACTGCAAAATCCAGAAAGATGATACCTTGTGTAGAATACTTATGGCAGGTGTCAATATTTAGTTACCAGCATAGTAGGTACTTTTGCATACATTGTATGTGCATAGAGGGTGATTTTCAAAGGTGCTCATCTCTTAAGGATTTTCAAATATAGCTAATTATCAATTTTGCCTTTGAAAGAGTTCACTGCCCTAGGTGTGGGGTTCAGTTTCTTCCTTGCTTTTTGCAGCCTGATGATTTCATTACACAGAATCAGTTCTTGATATTGAGAAAAAAGGGAATTAATTGTCTGGCCTGTCTACCTTTCTCAGTGGAAAAAAAAAATCTAATAATTTTCTTCCTGTTCCTTACCAGAGATCCGTGGGAAAAAAACCCCATAAATTATTGCACATGCTATATTTCTTCATATACTTATTTTTTTTTCATAGGTCATTTCAGAAACTAGTAATATAGCTTCAAAAGATACTGCAATTAGATCAGTGTGTCTGGAGGTGAAAATCACATAATCTTACATTTTCAAAACTCTGTATAGATTCATGACATAGAATTTAAGTACTTTGCAATCAATGGATTCAAAAACCTTGCTGAAGCTCGGTGAGGTAAAAATATAAAAACATGCTTTAGAGGAAAAGAGCAACAGATAGGCTTGCCCAAGGTCACAGAGGAAGTCTAAGAGAGGTAAGAATTGAATCCTAGTCCCCTGAGTACCAAGGCAATTCTGTATCCATTATCATTCATCCTACTTTGAGAGTGCTAATTGATTTTGACTGCTTAGCATGAGCTCTTTAAAGGGGCCTGGTTTTCAGGGCCGTTTGTCTCCTGCAGAATGTGGGGCTGAGGTCTGGGCCACGATGAAAAGGGCAGCAGCGGAGAGGCTTTTCCAGAGTTTTGATTAGTGCAGGGGTGGGTGCTTCCTCCCTGCCTCCCCTTGTGCTCATCTTGTGGCTGCAGAGTGTTTCCTTCAGCCTCTGCTCTGCATCAGCTTCTCCAGGCAGAGCCGAGAATTTGGGGAGCTCATTTGCCTCTGCTGAGCTTTCAGTAGCCCGAGATTTGCAGTTCTGCCCTTAGAACTGGTTCTGCCACAAGCATTGTTTCCTGTAGGCTTGCAGAAATTAGCAGCAGTGGAAACTGCAATCATACATTAACTGCAGGGAGAGAGATTTTTCTCTCCCAAACACTTAATCTCAGATTTTGTGTGTCGTGCCAAGGATTCTCAGAGTCCATGGTTTGTTACTGTGTTAGCATGTCCATCCTTTGACATAAATAAATCACCTGCTATTTACATAAAGTTGCAGCCTTAAAAGGCAAAATAAACCTCAAATATTTGCATGCACTAAACCCACCAATACTTTAATTTTCTTATTTGCTCAGTGTAAGAGATTTTCATTTGACCTGCACTCTTGACATTGTGCTTTCTTAAGACATTGTAGCTGCACAGCAAGTCACATTGTCCTTTCCCAGAGCAAACCTCCAGCTCTCCCCTCAGCACAGGAATTCCCCTTTCATGACAGTTCATGTACAATTAGGGTGTAGAGGTAGATCCAGCAGGCAGAGAGCAACCAAGTGGGAGGTCTCCAATAACTCAGCAGCTGTCTGCAGCTGCTCACCAGGTATGTTCTAGCAGCTGATTTAGGATCTAACACAGGATGCCAAGCTGGAGCCTTAGTTACACATTTAACTTGATCTTCTCTTTGAACATGGTTTTCCTTTTCTGTAGGGCTACCATATAAAACCTGGCTAGAGCAAGGATGGGTACAAGAGCAGAGATCTTTTTGGGAGTCATATACTTAAGTGACAGCATGACTATGGTGGAGTAAAATAGTATCCCTTTTCTTAAATGTAGGATTTAGAATGCATTTCATAAGCCTTCTGGGCAAATTAGGAAAAAAATAATAAGTTAGCAGTGGATAGAATCCAGGTTCCTAAATACCAAACACTGCAAAATTTCCATATAAATTATCCCTTCAGGAGCTGAGTTTTGCTTTGAATGCCTTCTTGGTCTATGAGGTCTGAAATTATGCCAGTCTGAGGGAGTTCCAGATATTTTCCATAAAGGTTGCTTTCCAAAATCTTTGAAAGCAATCACAGAATGTCCAAGAATGTCCTAACCACCGTCCTTCTGAGCAGGAGGACGGTGGTTAGGAGGATTGTCCACGAGGAGTGTCCTCCTGGTTGCTCCCCCATAGTGGTAGGTCTGAGTTGGTTTGGTCCCCTGAAATTACTTTAGCAAGTGTCAGAGAGCTAATGTGGGAATTATTTTAAAGCAAATGTTTATTGCACGTAACTAAAAACCATAAAAAATTTAAGATCCAGCTCCCCAAGAAGTTTTATATCGTTGGTAAAATCCAGAATCATTAGCTAAACTTTGAGACTTAGAGCTGAGGAATTAAATTACTGAAATTGAAATGAAATTAAATTGAAGTTCCTATTCAATGCCTTTAAGTGAAACTTTGACCTCACTCAAATTAGTAAGGTGGCCACTGACAGCTACAGAATTAAAATTTCTACTTCTGTGCTCAGTTCCCATTCTCTAAAGCTGAAATAACATAATTTTCTTACTTCAGGACAGATGCATTCGCATTTATGAGATACTTCTATACAGCTCTGTGCTTTTTTTCCTGTCTTCTTTGGAAAAATGCCTGCTTTCTTGTTACTTGTTACATCCACACTTTCTCTTTTGGTTTGATGCAGAAAAGGCTACGCTGATTCTTAGTGTGTATATACACTTCCCAGTGCAGAGCATGTTTTGATGTCATCTGTTGATGCTGAATTTGTTAAAATCCTGCCAATTGTAAAACCAAATTTTCTTTGAGATGACTTGTGCTGCCTTCACAAGATATTCTAGAATTTATGGACAGATATTTGAAGTATAGTTGCCTGTTTCTTAAGATGCAGCTAGTAGGAATGTTTAACAAAGAGAGAAGAAAGCTCTATTTCTCTCATCCTTGCAATCTAAGAAAACTGTGTTACAGATAAATAATTTTCTTGAACAAATTATAGGACACGTCTAAAAATCATTTAATATCTGAGTCCAGATTTATTACATTTTCATTTCTCTATTTCATAACTTGCCTCTAGACTTCCATTTTGATCTATAACCATTCTCTCAAAGAGAAATTGCTTGAAAAATGCCAGTTTGAAATAGATTCTTATAACAAGTTGGCCCTCCAACTGTAAAGGTATTTATTTGGAAGATATATCTAATAAGACATCTTTAAAAAGCACCCCACACATGACCAAAAATTAGGGACTACTTTTGTGAGAGCATATGTAGGTCTGAAACAATGGGTTGGGAGAATGGATCAGTCTTTGAACTAAGTATCCAGTCTCCCTCCAAATAAAAACATTTCCAGGTGGAAGGCTGGTATGTGGGGTTCTAACAGTGCAGTTTCAAGGATAGTTTGAATGCATTATTACTCTTGATAAATCATGATGTTTTTCTGTTATGAAAAATTTATGCTCTGCTACTTTAAAATTACCAATAGGATTTGGAAATCACCTTTCTCTCTTGCAGTGAGTGTAGATGCAGCTGTGTGCACAAAAGTGTGCACAAAATATGTGAATTAACATCTGGGAGATATGAAGATACAATCATTGCCTGACTTTGGCAGATGTTCTTTTCAACTGTCTTAAAAATACAAAATTGAGTTTATCAACCAAGCAATAAAAGCATGTTAAATTTGTTTAGCATGTAAATTTATTTAAATGTCAAAGGGCTGATTTTTAATTAGAAAGAGAAGGATCCAGAATCAACTCCCTTGGACCTAGATGTTTAACTGCTAGGTTTTTCTGAAGGAGAATGGGTCATTTGGAGAGGTAAAGAGGATGAGGTCATCATTCACAGAAATATTAAGAAATTATGTGAGATTTTAGGATAACAAGTTACAAAAAGAAAAAAAAGAAAGCAGTGGAGGAAGGACTGCAGAGCTTCCAGCATTTTCCTAAGTGGTATCTGTGTTTTTACATCTAAATCTGCTCCCTCTTCCTAGCTAATTGTCCTAATTTGAAACAACTTCCAAGTAACAAAGGGGGCTATGCAATAATCAGAGATAACTGAGTATTGTTTTAAATGCCTTCATTGCACTGATTGTCCTTTGCTTTGGGAGTGAGAAGGAAAGCAGAAATTTATAGTGGGGCAATTCCTTCATGTAATACAATTAAAAAAACTGTGAAGAGGCAGAGTAACATGGAAGGTTTTGGTGGCCAGGGTCATTTTGTTTATTGCCACACAATATTTTATTGCCAGTAAATCCATTTACTTAAAAACAGACTGAGGTGCCTAAGTCTAGTAAGTTTAGGTTTTAAATCTACCTTCTCATTACCTCACAAGAGGAGCAGACCACAATGTGGTTCTGCCTCTAATGCTTTGGAAGCAAAAAAGAACCACAGAAGTATGAGCTGCTGATACAGAAGAACACTGCATTCATTTGTAAAAATGCACCTTCTCATTCCTATTGTTATGGCACCATATTTGCAATCAAAACAATGACTTCACTTTATGGTACATTCAAAATACAAAGTGAAAATAGTAAAGGAAGCCTAGTTTATTGATAAAATAAGCTATGTAACTTTTTTTAAGCCTGAGACAAAATTCTCTGAAGACTTTAAGCAGCTTTTCCATTGACTGCAGTGGGCACTTGATCAGCTATTTATGTTGTAAGAGGAATTAGTACCCTCCTTAAGAAAACAATGTTTTCCCATAGTGGATGCACCTTCTCTTCTCAAATTACAAAGAGCTTGTCATGAATTATTTTTTCTGCTTCATATAGACAAGATCTACCTGCAAAGGTAACTAAAAGAATAACCATGGAGATGCCAATTTTACGGTAATTAAAAAAAGAAAAAAAGCAACTTTGCTAATCAGCAAACCCTTTGATCTGGTTAACCCTAAAGGTCAAACTACCCTGACCCCATCAATGTTCTTGCTCTAATGTTGCCCCGCTTGGATCATTTCTCCCATTGTTTTATTCATCCCATATTAGCTTCAAAACGAAGCTGCACTGTTCCTGTGTACCTAGCAAATCTTCCTGATCTTGCATTGAGGTGAAGGCCCATTGTTTCACACCAAATCAGTTCCCATTGTGCCCATTCAGCAAAATCGTTCATTTCCCCAGCCTAATGACTATATCCTATTCGAGGCTGTAAGCATTTTGTCATTCTGACCCCAAAGGCTATTTAAACCCTTTGATCTTACCTGTTATTGCCCCACTCCTCAGCTGCTGAGCTGACAAAATAGGCACTGTTTAAGCTAGGAGCATAAGTGACTGTAGTACCATTTGCGAGACATATGTGTGAATGGAAGAGTATGAATGTGTTGAAGGAATTGCCTCAAATCTTTAATTTTACAGTAATGTGTGCAACTTGTGGGGAGCTGGATTTTTCAAACCCGCTGCATGTTAGCCCCTGCTGAGAGGTTGTAGTTTCCCCTGGATGTCAAGGAGAGTTTTAGCTTTCATTTCAGTGGGAGCAGAACTGAACTAAATCCTTCAGCACTTTCAGAAGTTACAGCCTCATTTTCTCATGAGGGTTCATGCCTGTTAAGCAGTGTTTTCCAGGGGGAAGAAGGATGAGATGGGCCAGAGACAGTATCCCCAGCAGCCTCCAGAAACTAGAGAATTTGAAATGGAACTGGGTAGCTCTGGGCTTCTTCCCTCTTCTGTTTGTAGCCTCCACAGGTTAACTGGAAGAGTGATGGCTTAGAGCAGATTTTTCTGGTGGTAGTGGATTAAAACAAGAGAGCAAGGACCTGTTGCTTGTAGCTCTTGGATGTAAAAGGTAGGAAAAGAGTGATAAAGGACAACAAAAATCTAACAGAAGGTCATGTCCTCAAGCCAAACACCATTTCTCCTTCTAGCTGTTTTCTGTTGTCAAAAATTCTTCCCTTGTGGAAACGTACCTTTAAAAAGTAGCATTATAGGAACTAAGCAGTGCATTTCAGAATTGTCAAACACTTTTGGCTTTTAGCACAGCAGAAACTGAGCCCAAGAAAAAGTATTTTTATCACAATAAAGTGACAAATATATGGTTCTAGACCCCATCCTATTTTTGTTTTAACAGGACAGGATGATGTAAAAAAAAAATGAAATCCATATTTTGGTCAGAAGAAGATTCAACTGCTAAATTTTATGTGCAGGAAGAGCTGGAACATCTTGTCCAGATATCTAATGTGCATGATTCAAAAAGTAATCAAGTGACATAAAGGAGCAGAAATTACAATTTCTGTGAAGCTCATTGGTAGCTCATAAAAATTCATTAATTAATGCTGGCTCAATTTAAAATTAAACCTATCTTTCCAGATAATAACTAATGCCACAGGAGAAAGGACAGCCTGAAATTATGAACCACCTTTTGCAAATTATAATGCAGGTGTTCAGGGTTTGTTTGTTTGTTTGTTTTTTCAGAAGAAATCTTCAGAAATTAGTAATATAAGAGCTATCAATGTGTTTTGGGGTTTTGTAAGGTACTTTGTTTCTTGATTTGTGATCAAAAGTTACACTCACATACACTAAATTCCACAGGAAAGGGCTTTGCTCAGTTATTACACTTTTGAAAGGGAAAATTTTATAACAGATACAAATTGTAATAATAAGAAAAAGCTAATGTGACCTGTTTATGCCAGACAGTTAAATAATTCATGGTTCTAATTAGTGCCAGAAAATATTACCAAAACTGTCAGTATAACCTACATTGCTACTATGACTAAGATGCCAAGAACTGGTAAATAAACCCATGTTTTATACTAAAAATTTCTTAAATTCATTCTTCTTTTTTAAGTCATTTATTTATGCTGGGAGACCACACAGAGGGGTTCAGAGGATTTATGACCGGAGGGTGCTCAGTGTTCTGTGCAAAATACATTTTTAAAAGAGATCAATTTTTAAGTGTTTAATATTTGTTGGCCAATAATCCTGTACAACCATTTACTTTAAAGCTTGAATTAATAAAAATGAGTTCAGGTCTAAACCCTTAGCTGTGTCTGCTAATAGTAAATCAGATGGGCTTAAATAAAAATTGTTACATATTCTTCTTTATATGCTAAGTACCTCAGCAAGGAATAACAGCCTGAAATACAGGGGAACCAAATAATGCATGAAGTGCCTGAGAACATGGAAGAACAAGTTTTTAAGTCATTTTGGTAAGAAAATAATACAGCTGCTGTTCAGTAAAATTGTAATTTCACTATGACCTTTGCTTCCATTTGGAAGCAGCAGCTTGACATAAATTTCTAAGATCTTCTCAATGGCATTCATCTGCTGTTAGATATAGAAAGGGACCAAAGCTTGTTATTTGAAAGCTCATTTGGTACTATTTGCTTATTTCACTAATAAATTACCATTGCAAATTCACATTTGCATTGTGGTATGCCTGTGTCCTCAGATGCACCTACATCTGCTATATACCCTGGAAAACTATAGATAAACAGAACTTCTTTCCCCAAGTGACTGTGCTTTGGTTTTGTCATGAATATCTTAGTAGAGTTTGACATTTTCAAATACAGTAATAAATTAATATGCCAATGATTGAGAGAATTTAAAGTGACATTTGAATTTAAAAGGATGCACCTACCAAATTTATAGAGAGGAGGTGAGATCATAGAATCACAGAATGGTTTGCATTGAAAGGTACCTTAAAGATGATCTGGTTACAACCTCCCTGCCATGGGATGCTGTCCTCACTGATAACTCATAAAACATTTTGTGAAAGCTTGTGAGGTTTTGAACTGTTCTGTCCACACTGGGAAGGCCAGCATAGCCCCTAGCTGATAGGATGGTAGGAAGCTGTGACTGGATTTTGAAGATACAGCTCTGGAACGAGGCCCCATGACACTGACATCCACTTATTGTCTCAGAAAAATGAATGCATTTCTTTTGATGGGTGTAGAAAGTAAGTTAGAAAGGGTATAAAAAAGTACTTTACTGGTATATGCTCAGCATTACTTATACTTGAGAAAAACTAAAAGCTTGCATCACCCTCAACTGAGATGCTGGTAAAAGAGAGCAGAAATTGTGACTCATTGGATTATTTCAATTTAAACTGGAAAAAAAGTCATATTGTATTAAAGATTGGTATAGTTTCCTCTAAAATGAAAATGTCTTTGTGATTTGATACTAGAAAATTTTAAAACAAAAGGTTTAGTTACTAGGGCAGTCTTGCACAAGATAAGTGCTCAGAACTTGAGAAATTTTAGAGGTATCTTCCATAATAACAGCCCCTTACCAACTCTTTTTAAGATCTGCATTATGAATATACTTAAATTATGCAAAAAGTCAATCCATATACCAGGGTTCTAAAGTTTGATGCAGTTTCCCAGATGAAGTGATTCTGTAAGACACTGTGGAGGGAAACTGAAATATTCTGGACTCATATATCAAAAATTCTGCAGGAAAGAGCAGGAGTTCTCTAGGGACCTAGAGGAAACAGTTTCTCACTCCCACCCTTCCCAATAGTTAGAGAAAAATGGGGCATTGATTGAAATTATTTAGGATAGGGTTTAGTTTGATTTGGTGTCTGGAAATATCTGATAAAAAATTATTTTCTGTATACATGTGCAATTAAACTTTTCTTTGTGTTTGAAAGAGACTTTGAGAGATGATTATCCCTTTCAGTGTTGTTGAAAATGGTGGATTTGTGTCAAGGGGCTAGGCACCCTAGAAATGCGTGGGCATAATGTCTAAGTGCTGTGAAGGAACAAGCAAATAGATGATTGATAACAAAAGTCTCCCCTAGCTATTATGTCCCCAGCAAAACCTGCATGGCAGAGCTGAGTGGAAGATAAGGTAGTGACAGAGATAGAAAGTGTATAACTAAACAATATTTCTTAGGAAGAGGGAGGAAGCAGGGGGAAATGCCAGCAGCCTGAAGCAGAAGACCTTTGAGCACATGTCTAGATTTATTCTAAATAATAAAACAGTCCATGAACTGAGTTCTGGTCCTGAGGTTAATCTGGGCGTGGCACTGTTCTTACTCATTCAGCTAAATGCTCATACCTGACCAAAATACATTGACTATATATTGAATATATCCATTCTCTGTTGGGAATGGTCCCTGGGCCACGTTGACTCCTGAAATAGCCTTGGTGATGGCTGGGACAGCTTTTAGCTGCCGCAACCTGAACCACAGAGATGATGAATGAGCAAGAACCTCGTTCCTGTGAGGGTGAGTGACCACGGGAGTGGTGGAGTCTCCTTTCCTGAAGAACACTGGATACAACCCTGAGGAACGTGCTCAGGGACTCTGCTTCAGCAGGGAGGCTGGACCGGCTGGCCTTCCACTGTCCCTTCCAACCTTAACCATTCCATGTTTTTGTGGTGTTATGGCTGTGATATGGAGCACTGCAGATCTGCAGCCTGGGCTGGTTGTATTTGCTAGTGTAAGCACAGCTGGTGAGCACAGTCAATGGCCAACAGGAAATTTTAGTAGTCCTCAAAGAGGTGCCAGCCTCAAAATGGTCTGTGAAGTTTGGTGAGTGGTTTGTTAATTTGATTCCTTGTTGCTCAAGGAAAGAGGGTTCTGCACGTCAGTGCTGAGAAACAGGACTGCATTAAAGAAACGCTTCACAGTCTCCCCAGTTTCCTTTTGTTGGTGAAACACCCAACAGAGCTCAGGTTTTTGTTAGATATGGTGGGATGAGGGTATAATAATGATCTGTATGTATGGTTTAACAGGAGCCATGTGGAAGTGTTGTATTCTGTGATGAGACATGTCTGCACACTGTACTAAACTGCAGCATATTCACAACTTTTGTAATGAAATTTTCCATATAATTGTTGTTTACTAGCTCATTGACAGCATTATTTTCCAGATTTCTGTTCCCACTGAATATTTTATATTTGTGATTCTTTTTCCTGAGAAGTGCTAACATTAATTTATCAAAGTCACTCGTGTTTTTTTAATCTGTCGGTTTTGTGCATCATTCCTCTGTGCTAACATGTACCTCCTAATGTGAAATGAATCATGAGTATATCAACTTGCTGTTTTCATTTTGTTTGAGAGCATTAATGAAGATTTTAAAGATCAGTACTTGCCAGGTATCATTAAAAATCTTCTTCCAGTTGGCTGTCATTTTTTTCTTTCAGTTGCACTCATGAATCATCTTATGCATTGCACTGTTTTAATTCAAAAGCACAAGGAAATATCTTCTATTTTTTTTAAATTTCCACATTGATGTATAGTTTTGTCTCCCGTAGCAAGTGAATATTTGTATATTTATTCTTTGAAAGAGCATCACTGAAAGATTGTTTTATCTCTTCTGAAAACCAAATAATTCGTAGTGGAAAAAAAACCTATATTAACTATAAAAATATTTATAGCACCTTTCCCTAATAAATATCTCTTGATTCTTTGTAATACTTTTGTCTCCCCTGTACATTCAAGTCAGTCATCATTTTTTTTACACATTTTTTTCTTTCAATAAAAATAACACTTTAAGCAAGAACATACACAATACAAATCACTGATCCTACTATGATTTAGAGAACAAGGCATTACTCAGTGTGAAGATGTGTCATAAGATCCAGCTTTACTATCAGACTAAGATTGCTATAAGGAAAACTGCTCTAAAACATGCTGGTATCAGTTACTTGCTTGCCCAAGTAAATGCACTCAGACAGACAGGAAGGCACTGCTTGCACTTCCTTCCTTCCTTCCTTCCTTCCTTCCTTCCTTCCTTCCTTCCTTCCTTCCTTCCTTCCTTCCTTCCTTCCTTCCTTCCTTCCTTCCTTCCTTCCTTCCTTCCTTCCTTCCTTCCTTCCTTCCTTCCTTCCTTCCTTCCTTCCTTCCTTCCTTCCTTCCTTCCTTCCTTCCTTCCTTCCTTCCTTCCTTCCTTCCTTCCTTCCTTCCTTCCTTCCTTCCTTCCTTCCTTCCTTCCTTCCTTCCTTCCTTCCTTCCTTCCTTCCTTCCTTCCTTCCTTCCTTCCTTCCTTCCTTCCTTCCTTCCTTCCTTCCTTCCTTCCTTCCTTCCTTCCTTCCTTCCTTCCTTCCTTCCTTCCTTCCTTCCTTCCTTCCTTTCATCTATTTGGTTTTCAAGTGCTTGCTGGCTTTACTTTTTGTTTGAAGTAAACATACTCATGCACAGTGATTCCATACAACTGCATAAAATATATTTTGGAGTGGAGGCATCTGACATCACTATACAGTGTTTTAACCTTAACCTTGGTCTGGTTGACTGCTATGAAAACTCCTACTGCAGATTTTCTGACACAGTGTTATAGTGTCATAGCTTCAGGAACTGATTTTTGCCAGTGAAATGGCAGGAGTAATCTCAGTAAGGTGAAAGTGCAGAAAAATTTCATGCTTTAATGGTCAATTACAAACTAATGAAATCTTATTTCCAGATTTGTGAGTCATGTTGTAAGGTTCACATGTACCAAGCTTTGTCACTAATTACCATTTCACTGTTTTACATAATTTCACTGAATAGTATAGGCTGGGCCTAACAGAAATAGTTTAATGATTGAGTATCCCTTGGCATAATTAGCATCACAGGTTCTTATTTCTTTGATGCTTGCAGGCAAAACACTGTCTACTGGAGCTGTGGCAGTAGTGGAGAATGGCCGTTTCTAGAGGGCCCACAATATGCTACAATGACTGAGTTTTAGTCAGATGGGTTGGTGAACAGGATGCAGGTATCATGTGTTATGTGTGTACTCTGAAATAAACAACTTCAGTTCTAATTCTTGAGCTGTATGGTTACATCTTGTACAATTTCTCTATTTCAGATATGTTTAACTCAGTCGTTCCCCCAGTGTTTTGCAAAGTCTTTAGCATATCTCTCCTTCCCTTACTGGTTGTTGTCAGTGCAATATCTGATAGCAGTGATGTTTGGTAGAGCTAAAAGGTATAAAACATTCTCCATCTAGTCATAGCCCAAAGGATATGGAAGTAGTCACTGTAACCATGACCTTTGAGGAAAAGCTGTCTTTCCTGACTTAGAAATACAAATCTGATTCACTCATTACAGATAATTCAAGGAAGCTGCTGGGAGGCAAGAGATTAAGATCTTCTGAACGCTAAGAGCATACAAAAAGATCAAGACTTGCCTAAGAGCTTTTCTAGCCAAAGAGGTGGATAAGTAATTACCCTTGTGGTGAAAGAGACTAAGGACTGCTTACCAGGTGCTTCTCTACTTCCAGGTTGCCACTTTCAACCTCTGTGTCTGAATATCTATAATAATTAATGCATAGCCTTCAGAATTTGCCCTGAACAGGACCAACATCTAATATAGCAAATTCCTTGCAGAATCAGGTTAACTGGCTGAAATAAATCATCTTCTGCCAGTCATATCTTGTAAATACTGTCAGGATTTCCTATCCCAAGACATTGCCATCTGAACATGGACATCTACTTCCCTCGTCACACAAATTCCAGGTGATCCAAATATCACCAAGTGCACTCATAGGGGTGCCTCACAGCACTACATGGCACAGATAGCTGGCTCAGTGTGAGCACATTTGACCAGTGCTGTATTAATACACTAATGTGCTATGAAAGAAATGTCCATAGCCTACCAGTAACAGCAAATGCAAATGGAACATTAAGAGTATGACTCACAACTGCTACTGTGATAAAGCTGTTGATTTTTCATGAGTACAGCAAAGCTGTTTGCAGCTGTTTATCCTGTCTTCAGCCTCAGCTGTTGGACCCCCAGCATTTCAAGAAACTCAGCATGCAAAACAAAAATACACCTATTTCTACCCAGATTGACAGGGATTCCTTTTGTCAGCAACACTGAGACAATCTTTGCTGGAAGGTATGTTGTGCAGGAAGAGCTGTCCTTTTAAACCCTGCTCAGATATAACCCTGACTGGCTGAATTTGGGGCAAATTTATCACAATTTTATCTTTTTTCTATACAGGAAATGTTTGTCTTGCCGGCTCCATGAAAGTTTCCAGAAGTTCTAGCTAACTGACTGCTGCACCGATGCTGTTGGCTGTTGATATCAAGCCTGGTGTACCCAGGACATGTATCTTGTTGCCTAGAGATAAGAGACTCATTCCCACATGTTGTGCAGCAGAAGTGCCCATATTTCCCAGCTGATTAAAGAAACCTCCAGGTGATGATCCTTGCTTGTGTCCAGTTTTCAGTGGAAAGATATGTTTGTATCTTGGTTTTTAACCAGTGGGCTTACATTTGTTTCTGTTGCAGCACAGTCTTTTTTTGAGAGGGTCAAATTATTTCCTCTAGGGTCAGTTATTTTTTAAGAAATGCTTTTTTAATTCAAAGGTGAGCTATATTCATAAAAACCATAAAAATCATACAAATACTGTGTTATGCTATATAACCAGAGGCAAAGTGTAAAAGGCAATCTTATTTTATCTTACTTGAAGAATTATGAATATTTCAGAAAAAAAAAAGCCTTAAAAAATCTATCCAAATTGGTTTTGTATTCACAAACCTGAAAAAGAATGAAACTTGCCACTTTGTCAAGTGGGCTTGATACACTTAACACTGAAAGTTCCAGGAACAATTTCATTTAGCAGGTCTGTCTCTAGAAGGGTCTTGTGAATGTTCAATCTCTGGGATTTTGGAACTGTTTTTATTTTATATGAATGAAAGAGTGAATGTGTCCTTGCTCTATGGAGTTAACATAACTTCTAAACTTAAATTTCCTACAAATTCTTGTGCTTAAAAATACAATTTCCATAAATTCTTGGTATTATTGCCTGTCAAGATATTTACTTCAGTGTTTGCAGAAACAAAACACATGCATGAAATAATTGAAAATGAATGTCTTTAAACTTCAAATGAATTTTAAAAGTCATATTTTGCAGTACTTGCTTTGAACTAAAATCCTTGAGATTAAGAAATTTAAATCACTTATGACCTACATGCCTAAATTTAGTAACTGGCAGAGAGAGTAAGCATGATTTTAACATAAATGAAAAGTCAAAATAATTTTTTAGTTATATCACTAGAAGCACAGTGGTTCAATTTTAACATTGATTCCTGAGTATCAAACCAATCTTTTAAATAATTTGTCCCTTTCCAGACAGGGAAAGCTGTATTGTGGCTGTACAGAACAGTGGATTCTGCATGTAGTTCTAGCTGAACACTGTCTTGGCTGAGTGTCCAGCATTGTTATTATTACTACTGTAAATGACCTTAAGGCATGGCAAAAGGGCCATAAAGGCTGCCTTGAATGTTAATGTGATGATGAGAATGCTTAGTTTTTCAGCATGGCATTTCAAGTTTCAGAATGAAAGCATAAGCCATCTCTTAATTGATGTGGCAGGTCTCTGAAGTGGGAATTAGCCTGTGCAGCTCCATCGAAGTTGGTGTATTGCTGTGAATTGCTACACGTGTTAACCGCAAACAAAAGACTTTTTACCAGGAAGACTGAAGTGGGGTACAAGACTGCTGCAAGAAGCTCCAGTCTTCCTTCTGGCAGAATCTGTGTCCCTTCTTTTCTTTAATAAATTCATTATTTTAAGGAAAAGGAAAGTTTATCTGCACTGGTAGCTTGTGCCCAACTTCCACATATTTCTTCAAGGGGATGGTCTCAGTGTTTTCAGAACAAGCTAAGTGTAGCTATTTCCTTGGTCTATTGCTAGTGGGTGGTTTGAGGCTGTATGTTGCATTCTGTGGTGGAAAAAACAGTGTGATGTTTTGATTTGATTAAGTATGAGAGCTGATAGACTAATTCATATTGTGGTTCAGAACTGGGCTAGTCATCTTACTACTGTGATTAGCTGGATATTTTAATGTGTGCCTGAGGCCATGCTCTCTCAGTTATACATCTACATCTAAAATGCTACAGCAGTTTAAGTTAAATTATAATTTTCAACTAGTTTGGTCACTCCAATGTGAAAAAACCCCATTTAAATTCATTTTGCTTAGGCTAATCTTATAATGTTTCAACATAAATCAGTTTGGAACAGGGCTAAGCTACACCAAAATAAGAAATTATTGGAAAAAGTGTTAAAATATATGATTTTACCCAGAAATGCTTAATAAAATCAGGGGCTGTGTTTAGGCAGAGTACCTGCCTCCTTCCTTCCTATGACAAGATGTAAATGATAATGCCCTGAGCTGTACCTGTGCCTAATACATGACTTTGTAATCTCCTTGCACGCTGCAGCCTCACCATTTTGGTGTTGGGTGTGAAGTCTCAAAGAACCATTAAACCACAGATGGTTGGAAGATTTTGCTTCTAACCAACTGTGGATTAGATATATTTTTCACTACTATGTCTTTCTGCTGTTTTGCTGTTGGCCGCTGATGGGAATGGGATGCTGGGCAAGATGAACTTTTGATTTTCCATGACATGGCCACTCATACTGTGCATTGAAAATATGACCTTTAGTGTCCACTTCCTCGGGCACAGGAGAGTGTGTAGGAAGAATATTTTTCTTGAAATGAACCCTCCCTTTACAAAAATTGTAAATTGTCTAAGCTCCGTTGAAATTAAAGGGGAAGACTTTGGGGAAGCACATTCCCTGAAGGGAGGTGGAAGGAGTTTGAGAACCCTTATTCCGTAGATGTAGCATTTCTTTCTGAGCCCATGTCGTGCACCTGCAGTCCTTGCACACCAGCATTTCTCCTGCACACACTCTGTGCTGTGTGGGATCTTGGGAGGAGCTCAGGGTGGGCACTGCATGGGGTCATGGTGCCATCTCTCATCAGGGGTCGGTGAGTTGGTGTCCCCAGGAGCAGCTGTCTCCTGTCCTTGGCACTCTCACAGTCAGAGCGAGGGGTGATGTGATCAATCATGGCTTTAGTGCAGAGTATCAGCCAGCTCACAAACAAAACTGGGGGTGTGGAGAGAGCTCATGACCATAGGTTACAGGTTACTGCCTAAGGAGAGGGGAGTGCTTATTTCTGGGACGTTAGAGGGGCACTCTGAATCATGGAAAAAAATAAAGACAACACATACAATTAAACAGAAAGCAAAGTACCTTTATGTGTCTCTAGACAGCCAAATCTGAGCTTCTAGGAGATTTCCACTTGGGAGAAAGTGCTTGTTTCCTGGAAGTAGCAGACACACAAATAATTAGGCATTCTTTAGGTCTAAGACTCTTTAAACTTTTGGGTGCCAAAATATTCCTGCCAGTTTTGTGTCCTTTTCTTGTAGGGCCCATGGATGCACACGAGCTAAGTCTATATGAGCAAATTAAAATTAAATTCTGCCAGTGCTCAGGCCTGAGCACTGGGATGTGCTAAGCTCTGCTGTCCTGTCAGCTGAACCATCACTGGCAATGGCACAAACTCAGAAAATAGTGTGGGGATCAGCAGAGGCAGAGACCACTGCTGCTGCAGCACAGGGCTGCCGCTGTCCTCCCCAGCATCTGGTCCTCAGCACCTGATAAAATCAGTGTCTGTCCACAGTTGTCTTCTTTGAGTCTTGACTCCACAGAGTACTTGGCATGGCTTCAACTTGGGTTGTTAATTAGAGGTGGGATTTAACTCCCAGCGCTCCATTGAACTAGAACAGCAGTATAGTTAAATTTCTGCTTCCTCTCAACAGTTTGGCTCCTAGAAGAGAACCACAAAATCCTAGTAATCCAAAATACTTGGAGCAATAAAGAAGAAAATAAACAAGCAAGACTGCTTTATCTTTGTAGGTTAAAATATGGCACTGTTAAAAAAGTTTTTTTTTTTAACTATGCCATTCTAAAATAGCCTTAAAAATTATAAACTTTTAAACTGAGCATGCCGCTGCATATATTGTTGATTATATTACAAATCTCACATTTTCACAGAAAAATAGCTATTCCTTTTAATAAGTCCTAAAAATGTATGTACACATGCAGAGAAAAAAATCCTAACATTCCAGCTCAGAAAAGGTGTGATAGCTGCATATTCAGAACTCTAGATTCTGGCCTGTATATATCACTTATTTTTGCTGGTCTATGCTTCCTCTGAATTTTGATATAGTTGAAACAAATGCATCTTCTGTTAGTGAGCTATCCACAGTGAGTCTTTCTACCCAGATGTTTATGTGACACTGTTCACAGAGCAATGGTATATCTGTGTTTAAATAGCCAGAGTACCAATGATCAGGGGAGTTATTGTGCAATTTATTCTAGCCTCTGGCTTGTGGCTTCATCCGTTTTTAAGTTTAATTCAAGTTACCCATCTGATGCAAATGGCTCCAAGTTAAGTGTTCTATAAATGTGAGAGGCTGTCATCTGAACTCAAATCTTTGCTTAATGCTATAGATAGCTGTATTTTACCAGCTTCTGTTATTTAAATGAGCCGAACATGTTTTGCTGATCACTTGACTGAAACTAAAGCATTGTGAGTATGCGTGCTTTGTTGTCAGCTACTAGTGAAAGATCAAAGAGATGGTACTGAACACTGTCACAGACTCTAATTAATTGGCACTTATTTGCTTACATCTCAAGTAAGCCCATAAGCAGCTCCCTAAATCTGAAATAATTGGTGACTTGCTATGCTTTTTAAATAATCCCATTTTATTTTCTAAGTCTTTGTATATGAATGCTATTGTGATTGCAAGGAGTACTGATTCTAAATTTTCTGATCTAATGAAGTGTATTCCTGATCTTAAGAAACACCCTGCAAATGGGATGGGAACACTTTTTGTGATTGCATCATCCATAAAAGAAATATTCCATCTATAGCCCTTAACTCATAAGACATATCACATTTATTCTAATGTTGAAACAGAGTTCTGCTAAACATAAATGCAACACCTCTCTGCTTTTGCTTCAGATTCAGTCCCTTTTCAAAATTCTCAAAGCAGCAAGTGAAGCTCAGATTCTAAAATTCAGTATAAATCTGTATATTTTCTTTAGAGACTTTTGAAAAATTCCAGCTTTAGTCATTGCCAATTAAAATTGTGGCTAATTAGTGGGCAAATAGAGATAAGTTTGGACTTTTTCATTAATACCAAAAAACAAGTGTCCCAATAAAATACAGAAAGTACCACTGTGCTCAGTGTTAATTGTTTTCTGTATTTTTTCATAAGACATTCCAAGATTGAATGACTCAAAAGATGGAACTATAGCTTCACCTTTGCTGAAGAAAGTTATTGATGTAATTATGACAAATTTGAAAAGCAACTGTGGCCTTATTGTTTTTCTGGGTTTTGGGTTTGTTTTTTTGGGGTATTTTTTTTTTGGTTGGTTTTGTTTTTTAAATTTGTCTCTGCATACCCACTAAGCAACTTCTTAAGTTTTGTGTAAAATCTCTTTGCAATGAAATTTCTTTGACCACCTTCCTGAAAGTAAGGTTAAGTGTGAAAATTGTGACGTTTAAAACTGTTCAAATCCTTTGTATGAATGTGTTTTTAAGTATGTTTGTAGAAAGACAAATTTCATGCATTTTCTATCTAATTAGTCATATATTTTCAAATACAGGAATGTTCCTAGTTCATTGAATGGACATTCAAACCATAGCAACAAACAAAAACAAAAAATTGTGACTTATTTCCCATCAGTCCTCTTAGATATAACTGAAAGTAATTGCCTCTCAGGCCAAAGTTTATTACTGCAAAACCCAAATAGAATAGCCTAAAAAATCAGTTCCCACAAAACTTTCTAAATACCAAAACAAATTTTCATATATCATATTCTATTTCTTGGTAGAAGATCAGAGCCTTTGTACAAAAACTGAGCCGGAGTGAGCTCAATGTTGTCTTGATGATAAGAAGCAAACCCTTGAGATTTATTTGGTGGAACAAAGAGATGAAAGGACTAAGGAACCTGTGACAGCTTGTGGGATAGACCAAAGAGCAACAAAAGAGTTCAGGTGACCTGGAACTTGTTGATAGCTTCATGCTGGTTGTGCTGCTGTTATCCAGATGTGTAAGAATGGTGTGGTCATTTTTGGGATGACATTCTGTCTTCAATGGGGGGGACAGATTATTTTTCAAATATTTAATGTGATAATTAGTTGCAAGTAAAGAGATCAGGAGCTTTCCAGGAGCTTCCCAAGAGTGTTCCAAGTGTATGAAAGGTAGATATGTATTCTTAACCACAAATTACACCGGGAAATGAACTTCAGAACCTTCTCATGGTGAGTACCTTCATTCTCTTCGATCACCTTAGAACTGGTTTTGCTTTGGTGGTAGTGACATGATTTTTATCATGAAGAATAGCTGGAGAAATATGTGTTATTTCTTGGTAACACTTGAATTTTTGTCAGCTTTTCATTTTACTTACTGGCTGCATGAGGATAAACATGAAAAAAAGAATCATGGTTCTGGGACTTCTTTTACCTTACACTCATTGGGAAACAGAGAGTTTTCTGGGTCTTTGAAGGCTGAGTTGTTGAATTGTAGAATCATTAGGGTTGGAAAAGACCACCGAGACAATTAAGTTAAGCTTTTGACTGAACCACCACATCAACTGAACCAAAGCACTAAGTGCCACATCCAGTCATTTCTTGAACACATCCAGGGATGGTGACTCCACCACTTCCCTGGCCAGTCTGTTCCAATGCTTGACAGTCCTTTCAGCAAAGAAGTTCTTTCTGATGTTCAACCTGAACCTTTCCTGGTACAGCTTGAGGCTATTTCTTCATGTCCTATTGCTGGTTGCCTGGGAGAAGTGACCCACCCCAACCTCCTTTCAGGGGGCTGTCGAGAGTGATAAGGTCCTCCCTGAGCCTCCTTTTCTCCAGGCTGTCCAGCTCCACCTCCAGCTCCCTCAGCTGCTCCTCATCAAAGTTGTGCCCCACACCCCTCCCCAGATCCACTGCCCTTCTCTGGACTTTCTTCAGCACCTCAGTGCCTTTCTTGTGGTGAGGGGCTCGGAACTGGACACAGGATTTGGGATGCAGCCTGACCAGTAGCAAATATAGAAGGACAATCTTCCCTTACTTCTGCTGGCAATAATATTTTTGGCACAGGCCAGGTCAACAGCCAAGTAAAAAACTAAAGGGCTGAAGTATCAACAGAGGATTTTCTTATGCTTTCATGTCATCACAGATTGGTTGGAAAGTTTTTGTCCCAAATTACAAAAACATCCACTTATCACCCTTTTTAAAAGAACCAAATGGTTATGTATTAGAGATATATATGAGTTATAATTGACTGCATAATGCCATAAAGTATGGTTTAAATTACAGCTGGAAATAATCTGCCATTCATTCTGAGCTTAAACAAAAAAGTCTTTTGCTATAAGGTTTACTGTGACTTTGCTGTGTGTCTCTAAGTTATACCTGGGCCTGTTGCATGAAGTTGCATAGAACCATTGTGACTCGCTTCAAGGTGCAGAAAAAAGCTCAGGCAGGGTAACTTTTTTCTTAAGAAATGCATTGCAGAATTCCAGTAGAAGAAAATCAGGTCACTTCCAGTTGGAAAAGACTAGGTCACTGCCAGAAGGATCACAATACAGGGTTGTACATAACCTTAATGGGGGCAGACAGCATCTTTACTGCAGCATCATTTCTCTAGCTCTTTGTGGTCCTCACAGTAATTCCCTCTATTCAGTTTAATTTTCAATTTATGGATTCAGGCCCAGAGAATGGAAAGGAATGAAAAAAGGATACATGGTTTACTTTTCAAATCTATACTTCATGTTTATATTTCTTAATCAAAAGTGTATTTAAATGTCTTCAGCTCCCTCTGCTTGGGATTTTAATTGGCTGTAGAAGAAACCTCAGAAAGAACCTCTTTCCAAATAAAGTTCCTTAAGATCACTTGTTCTTCCTCTTAAGATTAATTTCCTATACAGGCGCTGAAAAATAAGATGAGAAATGTGCAGAGAAAGTATTCAGCAATGAGTAATATCCGCTGGTAAATTGGAGGACTATCAGTTCTACTCAGTGATTGTCACATCTTTTTAAACACACTGATTAATGGGTGGATCTATTACTGAAAGCATGCATGCTTAATTTATTCAGAGAAGTTGAGTGTATGTCACCACTCCAAGGCCTGTTTTTCTAGCACAGCGTTTCACATTTACAATGTTATAACTACTGACAACTCAATGGAAGAAAGAAAACTAACTCATAGCACAAAGCACTAAAAATACAACATGATCTGTAAGTGATAGAAGCTGACATATAAGAAAATATCAGTGGGGTAATTTAAATCCAGTAGAAGTGAAGCTGTCAGTATTTGGATACGTATTCTTAGACTAAACATTTTCAATTGTGACACTTAGTTCCATATTCTTTTCTTCCACCCTGTTCTATGGGCAAATGTGTTATTTGGAGAACAGCATGTGGAAACACTATGGAAATGGCAATTCTGTGAAATACCATTTGAGAACTGAGACACACTTTTAAACAAGGAATGGAATTCAGGTCAAGCATCACAAATGAAATGGTTATTGTAAAAGCAGTGAGAGCTAGCCATCTGCCACTGCAGTGCTCAAAAGGGCTGAGATACAGGGTCTCTGCAAAGATATTCCTTGGTGCAGTATCAGTTAGGGCCCAGAGAAGGCTCAGTTACAGACATTAATACAGGAACAGATTTTCCAAAGGGACAAATACACTACATGGTTACAAAATGCTGCGCCTGTGTCCATGGAGTAAAGTCAAGCAAGGAGAGGAACAGCATTTTGGTGATTTTAAAAGAAGGTAATTTGTGCCTTGTAAGGGACTGATCCTGAGTTATTTACTCAGTGTCTGATTATAGCTCCTTTTTTGGCATGAATAAGATGTTCTGTGTGTTGGTGCCATGCTGAAGATTTAAATGTCCCACACATTTGATCCAGGCTGGGGCTGTGGCAACTACTGCACAGCTGATGACAACAAAGGCTAGTTTCAAGCTCATTGTCATCACCATGGTGTTACACCAGATGAATGGGTGGCATTGATTCTGATTGGCATATTCATTCACATGCATTCAAAGCTCATGAATTTTACTTAACACGTCCCTTTGCTTATTGGCTGTGATTTAATTGGAGTGATGTATTGCAGCACTGCTAGATGAAGTGGAACAGTTTCTTTTTTTTTCTTTTTTTTTTTTTTTCCTTGGGTTTTTTTAAAATTCTTTTTCTTCCAAACCTCCCAACTAGAGACACCACAGCATTATTTTTCACAATCACCAAGGCATTTCCATGTATGGAACCTAATTCTTGGCTTTGTATTGAAGTTTGCATTTAATATTTGGAGACAGAAAAATAAATATACAAAGGGAAAACTCACACAGATTTAAGTGTTGACTTTTGTTACTGAGTTTGCAAATTGTTTATTTAGCATTTTCTTTACATACCAAGAAAGGAAGAGGTCTTTTTTTGTGCTTGTTTTTATGATTTTTCTCCAACTTTCCCATATTTAACATCTTTCTCAGCTGGCTGAAATGAAGAATCCTGACCAACAGCTATCAGATTGTTGATATATTTCCAAAGAGTGAATAAATATGCAATTATGTGCATGCATCTAATGGATCTACTCCTGTGTGTGTTTGAATTCACCATTGCTCTGTACTGATCAGAAACATTCAGACAGAAAAAAATAGAGATTTTTTTTTAGAAGAAAATTGTGTGTTTTTATTGCAGAGATATCTATGTTGAATTTTTCCCTATTACCAGTTTTAACCTGAAAAGCAAAATGTTTAATCTGAAAATCTAATATTTATGTTAGCAAAATCAAAATCAAATACTTGGTTTGGGGTCAGATCTAGCCAAGTCAAGTTATTTTTACTTGTTGAACAAGATTAAAGAGTTTCATTTCAAGGTATTTCTGCATACACTGTGGAACATATTGGCAGAAGCTAAGTTTATCATGGGGTCAATACAGAGAGCATCCTTTGGAAGTAATTAATAGCCTCCATGGTTCATGCTCTGAGCTATCTCTGGAGATCTCAAGGCTTTCTCCCTTGTTTCCAGAGCTCAGACAGCCTCATGTTCCTGGGCAAGAGTTATCACTGTAAATAATGTCTGCCTTAGTCTGCACAGAGTTTGGTGTTTCCTCCCTCCCAACTTCATTTACTCCATTTGCCTGAAGGAAATCACATGAGCCAGTGCATCATTCTACAATATGTTACGTGCTCTCTCTTCCTACAGAAGCTACACAGAAATGTTTTTTTGGTGGGAATTGTTGGATGGATTGCAAGCACAGTCCACAGTGGTGATGTGTGGAAAAGTTTACATTTACTGCTGAGAATTATGCATGCAGTAAATGCTGTGATGCACAATAATTCCATGCATATGCCTAGTATTGTTACTAGCATATATAATGAGTTAAACCAAAATCCCATGAAAGTTTCTTAATTACTGTGGATGTAAAGCTGTAAGTCTGTCAGATAAGTCCTAGAGGGGATTTGAACTACAAATTATGATAGAAACGATGTGGCACTTCTTTGTCCTCAGCTTAGTTCAGCAAAGTTCTCCACACAGAGACAAATTAGTAAAGTAATTTATGAAAAAATGTAAAAGTCTGTATCCATACCTTTGTGTATGGTTTGATGGTTCTATATATGATTTTTTACCTGGTGTCATTATACTGTAATTCAACGATATCCACTGCTTGTTGCCTTCAGGAAACTGCCAGACTATACAATTCTGACTTCTCTCTTTTCTTCCCAGCTATCTAATCCACTGATGTGCTCATAACTTACTAAAGCTATTGAAACCCAGCCCATACCGTACACAGCCTGAACATCTCTGAGGCACAAGTCAGAAAAGCCACAGATAATCTAAATCAGAAATGTTTTACCCAGATTTTTGCCATGTTTCTTTTTTACTTTTTCATAGTCATGACATTTCCTGATTTATTGCTTTTCGTATATTGAACGAAACACTGCTGTTTGGAGATAATAAAATTAAGATTATGAACATCTGCCTTGCTGTAAGTGGGTCTTTAGGTTTGTCTGGATTTTACTATGAATAGAGTTGTATGTGCAGCATTGTCTATTCTCCTGAGATACACAAGCTTTTACTGGAGTGCTTGTACATACCTGGGCTATTGTCAAATTTTAAAAAAAGATATTTGACATTTGGTATCTCTGAACCAACAATCCATTATTAATTTGACAGAATATATATCTGAAGACTATTGTATTTTCTTTTTCTGCAATTTCAAATAGCATTACATGAGCTGAATTTCATTCTGTGGAGACACCCTAAATTGTGCTCAGGGGATTAGTGAGTTGTAACTGAGGGTGTGAAGCTTCACAATGAAATTTTCCTGGAAGTTTTTAAGAAAATCACACCTAGCTACCAATTCTGCCCACTGGTATGAACATTGGCCAGGCTACTGGCATTTGATGGGAGCCTTTCTAACCACTTTTAAGTGTTTGATTAACCTTTTTGTGGTCCAAGGAAGCCTGAAATTAGATGTAAATTTGATCCTGGAATATAAGACAAACAGCTTTTGAGAAGAAGCAATAGTGGGATTTCCTCAGTGCTAAAATCCTCATTTTCTCAGTTAGTTATTTACTTCAAAATAATACACAAACTGCAATAAATCTGCTCCTTTTGAGAAAGCATCTAAAGGTTAAAACCTCTAACAGAGAAGTGTAGATACAAGTAGTCTGTGCCAGTGAAGTGCAGGGTAAGCCTGTCTTGGTTCCAGCCGTGGGGAACCACAGCAGGTCCCTGCCCGTGCCGAGTTACCAGCGGGAGCTCCGGCTGTCATGGTCAGGCACCACGGTTACTTCCATCAGGGTTTTTTTCTCACAGCCCTGGGAACAAGAGGAAACTCCAATAATGACCTCAGGTTTAGAGCCGAGGCTGCAGGGCTAAATTCCCCAGAAAATGAGGTGTCAGTGAGGTGGGATGTGAGTCTGGGTGCCGTGTGGATCTAGGCAGTCTCGGCTGGAGCTGCAGCACCCCCGGGTCAGGGTGAGCTCTGCTCCTGCGGGGATTGGCAGCATCTTCGGCTTTTCCCTGTGGCCAAGGAGAATTCAGCTCAGCCTCGGCTTCCTCTGAGGGAAAAATCACTGTCCCAATCCTGTTCTTCAGCTCCTTCCACAGGCAAAGCAGCAGCAAGCACAACCACAACTGAGGAAGGAGTTGTCCCGCTGACAGGAGCAGGGAGCGCTCTGCTTTGATGCCCACGGGAGCCGCAATAGGAGCGGCTGGCTCAGCGGTGCCGGGCTGTCCCGTGGCAGGGTTTTGTGTGCCTGCACATTCCGGCCCTTCAGCAGGGCCCTGCTGGCTCAGCAGCATCCCTGAGCTGGCACTATTTGTCTGCCCAAATCCCACCATTAAGTACGCTGCTCACAGCTGGTCTTTACAGATAATAATTACTGTCCTACCCTGCCTTGTAAGCCTCTCCTACTGCCCCCGTCAGAGAAGGGATCACCACAAGGAGACTCAGCAGTTTCTATCACCAGCTTTTATAAGAAAAGGAACTAAAGACTTTTGTTTGGACATTGTTGTTAGTTATTCAGAAATTTTCAGAGTTCCTGTATAATTGATAGTTTTGCAATATTTTATCCACTGTCGTGTTCTCTATTAAAAGTGCATGGAGAGTTACCTGTTCCTCTATGTGTCATCCTTCCTTACTTCTCTCAGTCCTGCTTCTCTGGCAGTTTAAAACAACCATATGGATGACACAGAAGTTTCAGCTGGCTAGAATGAGAAGAAATGAGCAATTTGGGCAGCAGCAGATGCTGTAAGAAAATAGAAGATAGAAGGGAATAACTTTCCAGATGTTGCAAGAAATCAAAATATGGCTACTCTATTTTGCCTTAGTCAGTAAGCACAGAGTCTGTCACAGCCAGCTGGACTCCTCAGAGCTGCCCCTCCTCCTAGTTCCAGCCACCAAAATTATGATTTAAAAATATAATGTCTTAAAGGTGTAAAACTTATTATCCAGCATAAACAGAACAGATGATTGGGGATACAAGCATCATATAGCCAACCCAGGACAACTCTATATGATGCATGTTCACAATTTGAGGAGTATTTCTAGTTATGATTCTGGTTTCAATGAGAATTAGTTAGATATTTATCCAAGATCTGGATTATTGGTTATCCCCCATAGCTGTGCAGTCATTTTTTCCCAGTACAAGGCAGGGAATGAAATAGAAACAGAGCCAAACAGATAAACAGGAAAGAGACAAGAACCCTTAACTCGATATTGCCAAAGAAAGTTGGGCATGGCCTCAGGACTGTGCTGTCTAGGTTGTCATCTCTGCAAGTCTTCATTTCACCTGAATACTTCTGTCCAAACACTGGCACACGTGGACTCCTGCCTTGTAGACCTCTCCACTGGGCCAGGTGAAATACACTCAGCCACCCACAGAGGTGACAGAGACAGACTGAGAAGAAATTTGGACAATGAGATAGTAGGTAAAGAAAGAGGATTCTGTAGTAAGTACCAAATAGATTTACCAGTTAAACATGGGTTAGAAAAAACCAGAAAATCACTGGGATGCATTAAAAATGTTTTTAATGATAGCTGTCTACAAGCAAAGGAATGCAAGGGCCCAGTGCATTAGCCCATGAATTAGTGCACGGTGCTTTTTGAGATGAACTAAGGTGCCAGAGATGTCCTTGCGAGGCTGCAGGCATGGCACAGGGTCTGTGCTGATCTGTGGCTTTTTGGAGTTGCAGCAGGAGAGTGAATGTCCTTCCTTTTGGCACCAGATGCCACATCTCACATGGAACCAGATGCCCTCGTGTAGAGGTCTCCAAACCAAAGTGAACGTAAATACTCTTCTAATAGTTCTTCACAAAGATTGTAAATGTTGCATTTTTGTGATAAGAAATAGAAATAGAAATAAAACATTTAATTCTTTTAATAAGAGAAGAGTATTTCTCTGGAACACAGTAGCCTTTAATATATATGCACCTTATTCATGAAAGAGAAATGTGCATAATGTAAATAGTGTAGGTTGAATGTGATGCTCAGAAGGATGTGTCTGTTGCTGAATATGCTTTTATACAGATACATAAAAATCATATATACATTTAGGTATTTCTTAGATTCATATATATTTACAGCTAGAGATACACAGGTATATATATTTCTAATGTCTAAAAACAGTGCATAAATGTACATTACTGTCAAGCACAGACAGACATACTGGTGTAAGAACAAATGAATGTACACTTTTACATAATAAAATATATGTGGGGACACATCCATAGCTGCACATACATGTACATACAGCCTGTCTCTGTATGAAGTGAAAGGCAGTCACGGTCATCACGCTAAAGCTTTGCCAGTATATATTTTTTGTTATGGATCTGTCACCTTCCTAGTTTACAGAAGACTGAGCAGCGGCAGGAATTTGAGTGCAAGCCTGCAGTACCAGCTTCCTCTTGACTCCGGCCTCACTTTGTCTGTGAAGGCTGCTGGTAACAGCTAAGAGTTTGCTGGTGTGATAGGTGAGCTTCATCTGTCATGGCTAATGTCCTGAGACAGTTGTGCCTCCTTTTGTTTCCCTGTTCCCTAGAGGACACATTCTGGAGGCCTAACAGTGTTTACCCTGCAATTTTTTTATTTATTTTTTTTCACAAAGTCAGTAATCATGTTTACCTTCCTTCCTCCCCCAGTGCTGTTTGCCAGCTTTGGTGTGGTGAGATGACTAAGTCAATATATATTAAGGAATACATAACAATGTTGAAATGAGAATTAGCGGGACTCTGAACAGGCAGAGACATTGGCTGCTATGTTTTGCATTGTTTAGTCTGGGGGTAATGAAGAGCTCACAGATGACCTGATTTCATTAAAGTAGGTCAGATTTGACTGAAACAGAGCTATGGCTCTCTCCTAGCAGTGCAGTGTCTTTCTCCCCCCCATCACTGCCTCAGCCATGCTGCCTGTCACCTCAGCATTTGAAATCTTCCAGGGAATTTACTGTAGGGTTTTGTTAGCATCTTAGCCAAATATATACTAGAGAACTTAATTTCCACTGCTCTCTGTGCTTCTGCCAGAGGATGTGTGGTGGAAAGGATGACCATGCTTCTGTCTTTACTACAGGAGAGGTGATCATGTGAGAGGATGACACACTTAATAAGATGGCATTTATGTACCATGGATATCACTCAGTGAAATCCAGTCTGGAGAGGATACCTGCCAGTTTTACTGAGGCAGCTGATTCAGATTAAACCTACATTTATGCACAGCTTTCATCTGATTTTCTATTTATTTGCACTGTTTCATACTCCGGGTTTAACACTGGAGTAGGTAATTGAGATTTGGCAATGTCCTAATAGAAAAACACCTTTAAAAACAATATCTTTACTAGCCTTGTTGCTCACAAATAAGAATGCATTACCAGATATAAGAGTTATTCACAACTTCTGATGGGGTGGATGTGAGATGCTGGAAGCAAATACAGAATTACTTATTGTCATCCCACAGGATGTCTGCTAAGAGAGTTTCCTTTTAACATCAGTGGGAGTAAGGTGGGATCTATAGACCAGACCTAAACAAAGACATTCGGGAAGCTATTCAGACAGTGCTCAGCTTGAAAAAAAATCAAGCCCTGTTGGGTGGAAAAAATGATACAGTAAGATGTATAGAGCCTTTTACTGAAAGATTTTGAAAACACTGGGTTGATAAACATGCTCAGGTTTGCTGTTCGGCTTCTGAAGCCACACTGGTCTTCTATCATGAAATATTGTTGTTACTTTTAATACAGCCTTTCTACAGTTATATGATTTCCAGAGAGACACAATGTCCTGTGTTTAACTACTTGTCCCTGTTTAATAAGACTATTCATGTCATGACTTTCATGTCTTGACTGTTAAAGTTTTTTCACGTCAAAATGTCTCTGCAAAGGTGTCAGCCACAGTATATTGCCTGTCTTTTGCAGCCATAGTGCATTTAAACAGAGGCCTGTGTGACAGGTGAAACTTGGGATCTCCATTTCCCAACACCCTCCTCCTCCTCACTTCTTGTTTTGCTGTTAATAGTTGTGATTGTGCCTCTCATGACTTCTATAGCAGGCGTTTTGTTCTCACATTTGCTTCATTTCAATACAGTAAAATCTTTTCATTCCTGAAATCTTTTTTCCCCCTATTAGTGCTGAGACAAATAAATTGGTTGTGATGTTCAGAGGCAACTGGGGTGGTCAAGCAATTCCCAGAGAAATCTGTAATCAGATTACTTGCGTTAGTAATCTGAGGACTGTGGGCTTTTGAAAATCTCAAGTCTTCTGGCTATATTTTGGCTTTTAAATATTTTTTTCAAATGTGCTTTCCATCTACAAAAGGTATAGTAGCTTTATACAGTTTGCACCATTATAAGTAGAACCCACATGTATTCTAACATAGAAATATCTTGTTTAATTTAGAAAAACAAGACCTTCTGGATCATCAAGGCTGTCTTCTGCTTTTACAAGCAACTACACAACATTAGTTTGTTCACATATATCTATATCTCTATCTATCTATATCTATCTATCTATCTATCTATCTATCTATCTATCTATCTATCATCTATCTATCATCTCTATATCTATCTATCTATCTCTCTATCTATCTGGTTCTGTTGCCAGACTGCTTCCATTTTCTGCACTGATCTGGTACACTCTTTCAATAGAGGTCTGTTTGAATTGAAATGCTTCCCAGAAACTAGTTATATAAGGTAAAAGCTATGTTTAAAATACTCTATAGGATTTGATTAAAAGAAAAAAAAAAAAAAGCCATGATTTCACAAAAAGAACAAGAAAAGCTGTGTTTTCCTGAGAGGTTTTGTCAAGTGAAGGATACATGTTCTTGTGGTCTTTCTGTGGTGTGGAAGCCCTTGCTGCAATGCTTTGCCTGCTCTTCTGACAGGTCTGCCAGTCTGTCTGTGCTGTAGGCGTGTGCCATTGCCAGCAGTTTGTCAGGGAGAAGGTCACACAGGAAACACTGGAACAGGTTGCCTGTGAGCTGATGGTAGGAAGAACCAGGCAACAGAAAATCAGCCTCCCACCATCTAGAACAACCTCTTCCGAGCAGTGCCAGTAGACTTGCCCAGCTTGGGATGTTCCGTGGTGGCAGTGGTGATTTTGGCCATTCTGTACCTCGTTAATCCAAGTTGTGCAGCTTGTACTACCTAGGCAACAACTTGAGTTACTCTAGGGTGAATTGTGGTGTTGTTATTAACTGCAGTTGTGTTGACAGCTATATCAGTTATTTCGTTTCTCACTGAAAGATGCAAAAGATACATGCTCACTGATTTTTCTCAATGCAGATTAACTGGAAGGATCTTCACTTTCAGCTTCAGATTCATCTTTTTTAAGCTTCAACAAAGACATAATACTTTAGCTTACCACTGCCCTCAAATCAAAGGAGGGGAGATCAAAACCCCTGTCTTGAAAAGATTATGCAACTCTGTAGGACCTGATCTTGTTGTATTATTGCATCCATTACAACAGCACAGTTCAGGCAGGTGTTATTTTCTCAATTAACCTGGGATTCAGGTATTCACAACATCTTGCCTGCCAATTACTCACATAATTACATGGCCCAGGACTGTAGAATAGAATCCCCATCATGCTAGGCATGTGTGATTACTGAAGAAAAGAGGAATTCAGAGGATGTATGAGTAAAGCACAGCTTCAATGATCATGGACAAAAGTGGTCTTTAGTGAAGAAAGCTTATTTACTGGGCTCTTGATGATCTCTTGAATGCAGGAACTGTGCCAACAGTGTTTGTGTGATAGCAGATGCCTCACAGCTGTCTGTTGTTTTTGTATTCTTATTCAGTCAGTAGGTAAAGTGAGAACTTATTTATTTAGCATTTTTCAAGGAAGAAACTGAAAGGCATTCCAGACAGCTAATGGCACAGCCGTGTATGGCAAGAAATCAAAATATCAGACTCAAGTAAACGTTAAATCCAACTTTCTCAGACCAGGATGTCAGCTGAAAAAGACAACTGCTGACATTTTGACCTGAAATATCCACTGGCTTGGTCAATATGAATACCTTTTTTGTATGGCTCTGTCACTGTACTGTCAAAAATCAATCTACCATGGGCCTCCACATAAAGATCTTTTAAGGTTAAAGGCCAAAGGTCCTTCTGAGTTTTAAATGCCATGTATCTTTGTATTATTTAAAGGTATAATGCCAAATAAAATGTGAAATTATGGATGAATGTTGTGAAAAGTAACAAGTAACTTCATAGTCTAAAACTATATACTCTTAATTATATATACTTAATGTCACTGAGGTTTAATGACAGCATCCTGAAGGAATCAATAGAAAGGCAAGCTGTTTCTTTCCATTCACCATATAAGTCCAGACTAGGGCAGCCTAAAATTCTTCCGAGCAAAATAGCGATTCATTTCAGTGGAACAAATTGTGAGGAAGGACACTGCTCAGCCCTGATGGCAAAATATGGGCCTTTATTTCATCAGGAAAATGACATGAGTGTGATATAAAGCTGATATCATTTGACAGTGGTACAAGTCTACTTCCTATTCTAAGGGAGAACCTAGGCTATTATAGCCCCCTTTTGTCATGGGAAATTTTTGATATGTGTGATAGATTTTGCAGGTTTTTTTGGTTTTTTGGTTTTTTTAATACAGGAACCTCATTAAATGTAATGCCTGCTCTTAAATTTCTTCAACATTTTCTTACTAAGCACAAATATTTAAACAGGGAATTCCCAAAGGGCATACATATTCAAATATTTGAATTTTTACAGAAACCTTTTGCTCCTAGTAGAAGGCATAGTATATGACTAACTACTTTACTATGGCTAAGACATAATTTTATGCCTTTCTATGTGTCTATTTGTGTTTGTGTGTGTATTTATTCACATGGGTAATTTAAAAAAACACATTTTGTAAATGCTAAATTGAGAGAATTTTGTGATTTTCTAGTACAGGAGTTAATGTGGCTTTTACTGAAATTCTGCACTTTATGATACCAAGATAAAGCAATTTGAATGTACACCAGTTCTCTGGGAACTATAGTAGCAAAAGCTCAGGGACATTTGTCCCACAATGCAGCCTTTTCTCGACGTCATAGCCATACATCTTATATCAATCACAGAAATAATCTGTTTGACAGCTATGTGGTTGGGGCATTGTGATACATGAAAGTTCTAGATTAATACATGAACTCAGAGTTATTTGCTGTCATGAAAATAACAGTTTTTTATGCAGTTTGAGTGCTATCTGTATTCAGAGATCAGGTTTAAGAAAAGCAATCAGTCCCCAAACCTACCTCTGGTGTTACATACTGTTTTAAATTACATGATCATTTTCCAGATGACAGGTAGGGTTTTTTAACATAGGACCAAGGCAGGAATTAGATGGTGACTGGAAAGCAGCCAGGATTATTCCTATGCTGGGAAATATATTGCTAGTTGAAGATTTCCCCCCTCCCATCCAGTGGCACTGGTGTGAAGTACCGGTCTCATGAAGGTTTATTCTTGTATTTTATTTGTTGCTGTCCTTAATAGCTATAATATTGCTGTCCATTGAAGGGCATCTCAAGCTTCTCAGAGCTTTTGCAGACATTTTGGAATTTGGCCAGGGTATCCCTTTTTTGTGATGGAGGAGGTGTCAGACAAAGGAGGAGAAGAAACGGAGTGACCGCAATGAGTCATTTGACTCACACAGCACACATGGGTGAGCTGCATCTTGCTTTTGCATCCCCATGAACATAGTCTGGGGTGTACAGGCAGGAATATCACCTGTAAGACATTGCAATCACACTCCTGGTGTGCAAACTCTCAGCTGTGAGAGTGTCCATTCTGGTTTGGGGTATGTGTTGCATGGATGATGTAACCCAGCTGCAGAGAATGAAAAGAAAATGATCAGAGAATGATCCAGGAAATGTCACACTTGGAGGGAGATAGAATCATAAACTGGGACATATTTACCTGGTGTGTGACAGGACTGTGCAGAGAGGAAAGTAATATGACAAATACAAAGAATGGGGATAGTTTAAGTCAACCATTAAAACAATCCTTCTCTTGGAAGTTCTCACAAAGCACTGGAATAAATTGCATGTTGAGGCTCTGGAGTCACTGTAAGAAGAGGCCTATATGAGGAGGTTAGACAAACAGCTCCCAGAAATGAATTAGACATGATTCTCTGGTGTAGGGAGATGGATCGAGCAATCTCTGGAGGGGTTTTTCAGCTCTGTTCACTCTGATTTCATCTTTTGGCAGGTATAAATCTGCCATAGTGTAGCAGATTGTTATATCTGATAGCTTTTATAAGTGCCCAACCTTCAGGGTAAGCTTTGGGTGACCAGTTCACAGCTGTCAGCACTGCAAAAGCCATAACCATAACTGGCTCTAATTAGCAGCCTACGTGGCAATTTTAGCAGTTAGGACAACAACTTGGCTATAAAGGATGAATGATCCTTCTGCCCCAGTGGGTGTTTCTTCAAGCTCAGCGAAACTGGTAGGTTGGAGTGAGGGAGCTGACAGTGCAGCTATCCATGATGGATCTTTTTTTCCCTGTGCTGTACTGCAAAGGACGTGGGTCTCTGGGACTGTGCATTCAGCATCTTTGACAAGCACGGCTTTCATGCAGAGAATAACCTACTTGTGCTTGGTGCTCTGCACCGAAAATCAGAGAGGTTTCAGTGGAGAGGATGAAGGCAGAGAGAGGAGAGATTTACGATAAGCAGGTAGTTGGCTGCTCTTTGCCAAAGGCATGTAAATAGAACAAAATTCTGACATCAGCACGTTTTCAAACTTAAGCACTGTTGTGAGCTCTCCGTTTAGATGTATGTTTTTAGGCAGGGCAGAAAGATGACCCAAGAATTCCTCTTGGCCTCATGCATAAATATTTGCATCATAGGTTTCAAGAGCAGAGAAAAAGCAGTGTTACATTGCCTCCTCCTCTCCCAAGCGTGTGTCTGTTTCTTTTGGTTTTCTGCTACCCCAATGGCAAAAAATACACTTTTCAGCTGTGATGAGTGCTTCCGATTTGTAATCCAGGCTAGTCTGTGTCTTTGCAAACTGCCAAAATTGTGAAGAATGCTGGTCTTCGCCAGATGCTCGTATCTGGGGTCAGAAAAAGGCTGATCTTTTGAATTCTGTGTGCACTAAAGCCAGAAGGCATATGTGCTGTACCTGCCTGAGGGTCGCTTGAGATTGCAAGGCTGATATATTTCTGTCTGTCTTTTCAACCAACTTCTTTGTTTCTACCACACTGGAACTGCATAAATTCACATTGGTTTCTTTGTTATATCTGTTTCATTTAAAATACACAGGAAGCCTTGTATGAAAGTGAGACATTCTGGAGCATTGGCTCTGATACCTCCCGATAAGAAAAACCCAAACAAATTCATGACAGAGCATTAAGGAGAGCTGTTCAGAGGACACCAGTTAGAGGGCACATCAGACTAAGCCGATGTTGATACAAATGGTGACTGCTTGAAGGCAAACCAAAGAGAACCCACAAGACTCTGCAAACCTGGAAAGGGAAACAGTGCAATAGTGTGATTTATCTAAAATCACAGTGCATGTAATTTGATGAAATTAGGGGGAAAAATGAATGCTCCCCTAATTTCCACATGCATATCCGTCTCTTAAAAATCAGTAGGGTAACTAAAGTGGCATGTAAGCCCTGTGGCAACTGTCAGATAAATTACACAACAGTGAAGAAATCTCCTGAAAGTAATGCAATATCCAGCTAACTGCTTTTCCTCTTCCAGAAAAAGACCTTGAGCTGCTGCATTTGATTCTACTTCAGAAATGTTACAAAATTTCTCACTGAGAAGGCAGATCTGTGTTTTTGTGCATGAATAAGCCTTTTATTTTCTAGACAGGGCGCAAATGGAGGTATAGTGAAAATTATTAAAGGGCACTAACAAGGGAATACCAGTCTTTAGGCTAATTTTTGGGTAACTATTTCTATTTATTTTTTCATTAAACAAAGTCTGCAGTTGCACAGATTGTTGTTATGAAGTCCCTAAAGCCCTATAAAGCATGGTAATGTGAGTAAGTTTTCAGAATTTAGTAAGTCTAGTTCTGGGATCTTACTATTACCTAATGTTTCCATTCTAAGGTATTATGAAAGCACTATAAATGGCACCTTTCATGAACCAGCCCTTCTGGGCCCAGCAGGCTGCTTCTGCAGTGTGCTGGTGGATCTTTCCTAAAACATGCACAGACACACAGACACAGTCACAGACACACAGACACAGACCACAGACAAACACTGACACACAGATGAAACCACACACAGTCACACACACACAGTCACACACACATTCACTGTTTTTTTAGACTGTCACAGTCACAGACACAGACACACAGACATGCACACACACAGACACACAGACACAGACATGGTAACGGTCACACACACAGACACGCAGACACACAGACACAGACACACAGACAGACACAAACACACAGACACAGACATGGTAACAGTCACACACACAGACTCGCAGACACACACACACAGACATGGACATGGTTACAGTCACACACACAGACTCGCAGACACACAGACACAGACACACAGACAGACACAGACACACAGACATGGACATGGTTACAGTCACACACACAGACTCGCAGACACACAGACACAGACACACAGACACACAGACACAGACACACAGACAGACACAGACACACAGACATGGACATGGTTACAGTCACACACACAGACTCGCAGACACACAGACACAGACACACAGACAGACACAGACACACAGACATGGACATGGTTACAGTCACACACACAGACTCGCAGACACACAGACACAGACACACAGACAGACACAGACACACAGACATGGACATGGTTACAGTCACACACACAGACTCGCAGACACACAGACACAGACACACAGACATGGACATGGTTACAGTCACACACACAGACTCACAGACACACAGACACAGACACAGACATGGACATGGTTACAGTCACACACACAGACTCGCAGACACACAGACACAGACATGGACATGGTTACAGTCACACACACAGACTCGCAGACACACAGACACAGACACACAGACCAGGCACACAGACAACAGACACGCAGACAACAGATAGCAGACACACACACAGACACAGAGAGTTACAGACACACACAGAGACACACAGACACACAGACACAGACACACAGACACACACACCCACACAGACACACAGACACACACAGACACACACACACACACGCACACACACAGACACACACAGAGACACACAGACACACGCACACAGACACACAGAGACACACAGACACACAGACACACACACAGACACACACACACAGACACACAGAGACACAGAGACACACACACACAGGCACACACACACACACACACGCACACACACACACGCACACACACACACACGCACACACAGACACACAGACACACACAGACACACGCACACACAGGCACACACAGACACACGCACACACAGAGACACGCACACACACACACACAGAGACACACAGACACAGACACACGCACACAGACACACAGACACAGAGGCACACAGACACACAGATACACACACATGCACATGCACACACACACACACAGACACACAGACACACACGCACACACACAGACACAGACACACACACACACAGACACACGCACACACAGACACACACACAGACACACACACACAGACACACAGACACACAGACACACACGCACACACACACACAGACACACGCACACACAGACACACAGACACACAGACACACAGACACACATACAGACACACAGACACACAGACACACAGACACACAGACACACGCACACACGCACACACAGACACACGCACGCTGTGGCCGCTCCATTCTGAGCGCTGCCAAAGGCAAGCCGAGCGGTCCCACTGGCTGCCCTCCCATCTGATGACATTCCTGCCACCGGGCATTGTTTGCAGAGCGCAGCCATTGTCTCACCCTGCAGATCTGCTGAGCAAAGCGCACCCAACCAGCGCAGCTTTGGGCTCTGAGCCTGGCCCCAGGGAAGAGCTTAGCGGGGAGTTTGTCTGAATGTCCTGGTTCAGGGGTGAGCTCCAAAGAGGAAATGCCCACCATTATGTAAGGATTGCCGTTTATCTAAAGCTTGGGAAAACATCTTCGTTCAGTTTTGCCATAAAGAAGATGGGTCGTACTTAAACCAAGACAGTGCCAATGAAACATTGCCTGAACGGAAAAAGGGAGACAATAATATTTCTGCATTAGAAATCCTCTGACTCACCTACAATATCTTTCTAGCAAGCGATCAGCAGATGGTTTCAAACACAAAACTTCTCAAGTGAGTGTAAAGAATCCAAAGTATAAAGACAGGAAACATCTTTGCATTCCTATATGTTATCTGTACCTGGACAGTTTTGCTTTGACAATGATTAGGAAAAAATCACATAACGCTCAAATGAAAATGCCAGAAATCATGTAAAAATAACTTCAGAAAGCCACTGGAGCATTTTCTGTTTTTCTTTTTTTACTGAACTCTTACTTACAGTCAATGGGCATTATTCAGCTTCCAGTGACTCAAAAAAAAAAAAAAAAAAAAGAAAAAAGTGCATTCAGAGTAGTGTAAAATGATTTATTTAATAATGAATTATTACAGAATTATTATTCCTTTTTATCTTTCTGAATTATTTCTGAAGAAACTCTAGGTTCTGTGAATAGCATACTATTTAAAATTATTCCTACATTGTTTAGTTCGTATTTGTTTCCAGACTTATTCTTTAGAGTGTACTTAGATCCATAGAGCCATCCATTATGAAGTCACAGGCATCTTTGCAATCATCTAGCCTGAAATATATATTTTCTGTTTGAAACTGAGTAGAAAATATTTTGAAAAACGTTTGGTCTTGATTGAAAGCATTTGCTAGTTGTTTCATTGGCTAATTACCCTTATTGTTTAAAAAATTGTTCTTAATTTCTAGCATTAGTTTTTTTTTTAGCTTCAGCTTACAGCCACTGCATTTTATGTCTTCAATCTAAGAAATCGTAATCAAAGTTTTAATTGTGCTCTTATAAACTTTGCCTTCCCTCTCAGACTGAATTTCTGGAATCTTTTGGTGCAAGGAAAGTTCCTTTAGTGGTTCTTCTCTGAATCTCTTTGGTCCTTCGAAAACCTTTGAAACAATGACACAAGAACCAAGGAAAATACTACAGGAGAAGTTGCATGAAGGCCAAATGCTGAGATAGCACAAACTTTGAACACCTGTTCAAGATGCTTTCTACATGAAAAGATTGTATTATCCCTCCTAAAATGATTGACACAGGGGAGCTTTGATCAACATCGCCATTCACACTTGACCACCTGAAAATAAAATTTGCATGCAGTCCTGCAAGCTGTGTACCATGAACCTGAGCTCCTCATGACTTATTATTATCACACTGATAGTAATATCAGTGTGACAGTAATAAAACAAAGTTTAAATCTCATTATTCTGCAATAAAGTTTTTTTAATAAATCATTTGGTAAAATATAGTCAAGAACAATTCCATAGAAATGGTCTGGTTTTATAAAAATATTTTGAGGGATGTCTGTTTCTGTGTCTGATCCATGGGTGTATGTTCTGTGAAATTTTAATGTGTTACACTAATTTAACCTCATCTAATTAAATGTAAGGTAATTTAAAGTCTAAAAGGGGAATCAGGCTTAATACAATTTTCTTCATCAATAGGCCCATAATTCCACAAAAATATAATCCTACTTTGGCAGAAATTCTTTTTTGTAGTTTTCTAGACTGACATTAGTTATATTTCCTTCATTTAGCTCTTTGCCTAATCCTGTGTCAGGTGGGGCTCAATGCCTGTTTTCCTGAGTTCAATGTCAACCTGACAGAGTATCATGACAACAGTCTTGCTGTCCTTTTCAAATACTTGCATAGCATTTTATTTCCTTACATTCTATAGAAAAGCATCAAAAAAGATCTCAGGTAGTCTTATTACTGTGATTTGGAGAGGATTAAAAATCATACTGGTTTTGTAAACATTTCTTAAATTTCTGTAGAAGTGTTTTATTATCACTGATGAGAGATCTGCTTTATATAGATTCTATCCAAATAAGATGAAAATATTTGTAAAAAATGTTCAAGTATATTGATCTGTTTAAATTGCTGCTACTACCTTCACCTAGGAAGAAAAACAGTGTGTTAGGCTTCTATTTCCTCTCATTGAATATCCCTAAAATATGCACTTCTTACAAATACATACTGTAATATTCACCCTTTACCCTGATAAACCTTTATTTCTCTGGGTTTGTGTTTTGCCTACAAGCACTTGAGTACAACAGGAAAAGGTACAAAAAGAGCAGCAAAAGTGATGGATGACCTGGAACCTCTGGAATTGAAAAATGGCTCAGTTGACTGGCACTCAGCCTTGTGAACAGATGAATGAGAGGGCACATGCTGCAGGTCCACAAAATCGTGTAGGAGCTGCAGAAGGTTAACAAGGAACAATCTTTCTATATCTCTTTGGCCATAAAACCCATGCAGTATCAAATAAAACTAATAACTGGCAACTTAAACCAGGGACAGGTTATACACCATGTGGTGTATAATTAAGCTGGGAAACTTTGTGCTGTTGGATGCTTGCAATGCCCAAAATTTGCACGGATTTAAAAAAGTCATAAGCTCGAATGGAAGCAAATCCTTTCAGGGCTGTTAAGTGCGAGGGCATTCACACCAGCTCAGGAAGTCTTTGAGCCTCTGAAAACTGGATGTGTATTCTGGGGATGCCCAGAGGCATGCCCTGTCCTGCTAGTCTTGCCGCAGAGCATCTGCTGCTCATTGTTGTGTTATATTCGCTGCCAGCCTTGTCTTGACCTAGGATGGCACAGCCCTTCCTGTCCCCACAGCGGAACATTTCACCGATGTCAACTCTCGTGTACAGCTGCTCTGCTGTGTCATATGCTGCTGCTTATGCTCCTTGAGTAGCTGAATATCTTTTTGTAAACAAAACAAAAACAACACAAAGGCGAGTAAGTGCATGACAAGCAAAAAGCAGCTAATCCACACGCACAAATACCTTCGCTGGCATGTGAACACGGGTATTGTTCCAACAGCTATCTCTGCAAAGATAGTGTGACCAAAAAGCTTAACTGCAAAAAAAGTAAGTGTGATCAAAGATGAGCTAACCAGCTGCCATAAGCTGAAGAAAGCCTCACAAACACTGCTTTTGTGCTCTCCTACTGGCTCCAGGCCACAATAACTGTGCTGAAGTTGATGTGAGTAATTCAGAACTACACCACTGCAGCATTAAGTTTTAATCCAGTACAGAAACCAGATGGGATGTTTCCTAGCTCCTGACTTGCTGGGTGTTTTTGCTGCTCCTTTGTTGTACCAGCACACGGTGTGAGTGTGAGCACTTGGAGCAGCAGGGCAGGGACAGAGGTGCCCGGTGCCATTCCAGGTGTCAGCCCCAGCAGTGAGAGGCTGGAAATGACTGATGTGGGGCTGCCCTCTGACACATGGGCACAAAGTTATCCTGCATGCAGGGACACAGTGGTGTTAGTCTGCTGCCAGACTCCCCAGATCTGCAGCCTGGCTGCAGAGGCATATTTCAGGAGGTTGGATGCCTCGGGGACGATGAAGGTCATGTGAGGAAGCCAATTTCTCTCTACTGACTGCAGAGGAAGCCTCTGGTGATTAGGTTAGATATAGATATCAAATTTCTAGATGGCAGTTTATCTCATTTTAATTCCCTGGAGGACTGTTCATCTCATCTTAAAATATGTACCTAAGAAAGGTCAGATGAATTGTCATGTGAAATGGCTATTTCTCTCTACTGACCACTGAGGCAGTTTAAGGTCGATAGCTTAGACTGAGACATCGAACTTTTATATGGTTAAAGCTGGAAATGGAGAATATCGCCCTTTTGTTTCATGTTGAGTGGATTAAATGCCATGACAGATACTCTCTTCCTCAGTAATAAATGTAGTGTTGCATGTTCACAAGTTGGCAAGACCTGCAAAGTCTTCATTTTAAATTAGATTTCACTCAAGATAATGTCAGTGAGCAATTAAACTATTTTCAGGAAATTCTATATTGCCTTAGGATCTTTATGACTTGCCATGAGAGCAAAGACAACCAGAGCTGGGACAAAAGAAACTATAAATACCAGATGTGTCCGTGTGTGTGTCACAGTGAGTCACTTCCAAAGGCAGAGCAGAGTCCTAAGCTGTCTGCAGTGTATATAAAATGAGATTTCCCGTGAATCTATCAGTTATCATGAAGCATAACCCAACATTGGACAGTTTTCTTATTATAAGAGTTAGTCAGCACTCTTTGAGGTGAAATACTGTTCTATCCAAATAAAAATGTTTCCAGTTATTATGTCAATATATACTTCCAATGGAATTACTTCAAACTGCTGTCATATTAACTTATAGATTAACAAAAAGGATTTTACAGGCCTTTTATTTTAAATAAAATTAATTATGATGTTAAATTTTATGTTTGACTTAAGGAAGACTACTTAATAACTTAATATGCAATGCTTTTTATTTTTGCACCTTGTTTTGTGCTTCTAAAATGTAATATTATACAACAGTACTTTAATAATTTCAAAACATTTTATTTTAACATTATCAAAAAGGAGATGTTCAATAAAGTCTGTCTACCATTTATGAACCAAAAAGTTTTAGTAATTTTGGCTTCCGCAAAATATTTTGAGATATTAACCTTCATTCTCTATCAAGTGCCAGAGTTCAGCAGGAAACTTAGGGTCCCTGCAAGTCTGAGGTTTTTGGCTATTTAGAGTCTCACTGACAAACTGAATTGTCAATGGAATGTATTCATTCATTTATATCAACAGTATTGTCCCTGTCTGCTTTGTTTTCCTCTGGGTCCTTATTTTTTCATCAGCAGCTTGGAAGTGAATCAGTGTCTGCTTATTTTCAAAAGGAACTGTGAAGGGAAGGGCTGTTAATTGTCTCATAAAAATATTTTTCAGGAAAACATGTTTGTTTTAAAATGCACTTTTATCCATGAATGATCTCATGCCTGAAAATTTTCATCTTTGAGGCACATTTAAATTCTCACAATGTCCAGAATGTTATTATGCTGCCAGACAAGCCTATAAAATAATAATAAAAAAAAAGAAGATGGATTCAGGGTTGGTCCATGATGTCTCTTCCACTTTTGCCCATGCTTTCTCATTTCCTGGATGTGAAGTAGTAATAATAATAAAAAAAAATCAGTAGTAATTAAGAACCATCTCAAGATTTAACTGAAATATTTACTTCAAGTGCTAGGAAGTCTGTGAACATAGAAAACTCACAGAATACCCACTGAAACAGCCATTTGAACACTGCTGATGCATTCTGATATTTTCTGATCTCTGCTTCCATGAATAAAGAAAATCATAGAATCATGTGTTTGAGGGGAACTTTAAAAGTCACCTACTAAAAAAAAAAGTTTAAAATTCTAAAATATTCCTTTGAATTCTTGGGATTTGTCACAGGGAGCAGGGATAGAAATGCATAATGACAAGAAACCAAAGTCAACTAATCTCCAGAAAATGGGTCTGTTTGCTTACTCACTACTGCTTGTGTATCTCAGAGATGAGTCTTTTGGAATAGACAAAGTTATAGCACAATAAAATTTGTTTGAGTTATAAAAACACATTTGACCCTCTGCTGTATGAAAAATGTTAATTGACAGTCTGATGCAACACTGGACATCAATGGACCAGAAGAAATTTTCACAGAACTAGATAATAAAAGGTTTTAAAAGGGACTTCTGTTAATCCTTTTCACTCTATTGCCAAACTTGTCTGAAAACATACTCTTCCCTGGATAGGACTCTGAGTTTGCACATCTTTATGCAATAAAATGGAGGAAGAAGGGGAATTTAAAAGGTATCTCTGTACAAAAAATTCTCAGCAAGGTGTGGTTCCTTGTAAAGTATTTCTAGACATGGAAACCTGTTTGCATTTATTTGTGAATAAGGGTCAAAAAGATTATGGAAAATAGGACCCAGTGTAACAGTCATGGAACTGTGGGCATCTCCCTTTGTTATATACTTGAATCAAAATAATGTTTCTTTGGGCAGGGTCCTTCCCTTTTGATGAGGCTTGCATTATCTGTACTATCTCACTGGATCATTGAGAGTCATCTCTGAGGTCTCCTTTTTGGGTTGGAAGGCATCTTAAAGATCATCTCATTAACCCCCCTGCCGTGGGCAGGGACATCTTCCACTAGACCAGGCTGCTCAATGTCCCATCCTGCCTGGCCTTGAACACTCCCAGGGATGGAGTGTCCACAATTTTCTGGGCAACTTGTTCCAGTGCCTCACCACCCCCACAGTAAAGAATTTCTTTCTAATTTCTAATCTAAACCTCCTCTCTTCTAGTTTGAAGCCATTAGCTGAGCCTTATTTCTGTTCTTTTATAAAGCTGGGAAACACATTTTCCACTGCTGTGATGAATAAAAACTAAGTTTCATTGGTATGACTTGAGAGATAAATAAAACTATACTTGGATTGTTCCCTCTTTTGCTTAATTCACAGTTTTATTTTTTAAACCAACACAAATTCTAAACAGAAGGTGACTCCAGGATGGGCCTGGAAATGTTCAGGGAAATGCAAAACAATGTGTTACAAATGAAAAAATCTAATTTTGGTGTCTATCTTAATGTGGGTTTTTAGTTTAAAAAAAATCACAAAAATTCTTTGTGGATGGGAAAAGAATGCCTGTCAAAGAGTTAACGTTGGCATGTGTTTAGCAGCTAGCCTGGCTTTAAGCTGGCAGTTGTCTTTGAAAACCCTGTAGTCATAATACCATTGAAAGTGCTCCATGAAACCACAGCACTGTTTGATCCTTGCCACCCCTGCAGGTGAACAGACAAGCACCCGAGGCTCTGTGCTGCTGAGATGCCTGGAGAGCTGACCTCCCTCCTTTAAACCTTTGAGTATTACCATCAACCAGCCTTGTGGATCTCAGCCTTCTTCATATACCAGTGAGGAGGCTCTTTAGAAATCTGTTCTTTGGAGAAAGCAGTGGTACTAAATCATAAGAAATTCTGGTTGGGAGCTGAACATAGGATAGCGAAATTTTAATATTTGAGTGATAAACTTTGGAAACAGATCTACTTGAAGGTGTTTTCAGATCAATACTAGATGCCTTTCAGACCTTTATGTTATAGTCAAGAGCACCATACCTGGACACAGCAGGAAAAGGATTTAATTTAGGTACCTGGAGTTGACTTGAGGTACCTTAAGTGTATGGGATTTAAGATGAGGTCATCCACCAGGCCTAGCAGTGGTCCAGATATGATGTTTCAATCCTCTGAAAAGAAATGCCTTTCAGATTTATTCCTTGCAGTTTTTTTCATTAAATAATGTTGTGTTATCTGTAGTGGTTGCAGTGGGGTAATATGACACAATTTATTTGTGTGAGTGGTCCAGCAAGGTTTGGCTAGGAAAAATGGAGATTTTTCCTATTGGAAATTTCAAATTGTTCAGAACCGAATCCTGGTTTCACTCTTGATTCTTAAAAAGCAAACTAAATTATTTAGGGTAAAGATAGCTAAAATTTAAAAGCTTTTGACCAAAAATATGGTAGGAATGCAGTGGAATACCTCTACAGGGTGTAACAACATGTGTTTGTGCCAACTGAAACATTGGAAAAAATATTCCAAGATACTGGTGCATGACCATTACTGTGTCCAACCAAAAATTCATCTATGGGATGAAAGAAACAAAATCTTAGAATGGATGTAAGCCAGTGCTGCTTTATGTGTTTTAAAATGATATAAATCTACATGTGAAATCTGCATTGAACAAATTGAGTTTAATCATAGCCATTTTTAAAGTGCAGAAAAGTTCTCAAATAACAATTTTAACTGAGGATAAAAGTTGGAATTAGGTTGCCTTTGACCAAATGTCAATAGTCATCACAGTAGTCACAGTATTTACAGCCACAATAGTCACCAGTGTTTACTCATATAACAATTTCTATTTTTGTAATATTTCCTCCCAATTTCCTCATAAATACCATTAAGACTAACTGAGTAAATTGTGAGAAATATAACTGAGGGCAAGTACTGCTGTCTATTCCTGAGGGAAATAATGTGAGCTTTCATCCTAAGCCAGACAAAAGCCAACAATTTAAGCACAAGGTCAACAGCTTGGAAACCCATTCCCAGACTGTTTCAGTCTGCACAAGTTCAAAGATCTGAGAACAGAAGAATTTGTCATATTTGCTGTTAGGCAGACTTCTCTGGGAGATGCACCAGCCTTGCATGCCACTCTGTCACACCTTGCAGAGTTGGTAGCATTCCCTGAGGTCAGCTTTACTTTGAAGAACACCAATAAAAGAAAAAGACAGCAGGGAGAAACAATGTTAGTGGGGTTTTTTCCCCTTTAGAGATGTTACTGAACCGAGATCCAAGTTGGTACTAGAGCAGTGAGCTGGCAAAGGGCACAGGATTTTTCCCAGGAGAAATGCAAAATTAATATTGGACTTGTTAAATAACTATTCGAGTTTTTTTACAAGACTGAAAGGCTTAACTACAAGATCCTAGCCAGATTCTGATTTAGTTCATTACATCACAAACTCATAAAGTTCATCCTGTAGAAAGTATTATGTCCTTCCTCTCCTCAGCTGTTTTTAAAGTGTCACTGTGCCCTGGCTTGCAGCTGCCATATCCCATTAAAGAGATGGTTTAAGTGATACTTACACAAAACTTGGTATTTAATAGCATGGAACAGCTACTTTGTGGTTCTGGATTAACCCTGAGGGACTTCCCTTCTATTTTATACTTGATCCTTCATGGTTTTATTTCTCTTATTCCTCTCCCTAAATCTTTCAGCTGTTTTTTTCAGTTTTATGCTCCCCTCCTGCCTTCCTTCCCTCCCTCATTTCCATTTTCCACTGCTTTATCTTACTGCATTCAGTACTTCAGGCTTTAACCCTCAGAGGGAAACAAGGAAAAATCTGCTATTTCTCTCTCTTTCTCTCTGTCTGTCTCTCTGCATGCTTTTAATTTTCATGGTTTCAGGGAAATCAGGGAAATCTTGATAACACAATCCCAGTAAATCCTCACTGCAAGCTCAAACCCCAGAAGTTTAAAAATCCTAATTTCTAACTTCAAGAAGTGACTTTGGCAGGTAATGCTATTTTTGAGCTAGAAATTTATTTTATTCTAACATTGCCTACCCAATCCCTAAGGCACATGAGTACACTTCCTCCAACTGGCTGTGTTTCCTCACAGGAACCCTTAGAGAAAACTGCACTTTATCACCCAACTGTTTATGAAGAGATGCCAGTTCTTTCTTTCACACTCACACATCCTCACTGCAGACAACTTCCTCCTGATAAAGGGCTACCCTGCCTGCAGAACTCCTCCTGGAAACACTGCACATCTTTATGGCCTCTGGAGGAAGCACTCTACCCAAAATTTCTGTGTATCAGTGTAGAGTCTGCACGTTTAAGATCCTGCTCATCATGTTTAAAACCTTTGGGATCTCCAAAGGCCAATGGCATGAAGCAAACAGGGAACTTCCAGAGCCACATTGGTGCATTCCCAAGTCTTCTATACACTTTGGGTAACCTGGAGCCAAGCTGCTGACCCTACCTTGAGTTTTGATGCAAGGTCTAAACCCAGCATGGTGTCAGACTGAATTTTATTTAAAATGGCAAAGCAGTCAGGCTGGGACTGGATTTGAGACCGAGACCTCTCACCCCAGGGCTCACACACAGCTGAGGAGGACCCATGAGTACAGCCCATGGCATCTCACCCATGTCTGCAGGCAATGCAGAAGGGTCTCAGTGCTGCACCTCTCAGGTGCCCTGGGGCACTGTGTGCTTGTGTCCCAGCAGCTGAACACATCCCCAGGCCCCCAAACAGATTAGTTCAACACAAAGAAACTTCCCAAAGTACAATACCTTGATTTGCTTCATCCAAATCCAGGGAAGACTAACCAAAATGATCAGATAAGTCATCAGAATCTATCAGAACTTTTTCTTTAAGCAAGAATCACATAGGTTCCAATTACAGCTTTGTCAAATCCATTCTGTGTCCCAGGAACAAACCTCTCTCCTTAAAGGAGAAGGTTTCCAGGGAAGCTGCTGTCTCCTTTACTGTGTTAGCCTATAGAACAATGGAGTTTGTGCTATCACTGGAAAATAAGAAAAAATAAAAAAGTTTATCACAGGTATCAAAAGCAAAATAACATTTCTTAAGTGTCTGTTTCTTAGCAGAAAAAGACAAATAAGTATGATTCCTATAAGAGTATTATAAAGTGCTATGGGAAATGGACATTAAAATGATTTTTTTTTTTTAATGTAGGTTCCTATTAAGCATCTGATGTAAAGAGCAATCCCTCTAAGATGTTTTTTGTAATGCATGCTTTGTGGAATTTGAACTGTTTTCCTTATCAGAAATATATAACTGCTTTAGCGTAGCAGTTCCTGCAAGTAAATATTAAACATGCCAGTTCTTTACAATAAAATGAAGGCAACTACCTGTGAACAATCCAATTACACTGAGGTGAGTTCCTTTCTATAAATTCACTCTGAGTTCTGTCTCAAGCAGCTGCCAGGCATGGTCTGGGGATAGCAAAGCCCAGGGACTCAAAAACAGCTGTAGGTGATGAAACAGCTCAGTTGGACGGATGCAGGTGACTGTAGCTCTGTCCCTCCCAGGGTGGGAGGTGACTCCAGCTTTGTTAGCTCGTGAGTTTATGAGTTTAGATGTGGACAGTTTAGGGAGACTGGCCCATGAGACAGCCCTCTGCCCTGGCCTGGCTGCTGTGCAGGGTGGAGCCTGGGCTGCTCACAGGACTTCTGCACATCACAGATCTCTTCCAAGGGATGCCAGGGTCTGTGGATCAGTCACTGCAGACTGCTTCTCCTGGAAACAAAACCACTCCAGTTTTAACTGTGCGTGGAACTAGGGCCAGGCAGAGACCTGTTCCATCTTCTGTCAAAATTTATTGTCCTAGGAATATTGATGCCATTTTAAACAGATGCAGTAGGTGTCCTGAAAATAGCTCTCTGCCTCCCTCGTCCCATTTACAGTGTGCAAAAATATTGCTCTTCCTTCTTGAAACATTTTCTGATTGTCAGGTGGTGTTAATAGCAGAACAGGTATATTTTTCAACTACTCTTGAGCCCACACACAAATATTAAGAAAAGTGAGAGAAATGTGGCACATGAGAATGAGTGGTGAAACCTGTTGTTTTAACAAGTTGGAAATGAAAACATAATGTGGTACACAACTCATTAATTAATTTTATTACAACTTTATGCCAATTTTTATTAGATCTTTTTATTGGATTAGGAATTGAATTTTGAGATTATGTTAAAAATGTGATGGTGTTTGCCTATTTTCACAGTAGATATAAAATTTAAATGGTCTTCTTATTTCAATATGTATTTCTTCTATAATTTAGTTTTTGCCATTTGGCAAAGTCTTTACAGTAAAATATTTGGCATAAAATCAAGTCTAACGCTTTGCAGTCAGAGATTAATGATCTGTCCATAAAGTTCCTTTACTGTATGGTTAATTCCCTTAGCATCAAGTGCTTCCACTTACTAATGTGACTTTTGCAGTTTGTAAATGACATTAAAAAATATAAGTAATTTTATGGTGGTCCTGTGGCATGACTAGTTCAAGTACTGCTACCTCTTCTTTTTTCTTGCAATTAAACGAAATATTTTAATCCAAATGGTACATCTGTCAGCAAACTGTCAGGAAGAAAATGCTAATAGGTAAATTCTTTCATGTGCTCTGAAAGAATCTTATCACATGCATGGATTTAGTGAACATGTACTGACAGTTGATGCAAGAATTAGCAGTCATGCAAGAGTTGTCATTGATTTAGACACTGATCAAGAGGAGACTCTGTAGCACTACTGTTTTCCTTTTTTCCTTCCAGCCATAGACAGAAGAGCCTCTGTTCTCTGATGGGGCCTGTGTGTAGATAAAAAGGAAAGCCATCTCTGGTATCACTGGCTAACACTCAGTTTTAATAAACATTTAATTGATCTAAGTCTTTACTTTTGTTAAAATGCATCATAGTATATCATATTGGATACATTGATATTTGATGCTATTATTTGAGGAATATAGCAATAAACAGAGAGAAACTAAATTTAGTGGTTACAGTAAAATTTAACATAGGTGATTTTTTGCCATACAAATCCACTTCTGTTGACCTAAAAATTTTTTTTCCTAAAGGAAAATTTGTGTTCTTTGGCTTATTCTTTAACTCATTTGATCGAAACTCCCATATTCTAGCCAGAAGCACAAAATAGGTTAATTTTATTTAATTTGAAATCTCTTCCTAATACAGCTTTTAAGGATAATCTTTGCTTCTATTTTTTTTATCCCATTATAATTCTTCTTTGCATTCTCGAATAATTGCATGCCACCTATGAAGAGTCATGAGAACAGATCATATTCTGTTTCTCTGAGTGATACTCTGCACCCATCAGGTTCAACTGCAGCAGATGAATCAGAAGCAAGGATGATTTCTTATAGCACCAGAGGTGTCCATTAAATCCCACCTTTTCTAAACCCAAGTAAAAGCCCATGGCTGGTTTACTATGTTTTGAAGCAATCTGTGTTTGTCCTGGAGGCTTGCACATTGATACACCTGCTGTTAAATTCCATCAACTTCTTTACTGGAATATTTCTTCTTGTCTTTCTGCTTCTTGCTGATGCAACCATGTTATTTGCAGGCCACACTCTCATTCTCTAGTTACTTATACAGATTTGTTTTATAACTGAAACAAATGCCAAGGCCCAAAAATTTTCCACATCTTGCAGCTCCACCAAAAGTGAATGAAGTCCAGAGGTCCTTAAGAAGTGGAGATTCTATGGAAAAAAAAAAAAAAACAAACCACAAGTGGCCTACAGAGAAGGGACTGTGGCTAAAGACTGTGCTTTGGAAAGAAGCAGTTGTTCCTGTCAGGGTACAGACTCAGATATTGATCAGCTTAATTCCATGTACCTGAAGAAGGATTGTGCCTGGGGCTTCATGGGAGGATGGTTCCCCCCTTTTATTTTGCTTGGGATGTGGCTGCATGAATGGAACTGTCCTCAGACAGAAAACTCCTGCTTAAACTTAAAAGTTAGAGCATTGGGGTGTTTGTGCAACAACAGCCTTTTCAGAAGTAATCTGCTTTGTGTAAGAAAGAAATTGCTTTGGTTGAGAATTGGGGTGACATTTTGATCTGTAAATGAGATTCAGCTCAGATAAATTCTAATACGGTCAAAATCTGCCTGCTTAAGGGCATCCAGGGTTTTCCCAGAATATCCTGTTTATAATTCTATGGCTTTAGAAATAAAGAAACCTAAATAATTCAAGTGTAAAATTTCCACTGGAGTTCAATGATACCAAGATTTTAATTTCTGGATGTACTGAGAAAAATGAATCTGACTGTTAAAGCATAGCCTTCATAATGCATTTCATTTCAGGTTTCATTGGACCTCACACAAACATGACTGATAGAATGGAAAAGCTTTAATTAGCTGTCAGAAATATGCTTCCAACATGGTTTTGGGAAAATACGCTTTCAAGCTTGTATACGTTTTTGCTACATTTTTTGTGACATATGGTATTTGTGCAACAGTCATCTATTAATATCCAAATAGAACTTTATTATTTTTATAAGCTGCTTCATTGAAGGAATGCTCTGAAGCTTTTGAGTAACTTGAAATACATTTAGGAGGGAATCCTGGAGCTGCTGAAGTCAGCAGATGTTGCACTGCTGATTAAAGCATGAGCAGAATATTATGCTTCTTGCTTTATGCCTTCTTTCACACAAATGTAGCAAGGCTATTCTACTCTACTTCCTACTCCTTTGTACTGATATTCGTATCAAAGAGCAGTTGAAAGGTCTCTGAAACACCTCTGATCTCAATATGTATTTCCTGTGAATATATGTAGTGAGATGCAGTTCAGGTGTTAAAGTTGAAACATTAACTATATGTAAGATTTTCAAAAGCACTTCATATTAATTATATGTATTTCCTTTGAAATTACTGGGATTTTTTTACTTTGACATAATTTGGAGCAGGATTAGGAAGAAAGCTGAGTACTTTTGAAGAAGCTAGACTATGACTAAATTTGTGTATGGCACAACCCAAATCCATTTGATGTTCATTAACAAAATTGTTACTTTACTTCATGAAACTTGTGTTATGACACAAAAAATACAGTGCTAATATATTATATAAGTATTGTGGGCTGAAATTTTATTGATTTGTAAGATCCAAACAAAGGATAAAATGTTGATCCATTTTCAGTGGATAACACTTTAAAACACAATTATATAGACTTCATTGGAATTATTTATATGGTAATATACTGGTGGATACAAGTAAAGTTATAAGAATCTGCTCTAAAGAGGGAAAAGAAAACAATATTTATCTTGTAAAGTGCATAGAAGTACTAGCTTCACCAGCCAAATGATAGCAACCTTCTTTCCATTAAATATATCTATTGTTGCACAGTGAAACGAATGGTAAAATATAAAACTAACACAGTTCTGGTTTTACCCAGAAACAGTGGGCCAAAAAAACACTTAAACTGCAAAATTATTATTTTACTTTTTTCAGTGCAGCTGAGAAAAGTGGCACGTACAACTGCAGCAGCTGTGGGCTGTAGCTTGTAAAAAACATTATGGCATGAACACAGTCATTTGACCAGCTTAACTGCTTCTTGCTGCAACGTGTAAGTTTCACATAGGTAAGTTTCACCTATGGAAAATTCATATAAAATTCCATTACATATGTTAAACTTATGAAAATATCATGTTCAAGATAACACTTTTCTTACTTTTTTTTTCCTTTTAACATACAAAGTCTACTTTATCTGTTTTGAAATTAATTAATTTCTTCTGTGCAATAGCTGATTTTCTAACTTGTGTACCCAGAAAGTAAACCCCTCTATCAAGCATCATATTTAGCTGAGAAGATCTAAATCAGGTACTCCCTCAACGTTGTTCTCATAAGCCATGACCAAGGATTATGACAGTCAAATTATAAACACAACTGTTAGCAGCCAAATATTTTATCATCTCCTCCAAGACCTTCATGTTGGCATCATATGTCTTTTGATTCCTAAATAAATGCTTCATATTTAAATGACATCTTGTATACAAAGAGGACTCATTAATGAGAATATTGTGTTGACTGGTTGATAATATTGTCTTTTTGGTGACTGTCCCATACCTTTGGCCTACAGGATAATGAGAAGAAAGGTACTAAAATTGCATTTTTAAAATTAATTTTTCACTTCTTAAACTAACCTGTTCAAACATTTCCCAGGTGTCTGGTGCACTGGTAGAACAAGAACAGCTGCACACCAGTAGGGAGGTGAGTTTAATGGAGGGCACAGACCCCCCCATAACTTCTGTAGAAGAAATGTTGCACCGGCTTTGTATCCTTTTTAGACAAGCATGCAATCAAATGCTTTTATACACAGTTTTTAAACAAATCTACTGAAACCTTTAAAGTTAGTCACATGCATTCTCCCTCTGTTACACAGAGCTGAAGGGGAGCAGCCCAGCTCCCTTGTAAAGACACATGTGCTGTGCAGGTCAGACAGTTTTGGACAGTGAGAGAGGGTCACTTCACCCCTCCTGGCACACAGTCTTGGAGTCCCCTGTGCTTTAATGGCAGTGACCCAAGGGGCTGCCTAGGTTTGGCTGATCAGGTCTGGAAAGGCTGGAGCCCTCAGCAGCAGACAGACAGACAGACATGGACCTGTTGGAGCGAGCACAGAGGGCACCGGAGGGCTGGGGCACCTCTCCCGAGGACAGAAGGGAAGGCTCTGGGGAGATCTTATTGTGGCTTTTAAAGGGGGCTAATAAAAAAGATGGAGAGAGACTTTTTACATGGACAGATAGTGGTGGGACAAGGAGAAACTACTTTAAACTAAAAGAGGAGAGATTTGGATTAGATATTAGGAGGAAATTCTTTACTCAGAGTGTGATGAGGCTGCCCAGAGAGGCTCTGGATGCCACACCCCTGGGAGAGGCTGGGTAGGGGCCTGGGAATCCTGATCCTAGAAGGTGGGAAGGTTGGAATTAGATGATCTTTAAGGCCCCTTCCAACCCAAGCTCTTCTATGCCTCTGTGATTATTCAGATCCCATATAAATATTCCTTTGTCATTGAAATTCCTTAACAGTCCAAGATGAATTAAGTGGATTTTGGGTTGGGTTTTGGTTTGCATGATCTAGTCTATTGATGTAGTTTATATTAATTCAGTTCTTAAATACTTGTAACAATGTAATATTTTCAAGCATTTTCATCACTTAAATTACACAACAAGATGCATTTCTACTCCCTCTATTGCCCTTGTAAAATTGAAAATACATGCGGAGGGAAAAGCTGTAGGCACGAAGGCAAATACAATCTCCCACTGGCAAGAATTATCTCGCAGAAAGATTTGTGAATGTGGTGGTTTGGAAGGATTTTAACAAAGTCATGCTGATAGCCCTGGCCCAAGCCAGGCACGATGCAGGCAGGTGCTGGACAGGCTTCCCCCGCTCAGCCCCTGCCAATCCACAGCCCCTGAGCTGCAGCCCTGCAGCTGTTCCCCTCCGTGCCAAGATGTGTGCTGCTGGCTCAGGCATTTGGAAAAACACAATTGCTGCACAAATACATTTCAGGTCTCCAAAAGGCAGTGAATTAACCCACTGTATCACTTCCAGTGCAATGATTTTTTAAATTCCTCTTTCTAAGACAAAGCCTCCTGTTTTCCTGCAGGGCACAGCACTGGGTGCCCTTTTCATTCTTCCTCTAACTAACTGTTGTATCTTGATCTTTGTAGTTATGCTGAAATATGATGATTTAAAAAATGAGCATATTTTTCTTATAAAAAGAATAATTTCCTTTGAGCCATATTTATGAAATTAACAAGCTGAGAGAGGAAATATTTGAAAAATTTGGGGGCAGATTCCCTACCCTTTGAAGCAGTGATGAGCTCTCTGTGCTGACAGTGATCTAAGTGTCAACAGAGGGGTTGCTGGAAAGAGACATTTGTCTTATCTAGCTCTTGACAGGCTACTCATCTCACTAACTGGTTTGATATGTGCTTTATAGTACTGCAATGAGTCCTGAACAACTGTATTTTGAAAGAGATCTCAGGGTTTTAAATCTAGGTCACACTTTTCAGTCCTGATTCAAGAGCAGCGCTGTAGAAGAGTTGCAAACTTTAGCTCATTGCTGGCAGGGATCTACAGGATCAAAGCTGTGAATTGACTGGTGGTAAAAGGGAGTTATGATTATTTAATGAACTACCAGAAAGGCTACTGATTCATTGACAAATATTCATATTCATGTTCTCAATCTTTTTCAAGGGCAGGACTTTAATTTACTGTGTTTTATGCCAGAACTGAAGTGGGGTCTCGGAGGGTATGTGGTAGGTGGCCTGGGCTGTGCTGACATGCAGTAACCAGTTGTGCTGAACACTCATCTCTTTTCCATATTTAAAATACACCCTGGATCACCCTACTGATGTAGATGAACTCCAGTTCCAAACATTTCATTTCTATTCATTCCAGGACAAAAGAAAAATGCATTGCTTAACAGCACAGTTTTTACTTACTGCAGTTTCTCACTTTCATATTTGGACACAGCGGGTAAGGAGACTTTGAATGACAACTGGGTTGGAAGGCACCTTAAAAATAATTTGGTTTCAAATCCTTGCCATGTGCAGGGACACCTTCCACTAGACCAGGCTGCACTAAGTCCCATCCAGCCTGGTATTGAATAATTCCAAGGATGGGGCATCCACAGCTTCTCTGGGCAACCTGTGCCAGGGCCTCACCACCCTCAGAGTAAAAATTCCTGCTTAATATCCAATCTCAACTTTCAGTTTAAGGCCATTCCCCCTGGTTATATCACTCCATGCCCTCGTGAAAAGTTCCTCTCCAGTTCTCTTTGTAGGCCCCCATTAGGAACAGGAATAGGTGCTATAGGGAATAGTGGGAAAGGGATATTTATTTGCAAGGCGCTCTTTATTTTCTCAAGCATCCTATCAAGCTGCATCAAGAAACTACCACACTCTTCTGCTTTCCCTCCCTCAGAAGAAACCCCGTTCTGCACAACCAATTTTTCCCTTTCCCTAAAAAGAAAAAAAATATTATTTTTTTCCCTCGCCAATTTGTTTTCCCTTCTTCAGTGAATATTCCATCTTATTCTATCAGCAAAATATGGTTCTATTTTCTTCCTTTAAATGAAAGGAAAATGCTTATTCTTAAGGAAAAATAAACTTAGAAAAGCAGAGGGCAAGAAGGAATTACAGGATATTTATTTATTGTACAGAGTTAATATTTTTCAACAGTAGGAAACATGTTCCATGGCAGAAATAGTGAGGGACATCTTAGCGATTCTCCAGAGCTCCTGGTTCTGTTAATATCTTAAGTCACATGCTGCAGAGGGGTAACTATGCTTGGTAATGTCAGACAGTGTTTTCTGAGAGCTTGAATCTGTCACTGAGGAAAGCAGCAGCCTGTGTATATTTTCTCTATGTAGTAACAAAGGAAAAAAAATTAAATGTTGAAACTAGGTAATAATTTTATAATCTCAAAATATGGAAACAGAAATAGTAAAAAAATAAGCAAATCACATGTTTTCCTCACCTCCCAATAGAACATGGATTTTAGAAAAAAATACCTAAAATTTTAAAAAACCCTGCACAAATCCAAACAACATAGTTCTTATATTCTAAAAATATATGTGTAGCAGTTTGATGAACGTGAGCCATTTTCCCTTGGGGAAAGGAAAGAAGCTGAGTGATACATCAAAAATCTATGAATGAAGGTGGATCAGTCCTTAAGAACTTGCAGGATGGTCCCAGGAGGAATTTCTCAAAGTGGAAGAAGTTAGACCTTTAACCTTCCCAAGGAGATGTACAAATTTCAGGTTTGAATAGTGCTGCAAAGATGGGGTAATTCTACTGCCCTGGACACATAATAAGAGGGAAACTTTACCCTGGAAATCTTGTGATCTAAGGTGCATTAAGGACAAAGAATAGGAGAATAAAATGAAGGTGGTTCAATTGCTGGTATCCCACAGGCAGGGAGGGCTGCCCTGCTGTCCCTGCCCAGTGCTCAGGGCCCCGTGTGGCTGCAGCCAGACCATGGCCAGGCTGGCTCAGGGGCAGGAGGCAGTGTGCCCTCGGGATGAGCTTCTGCAGGGCAGCACCTTTCTCCCTGGTGTTGGCTGGCAGATGGCAGGACAGAGAAGTGGAACAGCTGCTGGATTCCTCCCTGTGCAGCTGCTCATATCTGGGTATTTAAGGACTTGTGTGACTTCAGGGGGCATGGAAGTCTTTGGAAGTGCACCAAAACTGGCAACCTATCACAGCTGTTGGGGCAAAGAGTTGGGACAAATCTAAGAAGGTAATTAAATATGAAGAAAATTTACCTTCCTAGTTCTGAGTCTTTTTCTGCAATGTGCTGATGTCCAGAGCATTTTATCTGAGCACATGAAACAAACCAAATTCAGTAGGTTTATTTATTATCCCACTTTATGTCTAATATGAGCCCATTCTTAGTTACAAGGCCTCCAGTTAACAATGCTCTATGTACAAAGTCCTGTGTATACAAAGTACTAAATAATATTTCAAACTGGGTTGTTTTGCTTGACTTGTATGAACAAATAGAAAAATAACATTTTTCACCATATTTATTTAAGGAGGTCTAGGCTTTCAAAATACCTGCGCTGCATGAGGATAGTGCTGTAGGCAGCAATGCTGAATGCTTCAAATCCCCCTACTTAAAGGAGTAAAGAATAATTTCTAACCTCCTGAAAATTATTGAGTCTCATTGTAATATCTGTTGGAAAATCAAAGAAAATTGCTTTCATCACCTAGTAAGTAGGCACATTTTTTCAATAGTTGTGTGAAAGAAAATAGAATTTGGTTACAGTTTCATTTTGATGATTTTGTCTTAAAAGACAAAATATCTGAGAATCTCTTAGAAATTTGGGAAACTCTGTATACTCAGCCAAATTCAGCAACAATAACATCCATGAAGTGATTTTGAAAGAAAATATTGACCAAAACCACAGAATAACTTCCTTTCAGTTTAAAGCGTGCAAGGTACTTTTAAAACTTTGCCTGACCACCAATGAAGTCAAAATGGGTTTACCAGTAGTTTCATTGAACTCAGGAATGGTATAAAATGCTTTACTTAAAATCAAATTAATGCTTATAGTTTACAATATGCAGCAGCTGTAGTGGCTATGCTTGCTTGACAAATCTGATATTGTTTTTTTTAGACAATCCAGGAAGCTTCATTGTCTTTATAGGATAATGTACATGGTTCCCCAGCATGCTTACCATGCAAATCAAACCTCAGTCTGGCTATGAGATGTAATTAATAGTTACACATGGAAGATTACCGGAAGCACAAGCCTTCTTTCACCAAATATCAATTAGAAGAAGAGTAATTTTAGAGGCTGTGTGAGTACTGAGTACTGTCTGGCATAGACCTCCCACACAGACGTCAAGTTGGGCCAAGAAAAAGCTGGGCCATCTTAAAATGCATTGATTTTATTGTTATAAAGGAAGTCAGCAGGAAAGAAAATAACAGGGAAGTATGACATCCCTCAAAACAGCATTTCACTATCTCATTCATTTCCTAGAAATTCATAACACTAGATGAAATTCATGTCAACGTCAGCAATCCAAATCTTGTGCAGCCAATATAAACTGCTGCTCCCTTGTCAAACCTTGTAGGAAATGGGCTCATCCACATTACCCACCTCTTCCTGCTGCCTGTAGGGGAAACAAAGACTAACTTAGACTATAAACACAACACTAAGATGCCCAAAGATAGATGAGATAATCCTTTCCTTTTGGATTCTCTGAGCTGAAAATTCTGGACCTCCATTCATAAGAATATTTTCCTCTTTGTTATACCTAATGCTCAATAAAACCACAAGACAAATTTCTACCAGTTGAAGTGAGAAGCTGTGCTGGCCCAGGATTTCTGCATTCATGTAGAGTTGCCAGTAATAGATTTCTTTATCTGCTGCAGCAGGAGATTATCACAGCAACAGCTCTGCTGATGGCGAAGCGCAGCCTTGAGCACATGACCCAGGAGCACTCTTCATCAGATGACATCAGCTGCCACTTCAGGCAATGCAGTAAGTGGACTAAAACCATGACGTGTGCACAGACTTCTTTAAAAAGTGGGATCAGCTCGGGTCTTATCAAAGCGGAGTTTTAAACCCTTGGATGTGAAGAAATCAGCGCAGTGTACTTTTACACACTGAATAAAATCAGCCCCCTGACACTTAAGCTGCTTCAACGTCTGCATTAACACTGTAAAAATAGTTGATTTAGTAACACTGAACTACAAAACTTAACTTGTGAAGCATTAACAGGATATATTTTTCTTTCTGTAAATCTCTGCTAATCTTACAGCCGCTGAACTGGTGGCTCAGCAGTAAGTAAACATGTCACTTGGGGACAAGTTATGTGAACCCATTGACAATCATGTTCTATCACTTGATGCAATTGCACATGTTAAGAAAAGCTCTTTTAAAATAAAGGTGCCATTTATTGTCAGGCTGGTCAGTAATTTTGCTGTGTGTTGGATGACAGAATATGTGGTGATAGATCAAAAACTATGAGAAGAGCAAAACACCAAAGAATTTTGAGAAATTAAAGATAGCCTAAGGGTTGATAAAAATTCCCAAAGAGGCAGCATATTTTGAGGAACAATGAATGCAATATAACAGAGTCACTTCCAAAGAATTATTCTCCAGAATCCAATTAACACACACACCCCTGACAAACTAAGCAGCAGAAAAGCAGACAAAGAAGTAAAAAAATATTAATTAAAATTTAAAAATAATCCCCATTTTTAATACTTAAATGTAGTGTAATTATTAAAAAAACTCCACAGCTATTAGCCAAGATGGGTACTAAAATATGTAGGAAACACAGTTTGAAAGAGACTAGCAGCTGTGAAAATGTAAAATGCAGAATTTTCAAATCTGTTCAGATTAAGTTATGGCCTTCAACTACATGTATGGTTTCTGCTATGTGTTCTGAAAACCATCAACTAAAAGTCTGTACCATGTAGTTTATGTCTTTTAAGTCCTTGGCTTGTTTGAGTAGGCTAAAGCCTGTACTCGAGCAGGCTGGACTGTAGCATTCAGGAGCTGGAGGAGCAGCTTGCAGTGGCCAGCGTTGCTTTGTAACTTGTCTGAAGGCTTGGTCTTATTTTTTTTCAAAGCCACAACATAATACATATTTTTCCAGTTTAGGATTTTTCCATAATACTATTTTTCCAGTTTAGGATGAGCCCAGCCCACGGAGATAATGCTCTTCTGGTGTGCCTACCCAAGCTCTCCTAATGATGGAGAGTGTTTCTTCAGTTAAAAGCTGTCTCCTCTATACCCTGCCTACCTCACTCATTATTTTTCTCGCTTTGGTGCAGGACTTTGTCTCTTCTTTTTTGCCATTCTTTACCAAGTCCCTGCAGGAAAATGAGGTTTGCTGAGACCACTAGAGCTGTGTTGCTGTATGCTATTTAGAGGGGATTGACTTGTGTTTCAGAAGCTGAACAGCCAAAGGATTTAATCTCAAATTCTAGGGGTACATTTCAGAGTAAAAGTGGTGAAAACATGGCATTAAAGCAGCAAAGAAGGGGACCCGATTTAGAGGCAGGAAGCCAGATGTTAATTAATAAAACCAACATAACAGGGCTATTTGGCTTGCCGAGAACATTCTCTCAGCTGCCTGTTTGTAGGCTGTTTCTCAGTTAATCAGTTCTGCTGCATTAAATTTCTTTAAAAGAAATTTTCTTCTCTGGTTGCTTAGAGCCCTGTTGAATCAAGCTGAAAGCTCTGTGAGGGGTGCTGAGCCAGGCCAGCGAAAGTAATTTATAGAACGTTACAACTCTACTGCTACCTTCAGCAGTGTTCAATTTACATCTGCAAATGTCCCTGCCCGTTTCACACAGACAATTAAGCTCATTCTGTGAGTAGTGCTCACTCAGATGGCTCTAAGTCCCAAGCAGGGTGAGTTTTCAGTTGTCAGGCTGAAGCCCAGGCTCAAGGACCCAATGGTGTGGGCATAACTGTTTCTTCTTCTGTGGCTTCTGCCGTACACTTACATCACATTATATCACTGCAAGTGTAAGGCACTGTTAGAAACAAAATGCTTTAAAACTATCAAGCTGCCATAAAGTTCCTGTCACTTAAACCTCCCAGGAACAGATTTCGTGTTGCCTGTTATGTCAACCAGAATAATGCATTGTTTTCAGCTGTTCACTGAAGGGGAGTCAGACCAGCAGAGGAGAATGTAAAAGCTGATTCATCAATAAAATCTTTAGTAAACCATTTAAGTGGGTTATTTCTCTATCAGATATACTTTAGGTTATACTTAGGCTAGTGCTAAGAGATTCCTCCAGAATAAGTGAGTGCTAGCATCAAGGAGACATTCTGCCCCAGAGGTTACAGTCTCAGCATATTTTTGTTTAAATATGCAGGCTACCTGAATGTGGCATATAATTTGTGTATTCTTTCAGAATGCCATTGATAATAATAATGTAATAAAGTGGATTCTCTATTTTTCTTGAAGCAATGCTTCAAGAATTTTTTTGAGATATGTGAGTTGAACATAACCTAAACAACTCTATGATTCTAATGGGAAGTGATGGGTTCTGAGGTATTCAGGGAACTACAGGCAAGACTAACTTAATTGCCATTGGATGTCATTCATGGGTCAGCAAAGTATAGGGCTTCAGTTACTATATGGAATTAACAGTCTCAAATGATTCCATTTCAAAGTTAGGGGAGAGGATGCCTCACAGATGGAAAATAGAGCATCTTAGACATTCAAACACAGGTGAGATTACAATAAAAGTGGAAACTGGGGAACACATGAGTGCCCCCCGCATGAGTGGGATTTAAGATGCCCATTATTAACCTGAGGATTTCATACTGGCTATCTGGGACAGCTCCCTCCTTGGTTCTTGGTGAGCCCCAGGCTGAGGTAGAGCAATCTCATGTAAGTTACTTAAGGGTCCTCCACAATCACACTTTATTCTGGACTGTGGAGTTCATAAATTGTGCCAGACATTTATGGCCCTTTGTGGGACTAGAGCTGGACTCTTCACTCAGATTCTGGGATGGCATTGTCCTTACTGGGTCAGCTGAGCTGACAAACTAGATGATGCTTGTGTGTTCCTTCCAACTCAGGATATTCTATGATTCTATGATCTTTTATCAGCTTCCTGCCTCTGCATAAATAAAGGTTTTTTACAGAGATGAAAAATGGCAATGATAAAGGAAACTCCTGTTTATTTAAAGTGGAATAAAACTTTTGCTACATGAAGCTTTGCACAGGGGTTGGGTAGTCAGAAATCTCAGTAGCAAACTTTGTTCTCTGTCACACAGGGAGGAACGGATGACAGGAAAATCCAGTGAACTTTGATTGGGAAGAAGAAAAACTCTTCTTTTTTTTTTTTTTTTTTTAGTGTTTTCAAACTCTTACAAGAAAGGAGTGTGAAGGTGGAGTAAGAGCAAAGAGGTCAACACCTTTGAGCAATAAGATAACATTTGCATGGTGGTTGTCAGGGGGCAAGAGAAGCACAGAAAAGACAGTAAACACTGATGTTTATTTTAGAAAGGAAAGAAGAATTGCAGAAAACGTTTTATTAAATAAGCTAGAAGCTGAGCAGTCTAATCCATAAACCTTTGGGTGGGCTCAAGATGTGGCTGCAGTGACTCTTGCAGTAGTTCTGACCCAAAGCAATAGAGTCAAAGAAGTGCCCCCCATTGACTCTCCCAAGCTTTGGATCAAACCCCTGATGAATTGTGCAGCTCACTGGCTTATAGCTGAGCTATGCTAGCTGTCAAACAACCAACAAGTCTCTCCCCTGGGTAGCTTGGCATATAACCCTTAGGTATCCTTACAAATCAACATGGGGAATGACATGCAAAGAAAGGAAAATGGGCATTTCTGATGTCAGACACCATCCGTCTTCAATTAAGTTTGCTTCCGAAATGTTTCAAGTATCCAAGCTCTTTTTGAAAGCCCAATTGACCCAGAAGCCTCTAACAAAGCAATCCTTAAAACCAGCCACATCCTTCGTTTGTTTGCTTTATGGGGGGTTCTTAATGCCATAAACCCCAGTGCAGAAGTTAATAATTTCATACATTATCACTTTGAATATGCAATAGAAAACTCAAGGCAGCTGTTTGAACTTCCCTTTAAAAGAGGACAGATTGCCTTTATTGTGTGCACTACTTCATGGCTTGTTTGAGGCCAGGGCAATTATGGGATGAATGACTTCCCTTTAGCTGTTGATGTGTAGGCTTGTTGTTGTGTGTGCATTGTTTTGGGCTTTTTGTTATTGGCTGTCTTTGTTTTGTTTTGTTTTTAATGAAACTGGAGGCCATGTGATAAAGCCACAAAAAGCTGACAGGTAATGATCAAAAAAGGGAATGGCCAATGCTGACTTGGCATTTTATTGTCTTGTAAATATAGAATTAAAATAACAATTACATTTCTGCGGAGGTCATTCTTACTGGTTTACCACTACAAGGGTGGGTGTGATTTTGTGCTTTTAACATCACAGAGAAGAGGGCAGAAAGCTTGTCAAATTCTGCTGCTTTTTTCTCTCTGTTGCATGTCAGTGGTTTTTCCTGTGGGACATTTTGGTAGCTAAATAAAAAGGTGTTAATTTTTGTTTACTTGTGCTGCTGATGACCTCATGAAGTTCATGGAAGCTTCATCCACTTTCTTCTAACTAAATATTTTTTTCAGATTTTGGAAATAATGCACATTTATCCTTAAAGTGAAATTATATACGTGGGAATAAGGACATTTCTCTAGAGTCTAACTGACTACCTTGTAGAGACTTTCCAATGAGCTGCTCTGTATGCAATTGCTAATTACTGAAGAAACAGAAGCCAGAAGACCAACTCTATTGCCAACAGACAACGATTTAAGAAAGCGCCTTCAATGTGAATGAAAATAATTTTTATTCTTAGAGACACAGGCAAGGTAAAAAGGGCAAGGTAAAAAATACATGTCTTGGAACTGGGAATGTTCCATGTCAGATGTCACTGAGACTATATATTTTATGGATGTTTGCACATTAATCTACTTAATAAAGTGTTGACAAACATTACCAGAAAATAAATGCTGATATAAGTATCATACCTGTCCAGAAGAATGCACTACTTAGGAAGTAATTCTAATTCAATAAATTAGGTTTTATGACAGGAAGGAATAAGAATATTCTAATTCAATAAATTAGGAATACGACAGAAACTTGAGACAAGCTATTTACTCATTGCTATGTTCTTGTTTACATGGTGAGAACCAAACATGGGAATAAAAGCACAAAACCATGTTTCTGTTGTTGAGCCTCAATGTTATTGCAGTGGGTTCAAATGGTGCTGCCTTTCTGTCCTCCAGAATTTCAGGGCTGTTCACATTTGTTTAGTTCTTTAGGTGATAAAATACTTTCTGGACTGAGTAAAAGAAGAGAAATTGCAATTCATTAGGATGTGTAATTATTCACTGAAAGTCATTTCAGTGGAGATATTCGTATATCTGTCATACCCTGTTTCAATGAACTCAAGCATAGATACACATGTATGGTAACATCCCACAGGTCTGGAAGTACATATAGATACACAACAAATAAAACTTTCCAGCTGTTTCAGACTCAAATCTTACTCCTTTTCCTTTAAAACTACTGCTTTCTCTAGGGACTTGCCTCTGTTCCTGCTGCCACCTGGGAGCCTGGCAGAGGCTGCCCTGAGAACACCTTGCTGAGGCTTTGCTAAGGTCAGGTCTCACTGAAGATGCTCCATTCCAGTTTATTCCCAATTCTAATGAACTTTCCTCTACATGTTATAGTAGGAACATGGAGCAACCTGATGTCCTTGTCCATCTCACCGATGGGCTGTTAGAGCTACTTAATTAATTAAAGCTTCCAGTGAGATTTAATCAAATGATCTTAGGTAAATAGCTTATGAAATGAATTATTAATCCATTACATTTCTACTTACCCTGTTGAACCCCTGACAGATTCAGCCACAGAAAATATATTACTAGTTCTTTGTCAATTACTTAAATATGTTGGAATGATTAAAAGATACTTTTCAGATTTTTTTGAGACCCAGAGCAATGAACAGAAGTGTTCAGGATCATGTAAAACAACTTCTGCTTTGGTTTGGAGTCTTCTTGAATTCTGTAGTTCCATCAATATATAATTATGTCAATTATATCAAACAAAAAGGAAAAAGTATTCTATTCTGAACATACAGAGAAAGAATTCTTGTATCTATACATGTACATACTTTTATTTTCTATAATTTACTTTTTGATTGAACACATTTGCAGAGATTGACAAGATTTCATGAAAGGTTTTGTTTCATTGCCTACATTTTTTGAATGGTTTGGTTAAAACTGTTGTGCTTCTGATCTTTATTGCTGATATTTCCAAACTGATCATGAAACTTCCTAAGTTTGATTATATTTATTTATTCTGCTTTTCTACTACATACAGTGAAAAAATATAATATTGAATTAGGATCCCAAGAAAATATCTTATTTTACTATGCTAAAGCAAAATTAATTGTTATCTTGTTAGTGTGAAAACATATATATCTGCTGAATTATTTTAAAGTTCTACTTGTAATGCAGATACAGTAATTCAAAAATGCTCATTAAAAGCTGTAGTGAAGTCTTGGAAAGAGCTTAAATAGCCTTTTGAGGTTTATTTCCATAACTATTTTTTAGAACTTTAATTAACAAGACTCTGTAATTGTTTTTCTTCCCACTTGGGTTGCAATTTCCTATGCAAATACAATTTAGGAATTACTGTTCTTATTCTACCAAAAAGACTGTATATGTGGATAGCACTTAAATCCAATTGTCATAATGCAAAAGCTAATATTCTGGACATTTCTGATACTAAAAATGGGGCTTTTTTACTAAACTAATGTCATACATTTAAAGCCTTTTTTTTTGCTTGATAAGAGTAATAGCACTGAAAAATAATATGCTAAATATTGCCAACCTCTATAAAGTTGTCTTCATTCCTTCATCAAACCAATTTATTCATTATATTTGATATTTCACCTAATTCGGGTTACATTTACAGGAATTACCTTTTAAAAAACAAATTCAGTCTGAAAAAGTAGGAAAAGCTATAGTGCTGTCCTAAAAGTATCTACACTGCACCATCCACAAGATTTCTGCACTAGAGTCTCCTCACCATATTTACAGGAGTTTGAGAAGAGATACCTGACAAGCTTTTACCTTTCTTAACAGCAAGTCATCCTGGATGCAGAATACCCAAAATGTTGCATTGAAAATCTCTCAGATTCTATGAAGTTGCACCAGAGAATCCCAATTCCAATAGTCTGTGATGAATAAAACCAGCATTTACTTGTATCTACACCAGAACACTATTTTTCTGGTGGGTTTTAACCTAACACATGATATAAAACACACTTCTGAGGAAAATTTAGTGGAAATGGAAGAACTGGTTTGACAGCTACTTAGAATAAGGAGTGTGATTTACCTGTGGTTTGAAGGAATATGAAAAGGTCAAGATTACACTTCCTTTTCCCTTCCAAGATCACTTTAATGATACACAATTCACTGTAAGTCTCAGCTTCTTTGTGATGAACTATAAGAATACAGTAAAATGGGGATGTTTGTATTGCTCAATGTTTAATTCATGAAATGCTTGAATAAATATGCAAATGGCAGGGTCTTTCCATATTAGAGTCCATAAATACACTTCAGCTATATCCAGCACTCCTAATCAAAGCATGTAGCCTTATGTTAAGCTAAGAAAAACAGAGGAAGTTTTGGGCAAAATAAATGAATGAAAATGAATTATAATTATATAAAAAGGCTAAGCAGCACTGGTTCCTTTGTGCAGTTATGAAAATCTGATTCTATTAATATGAAGATATGATGTGCCTAATATGATCCTTTCTGTCATGATAACCCTATGGGGTGTAAGAGCTATTTTAACAGGGATTCCAAGTGCCACTTTTACCATGACAGGTATGACACCCTTTGAACTGTATATTCTAAGCAATATTTTTAACATAGGATTATTGTTAGTGGTTTCTACTTCTTTTTTTTTTTTTAAATTTTTTTTCTAATTTCAACGGGATGTTGAAAAATTGGAACAAAACATTACCACCCGAGTTTCATGGGCTGCATTTAGAATCCTCTAAAAACACCACAGGAAATAAATACACCCTCTTGTTCTTCCAATATCTTCATTAATATTTTATATACTGTTTCTCAGTATTTTTATTATTGTTATTATTCCTGTTATTAATACGAACTGACTCATATAATGAACAGTGAATGTAATAGAAACAGAAAATATTTTCAATAATTCACTGCTGAAGTTATTACCATGCCTGCAGGCAAAAGAGAAATTTCAGTACACCTCAGCAGCTGACAGACAGACTGTGGATAAAAGTTCAAAAAGACATGTGAAAAAAGTCCATATTTCTCAAGAATTCTTCCTCAAGCCAGGAAACCTAATAACCAGCCCAATAAATAAATTAAAGTCTAACCAACCTGGTCTGACCTCATTGCTGACCCTGCTTTGAGCAGGGGGTTGGACTAAAGACCACTGAGGTCCCTTCCAAGCTGCATTATCATACCTGCTGTGATGTGGGTGTATTTCTGTGAATATGTTTTAAACTGTTCATGTGCTTCTGCCATGCTCCAGTGTTGCTGAAAAGCTTGCAAAGAAGGCAAAACAACCATGTCCTAATTGTAAATAAGGATGATAGATCTCACTCCTGAAAAATTTTAGCAGACATTTCCTGAAGCAGACCAGGTGTTTTGCAGCAGCTCCCATGTGTGGAACTTAACAGCAGCTTCTAGACAATGATAAATGGAAGCCTTACAGCTGTCTTGCAGGAGCACAAAAATACCTCAATGTTCAATTCTAAACTGACTTTTCACTCAGCGTTGCACAATTTTTCATATAGAAAGAGAATATTAATATTTCACCTCTCATTCCTGCAATGATAAAAGCAAACAAACACCCCCCACCCATTTTAATATAAGAATTACTACAAAATTTGGTAACAGTAACAATGATTATAAAAGTTTTGTAGGTGCATCTATTTTTAATGGCAACAAGGCATGGAGAAAGAGAAATTATTATTATTATTATTATTATTATTATTATTATTATTATTATTATTATTATTATTATTATGTTTGTTTTGTTGTTGTTGTTGTGTTGTTGTTGTTTCTTTGTTGCAGTTATTGCTATATTATTACTGCTGTTAATTCTTTTTAAATGTTAACTTGGAGAAGGGTGGCAAAATTAAGCCACTGGATAAAAAGTCATCTGCCAAACCATCTGAAAGATGTAGTAAATAATAAAACCACACTGATTACTACAGTGTGCTACCAACAGCCGGGCATTAGCATCTAATCTTTCTCTGTTTGACACTTGGCATTGTGCTGCTATAGCAATTGTCTTTTTTTTTCCAAATTATTGACTCTTAAATTCATAAATTATGAGGTCAGAATGGGCCATCAAGTATCTACTACAAAATAGTGCTTTGGCACTTTCTGTATCAGAGTGACAGCTCCTGACTGAAGCTAATAAACTTCACTGAAATTCCTAGAAAATTTTAGCAGTGCTGCAGCATACTCTCTGTTATTCCAAATTTATTTATTTGACTTCAGGTAGATGTTTATATCTCACCTAATTTTCTAGTATTTTTTTAATAACTGAGGGGAGTAGACACTTGTAAGTTGCAATATATTACCTAGAATAGATGTGTAAACTAGATTGGATCACTCTTTCTTAAAGGACCTGGTGACTAGCACAGGTACAGACATTCACCCTGCAGAAATTCAATACACTGAAGGTTTCCCCAGGTAGGCTATTCAGTAGCTTCTCCTGGTTGTTTAAATTTGTTATCATTTATTCCTTTCAGCCTTAGCATTCTAGTTAAAGGTGCACACTCACAGAACAACTCGTGCTGAGTCAGACTGCCCTTGGAGATGGGTCTCTCTCCTTCCAGCCTTTGCCAATCCCTGATTTTATTTAAAGAATCCACTGTTTTACCTGACCAGCAAGCTACAGGGAGGTCATGCCATTATCTATATTTTGCAATAGTCTGCTATTGCATGTATTCCTAGAAACATGTTCCTAGAAAATGTGGCTGTGAGGATCTTTGCTGTTTTCATACTTGGGAGCTTTGTGCTCATCATTCAAGAGACTGTCCTTAGCAAATGCTCTTCAATGTCCCCACCAAGGACATGGTCCTGCTCCATTCCATCTTTCCTCCTGGAGCAGGAAAATCAAACAGTGAGTATTTAAAAAGTCATAGGCTAAAGGACAGGGAGAAGATAATCTGGTTCTATTTTTCTCTTTAGACTTGAAATGCCTCTTGAAGTGCAAAATATGTTTTTCTGACAGAAAAAAATCAAAAAAGCATGTTTCCCCACCCTGTGCAGGAACTCTAGCTACTACACTGTTAAAGAAATATGATGTTATAAAGAGATGTTATAAAAAAATGCTATTATTTTATGATTTTCTTTAAGTGAGCTCTTCCATGAACAGACAGACACATAAGTGTGAGGCTTATTGGAGAACAAATCTGACAGGCAATTCTTGCTGACATCCACAGGAGGAAGAAGGAAGTAGTGGATGATGTATGATCTGATAGAGGAAAAAAGCAATGAACATGCTGTGTAAGAGTTTTGAAAGGCTTTGAAAGTGGTAATCTGGTACACTGAAAACCAGGATGTGTTGTATAAGGGGATTTAAAATTTGCCTAGTCCTGGTTTGGAAGTTGAGAATAACTCTCTCTCAGTTAGTACTGGTATTGAAATGATGACACATAGTTAGGCTTCTAATTCTAGAGAGACTAAACCACTACAAAACCTGGTCCTAAACTTGCCTCAGCAAGACACTGGCCTTTCTTCCTTACAGTGAAGGAAGAAAGGCCAGGTTACACTTTTGCAAAGATCTGTCTGGGTCTAGACATTTATTCAACATCTGTCCTGCAACAAAGCTACATGTAGTACAAATGAGGAAAGAGGGGATGAATGAAATTATGCAGTTAAGAACATTCATAACTTCAATGACATCCCTCCTTCCTTCCCTGAAATAATACATACAAAATAGTATCATGCAGTGACTGTGAATTACAGCACAAATTAATCATCCATCTCACTGAGCATTTTGTTTCATATTGGCTCATAGATGAGAAAACCAGGAGAGCCAGGGTGAATTCTGTCTTGCTTGGCAGCTAGCAGCAATGTCCCTGCAAACTGATTATAACTTAATTCCAAATACATCTTTTCCTAATGCACAGTTCACAGGGTCATTGTATTCTAGAATACTTCTGCTGTCACAGGTAGTTTTGGATCTTTGCATAGGAATTAACACAGGCTTTGAGTGAGCAAAACCTGCCATCCTCATGTCTCCACTTTTTAAATGGAAAGGGTGTATTAAAGCATCACCTTTTGTGGCTTTTGTGCATCTATTGTCCTATGCCTTTATAATGTAAATTATTTATTTGATGATCAAATTTGCCAGAGAAACTCAGCAATATTAGCAGAGTGATTCTCTGAGAATGAGCAAACTGAAAATGAAACTTCCCAAAGGCCTTAGTACTGAGGTCTATGGTCACTTTGTAATACCTGATATCATTCAGTCATTATAAATTCCTTGCTAATCTTGCAGTTATTTCTTGTTTTGAACCAACCAAATATCTTTTGAGTAAAGTTTATGACTCCATGATAATTAATAATCGATGTCATTTTAAGAACATTAAGTTGAAAACCACTGCTTCCCATTAATGACCTTTTACAACCCATCCTTTGGCTAAATTATTCCTACAGAGCATTTCTTCCAGCTACCAGAGGGAGTGGGTGTGAAGGGAATCAGTCAAGAGCAACCTCTTGTTTCTCTGTTTAATGATGAGGAACCTTCTTGATAATCTGGCAGTTCCCAGCTCTGCACTGGCAGTGGTGAAACACCAGATTGAGGGTTATAGGCAAGATGCTGCTTAAGCATGGTTTTAGCCTAAGAGACATTGTGGTTTGTTGCAACAACACCAACCTAAATAATTTATCAAAAAATAACGTATTTTAGAAAAAACTTTTTAGTATTTTCAAAAACAAACTCTGATAGGCATTGTCTTTGTCCCTTGTGCAGCCTGACATGGACCTCTGGTGTTGCTCACTTAGAAAGCATGATGGGACTGTCAGCATTGTCAAATATTTGATCCAAATAGATCTTGGCTGTTGACAAAATTAGATTTACATGAAGAATTAGTTAATTCTGTTGTCCTTTGTCAGGTGAATGAATCCTGGAACGGGGTCCTAAAGAAACCAGGAGGGGTGGAAAAATCTGTCTCTGAATAAAATTGCCTGTGCTGTAGCCCATAACTCTTGTAATGCTCCACAGCCTACAATGTGAGCTTTTTTATCAAGTGCAGAAATAATTTCCTCATGGGTAATGTTTATACAAGCCTATAACATAATAAAAAACCTTGAAGGAGCTGACAGAGCTACCTGCTCACTTCAGTCAGGTTAGGTAAGCATTATGGGAAAGCTATGCTCTGGAACCACCATAATTTAATGTTGGCTGATCTGCTCTTTGCTTTTAACAGGATCTATAACTTGACCTGAGTTTGTAATATGAACATTAATTGTAAATTTGGAATAAAGTTATCCAGAAATTCCATAATTAAAATTACTTTGTTTTGGCCATCAACATTCATTGAAGAGAGCTGCATTTGTAGATTGCCTTGTGAAATGCTTTACTGTATTTAAACCATGAGTTTCCAAGTCTCCATTTTCTGCAGACTTTTTTTTTCTTTACAGAAAATAGATTTAAGTGTGATAGATCTGACTCTCCGAGTTAAATTAATGATTTTTTTATTTCAATGCCTATAATTTACCAGTTTATACAATGGTACATATGGGTATATCAATATGGCATTGTGCTATGTAACCTTCACAGAATCTAAGCCATTTGCAGTCCCTAGGCACCTGCATCTCTATTTCCATCTGTTTGAAAGATTTTTTAGCAGTTTTGTGTCATGGTTGAACTTTAGCATGTCAGAATTCAGAGGTGAGGCAATCCTCTGTCTGGCTTATGGGTAAGTTGTTTCTCTTTATGGTCACTGGTCCTGCTCTGGTGAGCACCCTGAGGATGCTGAGGTTGCTCTGAGAGCCTGTCATCTGAGCCAGACTGCACAAAACTGCAGAATTTCTGACTTTAGTTTGTAACTGATGGTCAGGACTCTGACGCTGGATGTTGGACATTTGTGTTCAGTTTGTTTCTCCATCCACACAAATGAGATTAACTTCTTCTCTCTGGCCTCTTAATAGAGAATTGTCAATCCTCCTGACAACAGGATACTCTCTGGGGTGATGCTGGATGCATTTTGGGAAAGCAGTGGGGTAACAGCAGCATTAGCTCAGGGCTCTCACTGCTGTGCTTTGCTGCTGAACTTCTCCATCCACAAGACACATCAGTGCTACAGCTCCAGCACATCAGACACGGCACCACAGAATCACAGAAAGGCTTGGGTGGAAGGGACCTTACAGAGCATCCTGTTCCAGCCCTCCTGCCAGGGACAGGACCAGCTCCTACTCAATCAGGTTGCTCAGAGCCCCATCCAACCTGGCCTTGAACACTTCTAGGGATCCACAGCTTCTCCAGGAAACCTGTTCCAGTATCTCACCACCTTCACAGTACAGAGTTTCTGCCTAATCAAAAGTGCTTTTTAAGGGGGATGTGGACAAGCTGAGGAGTCCACAGGACAACAATGAAGTTGGCAAAAACATCACCTATGAGGCAAGTCTGAAAAGACTGGAATTATTTAGTATCAAGAAATGAAAATTGAAAAATTTTTATATGTTAAAGATAGTAAGTAGCAAAAAGGTTGGATGTTGTTCACTACATCTGTTGTAAATAGTGTAAGATGCAGCAAGGAAGATCAAACTTGGAAAGAGCTTTTTTATTTAGGCAGGGATTTTTAAGCATGGAAATAGAATTTATCAGAAGCTGTAATAGTGTTAAAGAACTGCTTAGACAAATACCTCTTGGGAGCAGTGTTAACTGTTGCTGCATTAGGCAAGTATTTTTCTCATACCATGCATATTATCTCTAAATGACCCTCCAATCCCTGTGTTTTAATCACAACGTCCTAATGTGTCTCTGTAAAGCATCCAAAATGCTATGAAGTTAATAACATCTGAAATAAGTACTTAAAATAGATATATCAGGGCTTCAAATATAATGAAGTTATTCTTGTGAGCCCTATATGGAATGCTGGTATTTCCTCTCTCTCCTGGGTAGTGATCTAAGGGTAAAAATGGCTTTAAACTGAAAGAAATTCAGATTATCTATAAGGAAGGCATTATTTACTGTGAGTCTGGGGAGGCACTGGAACATGATTCCCATTAGAGTCCTGGACATTCCATCCCTGGAAATGTTCAGGGCCAGGCTGGATGTGGCTTTGAGTAACCTGGTCTTGTATCATTGTCCATAGTGGAGGGCTTAGAACCAGGTGGTCTTTAAGGTCTCTTCTGACCAAACCCTTCTATCATTCTGTGATTCTAATAGTGTGCTAAGAAGAGCTGTGAATTAGAATTGCATGTGGAATTCAAAAGTTGAAGGTAAAATAAGCAGCTCAGAATTGTTGCAACAACTTAGTGAAGACTGGAATGTTCACATGCAGAGTGTGCCACCCAAAGACTTTAGCAAACAAGTGCCACTATAATTTATATGCGTCTGAGGCTCTTCTCTGGAAAAGAGATCACTTGCAATTCAAAATCAAGCATTTACAGGGCAAGAGAAAAAGGACCAAACCATACTCATATTGCCTGTACATCCAACCAACCAAAAACATTTACCAAAGCACAATACAAAGAAAGTTCTTTCAAACACTCAACACTTCCCACAAATTCAGAATAATCTAAAGTTTGTTCTTGAACAAATGAGCTCTAGAATATATGAATGCATTACAGCACAATCAGAACAGGCTAAACAAGTCATTTCCACACTCATCCAGAATGCACCATGGAGGTCACCTGAATTTCATTAATTGGTGCTACATATAGGGAGAAGAGAAAAAGATTCAAAAGCTTTTCTTTACTTCAGCAAATTGTGACTATAAGAAAGCATCACAGCTGGACAATTCCTTAGGTAACAGAAAAACCCTCTGAAACTTTGCACATTAAATATATCACAACGAAAACACACTAAGGATTGTTACACATTATCTATCTATCTATCTATCTATCTATCTATCTATCTATCTATCTATCTATCTATCTATCTGTCATCATCTATCTATCTATGATATGTACTTAAACAGAAGATTCCATGGTATTGTGACTTTTATATGGTAAAAAATGGCTTTGTTTAATAACTGAAGCCCTAGATACTTTACTTAACCAACACAACATCCAGTGACAAGTTGCTGTTGTCTAAGGAGTAAGGTGAATAAAAGATAATATGAGCATTGTTTAAGAGAAAATAAAAGGGCCTGACAAAAAGCACCAGGCTCTTTTTAAACCTTCACTTCAAAGAAGCAGCAATTAATACCCACCAGATTTGAAGGGCTAGGTTACAGAAAGAGAACTGGGACTGCTCTTAGAAAATGATAGATCTGGATTTGTAAGCCAGAACAATCTACCGGTCATTTGTCACATGAAATTTGCTCAAAACTCAGCTTGTTCAGAGCTACTAATTAGTAAACCTCATTGAATAAACTGCATTTGTTTGAAAAGAAGGTGTTTATGGCAGACTCTTCAGAACTGTCTTTTCACTTGTGATCTGTTTATGCCCTTTCGAATTATGGAAATTAGACCAATCCACTTAATATGAAATCATTTTGTACAGTCTTCTGCTCTTTCCAATTAATACCAAATATTTCATAGGCCTTTCATGTCCCAAGATTAAAATACTCTTGAAGGATTTCATTTAATACATGATCTATGTTGACTATTTAAGCCATCATGAAAATGAAAAGCATAGAGAAAAAAAAATAAGAGTACAAAAATAAAAACTAGAAAGTATATTGCAGATAATGAAAATCTATTCATTCAACATGTAGTTTGTATCATACCAGCTGCAGGATTTTTATGAAAAATGTTATCTATGAATTAAATATTTTTAATAATTTTAGGAGTCCACCGCTATTTATATATGGATGTTTACATGTGAATAATTGAAGCTTCTTCTCTAGAGATTTAGGTACTAAAACAAGTCAGTTGTGGGAAGAAGGTCTCCAACACAGACAAATTCTTTCGTGGATGAAAACATAGCAGCAATATTTTATGGTTATTTACCAAAAATACTTAAATAGCACTTCAATGTTAAATCTTCAAAGAACATCCAGTTACTGATTGGTCTATGTACTTCTGATTTGCTGTACAATAGGCAGATATATTTATATTATCTGATCCCTGGATATTTTTCTTTCTCTGACAAAGAGTGTTTTGGACAAGTATTTAAGTGATGACAAAGTAAAGAGAAGTAGAAAACATAAAAAAGTGCCAAAGTTACCAGCTTTGAGAATAGTATCAATTTCTGGGTGTTATGCATGTGAATTTAGGATCTGAATGATCCATTGAGCTGTACAAATCTATAAACTGTGGTCTTGTTTTCACTGGAATTTAAGTGTGTTAAGACCAGACCTAGTTGCTGTTTTTCTCAGGAATATAGTGCAGGGATGTATATATTAACTCAATGTATACTGAGGCCAGAGACGTGCCTGCAGAATTCATACAGAAGATTCAGAATTCATAAAGATACAAGGATTCAGGCCAAAAGAATACAGGAGGTTTCGTCTTTTAGTAGAACTGGAAAATAAAAATTATATGTCTGAAAAAAGCCAGGTATTTTTTCTATCCCACTATAGGAACCAAAAAGAGATTGTCTGAGACAGTTCAGCAATTGAGCAACTTGCCATGGGGTAGGAAAAAGTGGAGGCAAAGTTCTACTTTCTGTCTGAACTAGTCTGCAACAAAGTCTAGAAACGTTCACATTCTAAAAGAATGAACCTTACCACCAAACTGCAACTTCTGGGCACTACAATTACAATTTGGAGCTGATTAGATACCATATCTTCTTTAAACAAGTTAGCTTGAGTTCCAACAGATATGTTACCTCAGAAAAATATTTTTCCCAGGATCTGGGATAAACACATAGATGCTGCAATTCTGCACCTAGCTGCAGCCCCCACTGTGTATGTAGACATGCCTCAGCCTCTGCTTTGCACCAGGTTTTTTTCCCAAGGCGAGTGAAGAACTTACCTATGAAATGTTCATTGTAATTAACATTTTTCCATATGTTTTAGAACATTGCAGAGATGTAGACTTTTACATGTTCACTTTGCTGCCTTCCAGGTCAGATAGTGCTTCCACTTCCTTTCAGTTATTGTAGATTTGAGGGAATTAATAGCTTTGAATGGGATATTTTATATAACTGTGGTTTATATAAATGTAAAAATCACATAGTTATCAGGAATAACAGAGGTTTTTCTACAACTTTTTTCAAAACTTGTTGCAGAATCCTGTCCTGTCAAGACTTTGTAAGAGCAGGTTAGACAAACATCTGTGAATGATGCGACAGATATTGGACCCTGACATAATTCAGAATGTTGGGCTGAAACTAGACATTTTCAACTGTTTTTCATCTGCGGGCTCCTAGAACATTCCACTGGAGATACAGAAATATCACAGATTTTATTGATGTAGAGTATACAGGACTTTGTTACCTCCCACAGATCCCTTCAAAACAGATAGCAGACCTTCATGTCTGATTAGAAATTAAAAGTTGCAAACTGTGAAAAGGTCTTTTGTAGACCCATGTATCAGTGGTTCTGTAAAACCCCTGGCCTTTGCAGGGGGTTTTATTTTTTCTTTTATTTTTGCTCAATCCACATGAGACAGTCCTGGTGACACAGTTCCACAATGTCTTCTGGGGCAGAACTTTCTCCTGCAGTTTCTCCTGCCACTGTAGTTAATCCAATAACCTGCCCTCTGAATTTATTAACAGGGAGCAGCTGACATGGGTGAGTCAATTGCTCCGCTGAGAAGAGAGATTTTATTAATTTTGAAAACAGGTAGCTAGGTAACACAGACAAAAACCAGCCTATAGTTCTAAGCTGTGTGAATTTTTAAAAATGTTGTTTAGTTTTGTTTTCTCAGTAGTGGCTGTACACTAGGCACTTTAATAAACAGCTAAAAGAAAATTAACTTACTGCTACAAGATATCATTATATAATTGTACTTAAAGCCTGTGTGAGCAATTGCTTTTCCAGCATGTAACAATTTGTCTGCGCCCTGTAACACTTTGTTATCTGATCATTTTGGTTGGGCTGCTTAGTCTGGATTTCAATGATGCCTAAAAAGTGGGATAGTCAGTGTTATGTACTAAATGACTGCAAACACTTATCCATAAAGATAAACCAATTGTTTCCTATTAGAGAATAGGGAACAGGGATAGTGCTGGAACCCTAGATGCTGAGAATTTTAAGCTTTCTGTGCTGAAAGGCACAGACCCACAAGAGAATACTACATTTGACCTGAGGCTGTGGAGAAGTCTTCCAAAATTGGTTGACAGCACTGGGATTATGGGTGTGTAGTTTGAATTCAAGTGTGCAATATCATGTGGTGGAAAACTTAGAGTTTAAGATTTTAGAATATAGTAATATATAAAGGTAAGATGGAGGGGTAGTGGCTGGTCCTTCTACTTCACCTTCTTGTGGGTTTGGGTGGTGTTTTGTAATTGGACAGAAAAGTTCCCATTTTGGGACACGAGGGATTAGTTATTGGGTTAAAAGTGAAAATAATTTAGGTGTTATTTCTTAATTGGATAGTTTAGCCTTAAAAGACCTTGTAGAGAAGGATAGTTAGCCATTTTGTACCTTGTTAGTGAAATACTGCAGAAGTCATGCCTCTTAAGACTGTGATGTGCATAAGAAATAATAAACACCTGAGTCTGAACACAAAATATCATCTCGAGACCTTTCAATCCTGACCTTGACAGAAGCAGAAAAGAAGCCAAAACCTGGCAGAATAGAAGTGATGAAATGAATTGCCACTATAATTTAGCTGTAAAATATATGAGAAAGTCCAAATACTACAAAGCTATCAACTTCAAAAAGTTCAAGGCTAAACTTGCTATAAGTGTTTGTTAGTTAGTCTGTTTTTTCCATGTATATGAACCAAAATGCATACTGTAAAAATGTTCATGCTATTACAATTTCTTGTAATTGAAATTTCTCTTTTTCGATTTGGTTTGGGTTTTCTTGGGGTTTTAAATTGTTTGGGTTTTTTTTCCTTGTTTGTATTTCATTTTTTTAATTACCTGTAAAAATGCAATGTTGTACTGTCCTACTTTTTAATACTTATGAATATACTTATGAACTTTGAGAAACACAGTGAATAGAAGAGCTTTTAAAATGCATTTTGAGAGGAGCATAAACCAAAAAAGAGACAATCGTGACAAAGATACAGAGCATAAGAAAATGATCAAACAGCAGAGACTAACAACAATGGAATAAGTTGTAAGCTAACATGATCACTTTCAGCCACACTGCTCAGCAGCCAAGTATTAATCTTGTGTTTGCAGTTTCATTTCAGGTCATTTAATACAAAATTAAAAGTGCCATATTCCTAAAGCACAGGGAGGTGAACTACATATTTCCAGACCAAAATTGACCAAAGTGCTCTGAAGAGGCAATAGTCACCAAAGGCAGTTGGTGCTGCACTGCTGATCAAATGGATCAGGACTTGCCTTTAGACAGGGAAGTTCATGTTCCTCACTGGGACTCAAGAACTGCTCAGGGAAACACAGCCTGGTCAGGACTGCCAGTCAAGGCTGGAAGATCCCATGCAATAAGGCATCATGAGGATTTGCCAAACCACAGGGATGGAATAGAAGGGCAATGAGTTTAGCAGATCCAGCATGTGAGATACTGCCTCCCTGGCGTGTCTTAGGCCATGCAGAAGTTGTTAAAATCCTTCATTAGTACAAGTGAGTTTGTATACAGTGGCTTGCAGCCTGATGGAGAATGATCTGTTCTTATAGAATTGGGACAGAGTGAGTAAAGAAGGAAAAAGGTGACATTCCATCAGTAATTCCAACACAACTGGGGAAGCCCAGAAGAGCAGAAGTTGCTCTGACTTTGTTGGCTGGTGTGTGGGGAAGGGGATGGCACTGCTGAATTGTCTTTTTGCCTAGCAGCTTCTAACTGATCACTGGTGAAGCCATAGGGGAGCTGGGAGATGTTGTAACCCTCTGACTAAACCTGAGGGTTCACACCTCAGAATGCATTCAATTCCATATTTGTCTTCATCATCGAGACATGAATGATGTCTCAAAGTGCCCTTTGAAGTCTACCAACTAAAAAGATCCTTCTTTGTCTTTCCTTCTGAAATGTCCTCCCTACTTGAAAGAGTTCTGCTGTTGGGTAATTAAACCTAATATTCTGCAGTGCATCCATGTTGTTTCGTGCTCCTCATGTCACCTGAGTGCATCCCTTTGTGTATTCCCACATGCTGAGGGTAGGAGAAGTTGTACTACAGCTCCTCCACTTTCATACTGGCCTGAAGTGGCCAGAGAGAAAGAGCTTGCTGATTGTTCTGCTTGAACACTGAGCAGAAACACCTTGACTTGGCTCGGCAGGTCATCTCAGTGTCAGTTTTACTCAGCAGTTGTTCACAAAATAAAAGGCAATATCAAAGCAAGAACTATATAAACTATCACTACCCTGTTGACATCTCTATATTAGAGAAGTCATAGCAAAGATCTGCCTAGTGTGTCACCGTTTTTTTGGCTTACACCTCTATGGACAAAACTCTTTCCACTGATGCAAATGTTAGGTAAAAATATTTGGAAATTAATATAGATGCAGATGATCTAATTTTTCATGTCTATAATTTTTTTCCTTGCATTTTATTATCATTTTCCCTATGGCATTTTACTAAACAATAATTTATTTTGCAAGCCTTAAATATTCTGCTTTTCAATTTATTGAATTAATTCTTACTATTCAAACAATGTACTTCAGTCCTTAACTGGGTAATTATTCTTGATATAATGTTATTTTATCATGTGACTAAGGATAAGAGGTATAGTTTTTTGTTGCCTCCATTCTGCTACCAGAAAAGTTGAAGAAAATTTATGTCAGATCCAAAGTTTTTTTTTTCTCTGGTGGGTCCATTTATTTAATGCTCTTAAACGTATGTCAAAGATTAATTTAGTCCTCTTATCTTTTGTACTGATTTTTACAAGTATTTCCAGACTTCAGGCACAGTCTAACAAGATGATGATATTCATTGCTAAGGATGTTTCTTCTCAACTGGGGCTCAAGTAAATTATGTAAACATTTCCCATGGCACATCCCCAAGGTGTACACAATTAGGAATCTAGAGTGGTATTTTCCAACTTTTTTTAAAATCTTGGGCCTTTTTTCATATAACTTATTTAATCAATTTGGAAAGAAATTGCCTTTAAAACAAGGGAAGTTGTGGCTGCTTTCAAGTGTCTATTTTTGGAGCACATATGAAAGAGGAAAATAAACAAAGTATCATGTTTATATTTAAGACTCATTTAAAAACAGCTCATAATAGCATATGCTAAAGATTATGAATAGTCAACAGAACTGGTCATGTAATTATTAGAAGAAACCACACATTTTCTCAGAGAATGTAAATCAGCAAATTCAAGTCAGCCACAGTCAGCCTGCTCCAGGGATTTACTCTGTGGCTCTGACAAGACCTCTGTTCAGCGGCAGCTCTGCTACTGCTCTTGGTTCCAAGGCAGCACAGGCTCACTGCAGACTGGCCCCTGGGGTTACTCTTGTCCTACATACTATTTATGAATGCAGTCCAGCATTCTTTTGCTAGACTGTGTATTTCCAAGAATGCCTGGCTTTTCTGTCTTCAAAAGGTGACTTGAAATAATATGTTGTGAAAGTCTGAAAAAAACCCCATAAGGTCTTTGGAGAGGACAGGAGTTTAAAAATATCTTTTAAACAGCAGTAACATTTTAAGATAAAATATTTCAGACAGCTCCTCTTTGTTGTTTGGACTTCACATTCCATGTGAATTATCGGGAAGAGGCAAGGTTGTGGATATGTTGTTAGAAAACATGAAGGATTTTACTTTTAAACTTGCCAATAGTGAAACAGGAGATGCAAATAGACTCTGATTAGTAGCAGACATTTTTCAGTTATATCTGAAAGTTATATGAAAGATATGCTTATTTTTAGTTAAATACAAAATTCCTGCCAATAATATTAATCTTTCTCTTGAGTTTCCTTTTTGAAAACACATGGTAATGGTATTTGGCTGGACAGAATATCAAATGAATGGAATATAAGTTCAGATATTCACTGTCATTTCAGATTTCTTCCAATATTACACTTTTGTCATGCCACCTGTTGTTCACCTAACCTCCACCATTAAAAGATTGCATATTATATATCATCATTCTCACAGTAACTTTTTGGGACAGTGAATAAAGAAATCTCCATTGACTTGGAAAGGAGTTGGTTTGGGGTCAAGACGATGATGGAGAATTTTGTTTTCTCCACAATTAATTTATTGGCATTACTGCCATAAATAGTTGGCCCCTGTGAAAGATCAGCAATGGGATATAAATATATATATTGCAGATTTTGAACTAGCTGATTTTACATTGACAAAAGAACGTGATATTAAAGCCATACAACCATGTAAAAAGTTTGAGAAGTCAAACTTGACTCTTAATTTCTTATTACTCTGAGTTATCCTTAAGTAGTACAGAAGAATGATGGCTCTCCACATGTTGCTTTTCTTATTGTACAGCTTGAAGCAGTGGCTAAGTCACACTGCCCTTTCCACTGTGGAAATCTGTGATGCAAGAGGAAAAACTGCTGTCTCAGAACTGAAGGCAAAAGCATCTAAAGTCCAGGTCACTCTGTGTCTTTGTTCCCTCATTTTGCAAGGGACAGAATTAAGGATGAAGATTTGTTGTGTCTTAGGAACATCCTGCCCAAGGAATGCCCTCTCCTTAAGTATTATTTACCCTGCTATTGTACCACAGTCAATTATCTGTGGCTGTGCTGACTCCCTTTATTCATTTTAAAATTCACTTCTGTGGTAATGCTAAGTGATGCCAAGCTAGCCACAACTTCTGTCTGTCCCCAGAATAACTGTAGCAATGAAGATCTACAGTAATCTCCACTGAAATTGCCCAAGGTGTTAATTCTTCAAACTTTCTGGGTACATCTATATAAATTAGCACAGGGATGGTTGAAAGCCAACAAATTGGGTCCAAATGCTGAATTTTATTCATGTGTTTCTTCACTGAAAGGAAGATGGTTTTAATTTTCCTCTACCTTGTGGAAGTTTGGGGATCAGTGTTACTTTGGCAAGCAGATTCATCGTTTTGCTGTGTTGCCAGGACAGGTTAGGTACTAAACCCATGACTTAGGAAAATACCTGTCTTTCCAGGACTACAGGAAGATGCCATGGTGGAGGGTGGGTTACTCTTAAGGGACAGAACTGAGAGTGAATAAGGGACAGAAGTGGATAAGCAGCACTAAGGGTGCCCAAGAAGGAAGGAAGGAACTGTCTAGGAAAACAATGTGAGGAATGTTCTTAGGAAATGTGGCCTCCAGACCATAGAGAGGGCACACACTGCTGTGAAGGAAGGAGACACCCATATGGTAGTTCAGGAAAAATATGTCAAAATGTAATAGAGGACTGAACAGGCCCCAGGTTTGGGTGTCAATGGCAGGAGATGACTAGAGGCATACTAGGGCAAGAAGGAAAGGAAAGATATTATTGTACTTCAATAGAAAGAGGCACAGAATAGCATTCTCCAGGTAAGAAATACCATTCATATCATAGGGAAGTTTAAAATGTAAAGTCAGGGCTGAAGAACTTAATTCTGCTCACAAAAGAGTATTTTGCAATGAGGTTGAAATATAATTTTTCAATTGCCTCTCAAATTCTTGCAGTTTCAAGCAGAACAGAGTTAGACATCTTCCATTTTAAATTTGAGTATATTTCTCTTCCTCTTGTAAACATAAATGAAATGTTAGGTCATCTTACATTGTTTATTTCCAGCTGTACTCCTGGTGCAAATTCTTTTATGTATTTGTTAATCCCAGCATGGCCTGGTGCACTGGCTCACAATCCTTTTTGGAATAAATCCAAGATACACTGTATTATATATGCCACTTTTAGAGAAAAACTCTTTACAGCAGGGGAAAAAAAAAGAGATCACTTTCAATTTGTGTTCAAATTCTTCTGTCTTAATTAGCTTTGTTTTGTGGCTTAAGGAACCAGATTTTACTCCACTAATTAACAAGGCAGACTGCCTTATCAGCATCATTCTTCTCTGTGTATACTTAAGTATTGCTGAGCTCTGCAGTTTTGTAATCTGCAAGCTTTCATTTATTTTTAAGTTTGTTACAATTATATTATGCAAATTATTACGTGCAAATATTGTTATATTATCAGTTAAAAGTGCCAAAGTGAGAATAAAAATAAAACAAAGTTTGAAAGGGCAAGGTGGAAGAGATAACATTTAAAAAAATAAATTAATTAAATAATGCCCTCAAAATACGTATTTATGAATACTAATGCTTCTAGTTAACTTCTTTTACACTAAAGGCATTGCTCTGTAAGAATAATGAAGTAAACTGACATGGATAATAAATGTAATTCCCTATGCTTTATGCTGACATATTTCTACACTGTCACCAACACTGCAGTTTTGAAGACAAATTAAACCACAGCTATAGACCAAAGATTTACAGTTTACAGACCTTGTTCTTAAAACCATATATATTTATATATAAACATCTAAAAAATTCCACTAAGAGCCCTGTGTGGAAGTGTCTAAATGCATAACTCCCATCAAAGTCAATGGGATTAGACAGTTAGGGCAAGAGCTGTAAAGGGATTCACTAAAATTCATAGCTGTGGGAATTCACAGCCTTGAATCTGACACCTAGACTATGTGTGAGCTGAAAAATAAAATAGCTCAGGCACAGTTGTTCACTAGAGTGGCCAATGGGCATGGCATGGCCAGGATTCACATGGATACAAAGACGTCCCTGGCTCTGAAACAGCCTGGCCACATTTAAACACATATTAGCAATATGCATCTCCAGGCAATATGCATGAACTTTTGAGAAAGTGGTCTGAGCACTTTGTGTGAGGGACAGGGATCCATATCAGTGAACATTTCAGATGACACTGGGAGTGGGGCACAGGAAGACACAATGTTGTTTATTCAGACCTGGTGCAAGAGTCCCTGCGCAGTTATGCGCTCTTGACTGGTGATCAGAAATTGGCATGTTTGGTGGGGAACTGCCAAAAGCAATCAGGGAAAAATAGAAGGGTAACATTATGATAATTGGTTTATTTTGCAGTCTTTGCTGCTGTTTGTATTACATCTCATCCATCCATTGCTTGGCTCCCTGCTCCCATCAGCAGTGTGACAGCATTGGAACAAACTCCTAGACTTCATTCTCCTCATCCTGATCATTCTTTTTTTGCACCCTGGAAGATGGTTCTCAGTCTGTGGCCATACTACTGTAGGTATATGTACCAGATCCAAACCCCTGGAACCCTATCACCCATGTCATGATATTGTTAGTATGGACCTTGACAGCCAGCGAGTGCTCTCCCAAACCTATGCACAGTTTAGAAGCTGGCAGAGTCGAGAACCATTCACCATTTCTGTTGCAATCACTCTCCTGGACACCAGAATATTTTCTATGTTGTATGAACTCTCAATACACACTGGACACAAAGATTTTCAAGAGGGATCAAGACAGAGCTCAGCCCCCATTATTCTGAAATTGGAGCTACATTTAGAATTGCCTCTGGTACAGCCATTTCTCACAGCCAGGACCCTGAGCCAGAGTTCAAAGGCTACCCCATGTCAGTGACATCAGTCTGTCAGAGAGCATATTACATTGGGATTCACATGATTTTGCATATCTTCAGGCTAAGTAATGTAATAAAAAAAGAGTAATACAAATGTTTAAGGGAGGCATGTATCATAGCATAAAAGTTCATGGAATTCCCTGGAGGGGAGACCAGCAGTTGACATTATGCTTAAGGATGACAGACAAATGTTCAGAGAGAGACAGACCAGGCTCTACATGACTTCTAAGGATCTGCAATCCTATCAGAAGTGTCCAGTTCAAAATTTCTCTGCTTTTTATTTCTCAACATTCTACTTAAAACTTAGCAAACAGAAGGAGAAAAAAAAAACTTACTACATTGTAAATGTAGCTTTAATGTGCTCTATATAAAAGTACTTACAAATTATTAATTCCTAGTTTTCAAAGCATTTGCATTCTTGTCTCTACTGGTTCCAAAAAACCCAAAACAATGCAACAGCCCCTATATTAAGCAGATGTTTCACTGGAAGTGGATTTAAAACTGGTTGTTGAGGCAGTTACACATCTTTTCCATGACAAGGATTCCCAGTCCTTGAGATCCTGCAGAACTGGGATCTCCTCCTGTGCCACACAACCTGTAATCTGTAACACAAGGTTAAACATGAATCAAAATAATGCAGGTAGACAAAGAGGGGAAAGTCATTGTCACCATATAGTCAGAAGTTTTAGCAAGGGTTACACTGGTTATACACCTTAGTTGTAGGCTGATTAAACCAACTGTTGCCACTAATAACATAATTTTGAATGTACCACTTACATTTGTTACCAGATGGTGCCTGGACTCCAGCAAAGAGAAGTTTTGATTCACAAGGTGAAATTTGATGGATATGGTCTCTTTAGAGACTCTGACCACACACATTACTTTAGGAAATGGTTTAATAACTCTGGGAAAAGCAAACATTAGAGTGATAAAAACTCATCATGTTTGCAGTGCAGAGGGGATGGATGACTGATATAAGAACTAGAATACCCCAGCAAACTATTTTGAAACAGCAGCTGGAGTTTGATTAAAATCAGAACCAGAACCAGTCTGCACTGATTTTGGACTGAATACTGGAACTCAGTATTCAGTCTAATGTTAATAACTTGTAGATGGGAAATAGATAAATAGTGCAACCTAAAAGTCTGGGTTTTTTTAAATAATCATATTGTTGTGGCTATGATAGCCTAAAAATATCAACCAGATTTACATTGAAGGCCGCAATATTGCATATTTCAAGGCTTTTAGCAACAGCATGAGCCACTTCCATCACAAATTCTATCAGACCAAATGATAGGAGAAATATTACAAAACAATTTCTTTAGAAACCATTGAAAAAGAAGTGCAGCTGATTCCCAAACACTCTGAGTCATAAACCTTAATGAAAAATGCTGTATGGAAAAGGGCAATGCTCTTCCTCCACAATTCAGGTGTACTAGCTAAGCAACTTGAATTTGCTAAAATATGACTTTGCTATCTGCTTTCAAATCCTGCTTATTTGTGAGAAATTGCTGTAAATTTCATTAACATAATGACACATCTGTCTCTGTCAAATAAAAATCATTTATATAATAAATTAGGCAGGTAAATTTTTCAGATGGAGTAATCACAGCCTTCTGAGTCCTCAGCTAGAGCTCAAGGAGGTGATTTTCCCAAATGTTAACCTTTTCTGTAACCTTCCAACCAACTTGGCTGTGAGGGGAAGAATAACAAATTCTTTTTCTAAAATAAATAAATAAATGTATATGCATTTATACACACACAAACACACGCACATTCTATACAAAACTACTGTATTTTAAAGGATTTTTTTGTCTAAATAAACATGTATTAAAAAAACAGACATGCATAACAGACAGAAGAGATGGACCTTTGAAATATTATCTGCTCCTACATTTCCTAAGCAATAGAGAGCATCTAAATTATTAATGTTATCAATCTCCTTCAGAGGAGGAGACTTATTTTGCAAATTCCAGCAAGCCTAATCGGCTGGATTTTTAAATACCTAGTGTTTCTGCCTTCCTTTACTGTTTGTTTTCAAGTGTTGATTTTTTTTTAAATTCCACAAAAGAGGAAAACAAATCACATCTTATATTAACCCATAACCTTTTAAGCTACAGAAACAGACAGGTCATTTTTTTTTTTTTTAGTGTTGACATTCTGCATGTGTAAGAAAAACTTATGTATGTAGATTCCTCTCACAAGAGCTTCAGGGCATAACCCAGACAGAGAAGCCATCACTTTTCCATTCTGCACCCAGGCTGCTGACAAAAGAATTGTGCAAATGAGCCTTTAAATCCTTAAATAGTCACTACACAATGCATGAAAGAATGCAGCGCGGGACAAAGGGCAATATTCACAGTTTATCTCAGGGTGATGGATCTGAATCGACGCATGAACATGGGTTTGTTACGGGATGGAGTAGGCCGAAAACCCCTACTGAGAACCCAGTGGCCACAGTCTGTAATGCAAACAGTCAGGCTAAGTCCTTCACAATTAGGGTAAATGGAACTGGCCATTATATGAACTTCAACTTGTTCTCATGATTGATATGGGAAATGAAAAGTTGTATATATCTCTACAAAGACTGCAAGTTTTCTTCTCCTGACCAATGCTAGGAATTGGTAGATTCATATTTTAGTGCAGAAATTCTTATTCTATATTTCTATTTAATAGAAGTGCTTGCACTTACATCCGCACCGCAATGGATGTTACCAGTTTTGTAGTTTTTCTAGAATTTAAGCTACAGGTGAGACACAAAAATAAATTCATTAAACTGAATCTATACAAAGACTATGCAATCTATAATGACTGATCACCTTTACTGGCAAATACCTGTTCATCCACATCCTTCACACCACCAGCCTGTTGTCAGTCTGTATAAATATTCATAGGTAACCAGCAGCTAAAGTGTTACTTGTCTTGAGGCATTCAGCACTTCAGGAAAACCAGGGTCCTCTAAAGAATATGTATAATATAGAGCATTTATAAGTAAATGCATTTTACCTATACTGTCCATAAGAGTTACCTTGTATTAATACCTTGTACTAAAGTTTCAGGTTTTCTAAGATACAGGAAGTTAAAATCAATCTTGATGTAATGCATTACAGAGAGGCAAATGTTAACTTTTTAGTGCTCCAACAGGGAATGGAGAGCCTGGAGCGAGGGGTTGCTGCATCTTGCCCTCTGTTTACTCTCCCTTTTTTCAGCTTGAAGCAGAAAGGAGACTATAAAACTGCTACCTGTAAAATATGTGCAAACTCAGCAGTCAAATCATCCACAAAGCATCAAGTGTTCATCTGGTGAGGAAGGAATTCTCATTAGCTTATTAAAAACACCTGACTGAAAAAGAAAAAAAATCTTTTGATTTATATCTCACCTGAATACATTTAGGGGTGAAGAAATTCAGGTAACTTTCCAAGAAATGTGATCCGTGAAAGGGCATATGATTTCACATAAAGACCTGCATGAAGGCCACCAGGACAGCCAATGAAACACAGAGACTTCAAGAAACTCTCTTCAAAGCAACTCTATGTATTCAAGTATACACTGCATTCAAGTTGGATGGATTTCCCTTTTGTCTATAATCATCAGAGGCAAGTGACATCTTGAACGCCTCAAGAAGATTAAATAGCAAAGCTCAGTCGGAAGCTTAAAAAAAAGAGAGAGAAAAGAAAAGGGCCAACTTGGCCATTATGGAGCTGGTCCTTTCTTGTCTGTGAAAGAGCTTTCAAGGAGTACTATTGGAAGAAGAAGGCCCAGATAAAGAATACAATGACGTTAGAAAGGGAGAACTCCGAGTGGAACCAGAGGGTGTGGGTTGCGCTGAATGAAGGATTAGTGCAGCTTCACAGCAAAGAAAAGGGGAATCCTAGTCAAGATGAAAATGAGGAATTACTTTTTTTAGACTCCAGTTCACTGAGCAGCGACAATGCATGATGGGAGGTACTTGACATAACACTCTTCCAGGCCATGTTTGCTCTCCATGTGGGACCAAGAAAAAACAACAACAGTGGCACACCAAAACAAAACAGTTTTTAACCTAATAAACTTACTCAGAAATCCTTTTCTGTAAACCTTGGGTTTTATTTACTATTGACTATCTGCATGTTGAACCAATCACACATGGGAAATTAGCATGCCAGATTTGCAGACAACATGCCTCTGTTTTGCAAAAGGTTCAAATCAATGCATTCTTATTGGAATGGGAGATATTAGGAAATTATAGGAAAGGAAGATATACTGAGTGTTGAATTCTTCACAGACATCAGAAATAGTTACCTTCTGGAACACTTTATAGCAAATTAGGAGGTAAAATGATGTGGAAATAAAAAGCATTTTGGATTCCCAAGATGTGTGCCCAGCAGTCAGGTTGATTCTGAGTTAGGGAAAGGATGGTGCAGAAGTGAGAAAGTACAATTTAATTGTGTTGAAAGAGGGACACATGTTTTGATTCATGACTATTAATACTATTCTGTGAATCATGGAGCTACTTTCTCATGACTGAGGAACGTGTAGTCCCAGGATCACATCACTGGTTGTGACCTAGCCAAGATGGAACACAGAGTCTCTGTGACAACTTGCTAATATGATACAAACACGTGCTTCAGGTTAGGTTGAGAAGCAGCAGGTAAGGGACATTGGAGGGATGTTGCCATTTTCACATCTCAAAGGGAAGGGAACAAGAAGGACTTCCTTTAACTGTTCGTGAAATCATTATGGTAATAGAGGGAAAAAAAAACTCCAAAAAGCTGATCTACCTCATCTGCTTCTCTAAAGTGTCAGGAAAAGCTCAAGCAGCTTAATATATTACAAAGTATTAATCTAGTGCAAAAACCCCTGCTGTCCTTATGGACTAGGGACCCTTTGCTGAAAAGCTTTCTTAACGGCTTGATGAAAGCACTGAATGGGTAAAAAAAAAAAAAAAAAAAAAAAAAAAATTCAGTTTCCTTAGTTTCCTTGACTACCTCTCATTCCATGCAAACATAAGGTCTTATCAGGGGCAGGACAGAAGTATCACTTCCCTCCAGTACCACACCAGTTCATGAAGCTGTTAATGAGGAAGTCAGAGCTGCAACTCAAGAGCAGCTGGAACAGCACAGAATAGCTGAAGCAAAAGGAAGGACACTTCTGCCTAATGCATGAATCATCTGCGCTTGTGGTGATGTGTTATCTGGATAATCAGTAAGAAGAGAGAATTTGCTGTGTTGGAACAGCTCGATTTGACAGGCTTAGTCAGAAGAAGGTACAGAGGAGGCATAACCACTCTCTAAAATGTCCACAGGCAAATGTCATGAAAGCATTAAAAACAAAGGAAAGGTTGGCACCTGGACAAATGAGCTGCGGCTGAGAATGCACTTACGTGATCAGAATGTCCTTTTTTGGTCTTTTGACAAGAGCTCCCCAATAGCAACAAGAACAAAAAGTAACTGTTTCAAAGGCTATGCAGTATGTATTTATGGTTTGACTGTTGCTGTTAATAATTGACTAGATGTGATGACTTAAAACTGAGGAAACTGAACTGTAGCTTTTGACTGCACACAGTCCTTACATTTTCTAGAGCTGCTCAAGTTATAGTGTGATATGAAGGTTCTGGCACGAAGCTTGCCAATGTCCTCCCTTTCCAGCATATTCCTTATATTTTTCCCCTTTCTTGTATTATCTGTTCTTTCATTCTACTTACTGACTGCTGAATTCTAAAGGATAGACCACAGGAACTGGATGGTGATCACTTTCCATGCACATTGAGGAATCAAAAATTTAGCAGTCCACATCACAAGGCAGTTATTGAGAAGGTACCATGAGATGCCTCTGATCTCCAGTGTAAAACCTGTTTTGTCCTGTTTATCATATGGCCTCTTTTTGTTCACCTTTTTAATAGGAACAGCCTGGCAGTCACCTGGGTCTGCATTGCAAGATGGATCACTGAGTGTTTGACGTGGTGATTGGTCAGGGCTCAAATCTTCCCTCTCCATCAATCTGGAGAATGATTTCATCATCATGCTGCATCACTGGAAAGAAGTTTTTAGCTGCTTGACAAGCTTGGGAAGAACTCCTGATTTCACAGTGTCTTCACCTACACACTAGTGGACATGCAGCATATATGTGGTGCATTGAATAGGCAATAGATCTGCCACATGGGTGTTGCTGGATAAGAAATTTTTCTTTCATTTTGGAGACATATATCTTTACTTTTACTTTGATCATTATGACTTTTGGAATTTAAATAGCTAATTCCACTCTTTGTTTATGCATTACCTTTATAGGCAATACCTTTTTTTTCATGAAAGAAGTGTGATATTTTCCTCTGGAAGGGATTATAATTAAAAAGGAACAATACCAAATTGTGTGGAGCTAATTTCAAGGCACAATAGAGATAGGTAGTGTGGATAAATAGGAATTCCAAAATCGAGTGGAGCTCCTTTGCTTTAGGTAGCAAGAATCTCACTCTGCACTGCAGGGAAGGAGCAGTGAACTGTGGAGTTCTAAAATACCCCAGGTAAGCTGAAAGCGCAGAGAGATACCAGCCCTCAATCCTGTGCCCTGATTTAAGCATATAAAGTAAATGCTGTCTTGTAAATCCAGATGATCCTTCTGTAGACAGTGCTCTTTGACAGTGTTCCCTGAATGCAATCATCCTGTGTTTACCTGTGCTGCTGAGCCAAAATCCCAAAGCTGGCTGGCCCACCGTGCTCCCCCCATGCAGTCTGGTGCTGACTGCTCTGACCTTCCCAGCCTTCTGCTTGAAGGCAAAGAAGAGTTGAAGAAGCACCTGTCTTCCATGTCCTAAAAATATTTTTTTTCCAAAAATAGCCCAAGATTTCTTTCCCTCATTAGAATGTAACGAAGTATATCTTTATTCTTTACAGCAGCCTCAAGAAAGGAGGTGGCTAACTGGATTCCATAACCTGTGAAACTACAACAATGCATGTGGGGGAGCACTGGCTCCTTTTTCTCCTCTGTTTTTTTTTATTATTATTTTTTAATATTTTTTGTATCATAATAATCAAAGTAATATGACAGCTTGTAATAAAGCATTAAAAAATAAAAAGTACCTGGTAAATAGAATGATTTTCACAATGTCTACATTAACATTTTTCTTGCATTTACTCCAGAATCCTGGGTAAGAAAATGAGGTTAATTGTGCAAAAAAATTCTTACAATTTTAATCAGGGTTATCAAATGTCAAATGTTTTCCTTTGAAGTTTAGTGATTTGGGTGATCTTACATCATTGTAATGAAAGAAGTTTCTCTTTGATTAAAGGAAAAGCAAAGTCAGTGGAGGACAGATAGTTTCCATACATGCCTTTACTGAAGTTCCTCTTCTCCTCTCCTCAAGTGTAAGAAACATCTTGAACAGGAATATAACAGGTAAACACTTTCAAAATACATTGTGTTTTGCTTTTTGCTTAGGGATACAAATATAACATGAAAAAAAATTTGACTGTGCAGTTATGTTAACAATAATGAAAATGAGGAATTCCATGCTATGTCATAGCAAACATACAGAAAGCAGAATCATACTGAAGAATTTGAATTTTTCTGGCCTCTTATTTGGTTTTGGCATCTATAAAAGTGAGATAATTCCTACTGGAAGGCACCTGAGGAGGTCCAGTCAGTCTTCATTCTCAGAGCAGTACTGGATATAAGGTTAGATAATCCCTCAGTTGCATTTGTAAATGTACGTGAAGAATAAACCCACCAAAATTTAAAATGTTTTATTGTTTTAGCCTTTTACCTACTTTTACTCCTTTTCCTCTACTACTACTCTCAAACCCTGAAATCTATACTCTTACATAATATTTACACCTAAACAATTATTTCAACATTGAATAATCAAAATCCTTTAATATAGCTCAAATCAGTCTGCAGGGCAGGATGACAGAAGTTAACATGACTATTCTTACTTCTATTTGTAAGCACAGATAACAACACAATTGCCAATTAAAATAGAACATATTCAAATTGGAATCACTTTATGGTTGATTAAGCTGCATGATATAACAAGCCATGTGTTGTTATGGATATTACCCTTGAGTTTAAAGAGTTCCTCTGGTTGTCCAAAGAGTGCCTGTGAGGGCAAGAACTCATGCTCTGGAAGTATCTTTTATCATTTCAAAGCAGAATGTCTCCAGGGAAACTTGTGTTAAAGAAAATATTTTCATGAGCTTTATCTGTTAAAAAAAAAAACAAACCCAGAAAACCCCCAAATATTTAAAAGTATTTTTCAAATAGTGGATTTGACTCGTTCCTGTGTGCATTTCTGACATTTTTGAGGCAGTGGGAGGGTGCAGCAACCTTTGTGATGCCTTTCATACAGGTTACAGTAAGGGATTTTACCTTTTGGATCTAAACAAGGCATCCTATAGTGCTTCTCCAAGGCCCTGGCAACAAACCTTCCCTGTTTAAAATCCTCCCTACAAAGGAATTGGAGATCTGGTGGTATGTGCTGCTGTAATTCCTTCAGTTTTACTTTCTGTCAGTGTGGGCATGGAAGCCATCTTCTACTGCTGGCACAGCAATGGAAATCTCATGCTACAAAGCAGAGATCTTCATTTACATCTGCTTCAGCTGGAATGGGGAAAAGTAAGGCCAGGCATGATTTCAAGCAGATATCTTGGAAGCAGCCTTTTAAGTTAATTTTGCATGGAAAATGTCAACACAACTTCAAACGGGCTGGGAAACAATGAATCAGCTCTTTTGCTTCTCAATGTGCTGAATGAGTTCCACTTAAAAAATGAATAGCAATTTTCAGTTCGATTTTTTTTCTAATCCATCTCCAAAACTTCACCATATTGCTACAACCATCCTTCTTTTGACGGGCTGCAAACAGTAAATGTGTCATTTCTTCTGTCCATAAAATCATCAACAGGCAGGAGAAATTCTTGCCAGAGGGAAGAGCCTTGCTAAAGCTTAATGAAAACTGTTGATGTTCCCTGCAGGTACAGGCATGTCGGAGCTAAAAATATGTATTTGAAGCAAAAGCCTTTAGCTACAAATTACCTTTGTGAAAATGCTTCCAAAAAAAGGTACTAAAAGCTGCTAAAGATACCCACATGACTGCAATTGCTCGATGCTAACTCTGAGACTGTAGCAATCAAACAGAAAGGCTTAGGGTGTTGTCACCAAGCAGTAATATTGTGCAGCTTCATTGACTGGGGTGCTTTAGAGGGACTGCCTCCAGCATTATCCCATGCAATGTATTACTGTAATGACAAGGCATAGAGCAGCATGTTTGCACTATTCATCAGCATAAGCAGTTTCCTCCCTTCAGCATTAGCAGCTGACTTTTTTACTGGCATGAGCCATGAGGAACTTCTAATTCAACCCAACTAAGCCAAGTTTCAGAAGCCTCTTTACTTTCTGCAAAAGATGTGAAGAAAGAAGCTAAATTTTGGGAGAAGACGCTTCTCCCTTTCAAACCAGTAGGTCATTTTCTTTTTTCAAATAACAGCAACAAAACAATGGTGTTTTTAGGTCTTGTGCAGCTCATGGACCTTTTCAGGGCCACAAAGGTACCCATTCCACAGCACAGAAGCTGAAGCAAAAGTCTCCATCAGAGCTGACAGGCTCCAGGACACATGGCATAAGCACATCACAGTCTGTGACTTTTCTTGTAAGCACACAGAGCATGAGAATTTGTTTTAGCTGCCTGGTGATATGCCAGATACACCAGGCCCTGGACATGCCAGGGCATATGTATCCAGAATGCATCTTCTGAACACGGCTAGCCAACAGCTGCAAGTCTGATGGAAAATTTTGGTCTGCAGGGTGACCCTCAATAAACTATCTCAACATATCTGGCACGTTCAGCATGGAAATGAATTGACATTATTCTTGCCTAAAAAGCTGTATTTCAACTCCTAGCTCTGGGGTCTCAAGAACAAACTCAGTAATTGTGACAGTATGCTGTTTTGACAAAAAACATTGTGAATACTTCCCATTTCTAGTGTTTTGCACATCCTTTGTCTCTATTCTGGATTTAAAACTAATTGTGTTGTACAATCTCAAAACAGACTGCTGAAATAAAGTAAACTGGAAATCAAAGAAATACTTTTTATTGTTTACTTTGTACACTTTTAGACACATTCATTACCTAATTTATTTATCTTCTGTCTCACTTCTTTCATTAAGGTAGTCACACTTGAAAGTCATTAGTGACGAGAACAGATTCAAATTAAGAACTTTCAGCTAATGGACAAATAAAAATTCATTCTCACTCATATTTAAATGGGTAAAGAAGTTATTTCAAATCATAAGTTTCCCAGGTGTAAAACAGACTTTACACAGATGACAAGTAGATATGGAAGGCATTCAGTCCAGGTAAATCTCTGCATTCAGGACAAAGTTTCAAAGCATGGAAAAAAATTGTCCTGTCAGTTACTTTCCAGTAGGTTGTGAAAAACAGAATATGGACACAACCCTCTGACCCCAGCATATGGGGATGGAAAGAAATGGATTAACATTTGCACTAATTGGAGGCATTCATGCCTCGGGAGTATGTGAATAAAGTAGATGCTATCCACATCTACCTCTGGTTGGAGCTATAACAATTTGCACAAGCTGATGGTAGTTTCATGAGTGCCTGAATCTTTCAGAAAGACTTCTCAGATGGAAGAAATGTTTGGAAAAAATTAAGGATGCCCCTCTTGTTATTTACAATATTTGAGCTCTTACAAGAGAAAATCCAATCATGTCCTTGCTCTGGAGAAAAAGGAAATCTGCAGAGTGCCAGATCTGTGTATTGAGTTTTCATATCTACAGGGGCAGTGGGAAGGATCAAACTAAGAACATAATTTTGTCTATTATACAAGGAAGAGTTCAGACTATGGAGAAAGAACAGATTTTAGATTGAGGACAATTAGAGTTATGGTGTCCTGAGAGGATGTGTGTGGCCATAGTAGCTGGAACAGCTGGCTGACTTGGCTGAGCAGAGATTGACCTGAACAACCTAAATATTATTAGAAACTGATATTTCCCTTGGAGAACAGGGGTGCACACACACACACACACTCACATACAAGCAATCTAATATTTTGGTGGCACAGAGCAAACAGCTTTTAGTTTATCCAGTTCCTGAAGTCTATCATAGACCAAAGGAGCTTTCTAATATGAACACAATTTAAAAAATAATAACATTTAAAAAAAAAAAAAGAGGGTGGATTTACAGCTGAAACAGATGGGAAACAAAGAAAATTCAGGAAGATTTAGTACCCAAATGCCTACTTTCCTACTGATAGTTTACCAACTCTTAATTATGTATTTCTATTCAAATGCATCACAAGGCAATTTCCTCACATTAGGAAACAGAGACAGACACCTCTAGACCATTATGGATGGATGTCCCTTCTGGCTTTCAGCTCCTTTGGGGGGGCCAGTGCTACTGCTTTGTTCTTGTGAATCCCTCCGTTTAAGTGAAAGGATGACATTACCATTCTGTTTAAAACTCAACGTTTTGAGAGGTTTTGTACCTGAAAAGCTGTTCTGAAGAAACTATAGTTGAAAGATGACGCTGTACAAAAGGGGGAAATAAAATGTAAGACAACTTCATAAATCTGTGCTTTAGTTCAATTTGGGTGTTTGCTGAAAAACTGTAAGCATTTGCCTTGAGAAACACTTTAGAAAAATACTACTAAAAAAAATTATTAAAGAAAGTGAAAACACTGACTCAAGCTGACCGTTCAGGATGATAGGCAATATTTTGATGACAGTATGGCTGAAAACCACAAACAGTGTGAACTATGGCCACAGTGTGCTTGCTCAAATTAAAAATCTGTCATAGTTGCCTTAGGTGTTTCAGAGTTTCTTAAAAGCTCATTAGTTCTAGTTCCTATTAAAGAAAGAAAATTCAAACCAAAGCAAATGTGAAGCTATTAAAAGAATTAATAATTCTGTTGGGTCTAACAGGAACAAATAGTGTCCACAGGCTCTTTTCTCCCCATAAACTCTATAAGTAAGTAGGTTTTTCTAGCTAATTAGACTCTCAAAATGGGTGTTAGGCAGTAGAACAGGAACCTGGAATAGAAATGGCCAAAACTTTCACAATTATTTCATTAACAGCTGTGGAAATAAACCTGCAGTTACCACGGCTCATTCAGCCATCTCTGACCTGAAGCTCTGCAGAATTATATGCCAGGTATAAAGAGGCCCAAATTCAGCTAAAACTCCTGGCTTTATCAAGATAGGCCTTGATATTCCCATGGAAGATGGAGCTCCATGAGTCTTACACTTCCTCAGGACAGATTGATCTGATTTGAGCCTTCACTTGGTGTTAAGGCATGCCAAGACTTTGGAGTCTGATTGGTCCTGCACGTTACCTAAGGCTGTCAAAGAGGTTCTGAATTCCAGAAAGGGACGTGTTTGCACCAGCTATTCGAAGGTCAGTCAAGCACTACATCCATTCTGACATACAAACTTGTAATATTACTGAAAATAAAATAAAACAAAAAAGTTCTACCTGCTAAATACTGGTGCTAGGATGTAACCAGAGATAGCTAATGCCTTATCCCAAAGAGCAAGATTTCTACATGTTTGAAGGATGTCACATTTTTGAACATTTCCCCCCAAATGCCTTGCTGGTGGGACTCTGCTGGCCAGTTTGGAGAATCACTTCAGATTTTTCACAGGTTCTGATGCAGAAATATATCAGGAACAGATGTTCCACCGAATCCCTGGATGCATCTATTGCTCCAGAAGTGATCTTCTGTGCCATAGTGCTTCCAGAGGTAATAGCATAGGTAATGAATGACAGACCTGGCACTTGGCTTTTGATATGTCCCTGCTGGCTATTCACTGCTTGGTTCCCTTCTGTCCTGGGACTCTGGGTATCTTACACAAACCATCCAACTGGTGTCATTTGGAGGGCAAAGAGATAAACCATATGTGAAAAAGAAGAAGATAATTCATTTTTGTCCCTTTCAAACAAAGGAAGTCAATGTATAACAGACTGAAAAGAACTGGTTTTATGATTGAGCAGCCTGATTCCTATTTACATTGCTTTACACCTCCCCAAAAATAAGTCTTTTTAAGCGTGATTTTGCTAAAATGTATTCTTCCTAAATGCTTGTGAAGGGTCCTTAGCCACTCAATACACATTATGAATTTCTTTACTAATTAAAGAAAAAATGTAAAGAAATTGCTAATTAGTGCAAATAGTTTAAGTGAATTTTAAGTGAAACAAGAGCAGTGTGAACTTACCAGTCAGTATCTGAACAGCTGAGATATAACCTGATGTGTAAATACACTTCTGCTCTTGGAAGTAATATTTCACTCCTGGCATTGTAGCTGTACCACATTTTGAGGTATTAAAAAAAAACCCAAATCAGCCTAAAAGTAATTTGAGGTTGTCCTGGATGAGAAATAAGAATCAGAGGATAAGAACTGTGAAATTAATTCATGCCATTACCTTGGTTTTTATTATCACCTGGCCTTGCATTTCCAAAGCAGATTTTCGCATCCAGAGCTAGACTACTCTGTGGCGTCCCATATTGATCTCACCCACTAAAGCTTTCAAGCAGCCTGGAATCTTGTCTAACCTTCTGCAAATATATGCATTTAAAGGTCAGGCACATGATGTGAGATTTGCTGGCCAGACGCATTCTGTGTGCTCACTCTGCAATGGAACCTGACAGCTAACTTCAGCCTGCTTGGTGCTGGCTTGCACTGAGCAATACAGCCTCAGCATTTGATGTTAAACACAGAATTTTCCAAGCTTCTATAATCCTGCAATCTACAGCATTCCTCAGAAAACCACAATGATGTGGTAGGCCAGCTGAAGGAACATTAAAGAGACAATATGTTTAGTAGATTTAGTAGTTTGCTTCTGTTGTTTTAAAATTGGCCTCCATAATAATCTGCTGCTGGAAGCTATAAAAATGTTACTTTTTTATATGTCTCTTGCATCTCTTAATATACTTAGGTCATCACATTTCCTACCATTTGGTGCTTTTACAGTGGCCTAGTATATATGTTAGTTATGAAGGTGCATTGCTTTTGTTCAGACATCCTTTGAAAAGCAGAAATCTAGCAAGATTAACTGCAAGAGCCATTGAGGATCCAACTACTTGCAAATTTCTGTCACTATCATGTGTAAACAACAAGAATAATGGCAGAAAAAAATGAAATTAAATGGCCTCATGCAAAATACAACCGGACTCCTTTTTCCTGGAGGGAGGAGGAAGACAAAAGCAGAGCTGCCCTACCTTGTGTCAGTGAGCAATTGATCCTTCTGTAGAAAAAATTTTGCCCTTAAAAAGTATTAGATAATTTTAAGCTGTTTTATCCCCTGATATTATCTAAGAGCAATTTTAATTAATTCTTAACAGTTAAAAAAAAAAAGAAAAGAAAAGAAAGAAATGAAGATTTGTGTTTCTTAGGAATGCTAAGCTGTACAAAAGCTCTGAGCTTTGTTTTTGGGCTGTCATTCTGAAGGAGGTGAGGACGGATTATAATTGCACTGTGGGGCCTGAACAGAGGACCCCTGTAGGTAGAGCAGGCCTTTCAATCTTCTGATCAACGGAGCTGAAACAAAAATGCAGGAGGGCTGTGTTCCCACGTTCTTTGACAGTTTCCTGCTGCAGATAGCGTCCTTTTAAGCCTCCCTTATGCTTTCATTATGCTGCTGAAATAATGAATAATTTGCCTCCTCCACTCTTTGATATGCATGGTCAGATATTATTGGGTAAGAAGCAGGAGGGACCTTCCTATAACCTTAATCCAGTTCACACTAATAAAATGATTTAGCTGAGCATTCTTGGGAAGCAATTATTTTTCTTGAAGACAATGACTATCAAAAAGTCCCTAATGGGCAGAGGCAGATCAGGTCACCTCAGCTTTCCATTTTCTTCAACACGGGCAATGTTTGGACCCTTAAAGTACGAGCTCCCTTCTGCAGTTTTGTCACAAATACTCAGTCATTACTGTTGCTGAGTGTAGGGTTAAAAATGAATTAGGCTTAATTTTGATTTATTCAAGTGTGCAGTTATTGACTGTGAGAGGTTAACTGTACTCTGAGTTCTGTGCGAGAAAATCCTCAGAGGGAGAAGTATGCTGGAGAAATACGAAAAGGTACTTCTGTTTCCTAAGAGTAGTGATGAGCAACATCTTTCAATTCTTTTTCTCCTTTCATCATAAAATTATGAGGCTGGCATTCTTGAATAAAAGAGCTCCAGGATTATTGTGTTCCTAAATTAATACAGTATTAATGAAAGACAGATTTATTAATTTAAAACACTACTCTTTTTGAGAAAAATTAATGATCGTTTAAGCAGATTAGTATTCTCTTTTATATCTCAAAAATCATCAACATTTACAAAATACGTTGGCTGTCAAAAAATAATGCTTCTATTATATTATCTGGACTGATCCAAGAGTCTTTGCAACAATCAATTGAATTGACCTCATATTCCTCTTGACACAAAGATTGTGTATATCCCTCTATTATTTGTGACTTATTGTGATTGCTGTTATCATTGCTCCTCAATATAATTGGTAATATTCTTAACAAAAACCACCCCGCTGATTGCATCTTTAAAGACAGGTAGATGTGTGCTGAGGTTTCTAAAGGCATGTAAAGGCCTTTTGTCACACCTTCTTTTATTGAAATGATATAATTAAAATGAGTAGAAGATATGGGTCACAGGTTCATTTGCATATCTAAAGTGTAGCCTGATCTTGAAAAAAGCAAACACTCTCATCTTAGGTGTAATGCAAATTTATAGTTTTTTATGAGAACACAGATCTTCTAAATAAACAATTTCAGTGAGGTCCATAATCCTGTGCCAGACCAGTATGGCCCTGTAGTGTTGGTCACATGCAAAAATCTTGGTATTGAACAGCAGTATTATAATAAGATTGAGACAATTTCTCAAGGCTATTCTACCATAGTTCATATGAAAGACTTGTCAACAAAGTTTCCCTATGGTTATCCTTTGCAATGATTTTAATGACCTCACTGAATATTTTTAGTAACAAATTTGACAAAAAAGGCAGGAGTTGTTCTGGTTCAAATTGTTGAATCAAAACCGGGTGAACTGTAAATTCAGATTCAGTTTGTTGAATTTCAAACATTCAGATGCCAGAGGTTCAGAGATAAGGGATAATCATCCAACCTTTGTCTGAATTAGTCCCACCAGGGTCAATTTAAGGATGATACTATGACTCCGCTCCTAATTTACATGTCTGGAAATGTAATTTTGTCTGTGCTCAATCTGATTTTACAGACTGATAAGGATTGCATTGTGAGTTGAAAACAAGTGATAGGTATGAATCATCCCAGTAGAGGGACCTTTTCCAGTACAGCGTTGGAATTATGTCATTTTAAAAGTCATAGCAATATATCACCTGGGATATTCCACATAGTCCTGGCTATCCAAAGCAAAAAGACAAAATAGAATAGTGCAGAGAATGTCTTTTTTTCTTCTGAGCGAAGATGAAGGACAAAAGCCAAGGTAATTTCATTTATTCTGAGACTACAGTAGGGAGAAGAAAAATTAAGTGTTATCTGATGGAAACCAAACCCTGCATCTTGGCTAAAACTTAAATATTGCTAACCATGGACAGTACAGGGAAAACATCAACTTCCTTCTCTCTAAAGCGTTCTCCACCTCTAATCAAGTATACACCATAAAATGAAAGCACCATGATTTTTTACAGGAAAATGTAAAAAATAAATGATTGAAGTTTGGAGCCAGCAAATCCATTCAGTGCACTGCTTTGAGAGAATTTATCAGCATTTCCTAGATGTGATGTACCATCCTACTTAAAAGGCCTCATGTGTTGTGCTGCCCATGTGGATATCTTTGCATCACACTCTCCTGCACTTTGGTAACCAAGATTAACTCGGATGCAACTGTCTCATATCCCTGCCTGATGCTCCCAGTCTCTCAGCTCTTCACCCTGTCTCCCTCCTCTCCTGGATCTCTTCCTATCATGAACTGTTAACTAAACTAAAGTATGAAGATGCCAATTAATAGACTTTGGGGCAATGACATGCATTATAAAATGTATAGTTTGGATATCCCTTCATAGACAGCTACCGCTGCCCAGAGTAAAAAATAAACGTCACAGGTGGAAAAGGTACTCCTGAGAGAGGAAAGGTGCATAGAGACAGTTGATTACAGCTGATCAGGCTCCACCAGGGCAGCAGGAATTGAGAAACACCTGGGAGCTGCAGTCTTCAACTCTTTCACTACTGTAGTTACTCGAATTAGCAACATTGAAAATTGAATAGTTAAATTAATGCCATTTCTGGTTAAAGAAATGTTTAACATGGCAAAGTTAAGTGCACGATGATATTTAAATGACCAGGTATAAATACTCATCGTTTAGCAAGTTCCCACTTATGGATTTCTATTGAGAATTTTCACAATTAAAAGAATTAGAAAAAAATATTAATTGGGCAGTGAATATGGTACAAGAATAGAAAAGTCCCCATATCAGAAAATCATATGGATATTTTACCTAGTTTTGAGTAGACTATTTGCAGACATCACCAGCAACACAGACTGTGTAAATTCAGGAATCCACAAAACCCCACCATCTGCTTTGGGGAAGTGACCTGGAGAGCAGTACATGCTTAGTACTGAGCACTCATTAAACAGAAGTTTCATCCTTGTTCAAGGTTAGAAAGTGATTCCCATTTGCTTCCTTCCCAGCAATGAGCTATGGAGGTCTCTGGTCTGTTGTGATCACTTAAATTAGCAACTTCCAGGAGCCTAATGGTGCATTAGTATGACTTCAAGTCAATGAAAAATTTAAAATCTCAATATCAAGATAATTCATCTCTTGAAAAAAAACCCCATAAATCTCATACAATCACTTGGACACACAAAATCTATAAGCCAGGAAATGGTCGCTGTTCATCTTCTATGTTAATATGAACTGAGAAATCATTTAACTACATTTTTCTCATGAAAAAATACAATAGTTAAGAATCACTAAGAAGGTGATGAACATCATTAGAATACTTCATCTCTTTATATTTGCATTGAATGAGGTATTGTTTATCTGGCTTCGGATTTTTTCTGAGGGATTTTAAGAAAGTTTCCTTGAAAAATGTGTGAAATCTGATCTTGCTTTAATATTAGAAGGATTTTTTTTTATGTCAGGTCATAGAGCTCCTCCTGCAATGTTATATCTCTGGACAGACGAGGTCACAATGGCAGACACCTTCAAAAGGCTGAAAAAAATGCCTATATTGCCTGATCTCACTCCCATCAATGTATATCAGCTTCAGTAGTACAGTATTTTCAAAATCCATACTTCCATTTGTTTTGGTCAGAATCGGACTAAAGGTTTCTTGCAAAATGTTAAGGAAAAGCAGAGTTCAGTATAAATGAAAAAATACAATAAATATTCGGATTCATGTAGGTCTTTCAGCTGCTACTGAAATGTTCAATACTAGAAATAAAGAGAGAAGTTGAATAAAGCACTCATGTTTACTTCCATTTTTCTGTATTCATCCATCCAAAAGTTTTAATCACAAACTTATATTTCTGTTTCCAAAAGTTAAAATCTTTCTTGGCCTTTTCCCATATGAGAAGCTTCTTCTTAAAATTCGTTCTATTATTGAAGACCAAGAACATGTGTACCAGAACAAGAACAGATTTCCTCTCAGCAGACTGGCAACCTCCATCATCAGGTATTAGACACATTTTTCCTTTCCTATTCAGTGCAGCAAAGGACTTTGGGGTTGTCTGTTTTGGAGAAAAGGAGGCTGACAGCTTCCTGAGAAGGGGACATGGAGGGACAGGAGCTGAGCTTTGTTCTCCAATAAGGGTGCATAGGATGGCTCAAAGCTGCTGCAGGGAAGATGTAGGCTGGACATTAGGAAACATTTCTCAACCAAGAGGATGGGCAAAACCTGGAACAGGCTTCCTTGAGAGGTGGTTGGTGCCCTAAACCTCTGGGAGTTCAAAAGGCATTTGGACAATGACCTTAATAACGTGCTTTAACTTTTGGTCATCCACAAAGTGGTTGGATAATTGGATCAGATGATCACTGCAGGTCTCTTCCAACTGAAATAACCTTCCCTTCCCTTCCCTTCCCTTCCCTTCCCTTCCCTTCCCTTCCCTTCCCTTCCCTTCCCTTCCCTTCCCTTCCCAGGTAGGATTTTGACACTGCTCTTTCTGACAAGAGAATCAAAAATGACTTCCAAGTGAGCCCTGACAAGGTAGGAGTTATGATCCTTCACTGCAGACCTCTAGCATCAGGACCCTGATATGTATTTGTGGCCTTGAGCTGGCAAAGGAATGACTCCACGGGAATTTGCTTTGGGAATGTCAACACATGGAGTGTTGAGGCTCAGAACCTCTCCAACATTGCTTCCTGTGCTTCATGAGGAAATCTAGTTACACTAGAACTTTATTTTCTTTCTTTGCATACAAACCAAAACATTTTTTAATACTGTGGGTGGAAGAGTTTAGATAGGTAAATTGCCAGAATGACCACTGAGTGAGATACAGACATCTTTTATAAGCAGAATATTGCAAACAGTATTCCAACTGCTCTTATGCTATTTGTTATCCAGCTGAATAATTTTAACATTTTTCACTGCTCCAACTTGTCTAAAATCAGATCCTGACATAGTGCAAACTAATTTATGACTGAGACACTTTTTTCTGAAATATTTTATAGATGACTGGTATATTTGAGGAAGGACTAGAAAAGTTTAATTCATGGAGAGATGTGCAACTGCAAATGTCTATACAACATGAACATAGTCTATTTTTTGGCTTACAATAAAACTCAGCTAAGATAATATTGTTATTATTTAGGAGCAGTGATTCCAGACAGGATTTCTTAAAAGAATTCTGTGATGTTAGGAAACAGAGATCTTCAGTCCATAGCAGGTGAGTTGTTATATGCAATTGTACCAGAAAAATATTGAATAAATATGGCTTAGTGCTCATTCATACAGTGATACAAAGTCTTGACAAGTATCAATTCAGACCAATTCATATTAGGAAAAATGGGCCCATGAAAAAAAAAGCATAAAAGAATGAGATGATTTAGACAGAACTGGGTACCTTAGCTATAACAAGGTTTATATCTAACCTCACTGAATATTTATCATGTCACTATTCCCTTGATGTTGATTAAAAAAAAAGGCAAAGAAGAACACAAAACATTTGAAAGGAAAATATGTGCTCACTGCACAGTAGATACTGTTATAAATATTAAGTAATCCCCTTTGTCTTATATTTGTGAGTAAGGTTACATCGTTTAGCCATGCCAAGAAAGAATGTTTTTGTGTTAGACACTGGTGATATGTGAGGACTAAGGATGAAATTTGTCTTAGGTGACCAAAGATGCCACAGACTAAGTGTGTCTATAAAATCATTCCGTGCTCCACATTTGCCTCTTAGGAGAACTCCTATGTTTCCTTTGTGCTGCTGGTGGGCTGAATGCATCCTGGCAGTGGGCATATGAACCCACCCCCCCACTGGCCCCTGCTATTTCTGTGAATAACCTCATCTTTAGAGAATTCCACCTGTAAAACTCACGGTCTGGGACAGGGACTTCGACTTTGCGCCAAACAATTAGTGCTGCATGAGCTTTACAGAAGCACAATATTTAAAGACAGCTGCCTCCAGGGCCGGCCTTACCTGATGGTAATTCGTGCAAATATCTCATAGCAATTGTTGTCACTTCTTGGGGTGAATAAACCCTTTGAACTTTATATAAATACACAAGTTACTCAAAGAAAATCGATCTAAGTCCTTATCATCCATGTCTGCTCCAGACAGAAGCTAGCTGGCAGGACAAGAAAATTGGTGACTTTCAGCCAAAGAGAAAAAGACCAAATGACCAAATTCCATTTAAAAGAGATTGCTGAGAAAATTTATGGGAGAAGAGCATAGGTGGTTCATAGCACTGCCTTCTAAAGTATGGAAAAGATACATGTGAAATATAAAACTTCATTGTTTACACATATTTTCTGAACTAACCTGTATGTACCAGTGAACACAAACATACAGGACCTTGGAAGAGCTGTTTTGGGCCCTGAAGTGAACTAAATATTCTCTCCTCCAGCTGCCATCTCTCCTCAACACTCCTCCCTGCCCACACCTTTTCCAGCTTCTCTGTGCTCAGCATCCCCTCTCCATGTTCTTTAAATATTCCAAAAAAGCATAACTTGTTAATACATTTCTATATATATCTACCTAACCTTTTTCTATATTTACATGCCTCAACTTCCTTCACAGTTGTGTGTCACTGTCTTTATTTCCTAAAGCTCTTTGGACTTACCCAGAGTTGAGTCACCAGAGTGCAAGCAAGAGTTTCTCACTTTCCCACCATGTTGCCAACTGATAATAAAGATCAAGCTGATCTAGGCAGTTGTTTGAGGTCACAGCATCTTCTGCAGGTCACCTTCTGGTCCTCACCCTTTTCCAGGGGGCTGCAAGCCACCCTCAAACCAGGACTGTAGCACTTTATGTTGTTCAGGTGGACCACCCAAGCTGCATTTTTATGGAGAACTGTGTTTTCAGCCTCCTGCTTGTATTACTCTTATATGGTAGGTAGTAGGGGACATTTAAGAGAGGAAAAAAATCCAGATTTAAAGTTCCCATTTTGCTCAAATCAGCAGCAAGCTTCATTTGAGTTCAGGTAATCCAGATATGCAGCCGGACTAAAGGAGATGATTGCTGCTAATGGCAGCAGTAGTGTTATTTTAATTTAGAGAAGTGAGAATCTGGACCTGAAGTGATTTATTAATTGCATGTAGCAGACACTGGAATTGTTGAGGGCTCTAATGACAATAGGATTATCTGCAGGGAAAACATTTGTCAGTGTTTTCTTCTTCACCCTCTTTCAAGCCTGTGTGGGAGAGTGAATATGTTGCATTGGAAAATATTCCCAATGACAAGCACAGAGGAGCAAGGAGATGAAGCAATTATAGTAGATGGGAGCCTGATGGGAAGGAATGGGGGAAGGGACATTCACTCTGGGACTAGAGTTACTGCAAGAGTTTAGGACAGTTTTCACATTTTTATCCGGGATGGTCTTTGAAGTGTCTTGTGGGTAGCAGTTGGAGGTCTGCTATCACTGAGAGTGTCAGGGGACCCTGGAGATTTACAGCACAGCTTTTCCAGCAGAGGGTAATTGCTGCTACAGCAGACTCTGAAACAGCTCTTTAATTTTTTAAGCTGGCAAGAGGCAATGTAAGCTGTTGCACTGTTGTCCCAAGAGCTGAAAACAGCAGTACTTACACACTCCTTGCACTGGCTGGATGGGGTCTGTAAGCGAGTGTCCACCTTTTCTGTGTCTCTGGGAGACAAAATATTCTTTTAGTGCTGAGGAACCAGTTTTAGTACCTTGCTTCCTGGCTTTGCAGCCTGAAACACCCCAGAGAAAACACTGAAGAGCCACTAAAATCTGGTTCACTCCAGATACCTATCCTAGAGGTAGCTTTTTTAACCTTGTTATAGACATTAGCCCCAAGAGTGGACTCATGGCCAAAACTGTCCATGTGTTAACTGCGCCCTCTGGGTCAGTTTAGAGGTGACTTGGACTCTGGGGTCAGTGCAGAAGGTTCAATGTCTCATTTTCCCTTCCATCCTTATGAGTATTTCGTGTTCCAGAGAGCTCAAAGGTTCATTTTCCAAGCCGCAGCTGCCAGCAGGACCACAACGATGATTTGTGAGCACTGAGGCCCCTTTGCAGGTTCCCTACCAGTCCTGAGTATGCCCAGTTGTTCCCCAGCCCTGCTCCCAGCAGGTGCAGAGATGACCTGCAGCTTCCATTAAAAATTGTGCGGGATCAGGGTAAAGCCCAGCATCCCTGACACTTCTGAGCTCATTCATGTTTGTCACTGTGTATGGTAAAACTTTGCTAGGTTTTTCTTGCCAAGTGATCCTCTCAAGCAAATCAAGAAATTGCCACAGAGCAAAAGAGGCTCAGGCAGACCCCAAATATCAGAGTGAAGGATGAATTCTTTGGTTTGGTATGAGAGCAGACAGTGCATGAAAAAAAAGGTGGCAAAGGGGTCAGTAGGGGAACACACAGGATAAAATACTTTCATCTATTGTGCTGGGGTCAATAGGCTCCCATCAGGAAATCTTGAGCCCAAGATTAATTACTTGTTGCAGTAGGTATACCATTGTGCTCTGGAAGACACTGTGGTGACTTTAGGCATCTTGTAGATTTCTGGTTCACACGATGCAATCCCATATAAAAAAAACAATAGTGGCTAAGAAAGTAGTTGTGGGTGGTGGTGAGATGCCTTTTAGCTCATTCTAATCAAAGCCTTTTCAACCATATCTCCAGCTTGGCCAGAAATTATGAGAAACTATTTGTTAAATATTATGAAAGAATTTCATAGTAATTCAGAATCACATGCCATGGCTATTATGTTATTGCACTTTGCAATTTATATGACAGAAAACATTCTTTAAAAAAACCTCTCAATCTATCTGCGTTCATTCCATGGAAATCTTTTTGCATTTCTTGATTTACCTGTCAAAATATCTGGGAGACTCACAATTTGAAAATGAGTGTCAATCCTGCTTTTGTCACCATCAAAATATATAGTTCTCTTTAGGGCAAGTAGACATGGATTATGTTGTAAAGTAACCTTTCTTTAAAAAAAAAGAAAAATAACCTGGAGACAAATCCCATAATCCTTGTTTTGGATGAAATTTCCCAATAAATTTATGATTATCAATACTTAATTCTTAAATTATTAAACAAAAGTGTAATTCTGGTTGTTATAGAACAGCAAGATTGGGTTTGTATGGTATACGTATTTTATAATAAGCACTTTATCAACATTTTAGGCAAAGCTCCTTTGCATCAACTGATTCTGATTTCTTGTCCTGAACTGCTGAGTTGCATTTCACTGCGCAGCAGAACTGATAAAATGCCTATGACATGCTTAATTTTGTCTGTCTGAATGAGATTTGCTTTATTTGTAAAGAATTTGTAAATAGGAGCACATATTAATTTTATTATTATCTTCCATGGACATATTTAAATCTTAAAATATCAGTTCCAGTAGGCATATTGTCTAGTGATTAATCTACTTAGACTATAACATGAATTAAGTACACTACAAAAATTTCAGTGAATCTCTCATGAAATATCAATAATTTACTAAAAATACACTTTAGGAATCAACAAGAAAGGTCATAAAGTAGCAAAGAAAAAGGATCAGAATTCAAGAGACTGTACTGATTTTAGCTCATAATTTGCACTCTTAAAACTAAAGATGTCTTAAACACACATAAAATAATCTATTCTGCATGTGATTGGGAACATATTTTCATTTATATTGAGAACTCCAACAAACAATGAAACACAGATAGCTCCATAAACTACTTACTCTTCTAAGCTGAAAGGAGCATGGTCCCCTGTGGGGTTTGTGTCTTACCGTTCATTCCAAACTCTGCTTGGAATTTCCCAGTAGCTGGACCCTTGCAGTTGGGTACCTGCTCTCTGCTGAGGTTCTGCTGCTATTTCTTTTGCCATCACAGCACAGGAAGAGACTTCCAGCTCTCTTTTTCACCCTGTTTTTCAGATGTTTTAAGAGCTTCTTAAAACTTTTATTTCTCTATCAGATTGATTGACTGTGCAGAATGCTCAAAAGTTATGGAAAAGACAAGCAGAAGCAAAAAAGGATAATTTGCTTTTATTCACCTATTTTTGAGAAAACTTGCTAAAAAATAGATACATAAGACAGAATATTTTTTTGTTTCTCAATAGATTTTATATTTCCTTTCTATTTAGGATATCTTTTTTCCTGTTGGTAGCATATTTTTGGCTATTGTGCTCAGTCTAGGGCAGGGACAAATGAGGACCTTTTAAAGGACTGATGTCGGCTTGCTGGACTCTCAACCACTTTACTGACTCTGAGACCCATCCTGACCTCTGTTTGCATCCAGTGGCCCCACCAGACAATCTAAAGTAACAGAGAGGCAGAGCTGTGTTTCTGGAATTGTGAGGAGCAATAATGGGAAAAGATCAGTAAGGACTTCACAGAGGTCTTAGTGATTCTGGGCACTCACACAGCCTGGTAGCAAAATGTACCTGATTATTTCCCATGGCACAAACGTACCATATGTGGATGCTGAACATACAATACAATACAATACAATACAATACAATACATATTTCAACATGTGTAAACAATTATTTCTTTCCTATTACTGTGTTTGTTTATCTCATTAACATTAGCCATGCACCCTTCCTTCAGCTGTGTTCCAGCTGTGTGTGGCTATGGATCTACTGGGAAACCCACGGGCTGACTTGCAGCCAAGGTGAATTGTCCTACTTTACTGCACCATTGCTGGTGATTGAGAAGCTGCTGTGGACTATCTGAGTTCAGTGGAAGTAATTCTATGCCCTTTGAGAGCCTTTAAATCATACTTTTTGAATTTTTGGAGGCAAAGAGATATTATTAGATCAAAATGTTTTGTATCAAATCAACATTTGCTAACTTTTGTTTGCTGCATAATCAAAGTTGTGATTGATTTATAGCTTAACCCTCCATTATAATTTTTAATCTTCTGTTATATATTAAATGTGTTCAAAGGAAAAAATTACATGCATTTTTTGAACCACTGACTTTGATAACATTTTTTTACTTACAAGCTGTTCTTCAGCATCTGTTGTGGGAAAGAACACACACATTCCTAGATATTTTTCATGGTCTAAAGACATTAAGATACAAGAAGAAGTGACTCTACTCATATTAATTTTTCTGTTGTAATGCAAATCAGGAATGATGTTTGCTGGCTGGAGCTGAACAAATAATCAGTAGAAAGCAATGTATTCAGTGAATTCTGTCTCTCTCTATTTCATATCATTCATGGCCATATCATGGCTCTTTTCTGAAATAAATTAGGTACTCTGAATTATTTACTACACCTTACATTAGGTAGATTTTTGGCTGCATGCCTCAAGATGCATGTTTGTGTATTTGACAGCAGCAGCTGTAAACTGTACTGGGGGTCCTGTAGAACTGTGCCTTACAACAACTCTATTGTTAAATCTTATTTTATAATAGCAGCTCTGCCCAGGTTTAGACACTGCCACACAAGGCATCTCAAGACCTAAACATTAAATAACCCAAATGGGAGTAGAAACCACAGGCCTAAATAAAGTTCTTAAAGATCCTGGACAGAGTTAGGTGAACAATGGCACTGATGACAGGAGCACAGAGAGTGATGTCTAAGCCAGATGGCAAAAAGTGCTGAAGAAAATAAAAATTTTAAATGCCCTGTTCTGTGACACATTCCTGCTACACGTGCCCTGATGAGCTTTAGGACCCTCAGTTGGAAGTTTGGCTCATTACTCTCTATTAAAATAGGGAGAACAAAAGAGCAGTAGCACATGCCTGCTATAAAGTAAAAGACTCATAAAAATGGAAGGGCCTCCTTCAGCATTAAAGTTTCAAACACATCTTTCTCTCTCATATGCATCCATAAGGAAAAAAGTTTTTTTGCAGAAAGTGTCAGCTCCTTTGTCCTTATGATGAATGTAAACATCTTGAATGTAATGTAAAGTGATCTACTTAAATAGAAAAGATAATATCAGAAACATATTAAAACACTGATGAAAGACTAACTTAATAGTTGTAGAATTATTTCTATGTTTACAGCCCTATTAAAAAAAGCAAAAGAACAAACAAAACCAAAATACCAATTACCAACCAAATACAAATCCCCTCCAATATAAGAAAAGTCACATGTACATAGAAATCTATAACAAGTATCAGTGACACAGAAACTGTCATGTGGTCTTATACCAAGTGAGCTGAGCCAACCTGGCAGGTAAGGGAAGGTATAACACTGTAATAGTGTGTGTAAGGACCTAGTGAGGAGAAAAAAGTATGGGATAAGGTGAATCTGCCATGTTGCATTGGTATGAAAAAGTTTTCTATTCTGTTGCTGCCTGTTTAGTACTGAGGTAGCTGTGGGGCAGGGGTTATTTCTCTCTGACCAGAGGCTGTTCTGAACAACTAATCCCGTGCTAAGAAGATGCTGATTTCCCTTTCCACTGAGAACCTGTGAACTGAACTCATCTGTGACAAAATGAAAACCTGTTTCCTCAGACTGACACTAGACCTCCTATATTTATTCAGCTGTCAGAATTTATTCTCTTTATTCTTTAAAGAGGGGAAAGACCCTGGGACCTTCTGAATTGTTAATACTGAAGGTCGTGCTCTATAGTCTTATGACTTTTATTATAAAGGGAATTTTCTATATTTAAAAGGGATTGACCAAAACCTTGCTGGGTTAAGACACAGCTTGTGTAAAGACGGTGAGGTCAACTTCTGCTCTGAGTTATGCCAGTGTAAATCTGGGATAATTTCATTACAATAAGTGGAGTCAATCCAGGGAGGTAATTATCCTGTTGTTTTGGGTTATGTGATGCCCATGGAAAACAATGAGAATTACATGCATAAACAACATGATAACTAAGTTCTGAATAGGTAGCTCTTATCAGGACTGATGCTTAACCTGGTAAGCATAAAAGATAGATGTTATCAATACATATAAAAACATAAATATAGAGCTATAGAAAAATATGATTCTCTGTATATGTACATAGCACGTGCCAAAAAAATCACCTATAGATAAACATTTTCAGTTTCTCTGAGTTTTATGTTATTTCCCACCGAAATCCTCAACTCAGAGAATAGCTGAAGCTACTGAAGACTTATTTAATTTCAGGTCGATGCCATATCCAAAGTGAGAAAACTTTTATTTTACAGTTTGTGGAAGAAATTATGATAATAGCCACTGGGGCTATATTTTCAAAATTATGGAAAGCCGGAGCAAGGAATCTTACCAAACTTGAGATTTGGTTGCCAGACATTAACAGAAGCTTACCAGAAGTTTACCAGGAGAGAGACACTGCATATCTCTCTGTTAACGAGCAGCAATCAACAATGAAATAAACAATGGCTGTCCAGCAGACAACTGAAATTATTTTTCCATGTCTGCAGTACTAAACAATTTTTACCACTGTAAGTCCAAATGTTTTTTTGGGAATGGTTCTTGGGCTGTGATGGCTTGTGAACTGTCCACTCAGAAACTGTGAATTTATCAAGACCAAAACCTTGCTCAGGACGATTCCTCTATTTAAATTATTTAAATTAGAAGGGTCTAATGCCTAATCTTCTTTCACCAGGCAAAAAACTCCAAATAATGAAAACTTTCAATTACAATTCTTCCTTTTACCCAAAATACCATTTCTGTACTCAACAAAGTACAAAAATATACTGTTTTGTACAATAATTCTCAACAAAACCATTAATTATTATTTTGGATTTATGCTTTTACAAACAATATTTGAATATAGCCCTCCACTTCCAAAAATAATGTATGCAGTGTCTTAAACATGCACACACATATATTCTCATGGAATCATAGATTTGCTTAAAAACACATGTAAATTAGCAATAGTTTTTGCCACAAAATTCAGAGGGCTCCATGAAATATTGTATGCATAACTGGAATGTGAAGGTTTCTGTTCTGTGACACAGCTATCAGAGGGACAGGACCTTTTCAGCATGTCCCAAGCATGAATAAGGGAGCAATTCAGATCATAATCTGGTTTGTACTTGTGAACTCCACTAATATTTTATAATATAAATACCAAAAGCCATAGTTTCCATGTGGTGCATATCTTGCTGAGTCTCTATCACACGAAGCAGATGTGGAAAAAAACTTATTCTCCAACTCTTAAACCACAAAATAATTATTATTTGACAGAGCTTATCGGTGATGGCCTGTGTTGGAATGGAACTGGTGAAACACCAGGGAGAGTTATGCTCTTTATTTTTGTCTATATTCTTTCATAGTATTGGTATTATAGTAAGTAAAGAATAACTTCAACTGGAAGTGACCTCCAGAAGTCTTTTAGTCTGCAATGGCCAGACTTGAAGTGACATTAAGTTGCTTAAGGTCTTGACCTACAATTTCCTTCTTGTCAAGGAAATTCCTAAGGGATACAATACTCTGTTGGCCTTGCTGTCCATTTCTCTGGCCTATACCTCATAAGTTTGTAGATGAGAACATGATGACACAGTATATTCAAAGCCTTCTTGAAGTTAAGATAAACACCCACTGATCTCCCCCAGCTCATCACAGCCAGTTTGGTGAAGCAGGATTACCCCTTCTGAATATGTGGTGGCTTTCAGCCATATTCTAACCCTTCATATGTTTAGAAATTATTTTCAGAATTATATTCTCTATTGCATCTCCATGGACTGAAGTAATGTTGCTCTGCTCTTGGTCCTAAAAACTTCTTTTTGGTCTTTCTAGAAGGTAAGAAGGACATTTCTTCTTCTTTCAATCATCAAGAACCTCTCTAAAATGCCATGATCTTCATTATTTTCCGGTGAAATTCTAGAATACAGCTGTAAAAAATGTTTATCAGTTGTCAGTCAAATTTGACAGAAATGTGTTTCCATCGACTTAGATGCATAAAAAAGCATCAGGAAAGTGTCAGCATGGTCTGTGATCTCAGTTTAGACAGAAGGTCATCACTGGATTGGAACTATGTCTGGACTCACCAGTTTAAGTAAAAATGTACTCAAGCTGACATCCTTGTTCTAGCCCTGAAACAGTTTCTTTAGACTATGGACACAGGCTGACTCCTACATTTTGTTAAAGTTGTAGGGTAAGATTTCTCCACAAAGTGCTTTGAGACTTTTAATGAAAGGGAGTGAGAGGTAGAAGTGTAAGATCTGAGTTAGCAGAGAGTCTTGGGCTATACTGCTTTACTAAATAACAGTATCAGTGCACAGCCTCAAGTCTTGGACTCTTGGAAGTCAGCACTCCTTGGCTGTTAGCTTGCTCTGGTGTTGTCTGACCCAAGCCTGCACAGGGCTTCAGAAATAAGAGCCTTTTGGTATTTTCCCAGTAGGGTTTGCAATGTCAAAGCAGCCTTGGTCATTGCTTACATGCCTTGTATGTCACCCCAACCAGTGCAACACGTATCCTAAGTATTGTGCCGTGAAAATATAATTTTGGCAGCTGCTCCACACCTTTCCTATTAATTTGTACCTTTTGACCTAGAATTCACTAAAAATATATAATTATATCTTAGCGTAAGGAAGATCTCATAAACCACATGATCCAGAGGAGATACTAAGAGAAGTGTAATGGATGTGAAAGAGCTAGCTCTGATCAATATAGATACACAATGGACACCACAGAGTCTTAGGATCAGAGATTAGTCTTGATCTCTCACAGAGCTAGTCAGTGAGGCCATGCTGGTTCAGACTTTGTAGCAGGGCCTGTAGAAATAAAACAAGGGTTAATGATTTTAAACTAATAGAGAGTTGGCTCACATTAGTTATAACAAAGAAATTTTCTACAGTGAAGGTGGTGAAACACTGGTACAGGTTACCCAGAGGTGGTGGATGCTCCGTCCTAGGCAAAATTCAAGGTCAAGTTGTTGAGGGTCCTGACATACAGACCTAGTTGAAGATGTCCCTTCTCATTGTAGAGGGGAGTTGGATTTTATGGCCTTTAAATGTCCATTCCAACACAAACCTTTCTATGATTCTATGCTTCTTATATCATATCTAGCTGTGTCACAATGTCACAGCTTGTAGGCTTCTTTTTTTGGGAGGTGGAAAAATACTGATGGGATTAACCCATTGCTTTTTTCAAGTTCCTAAGTCCTGACCCTCTGTCCTTCATGTATGTATGTATGTACCTATGGACATGTATATAGACACTTCTGCTACTTTAGCTCAATTTGCATGTGTTACACTGCTGACTATCACCAGTCCTATATTGTAAAATTCACTTTTATTATATTTTCTAGACTTTAACATGGTTTTCTTCTCTGGAAGATCTCAAAATAGAAAATGGGCCTGCCATTGGCTTTTTATAGTTGGGCTCCACATAGCTTCCCTCTTTATTAAAAGCTTTAGGCAATTTAAAGCAATCAGCAAGGAAAAGGCAGAAAACTCTGGAATTAGCACGGGACATTCTATAGGAGGAGGAGCAAGTCTTTGTTTCTCAGTTGCTTGGTAGTTTGTCTGGTTGTCATTTGCAAGATCTGTGTTTGATTAAAGTTTATATCATCGTTCTGGGGGCTGTGTGTGGAACTGGTGAGAAAAATTCCTGATGAAACAAAGTTTTCTAGAAATATGCTTGTTCACAGAACCTTAAGTGTTTATGCTGAAGTGTCTCAGGTGTGATAGATTTTCCTTTGACTCAAGGAAAGGTTCTCTTTACCATAATTATGCTGCAGGCTCCCAAGGTGGGATTCAAAAGGCAACAAATTTATTACTGTCAGGAAGATACATATTGGGAAGAAGTAAGTCATTATGTTATATTACTTCACAGATAAAAGTTAGAAAATATAATCTACTAATGACAGTATAGTGACAAAAACTAAGACAGAATTTTGTCAAAGTAATGGAACCTTGAAAAAACTATATTAGCTCCCCATTAGTAGTAGCCCAGTGGTTGTAGAAAACAACTTTAGGTAAAGTCATCATGAACTTATTCAGTTTAAATTACATGAACAGAAAAACAAAATAAAGTCAGCAATGAAAATTATCAGTTTCAAACCAGAATACTCTGGAACTTATATAAAATTTACTACTAAATTTCATAACTCTGTAATTTTAACATGAAAAAAGGGTCAGATAACCTTAAAGGGTCAGAAATTATGTTGCTATGTATTTTATACCTACCAGTTAGTGGACAAATGGATAAATGGATAAATCACTTCTTTCAAAAAGAATATAAGGATGAAGCAGAGGAGCCATAAAGAATGAAGAAATGAACAAATATGCAAACAAACCTTATGTCATAGAAATAAGCAAAACCAAGTGATTTAACTTAAAAAATCAGTTAAGCCCTGCAGCTATTGAAACAATTCAGTTCTAAAAGTACCTTTGGAAAAAGAAACAAAATTTCTGCTGCTCAGAATGAGAATGTGACTAAAGATAATAGAGATTTGTTGGAAATAATGTTTTCACCACAGATCTCAAAAATCATGAAGTTGAACCTGGGGCAAAGGGCCCCATCTAATACAAAAGGGATGGAAATGATCACAGCTCAAATGTGAGAAAAAGTAAAAAATCTCATTATATTTAAATAAGCAGAATAAGCACCAGGATAACCTCCAGACTGAGTAAGCTGTCTCTGTAGAAAAGACAAATGAGAACAGATGCATTTGATGGCTAATTTCCAGTTGAAATAAATAACAAGCTAAATAATTTTTCAAGGAATTAGAGAAATTTTAACATTTTTTTGAAAGCTGTGTTAAAAAAGGCTAATTTAAACTGGAACAGATACAGAAGGTAGATACAGATACACACAGGTAGTAGACCTAAAGACCTTCACTGGTATACTGGAATGAATACTGAATATGATTTCTCTCCACAAGGATGTCATGGAGACTAGCAGCAGGGAAGGAAAATTGTTATTTCAGATAAATGGCAAACTTGGCACAAGAACAAGTACAGACAGAATAGTCAAGCATAAATTTAAGCTGGAAAATGGAAGAAACTGTAAGAAGCAGAGAAGGGAAGTTGTTTGACTCAATCATTCAGTAACAACACAGGAAAAAATATCTACTCGTACAGGTAAATATTTTTGAAAGGGATTTTGTAATGTCTGTGATTTGCCTCTACTGGAGGGGACTGGTCTTAGTATCATGAAAGTGCTCTTCTGATCTTATGTTCCTACTTTTCTTCTCAAACTCACCATCATAAAAGTTCTCACTGCCGTGTGTCTAATTATCTCATACCACTGTTGCAAAAATAACAGCTTCTCTCAGATCCCTAAAAAACCTTTACTGCACACGTAAATAAGCAAAAAATTATTTACACAGAAGCCTTTTGATATCTGAAAACTAGGAGTCAATCTGGATTTTGTGCCTGAAAGAAGCTTCTATTCAAGTTGTTAGCCTCATATGCTGGAAAAGTAAAGATGTTTGCTGGCTGTGCATCATCACTAAGTAGTTGCTCTAGTCATATGAGGGAGATTCATCCCTTTAGATTTCTCTTCTATATCTTAGCAAGTCTCTCTAGGTGGACTTTAAAGACAAAATGAAAATCAAGAGATACCTTCAGGGCTTGATTAATTCAACTTGTTTTATATTACTATAGTTGAAAGTATGGCATGAATTGCTCCCAAAACAAGTCCATTTCCTTTTCTTTATAAAGAAAACACAGAAAAGTTGCATCCCTCCTTAGCCGCATCTATACTCATACATTAAACGCTGCCAAGGAATGTGCTGTGGTACTGCTACTTAGTGATCTACACTAGGTAATTGTCAGAAAGGTCCCTGTCCTGGTTTTTTATCTCAGTCAGCCAGCACTCTTCCCGAAAATTCCTGGGATTTAACGTGGGCAGAAACTGTTCCCAATGGGCAGTTTGGTTGCTAGTGGAATTTATTGCTATGTACACAGACTGCTCTGTGCCAGTTGGCTGCCACAGCTGAGAACATCCCGGGTACATTTTGTTTAGTAGGACGGTGTGGCTGTATCAGACAGACATCAATGTGTAGTGTCTCCTCTTTTGGAAATGAGAGCAGCATAGTTTTGGGTACTATTGTGATTGTGTTTATTTAAACTACTGATGTTTCAATGATTTCAAACAATCTCAGAAAAGCCAACCAACATATGAAGACAAAGTAGGATTCACTGGTCAAAGGTAAGAAAGTAGTTCAGTGAGGTGTGGCTGTACTGAAGTTGACGCTCTCCAAAAAATTCTGGGCTTAAAAAAAAGTCCATTTCACTTTAAAAATAGTTCATGCTGCTAATCTAGATTTTCTTTAGCTATTTATTCTCTGGGTCATATACTCACAGCTGCAAATTGTAGCAGGTTTTTTCCTTACCTAGGTTTGCCAAGCTGAACATTTGCAACAGGCAGCTTTTATATCCTCTTAAAGGGAGAATGGATTTGATATTTGAGAGCTACTGTCTTCACATGTCTTCAGAATCAAAAGCAGAGAAAAATTTTAGTGGTGTCACAAGATCTATTGCGCTATTTCAGACAACTGATGTAATTTTGTCTGCCCATCACCACCCAAATCTAAAGAATGAAAAAAAAGTGTAACATAATATTAATAATGAGAAAATTTTCCCCTCACTTTTAAGAAAACACTTGTGATTCCTGATGCAAAAGTAATGACTAATCTCAGGCCTGAATGGAATTAATTTTTTAATGCTATTTCATGGGGTGCGTGTGTGCACAGCAGGAAAACAATGTGCGCAGTACTGGCCAGAAATAGGACCTAAACTGCAAAAGTTGATTTGAACTCACAAAAATTTATGCCAGTTTTAATAGGCATTGTGTTTGCACCAGGCTTCCCTCTTCAAAGGCAGTCAACAGAGAAGAGGAAAGGCAGAGGGAAATTGTATATTCAAGATCACAGATGAGTAAAAAACTGTGCAAATAAATCCCATCTCTCCTGACTCTCAGTCCAGTAGTGATTTTAGTTCTTTAGAATTCTTAAGAAACCAAAGATACCAGCTGTCTACCAGCACAGTACGAGGATATAAAGATGCATGGGGCATATAATAATGAAGATCATATGTATAGAATAAGACAGACTGCGTAGATATACCTAATTAAGTTTTAATGATTTATTTTTGTTACCAGTCAGTCTTTAATGACATAGAACTTCATAAAGCTGCAATATTCACTTGAAAAATGGGGTGAAAAGTTAGGCACTTCATCTTTATTCAGTCTTTCATTGCTGTTAGCATTTCATGGTAACACCCAAACTAGCTCAGCTACACGTGCAAAAGCTGTGATATCTGTACTACAGACAGATCTAGAAAAAGTGGACTATAGTTAGAAGCTCATTATATAAAAATTACATTAAATTTTTAATAATTCCTTAGCACTTCAGTTCATTAATATACTTTTAAATTTCTCCCCTGCTATCCCAGTAGCAGACTGGAGAATCACTGTTGATAACAGCATCATGGATGGTGGAATAAATCATTCACGATGACACCTTTGTTAGGCTTTCTGCAGACCTATTTATAGCACATTTCCTTCTGCTGTTGTTCTTCTGGCTCTCAGAAAAGTAATTTACCAGTCCAATAAAGGGATAATTACTGGACCTAGGCCAGCTGTGGTTTCTCTTGAGAACTTTACAGCAGTCAGGATGAGAGAGGGAATCTGTTAGATTCCCTCAGTCCTGTTGCAGTCAGGAAAGCCCAAGGGCATATATCACCTCATGTGTGGCTTGTTCTGTTTGCTTTTACACTTGGCAGGGTCCTAAGACTCAGGAATGCACATCCTTGAATAAAAACTATCTATACAGTCTGAGCAATCGTTACATCTGATTAGGAAGCATAAAAAGAAACACACATGTGGCTGACTTTCTTCCTCTGATGTCTGTGGCTTTTTGCTGACAGGAAGGAAATCCTTTTTAAAACTTATTTTTTTAAGAGTTCAAATAGATTTCAAACTATGTGAGCCAAAACTTGCTCTCATCTACATTCATGCACTCCTGTTGACTAGACAAGAGTGAGGGCTGCTCTAAAGACAAAACCATCTTTGCTTTGTTTCTCTGAAGTATTTCTTAATCTACATCAAGCTTACAACAAAACATCCAGACTGTTGTCACAAAAAATGTCCCTCCCTTCCCTCCTCCCCCAAGGCTTTAAGTATGAGTCCCAGCTGGATGAGATGTCCTGGTGCCCAACAGGGAGATATAAAGCTCAGGGGACTATCATGATTATCTCTGTGAGTGAATTTGTGTTGACTGTTTTCTGAGCTAGCTCTTGAGCAGTTAAGTGTGCCTGTATCATGTGGGAAAATACAAAAAACATTCCTGTGAAGCACCTCAACATTTTGCATGATTTGCAACTGCAGAAAAGTGCCATCCATGCAATGGGTAAGGCCATGCATGACACTTCAGCAAGTACAGCACTGCAGCATTTGAATCATAGAATGAGTCATTCAAGTTGGAAAATACCTCTAAGATCATTGAGTCCAAGTGTTAGAACTGCCAAAACCACCACTAAACCATGTCCCTGATGCATAATTGGAACCTTATAAATTTTAATTCATGAGTTGGTTTATCCTCTTGCTTCACTGAAACCTCTTTGCATTCATAGACATGAGGCAAACACATCCAATGCCTGTTGTCTCCTCTATGGGACCTCAGGAGTTTAGATGGAATGCTTGCATGGGAGCTCAAAGCACATTTCAAATATTCACCTAAGTCAATTAGATAACTAACAAAGCAATAGGATTTCTAAAATTCAGTTTCCATAGATACTTAGACCTGGACCTGTTCCATGCAAATGAAAGCACTTAATTGAGACAGTTAGGAAAGATCTCCAAAGTCTTATCAAGATGTCTTCTATTCTGGAAGTGCCAATTTCTCTCCATTAGCTACAGAGCAAGTACAGAGTTATTTCCATTCTGGGTCAGGTGTTTCAATGAAATACTTACATTTAGAGCTGAGGCCAAAGTTGGATCTTGCCTCTTTCCCCTTCAAACTGCCTCCGAGATCCATTTTTTGGTGCTGAAAGACTATTACAAAAAGAAAATGGCATAACAAGAGATAAATTGCATTATTTTCTGCAGAACTGGAACCCCATATATCAACTATTCCCTAACCTGTATTTATGCAGTTGATTATTTCTCTCTAAGTCATCTTGTACTTGTCTCTCCTAGCTAGCATGCTGCCATCCAGTTTTACCCAGGTCAACCTTCTTGAGAACGTTTGCAATTCTCTGTTCAACATTTCCATAGCGTTTTTTAATAACATGAACATCTATCTTGGGTTAGAGCTAAAAATAAAATAGATGAGAGGCTGGTTTTCTACTAGTTTTCTGCCCATTTAATTTAGAATTTGCAGCAAGTTTTCTCCATTGATTGTGTCAAGATTTTGAATACATGAATAGTAGGAAATTGCTCATTAATGTTTAGGTTCAGTAGCCATAATTGCAAAGTCTGGCACTTGCATAAGGTGATGCTATAATAGTCAGAAATAGCTGGCTGATGTCAAGAAAGGAATCCAGATATTAGGAGAACAATACTTCATCTATCCTTTCGTTTTATGCAATTATTACAGTCAATAAATATGTTTGTGATGAGTGTCTAAAGATTTGTCTCAACACAGGCAAAAATAAAAAGATTTTTCTAATTGTACTGAACCATCATTTTGCACTTATATAATCTGAAACAGAAATTATCAAAACTTAAGAACAACTCACATAAATTACACTGCTTGCATTACCAATATGCACTGTTATCTTAGTACATCACACACAGCATATACTGGTCTAATATTAGCGAAAAATGTTTCCAGTACAAGAATAAAGTCAACCAGAACTGTTAACACATAATTTAGCTGAGAATTTCACACACAGATCAACATTTTTGCAGGATTGCTCATCCTGTCAAACATGTTTCATTAAGTACTTAAAGGAAACGTCCATTTTTGCGCTTGTGAAATCCTCAGACATTTGTGATTTCCATGTGAAAACCATTACCTTTAAAAGAAAGATATGTATTCCTTCACTCTTAAGGAGACTGTATTTCTTTTCCTCATTTTCCAACTTTCAAGATTTTCTTTGCTTTAAAAAAACATCCATAAGCTAAAACTTTCATGAAGCGATCCCTATTTTGGGGTTTATAATGAGAAGACAAAAGCTGTGTGAATTGAGTTGTTTTGCATGTGCTGCAAATATTTTGCACCTAACTTACCTCATCTCTCAGCAATGTTCCTACTTGATTTCTAAGGGAGCAGGAGAATAATGAATGACACACAACAGCCTGATTCCCCCGTGTCACATTATCCACCCAAGAGCTTGGTTTGGGCACACAATAAAAAGCACCATATGCTGTGACTACTCAGTATTTGTGACAGAGCAAACTGATGATGCATTTCCTACCCTCACTGCAATCTTACTGGCCTTGATGACTGTGTAGTCCTCATTATTAACATATCATACCCTACACACTGTTGAGTCTCAGAAAGATGCTAAGCAGCTGGAAGCTTGTTCTGAGTGCCAGAAAGGAAACAGCCTCCCATGCACAGAATTTAATGCAACAGCAATCCCTACTTATTGGCAAGGAAGCATGTGTGTGTGTGTGTGTGTGTGTGTGTGTGTGTGATGGTTTAAGAAACTATAAATCTTTCTCATCTTGTGTCAAAAATGTCACTCAGGATGAAGGCAAGGAGGCAGTTTCAGTGCCAGCCCCTGACTTCTGGGGACTTGATTTGGCAAAAGGACCACACTCTTTGCATGTCCTTTCTCTCCTTCTTCATGCTGTGCATCATTTCAGCTGACAGATTTACACAGGAAAGCTGGCTCAGCAAGGCCTGCCGTAGTTGGTGGCAAACAAGAATATGAGGGAATTAACTTCTGGCCTGCTGACAGTGGCTAAATCTGCCAAAGCAGAGCTGGGTAATTTGGTTTCTTTCTTTTGTTGATTTTGTGCCAGCCCACAAGAGAGGATTAAGCAGCTAAATTCTGCATGGAGAACTCTACCCCTTTCGCTCAAATCCTATTGTCTTGATAGAATGACAGTAGCTAGTTGTGCCAATCTCTAACATCTTGCTGGCATTTCCCCAGAACATATCAGCTTTTGGTCTCTGAAAAGAAGGATTTGTTAAAGAACTAATGTTAAAAAGAAATGAAAAAGGACAGAAGAGGATGAGAAGCCATGGAGTAAAAGTTTTGCCTTGTATTAATTAAAGGAACAAAGTTCTCTAATCCTGATGGAGACTCTACAATGAAATGTGGGTAAGTCTCTAGCTCTCCTGTTGTTGTAGCACATTAAGAGTGTTCGTTCCCTGTTATCCACAGTATTTGTTTAATGCAGGAGCTATTCCCTATTGAGTTCTGAGAAGCTTTGCATTCATTTTACTCATTAACATTGGGTAGAGAACCTCCCAAAATAAGGTCTTAATTCTCTATTTGCAAAGTGTATTTACATCACAAATAAACTAGGGATGAACATTTTTTCCCCCAAAGCATCAAAACTTCTCTGAAAGTGAGATAAGCTTAAGTGCTAAGGAAAGTGGGCAGCAAGGACAGTGAGGTTTTTGATTTTCTGTCCCAAAGTCAATATCCTGTAAGAAGACTTAGATCTAACATGTTTCCAGATTGAAACCATCAGGACTGTTAAGACCATCTCATCTGACTTCCTGTGCAGCACAGTCCTGAGGACTTCATCAAGAGATTCCTGCCAAAGCCTTTCAGGGAGTTGGGAAAACATTCCAAAAAGACAGACCTTGATACAGTGTGGTCTTTAGACCACATTTTCTGGGTAGGCAGAAAAGTTTTGCAACCCGGACTAGATTATTCTTCTGAAAGGTAGGAAGGACTGGCCTTGCACCTATGGCAGTCCAGCAATTTGTACACTTGAGCCCAAAGAAGCATGAAAACAAGTTTAAGTCTTGAGCAATGTAAGATTCCCATGCTTTTGCAGCTTATTTTTTAAAGTACCACACAGCTTCTGATTGAAAGCTCCAGTGTGAGAAATGAGGAATCGATTGATACTTTCCTTTTACTTTCCTTTTGACTAACACCCATATAAAAAAAAAACCAAAAAAAAAAAAAAAAACAACCAAAAAAAAGGCCAAAAAACCCCAACAAAAACCCCACTGCAGTGTTTTTTCTTTTATTTTCCCTTATTACTTTCAGTGTGCCTTCTACAAGGCATGAGGAGTTCCACAAAATTTTGTCTCATATTTCCCTGGCTGCACTCAGAAAATAAGAAAATAATGGGGTATATCCCAGACTAGCTCTTCTACTTAATGCTATATTTAAGATAAGACTATTCTAAGTCAGAGTATTATCTTTAGAAAAGAAAATTGCCAATGTGACATCTAGGCAAGAAAATGTCCTTTGATTAAAGCACAAAAGTGAAAACAATTCATAAGTACTAAAGCTGATACTTTTCTCTATTATTTAATACTAGTCACTTATCAATTCTAACACAAAAATTTTGATGAAGACAAAGAAAGCAGATCCAAATCTAGATTTCATTAGTTTAAAATTAACTTTACCTTTTCTGTTGTATCAACGCCTCATTTATCTATAATATTTAATTTATTCTAGAATGTTATACATACATATATTCACTCAAATATTTATGTCATTCAGATTCCTAATATTAATGTCACAGGATTTAATGGAATTTCACAGTATTAGCCTTGGAAGGGACCACCAATGGAGCCATGTGGTCCAATCTCCCTGCTCAAGCCGGGTCATCCCAGAGCACATAGCGCAGGATTGTGTCCAGAAAGTTTCTGAGTATCTCCAGTAAGGGAGACCCCACAGACCTTCTGGGAAATCTGTTCCAGTTCCTGTTCACCTGCACAGCAAAGATATTCCTCCTCATGTTCGGGTGGAACTTCCTGTACATGAGTTTCTGCCCGTTGGCTCTTGTCCTGTTGCTGGGCATCACTAAGTGGAGCCTGGTCCATCCTCCTGACACCCTCCCTTTAGATTATTACATAGATCGACGAGGTTGCCCTTCAGCCTTCTCTTCTCCAGGCTAAGCATGGCCAGTTCTCTCAGCCTTGTCTCACAAATGAAGTACCCCAGGCCCCTAAACATCTTTGTTGCCCTCCAGGGGACTCCAGGAATTCCGTGTCCCTCCTGCACTGAGGAGCCTAGAACTGGACACAGCATTCCTGAAGTGGCCGCATCACCAGGCATGACCATCTCCCTCTACCTGCTGGCCACGCTCTTCCTAGGTTTAAAAAGTTTTAATCTTAAGAATGCTCTTCCAAATTTTTGAGAAGTCTTTAAGAAGGATTTTGAGATATGTTTTTTATTAAGGAAACCATTCAAATAATGTTTTTTTCTGAGGAGAAAGAAAGCAGCTGCAGAAGTTTGGAGCAAGGCAGTAAGTGAGGGAAATTAATGCATCACTGAAAACAGTCCAGTCCATTTAAAGACAAAATTCTTGTTTTCTTTATGTTGGTCACTGTTTCTCAGGAGTCTTGAAAAATAATTAATTTCTATTGGAATTATATTATTTTTCAATATTAACCAATACCAGTCTCAGGAAATAATGCTCCATAAGGGGAAAAGACCATGGCAAACCAGACTATTGATACTATGATCAAAACCTTCTTTGTGAAAACCTGAACATTTTTACCAACCTTTTTCCCTAAACTATCAACCTATCAAACCTATCAACCCTTATTAGTATCTCAGAAGCATATACAGCACACTTCAGTCATGATGGGACTTTGGTACATTTTTATGTTTTTAATCTGGGCTTGACCTCTTACTTTTATTGAAAACAGTAAGTCACAGGTTAAATAAAGTTCTGCTGAGCCAACACTTTTGTGTCAAATATGCCTTTCTGAGCAGATTTCAAAAATAATTCAACTACTAAATAGAGAGATTTAAAATATTTTAAAAATATTTTCAGATATATTGACTTGAAAGTAACTCTATTTTTAATTTAACTCTATTTTTAATTTCACCAGTGTCAAATGTTGAGTGCAATATAATATTTTTTCTCTTTTAATAGAGCCATTACTCCTAGTATATCTTCATCTGGGAAAGATCATTTGTATTCATGGACTGCTATTATGTTACTGGTGTGAATCAGATTGAACATTATAAAAATTTTAAAATATGTAACAACATATGTAAGATGTTTCAGTATTTACAAATTTATTGTACACAATCTTATAATTTTCTGCTGATTGTTAAAAGTGAATATTTATTAACCATATTTGAGCTGGTAATTTACACAAACATATTTACTAAAAACATAAGAGGTCTTACGTAGAAAAGTCTTTTTCCACATAGACAAACTGCATTCTAGGATATCAAGCTGCCATTATTGCAATAGCACCAATTCCATTCAATATAATAAGCTAAACATTTTGGAAATTGTCCTCAGATTTTTCATATTCATCTAGTTCTGCACTTGAATGTATATAAGTGAATGTATTTGTGATATAAACATTACAGCCTATAAGATGCAGGTTTATCATGACACATAGTAGCTGAAAATCAAACAGGAAGGGAAGAACTGTGCAGGAAATATAAACTGGCAAGAGACTCAAACATGTCATCTAGAAGTCTTGTTTCAGTCTTTTTCAGATAGTTTCTAACCAGGTAACTTTGTTTGATTTCATGGAATCCAAACTGGAAACAACAGAGTAGAAGAATCAAGGGAACTTCAGCCAACAAAGGACTGACTTTGTGTGGGCATGGAATGAATATGAGCAGAATTTGTGAAGTAGCATAGGAAGGAACTGTGGAAGACAGCAGAAGACTCAGTATCCTTTATCTTGCATTCCAGTGCAAAAAGTGGGAGATCTGAGAGGTCCTGGCTATAGTAAAGCCCACAGGTTGAAGGTAATTAGAGTTACTGCCTCACTCTCACTGAGTTGAACACACATTGTTAGACTTAGGAACAGCTGGTGATTCATTATGTTCTTCTTTATGTCTTACTCCACAATATATTTATTGTTTTGAGCCTTACTTTCTTAAGATGACTGAAAAACACAACCAAACTAAATAAGTCAAAGCAACAATACCCACAAATTTAGGTAAATTGACTTTGAAAACGCAAGATCAAAAATCTCAAGCCTTTTGTTGTCCTTAGTTCAATCTGCATTGGAGAAATTAGACTCTCTTGAATATAAACAAGATAAATTCTGGCAACACTACTGTGGTGTATCACCTTATCAGTATAGGGGTGGAAATTCAATTGCTTTGAAGAATTAAATGGACCATTAAACTAACCCTCATGGAGACGTGGATGGATTGACACTCTGCAATGGTATTTGAACTAGCCACTTTGCTGTCTCTGGCAAATGTTTCCAATTTTTTTTTCTGACCTAGCCTTAGGCTGATAAGAAAAGATAACATGAACCTAAGAGCCGTGGCAAATTAGTTTATCATCACTACTAACACTACCCTCAAACACTCCAGGAAGCCTTCCAGCAAGGATTAACAGTTTAATAAAGTTGCATCTAGCATTTCTTGTGTTCATTTATCTAGAATGTTTACTGGCCATGTTGAGTGTATTTTATTAAAGGTATCTGCACAATTACCTTGAAGGAATAAAGCTTAAGCCTATTAAATTACTAAACATCCAAGATGCATGGTGAACTTAAGAGACTTGTTTCTGTTTGGAGGAACAGGAGCATGGATTACCAGACGCATAGATTATAAACTCACTATTGCTCATTCATGCAAATTCCAGTTTGAATCATGCCTAACTTCAAAACCTATCACAAACTCCCTTTATCTAAAAATGTGAACAAGAAGCCTGTGAGAACAGTATCCAGAGGGCTTCCTGTCACAGCTGAACTGATAATATTGCAATGAAAGAGAGTTCAGCACTCCATGTCTTCATGGAACAGTAATATTATAAAACAAATTGCATCGACTACACTTGGACCAGCTTTCTGCTGTTGTTTCCTCTTTTTATTAATTCATATTTTCCATGATCCTCATGCAGCATTATAGGTGTAGTTCTCTGAACACATACATTCACTCAGCATCTGCACTTTACAGAAAAGGGTAGTGCTATCAAATGATGATTTGAAGGCATTTCAAGGAAATGCCAAAGACATGAAACTTGTTTAAGCTTCATGCTTCTTTTCTTTTATATAATGCAGCTGACCTCATGGTTTATAGCATTATAAGGAAAATTTTCTTTTGCACAAAACATTTTCTTATTCATGTTAAAAAACTTGCTGAAAAACCTACTTTATCATGTGTAGACATTCTGGGTTTGCTCCTACAAGAGAAGCAATTCCTTAAAACTGCTGATTTCAGTTCTCAGAATCAAGTCCCATTTCAGGAAAAGTAATATATAATTTATACTTTGCCAACTTAAATCACAACCTCTCTTTTTCCATTCATCCTCTACCATTAACTGTCATGAAAAGTCCAAAGAAAATGTTTTGTCCTTCCCTTAGAGGAAACAAAAACAACTTAAGGAGTATTAATAACCAAGTAGATATAATTTAAAGCACTATTAGGAGAGGAACAGTGCAGCCAGTAATAACATCATAGAAAGCTGGTATCACTGTGCTATTTATGATCAGAGGGTGAAATATGGTCTGTTTCTTAATCAGTAACTCCTATGGAAAGTCAATGAAAAGACACTATTGCCTATAGAAAATGTTGTATCCTCAAGGTCCCCTCCGGTGCTCATGTGTTGGATGCAGAAAGGATGGTTTTCCATCATGCTTGCTTCCTCAGGAAATGTGATGGCCCCCAGGCAGCCTCTTGCTCTTCCCTGCCTCCACTCCTCCTCGTGCTTTGGCCATGGTGCCCTGGCCCTTCTCTCTGGTGTAACAGGCCAGTGAGCCATGGTGCTCGTGCCCCCTTTGTCTGCTGGAGCCGCTCTTTCTCTCCAGCAACCCTCCCTTCCCAAAGGGAAGTTGACAGGGCTCAGATCAGATGGACAAACCATGTATTCTGTAGTCTGGTAATTCAGTTTGGATAGCTCTAAAATTAACATATTGTTTAACTATTTGATTGTCTTTGGGGTGCTTAACCACTATGTGAACAGAGCATCTTTGTTCTTATGTAGAAAAAGACAATTTTGGATACATGTTATTACTATTTACACATGGCAAGCTTTCCATCTTACCTTCCTGGATACTAGACGTTATAAAACAAACTACTATTTTTTTCTGGAGTTGTTTCTGCTGCCTTCAACATCTGCAAATGTTAAGAGAGAATAAGTCTAGGATTTTCAGCCTAGATGGGACAATGCCCTTCAAACACGTTCCCTGAAGTTCTGAATAGTACACTCCAGATTCCCAAAGCTGATAGATACAAATAACTAACTTCTGGAGTTTTTGGCTCTAGATACTTTTCTAGTTATGAGCAGTACAGTCTTCATGGAGCCTTTGAGTGCTCCATACACTCATATCCATGAACATATCTTCAATTTATGAGTCAGGTCATATTGGTAAATGGAAACCTCCTTCCTAAGAAATATTCAAAGGACATTTGACAGGATTGCATTTCCATTTTTACTTGGAAATGTTGGCATCTGAAAGTCTGGTCCATTTTGAATAATCTTTGGGAACTTCCTTTCCTTTCATGCAGGTAAATCAGGGATAATTTAAAAGCAAAGTACCTTTATAAAATGCAAGTCAGATGCTTTCATCTTCGTGACCTCATAATTAACTTTCCATTGTGAGATCTTCTTGGGTTATGGCTACTGATTAAAAGGTGAAAGGTTGAGGAGAAAGTGAATGGCAGGGAATTACATGCTCCCTTTCCTTTTAAAGGCACTTCCTTTACAGCAGTTATGATAAATACCAACCTTTATTCATGTTACAGGTCTGAATTGGTGCCATATGATGATGAATTCCTATACAAAGACATGGCAGGACCTGATTAAGAGTTAAAAAAAGTATGAACACAGATGGAAAGAGAAAACTTGAAATTGGAAGATGGCAGGGACAGCTGACAGCATTATGTTTCCAATGAAGAAGGGTAAAAAATGTTTTGGGAAAAAAAAGAGAGAGAAAACTGTTCTTTTAAACCCCTGATGCCCACATTTCAATCTGGGAAAAAAAAAAAAAAAAAAAGCTTGTTTATACCCAGTTCTGTGTAATGCAACAGAACAGAGAGGGATGAATCACATATAGGAAGCTTTTTTTTACTTTCAGCACATCAAAATAGATTTTATTCTTTCACTATTCAGAACAAATATAATCTGCAAGGTCTATATATGTGCATGTACCTCTCCTAAATCCTATCTTCTATAGAAACTCCTATGAACCCTAGGAGAGTTTTCTGAGGATTTAAATCTGAGCCTTTTAATCTAAGGGTTTGAATTCTGTGTTTTCTGACACTCATCTGAAGCTGCTAACACTCTGATTTGCTCAGACACAGCCTTTACCAAGGATTGCTGTAGAAGTTCTCTTAGCCCAAAGGTAATCCAAATTTCACCAAATCTCTGAGATTAATTCTTGCAATGCAACGTCTTTTCTGGGGTTTTTGTTCTGTTTGTTGGTTTTTGGTTGGTTTTTTTTTTTTTTTTTTTTTTTTGTGTGTGTGTTTTTTTCTTGTTGTTTTTGGTTGGTCATTGCTGTTGTTATAGTTTCTTCCCCCCCCAGGGATACTGTTTTAATGATGATAGAAGCAGAAGATTAAACTCTCTGTCATACTCTCAAGATTTGCTCCTAAGTAGATGGTAAGGAGATAGGCCAAGTGGTTTTCCCAAGACTGAAACAAAAGATTTAACTTTAAAAAAGGAGTTAAACAAATGAGTAAATTAACAATTGAGCATCTTCTACCTTTGTGAAATTAGATCCAGAGTCATGATAATCTCTATAGAATAACTCAGGAATTTCTTAAATTATGTACAATCATGTGGTTTTAGTCAGAGGAGTAGTCTACTGAGTTATTTCAGACATGCTAAGCAATTTTGTTTAAAAATAAATAAGTGTTTGGGCATCTTAACTGTTTGGTGACTGAACAAAAGTGAAGCAGAAGCCATTTTTCAACTATGCTGGTTAACCTAATTTATCTTTCAGTTAATATCTGCTCTTTATTTTGCATTGTTAAAAAAAAATCCTCATGCATGTAAATTGTAACCAAAATTATATTAGTCTTGACTTTACTGAAATATATTGTGCATAAAAGTTTGCCAAGGCCTTTAGATAAATGATTGAATTGCCTGCACTGCCTGGTGCATCAAAATTCTTTGCAGACAGCACTTTGGGAAAATTATTTCATTTGAACCGTTTCCTAGTGGTGTTTGTTTGGTTTTGTTTTTCCAGTGGTCCTTTGTCATTTCCTTCCCTCCACATCTTATATTGTGGTACTATAATAAATAGACATGAATAAAAGAACAACCATAAAGATGATTAAAGCTATTGATTCAGAGACTGAATCTGCAGCTGGTGACAATATTAAAAGGGCTGCAACGCTGATGGCCAATAGTGGAATTTGCCATCAGGGATACAAGACTGGTGACACAACTGCCGCATGTGGACAGAAAAATCCCCCTTAACAGCAGTTCAGAGAACAGGGGAGTTACCACAGGTGGGCTTTTAGTATTATCCCTTGTGAGAACCTCCATTTACATGTTATCCTTCTTATAATATCTATAACTCAAAAGATGAGCAAGAGAGTACCTGTGAATGGATTTAAGAATCCATTGTTAAAATTATATTATTCTATATAAATTTTGTCTTAGAGTTCTAGGCCCTGGCTTTAAGGAAGTCTGATGGCTTTTCTGTAATTTATCTACTCTTCATTCCAACACATTTTAATTTATTTGGAAGTAGTCCAATGAATTCACCACAGTGGCTGGTGAATTAGGTTAGAGAACCAGGTACTTTCTGTCAACAGGACTGGTTTCAACCTTCTTTGCAACGTTGATACTCTAAATCAACCCAGTGAATAAAATTAATTGGATTATGGTTTAGCATAGAGTGATTGTTCTGCACCTATAACTTGTTTTTGCTGTAAAAGTGCTTCTTAAAAATCTGTTTTCTCTCTTAGCTCCATACACAGCCTGTCAGGCTGAAGGGCCAGCATTGAGTTTCCATTGCCAGGGACAACATCCTCTCCTCCTCTTTTTTTGATTGACACAGAAGACACCATGTAAAACAATGATTGTAGCTAAGGGGGAAACAGGGCATCTGAATTCTATTGCTTCTGTTGGCAATTTTCTGTGAGCCTAAGAAGAGAAAAGTTTAAAATAGTGTCCCTTTTTCTTTCATCAACAACTTCACAATAAGAGACAACTAAATTAAAACAAAACAAAGCAAAATAAAACAAAACAAAACATAACTCTATTTTATAGGTTTGACAGTGCTTCTTGGGATAGTTTTAGTTAGGTTATATATTCCCTGACTGAGAGCAATGAATAGGAATCAAAGTTAGAAAAAAAGTATGCTTGCATATATTGTAGTGTGTGTGAAAGATCTGTTAGATTTCACAGGAACTGACTGTTTTATTATTTTCTAGAGGTTTATTTTAGATTTCCATGGACCATCTGAATTAAACTTCCACACATATATACACACCATACTGTCTGTTGCCTTAGATATGCTCTCATGAAATTGAGCACCTAAAATTCTCATTTAAAATTTCTCTATTGTTATATTTAGATAAAGAAAAAGTCCACATAGCCTCTTTAAAAAAATCCCCACTGGAGTCCTTAGAGAAGAGCTACAATTTTTTTGAAGGTTGCAGTGTCTAAATAGACTGGTCCAGGAATGAATATTTTTTGGCATCTACCTAATTAAGTTAAAAGTTAATAAATTCCCTTGGTTGCTCCTTTCTTCAGGAAGCATGCAAAAAATGCATTGAAGTAAGGAAGTTCAAGGTTTCAGTATCTGCTGCCCTTGGTCTTTCTCAGGAATTCTTTAGCTGATTACATGCTTCTCCTTTCAACAACATAAGCTTTGTATCTCATGTTTTGTAAAGGATCATTTCCCCAACCACCTCTCTAAGGCCACTCTTGGTCAGCCAGAAAAGTTAGCATCTGGATGTATTTCTACCACATACATTTTAAATGCCCAAGGGAATGAATTTTCCTTTGATTATTTTAACAAAAGTAATCTTTATAAACATCCTTATGATCTTACAAATGTTTTTTCTTATGTACAAGAGTTGAAATTCTTTCAGATTTCAGGGTTTCCTTTGAAATTTTTGCTTTATTTTCCGAACCAAAACCACTTTTCCCTTTTTCTTGGTAATGACAGTCAATAAATAACAAAAACTTCATGTAACTGAACAGCAGTTACCCGTAAGATGGGCTCATTCTGGCATGTTTGGAATGCTGTACTTCATAATAAGATACAAGATCTGCATTTATCCTTGTGTCAGCTCCACACTGGCGCAAATCCATTAATTTTGATTAAATTATGTCTTATTCCTAATTTATGTCAGTGTAATTGAGGAGGATTAGGGCTTAATTATAATTATACATAATTATCCATGATTATAATAAATGCCAACATTAAGTCAAAATAGTAAGGCTAAACTGTTGGGGATCCAAACTGAGATGATGAGTTGCAGTACTTAAGAGACGTCAAGCACCTGCAATACCTAATTGAGGGTAGAATGAAACCCCTAAATGCTGTACTTTGGAATTAAAAGTCCAAAACTGGGGCAAATTTTTTACTATGCAAGGAACAACGATTTCTTCATTCATAATTTGTGCACTCAGAAGGTACAGATGGTCAGATTAGGTCTGTGAGGTCTTGGAGTGAGTGGAAACCTTTATTAAATCTGAAGATCTTAAATTGAATCTTCTGAACACTTTCCTACAATTTTTCACTATCCTTCCCTTTTATCTCATTTGAAAATTATCCCAAAGATTTTTCCCATTTCATCTGCCTAAGGATCTTCATCTTGACTTGATACCAGACTTACAAATACTTAATTTTTTCTTTTGTATTTTATACGCATAATAGTGTTTATAAATTATAGGCCTATTCAAATTCTTTTATTACTCTTGAGATTAAAAGACACAACAGCTCATTTCTTTTCATCACTATTTTAAAACATTCTAAGAAGAATTATTAAAACCAAGCCTGGCTCAAAGAATAAAGATTTTTCAGAGATTCACCAAAAGTTGTTTTGAATTATAGTAAGAATTGAAGGATAAAGAGAAGGTTAAAATATATAAACTGAGATTGCAAGATGAGTCAATGGAATGACTGAAGCCCAACAGCTTTTTTAATTTTCATAAAAGTTCTCAACTTTCTTCTTTTACCATTGAGATAAAATACACAAAGTGCCCATGGATGTTTTCCTACAAAATATATCTTTTGAATTTAAGAATTCATATTATTCTTATAAGTGTTAAGAACACATTTTTAGAACATTGAAAGTTTAGTTTTTAATACGGGACAGCCACTAAGATTTTCTTTTCCTACGGTGTTTGGTGTCCTTGCATCAATTCCTTCATCTTTAGAGCTGAATTTGCTTAATATGCCTCATAATCACTGGTGATCTGAATTCTCTTGTTTTCTCTTGCACCTCTGCTTCACCGTATTTTAAGTGCTTTCCTATGTTCTCCTCCCTAATATTTTGCATTGATATATATATTTTTAAAAAGGGAAAATATAGACATTTTTCCCAATCTTCTTCTGAATTAAGGCACTTCCCTCCCTCCCTTCTATCACCATAGTGTCCACAGAGCTAATATTTACTTAAGATATTAACCCCTGCACTGATCCTTTGTGCTAGGAGATATCAGGAGAGCGTCACTGCTAACTAGGATGTTTGAGTAAAATACATCTTTTACACATCACCTTCTTCTTCTTAACACAAGAAATCTAGTGCAGGGTGGTTACAGTTTGTGCTACCTGTGTAAATTAACCATAGCTGGGGTACATCTAAGGAGTGTGGTCCTTCTGGGGACTTTTATTCTTTGTCAGCCTCTTCAAAGTCCTTGTACCTTTGGACCAATTCTTCTCCTCAGGAACCTGCATCCACCTGCTATGTTATCTGAAGGCAGTTTTTGAGACAGGCAGTGCTTTGTGTATGCTCTAGAACAGAGCACTGGTTCCTTGTATGTGTTTTTCTAGGGCACAAATGGTGCTGAGACCGAGACATTTAACTGCTTTCATGAATTTAGGACAGGTGGACATGGAATGAACTGCCTGGGCAAAAGCCACAAAAATATCTTGCGATGGAAGTAAGCACTGAACCTTGATCTTTCAACTGGTAAAGCCCTCATCTTTGGGTTACCCACCCTGATTCAATTTTTTTTCTTTCATTCTTACCTTGGGATAAAGAATATAACTTTAAAAAACCTAACTTTTGTACTTTTTTCAACAAATTTGCTTTTTTGTCTTGATCCAAAAAGAAAAGAAAAACCTCTTAAAAGCTTGTGGATACATAGTGAGTTTTGGTTCACTTACATGTAACTATTCTGCTGCTTTTTTTTTTTTAACTGACTTTTGCGATAATTTCAACTGGGATAATAAATTTTACATTTAAAAAAATATTGAAATAAAATATTCTATGCATTTAACATTTAAAAGACATTTGGAATAGGATCTCCACATAGAGTTCTAGTTTAAAAGAAAATGATTTTTCAACAGCAATATGTTCCCTTGGAAAATTCCAGGTCAGTCCATCTTAAATCTGTTCTTAATTAATATGTGACATTGGCATTCCTTCCATGGCCTTGGAAGCTCTATCTCCATGAAATATTTTATCTATGAAGGCCTGGTATCTCTTTTCATGTAAACCCATTTGCATTTGAATGCTCTTTGGAGGAAAAATGCTGCTGAGTTGCTGAATTTTCATTTGTTTGTTTGTTTGTTTGTTTTTGATCTCATTTACTGTTGCAGAACTGTATGAACAACAACAATTTCAATTTGTTACCTTGGCCATTTAATTAAAAAAAAAAAAGAAAAAAAAAGAAAAAATTAGCTAACTTCTAGCAGTAGTGAAAAGGTTAACCTTCTAGTAAATTGGATGGATAACAAGGGAAGCCGATTAGCAAAAAGAGGAGCTCAGTCACTGACCTTACAATGCTTCTTTATCTTTTACATTCATCTCTCAGGCTCAGTCCAGCTCTGCAGCATAAAGCCAAAGCTATGGTACAAGTATTGTATTCCCTGAGGAACAGCGTATTACTTGTATATGCTTGGTTGCTTTTTGGCTGTGAGCTTCTGAATCATATAAGAACCAGTTTATTCATACATTTACCCTTTATTTAACATGCTTATTGAATAGGCAGGAATCTTCTTAAAGGATAGAAGTATTAAGATGTAGCTGACACAGAAAACAGATGAAAATCTTAGTATTACCATTTTCTAAAGAAATGGTCAAAGATATTTAATTACTACAGAAAACAAGTGAAAGATGCACATTTTAATATCTTTGAAAGTTGATGCAGCACCATACCAAAAAAATGAAATAAAACACTTTAAAATAATCTGGTTTATACCACTATGACACAAGAAGAAGACAATATTGTATAAGTGGGATGCTCAACTTTTTACAAGAAAGTGATATCCTGATGGGATATTTGTCACTGTTTATTTACCCTAATTTCTTTTACTATTATGTCTTGAGATATGCAGATAAAGCTATCTGGATTTTGAATCTATTACTCTGAGATGGAGAACTAGCTTGTCAGCACAAAAAGTATTTCACCCATCAGTTTGTTGTGCCTTTTTATTCCCCAGAAAAAGAAAAAAGTTTGCTTTGGTAGACAGAATAAAGGACCTGTTGCCACGTGCTCCCTGCACTATTCAGCTATAACCTGCCCTTGTTTCCCCCTTCTCAAAAGGTATTATAGAAAAATGCGTGTATGATCTGATCCTCTCATGAGCCCTGTTTATTGTGTCATTTACATTTTACTAACTGGTAGTTAGCTCAGTGGGAAGCTCATAAGCCATTACAGTCAGAAGCTGAATGTTGTTTCATGCAGGTTCAACAGTTGTTGGAATCCTGCAGTTATTATTATTCTTTACTTAGGAGAATACCAAAATAAAAAAAGAGCAAGAAAGCAGGAATATAAGCACATATTTTTGGGAAAATCTAAGGTCAGCTTCTGTTTTTGTAGTCTGCCTTCATGGTAGATTGTTGTTTCTCGCTTTTTGTTCTGTTGATTTATCTCATGTTAAAAGCCAAAGATTTTTTTTTAAATAATCCTAAAAAAAGCCCCATCCTTTCAGATTTCCTCGTTAACATGATTGTTCTCTTTCCCTCAGCTCTTCTACTTTGCATTCTACAGTTCATAGTTATTATTTAGATTTGTACTTACAGAACATGAAAGGACCATTGCCTTTTATGTACAGGGTCCCATGCCTGAGTGGGGTCTCTGAGCAATTCTTTAATATTAGCTAAAAGTAATGAAAATCCTGATAAATAAAGTGATGCTTAGTCAGCAGGATTACATTTGAACAACATGCCTAAGCCATTAATCAGCATAATTGTTGTAATAAAATAATTTCTAAACCAAATCAAGACTTATGCATATGTCTGTACTGAAGCCTTAAGATATGAAATTACATATGAAAATGAATGAAATAAAATTGTTCTTGCCAGAATTGCAGTGATTTTTCAGTTCCTCTGAGGTAGCTGGCGTGCTGCCTTCCTATTGTAGCTGGGCAACATTGGCGTGAGGTGAATTCAATTTAACAATATTTGCCAAATATACGTTCAGTCCAGACCTTCCACATGGTGTTCCCAGTGTGCATTTGACATAACCCATGAAGACCTGGGCTAGAAACCAATGCTATCTGCATACAAGGATCAGCACCAAGTTATTTTTTTAGAAGATATCTCAATCAGCAGGGGACTCCACTAACTTTTTTTTTTTCCACAATGTGCCCTCATTGCCTGTGTGTTTGAATAATCAGACATTTGACTGATCCTTTCATCTCTTACAGGGGGTTTGCAGGGACCCTCTGAACTAGGATGACAGGATTTGGAACCTGAGAGTTGGTGCTCTTTGTTTGTTGTGGCCTATCACCAGTCAAATCCAGTGTGTAGGTTAATAAGGCTTAAACTTTAAGGGAACGGTGAGCACCTGATTGACAAGCCTGTGAATAAAAGTGCAGTGGGAAGTTTTGTGTTTGTGAAGTTAGTATGCAGGGAGACACAACTGAAGTTTTGAATGAATTGCAATCAGTTGTATAAAGGCAGGGAAGCTCGTTTGATGACTTAACATCAGTTTCTGAACTTCAAAAAAAATTTCAAAGTATTTCAGAGTTCCAATAAAATTCTAAGACATGGTTTAAATGATTGTCTTTGGTTCTTTGTTTTTTTTTATTTTGAGATACAAGTGTGTAGCACAAATTGCAAAGCACCAATACATAACATATATCATATAATGAAATTCCTACTATTTATTAGTTGGAATAACCTATCTATGAGAATTAACAAAGACAGTATTGTTCTACACCTCCTTAGAAGTTAAAGACTTCTCCAGCACTACAGTGCTTCAAGTTTTCCTAGACATGTGCCTCCAACAGTTTTTATTTTTAAACAGTAATAGGCAGCAAGTACGTACTGTGCTTGAGACACTCTTTCAGGATTTTCAAGGGATCCTCTGGGACATGGTACCCAAATCTCAGTAGCCTTCAATTGCATCCATATGATTTTCATTTCAGCATGTGGTTGAAAATCACAGCCTCACTTGTCTTTATGCATAATTCTAAAGTTGACTGAAAATTTTTGAGCTATGCTGACTTCTACCAGAAAATACAGTTCCACAAAACCAAAATCTGTTAATACTTGTATTTTTAAATTTACTATTATTATAAAATAAGAAAGTACTCTGGTTTTGATTTGATAATGTTAATAGAGTATCACAAATATAAAATAAACTGTTTTTTGAAAATAAACATTAAATGTTCAAGACGATATTTAATATTATATCATTCAATATCATTTAAAAAAAAATTTTAGTGAGCTTTTTTCAGAATTTCTGTTTTACAGGATGTTTGATTTTTTTTCATTTTTCATCAACATTGTGAAAAGATACAAGGAAGCAAATGATTCAAGGAACACCTCCTGTTGAAAGTATATTTCTACTGTTACTCTATATCAATAACATTTGCACTGAAAAATCCAATGTTCCCCATATTAGAGAATACAAAATGCTTTTACAAGTAACTTAAAGGGACCAGTTGGGGAATTCCTACCAAAATGATTCTTAGAAAATTAATTTTTGTATGTGCCATTTTGACAACCCTTTCCACCAGGCAGGTTTCTCAGACTTGTAATGGCATCTATTGTCAAAACCAGAAGGAAAAATCTACTCACTGAATATGGAGTACCAAGTTGCAGAGCCAAAAAAAAAAGTGGGGGTTTGATTTCAAAGCATTTCCTTGTGTTTACTCACTTTATGGTGTGTAAACTGCAGGACAAATGGGGAGCTGCTTTTGAATGTTTAAGAATGATGTTTTCTCTATTCTCACTGAGCAACAGTGAGCTTGAGGAGCCCAACAGAAAAACTGAGTTGGAAAACAAGGGCATGGTGGCTGTTGTGGACATCATCTTCTCCCACATATTATCTCCTGGGAGAGACAATGAAGGGAGGAGAACAGGATGCTTTCTGCCCTTGTAGGAACAGAGGGTTCATGAGATTGCGTCTGTAAACTTGCCATTCCAAAATGTGTTACTGAGATGGAATCTGAGCCCTGACTTACTGAATTTTGCAGACCATTTTAATAATGATGTGGGTCATGTTTATGCTGTGAAGTGCATATACATCCACTTCTATCCAGGACACTAGTGTTTTGTTTTCTCCGTAGCATATAACATTTTGCCTTAGCCTCATCTAAGCAGTCTGGATCACCCTGCTGGTGAGTGTTAAGTGTCAGTTGTTTACTACTGGAGATGGCACAGAATTACCCAACAGCCCTCATACTGGCCAAAATCTGCTTCTGGTTGCCTGCCACATGAGCATTTATGTTGTAGTTAATCCCCTTGCAAAGCATGTGATTTGACATCCACAGTTTCTTCTTCCAGTGCTGCTTTCCCGATTCCCCTGTGTTTAGAACAAACCACAAGAGGCAACACCGGTTTTTAGCAGAAATTTTTCTGTTTTTTCTTTTTTGGGAAATAAGCCCACATCATTACCCTTATTTCTTTGCTTAATATCTATAAATGAAGAGTGTCAAGGCTGTGGGATACTCAAACTTGTTTATGTTGCATTTCTTTGAATACACAGGATTAGTCTGGGGCATTTCTCTCACCCGAAATTGGCACGGGCTGGGTTATCTGCCCAAATGCTGGCACTTGTGCTCGAGAGTCAGCGCCTTTGATTCATGAAGCTTTGGCTTTGATGCAAGCATCCCTGTTACCTCTTGCACTAAGGATCTGGCACAACCCCTGTTGGTACTTCCATGAGGACATACAATGTTCCAAGCCTCCCCCACTGCGTAGACAATTCCTTAGCGGGGCAGGCTTTCCAAACACATTGTTTTAAAGAAATGAATCACTCATTCGTGAAAAATGGAAAAAAAAGAGCACAAATACCATCAAAGCAAATTCAGGGGTTTGCCGCCCACATCACTGACATCATGCTGCCAAGCCAGAGAGCACTGAATAAGACTCCTTACAGAGTCCATCAATGCCACTCTTTAAATGGCAATTGCCTGAAGGGGCTGCTGGTTTGTGATATGAGGTACTTCTTCCTTAGCAGGAGAAAGGCAGAAAAGGCTGGGATTTCAGTGCAAGTCCCCTCAAATGGCAACAAAACACACGGCTGTTTGCCCTGCCAGGATGTCTCTTTTTCAAAGGACTCTCTTCTGGGTTTGGAGGGCAATTAATTCATACTAGGATGAAATATTTTTTAAAACAAAAAGACCTGTCTAATCATCAGAAAGAACTTCCTTTATTAAACTGGAGGTTGGATAAGAGAAGCTGTGTGGATTTCTTATCGTTTATGGACCAATTAAAACAGATCCAAGTGAGATCTCTCCAAGTTAATCCCAGAGCTGGTGTGCTGGGGCGTGTGATGCAGGGATGCACTGAGCTGTCTGGAGCCGTGCCAGTTCCCGTCTGACGCGCTGTTCCCACATCGGACAGGGCTGTGCTCAAGCTTATAAGCCCTGTCGAGAAATACAGTGACAGGTCACTGTGGCACAGTGTGGTGTCACACGTACAGTCTGCACTTAATGGCACGGCTTCCCACTAGTCCTGGGATTTCTACCATGTGACCATTTTGTGGTATAGACAAATTTCCGGTAATTCTGCAAATGTTTTTACACACTCTTCTGTGCCACGACGTTGCCTTTCCACCTCCTTGCCCGTGACACTTTGTCTTGCTAGTGTCTCAGATAAATGACTCAACTTTGCCTGTGTTTCTGCATTTGCTCACAGGAAGCTGCCTCTCCACACACCAAGTCTGCTGGGGTGCCTCTGAGCCCTCAGCCAGATAAGGCGACCTGGTGAGCAAACCAAGAGAATTGGGTTATAATGAAAGAACAGAGAGTGAAACAGCAAAGAATTTGAAGCCTTTACATCTCCTTTCATGTCACCTTGCTTCAGTTTCTGCTTGTCTCTGAGTATATCTGCACATTAGCTGCTCTGCATTTTCAAAGCAAGCAACACTTACCCTGATGTGTGCAAAGCACAGAACAGGGGATGCTGACCTGCCTGGGGATTTGGGACACCACAGTAATGCAAATAATTAAAAACCAGAAATTGAGACTGGCAGTAATGATCTTTCACTGACCCAGAGTGGATAGATAAAATGATCAATGATGTCTTTCCCTTCTGTAATGTCTGCCTGACAATCCAAATTTATAATCACCATAGGAAAACTTCTGCATATCACAACCATATGGCACTGAGAATACACATTATTGTACAGTAGCATTGCACTAATTTAAGGTCTGTCACCACTTCCATTATGGGCCTCTGTTTCCAGCAATAAGAAACCCTCACACAAGCACTTACTCCAAGCTGTACATGATCTCTGCCTGTAAAGGTCTTAGATCTCTAGATGCTTTAAATAACTTTTTTATTTAAATAAAAAGTTTTTCTATTTTTTCATTATATAATTTAAAGTAAGGTTCAGTTTTCCCCCTCATTATTCAAAATTCATTTTATTTAAGCCAATAAAACTCCATGATTTTGGGAATGGTTAGGTCTATTCCATCTACTATGGGTCACTTTTAAAATTGAAAGCAGTCATTAAGCATCTGGTGACTTTAAAAGCTATTGCATATATACATAGAGAGACAATTATAGTTAAAGGAAAAAAAATCACCAAAAATGAAGCCATGGTGATTTCTATGTGAACTCAAAAGTTTTCATGAAGTTATAAGGCTGGTCAGATTACATGACCTTGTTAGAGGAAAGAAAATAGTCTTTATTTTTCATCTGTATCAAAATCTGTGTACATTTTTGCACATTTTAAAAATCCCCATTGGGACAACTGGTATGTTTCCAAACTGGAAGCAGTTTTCTGGCACCCTAAATTTAGGGAAAAATCTGCAGTAAATCCACAAATGTTTTACAACCTGCCAAAGACATTATGCACAGTGCAAAGGTGGCATCTCCTGTGGAAAAGGGATTTCCACTTTGGATAATCTCTCCATGGCTGACATAAGCATATCTCAGTCACTGCATAATCACGGGTTCCATGCCGATGTGAGGGCAGCCATCACTCAGAAAGGTCATGCCAAGGATAAATTAGCCCCAATTAATAACAAGTTGATGGAAAATTTTATTCTGAAAGTTCAGTTGACCAAATCCTCTTTTGATTCCCAGTGGCACAGAAGAGGCTGCTACGGCTGAGCTCAGGGGAGCTGCGCAGGCAACTCTCTGGAAAGCACTGGGAGGATAAAGGTGTTCAGCCCGAAGCCTGAAAGGGGCTGAGGTTGATCTCAGGGGGGAGGACCAGCTCTTATCTTCCCCAGAGCAGTCAGAGAAGTGGTTAAAGTAGTGATTAGAAAATAGTAAGAAGAGTGGTTAAAAGTGGTTAAAGTAGTGATTAGAAAATAGTAAGGAGAGGCCAATCAATCTGCCCATCCCCCTCACTGTTCTCCCAGCCTCCAGCTACTTTCAGCCCAGCGATTTCCTGAACTGGATGTGGTTTTTATGCACTCATTAATTCTCAGTGGATTTCAGTTCTATGAACTTACAGCGTCTCTCCTTTAATCCATGGAAAATTTTAACCTCCAGATTCATTCCCTTGCTGTGAAAAACATCACATTTTTTTAATAGTTAGTAAAAGTAAGTGCTGGCCCATGGCTTCAATGTGCCTCAGTAATGCAAACAAGAATGGCATTACTTGGCAATAATTTTCCATGTCCCTGAGATGATTTGCTCTGATGGTCAGGGTCATTTTCCCCTCAGTCAAAACTTTATTCCCATGAGGCAGCTGCCTGATTCTTACTAACTTTTTTCCCATTTAAAAAAAAAAACCACATCAAATTTGAATATCTTTCTTATCAGAGAACATGGGATTTGTCCATATGACCCTTAGCCTATGCAGAGGTACCTGTGAGCTATGTGAGTTCCTAAAGCAGATCAGTAGGAATGAATCTGCAGGAGAGAACACTTGGTGCTGAGGCCCTAAATGCTGACCCTGCAGAATTTGGGAGAGAGAGAGGAGGAAGGAAGCAATCCTGTGTCATGACTGTCCCTAGGAGCAGCAGTGCACAGGGTGGGCTGCTAGAGCACATCTACCCACCTCCTGACAACCAGCATCTGCTCTCCAAGACTGTCCCAAAACACAGAGCAAGGTGTAGAAAGAGGGAACAATCCAGGTATGTTTCCAAAGCTCATTCATGATCCTAAGTAATGCAGATGCACCCATGCAGACCAGGGTGCAGGATGAGTGGGGGAGCCTAACTGAGCTGACAAGGCACCCACGCTGCCTTACCTGAGCTAAATCCCTGGGATCCTCTGCACAGCACCACAGACACTGAGCAGACACACAATGTTACAGCAGCTCTGCTCTCCTTCTCTCCTTCTGTTAAAGAAGGAGTTTGCACCCCCTCACCTGGAAAAGTCTTGCAGAGTTTCATTGAAGTCAACAGTGTCTACCTGGAGCTGAATATCTCAACTGCTATTCAACAAAAGGAAAAAGCTCAAAGTTTCCTAGCAAAAATTATGCGATATGTTACAATAAGAAAGATTTATTCAAGGAAACATATCACAAAGTGGTTGACCATATTTTTATATTCTGTGTTGTTCAGGGTCCTGAGATGAAACAGAAGAGTTAAGAAAGCAGGAGAGTTCAATAAAACCATCAAAAAAGAAATAGAGGGAGAAAAAGCTTCTACTGAAAGACCCAGTCTCACACCAGCACAACCACAGGTTTTTTAATATATAAGTAACTAAATTCTACACTTCATTTTACCTCTGCTGAACACGACCGCAGAGCGCAGTTGTGATGATTTAATCTCTTCTATTCTTTCATTTTTTAAAGGTGAATCAAACAGCATAAGTTATCAAAGATGCAAACCTGACCCCCTGTGACTACATTACAATGCAGCACCACCTTCTGGCTATGGGAAAACTCTTAGTGGCTGCTTTACCTACTCCATTCTTCAGGGGCATCTGTTTCTTAATTCTTTAGGGTGATTCGTTTTCACGGCTTCAACTATTCTACCTATGGATGTTTCTAATAGCACCTGCTACTTTTCAAATAGAAGAGACATTTCTAACATGGAGCATTTGGAACTGTGCATCTCAGCCTTTAGTGAAGGAGCAATGTGTATAATCATTTTTTATGATCTGTAATCACATGCTGGTCCTGGGAAACATGCCACAAGGGCCCACATATGTGAGTAGTGGCAGCTGAAAGTGCATAATTCATGAAGGAAACATCAGGATCGGAGGAAATGGCATAAATAGCTTATTGGTTTGACACGTCTTATATTTTTTCCAGGATTTATTTCCTTTAAAAGACGTGAGTTGTCTTTCAAAAAAGAAATGTGTAGACTGCCAAGTCATAAGGTTGTCTAGGTCACTTACTTGTTTCTCTGAAAACAAAGGCATTCTTCTGTTTTCATTCTGATTTAATTAGAATGGCTTTTTTTTACAGTATGTGGTCTTTGTTCTTCCAGGTCTCTACTCCTCCACAGTTTTATTCAACCCTGTTGTGGGTCCACTTTGAAAGAGAAAAGGCAGTCGAAACAGCTTCATCTCAGAAGAAAATCCTATAAATACTGTAATTGCAGTGGAGTTTAATCTGGTTTCTTAACCTCTGATTCAGTTTGGATAGGTCTTAGGGCACGAAAGAAACAAATCAGCCATTTCAGCTATAGGCTTCATTTGGCACAAATCTGGACAAGGGTTAATGATAAAAGAAATTTTTAAAATAGAGAAACATTAGATGCTGCCCAAATTTCAGCTGGAAGAAAGAAAAAAACCATGATTACAAAGGCAAATTTAGTCACATTCAATTTCCAAGAACATTTTGTAGAAATATCACAAACAACAGTGTTCTCAGGGTATTTCTACTAGAAATAATGTGAGAAAGAACATTCTCACATTACTTCCAGTCAAAATGCCATAAAAATGCACACTTGATAGCAAGCATTCTCATAGCATTTTAACAGCAAAGACCTCAAGGAAACATTTTCTCATGACATTTCCTCTGGAAGAGGGTGGAGCTGGAGAGTTCTGCACTCCTCCACTCCCACCAGCATGGGAATGTCTCAGGGGTGAGCTCTCCAGTGAGAGCAGCAGGGCAAGGATTGCAGAGGACACAGAGGAGCAGAAAATCTGATGGGCTTCCCTCTGCAATGAGAGCACTTGCAAGAGAGGAAAGACTCCTCCATCCAAAAGAAAGTGACAGAAGAAAGGTCATTATAATTATATTACATACCCCAGAATAACTCAAGGATGAGCTTATGTATACATCTGTATTTTCAACATAATACTTCCCATTAAAGTATGTATATGAGACAGAAAGTATGAGGGGGAAGGAAAGATACTTTGATTTGGTTTTTTTGAGGGGTGTTTTAAAGGGTTTTATGTGAAAACTCTCCATGGGGAGTTCTCATGAAAATTTTTCTGTGGAACCAAGTTGTCTGCACTGCCAGTCTGAAAGAAATGAAATTTCAGCTTACTCAGAAAAGAAAGAGAGAGACATGGTCCCTACTAAGTCAATGGGATAAGTCACAGGACACCCACACTAACTTGTCTGCTACCATTTGAGCTTACATCATTCTGGTGATGTAGGAAATCGTCAGTTCCCTCTTTCAGGGGTTTTACAAAGTCAGGCTAAGTGGGGTTCTGAGCAACCTGGTCCACTTGCAGATGCCGCTGCTCGCTGCAGGGAGGTTGGACTAAATGATCTTTGAAGGCCCCTTCTAACCCAAACAGTGTGAATGTCAGTGATCCTAATTTCAGATGCCTCTGAGAGACATTTCAATGAGCAGAATGGTCAGCAATAATTTCAGCTTATTTGTCCCACCCACCTACTGTACTTCAGCTGCCCGATGGAAGCAATGAACCCAAGAAAGGACAGGAGACCTTGGTCTTTCTGAGCCCTTCTGTCTTGAGAGATTCAATTTAGACATGTAAGAACAGAAGAAGTTGCTTCCCCTTGAGGCCAGTTCATGAGGTAACCCCACATGAATAAATATGAGAAGAATAATGTCATGAACTGAAGATCAGGATCCCCCTTTTGTTTATAGACCACACAAGAGAAAACAGAAATGAAACACTGCTGTGTAAATTTTCTTCAGCTATGTCTTACATTGTGTCCAGAGTCAGTCCATCAAAAGCTCTTTTATTAACTCAAGGTTTTTTCAGAGGTTCTATAGTTTCCCTAACTGTTGTGGTTTATCTGGGAGCAGTTATTTATTTATTTATTTATTTGTTTGTTTATTTACCATTTGTTTGTTTGTTTGTTTGTTTGTTTCACGTAAACCTCTGTGTATGCAATAAGCATAGGGCAGTGCCTGGATGTGGAGTGTGGAGGAGAAAACTCTGCCTGTAGCAAGTCCACATTGCCCTTGAACAGGAGTAGAATAGACTGAGCTGCCTGAACACTCACTCTGGTCACTGGTCACTGAGGTAATAGAGTATGTGGTAGGGGAACACTAAAAACTTATTTCCTTTCCCTGCTAGGTGTTTTCCACATGTTTAAAGTCAATATAAAAAAGAATGTCCAAATTAAAATTCTCCTAATACAACAAGGTGGTAGATATGCCCCCTCGAGTATCTTAACTGTGACATTAGCCCTCATGTATTCTTCAGATGAAAGTAAGGACTTCCTGCAGCTGGCAGACAGAGATGGTTTGCTCTGAGAAAAAAAAAATTCCTAATATCTAAGATTAAAGATTGGTTGAAATAAAAACAGAAAAAAGAAGAATTTCATGAACTAGAGGATTCATTTTTTCATTTTTCAGGATGAAAAGACCTTTGAGATGGAAAATGAAAGATTTATCCATGCTGTATACGTACTGAGACACATGTATATCTCAATTGGAACTTATGCTGATACAATACTCTATTTTTATGATGAATAAGGGGTTGATAATATGATAGTGATCTCAAATGTTAGTACATCACATATAGGCATCATAGTGGTTTTCAGATTTGCATTACCTTTGCTTGGGTTTCAGAGAAAGAGCACACAGTGTAAAAATATGCAGATGTGTCTAACAAGCAATGTGATCCCTCTTTAAAGTAGAAATAAATGGCATTTAGAGCTATTAATTGAATTATAGAATGGTTTGTGTTGGAATAGATGTTAAAGATCATTCCATTCCAGCCCCCCTTATCATGGGCCAGGATACCTTCCTGGACCAGGTTGCTCCCAGCCCTCCCATCCAACCTGGCATTGAAGAGATGGGGCATTCACCACTGCTCTGGGGAAACAGTACTTCACGATGCTCACAGTAAAGAATTTCTTCCTATTGCTATTAATAACACAGAATTTATCCTGTAGCCATATAATTAGCAACCACATCACTAATGGAAGTTACATTTCTTTGTTTTAATACTTCAGATATTTAACTGCTCAAAACTATTAGCTAGCCCAAGTTCTTTGAGAAATTATAATGTTTAACTTGTTTGCTGCATAAGCAAAATTGAACTGAGAGTAAAAGTTCATCATGCTAATACTATGTATAGCATGAGGCAGTCCCCAGACATTCAAATGCACAGTCCAGGTTGTAAATAGTGATTGCCAAATCAAATTGCACTGTTCTAGTTTTATAGCTGGCAGGGCGAGTGCAGGAGGAAATATAGACAACAACACAGATCTAAGGTGTCTTTTTAAATTTAATGGAGACAGACATCTGGCATTTGTCCTGCAGAGAAGTGGGCCAAGAGTAGTCTTCCTTCCCAGTAAGTGGTTTCTTTCAGTATGTGTAACTTAGAAAAAAAAAAAAAGGTACGTGGGAGTACACATAGCACTCAATGACTTGAAGTGTTCTTTATTTGAATGTATTTGAAGCCTCAGCAAAATTGTATAAACAAACTAACAGAAGAAAATCCTCTTGCCTCAATGATCTCACAAATTTAGGTGGTTCTTTCATACTCACATGTTCAAGTAGAAGCAAACTAGTAGAAATCTTTCTCTCTTTGTGCAGAGTATAGGAATCAAATCTTTCCTAAGGTTTCAAAACTGCTTTTTGAAACCTGAGTTTGTTTGCTCGTTTTTTTCAAGCAAATCTCCCTGTAATTACATGATAGTTTTTCCTGCTCCATGAAGTGAGGGATTTAAAACAAAAACAAAGACAAAGACAAAAACAAATCAAAATGTTCCCGGCAGTTTCCCACCTTTGGTATAGTAACAGCCAATGTGTCATTTATAGAGGATTTCAAGCATAATATTTCAATTTATAATTAAAGGTGGTGGTAGACAATAAAGTACATGTGTTCAGAGATAGGGGTTATAGAGGATATCTCCTCTAGAGTGTTTCAACCCAAAATTCTCTGTCTTTGTATTAAGGGAATAAGCCCTACGGTTTTTCCAGCATCCCATTTGACTTTAGTGGGTCTTTGTTACTTGTACTATCTGCATAGATGGGGTCCTAAAATCATCTGCAAGAAACCCTCACTTCATTTTAAAAGGCTGACATCATCTCTCATTAATTTCACCCACATATAATTAATGGCAATTCCAGAATTGCCATTGCTAAAATATAAATCCTTTCTTCAGTAATTCTTCAGTAAGCTCTGCCTCAAATTTAAAGCAAGTGTAGCTTGATGCCATCGATACTGAATATCTGGAAGTCCACAGAAATTCCTGTTTGGCTCATCAGTGTAAGGGTAGTTCATGAAAGAGTCAGCCTTGTTCTGTAATGCTACTTGAAGTGCTGCTCCAGTGAATGGCTGGTAATTTGAAATCATTAAAAAGCTGAGATAAAAAAAGAACATTTGTGAGCGAACATAATCATATTAATAAGAAATAGAAAGACATGAGGAAGCTGTTTGGAATTTAAACTGTAGTTCTTGAATGTTATTTCTGCAGTATTTGATGAGCTCTGATTAACTGGATAAAATTATCAAATGGAAAAAATCCAGCTGGAAATGATGACTGTGAACTTAGTGATGAATCTCTCAAGAATACGTTGTCTCCATCTTTCCAGGCATAGAAAATCTGTGAGCTGTGCAGCCAGTGATCTATCTATTCAGGAAATCTTTACCCCTTGTTTAATTACCTAGATCATTTAGCTGCATTATTTCATATTTCAAGTGCTGCTTTTCATATCTCTTTTTGTAGTCACTGAAAAAGTCTTTTGTGCAACATCCTGTGTTCCATTCTGGTTGGACTCGTAACCGTAGTAAGAATAATTCTTCATTATATTTTTGACAAGTCTAAATTTCATTCCCCCATTACCTCGCTGGAAGCAGAGGGACTGTTCATGGGAATGTTTTCTCAGCAGTGTGAGGGAGGGCTCTGTATCCTGGCAGTGCCGATAGCTTGTCAGGATGCGGCTGCTCTGACATGATTAATACAAGCTCATGTTGCTGAGCAACCTTAATGAAGCTGGGGATAATCAACCCACCGCTTGCACACATCTCTGGACTTGTACTTCCCCGTGTGTTTTCTGTCATCCAAATCCTGTGCTGTGTGAAGGTACCTGAATTAGCCCTGGAATGTGACATAAAGGAGCCAATGGAGAAAGCTGGAGAAACTGATTAAAGGATTTAAGATTTCAAAGGCCGTGATCCATCTGGATTGGCTGTTGAAGAGGGTGAGGGTGTCCAGAGATGGCAGAAGAAGGATCCCCGACCTTCCTGACCCTTTAGTGAAAAGAAGGGATGAGAAAGCAAATGTTGTGTTCATTTGTTTATTTTTCTTTGTGTGATTTAGACAAGGAGAAGGGAATAGAACTCTCTGGGTGGTCCTGAAGCTGGTTTCCTCGTGAAACCGGGAGAAGATTCCCTTTTAAACATTGTTGTCAATGAGTGATGGGAGAAAGAATTAAAGATCAAAATTTTTGTATTTCAACACAGTTTTTCTCTACCTTTCTTCACGGATGGTCCATGGTTCTGCTAAAGCAGCTTCACGTAGCTCAGAAATGAGCTTGCTGGAAAAACCTCCCACTTCTATATTTGATGAGGATCAGAGACCAATCATTGAGACACAAGGAAAAGTTACAGTTGCTGGCATTTCATCATTTTACACAGGTATACCTGTGGTGCAGCGACACAATGTCATCTCAATCCTCTACAAAGTTTTATGTTATATTGACTAACAAAAGAGAAAAAAAAAAAAGTAGGAAAAAAAGTGCATAGAATTAGTTTCCCCTTCCTGGGAATGTTTATTCCATTCATGAAATGACTGAAAAATGCCTGTGTCTCACTCACCAGACAACCAGATGGGCAGTACTGCTCCACTGTCCCATTCCTGTCCAGTATCCTTTCCAGAGTCACCTGAATTCTCCTTTTTCAGTGTTTTTCTATTTCATGGTGCTCAGGAAAATTGGGTGATGAGGATTGGTGGACATGCCATGCACTGTCTCATGCAGAGGGACAAGGATGGATGCCTACCTCTCCTAGGTGAAGCCAATAAATGCATATGTCAGTGGGATGGCAAGGACCAGATGGAGCATGCTCATCCCTCTGATTACTCAGTCAGTGCCCTGTAGATGTAAATGCTGCAGAGCCTGTCTCAGTCCTGGCAGATTTTCAAGGACAAAGATACTCCCCCATTAAACCTGTGGGAAAATAGCCATGTGAATTAATGCTTTGATTCTCAGGGGAATCACTGTAAATATTCCAGCTCTTTCTGTTCCAAATGTGGATGTGTGATAGATACAGTGGCATGTTTCCTTAGAAAACTGAGTGCTGCCATCCCAAGAAGACAGTCCAGTGGCCCCATGTATTCTGTTTCTTCTTATGCTTGGGCTTCTTTTGCTAAACACTGGGAAATGAAAACATTCTGTATAACATCAGCTCTCAAAGGTTTTGGTGTGGGAAACCACAATATGCCATGAATTCTTTTCTGTATATGTGCATATTATGTATCCTGCAGTCAGTGTTCATACTGTGACACAGGACTTTATGAGGTGAAACATGCTTGTTGAGGTCTGAACTTTGAAACTTGGTGTCTCAGGTCTTTTTCTGGGGTGTCCTTCAAAAATAGTTTGGGATAACAGAGATTTCAGAACACTCATCATGTGCAATGGTAGCTGTAGTCTGAGGCACATTGGTATACATTCATTATTTTTTAATCCCATGTAAATCCATTCACTTCAGTAAAATAGCAGCAATTTACAGGAGGAAGAATTTTGACTATCTGTGATAAAAGGTTTCAAATGGCAAGTAAATAATTTCATGAAGAACCATTGTGCTTGGGGTTGTATAGACACATGATGTCTGTAAATCACTGTATACTATACAGCAAAAATCTTGAGCATATAGATCATTATGACATTGCAAAGCAGCAGAACTGCTGTTGTCTTGGTAGATGAGTCAATGTTGAGTTTTTAATTCCCTTCTGCTGCTGGCTAAAATCTTTTCCAGGAATATAAATATCAGATTGCTACATGTGAAGATCATGAAATGCAAAAATTTGTGAGTTATTCTGTTTAACATGAAAGAAATATTTTGAAATGCACCTGTAGGCTATAAAGGACTTTATAACTGCCTTTTTAAAAAAATGAAATTAAATACTGTAAAATAAAGGTAAATCTTTCATATTTCTCCTCTCTCTGGACAATGGAAAGCAAACATCTTGTTTAGGGTTAGGGAGTATTTGAACAGCATTGATGCCAAAGGAGTGCAGGTACCACAGGTCCTTGTCACTCAGCAGCCAGGGGAGAGGGCAGCCTGCTGCAGAGTGCTGCACAGGAACTGGGAACACATTTTGAGCTCGGTTTAATTGCAACTCAGATGAGTCATGGACACTTGGTCCTCACTTCCTAAATCTGGAAGCAAAAAATACACAGTTGTTTGAGGCCACTCTTTAAAAGTAGCCTCAAACATACTAACCATAGCTAATTGTAAATGACTTTTATTTATTGACAGTTTGCATAGTTCAGAGAGGAATTACTAATATATCACAGACCTTTTAACCAGAAATAAGCATGCTCAAGGCAGACAGCTGTTTTTGGTGTCAGCTGGGAAAAATGCCCCAACCACTCATGTTTGATGAACAAACATTCTTTCTTGATTGTCTACACTCATACCCATCTGTTGGGATGGCACGATGCCCAGGCAGAAGCTGGGCAAAACTTTTGCCTTGGGCATTAACAGTGAGCAACAATAGGTTTAGATGGGCAGTATGAGTAACACTGCATATAAAATGTCTCAAGCTTCAATTTTGTGCCAAGCATGGCACAAAAGCTTAGAAACAAATGTCTCCTCATACATCATTTGGAATTACTGAGTCCTCAAAAGCAAGTATTACATGAAAAAGCCTGTGTTCTGGGGTCACATGCAATATATCACATACAAGTTGGTGTTCAGCTCAAAGTGATTACCTTGTTAGAGGAGAACATTGTGGCTGGTGCACACTGTGTGACAAGGTGGGGACAGACACTGTTTGTGTAGACAAATGCTAACTACACAGCCAGGAAATCCACTTTAGAAGCACAGGACCAGCTGCTGTCTCAAGCAATGGTCTTCACTTCCTGGAAAACATGCAGTCAGCAAAGGCTAAGAACCTGGTTAGCCAGCAGCTGAAAGCACATGAAAATAAGGAGAGACAGCAACATGAGATTTAATGCATAAGAAATAACTAGAAGACGAAAGAAGATGAGAACTTCTAGGCTCATAGAATCATGTTGTTTGGAAAAGACCTTTAAGATCATCAAGTTCAACCATTAGCCCAGCACTGCCAAGTCCTTGTCTCACTGTGAGGTAGCTTTAAAAGGGAGTTAAAAGCCCCTAATCAATAAAAAGAGAATTTATAGAAATATATATTCTATATAATAGATATAGATAGATGCATATCTATATATACATAGATATATGTAGATGTGATGCCAGTGATTTAGATTAAACTATAAAGTTTTTTCTCTTTCAATAAACCTATGGGGCAGAGCTACTCAATTTTAAAGCTGGTTTTACTAAATCTAGAAGTAGATCCTTTCAAAATGTAGGGACTCACACAGAGCAAGACAGGGTGAACTCTTTCCTGTAATTGTGTTCTACATCTACTGACATTGAATGGTTTTTTCTGAGCTCCAGCAGAGTCTACAGAGAAGAGCTTGAGCTGTCTCCTTCCTCCACCAGCTCCTCCATGCCTGGCTGTCTGTGCATAGTTATCAGCACTCAATCTCCTCTCAAGCATGAGGCTCTCTGCAAGCTGTCCCTGGCCTTAGTCCTACCACCTCTCACACTCCAGAAGTTCGTTCCAGGTTGTGCTAATAAGACCCACCTTTAACAGTCTATGCACATTATCACTCATAAAGGAGACATAAGCTCTTCCTTCCTCCAAAGGGCAGGAAAAAAACCATCTAGAGTAGGCATAAAAATTATTTAGGACAAGGCAGAACAAGTAAATAGTGAGCAAATAAAGAAAATATATTGAATGCAGAGCTCTAAATAATTTAGTAAAGTTAGAAAGGCATCTTTCCTTATTCATATAGTTCTTACATCTGTTCAATACATATGAAGGGAAGGTAGTCTGTGCTGTATTTCCAGGAGAGACAAAAGTACTGGAAATTTCTAAAAATGAGTTCTGAGTCCAAACTCTATGTCCAAATGTGTTTGCTATAGATTTTTTTAAAAAACTTATTTAACTTCCCCAAGGTGCATACATACTCTTTCACAGCATACATGTGGAAATATTACTCCTATTCTGAACTTCCAACAGTCTCCAGTTTCAGTTTTACTGAATTAATTGAGGACTGGCTATGTGTAAGTGAATTTGGTTGCTAGGTTGGTTGCCAACTGATTTGTTTGAAGAAATGTTAAAAAAAATTGCAAGGAGGAACATGTTCACCATGCTGCTTTGCAAACAATTTTTTCAGCTCAGCTGTATCTTTTGTGAGATCCTGATCTCATATGTTGACAGGCACAACATAATGTTTTGAATATTATTTAAAGAAGTTGTTAAGTGCTCTACTTCATTATGTGCAAATTCTTACATTACAGTTCAGTTTCTCTCATGTCTGAGTGCCTCCTGTCTGCATTACACAGTGCAATAGCACTGGCCACATGCAAGGCTTTCATCCTATCCTAAAAACAAGTCACATGCATAATCACTAATTCCCTCTGAAAGATAATGGTTTTTTCTCACATATATTTTCTTTCACATATAGAAGTCTGTGGACATCTGTGCAGACATATGTAAATATTGCTCTCTGACTGTGCAGAGATGACTACTTCAAATAAATAAATAAATAAATAAATAAATAAATAAATAAATAAATAAATAAACAAACTTTGCATTAGAAGGCAACTGTGAAATTAACACTGACCTGTACTTAAAGAGTTGTAGTAATTTTTTAGGTATCAATTTTTAAATTTTTTTTTTTTTGCTGTGGTTTCCATGGCAAAATAGTCTACTAAAATCAAAACAATGTCCTGAGCAGCTCTTAACAGAACTCACAGCTCAGCAATTTGACTGCACCTTGCTAGGAAATGTCTGCTGGCCTCTGTTTGACAGGAGCAGGGCTGCTCTTGGAGAGCTGCAAACAGGGACATGAGCCCAGAATATCCTGGCTTTGAACTCCAGTTGATACAAACTAGGGGCTGACGGCACAGTGCTGTTCCTTCTGCAGCCTGGGCCTGCAGAGGCAGCTCTGGGTCTTTCCAAGGGAGTTTCTTGGGGAAGGTTCTCTGGGAGCAGTGTGCACAGGCTGTGTGCTCGACTCGGGGAGGATCCTGGGTGCTGAGAGAAACCAGCTCATCTTTCTCTGATGAAGATCTTGTTTACAACAACCTGCTTGAGCTTAGAGGTCATTGCAAACTTTTGCACAGTACAAAGTTGAATAAGGAAGCCAAGCTCACTCTGATATAAAAAAAAAAAAAAAATGCTGTTTCTTGGCAGCTGGGAAATATGGGCTTCTTGATCAAAGCTGAAGCATGCATTTCTGCATAGATATTCCTTATACATTTTCTGTCATTCCTGGCCTTTACAATAAATTAACTAATCTTTTACCATTATGTAATACATATATATGTAGAAAAGAGGTAATTTAAATCTAGATAAAGTCAATATTGGCTCTTACAAGTATTTTATAGGCACAGGTCTCCTTTAGCTAGCTCAAAGCTTTAGGGTTTACATTAGTAAAATCTTCTAAAGCTTCTTATTGGCTTCCTCTACAAATAAATTCATTACATGGACGCTCAGATTTGTTTATATGAAGATGTAAAAAGAAGGCACTTTGGTTAAATTGGAATATATCTTCAGAGCAGGTTTGCTTCCAGAATAGTTGGGAAAAGTGATGAGTTAGTGGCTGCTTAGTATAGAAGACAGTAGACTAATTTTGTTTGGAGAATGTATTTGTTAATACAGATATAAATCTTGTTCCATAGCTGTAAAAATAAAGAAAAAAAAGTGCAATCTCTTGAAATTACATTACTGACTATGTAACCTCTCTGTAGCAACAGCAGGGGCTATTGCAGGGGCTATTAAGAGACGCTCATGAATCTCCATGATTTATTGTATTTTTCATCACATACAAGCCTTTCCTTTCTAAAAAACCACGAATTTGTGACACATAGATGCCAGCTGCAGCTCTGAATGGTGGATTTGGATCTGTAGATATGAAAGCCAGATCGGACAGCCCCAGGCAGCTTCACACCCCAGGCCGGACCTTTGCTTTTCCCCCTCCAAGCAGCTCCAGCTGCAGCAATCAGTGCTCAGCTTAACTCTTTCAAGGCTCCTAATTCTCCACAGAGTTTGTACCTGAAAGTAGATAGTCCAAATTGCCTTTTTGGAGATTATGAGTCTAGAGTACTGCTTATTCAGACTTGGTTGGATTTTAGGGTTTTACAAGTAAGAAGCTGGCTTTTGAGTCCTGCACTGGACATAATCAATACAATTAATCATTTGTATCACCATTAGTGCAATTTAGTTGCCAGAAAAACAGCTGTGTATTTTAAAACTACAACAACATAAAGCCAGAAAGTGAGGCTATTAAAATAGAACATAAATGAAAATTGTAGCTGGCAGAATTCTAAAAAAATAGCCCAATGACTCTTCAATATGTGTGTATGTGTGTGTATCTGTGTGTGTGTGCATGTGCAGGGATGATACCATACCTCACACAGGATTGTCATTGTCTATTCATTCATTAGAGGTAATTATTTTTAATTTTTGTCCCCACTGACCTGTAGGCAGATGGTTAGCATGAATGCCATTTTTATCTGGACACCAGATCTGGCCAGACCACAATCTGTTGGATTTGATCACTAAACTGGCAGCTGCATTACAGACCTGCTCTTTTCTCTTATTGTCTCCAGGGACTGCAGATTGGATGCACTGAATGTGAACTTCTGCAAAACATGGGGCTTTTTGTCATTTTCACTTTGCTTTCTTTTTATGACCATCCGGTAAATATCAGCACAGCTAAAAGCTAATTGAATCAAACTGTACCAAAAAAGCAATTTTAGCCACAAAATTATTTTTTGCTTATATAAAAAGCAAGAAAGTAAATGAGATTTTAAAGAACAAATAAACACGTGCAAGTCAATATGAAAAGGTAATTCAATGAATTCTAAATTGGAGTTTAAAAAATTTATATATGAACACTATTCTTATCTAAAAACAGAGGACAGGGTGGTGTGGGACACATTTCTGAAAAGGACAAAAGGACCAAAGGCATTTTATTATTGTATGGTTTGCACATGGGAAACTTGTGTGATCAGTAATGCCAAACACTTCTATATGACATAGTTGCATGACATACAAAAATAGACAGAGACTTTTGTCCAGCCTTACTCTCACTAAGGCTTGGGAACACTCATAACTTTAAACATATGAGTACTATCCATATTAAAAGACATGGTATACACCATACTGATTACATTTTTTCTAAGTGTGTGTTTTACCGGAGGCTTTTTTTGCCTTCTTTTGTTATTTCTTAGTTTGGCAAAATGATTTAAAGCATGGTGGAAGTTGTGCCTCAATAAAGAGTGAGCTGTCTTTAGCTGTTTGCTATTCAGATTAAATAAAAATTTTGTTTAAAATATACTGATTGCTATGTTGCATTTAAAACTGTCAGAATAAATTAAATAATTTGTATCTTAATGTAAAAGGCATCTATTCATTACAGAGAGTAATTGTCCTCCCTTTACAAGATACAGAAATGTCAAATCCAGATTTGCTTTACTGTGGCTAACTGATGTTTATCACAGGAGAGGGATGCATGCAAATACTTCTTGCAACACAAGAAATTTCACTTTTTACCATAAGACTGTGCCACAAGTAGAATTCAGAGAAAAGGTCTATAATCTTACAGGTTTAACTTTAACTTTTATCAAACTGTCATTTACCTTACCTACTCTTAAAACTTTTCCCTGTTGCATTCCAGTGTTGCATACGTAGGTAGGGAGACACAAATGAAATACAATTTCATGTAGTTAAATGCCACCAGAAAGGGTAACTTCTCAGGAACTTTTTTTAAATTTCCACACTGGTGAATAGCCCACTGTGAGCCCAACAGACTATTCTAGTTCCTCTACTTTGACCTAAGAAGAAGGAATCTTGTCTTGCTCAACAGACTCCTCGTGCATTTTTCATTTTAATATCATAGATTAAAATGACTATAAGCAGCATGAGGGAAAGCTCCCTACAGAGGTGTTTTGTGTGCTACAGTCAGGTGCACTTTCACTTAGTGCTCCTCTCTGATGTTTTCCTGGCCAGTTGTACAGTAGGAGGGACAGAGAAGATGCCAGATCCAGATCTTGCACTTCCCAGGTAATCACTGAACTTCCTAGAGGAAAAATTATTTTTCTCCTGTTAAACAACTGCCTCCAATAGGAATTAGTTTGACATAAGCTGGTGAATAAATACTTAACAAGAAAACAGTGAGTACAGGTACTTACCTCGTAAGTTTACCAACCTAATTTTGTTCTCCTGGCTCTCTCTAAGTAAGCCTACTATTCCTGTCATATTTAGAAAACTCAGTTGCCAGAATTACTTCCTTCACTGCAACTAGAAAGAAAGAGATAATTTTAGAAGACGATTTCTATCCCTTGACTCTCCTCTCTGCAAATTCAGTTCTCTCTGGTCCATATGAGAGAAATAAAAATTCAGTGGTGAGATTTCACCATCCTCACTAACAATCCAGTGCAGATTGCTGTGTAGCATTGCAAAAGTGTATGTGAAAAAAAATAAGTAAAACTAGACGACTAGCAATGGAATTTAAGGCTACAAGAAGCATCATTAATGATGATTAAACAAGAGAGTGTGCTAGACAACAATTAATCCTAATGAATTCTTTTTTCTGTGTTGGTAGAAATAGATCCATGTGAAAGGTTACTCATAGGCCATTTAAGAGAGCACACACTTTTTATGCCCTGGACAACTGAACTGGTGCTGTGCTTTCAAAGCTATTTTTGAGGTCAGCAGTCAAGCTTTAACAGCCTGTTTTGAGTGCTGGCAATATCCAAGGCAGACCTGTTATGAGAGCAGTATATTTTATATTTTCAAAGATGGACTTGAGTGGCAGGAGCTTGTGCAGGTGGTCCCAGAGGAGCAGGAATGGGCTCTCCCAGCCAGGTGAGCAGTGCACACAGGCTTAGAAGAAGATGCAAAGACGCTGCCAAACACTTTACACTCACCCATGTGCTGCTTACATGCTTTGGCATTGAGAGCCAGCAATCTTTTCCAGTGTTTCAGCAAATCTATCATGCTTGCCGACTTTCAAAATTCAGAAGTGGACCGTGCCTCTCCAGCTGCCATTTTTAGGCAAAAAGAAATATCTACCAGAGGCCTCCAATGACTATGAGGGACTTCAGAACAACCACAAATAAGGTGGGATTTGCTGTGAAAGTGCAAATGTGGTGGCTGGTGTGTGGACTGCATGTCCAAATGCACTCTGATGTGTCAGAGTCTCTGCACACAAGATGGGATTGCTGTGTGGCTGTGCCTTAGATTACACCCAGCATTCAGAGATGTTCCATACACAGGGACAAAACACACAAATGTTATAGAGCTGGCAAGAATGCAGTCTTAGCAGATCACACAGCAGAAGCTTTCTGAGTATTTCTGGAAACAGGAATTTTTATTCTCCTTTTCCAGGGGAGGAAATGGCACTTCTCAAAACAGAAATTTTCATTGTCATATAAAATCATAAATTCTTTGACTTTTTTTGACCCCCAATATACCTAACAATATGAAATGCACCTAAGGACGCAACCCTTGTTTGGAGGTTTTCAGCCTGAGAAGCCTAAGGAGCCACATTTTCAGAGTTTGAAGTCACTTCAGGCAAAGAGAGAGAAGACAAGATTGAATTCAACCTTAGGCATAGCAGCAATGATTGCTACTCCTGCATTGTAGTAATAAGACTTATTATTACTTGTCCCAAGACATTTCATGAGATGCAAAAATATTGGTGGGACCTTTCCTCTGAGCCACATCCCTGCTGGCACTGGGTTTTGATACCATTTGTACCACTCACCTCAGCAGGCTGACAGGCAGTGACATCCAGTTGGACAAAAGTGGGAATTTCCTCAGAGCCCCCCGGGCAGGAGCGCCCATCATCGCCCCTCCTGGCCCTGCCATCTTTCTCACATCTCCTCTTTTATAACAGCTGGTAAAGTTCAGCTTGCTGTCACGTGAAAGGGAGCAAGCACACGAGAGCAAGGGCAGAAAACTCAAATGGGAGGGCGTTCAGGAAAAAGGGGGGAAAGAAAGAGGAAATTCATTAAATGAATATCTGGCTGCTGCAAAATCTCGTAGTACATTAACCCAGCATGGGGTCTGAATCTCTGCTGCAAGGCCCTGACTGTGTCCACTGTTGCTTCATTACTATTTTATTGATTTCAGAGGGGAATATAAATCTAGAACAGCCTGACTGCCTTAGCAAAACACAAGGCTGACAAAGTTAATGTGCTAAAAGAAGGGATATTTTGGAATCAAAACTGAGGCAAAGTGAGCCTATAATGTACTGTAGTTTGTCTAAAAGGCATCTCCTTTTTAAATTATGCTATGTTATCATTTTAAACTCTTCCAAAGAATCTAAAGAATGTGGGACAATGTAAAACTTCCTCTAAGCAGAGGAAGCAGGGCCTTGAAGCCAAAGCGATTGCATAGCTTCCCAAAAAAAAAGGAAAAAAGTTTTTAGCTCTAACATCACTTAACACAAAATCAAATACCAGTAGAGACCTATCACAGAGGTCCTCCCAATGATAAGTGTTATAAATTGATGTTGTAATTGGTATTGTTTTATTAACTAATAGTATCAGCTGGACCACTCAGAGGGCTCATTGCCAGTTTTGGGGGATGCAGTTAAAAAGAGTGGTTCTGCCAGTTTATTGCCTTTGCACCCCTGGGACTGCTGAGCTCCCACTTCAAAGAGAGAGCAGAATTCTTTTGCCACTCACTAAGTAATGCATCAGCTTTGAATCACTTAGCTGGGTCCTACACACACAAAAAAAATTAACATCCAGATTGTTACAAGAAAACGAAGGAGGTTTGGCATTTTGACACCAAACGCTGATGCTTGTGTGATCACATGTGTGAGTTTTTCCTGTGGAAAGGAATGCAGAACTAGAGGAGTTCTTGTGGCTACTGAACTGGAGGTAAGTACACTATTTTCCATCAGTTGTTAACCTCTTTACCCTCTGCCTTTGCTCCAAATGTTTCCTTTCCTTCCTCAAACTTCTAAAGTGAAGCAGCAGCATGTGAGAAACTCTGCCACAGGAGAAACTGGAGGAATCCAATGTACAAAGAGGATCGTGTTATGTTGGGGCCAGTGCTCACATCTCAGCAAATACAAGTACCTGAAAGTTTATGTATTTATTTAGAAATTGAGCACAGGCACAGTGCCAGTCCTATTTGGTTAAGCCAGCACACCTTTTCCGTCAGGACTAAATCTGTTGCCATGTAAGGCTTAGCAAAATTCTGTAGCCAGCATACGGGAATAAAACAGCCCCAGCAACACCTCATTCTGTCTTAAACCTGAGCAGGTTTAAGAATGCTTAAGAAAACCTTTGAAACGATTCATTTTTCTTAATTGAGGTCCTGGCAGTCATATAAATGCACAACCATTTTTTAACCTGGCCAAGATCTTGGTCTCATCTACTTTCTACATTCACTGTTTAATCACAAAGCTGCATGGAAAAGCATTTTGGCGTTTCTGGTTTGAGTTTCTTATCCTCTATACATCCTTCTTAACATTCCAGGAAACAGAAGTTCCTATTCATCTTCCCAGGACTTTTGTTTTCAGATAATTTTGATTTTCAGAACATATAATTTCACCATGTTCCCCCTGATTTGTGTTTTTTAAAATAACTATTGTTCATTTAATTTCTTTTGATGAGAAATAATTTTTAGGCTTTTGATCACTACTATTGAATTTTTTTTAGACTCTTGATTTTCCAGTAATACTTTGATGAGGGGGAAAGAGAGAAGGAGAAAAGACACACTTTTGAATTGCTCCCTGGAGGATTCTCTCATTCTCCATCCCCTGTGTAGGAAAACCTACTGAAATCTTCTGAGATTTCTTCCCTACAGCTGTATTTGAACACAGGTTTGTATTGATGTGTGTAAAATGATGTCCAAAAACCCCAATGTCAGAAGACAAAAAACACAGACAAGCCTTCCAAAACTGTCAGGCTGAATTATCCAGATCCTGACAAGACTTGTGTACCAACAAATTCTAAATAAAAATAATGAAAAGAATCTATATAAATTCCTTCTTGAATATTTTTAAGAACCATTAAAGAAAACAAAAAGTTGAATATATGCATTCAAAACCCCATAATTTAATTCTAAAAGTCTGTAAAAATTAAAGAAGCCTAAATATTAAAATAAATGCAAATTGCATAGCAAGCAGTAAAATAATTTAGCAAATAATTTTGTTTCCACAGAAATCCCACATGAAATTGAAAATACAAATCAGCAATCACATAGCTCTGTAACTATTGTTCTTGTCATCATTAATGGATCATGTAATATGACAAAATATAGAGAATTTCATTGACTTTAACCAGAGAAATGTACTTATACTGCATTTAATTCAGCTATTCCTGTTATCCATGAGTTACTTCTATGTCCACTGCATAAAAAAATACATGCAGTGATGTTTGTAAAAACTGTAAGAAGAATGAAAAATTTTCAAAATTTAAGAGAAGTTTAAAATAAAAAAATCTGCAGAAGTATGTCCTCTGAATATATCTTCCTATTCTTCCTCTAAATCCCTGCTTTCACCTGGGAAAAAACCCAAGAGCTGGGTTTTTCAAAGATCACTACAGAAGGGTCAACTCTGCTATTAATGAAATAACTAAGTGGGTTTGAAAATGCCATTCTAAAAACCAGGTAGAAAACCCTAGATTATTAATAGATAAATGTGTCTGGGTAAAGAAAAAGTCACTGGAAGCCCAAAAGAATTTGAATATTGAATTTTATTTTTAAGAACTCAAGTTATCAGACTGGCTAAGAAGTGGAAATATGTTTTTAAATTTGCCTGTTTTTCCTGAATATGTATTTCACTTGTTTAAACCATACAGAGGGGTGCTCATTAAGTTCTGATCTTTTTCCTATACATAAAATCATCAGCATTTATTGTTGCTGTGGTTAATGAAACCTTGGTGAGACCTTTGGTCTGGGTCACTTGCAAGGATAAAAATTTTGTTTCCAAAGGCTGCATGTGCCCACCAAGATCTGTTTCCTGGCTAATTACATGAAAAACTGCACACAAGGGCGCTCTCCTGTGTAACTCACACAACATTGCAATCCATCATCATGGACATTGGCTCTGTGTTTGACACTCCCCAGCCCAAACTGCGGTATCTGAGACCTCAAAGAACATGGAATTAAAACAAACAAAATGGAGACCTTCCCAACTTTGCATCAAGCTGCGAATGCAGAGCAGGCTACAATCAAATGCTGTAAAGTCAATGCAATGAAATATATATGATCCTCAGCAGAAGGACATTCCATATTTTTTTTATAAGTTTTCTCCTTCTTTTCCACAGGGAATCATCTGAGCAACTCAAGCCCTAGAGTGAGGGCTATAAACCACTGGTGTTTAGTGACCATCTGCACCAGTAGTTCCATTATCTGTGGCTAGAGATTGATTTTCCTTTCCCTTGCATGTTCACTTACCCTAATGTCCCAGAGTGTGCAATGGAGCCAGCAGCATATAATGCAAAGACAGCTTTTAAGGCATCAAAAGTGAAAGCATCAGGAGTATCATTATATTCTGAACCTTTTGTAGTAGCTTTTTGTCTAATCCTATTGTAACCAGAACCCACTGGCCCCTCCTTTATGAAGCTTAAGTGCAGAGCTCAGAAGAGCTCTGCTTTCCTCAGAGGAAGGTGGAAAAGTCTGCTTCAGATGGCTCCTTTATGAAGAGGGTCCAGTCTTATGTGCACCAATTTCATATCAATTTCATACAGGACCAGTAACCCAGAAGGCAACAGAGGACACTCACTCAGCTTTGGAGGCTGGGAGCCCAGCAGAAGGTTTTTAAGAGTTCCAGACCTCAGCAACTCTTTTTAGTGGTGTGAATAATAAATTCAAAGTTGGGTCAAGTAGCACAGCTGTTCCTAAGTCATTGTCAGTGGTTACTGTAATTACTCTTAGGAAATGTTTCTTTTCTCCCCCAGTGGAAATGTTTCTTTTCTGCCCCAGTGCCAAAGGCCCCGAGGGAAAATGGGAATACCAGGGAAAATGAACTCATTAATTGGCCATACAGGAGGAGAACTGAAACTGGTGGGGCACACAGACCAGGTTCTGGAAAGGGCTTGGCATGCAGCAGCTGCCAGTGTTCCCAGCAAACAGGTCTTAGCTGGGCATGACAGATGCAAGATTTTTAAAAATCTGGCCCCCTATTTAGGTACCTAAAATGGAATCCAAAGCCTACAAATCTGTCTCTCTCTCTTTATCTTGTCAGTTTAACTACTTAGACATTTCCTCTCTTTTCATGCCCAAGAAAACCCCACAAAACAAAACCATGTGGAGAGAGGAAAAGTGTGGCCTTTCAAAATATCCCACAATGTTCCCCTTGAGAGACCCATTAGAATGCAAATCTCCTTCCTGTCTGTGCCTAGAATGTACCCCCTACATACCTGAAACTCCCAAATTGCTTCTCAGCCCTTCTGGGACTACAAAGACACTTGTGTGCCTATAAAGACTACACATGGAAGAACACACAAGAAAACAGGTATCAGTAATTATGCCATACTGTGTATTCAAAGTGCATTCTTTATCCATGGTCTCCTTCTCCATGAGAATCACACTTCGAGAACATACATTATTACTAACTCTGTATAGTAGATGTATGATTACATTTCCATTTAATGATGGAAATTATATGTGTTACTTGAAATACAATAAAAATGTGGCTTTAATACTATTCAAAATTTAAGGTATAAATAAGTTACAAATACTAATTAATTCATGATTAGGTTTTCCTCCAGTTTTTTCTTCACAACATGACCTAATGATGCTCTCAAAGAACAGGGAACCTAAGCTTAATTCATTCCCTCACCTCTAAGGTTTAGAATTTGTTTTTTTGCATCATCTTCAGAGGTGGAGTGATTGTACAAAATGTGGAGTACAAAACACCCAAAAAGTTACTGAGAACCTGTATTTCTGGTCCAGTCATGGCTAAAGCCTCCTAAATGAGGAACAAAGGTCTGAATCAAATCCAGGCTGACCACTACTGCCACTGCCATCACTGTATCTTCTCAATGTTCTTACTACATCTTAAAAACAACAAAGAAGTGCACTTAAATTGAAAAGCTACATTTTTTTGTTTGATAAAAGGGAAATATTTTGGTTTCAGCATATATAAGTTATCTGTAGAGCTCATTGCCACATGTCAGAATTGGGTACATAACAGGATTTTTATGGAGTGTAAAGTTCTGAATGGTGACTAGGAGCCTCACAGGTGCATCAGACAAGGTATGTGATATATAGATAGATGATAGATAGATAGATAGATAGATAGATAGATAGATAGATAGATGACAGATAGATAGATAGATAGATAGATAGATAGATAGATAGATAAAAGGGACATAAAATAGCAAGCTACTGCTTGCTACTAACTAATAAGAGGGAAAAAATCTTTCACTTTGAGAGGGTGGTGGCATAACAGACCATTGATTTTCCTGTGCCTTTGTCTGAAGCATTGGCCACTGTCAGAGAAGAGATACTGGGCTAAGCTTGATCATTTAGTTTGATCGTTATTTTGGCAATAAAATATAGCAACTAGAGTAAAACAGATTATTTTTTAAATGGATACTTCTACAGAAAAAAAAAATAGTAGCTACATGATGCCTAAGTTGACCAAGTAAAATTCTATAGATCTGTGAAATTAAATTTTTTATTTTTATTTTGCTATGAAATTTTTCTGACTGACAAGGGACAGCAATCATTTTTGTTTATTAGGATAACAATTTATTTCCTGCTTTTGAAATATAAAAAAATCAAATATTTAGCTTTCAAAGGTTTTTTTAATCATCTGACTTGTAGTGGATATTTAAAATCAGATTCCCAATGTCCTGTGTGAGGGCTTTTAAGAGCAATCCAATTTTCTTGTGTTAGAGCTCTTCTCCTTCCATAAACATTTATACACTAACATACAATAATGAAATATTTATGATAAATTTCAGTGATAAAATATTAAACCTCCCCTCTTTAGTTAAATAATAAAAGATCACTTATTTTTTCAAAAATATTTTCTGCCCATTATCTGCTGATATCATTGAGTTCAATCATTTTAATCAAATTGCAAGCTTCTTCTATTTTTTTCGTTTTCATTTTTGCTGAAATTTGTACTACTCTACAACACATTTATTGCAAAAACAAAATATCCCTTCAAAAAACACTTTACAAATTGTATTGTCACACATCCCATACAGAAATCTTGTGCAGAATTTAGGCTATAAAGAAATCTTTTCTTTCTCGTGTTCAAATCCTGCTTTCATGCATTCACCAATTTTAAGAATGTTGGAGGCAGTTGAAAGAGGGTAGGTTTAGGGTGGGTATTAGGAGGAAATTCTTTACCACAAGGGTGGTGCTGAGGCACTAGAACAGGATTCCCAGAGAAGTTGTGGATGTCCCACCCCTGGGGACCTGGAAGTGTTCAAGCCCACTCTGGCTCTGAGCCACTTGTTCTGCTGGAAGGCGCCCCCAGCCATGATGTGGGGGTTGGAATGAGATGATCCCTTATGTTCCCTTCCAACTTGGGCCATTCTATGTATCTAGTCAAATATTTTCTACTTAATACTGTAGAGACCAGCAACATGTGTCTGAATATGGCACAACTTTTGTCAAGGTTTATAGCCTCTATTTGGTAAGCCTAGGAAATACAGAATCTACTGGGAGTCTGTTCCAAAGGCTAAGCACTCTGTCAGAAATGTGGAAGGTGGTAACACATGCAGATGAGCTGAGACAGCCTCCTGCCATGGCAAACTCCAGAACTCAAGGAGTTAGAAAATGGAGTTAGAATAAATTTCATTTATTTGTGTAAATAAAGGAAATCTGAAGTCTGTCCTCCTTAAGTGCAGAACACATAAGAGCAAGTGGTGTATTTTTCTCTCTGAAACGGCATTTTAGACTAGAAATTGATTAATGAATTAATAGCAAGTAAATGGCTCTTTTGGCCAATGAGGTCTTGGGAAGGCAGGTAGCACAGCCTGGCTCATACATATCCACTGTCTGCATTTCAGCTCTATAGACACTGGGGAACAGCAGGAATGAGCTTACCTAACAGAAACCCTCACCCATACATGTGCTTTGTAGTCATTCATTAATTAACATAGAGAAATTGTCACACGTGTGTCACATCGGGTTCTTCCCAAAAACACGAGGCCCTGAGAAACAGAGAATTCTTACCCAATTTAGCCCACCAGAAGGATGTATCCTTTCTTCATTGAAAAAAAAAAAAAAGTGGATGGGGGAAGGATCCTCCAGAACTTAGAGCAAGACTGTTAATGCAGCTGCTTGGTTCTTGTTTTCACTTACACCTAGCAGTAAGGAACACTGAGGACAGCGAGGCTTGCTGTATTTGCTCTCTGCCCCTTGCCAGACCGCAGCAAAGTTGCCATAATGTAAATGTCATTTGTGTGGTTGATTTCATACACTGCTGCCCACAGACAACCACATCAAAATAAATATGTGTGCTATGGAGAATAGCACTTTGCCCTTTGTGCATTCCACAAATGCTGCTTTGCAGGTTTTGCAACCCTGCGGCTGTGTATTTTTTTTGCAGACTGAGAGGGAAGCGTTCCTGACCCTCTCACAGCTTCCCCTGGTCACATCAAACTGACCAGGAACACCTTGGCTCAATCACCCCCTCAGATCCTGGAGATAACTTGGCAAGCTGTCCCTCGTGCCAGCAGATCAGAGTGCTCCTGCACTTCATAGCACCCCCTGGTCTTTGGTGTGACTATCTCTGCTGCACTAGCTATGATTTATAAAGTGGTGTGCAAGCTGCTGACTGTTTATACACACATGGACTAAAATTGATTCAGAACAATTTCCTATGTGCCTTATGACTTTGGCAAAAAGCTGGAAGCAAGCATGAATGAAATACAGTGGCTGTTGCCCAGGGAAGGATCATTCTGCACTGATGGCAAAAGTGTGGCAGCAGCCAGGGTTAGAGAAGGGGATGTGCCCAGGCTGACCAAGTGTCCCTCACTACAATTTGGTGAGTAGTTACAAATTCAATCTAACATGTGAATATTAACTAAAATATTAACTACCTAAAACAGAGTCCATGAAACAATGGTTCTCCAGGTACAGTGATCTTCTTAAGGAGAGTAGAAATTTGACTGTTATGCAAAATGTCTGTAAGCCTAAAGAAGAGGAAGGCCCCTTTTTCTTCTAAGACCATGTGTTTCTACATGCTTCTCTGAGGAGCACACAGCTGTTTGGCTATGATGCCATTTTCCTGATGAGTATTCAACTGCCTGGCACAGCTTGTGGGCCGAGGCCAAACTTTGCTGCTTATACTGGTGTTTACTGTATTCTTTCTAAATTCCTTTTATGAACTATTTTACTGTGCATGCAATAATACTCTGCTTTGCTTGAAGGATTCCAGGAGCTTTATTTTGCCTCCCCATCCTCCTAGTGTGAAGAATGCTGGTAGTAAAGGTCACACAGCCTTTCCCCTTTAATCTTCAGATTAACAAAATGTAGGAAGAAACAGGAGACGTAAGGAAACAAGAAGACAGAAAAGTTGTAATGGAGAAAAAAAGTAAATGAAACTGAAAAAAAAAAAGAAATATAGAAATTAAATAAAAAAGGCAAAAGAAAATACATGGCAATAAAGTTTAAATATAGTTGCTTGTCTGTTTAAATTCTAAAATTACTCCACAGCCTCATAATAGGATTAATAGGTTTCAAAGGACTAATAATCACTAGTATGACTGAATGCCTTTAAACTGTCTCTGCTTAGTCAACCTAGGAGGACTTTCTGCTCCCCTGATTGCCATACACATGATCCTTTTCTTTGTGAGCTCTAACCTTTCATGGGTCATTTTTCTTCATGCCTTTCTCTTTGCTTTCCTTCTCTGAACTCTAAAGCTTCTCTTTTCCTCCATGGTTTGAAGTATCTTTCCCTCTCTTTCTGGTCTAATTCCCCCTTCTCTCTGCTATAGAGACATAAACATGCTGCCAGAGCGCTCTGTGTGGGTACTCCTGAGAACTTCCCCATGGATATGGCACTAAACTCCATCACAAAGACTAAATTTTGCTAGTGCCATAACGAAATATTGCAATTTTCTCCACTGTAGCACAGCTTTCCTGACTGAGGTGTTGTCCTTTCATGTCATTTTAGTCATTTGCCTTTGGCACAAATTTTAATTAGTTGGATGAGGCAGAGAAGGTCTACTGTTACTTAGATCCTGATGCCTCACAATCAAATATGAGGTCTCATTAAATTCCTCTTACAACACTGGGTTTGGTAGCTCCCTTATCTCTAGTAAGCAGGCATTTCTCACGGTTGTTATTAAGTTCACTTACAACTATTGCTAAGAAATGCTGAAGTCAAATTGCATATTTTGTATGTGAAAAATCCCATACTGAGCTCAGTTCTGTCTGTAAGGAAACGTTGTACTCTTAAGCAAGCTTTGCTGATTGCACCCAACTCCTCAATTTTCTGGCATTCATTCATTTTCTGAAAGCCTGAGCCAGCATCTAAATCCTTAAAGGGTGGGCAGGAAAATGACGGCCACATGGAACAACCACTTCTGAACCAGGATTCAAAAGTGTGCCTTTCCTAACAGGAGAAGAAGCAATGTACCCCCCACTTCACTGAATTGAGTGTCTGAGCCTTTTGGTTTTCCCTTCCCAACTCAGCAAACTTTCAAAAATATTTTAATTTTGTAGGTGTGGTACTTGCTTTTCTTAATAACAAACATTCAGATGCAAATAAAAGCTTCAAGTGCTTTGATTCTTCTTTTTTGTTGCATTTTGTTTGTTTAATTCTTCATGTTCTTTGTAGTCTATGAACTGATGTACCATTCTCCTTTTGCCAGTCTTAAGGCTCCTTAGAAACAAATATATTGGCCTCATTGAGAATCCCCAGGAGCTAGGTAGCAAGTAGATGGTAGGTTCACAAAGTGACAATTCACACAATTCTGCTTAATGTAAAATAAAACTCAGGACACTGAAGTTAACAGTTTACAGAGGCTCAAAACTGACCTACACAGCTCCTCACATGAGGAATGAGCTGTAACACCCTTACATCCAGCTCAGGAAGTCTGTCAGCCTTAGGTTGTAGAGGCCTGGGGCATATGCAAATGAGAAATTATTCTGCCCTGCCAGGTCTTTATAGTCCTCCTCCTGTGGCAGGTAGACTACTGAGCTGAATGAACTTTGGACCTCAACCATTACATACCATTTATATTCTGAAGCTTTCTACTGCCCTGGATTCTTATATCCTGGGAATCCTCATTTTTCTTCCAACCTCTTCCCAGATACTTTGCATTGACCAGAGTGTTCAGGGAGGTTGGAAAGCATTTGAATGAACTTCTTAGCGATGATTCTACCTATAGATCTATGTATAGATCTTGAATGAACCTTCTAAGAATATTTGTTAACAAGGAAGTTGTTTCATTGACTAAAATGCCATGAGACTTTCCTAGTAACCTAGTAAATTAGTATATGTCTGAGCAATCTAAAAAGTTGAGATAGCCATCTCTGAGAATAATTCTGATGTACATTAGGGATCCTCCACACTTAATTTCTAATATTAGATGTAAGATACAAGTATCACCCCCCTTAACTGATAGCCTGAGAGTATCAGTTTCCTCCGTGTGTGCTTGCTTTCCTTAAGGCTGTATAAGAGTTGTATTTTCCCTTCCCATTTTAAAAGAACTGACAAATTTCTGAGCAAACTTAGACCAAAATAATTTCTGAGCTGCTTGATACTTCTTTTTCTAACTGAGCAAGTTAAGCATTTATGCAGGAGCTTTAGCAAAAAATAATTATTCAAAATCCCATATGGTACTCTTAAGGACAAGGTTTTTCTATGCCTTTCCATACTTCACTCCAATGCCAAGTACAAACCAAATCTATAGAGATGCACAAACACCATTACAAAATCAAGGGGGTTGATGCATACAGAAATGATAAATCCTACTCTGTAAGCAGTCAAACGACTCAAAGATCACTGATAAAAAGAAGGCATTAAAGGCAGCACATCCTTGCCATACACCAACAAGATTTTCCCTGCTGGGTGACCTACCTCAACTAACTGTCAAAAAGAATCAGTCTCAAGGGAATGTTTTGCTTATAGATTTATAAATGTTGACAATAATCCTAAATGGATGTTAGGGGAATTGACAAATCTCAGCATTTTTCTTGATGTATGTGTGCCTGGGGGAACTTTGGAGGCCCCAGCATTCATTAAAAAGAGGCAAGCCATTGACAGCTGACAGGGAAAGACAGGTAGCATAGATAGAAAAGTAGAAGCTATTTGTTGACATAAAATTCTGAAGCATAACCTAATAATCTAGTATTTTCTTCCACTGTTGTTTCTAGGCTCACTCAAAGTGTCCAGACCATACAGCCCAGAGTGCTTAGTGAAACAATAAATCTGCTTACTCTATAAATGGCTTTATTGTCAAAGTTTGAATGCTCAGGAAAATAATGTGGACCAGATTAAAGCTGGAATTAGTGCTTTAGTAAGGATCTAGGGGGCAGCTGAGGGATGTATTTTTGTTTTTTCTGTGTATGCATACACGGGGTTTTTTTCCCCTGGAGGTCACAGCACATGTTAAAACAGCATCCTCTGGAAGAAAAGAGTTCTGAGCTTTGCTCTGTCTTCTTATCTTGACAGAAGTGGAAGAAGGGGAAAGACAGCAAATGAGGAAACTCAGAAGTTTGATTCTAACTTTATGTTTGATCGTGAGCTAAATTGTTGCTGGGACCACTGACAGGGAAACTTGCAGAATCTATCCATCAGTCTAAAGAAGAGCTTTGATTAATTTTCTTTGATAGTGTATTAATTACAGCTAGCTTTTCTACCTAGCAGCTTTCCACTTAAATCTGATTTGATAGCAAGTGAAAACTAGGAAAAATATGACAATCTGAGATACTTTTTGTGGATTTTTTTGATAGTGAAAAGAACAAAAATACTGAAAAATAGAAGTTTCCCCCGACCTATTGAGAAATAATACTTTGTAATGGTTTTAAAAAGCATTTCAGATTGCTAGCACTCTCTAATCCAGATTACTATTTGTGCATGTTTGAATAAAGTCCTACGGCCAGAGGGCACTTAAAGGCAAATTTTGCAGTATTTAATTGAATCCAGTTTTAAACAAATGTAGCAACAGGTCCTCCAGCACCCCTGGGGCCCACAAGAACACATTTATTTCCTCTCTTCCACATTACCCCTTGTCTCATGGAAAGTGATTAAGTAGCAGTAGAAGTCATAGCAGTAAAATAGACCATGCCCCATTATAGGAAGCAGCATGAATAAAGACTGATCATACTTGTAATCTTAGAAGGCAGAATAAAAGACAATGATGTAGTTATTTAGAGAGGAAGGAAATTGAGAAAAACAAATTTGTTGATTCTGGTCAACATTATAGAGAAAGCCCATGCAAATCTGGGAAATAACTCAGATCTCTGAATTTGTTCTTTGAAACTATCTCCTTGTGCTGCTCCATTCCCTTTTGTTGTTTTACTCCACCCTACATTGTATTTCTGACAAATATTAATAGAGCTTCTGTGTCCACTTCCCTTCACGGGGGTTAATACTCTACCCAGCTGATATTCAGTGGGACTTTCACAGTTAATGTGCAGCAGAAGGAAACACATAATGTGTTTCTTTTTTTTTCTTTTTTATTTTCTTGAGAGTTTCTTCTCTGTCACAATGATTTCTATGATGTTTTCCTGTTTTTATCTGTTAACTATGTGTCAAAAACTAAAACCAGTATTTGAGCAAAAGCCATACCAAATCTTGACCTTTTTTTGGTGAGGCAATAATGAGTTTTTCAATGGAGCCCCAGATGTCTTTTTAGGATGCACTGTAAACTTATGTTTAATTTCCTGTCTACTACCAGCCTTAGTCCATCAGTATTGCCCTTGCTTTCACAGACATCTATATATCATGGAATATTTGTATTTTGGATTGTTTTCCCCAAGAAGTAATAGCTTCCATTTTACAGGCTGACATTCAACATAGTGTGACACATACCTTTAACTTTTTTCTGCGTTATTTTTCTGGTTTCAGCAATGCTTTTTTTTCCTTCATCATGAGTGTACATATGGAGACTTATTGTAAAGAAATGGCCATATGAATAAAATCCCAAATTCCTAGTAGGTGGGTGAAGTGCTTTACTTCTGTCACCACTGACCCATCCATCCCAATATCCTGTTGTCAGAGTTCAGAGGCACCAAGGTACAGCCTGGCTCTGCTGCCCATTCAGTTAAATGGAACCTACTGACTTCTCAAATTGATGGATTTTCATGAAACTCCTGATCTTAAGACTAAAATGAAGTTTTTAAGGAAAAGAAAAGCAAGTAGTAGAAAGATTTAGTGTGTGTGTGTATTGGAGAAGAATTTACCCTGAGGCTTTATGTGTCACCTATTGTGTTAAATTGATAAGCTCTCACTGACTTGTATTTTTTTGTTAGTGCATCTGACACATTCTGTTCATGAAAACTTTGTCTCTTCTACAAGATGGTACCCATCTTACCCTTCAAAATTAGACCTCTGACTTAAGATATTATTTCATAACTTGTAGAGGACAAGAAATATCCTCATTTGAAGGCTGGTGAACTACCTGAGGTGTCCGCTGGCCCTCACTGATTGTAGCAGGCTTGAACATTTCCTTTCTCCATCAGAAGCCCAACTTAAACCAGCTACAACAGTGTGAGATGTATCCCACCAAACTGAGTGTTTGCTGTTGTCCTTAAGCAAAACATTTTTTCATTTCACCAAACTCTTTTAGCTTTGGTGCTGTCCTGACTTGCCTCTGACAGCTAACAGTCACTGGGCTACAGCCCCTCAAGCCCAACGTGAACAACTTCCTTGCTCTCACAAAATTAATTTCAGATGTTGTGTAGCTAAATGACATAAGAAATCATCTTCATTATGGGTGTAATTCATTATGAGTGGGCTAACACAAGGATCTCTGTGTCCTTTCAAGTCTCACATGGGCCAATAGGGCAGGACTTCACCCGGAGTGAAGAGATGTCTGAATGGCTGTACCAGAACCAGGCAGCACCTGTGCATGAAGCAGTGGAACTACAGCGGGCTTTTGGATCTTGCCCTTTGCCTCTGCTTTCACTGCCAGGAAAACTTGGACACTGAAGTGTTGGAGTCCCATATTCCAAATTAAAAAAAGATAATCAATGACAAACTTTTTCTTGTAGCTTTTTTTTTTTTTGAGTAGAAAACACATTAAAATCGTGTGCAGTCTATGATCCAGCTTTTAATTCCTATCTCTCATTTCCTACTCATGATGTCTTGGCAAGTGTTTCTGCTCCAGGAGGTATTTTTTCCTCCCTCTCCTACTGCCTCTGAAGTCTCTACACGTGCCAGGAAATGAGCAGGCACTGCCTCCCCCCATGCCCTGCCCCTCCGGGCAAGGCACCCCGGGGCCAAGGGTGAGGAATGAATCCCAGGAGATTTCCTGGTGATTACCAAAGGTGAGTGATGGAAACGAGGGAACACTAGAAACGACTGCAGGAAACAGATATCATTATCTTTGCTAGTTCCTCACAACAACAACAGTTACCTGGGGCACACCAGACATTTTACTTCATGTAGCAGCTAATTATCAGAGACCAGCGGTACAATACTGACAGCAGCTGTAGCTTGCGCAGAGATCAGCCCTGGCTTGTGTTCTTTCCACCCACTATCTCTTCCAGACCTGGTTTGTAATTCAGGTTATATCACTTCAAAGAATTTGACCTTCCTCTCTGTCATCCAGCTGCAACACACCGAAGCAAAGGCAATGGGTTTACGTTGAAGTGGAAGAAAAAATCAGTTCAGAGATTTGAAAGCTCAAAGGAAATAATTTTCCTTCTTAGAAGATCATTCCCTACCTACTGCTAAACGGTGCTGCCTGCAAGCACGGGTGATCCATTTATTCTACATACATAAAGGAATAGTTTAGATGATGCACAAGATATGATTTTTATGTATTCAGCAGAATTATTCTTGGGTGAACATATTAAATATCTATTGCTGCTGCAAACTGAAAAAAGAAGTGTTAGTGTTTTGGATTTAACAGATTCAAACACTGCACTAACAGAAACAGATTCTATATTTCTGGGACTCACACGAAAGTTTGAAGCAACACAACCTGCAGAAACAATGGCAGCATCACAAAATCACCTCGTGAGCAAGGAGGATGAATGCTGCAGATCATTATCTGTGGCATCTTTATAACAGGATTTTATTTGAATATTTTTTTTTTTACCACTACTTTTCTCATTATATAACCCAGCACACAAATGAGACAACTGCATGAGGCTTCCCAATATCTTTGCTGAATTACTGAATTTTGCCAATAATCTCCCGAATGCTGCGGCAGAAGAGTGGAACTTTCCTCAATGTGCAATTCCTACATGCAGAAATAGGAGCATGGATGTAAATCTGACACAGAGACTCCCACACTGCTGCCTGTGGGCTGGTGGTGCTCCACACCATCACCTCTGACCTGTGGACACACATCCCATGCACGGTGGTTAAACTGGATGCGAAAGGTGAACCATCACTTCTGCTGATGACTGACATTGGTTCAGAATCCTAACAACTTGGGAATAACTATTTGAGACCTGTCACTGATCAGCTGGGAGCAAGATGCTCCACCTCTGTGTGCCTTTGTTTCCCTTCCAGCACCATCTGCTTTGCTTAATTAAAGCGAAAGCTCTTCTCTGTAAAGACCTTCCCTTCAGAGGCATTTGTGAAATGCTTTTCACAGTGCACCTCTGAATTCATTCAGGACACAGAGCTGCCAAGCTAACATTGATTACTACCATTAACAATCTCTGGTTTGCCCTGTCATCTATGACAGCAGTATTACTAACAGCATAGGAAACTAGAATCCTTAGAAGCAAAAAACCAACCAAAATTTAACATGAAAAAGGTCTCTGTGTTCTGTTTAGGTTATTGTCCTTTCAATCAAATATGAAAAGAATCCTTGCATCCAAATGTGTATGCTAAAATATCACAATCTTCTGCAGATTGCTGTGGAGTGTAGCAACCTCTGGGTGTGTAGGATATTTCAAAGCACTTTGCTTCTCAGAGCATCATTTTTCATACAGTCATTTGCATGCAGTTTGGTAGCCTTGTTTTTCATGGATTTTTCAAAATGCTAATTTTTGCCTACTCTGCTATAATCTACTTAGAGTTTGGGTGGGATCTTACACAAGGGATGTACAAGGGATAATATCTGGAAGAAATCAAAGGCAAAGGCTGTTGCCTAGTTTTAGCTGCAGAAATAAAGCTGTTTCAACGCAACCCTAATTACAGTTTTGTGGTGCTTTGTCGAGCCCTGCTGATAAGTTTCCGTGGTAAACAGCTCTTTATTGTTCTTTCACATTCAGTCACCATGGCAACTAGCATTTTAGGGTTTGATCCTGAGAGATGCCAAGCACCTGCTTCTGTGAGAGTATCTATGGGAGAGGAGGATTCGAGACATCTTATAAGATCAGTCCTTTCAATGACAACAGATTTACTGCAGGAAAGGGGAAAAAAAGATATGAGGGAAAAAAAGCTTTTGATGTGCCTTTTTGGAAGAAATTGTGAAAAAAAAAAATCACAGGTAGTGTCTGGCCCCAGTCATACCTTGCAAAGAAAAACAGTATCTGACATTGCTGCTCATGGGTGTAGTGCAACCCAAAGGAAAAAAACCGTAAAACTCACAAAACCAAAACCAACAAACAAACAAACCAAACAAAAAAACAAACAAAAACAAAATACCAAACCAAACAAAAAAAAAAATATACCTGACAAGCCTGAGGATCTAACACCAAAGGAAATACAAGAAACAGAGCCTTAGAATGTCACTAACAAAATGTTGAGAAGAAGAATTTCCTTTCATTCATTGCCAAATCCTTCATTGCCTTCTTGTTCTAAAAAAAAGATATTGCTTGGGAGGTCAAACTCAGGTGATAAACAGCTGAGCAAATTTTCTATTTTAGCTTCTGAAAAATCCCTGAGGGACTCTCCTTTGTCTTTTCTGCTTGTGCTGACCTCAAGCTGTTGGTCAGAGCCTGGAGGAATCACTCAATTTAGCAAAGAGTAGCGTTTTGTCTTTTTTTTTTTTTTTTTTTTTTTTTTTCGTTTTTCTCTGTGCAGCTCCGTTTCCTCTGAATTTATCTTGATGTCTCACTAGGAAGATAGAAGGTTTGTGTCAGCAGTCAGCAGACAGTTTGAACGTTAGCAGGTGTGAACATAGCAATTGCTTCCTTATCAGACGCTGCCCGAGCAGCGGGACCGAGCCGGGGATGGTTCCGTGCCCTCGGTCGCTCCCCGCTCCGAGCCACCCGGGCCGGCCCTGCTGCCAACCAGGGCAGCGCCGTCAGCCGGAGGGCAACGGGTTTGTTTTCTCTATTTCAAAATGTCAGGACCCAGGACATCCCTCTGGCTGTCCTGAGCAGCCAAGACCCCTGCCAGGGGTCTCAGAGACCCTGGCACAGAGCCCAGAAATGCCTGTGGTTTTGATTATGACCCGTGGAGCAAGTTACCAACCTTAGATGAAGATCTGCAAACCATGACAAATTAAGTAGAATGACAGTGAATTTATCATGAGGTGAAAAAGTAGATTTTGGGGTTTTTAGAATGGAGGTTCAGGGGGCAAGATGGAGGGATCTGGGTGTGTCCAGCCTTTCTCCTTCTTCTTCTTCTTCTTGGCCTCCATCTTCTGCTGTGATGTTGGGCACTTTTAGATTGGTTTAGAGTAGAAGCTTACTGTCTAACATAGGTATTGGAAAGTAATTGTAAATATTGTATACGTAGTTTTTAGTATAAAGACATAGCACCACCCCGGGGGCAGGCAGAATGCCTCTGACTGTCCTGCTGAGCTGACCTCGGCAGGACAGGAGAAAGAATTTTGTAGATAAGATACAATAAATAACCTTGAGACCGAGAAATGAAGAGCTCTGACCCCTTCTTCAAGCTCCGGGCTGGGAAAAGAGACTTTCTAACTTTTCTTGGGGTCACTCTGACCAGCTAGAGACCCCGACACAAAATATTGGGGTTATTGTGTGTAAATGCAGCCCCCCATCTGAGGGGCACAGCCACCTTGGGCTTCATTAGCGTGGTGGGAGCGAGGCAGCCCTTCCTCGCTGACGCCTTACAGGGAGTGAGTCACCTTTTGGCTGTTTTGATTCCTTGTTAAATTTAAAAAAGCACGTGCTAGGTCTCTATTTGCGAGTCACCTCAATCAGTGGCCCAGCTAATTAGAACGGGGAAGTTATTGCATTCATGCATGTACAACATTGCAAATTTAGGGATTTTGTTTTCAATTAGCCCTCAGACAAAAAAAAGAAAAGTTGATAAGATCATGCTACAAGAACATATTTCTTGTTCATCTCTGCAAATATGCAGATATGCACAAGAGAAGAAATTAGTTCTTCAAATGACAATTTGGGGACACCTTAACTGCAATCTTAGTATCTTGGCATTGCTATTAGTGGTAAGGTTATGGTGAGGTTCAAGATTTTTATCTTCAAAATATTTTCCTCAGAACAATAATTTTTTTCACCTTTCTTTCTTGCTTTCATAGCCCAGGTGTAACAACAACTGAAAGGAAAATAAAGATTAAGCAATGGCAGAATTGAAACAAAGCAATAAGGGTTACAGACAAACCATGAGACATGGTTTAGTGGTGGACTTGGCAGTGTTTGGTTAAGAGTTGGGCCTGATTTTAGAGGTTTTTGCCAACACAAATGATTCTATGATGCCCTCTGATCTGTGTCTATTAGCAATGAGTATTACAAAGGGTGTCACCTTTAAAAATTAGTACTTTGAGACACAGTTGCCTACTATATACTACATAGCTGTAGAAGTTTATGAAGCTTATGAAGTTTATGAAGACAAAGTATCTCCACACTTACATGTGAGGCAGAGAAAGCTCTTGGTCCTATAAATGACACTATGTCTAAAAAATTAGTAAGGAATATGTTCTTTGTAGTCATCCAGCATTACCATTAGGGGATGGAGTTAAGATTTTTTAATATATACGGGATGACTGGCTTCATGACCTTTAGATCAGGAAAATTTCACAAGAAATTATCTGGCAAAAGGTCCAGTGATCTGGAGTAGACTCCTTCTTCTGTCACCTACCTAACAGTAAATATGTGTCACAGCATTCCTAAAGTGCAGCCCTGAAAAATATTAAATCCAGTGTTAAAAATGATGATGGAATTAGGTGCAGTTTAAGGCAGAAAGGACAGGTTGTCAGCAAAAAACAAGAGTGATTTTACATGTCACTAACTTGAAGGTGAACTGCTGATGGGCAAGTTCTTCCCTCTTCATTAAACCTGTTATAGACAGAAGTATTATTCATGTCGATTCAATGACTGGAAAAGCTGCATGTACAATGTACACGCAGCAAAATTGAGCATTAGAGTGCATACAAAAAAAGATGTGACTTAAAATAACTTTTGACTCCTCTTCCAGTAGAAAAATCCTTCTTCATGGGGCAGGATCACCTACATTATTAAGCGTGATGCTGTAATATCTCTCTGCTAGAGTGTGCCACCAGATACATTAATCTGGCTGCAGCACTGTTCTAGGAAAAGATGGGCTGGGGCTCATCCATCTACACATAAAACAGTCACTCCAGGGTCTCTCTCTACCAAAAACTATTTGCCCTTCTAGAGTCCAATCCATCTTATCCTTAAGCAGACTTCTAAAATAGGTTCAGGAATGCTCAGACTTGCCCATTTGATTCAAACAGGAGCTGTAATATGCAGAAATTTATGCACTAAATTTAGGCAAACAATTTTTACCCTGAATGTCTAGTCAACACTCTCTACAGTTTGGAACTAAAATTTTCCTCATATTTTGAATTTGTGTAATATCTAGTAGATCTTAGCTCTAACCTAGGACTGGCGCTTTAGCTCACTTGAGCAAAATAATACTTGAAATTTAAAGCTGTTATTTCCCCTGTAGATTCAGGTGGACTTTTGCCTCAGTGCAAAGCTACACTGAGACAATTTGTTTAACAGGCATAGTCAGTCAGTATTGCCACTTCACACTCCCTGCTAAAGTCTTTCCCAGCCACAACTGCTCTTGCTTTCTCCTTTCATGAATGTTGTTGCTCTGCAAACATTCTCTGTAGAAGGTTGTAGCAGCAATCAGTATATTTTACTTCTTTTCAGGTTATTACTGTGTCCAGGCCGCAGCCACACCTAGAAGGAGGCTCCAGGATTGTCCCCAATGGATATAAAGAAAAATAGTTGTAATGCAGTGAATATCAGATCGTTTAAAGGCACTAAATCCAAAGGTTCATGGCTGTAAGAGTTGCCTAAGTTCTTGTGAACTTATTTCATGCTGTGCACTTTCACCTTTTTTCACGTCCATTTTCCCCTTGCATCTGCTTGTATTCTTGGACAAGGTCGAATCATCATGTCAGCAGTGCATTCGTGTGCTTGTGCGTTCAAATCTCTTTTTCTCCTGCTTTCTCACTAAATCCATGTTTATCTCTATGCCAGGCTGTTTATCTGTTCTATATGTCTTGCAGGGGTGTGGGGAGAGGCCAATATTTTCACTAACCCAGTAGCTAGCAGAGCTATACTCTGAATCTTTTGGCAACTTTCATGATCAAACTGCAGCAGTAGATTTAGTTCTAAGTACCTCATCTTTACTCTGTGCAAATTACACACCAGCTGGATGTGTGCGATACTGAGGGACATCCCCTTCTCCAAGAATATGACCCAGCACTTGGAGAGGGAAAGAAAGATAAAAAGGAAAGGAGACAGAGCTATCCTGCTGCTCTGTAACACGGGGGGAACCTCACACAGCAGGTTGCAATCTGAACTGTCCTGTTTCATTATGCCACTGAGGCAGACTCCTGCAGTGCATTAAGGTTTTAAAATCATTTAGGAAATATGAAGATACATTGTTATTAAATCATTTCATTGCACTTCAAAAACAATTTTCTGATGTCCATTTTTTAACGTAATGAAGATTGTCTTTCACCAGCGGGGACTGGCAAGTGTATGTAGACTGAGTTTCTGTAATAACATGATTAGTATGGAAATGGAAATGGACTGTAAATAATACTTAGGATGATCTTTTATTCAGCCACATCAAGGAATCACACAAAAACTTCCTCAGACTGACTTCCATGGTGTATTGAAAACACAAAAAAATTTTTCATAGAGGATTTTTCCTGATTAGGCCAAAGTTATACCTAACAAGGATTTATTCATAATAGACTCTTAGTTCATTTGGTTACTTTTTGTTGAAATAAAGTGGAAGCCTTGAAGACACATTTACCTGTAGAAAAATAAATGGTTATCATATAAATATTATCTGAATAGTGTCACACAACCTTTATTTCACAGAAGAATGTATATATGTCTGGCAAAATCAGCATGAGTCATATCTGTGTTCATGAAGCACTGCAAAACCAAAATATTTTATTCAGAATTCTAAGAAAACTTCTTTTTTATTTCAAGAAGCAAAAACTGAAAATAAAGTTTTTCTTATTTTGTCTTGAAATTTGTGATTAATTACTTCATAATTATCTTTAAAAACAGTACAGTAATAGATGACAAATTAAATTTTTATAACATTTATTTATATTTATGGCAAAAAGTATATGCTTTTGATGCTAATCAGAATTCTCTGCAATGCATGCATTTTTCTTAAAGTACATAAGGGAACTTTCTTCAATTTCTCATCATTGAGCTTTATTTATCTACAAGGTTTTTTTATGAGTTAGATGCAAACTGAAAGTGTCTTTAGGTGTGAAAATAAGTCAGAAGCCTCAACATGCACTACTTAAAGACTGATGAAAAATATAAAAGTGTCATTGGAACGTCATTTGTGCTTGCACCAAGAAGCTGTGAAGAAAAGTTACTGGAAAAGGGAAGCCTTCAAGGAGCTGTACACTTGCATCACCTTGTGTTTTCAAGATACTGTAGATTATAAAAGATCTGCATTTAGACCACCTTATGACTAGATGGCTTTTGAATTTCAAACAGCTGGAACTTTGTCAATATTTTCCTCTATCAAAAGTGGTTTAGAAGCTGAGCCCCTGTAGGGGAGCACATGTGTGGTGAATTCCCATGAATTACTCACAGTCATTTTCATTCGGGAACAAAGAAACAGACTTTAAAGAACTCAAATAAGAAGAAGCTGAGAACATCTTCCCATTCCCTTCCTTCTCTTCTGTGTACACTAGATATTTCCAACACTCAACTGAACTAATTAAGGTTTTCCTTGGACTTGACCTGACACATCCTTTGGACAATCGATACAACTTTCTGGAAGCTTAATTTTGTAGCTGCTATGTGTGTGACAACACTGAATGAGCGCTGCCAGAAGTCTTTTTAAGGCCAAAATCTTCATGTTGAAGGTCCATCCTTCAGGCATAGAGAAGTGTTTTAACTGGCTTTAACCACTGTCCTAAACTGTTGATCTAATAATAATAGTAATAATAATCTTACTTCTTTTGTCTTCTTCACCTGAAAATTCAAGGAAGGAAAAAGAAAAGCAAGTGTCAACAAAGGAGGTTGAAAAAAAAAGAAAAAAAACGAAAGAAATAAAATTAACAAATGCATCAAGAAATTCTAAGGAAACTGACTTTTTGAAGTATTTGGTTTATTATATCTACTGAGCAATTTTTTTTTTAATCAGGGTTTTTTCAGCAAATTGCATTAAGTGGGGGTGCTACTATTGGAGGGAAAATGTAGAGAAACAGAATACACATAGCTTGTATTTTATCAGTAATGGCATTCCAGTTAGAAGCTGTCATTTCCAAGCAAATCCAAAAATGAATGAAAACCGTAATACCTCCCAAAACTTTCATGGCTACAGCAGTATTGCTATGAAAGTGCCTCACTTAGGAGCTGATTTTTGAAGCAGTTTTTTTTCCTCCCATATGGAATGTGCATGGTTTAAATAAGTTAATATCACTGCAGTTGGATTTCCTTGCTTTTTTGTTTGTTTGGGGTTTTTTGGTTAGTTAGCTACGTTTTTGTTGGGGTTTTTGTTTTTGTGGGTTTTTTTTGTTTTTTTTTTTTCTGTGAAGATGGAGGTTAGGAATACAGGTTAGAAAATAAAATCAGAAAAGTAACTGAAAAGCTCGACACCAACTCAAAAAAAGAGAGATTTACCTGTGAATTGGGGGGCAGGGAATTAACAGCACATTCTTTGATGGGATTGTTTTTGCAATCTGTTAAGTGCATGGAATTAAATACTGTGGTTTGGAAACTAACACCTGGAAAGAATTTCTTTTGGAATCTAGTGAACTGCTACATAAATCATTTTCATCCAATCAGTTGCTGATTATTTATGTAGGGACCATCTACAGTAGAAATTTGTCTCAAGATGTTAATTATAAGATTTTTGTGTCTGATAAAGGTCTTTTGTTTCCCACTTCTTTTACCTCTGTTGTGGTCTTTGGTCTTTGTTACACCTTAGCTGTTTTGCATGGACTGAATCTTTGATGTTAACTACTGTTGATCTCTCTTCCTTGACCACGAAGGACTTAAAGCAAGGGGAGGTGAATCCAATCCCTTGTGAGATTAAACTGAAGACATTTTCTTTATCTCTTTTTCCCCTTTCCCCCCCTGCATTCCATTGTATTACTGAAGAAAATAATTGCTATATTACTATCAGTTGCCAACTGTTCTGTGTGAAATAGGTATTAAAATCAATGATACATGTGCTTTGTAAACTCCAGAAAAAAAGCTGTTGCTGAAAGATGGAGAGACGTTGTCATGACAGTAGGGAACAGCAAAAATAAAAAAAAGTGGAAAATAGCTATTTTTTACAGGAAAAAAAAATTTAAAATATTTTTTTGACAAAATGAGAAACAAGGCACCTTCTATGCTTATCTCAGAGGGATTTAAATACCTTTTGATTTGATGTAAATAGGAGCTAAACAGTTTATGATAATTTTTTAGATTCTGCCAGAGATTTGATCTTATCAAGTCAAATAACATTGTACATCAAGCACAGTCATCATTTCTCTTTGAAAACCTCTGAATCCTGGAGGTCTGTTACCAATCAATATCAAACCAACTGGTACAGCTCCCTGGAGGAAGCCATTGTCACACCCCTCCTGGCAGCCAAAGGCTGAGGTGGTGAAGGTTGTTCGTTCCAGGAGCTGAAGAGGCAACAGGAAGATTCCTGTGTGCTCCCAGTGCCCACTTGGCTGCTGGCTGTACACGAGAGCACTCCAGGAGGAAGCCAGGCACATGACACTGTAATAGAGTTTTCAGCTTTGTCTGATTGCATTGCAAACACCACACATATTGAAACACTCTGGCAGCTTCCTGGTGCTCACAGTGAGGAACCTGAACCTTTTGACCTCAAACATCTTATTAAAGCCTTTGCTGGACTGTGTCTCTGCAAGGGAAAAAACCAAGAAACTACTGGACTTTTCTCCTCTATAATTCATTCAAGTAAGCCCTTGCTGAGTAGAGGACCTTGGCTTTGATGTTAAAGTCTCCTAATTGGAAGGAAGTGAAGTGTTAGCCTGTCAGGCTATTAGTCTCTCATCAAATACTTTAGGAGGTATCAGAACACTGAAGTTCTCACACTAGTGCAAGGAGAGCCTGGCTTTTGTTAAAATGTTTAAACTTTGCATCTGTCTAACAATTTTCCCCCAAATTTAATATAAGTGGAGTTGTTCCTTGATATTTCTTTCCTTTTATCTGTACTTTTTCCTCTCAGAGCCTCCTTCTTTTCATTGCCTACAGCATATCCACCCCTGTGAGTAGGAACGTGGGGGATAACTGGTGTAGGCTATAAATTCTAGGCACTCATGTTACAGCCCTGGTTCAAACCCAGGCATTTTGTGCCCAGTGGGACTTACCTCTTTGCTGTTTGACTGTGAAACGCCTAATTCTGTGGTGGTTTTCCTCACAGGGAAATCACCTCTCACAAGGATGTCCTTACAATAAGTAACATTAAAATCCAAATATTTCTGAAGGATGGTTTTGTTCTAAAGCTTCAGCACAGGTCCAGGCTTTATTATTTGCTCAATTTATAGTATTTACTTGCATTTAATCAACTTGAATTTAAAAATAGGTTGCTGCCTTCCTGATTATTGGTGTTTTTCTGCATTACAGATTGGGTATCCAAACATGAGGACATTTTCTGTTTTAGATTTGGCAAATCCAACTAGGCCAAAATGAGAGTTGAATGGAGTCAGTCTTGCGGGGATCTGACTAAACTCCTTCCAGGATCATGCAAAGTTGAATTCCATGTAATTTCTATCCTTTTATTTGAAAATAGCATCCAAAATGTTGCAGTGAAGGAAACCTCTGAAACAATATAAAATAACTACCAGAAAGGAAATTACTGAATTGCTAATGCACATCCTTTGGAGTTATGAAGATAGTTATTTAGTCACATCTGCTCTATTTCTTAGTTTACAGTATGAGCCTAAAGAAATTTTGTACTACCAGTGTAAATGTTTCTGTTCTACAAAGTTTTCCCTATTTTGATTTGCTTGGTAGCAGACTTATGCAAATGAATTACCTGTGGCATTTCATGCATATCTTCCATAATGCTAAGTTTCCTTTTGTATTGCAAGATGATGTCCATATGAAAGCAAATCTAATGCATCTGTTCCCTTACTATGCATGCTTTTTTCCTGGCTGAATATGACCCTGGTCCTGTACAATTACAATTGTTTCTTTTTCATGCAAGTGTTTGAATGATAGTCAGATCTCTCACTTTAGCTCACTTGGTTCTGGCAGCACTTTCATCCGCTTTTGGATGGGTCATGAGTTTTGTCTTTTAAAACTTCTTTAAATTTCCCTCTACTGTTTCATTTTAGTGATTATGTTAACTCCTTCTGTAAGTCATTCCCATCTCTGAATGTTTAGTTTTTTGTCATTAAATATTGTAAGGTTTCACACCTCATAATTATTTTGTTGACCCTGCTTTTCTTATTTGGAAAAATTCTTTTTATCTTGGATAATTTAAGCAATAAGGCCCAAAAACTTTATTTCACTTTAGAAAGTTTGATGACTCTTTATATACCCAGGCTCAAAAGATATCCATGGCACTTCACCAAATATGTGTGCTTCGTGATGAAGGTAATTTACCTAGGCTCATGGCAAAAATCCTCTCAACAATCCTCTTCTACCCAGTTCAGCTGACCACAGGTCTGGGTGCAAGAGCTAATGACTTCATTATTTTTGACACTTTCATTATTCTGAATGAGAATTTAATTTAATTTGGTTTATTGTCATATGTTTTGTTCTCTCTTGCCATTAGCTATTGATATAATTTGGACTTTTCACAGAATAGGAGCATGAAAATCAAACGTTTTATTCATACAGTTACTTTTTCAGACAGATTTGGTTTGTGTTTGAGTAAGGAACAAAGAGCACTTACAAGTGTGGTAATTCAAAAGTGGGAGACCATTTACCAGGTTCCCAGCTGTGCTCAAATACCACCCCTGTCCCTACACAGGCATTGCATCTCTCATGATTGTATCATTAGCAGATGTCACTACATCTATACAGATCATTGTGGGAAATATTCAATTAATCAAAATTTCAGAGTCATCCACAGAGAACTTTACAAACAGTCCTTCTCATAATCATTCATTCCCCTTTCAGAATAACTGTCACGAGCTATCCCTTTGGCTAATTCCTTCTGCATTTTGTGTGTACCTTATGTACCATCCTCTCCAATTTGGCTCATAAACATCACATTTTTCAGTACTGAATGCCTTAGTGAAGTCCAGACACCTTAAACTTGCACCTTTCATTTATGTTAAATAGTAGTGTTTTATCACAAAAACAAAATAGTTCAGTGATGTAGCTACAGAGAATTGATGTGACATTTTATTTTATTTATACCTTTATATCTACTTTTTTTCTGCTCTTTTAAAATTTCTACCTGGACTAAAATCTTAGCTGTTACACTCAATATAAATACGTAATACATTTCCTTAGGAGCAATTATTAATGGCCAGGCAAAGAAATAGATGATATTTTCCTTGCAATGTCCTCAGTTGTCCACTACTGAATTCCAGATCGGGCCTTCTTTCCTTTGATTTTCTCCAACCTGCTACACTGCCAAACAACCAACAAGATTGTGTATATCATTTACAGAAACTGTGGCTTTATAATCCCTGGAATACATAACCCTTAACACAAGCTACTTCATCTGGATATGTGCTGCCTTAGAGCAGCTGAGAACCTCTCCCTTGTGTCCAGATTTACTGCCCATCTGGAAGACACTGCAGCTAGAGTTTATATAGAACTGGGTCATAACTTAAGCCACATTAAAGAAGAGATCAGAACAGGCATTTATAGAATTCCTTTCAAGCTGTACTTGCTATTAAACTGAAAATAGCTCCAATTTCCAAAACGAAGGTAAACCTCAAGCGAAGCCAGCTCTGAGAAGGCTGGTGAACAGGCTGTGAGCTCCATCAGTGCTCAGGCACCGGCAGCGTGTCCTCGCCGCAAGCAGGAAGCGTGAGCTCTGCATCACTGGCATACCTACGCTGTCTTCGTCTCGGCCATCTGGACAAAAATCGCATCGCGACAGCCAGAGCTCAGCGCGATTCCAGCAGGAGCCTCGCGGTGCGGCTGAGCGCGGTGCAGCTGGAGGCGCTCAGCGCTCCCGGTGCGCTCCGCATCCCGGCGCTCGCTGCCGGCCCGGGGCGGCTCCGGCTCCGGCCCCGCGCACCGGGCGGGCGGCGCTGGCAGCGGCACCGCGGCTCTGCAGCTGCTGTGACACCCCGTCCTTCCCTCCGAGAGGACTGCAAACCCTTCCGCCTTGGCTTCCTTCGCCCTTGTTTTTGTGACACGGCAGCAAACGCACGGCTTGTTAAATTGCCAAACCTTTATCCAGGAAAAAGGAGCCGCGCGGCTCTTGAAAGAAAGCTTCACCAGCAAGTAATAAGTGGGAAATAATTTTGTCTGAAATTTCCCAGAAATAGTCAGTCTGAGGAGGAAACCCAGCATGGAGCATTACATAAAGGATTAGTTTAGAAATTATGTGAGGCCCTATGTGAGAAATCACGTGATAATAGCTCCTTGTAGTGCAGAGTCTGACAATTGTAAAATAGGCAATGCCATCAGTTCTGCCTATAATTTGCTATTATTAAAAAAAAAAGGCAAGACTTTCAATTTGATTAGCTGCATATTGTGTATAAAAATTTTCATAACTATAATTTTTATGACTTATAAGACATTACATATTACTGTCAAAATCTGCCTCTCCTTACTGCTGCTTCTGTAGTCATGCTAGGACATCTGAGTGTAGAATATGGACAACATTTGCTTGAATATTGAGATTTTGAAAGTCCACGAAAAACTGCTAATCTGCTGGTCTGGAAACCTCTGTCCTGAAAGTCACTGGTCCTTCACTGTATCATCCAGATTACTAAAACTGTCTGATCAAGGAACTCCTAGATTATTTCTACTTTTATTCCCTGTCCCTTCCATTTTCCTGCAAATTAAGCATTCTAAAAGATGTTTATGCATTGGCTTCTTATTTACTCTGTTAAATGGATTTCACCACATTAAAGAGAATCAGCTTCTCTTGGTCCAGATTACAGAATTCCCATAAAGCTTCCCATCACTCTAGCCATCTACTTGAAGCAGAAAATTTGTGCTGCAAGCTGTCATTTCCTGCATGCTTTCTTCAAGGAGAGCCATGATTGACTTTCTAAGGAAAAAAATGTTTTGTTTAGCTAATGAATAAAGCTTGCTCTAGATCTATTGCAACTGTAGTATCTGCTTCTCTGTATTTTGTTCAACGGGATAACTGACCATTTATTCCCTGGGTCAACAGAAAATGCTTGACCATAGTAATAATTGGAGGAAACACAAAAGAATTTTAAATACTACAGTCTAACAGGTACCTTACTTCATTAGAAGAGTAATTTTTCATCTCAGCTTATACATGTCAGGCAATCTGACTCCTTTCTTAGTATTAAACTGGCAGTATTTCATATTTAGAAGTGCTATGCAGATACTAACTAATCAATCAGTTCTCTTATTATAATATTTTATCCTGTTCTGCAGTGTCAGGTTTGCCATATTTTAAACTACTACAAATGCCAATCAGAAGATCTGAAGTGCCCCTTTTGATTCTTAATATTTTTCATTTTGCTTAAATTATGGCTGAACTGAAAGTTCTTGCAGCCATGGTTACATGCCTGTCATCATGTTTTCAGAAACCCTGCATTTTTATCTCAAATATAGTGTTGTAACAGCATTCTGTGGCACTGCAAAGAATAAAAAAAAAAAATGTAAACCCTGGAGCATTTGTATAGTAAACCATAAGAAAATTATCATTTACAACACATAGAAGAGAACAGAATTGTCTATTTCTGTTGGAAGGAATCTGTAGTAAACATCCAGTCCAAGAGCCTCACCAATTTTGGGCTGACCAAATGTTAAAGCACTTTGTTAAGGGCATTGTCCAAATGTCTTTTACACTCTGACATCCTTGGAGCATTGACTGCCTCTCTAGAAAGACTGTTCCAATGTTTGACCACCCTCTCAGTAAAGAAATACTTTCTAAAGTCCAGTGTAAACCTCCCCTGATACAGCACTGAACCTCTCCCATGTGTCCTTCCATTGGATCCCAGGAATCCCATGGTACCTCCCTCTCCATTTCCCCTCCTCAGAAAGCTTCAGGAGCAATGAGATCATCCCTCAGCCTCCTTTTGTCCAGACTAGACAAGCCCAGAGCCCTCAGCTGCTGCTCATAGAACATTCCTTCCAATCCTTTCACCAGAAACTTGCCTTGTGTGATTTTTCTTGGTGCTTTGGAAACAAAACCCCATTTTAAACTCATATGCATGGCCTATCTCTTTAGATAGTGTAAATGAGTACAATGCTACTAGTTTCATGAAATTATGATATACCTCCCATATTTTCTTGGGACTCCAGTAAAATCAGAGGGAGCTCCTGTGTTGTGGACAGATTTTAATGACTGTCTCACAAGTGCTGACAGACTAATGAACATCTTTTGTTCATCTAGGGGATGAGCAAAAGAAAATAGTTTCTTTCTAGTTCAGTTTAGGAAGAGAAATGAGAGCATTATTCATCTTGGCAATTAAAGGCAGTGAGAGTGGTGGTCAGTGGCTTTGACTCCAGCATTCCTTCTGAACCTACCAAACCACCAAACCTATGGGCTATGTGCCAGCAGTAGCATGTTGCAGTGCCACTTTGGATCATGCAGGAGGTGCAAATTGGTGTGAGAGTTCTCTCTTGATTACTGTTAACCACTTTTATAATTTTTACTCTTAGCACTGATAAAAAGTAGAAGAAAGCAGGTAGAAGCAAACAAAAAAAGCAGCATTTGATTTTCATTTGTAACCTTGCCCCACTGGCTGTTAAAGACATTACTCTGAATTACTTGAGTTTGTAAATAAATCAGATTGGCTATACACCATGCCACATTCTTGAGATTATTTAATCTTGCTCTGGGAAAACATTGTAATTACTAAAATCTTCCTCTATTCTGTTACTCATTTACTTAGTTGTTAATAATACATTATACTTCAGATATTAGGAATGTGTCTACTTTACAGAAGTTTCTAACAAGCATTGTTTGCTCTGCTGCTCCTTTCAGTGACTATGAGCATGGTATAAACAGCTGTACACAGCTTTGTAGTTATGACATACCTTAGGTAGGCAACAAACTGGGTAAGTGCAGCTGAGGCTTAGCTGTGGTCCAGGCCCCTAGATGGTTTGAATGGGGATAGCACTGGAACAATTCCATCTCAAATCCATGAAAGAATCTGTCTCCAGGCATGTGGATTCCTGCCAAGACACAATTTCTGTCAGCAAAGTCAACACTTATTGTCCAGTGATCTCAAAAAGAGTGAATTTTTAAAATATTTTTCATAAGTTTCCTCAACATTGCCTCAACAAAAGAATGATTGATGGCCACTCCAAGAGCTGTTATAAAAGTGTATTTCGAGAATAATGAAAATAATAAAGGGCTTATGTTCCACATTCTTGAGGAACTGCATGCCTATGTTTGAAATATTTCCTTATAGAATAATGGCACGAGGTCTTAGCATACTCCTGTGACAGTATCTATAACATTGCTATAAAATCATCTGAAAATTTAAGAAAATTTAAATGTTGGGGATTTTGTTTTGGTTGTTTATTTGTTTCCCATGTAGAAGAAGTGTGGTGTCAACACCTGAAGTGCTTGGGGTAGATTTGATTGGAGTTGTTCCCAGACAGGGTTGTACTAAGGAAGTCTGGCCAGATTTGGGCTGCCACAGCTGCTTGATAAATCTCCACCTATCTGTTCCATGTATGCATGCAATTCAATTAAACTATGCTCAAAAGCTACCCAGGCTGTGAATGTCTTCTACTGACAACATACTTCAGGAAAAAGACCCTACAAGTGCTTTCATCTCCATGTGCTGAAAGAGGAGCTGGTGAGGCAGAAAACTGGCTGAAGAGCTTTGTCCAGCCAAAGATGAACAGAGAGCTTTGGCTGGAACCTGGGGAAAAAGGGTTAGAAGGAGAATCCCAGGATTCATCCCTCAGTGCTGGGGAAGTTCATGGAGTAAATAATCTCAGTGCCATCATGTGGCACAGGACAGCCAGGGAATCAAGCCCAGCCTGCGTGGGTTTAGGCAAGGCAGGCCTTGCTTGACAAACTTGATCCCCCTCTATGACAAGGTGGCCTCCTGAGTGGATGAGGGGAAAGCTGGGTATGTTTTTTGTTTGGGCTTTGGCAGAGCCTTTGACACCTTTTCCCACAGCAATACTCTGGATAAACCGGCTTCCCATGGTGTGAGGAGATGCATTTTTTGCTGGGGGAAAAACTGACTGGATGGCAAGTCTCAGAGAGAGGTGGTGAATGCAGTTACATCTTGTTGGTGTCTGGTCAGTAACGGGAATTCCCAGGGCTCATTATTGGGGCCAGTCCTGTTTAATATCCTTACTGATGATCTGGATGAGGGGACTGAGGAAACCCTCAGTCAATCCATGGACAACATCAATTGACTGGGAATGTAGACATGCTGGAGGGCAGGAAGGCTCTGCAGAGGGATCTGGACAGGCTGGACTGATGCTGAGGCCAATGGCGTGAGGTTCAACATTCAACAAGGCCAAGTTCTGGGCCCTGCCCTTGGGTCACAACAACCCCTGCAGTGCTACAGGCTGGGGAAGAGTGGCTGGAAAGAGGCCAAGAGGAAAAGACATGGGAGTGTTGGTCAGCAGCAGCTGAACATGAGCCAGAGTGCCCAGGGGGCCATGAAGGCCAGCGGCGCCTGGCCTGTCCCAGCAGAGCCCAGGCAGTGATCATCCCCGTACCTGGGGCTGGTGGGACTCACCTCGAGTGCCGTGTCCAGTTCTGGGCCCCTCACCACAGGAGGACATTGAGGGTGTCTGAAGAAGGGCCATGAGCTGGTCTAGATGCTGAGTCATGTGAGGAGCTGCTGAGGGAGCTGGGGGTGTTTAGCCTGCAGAAAAGGAGGCTCAGGGGGGACTTTATCACTCTCTACCACTCGCTGAGAGTTGGCTGTAGCCAGGTGGGGATTGGGTTCTGCTTCAGGTAACCAGTGACAGAACAAGAGGAAGAGACCACAGGAGGTTCAGGTTAGGTATTAGGAAATATTCCTTGATCCAAAAGACTGTCAAGAATTGGGACAGGCTACCCACGGAAGCAGTAGAGTCACATTCTTGCAGGTATTTAAGAGATGTGTAGATGTGGCACTCGGGGACGTGCCATACAGTTTAGTTGTGGACTTGGCAGTGCTGGGTTAACAGTTGGAATTGATGATCTTGAAACTGTTTTCCAACCTAAATGATTCTGTGATTCTATAAGAAGTCAAGCCCAAGGACACACTTTACTTGGCAGAAAGGCAGTATTGATCTTAGAAGAAAAGGCAATGATTGGGCACAGGTACATGAACCTCTATCACTCATCAGACTGGTAAAACCAGAAAAAAATGCAAGTCAATGGATTTATACTGGTAGGCAATACATTTCAGAACACAATAAAGTCTTGACTGCAGATGTACCTTGAGAGACAGGTATGTACTTTATATGATTTTACCAGTGTAATTCTCTTGTTTTCTTGCTTGCTTCTCTTTCAAGTGTATCCTTGGCATCTGGCTCTGGTTTCACAATAGGTAATCCACTGGTTTTTTTGTCCCTGGTTTGCATGTCTCTAACTGTGTGACCTCATTTCACTGCATTGAAAGAAATGTAGATCAGTTCACAGGTTATACTAGAACTGGTATTTTTCCTCCATAGTTCTCCTGCAGTTTAACATATAAATAACTGCTCAAGACTGTTTCTCAGGGGGGAGGGTGAGAGGGTGAAGCCATGTGAAGTGCTTACTGCATCTCAGAGAAATACATCTGGTGAGGCTGTAGAGTGCATTAGCTCACCAAGGTGATGAAGTGAAGTTTGAAATGACATTTAAGTGCCATAAGGGACAGCTGAAAATGAGAGCTACTGACTGTGTAAGGCTTTTTCTTTCAACATACTGAAAAGCTTTAGTTATTCTTGCTAACCTGCTGCTAGCCCAATGGGACAAGGTTTATAAATATTGAAGGAAAAAAAAATAAAGTGTCGTCTACTTGAACATTTTTCACAGTAGCAATCTGATAGAAATGTGCTTATATCTAGAAGATGGTGCTGGGTTTGCTGATGGAAACAAGCCACATCTCAATGCCAGTGCCTCAATAGACACAAATCACACCTGGATTCTGCCCAGCTTAGAGAATTACTGAACTGTAATAATATGAATAGTCCCATCATCAAAAGGAGCACTGACACCTTTCCTCTCTGGCTTGATTTATTTTCATTTTATAAAGAATTTTTAGAATAAATTTTACAATGTAACATAAAAGAAATAAGAATGTTAGGATATGTAACAAAAATAATATTTTCTTCGTATAAAAACAATAAAGATATCTGTCCCATTTGCCAGGCGTTTTGAAATAGAGCAAAAAGAATAAAAGCAACGCAGTATTCACATATAGTATCTTAAGGACAAATAACAATGACATCAAACAATTCTGTAGATTTAGCAGAATCAAGGACTGAGCATCTTCACCTGACTCATGGTCCCCTAGTGTCCACTGATAGAGAAAACCTGAGCTAAATTTTTCAATCCTTTCTTCATTAGTCTATGGCTCCATGATGTCTTAGATTAGCCTAATGAGTGGTCTCATTGGACATCACACAGTTTGCAAAATTTTTAAATTTGGTGAAGAAATGTTTTGCATACATCCCACAGAAATAGTTATGTCTACAGAAGTGACTGCATTACAAATTCAGTGATTTGAAACTAAAGAAATTATTTAAAGGTGTGCTACACCTTTAAATAATTTACGGTTTAGAACATTTGTTATTGTTGCACAGAATAGACCCAAAATACTTCTAAAGATCTTTCCCCCTTTCTACAGTATATTTTGAACTGCAGATTAATTTGCTAAGAACTGATATGTTATCAGTTTTCAAAGGTTATTGTATTAATTTTGGAAATTCACACTGAATTATTTTTTTTTCTCTGAAATGAATGCCAAAATTCATACCAATTTCACAAGTTCAGGATTTTGTTATGGTTTTTTATAACTAATTGCATATTATCATAATTAGTATAAATGTGTTAGATGTTTTATATAGAACTCAAAGTGGTCTTGCACAAGCTTCAGAACTATTTTTAACAAATATTTCAGAGATGCATTCACTATGTTTTGTGTTTCCCAGTAAAAATCACCAGCAAGTCTTGAGCATTGCCGATTATAATTTTAGTTTGCCTAAGCAGAATAAAAGCAAACTTTTAGTACACACCAAAGATACAAAGAGGGCACTCACTGACTTCTCCTGGACGTTTATACTAAAATGAATTTTAAAACAAATTATGAGAAATAGTGAAATGGAAACCGCAGAAACTGATTATATGCAAATCCTCACAGTACTGGGTATGTATATTTCTCTCTGGAACAAAATACATAGCAAATTGTCTGAAAATTTCAGAGTGAGAATTTTCTTTGGAATATGGCTTCCATGTATAAAACTGAACTTAAAAACAGAGGTGGAATTCTTCCTGTTTGGACATCTCTGTACATTATGTTATTAATTTCTGACACTTTGTTGTAAGTGTTTAGCAAGGGCTTTGGTGCTTAGCATCCTATGATTTATTTAATATCTGTGCTCTTAATAGGGCTGTAAAAGTAATTGCTTTGGATCATCTTAAGTGGAAAGCAAATCTTTTTGGTTTCCCAGAAAAATATTAATTTCTGGCACATATCAAGGAAAAAATTCCTATAGAGCTGGAAAATGTGCTCATACACCTGTATGAGCTACTGGCTACTTTATGTTTCTGAGGTGAGAATCAGTTGCCACAAGAAAATCTGACACTCATTTTGAAGACAAAAAATCTAGAGAAACACTTTTAGTTAAATTCTCAGGGACAGTGTCAGAAAGTATTAGATTCAAAGGTAAGAGTGTATCTGTAAAAGTGGAGGAAGGTTTTCTTTCTGTGAAAGCACAGTTTCACTTCAACAGCAATTTAAATCATAGTGCTACGTGTTACTGCTGTTTGTCAGTAGAACCATGTAGGTAAAAATGTCAGGTGAGTGGAGAAGCAGAAGATTGAACCAATATAGAGATACTAAGAAGTATTATGTTTATGACAACAATGCCCAGCTCTGATAATTAACCTAACTTTACACAAAGAAAATCTCAAAGAGCAATTTGTTGATGCAGTGACCTATGTTTGCAAGCTGTGTATTTTGGAAGCCGTGGTTGAATTTCAGGATATGGACAAAGATCCTCAACTACAGATGAATTCTAATATTGTATTAAAATAAAAACAAACCAATTGCTGAACAGACACCCAGGGAGCTATTGTGGTATCCTGCATGCTGGAATGCACCTCCATAAGGGTGCAAGCACCCGCCCAGCACAGGGGCAGGTATGGGGTCAGACCAGGCTGTGCAGGGTTTGCAGCCTCGAAGGAGCCTGTGCAGCCTCTCTGGGCAGCCTGTTCCACTGCTCGACCATCCTCTTGGGAATTGCATGAGAAACTGAGAAAGGTGGGTTTTTTGAACTGATACTGTGTTATTGAGGCATCACTCGTCTGTTTCAGGGGTGAATACCAGCCCCATGAGCATAGAAACCGCCAGAAAAGTTCTGGGTTATTTTCAGAACAGAGGCAATGAAATAGAGCACAATCAGAAACCATTATTTGCATGGGGGGAAGGAACAGCATTACAAATCCATGGATGAAATCAGCTGATAAATTTAAACTGAAGAGGAATGGTACTAACCCTTTAAAATTTTCAATTATTTTGAGGAAACTACTTGGCCTAATTTCAGGCAGAGAAATCCATTAGAAATCCTCAGAGAAAGGGTGAGCCAAGACAATCACTTCAGCAAGATATTTAAACAAGGCTCTGTGCCAGTAAATGACTCAGTAAACCACAGGTTTTGTGTGTGGTTTTTTTTTTTCTCTCAAAATGTTAAGTCACAAAGTGCAGAAAGCTGTAGTAGAGATGGAAGGAGGAACTGGGAAATCTCTTCATTACAGCTGAGTGAGGATTTTTCTGCAGGAAGATCTTACATGTTTCTGCAAAATATAGTACTTTAATTTCATCTCAAGAAAGTTGAAGCAAAAAAAAATTATTTAAATTATATCATAACGTTCTCTTCTCTTCTCTTCTCTTCTCTTCTCTTCTCTTCTCTTCTCTTCTCTTCTCTTCTCTTCTTTTTTCTTTTCCTTTCTTTTCCTTTCTTTTCCTTTCTTTCTTTTTTTTCCATGTGGCAGAGATCAAGATTTTAATGTCCAAGTTCACCTTCGCTCCCTGCACCTCTAGCAGTGCTCGATAAGAGCCGTGATGCCTGACAGAGCCCGACTCTACACCTTTCCTCCATTTCCCACCCTGGTCACCCAGGGCAATTATTTGTGGCCATGCAAGTCAGGTAGGCAAAAGCACAAAAGATGAAGATGCAGGTTTAACCATCTGTTTTATTTAACCAGTCTTTGCTGAGGGCAGTAGAGCCACTTTAGGCACCCACTGTGTAAAGGATGGAAGTCTGTGATGCTCTAAGTCACTGTTCCTCCTCTGCATTGCACCTGGGCAAGAGCCGCCCATGTCTGTCCAACCAGCCTGTTTCTTCCACTGGAGCTTTCTTTACAGTTGTGGGCTTTGGTTTGTCATGTTTGTCCTGTGAAGGAGAGATTTTGGTGGAAGATGTTTGAAGTCTGGGAGTAGCAAGCAGTTGTGAACCAGATGGATCAAAGGGTGAACTGATGGAACATTTACCAGCAGATGCCATGGACTTTATGGCTGTGAGGTCCAAGGTCCTTTGGGTGAAGAGTAGAAAACCTCAGACTATACTATCAGATCTGCCTGTCCAACCTGTTGAGGGCACAGCTGGAAATTAATGTACCTGCAGACAGGTGTAAGAAGGAAAAGCAGATTTTTCTGTGAAGATTTTAGCACATGTTGATGGCTCTGGGCTTGTTTAGGTCTACTGTACCATTAGATTCTCTCAGAGGTCAACAAATGATCAAAAGATCTACCCAAAATGCAGATATTTCAGAGGGAAAAATAAGCCTATGTTTTCCATTTCATTGCTCTCCACATATGTTAGATTCCTGCAGAATGGTTCTAACACACCAAAGTTGACAGTTATCACGGTAATATCTGTTTAATTTGGCCTTTGCAAAAAACCCCAAAATAATTGTATAATTATGTCATAACTATCACAGAAAAGCATCTTCCTCATCCAAGTTTTCAGCTTTCATTAATTTGCTTAAAAAACCAAACCAAACCAAACCAAACCAAACCAAACCAAACCAAATCACATTAGCATCTGACTTTTTAAAAACATAAACATAATTTCTTCATATGATGCTGAAGATTATATTTGTATTACAGTGTTTAGGGAAAAATGATGGACTCAATAGTTTTAAAACATGTGGGTGAGAGAATTACATACTGGTAACACATGACTGTGGAGGGCAGGGAGTCCATGCAGGATTAACTCTAACAGAGAAAAGGTCAGGTCTCCTAGGAAAAACGTTGGTCTTGAGCTTTCACCTCAGAAATAACTTGGCTTCTGCTGCTCCTTAAACGGTTCTACTTTGCACTGACTTTTACCCAAGCTGCATTACCACATGCTAATTCCTCCCAAATTCATTTACATAAATCAATCAGGGATAAGAATGCAAATGCAAAAATCTCAAGGATATGAAACAATTTACTTGATATTAATTATTCTTCATAGAGAATATAATTAGCCAGGGAGAGAGGTGATTTTGTTTAATATTTGCAATGATTAAAAAGAAGGAAGTCCAAACCACCAATATCTACACTTGATACTTTCGAAGGGCCAGTTTCAAAAGGCTGAAAATAATTATGAACCAGATCAGGCAGGAGACAGATTTTAATTTAAAACACACAAATAATAATCAGAAATTGTTTAAGAACACTTTAATAGGTATTCAGAAATACACACTTTCACCACTGTGAAAGGCTCAGCGGTTGAAAACACAAGCTGATTTTGGAAATGAAAGCAGCTACCACGTGCATGCATGCAAAAATTCTCCCACACATGTGTACTCACATATGAGCAAACTGAGAGTGTGCTGACTGGAAGAAAGAAGATACTGTTAATAACAGTAATACATTTTATATAAGTATTGTAGAATTTTAGAACTGATAAGAGAGTCACAGGTAGAAAAATGTTTGACCATCAAGCATGCAAATTAAAGCCTCCTGAAAGTTTGCAAAATTTATTTTATATGAAATTTGTTTATTGTGTTGCTTGGCAGAAAGATTAAGAAGACAGGGAAGTGGAAAAGGCAACTTTTCACACATTTTCCGTTTGGAGGCTTCAGAAGACGGCAAACAGCAACAATTTGTGTGATAATTTTTGAAGTGGGCAAGTATTGATAATTGACCTACAGCAAGATGATGCATTGGAGAAGGAGCCCTTAGGTTCCTTAGTGGTGGTTTTCACTGACTCTAAGATAACCTGAAGAAACTGCAGAGCAAAAAACCCAAGCAGCATCACCCCCACCCCAACATTTTGTTACCATTTCAGTTCCTTGCATGAGCAACAAGGAGTCTATTAGGTTGACATCAACCCTGGGGCAAAATAGAGTGGCTGATGGTTGTTTATACAGAATTAGAAGATGATGAGCAGAGAAAGATTTTTTTAAAAAGCATAAATATCTTACGAGCAACTAAAAATCAATCCCAAGTTTGAATGTTTAATTTTTACAAGCAAGACTGCTGTTACAATGGATTCCTACAAAGTATTCAATTCAGAACTAGTCAACATTTCAGTTAAGAAATTACAGTGATTAGTAAAAGCAGAAACTTGACATCAAATGAGTTCACTAAAACCCAGTTAGTATAGACACAGGGAGACATAACAGTAAACATCTTTTAAAGTGTCAGATTTGTTTACACCATACAACAATTTTGTCAATGATCTGAAAAACACACAAAAATTTTGTTAGAAAAGACAGCAGATTATTTTCATTAAATATTGATGGACTCACAACTTATATGGAACTTATATAACTTATATCATAGCATTACAGCTCTTCACATAAAGGGGTGAAAATAGAAAAAATATGTGTCCATCAGCCTTGTTTGTTAATTTTTTAAACCTAAGCTCTTACCCCACTCAAAAGTTCTCAGCTGATTTTTGCTTGGGGTTGAAACACTGATCAGGAGAAGCAAGCATGAGTAAGTGGACAAATTAAAAGCTTTGACAGAGAAGCAATACAGGGCATCTACAAATGTGCTTTTCATCTGCTTATCAGGCTTGTCATCATCCCAAAACTGCAACAGCTCCAGTGATCTCATTTTTACTGTACGAACCAGTTTAGATCAGCCACTGAAAAACTCTCTATTGCAGCTGAAAGGGCCTGCTCTTAAAAATAGGACATGCTTTAATAATTTTACTTGCAACTGAAATCAAAGCTGCAGTAAATTCTGTGGCAAGTGATCTCATCTCTAAATCAATATTAGCGCACAAGACAGCAAGCCACTTTACTATTATATATGGTTATATATATAACAGGACCAGCCATTACATATTACATTAATAATTATGATTATGTTATTCTTCTGGTTGATGTAACTAAAGCTCCCATGCAGGCCTGTGAATGACCCCCTGTACCAAAAGAAAAAAATTATCACTACTCCCTGGTAAGATAAAAATTGGCAGCACATAAGGGATGGTTCTCATTTCTGTACACCTCTGAAAGTAGCAGGAAGGTCACGATCAGTAGAAGTATGTGAGGAATTCATAAAGATCAAAAGACAAACATACCTCTCGAATATTTCTTCGGTGTCGCATTTGATTTTAGAATAGATACATGCGGTGCTCCAACGTGGGATATCAGCAGACAGAGTTTTTAGCTGGTAATAACTCCTGTGTGCACACACATATTCCTTCTTCAGAAGAAGTACTTTAAAAGGCACTAACGCAAATCAAGGGTTTTGAGATGTTTTGTATCAGCTGCATGCCATTTTATCTTGCAACAAGAGACTGGGAGAGCCACTCGAGCTGTTTTTGATCCTTCCACAATTCTGCTTGTAATGTCTCCAGATAACTTGGTACTAGGAAAATGTCACATCAGACACAGATGCAGGGAGCACACACTTTGACAACGTTCTAACCATAGGGAGATTGAATGTGCAACTACTTATATGGTCCTAATCACCAGGCTATTGAGCAGCTCAGGTATTTAATGCTGATGATTCCCACAGCCTGCCTATGAGGTAGGGGAGTTTTATTAGCATGTGCTCTGTCAGAGCCTTGTGTTATTTGATAAAACAAAATAGTCGCTCCAGGTCACACAGAAATTCCCAGACACAAACTGCACAAAGATCTCTCTGGGAGAAATAGTCTGGAAGCAGAGAAAATAAGCTGGACTAATCATTTAACAAAGTTCTCACCTTTGAGGTAGAAATTCTGTTTTTCTGTTGAGGTAGAAATTCTGGTTTTGTAAGTTCAAATGACATGACATGCAACAGATCAAAAAGCAGACATCACATTTCTTAGTACTGTATAAATATATCCCAAAATAATTAAAGAATTCTATAAATTTAATTAAAACAGTTCCCCAATAGTGTCACTAAATCATGTCTTACAATTCCAGTTTAACAAATGGCTTCAAGGGAATAGAGTCAATAAGCAGAAGGGATTCATCTGTAGCTGTTTACAAACTGTCAGGACCCTGCAATTCATTTCAGATCTGGAGCTGGCTCAGAGCTTCCTCACACTCCTCACTACCTGCACAGTAGTGGCTTTTCATGTGTCATCTCTGTGATAGGCAGGATGGGCACTCAGGAGAGAAAATAAAAGGATTTCTGGGATGCCTAAGACTGAAAACAGATTTTTTTAAAAAGTAGTATATCTACTATTAGAGTAATTGATGCAGTTTGAGTATAAAAATTTACTTCTGAATTTCAAATGTGGAACACAAGGGAGTTGCCATTGCCTACAGACTACTTAGAAAGGTATGGGCTTCACTTCAAAAATAGTAGTCTTTCCTTTTGTCTTTATAGTTTCTTGTTTCTAAGTTATTTTTATTTCATTCACACTCTTTTCCTTTGTGCCATACTAAAAACTGTCTGTTTTTCCCATACACTGAAACACTGTTGTTAAATATATTATTATGCTTCTTAAATCCACAGAGGCTTCCTGTCTCTTGCAGTACAGACATATGCAAGCTTTCAAAACTAAAAATAAAAAAAGGGACTGGAAATAAAAGGGAAAGTTTTTGAAAGTTCTATAATTTATGATTACCTGACTGCATTTTCAGTGTCAAACATTCCTCCAGAATATCTTACTTGCTAGGAATGTCATAAAGCACTGCTTCACATTGAGTTTGCCTTAAAACAAAGCTCATTTGCATTTTGCCCCATAGGGAGTTAGTTGTAAACTTCCACAGCAAGGTGTGAACAGAGTAGTGACAACAAACTATGAATTATACAAAGATGTAATCCAATTCACAGAATCACCATAAAGCCTGAGTGCTTATCAGGTGCTTATATTTACACAAAATTCTCTGAGTATTAAAAAACCCTAACACTAAACCAGGCTTTGCAATGCATTGCTTTTATCAGCACCTTTTATAACTTAAGAGATGGTTGAAATGGCGTGGAAAGTAGCCTTGCCTGTGAAGGTGGTGAAGAAGAGGGCTGTGAGCCAGACATGCGCAGCCCAACTCACAGTGACAGTGGCAGGACACAGGGCAATGGAGCAAAGCTGTGACAGGGAAAGCTCTGGTTGGACATGGGGAAAATGCTCTTCACTAAAGGTCACTGGAACAGGCTTCCCAGGGAAGTAGTCACAGCAGCAAAGTCTGTCAAAGTCAAGGAGAGTCTAGATGATTAGTTCAGTTTTCAGTGTTACTGTGAGGAGCAGGACATGGGACATGATGAACTTAAAAGGATCCTTCTAACTTGATGTATTCTATGACAGATTCATTCTTAATTTGTTTCACAGGGTTGGGAGAGGTTTTTTTTAAATTCAGTTCAGCCATCTCCTTCAGCAAACATTGTGCCTTTTCTAGTTCATCTAGATTTTCTATAATTCAGGTTTTCCAACTGTGTTTCCTTAAAATATTTCTAAGTGGAAAAAAAAGAGTTTTTGTGTTATACCTTTGGCAGATCCATCAGAAATAGATGCTCCACATGACATTGGGTTTTTAGGGATAGTTCTTAGTGCTGAAAAATTTTTTACTCACAGTTAGGTAATTATGAAGTCTGATTTCCAGTTTTAAAAATATATAAACAGAAAACACTTTTTAACCTCTTCTCTATGGCCATTAAACTGGTGCCCTAAAAGTACTGGAAGAGCATGAGTGGAAATCTTTCTCTGCAGGAAAACTTTGGCTTTGTTCTGCAGTTAATGGTCAAACACTACCTCTCACTGACAGGTTAGCACAGTTTACAAAAATCTTAAAGGAATGATTATTTCAAGGATAGATGGTTATTGGAGAAAATGGTTTTGTTACATTAAATACAATTAAGGAAGACAAAAGGTAATAAAGTAGTTGATTCAACAAAATTATAATGCAGCAATTAGTGTGAAAGTGAAACTTAAAAATAAAGGGCAGCTCTGTCATAATAAACAAACAAACAAAATTTAAAAAAATAATAAGAAAAAAAACTGCCCAAGAGACAAGAAATACCATAAAACCAACAAAGAAGGGTAGTCCAACACCTTTTCTGATAGAAATAGCAGATAAAAACCCCTGAGTTTCAAGAATGTATTTTGGCTCTTAAAAAAAATATTTAAGGAAAGTTAGTTCTGCAGTCTAGGTATTTTCTATCATTTCTGTCGGAAAGTTGCAGGTAGGATCTGTTGTTACAATAAAATCCAGAATAGTTACCAAAATAGTTAATCATTAATAAACTTGCACCAAATAGAGATAATAATATTAAAATCACATGAACAAAATTAAATTAACACAGCCCTGCCCAACTGCTTAACATGAATGAAATTGGTGTAAAGTCATTGCTTGTGGAAACTGGATTGAGGATAACCTGGATCCTCAATCCAGGAAAGCCTGGGTATGACACTCTGCTCCATCTCCGGACTTTTGATAAACAGATGTTGATTTTTGATTGAAAACCTTAAGTTCAAAAATTGCCTGAGGATAGATTATTCAAAAATATCATATGAAACTGTAGCTTAATTTTGCTCGTTTACTTGTTCATATCAATTTCCCTAAGGGGGCAAAATTATTCTTATCAGTTTTCTAATTTATTTTGTTCTGCTGGAAAATAGCAGTACAAATGTTATGAAGAATAAGTGGTTCTGAGAAGAATGCAGACAAATAGAAACATTTTTGAAAATGCAGAGAACTTGAAATATATTCCTCCATAAACCAAGTTTTTCCATATATATGTGCAAAAATTACAAAAGGGTACTAAATGCATGAAATAGGAAGAAAAGTTTCATAGACTGGATTAATTTTATACCACAATATAGGCTCACCATCACTTTGTTGCTGCCAATTTTTTTTAAAAAGTCTATGAATCAGTCATTTTCCTTCACTTCGCAGTCCTGACAACCTCCATCCTGTTCCATTATACTGCAATTTCTTCCTGTAACTGGAATGCAATACATAAGTGAGAGGAGATGACTACCCATTATCATATCTTTCTTCAGACTGAGATGAGTTTACTGCAGTTTGAAATAAAATTAAGCAGGTAGTAACTTCATGCATTGCTCGTCATGCCCAAATTCCTGTGGCTTGAGAAAATCTTAGAGAAGTTGCTCAGAAGAAGTTTCTACTACAAATACAGGAAGGAAAAAAAAAATAATTGTTAAGCACTGTGAACATAAGGGCCAATGTGAGGTTTTAAGATCCAGCTGCTCATGACTAAAGTGAACCAGCTCTGTTACAGGGTAATGTGATTCCAACAAGCTGCTGCTGAAAGCAAAACATGGTCAGGGCTTACAAGAAACTCCGGCTACAAGGAGGCATTGTAATCTAATTACTCACTTTCTGTGTGCTCCCCACAGTGTTTCTGCCCCTAATCAGTGGCTTTCAGACAAAAGGTGTTGGTAACTACATGGAGCAGCCATACAGAATGTAGGTACATGGTAGGACTTGGGTCATGCCTGCTGTCACAAACTCTTCCTGAAGCCTTCAGGCACTGAGGGAGTGCAGAAGAAGAGTAGAGATTTCTCTAAGTTCTAAAGTAACTTGTGTCTACTGGTGTTATAAACTTCAAAATGATAAAATTTCTTGGTAAAAGCAAATATGCCAGTTCTGTCTGGCAGACAGAGATTCAGATATGATTTGATGGCTACTAAATTTGTTGGGTTGGGGTGGTTTGGGGCTTTTTTTTTTTGTTGTTTGGTTGGCTTTGGATTTTTTGGGGGTTCTTTTTTGGTTGGTTGGTTGATTAGTGTTTTTTTGTTTGGTTGGTTGGTTTGGGTTTTTTTTGTCACAAGCTGAGCTCTGTGAGTTGATCAAATCAAAATACAAATGTGTTATAGAACATTGTTTCTAGCTGAAATAATAGCAGCTGATTCATCCATCTCTCAGTGTCCCTTGGGCAAACCAAACTGGCTGTCGAACACGTTTAAGAAGATTGAAAAAAAAAATTAAAACACAGACATTAATGATTAATACAGGCAGCAAGGAAAGATTAACAGTGGGAAATGGAAAACCATTTCCTTTTAAATACAGATAAAAGATAATCATTGTGCTGCTAATGGTCTTAGATACACAATCAGAATCTACCAACTTGCTTAAGTACTCAAATTGCCTTAAGGTGTTCATGTTATTTTGGTAGCAACTTTGAAATTCAGAGTAATGCAAGACTGAAAGGGCCCTCCTGGGTCACAGAAATCCATGCGCTGCTACCTGAGTCAGCTATGGTACTCAATTATTTTATGAAAAGGTCAAAGTCCTTTTAAAAATGAATTTTGGTGTTGTTATTTTGATTTGGGGGAGTTGTCTCTACAACAGCCACAGTATAGCTGTTCCAGAACCTCACTCCTTTAATGCAGTAGAGAAGTTTTCAGCATATTTTTAGCAAGTTTATATCCATCTGTTCCTGTGCCAACACTGTTAGCTTAAAATACCTTTTTTTCTCCTCATGCTACTAACTTTATTGACATATTAATAGAAAAAAGAATCTTATGCTTTTTTTTTTTCCAAATCAGCCAGAGGAAAGTGTTCTAATTTCACACCTTGGTTGCTTTCCTTCTGTCTTTTTCCTTTTTAATTTTTCTGTTTTTCACTTGAGGAACCAGAACTGCACCCCATGCTCCAGATATCCCCGCCTCCTGCTGCCTGGTACAATTGCATGCTATGAAATCCTCCTACAGGACTTCAAATTCCATTGGGATCTTTCTGTTTTGAAAGGGGATTCCAGTTACTTGGACTTCACAGCTCACAACTTTGAATTTTGGTTTCCCTTTCACAATGTCAGTTTTCATTCCTATACATTTGCTTCTGGCCACCCCCTTTCGTTTGACTCCATAATAAGCATTACAATCAAAGGTGAAGAATATACTTAATTTTGAGACAGATGGAAGTATTCTTTTTCTGCTTACTGCATTCAAGTAATCTTTCTTTCTAGGGTATACAGACTGGCCCAACTTCAGCTGGAGGGTGAGCAGAAAACTTCTGTCCAGGGAACTGCAGAGGCAGCTGGTGGTAGGACTCAGCTGACAAGAACTTCAAACCCACTCAAGTTGAAGAGGACATGGATGTCAAATGTCCCACTTTTGGGTCAAAGACATTGACCTTTAGACTACTGAGCAAAAGGCTGCATCCTGATATTTCTCCAAATGAAGACTTTCTTGGAGCGTTTTCAGGTTGAAAATCTTGGGTTCAGAGTTGACTCGGCATAAAACAATATGGAAATAGGAATGCTGCCAGTCTTAATGTCATTTGCACATGACTTGTGTTTTATTAGAGCTTTGATTTTGTTAATAAAATATTCAAAGCAGTTCCTGCCAAGTGATATACTGGCAGCAGACCTTGTACACAGTGAAGTTTATTTTAATACAGTCATAAAATAATAACGTTGAAGAAAGTGTTTTTTGACCTTTCTGTCCACTTACCTTATTTTGGCTCCTTACAGCAAGCCATGAAATTTCTGAAGTGTCCATTTACAGATTATTGACTTAAACAAAAGAACAAAATTTTGTTTCCATGCTTTAAACTCCTAATTGCCACATTTCAGTGAATGTGATCATGACTGCCATAAGGATCCCTGAAAAAAGACCTTTTGCTGCATAGTCTGGGGCATGGCAGCTCACAGTAAATTACATGGGAGCCAGATCCTCAGCTGGGGTAAAAGGCCAGGGCTCCACTGGCAGAGAGAGGTTGACTTAGATCAGCTGAGGATGTGGGGTTTGATTGTTATGTTGTAAGGGCAGTACCTACTTGACATGCAAGAAAGAAGTATCAGATTTGTCCTAAGGAGGTTTATGTGTTTCCTTTGTTTTCCACTGCAAAATTCCTTTGACATTCTAATTTGGGTCCCTGAGATAATTTATAACATAAATCCTACTGAAGATAAGGGGGCTTGCTCTGATTCCATTTTAAATGTATAGCTCCTTCTTGGAGATAATTTAATTTCTATAGCAGTAAAAATAACATCTTCAATAATGATGCTTTCAGGGAATATAGCCCATGATAAACTGTCACCAAATGAGAATGGCTTTAGATCATCTTTCCAGATTATGCAGTGTTCATTTAGACTGGAGAAAACTGAGATGTGTGCAAATGAAACGGTATTCTGCAATATTTGATATATATAACTAAAGCAACATCTCCAAAAATATATTCAGAGGAAAACCTGTTTTACTGAAATCTAAAGTGTTGTCCTCAAAAATGATCATAAAAATTGCCCAGTTTGCTTTATATTTATATTCTATATATCTATCTTTATAATGAAGTGGGGCTTAGAATCTTTTGCTTCTAAGACAGAAGTTCTCTCATGTAATGCAGATACAAATGCACAAAGTAAAACAAAGTCTCTCATGAAATGCTTACTTCTTAAATTGCTGGGGAAGCAAAAGAGACCTTTGCTATGGAAACAGGGTAGAGACAGATTAAATGACTTGCTCCGGGTCATTCCTGAATAACTGTTCAATGCCTTAAGCATGGGGCCATTCTTTTGTTCCATTTCAGGTCAGGTATTTGTAAAATGAAGGTGTACATTTCTTCTGCTTTTTCTACTTTTTTTTTCTTCTTTGAAGCAATCTACACAAAACCAGAAAAGCAGAATATTTTCAGAAACACCTGTGTTAAGCGTTCCAAAATGAGTCAGACTTGACAAGACTCAATTTGCAAAAAGGTTATTAAAGTGGCTTTCAAGATATTTTCAAGCAACATTTCCTCTCAGCAAGTAGAAATGTCTTTGTCCTGTTGTTGCCCAAATTCAGAAGTAGATAAATGATAATGGCTTCAATTTGCAGCAACAACAAAAAAATCTGACTTCCTTGGAATTGACTTAAAATGTTTTAACACACCGGGTTTCAGTATCTGATGGTGGGCTAACATCTGTGTCTTTTCAGAGGCTAGAACTAAAACATACTTTCATTTTAGTTCTCTGACATGCTAAGTGTGGAGATATTCTCAGAGCATACTAAAATGCAGGGTCTGAAAAAGCAGTGGTGGCCAACTCTTTCATTCCCACTGGGAATTTTCGCTCCAGATTCAGTGTTCATCTCTGAATTTTGTAATCTGTGTGTCTTGCCCTTGACCATGGCACAACAGGCTCTTCTGTTCTTTGTACATGACATTACTGTTCTTTGCTTTTAAGGAAGTAACCACATTTCCTCCTATGAGAAAACACTGTTTTGGTGGTTTTCTGCTCTGGTATTGGGATAATACAGGTTTGAATTCTTCTGTCTAAGGAAAGGATAGAAACTGAGTTTCCTTGGTTGGTGGGAGTGGTCCAGTCTCAAAAATACCATATTGTGCTATAGGACTAGTGTATTACATTTTGAAAAGAAAAGCACTAATCACCTACATGAAATTGAAACTCATACTGTATCTTTTGCAGTAATTTTCTGGCTCCAAGTGGATGGATACATCTAACCTCACTGCAGAGAGGAAGCCTGTATCCTCAGCTAGTGCTATATGGCAGCTTGAGGACTTGGTGTTCCTTCTTTTTAAATCTGTATCCTTTTAGATTGCTTTTTTTTTTTCCCAATGTTTCTTCCTGTACAGGCAGATAAATGGTGTAAAATGAAGTGTCCTAAATTCCTTTTTGGAAGATGAGGTCCCCCCAAAAAAGAGCAGTGCAGTGTTTTATGGAATTTCATAAAAGGGCTGTTCTGTACCACTAGATTAAACATTGGTCAGGTTTTGTGCAAGGGGATTGTTGGTGGTCAGATGAGTTGTTTTATGCTTTGTTTGAATGAGAAAAACATTTTCTCTTTTTGCAACAGGTACAAAGCCTGTGAAGTGCTGAGGGAACAGCTGGTAAAACACAGGGGTCAAGTGCAGATATTGTGGAAGGTTTTCTCTAAGGAAAATGGCTGGCCAGCACTGCTTGTACTTGCTTGCTCTCTCCAGGAATGTGCCAGTAAGCTCCAGAGAGGTCTGCAGCGAGTAAGGGCACAGCCACACATAGCTACACATCATCCCACACTAAAGGATCTCCTGCCAAATTGCAGAGGAGACAGGCAGCCTTTTGTGTGAGTACCAAAGCCAGGCAAGGCTCCCTCTCACTCACTATGGCAACTGTCACTGCGAGAGTGATGACAGTGGGAACTGAACCGCCACAAGTGAAACTGAATCAGCTCCTCTGGAAGCAGAACAGCATTCCTAGCATACTTCCAGGGCCTCAGGCCAGTGAGGAAAAAGATCGTTTATCTCAAGCTTTCTCCCCTTGGCTACAGAACTAGCTGCACTGGTAAGCTAAGTTGCCTCCTTGTCCACACATCATTTTGTCAGCCTGATGCTCTCTACTCTCTCTTATTCCTCCCACCAAGAGTTTTAGGAAAGCCTACTCTAGTTTGAAAGAATTCTGTGAGGGAAAAATCAAACCAGACAATCAAACCCACAAAATAAAAAATAAAATAAAAAATAAAAAGTATTCCTCATGAGAATCCATGCCTGCCTCAGTGAAGAGATCATATGGAAAGGTGGATCCTCACCAGTACTCCCCAAACTAGCTCTTTGAATGCCTGAAGGATAATCTCCTTTTTGAATGTGATTTTGTTGATTGACGGTGTGATAGTAATAGAAAGGCTGAACTAAGCTGAGGGTATCTCTTTCATCATTCCTTCCATTTTTTTCCCCTCCCTCATTTCCATCCTGCTTCAAGCTCTAAGGCCCAAATCATTGAAAATTCTTACATAATCAAAGATGATTTTAAAATTTCATTCAGTGCCTTCTTCTTCTTCAGATATATGCCTAAAGTGTACTAAAGGCATTGGCAGTCACTTAAAAAAACTCTTAAAAATATTCAACTACTCAAAGACAAACTGCATTGAGGAACGATTTGGTCTGTGGGGTTTCCAAAATTTGTTGCACAGCATAGTCCTCAAGTGTCATTTTGACACAGAATACCCTCTGCAATACCCTGAAAATACAAGGACATCTGAAAAACTAGGTTGAAATCCATATGAAAATATCCTTGCTGTTGATGCCTTAAGTTTTAGCTTCTATATTTTTCAGATCAGTACTGCTTTAGTATATAACCCTAAAACTCCATAGCCTCTCAGCTACTGTTCTCCCATTTTATTCAGACAAAATAATTTCTCTCTAGGCCTGAAACTCAAGGACCCTTTACTGTTTCAGGCCCCAAAAAGTGTAAACAACAGTGAATTGGAGGGGAAACTTGGAGGAAATAACTTCATTACCTGAAGCTGTAATTGGACAATTAACCTCTGATATGCAAATAGACCAAACTCATATCTGTATGAAAAACTCATGACCATCATCCATCTTGGGTGTGGCCTCTGTGAGGCTCCTGCACTGCCCAAGCTGTACCCTTTGAAGGCCTTTCAATAAATACCTACCTTTATTCTCTAATTCTGTCCAGCCTCTGTTCTAGGTAGCCTCTCCAGGCATCACTGTCTTCCTGTGAATAGGAACCTACTGATGGCAAGGCTCAGATCCAACTTGAGTCCTATGACATGGAGTGAAGGAGAAATTTTCTTCCTTCATCTTTAGTTAATGTGTAAGAGAAGAGGGGGAAAGAAACAGTCAGTTATGTCTGATTCATAATGCTCATTCTTTAGAATTAGCAGCACCCAGCAGGCTGAGCTGGAGTGATAAGCAGGTAGAAGGGATGATGTGCTTTTCTAAGCCAAGGGTACAAATACCTGAGTGTCTGAAGACTATGAAGACATGTTTGGTAGAACAAGATGGGCAGCTGGGATAGCTATAGCAAAGACTGACATGTAGAATGGGTCCTGAATTTCCAGGGTTACCCATTCTGATACATACTGTGGGCTTCAAAGAGGACATCAAACAGAGGCCCTGGCAACTATTTTGAGTTTTCTTAACTACATAAATATACTTGACTTCCCCATAGGTTTTGTTGTTGCTGTTGTTGTTTTGTTTGTTTGTATGGTTCTTGTTGTTTGTATTGGTCTTGTTCTCTTGCTTTTCAGTCTAGTTCTTTCCAATATGTCCAGTGTGGTTCTAGGTAGGGAAGAACCACTTCCTGGAAGACCACTAGGAAAAGGATTTTTTTTGTTCTCTTTTTATTTCTCATATTGGGAGTATGGAAGTATCCTTGAGATGGGATTGCAAAAATAAACACAATGCTGACTGCTTCCAGTACTAGTTAGCAGACAGGTTGCACCTCTTGGTTTTAGTTTTATATAGACAGGAAAAAGAAATGGAATCTGGTACATGACATGTCACTGATGTGGAAGTTGTTAATTTCATTCCTGTAGATATATGTCCCTTTTACTGTGAGTGTCTCAAACATCACAAACAAAATCTCCTTTATACATCCATGGATAGTAGCAGATATAGAGGATCCAAGAAATAACCAGAGCAAAGATTAAGTGGAAATCCTGGCTTAAAATTCTATTCCTTAGTTTTTCTTCTCATGAAACCTCATTTTTTTGCTTTTATATTTTATCTATGGCAATCTTTAATGAACATAATTGTCCTTAATTAATAAACACTACATCAAACCAGCTCCTATCACATAGTGATCTCTCTCTCTCTCTCTCTCTTTCTCTCTCCTTAAATTCACCACAATGTCAGATAATCGAATGTAGAAAGCTGAGATCCACCAGCTTTTTCCACTGAAATGTTTTCCACTGCATACTCCTTGTAATGCTTGCCAGGGCTGATGTTGAGAATAGGGTGTGAATTATGCCTGGCTGAGAGATAATATAATATTTAATTAGGTTAGAACGATTCTGGAAATAACCTTATTTGTGTAGCAAAGAAGGTAAAGAGACACTAAAAAGAACACAGCTATAAATTACCATATTAGCAATAGCTTTTGAATCACTGATAATTACCTCTGCATGCTTTCAATGCCTTTAGTTAGCAAGCTGAAGTTTAAAATTAAAACGTTTTTGCAAAGGTTTAACTTAGTTCCAACTTTTGACCTTAGTGTTTGGGCAGTTGGACCTTAGAAGCTTCCCTTTTAGTTCAGGGTCTGATGACCTTGCAGATGAATAAGTGTATAAGTAAGGTAAACTACCTTATGAACCTGCTATTCACCAATTATTCTGAGGAAAAATATTTCCTATATACTCTTCCTTACAGTCAGTGCAGAGAAGTCCATGTCTTGATGAAAGTACCATAAGCCACATCTTATTTCCTGACACTAAGACTGCAGGTGGACAGGTGATAAAAAGAAAACAGTGTATTGCAAATCCACACTTGTGGTCTTCTATTAGTTTGTGGAGCCAATGCTTTATTGACCTCCCAAGGTTTGAAGTAAAAAATTTTACTTGAGTAAATCTTTTACTTATGTGAAAAATCTATTGTCTTATCTTACTGTGTATGAAATAAATAAATAAAAAATTAATCTATGTTTCAGTAAATGACCAGAAATTCTCTCTGCTTATTAAAAGCTTTAGTCTATCTTACCTGAAAGTTATCAGGTTTTTAGTGCCATCTTGTCAGAGCTGAGGTCATCAGTCCCTTCCCTTCCACCATAACACATGACCTAGGTCCCCCAAATTATATAAGAGGGGTTCTTGAGTGAAGCATACAGCATAAAAAATTGATGCCTGAATTTGATTTTTCCTATTGTATAAAATAACCTGAATTTGATTATTTTTCTTGACAGAAGTCTAAAGGCTGAGGGAGAAACAGAGGGAAATATTTGCATTTCAGTCACTGGAATTCTTCGGAGAGAATTATCTGACAATGATAGACTTGCAAGGAGGGGTTTTAAAGCTATTATTATTTTAAAATAAGAATAATGTTATTATTATTAATAGATTTTTTTTCAAAACTAAAATAACACTAGCTTTGGAAAAGATGGTCTGTACTGCTGTAATTTTTTTGGACTTTTTTCCTGTTCAGGGGAATCTAAAGGAAAAAAAGTATTCTTTATTTAATATGTGTTATTATGCTGACTACATTAAATTAGATATAAAATATTTTTCTCTTTGTCATTTTCCTCTAGGAGCTCTAGGAATTTTTCAGTTTACAATTCTTTTTACTTTCTCTTCCTAAAAACTTCTGATTAAATTCAAATATGTATGTTTATTTTACACTGAAACAAAAGAGCAATGAGCTACCAGCCTGCTCTACAAGAATATCTGCTCCCAAGTTGCTTGACTCTTGTTTCTGAGGGAGGAGTGCACCCCTAGCAAGTTCCTTAGCATGAAGCAGCACTTGAGTAGAGACAGTGAAGACCACCTAACTAGAGGCAGATGACAGCACACAAATTCAAAGAATTATAAAAAAAAAAAACAGAAAGAATTTTTTAATACTCAGAAAGTCTTCTAATCTCTTGGTGGTCTTGATTTTTATCTCAGTTACACCAAGGAATGAATTAACTCTAAAATTAATCTATTAATCCAGTGCAGTAATGTGTATCCAAATTTGTGCCACAATATTTTAATTACTCTTAGTGAGATACAGTAATTAATGAGTTACATTAATTAATTATGTTACTGTTAAGGCAATGGTATAGAAGCGGCAATTCCTTAAGCTTTTTTGTGCTGAAGGCAAAAATAGTTTTTCTTGTAGGAGGCAATGGCCATAAATTAGATGCATAAAGATATAATGATTTTAACATTTAACTGTTAGCAGCTTTAGGAAAAAAAAGAGGTGATTAATAATTTTCCTCACAGAGTCCAACAGCACTCTAGGTTTGGCTATGAACGAAAGACAAATGAAACTTTAAATATACATGTTCAAAAGATCTTTGGGGAAAGTTAGTGGAAAGTTTCCTAATGACTTTTCTGATATTTGAATCAGAGCCTAAATGAACTCTAAAGCTTTCCCAGTGTATTTATTATATCTATATCATATCTTTAGATTGCCTTTTCTTGCGCTTTGTAGCGCTGAAGGCGTTTCCACGGCACAACAAGTAGCGACACAATGCTGTTTGTTGCTATTCTGCTTTCATGAATCAGTTAAAAGATGGCAAAGCAAAAGTTACAGGAAACTTGCTTTCACAGGCTCCTTTTGATGGAGGTCTTTCATGTCAGGGAGGTTTCTGCTCACGCCAGGGTTAAAACGCGTGTCTGCCGGCCCGCGCGCGGCATCGCGCAAAGCGCAGAGTCCGTGGGGCAGCGGTCGCTCAGCGCTGCCCTTTGCAGAGCGTGCAGGGGGCTTTCCTGGCACTTCTCATGGGAGAACTCAAAGCCTTGTACAGCTGCTTCACACAGCCAGTGCATCCATTAAAATATAGGAAAAGGAGAGGAAGAGAAGTTATTCTTTACTGCTGTACTGAGAATGTGATATATTGGCAACACGCTGAGCTTTGATTATATTTCATCGCAGGTTGCTTGATACTGTATCATTAGGGTTTAATTTCCTTGGTGTAAAATTGCATTGGGAAATGTGGGCAACAGAATTCCAGAATGGGGTTGATTTTTGTTAGGTATAATGTAAACAAAGTAAGACTGTTCTTGTCCCAGCAAGCTTGTAGTCTAAAAGATAAAAGAAGATTAAGAAAAGTTATTTTCCGAGGCCTCTCAAGGCTGATAAATGGCTGAACTGTTTCCTGAACGGTGCCACTTAACACTGAATTTGTTTCTTCACCTTTACTTCAGATTTAAAAAGAATATTCACATCTAGAAAACTTCTCAGAAGGATGAAATCATTGTTGTTACTTTTATCTTGTAGGCAGGAAAATAGAGATATTTCATTTTATGCTGCCAAAATATCTGATGTTCGGTTCTAGGCTGCAAAATCATGCAGAAAGGTAAGTGCTATAAAAAGTGTTTTACTTGTACAGTGTAAATAAATTAGACATCTTACAGTTGGTTCATCTGCTCAGGTCAAGCCAAAAAATACAGTTCATGTTGTGCAAACTATGAGTAAAGTCAAAGCACTGTCAATGAAAAAGCTTGGAATGTGATATATAAAATGTGAAAAAAATATAAAATAAATAGAATGACAAAAAGTGGAGTTGAAAGGAATATTAGGGGGTTATTTATCAGCTCTCCCTCTGCTGAAATCAGAAGGAATGGTAGGGCCTTCACACTTTGTCCACTATGTCCTCTAAACTTTCAATAATTTATATTTTGTGGGTTCCCTAGGCCATCTAATACTTAATTGGCCTTAGCATCAGAAAATTATTTCCTTGTACCCAGTTTAACTCCCTTGCTGGCAATTTAAGTTCATTACTTCTTGCTATAGCAACTTGGACATAAAAAAAGAGTTTATTTCTTCCTCCCTGCAACAGCTTTTGATGTAACTGAAGACTATTGGAAGGAAAAAATGATCACTCTATTTTTTTTAATGGACAGTCTTTATTTAATTAATTTTTCTCTTGAAAAAAATGCTGCACATTTTCATCAAATCTAAGCATAAACTCTGCTGAAGGAATGAATGTAGAATAAAAGCAGATCTTTTAATGAAATTAAAAAATTTTAAAAAGCCAAAGCAACAACAAAAACAACCAAGCAAACAAACCAAACCACCAGGACAGCAACTAAATGATCTTTGCCCTAGTAGCGATGGAAATATGTTCCTGAACTAAAATCTGGATGCAGTTTCTTGTTTTAGACTTCACAACTTAAAATGTGAAAGTTTTTTCAGCTTCTGCTTTGGCATTTATAAAACAGGTAAACAACTTTTTAGAAAGAACAATGCAGAAAGTTTCATTAGGACAATGGTGGAAGTACTTTCACTTGAGTGTTCTGCACGTGGGGGTCCAGGAAAGCAGACTTGAACCAGCTCCTTTTGTAAGAATTTGCATTTCCAAGGTGAAGCCAGTACTGGAGAACTTGAAAGCTTAATCCAAATTCAGAAGTCCATATTAGAAGACTTTTAGAGGCTTTTAGAGTCTGCTGGTGAGTTTGTAATGGGGCTTTAAAACATGCCAAAACTGGAATCAGAAATGTCCTCATTTGTGAGCTTGGGAGAAAGACTGAGACAAGTATCAAATTCCCTGTTAAAATAATAATGACAATAAAGTAGAAAATTCCTTGATAAGGTGGAAATTTCCTCAAATCCTCCATTAAAAACTGTGGTTGAAGATGGAAAAATATGGCCACAGTGAAGCAAAGAACTATGAAATATAGATTTATTGCAAAGGTTGTGAGGACAATTTTGAAGATCTTTGGGGACTTGTGAATGTTCGTATTTGAGCTAAAGGTGCTGAATTTTGCTTCACTTCAACCAGTGTTGTACATACTCACATACAGTTAAAGCACTTGGAAAATAAATACATTCTTCATTTTCTACAAATTTTGTATGGAATGATTCCTAGTGTTACTAAAATAGAAAAATAATAAGATAGTTTGAAATGTATTTCCATAAAGCTGTGCTTACAGACTGCATATAGGATATACAAATTTTAGGAGCTATAGACCGTTCTATCCTATGTATTGATGGCAGGCTAAGGATGGGATTTACTTGGATATGCCTGGATTCATACCTGAATAACCCACTGACTCAGCAGATGATGTAAGAGGTGAGCTAAACATAATACAGTGTATTTCCTTGTTCTGGTTGCTAATAGCAACAGATTGAAAACTAATAAAAATCTTTACTAAAAGTGTTAGTTTTCACATTTGAACAGGAAAATTATTTGGTATAGATTTAGAAATATAATGTAAGGCTTATTCTACTCTTTACAGAAGGAACTTCTCATTTATTTATAGGGGTTAGTAGCATCAGCATGGAAGTAGAGCAAATAATTTTGAAAGAATCTTTCATGGGATCTAAGAAAAACAAACCTTTGGAAATTTTCATAGTTAAAAATAATACGATACACAAATATACATAATGTTAGGGCAGGAAAAATTCGAGTATACTATAATATTATCCAAATAAATCAATAAAAATAAAAATTAAAAAAAATATAAAATAAAAAATAATTTTAAAATCGTAAATAAAATTTACGAATATATGCCAATATTCAGATACATTTCAGCATGAAAACATGCTAGCTTTGTGTCTTCTTAGTACTCTACTATGGTTTTTTTCAAGGAAGGGTGGTAAAAAGAAAATAATGGTTTTTTCCTCTGAAGCATCTGACATCTGAAAACATGAAACTACTAAAGTGGTTTTGATAACTTTTTAGTGTCATGTAGCTGTTAGGGCCATAATCCAGCATTTCTTGGCCACTTCCCAGAAAGCTGTGAAATAGCATCAGGAAAGGAAAGCAAACTATAGTCAAATGGTTTGAATTAGTAACTGGGTCATCAGTTGCTCCAGCATCAGTGACACAGAATAATGCCAGCACTCTGCCTGCCTGAGGTACTTGATTTCCACAGCAGAAGGTGGCAGGAGCCCTGCAGTTCTGCCAATCCCATCTTGGGTAATACTGGCATGGGGGACTGCCTGGAGGGGAAATGTGGTCTTAGACAGAATCCCTCAAAATGCAGTGCAGATGACCTATGGATTTCTGGATTCTACAGCAGCCATCCCAGCTATTCTCCCTGAATTCTCAAATTATCTATCTGGGGATGTAAACAGTTCTGGACTGGAAGAATTTGCTGGGATGAGGAGATTCAGCTGCTTATGATCCTGGCAGAGATGGTATCCCTGGGGGAATCCAGGCACTGCCTTGTCCTGCAGTCATAAACTATGGATGAGTAGTTCTGTTGAGTGAAGTATTTGGCATCACAAATGTTAGTGTGACTCTATAACAATGGAAAGGTTTTAAAATGGGAAAATTATCCAAAACAAACTATATCTCTTTGGACAGTACTTTACTCTTGCCATAGGGATGTATATTTTTAGGAAGAAAAAGAAATTGTATTTTTTAATCAGAATATTGCCAACCATGTCACTGTAAGAGCCTACAAGATTCAAAAAATTCTACTAATATGCTATCAAGTAGTGCTAGTATTGTGTCTGACTCTATTCCAGATAGGAAGTGAGGAGGAAATTGAAAAACCTCTCTTGGCTCCAGAAACAAGCCCACTTTTTCTTTTGATTTTCCTAGCAATAAAATAAACTTGGATGTAATGTTTATCTTAATAACCATGAAGAAAAGAAAAGAGAAACACATATACACAGACAAAACCATAATCACCCCCTGCCCCCAAACAAACAAAAAACCAAAAAACCCCAAAAACCCCAAAATATCATTAACCTGAATTTCATCAAGGCTTAGAATTTCTGTTTGTGTTCTGGAAATCTCTAATATCCTGCCCTAGGCTCTGTTTCTCTCTGGCAGCCTCAGTACCCACTGATGGATGGATGAAGTTTTAGCTTTCACATTTTCCAGATTCCGTACTGCATTCGCATATAGCTCTGAACTTCATATAAAGTGTTAGCAAGTCTCCTCACAGTTTACTCAGACAAAGCAATCCTTTCCCAGCCCAAGAACCAAGGACACCATTGCAGCTTCGGGCCCAGAAAATGTCAACAAGAGCGAATTGAGGAGAGCAAACTGGGAGGATGGGACTGCATAATCTGAGGCTGTAACTGGACAATTGACCCCAATATGTAAATGGAACAGAACTTATAAAAGTGTGAAAATGTGTGATCCTTCGTCCATATTTGGTGTAGCCATGGCCAGGTTCTTGTACTGCCCAGGGTGTATCCTTTGAAGGCCTTCTAATAAATGCTACTTTATTCCCTTAACACGGTCTAGCCTCTGTTCTAGGCAGCCTCTCAAGGCACCAGTAGGTGACCCAGACAGAGCTCCTATCACCACCCAGCCCAGAAATCTGCTTGCTGGATCAGCCTAACCACCTGCATCCCTCATGGATGTTCTGCTGTTTTCCCAGAGCTGATGTGGGATAATCACCTGTAGGGATAAGAAGTGACTACCATCTAAGATGGCCATAACAAAGCTCCTCCTGGCTGGTAAGACCAAGGCTAATTTTTGACTTTCCTAGCAGAACTGTGACTGCAAATCACAAAGGTCCCGGGTAAAATCTTGGGTGTGTTAATGAGCAGAGCACAAATGTAGTAAATCCACCCAAGGAAAGTGGATTCTGTCAATTGCTGAAGTTCTCTGCTTGTGTGGCTTCTAACTGGCTGATATAAGCAGAGTACATGCAAAACAGACTCATTCTGCCTTAAAACCAGTTTTCCCATTCTTTATTTTCATTTTCCACATACCTTTATTTTCTTTCCTCTTTTACCCATGTTTGTTTTCTTCTTCCTGACAAAAAAGCCATAGCAAGCTCTGTAAAAAATTGCCTTATGAATTATTGACTAGCTTTGAAGCGGTGTATTTTCCTGTACCAAGCACAAATTGTACTCTGGGAGCTCTGTATTTTTACTTATTTTGCATTCTGATCAGTTGCACAGTATGTATCACATACCCAGGCTTAAATTCTCTGGTTACAGACTCCTAGATGGTGATTTGCAACAGTTTTGTGTCTGTGTCAACCCTTCCCAAGCTCCATTAGAGAACCTTGGTGATTACCAAGAAACAGCTGTGCCTTTTTCTGTATGTCTGTCAGGCACAGTATGTGTTTCATTGATAAACTGAAGTGCAAGAGATTTCATCAAAGCTTAAGTAACAAGTTCTCATCCATAGGACTTCAGGAATTGACACAGTGGGTTGTACTGAGAGACCATCTAAGATTCTCAGCTCTGGCAGATGTAAGAAAAGGGGACTACAAGGAACGTCTTTCCTGGAAGTCTTTTATATCTGACACTTAGAAGTGAAAAATTGGAATTTTTTTAAATAACTCTTTCTGTTAATATTGATTTTAAAACTATTTTTAAACCTTTCACATTCTATGATATACAATTTACCCCAAAACACACCTAATCATATGAAGACAAGTGAAATTGTAGACACATATATTTTAATTTAACAGTGAATAGGTAATCATGAAAATGTTAGTTCCTATAGAGATATGTTCCTAATTGAGTTGCAATTCAATATTTTTCAAATTATCTGAAAGAAAGTTTTCTATTCTAAACTATTGCTGATAATTCAGAAATTGATAATGAAACCCCACTCCATTTCACACTAGTAGGTTCCTTGACAGGGTGAGTGCAGTTGAGCTTGTTTCCTAACATGGTACAGGCAAGTGGAAGGTTCATGTTCAAAGAGCAAGGGAAGGTACCACAACCATAAAATGTGAAACTGTGTCTTTGAGAGAAGAGATTCTCAAAGGGCTTTACAAATCATTTGGAAAACCCGACCTTTATGAACCTCCAATGCAACAATATGGCTAAGAAAGTCACCTTAGTCCTTGCCCTGAGAAATTATTCAAGGTTTTGAAAAATATCTGTGGCACAGGAGATTTAAGCATATTTAAGTATATTTACTTTACAAAATAGTAAGTTAGCAAACCAAATTATAATTGCACAAAATCACTAATCATGTAATCATAAGGGAAAGAGGTACTGAAGACTGAAATCATGCAGAGAAATAAAAAGATTTTAAAAATGGAAATAATCTTTTTACCAGAAGGAGAGCAATTGCGACAAATTTCCCAATGGATTATCCATCCCTTTAAGACTTCCTGCCTAAATCACATCTTCTAGAAGAATATCAATCTTCAAAAAAAAAAAAAGCTTAAGTCTTCAGTTAGAAAAGGGCTACTGTGTTTCTTTATCCTGTATTATGAACAATATTGGATTAAGTAATTGAAATGGTTCCTCTAAATGATATAAAAATATTGTTCTCATCTCTCCTTCAATTTACACTTCTAACTTTTACTTAACATCAGTGATAAATTAACAGCTATGTTTTCATCTCCACTGCCATCCCCCTTTACGTATGACAATAGTTAAAATTCAAATCCTACATTTCTCACTTCAGAATATTTTTTTCCTCTGGGACAACAGTTGGCTAAATTTAGTATTTCAAAATTGGTTTACTGAGTTTATTTTTCTTGTTTCCTAATTCTCAATTTCAAAGGTCTTCTATCTTGGTCATATTCTGTCCAGAAAACACTATGTTTCAATCTGGAGAGCACAGACATCCTCATATTTAAACTGATCCCACAACTCTCCCATCAGCAATCCCTGACAAAAACAGTTCTGGCTTTCCACAGTTGTTTAACACCTTGACCATTTTCCTCTTTCCCTCATTCAGATTAATCCAAAGAAGCTCAGGAAAGCATCAAGGATCCATGCACATGACCACAGAGTTTTTCCACTGAAGTGCCAGGCCAGCTCCAATATTTTTTAATTGAGACCAGAACAGAATGTGTGAAACTTCTAGTGGAATTCCTCACACTGGGATTCAAACCACAGTTGAGTACCATATGCTCCATAAGAATGCTTATTTTTCCTCTTGCACTTTGAATTAAAAGCAAAACCACACAAATGAGGTAGTAGAGAAAAATCCAAAAAGCAATCCCAAAATTATATGTGTAATAGCCCCAAAAGACACCCAAGAAAGGACTCATTTCCAAGAACTGATATTTAAATGAAGCAATCCCAAAATTATATGTATAATAGCCCCAAAAGACACCCAAGAAAGCACTCATTTCCAAGAACTGATATTTAACTGATATTCAAATTGAACTAAACTTAAACCTCAACCAATTATATTTAAATATAATGAAAAATAAATACAGCTGAGCTTTTAAGATAACTGGAATAGCTAAAGGTCTGTCAGCACTTCCAGTATAAACCTGGTTTGTTCAGGGGATTATAAGTGCTGTAAAAATGTGTTCCAGGCTGAAAGTTGGCAGACAAAGATTGTAGTTCTAGAGGCTGGGATTTTTTTTTTTCTTTTTGTTAATTTTAAATAGGTTAAAAAAAAAAAGGATTGGCCACTTTCAAGATAGGATTGGTAGACTTTGGAATTTTCCAACACTATTTCTGACATTCCCATAATTCAAAAAAGCACTAATTTTAAAAATAAAATGATGTAAGCTATTATTAGTCCATGATGTGAACTAACCACATTCTTCTTTTGGGATTTGTACAGGGGTTTATTTTAAAAAGGCAAGTGGGTTCAAACACAGGTCACTAGACTAATGTAGTTTGTTTGACTCGTAGGTGGGATTTTTCAAGCACCCTCAGCAGTGGCCTAGCCCAGCTCCCAAGGGCTGACATCAGTGGTGTCAAAAGCTTAATGCACCCTCACTCATCCACTGGAGTAATGACAGTGAACTTGGAAAGCCACTTTTTCTTTTAATATTGACCTCTCATGCCTTCTTTTTATGATGGACTTTTTGGTCAAAAATTCCCATAATTGGATAGCACAGATTTATTGATATAATTTCTTCCCTACCGCCTTCTGCAATGTACTTGTGGCAGGTCTCTAGGAATATGGCTACCAGAGAGAAGTGAATATATTCTCTGTATGTGTGAACAAGCACCACTGCAAAGGTATCTGTTGTATCAAGGAACATTGAATTCCACCTTTATTCTTATTTCTGTCCTGGGGGAGAGTGGATGTGTATGCGCAGAGGGAGTGGGACTCCACCACCATCATCACAAATATGACCCAAATAGGGCCTTCAAAGGGCTGCAGAACTCTGTTCTGATTAAGGAATCCCAAGCTCCACAGGATCCTTCCAGGACTTTCCCAAGCTCAGCCATAGCAACAGAGCTGTTCTGCTCTTGTTGGTGTCGAGAGCATGCTATTTTTTACAAACATGCTTAGAAAAGATTCTTTTTCTTCTGCTCCCAAAAGAACCAGCGAGACAATTGTTTCAGACACAGTGCCCTGGTGAAGGAAATCAGCATTTACATTACTTCCTGGTGAAGGAAATCAGCATTACACTTGGAACTGGTGAAGGATTTCACCTACCAGCTTTAGAAGGGTAAACACCAGGAAGTTATTGATTATTTCAAAATACAGCTTTGTATCTCATCTTTTGTGTGCTTTTTTGGTATGTTGAATGATTTCTCTGTCATGTTTCTGAGGAATCACAAGCAATTTTGCTTCTTGATTTTGTGAACGAGAATGCTAAAATCTGAAAATGTATTATAAAATAGAATTGAATACTTACTTTCAAACAAGCAGTGGTTAATATTAATGAGACATGTAATCATATCTGTATTTTTCCGTTTATTTACATAATGAAGTACGACAACAAAAATTACTTGTTTTGAGTTTTTGTCTTTCAACTTTTTTCTTTATAAGAAAGTTTTCATCTCACTTATCATTAAGGTGTTTTAAAATGCAGGCTTTAAAAAACACACAGAGCATTCATAGCATCTGGGGTGAGAAACCATATTTGCTTCTATTTTAGATCACTAATAACACTTCTAAAATGCTAATCTAATCTTTCTCATACTCACAAATTATGTGGCTTTCCAGGATCAGATTTAGCAGGGAGGTTGTCCTCATTAAGGAGAATTAGGAAATGCTGACAGTGCATCAGTGTGACTGATCTTGCTTCAGTACTGGGGTGAAAAGGAAACAGGAGACTGGAAGGAAATAGAAAGCCCAAGTTAAAGCATATCTCCATTAAGTCTTTACAGCCAAGTGATATTTTAATATTTCTCCACCACTGAAGAGTGCATGCTACATATATTAGTATTACTTCTGAAATTCTTAGTTACTGAAAACTATGTATGATAGACTTTTGTTTTTTCCCTGCTGGGGATGAACAGAGTCATGGGTCAGATTAACATGGTATGACCCAGTGCCCAATTAAAAGCCCACCACAAGTTTTACTTCAGACTCCTCCTGCACAAACCTTTATAGGAGAATAAGTTCAGGGCAGAGAGATTTGCTTTGTCATGCTGAGTGTCCTTCAAAGGTGAGGATTTGCCATATTTTAGCATAACACACGGGAAAGCACTTTTGTACTGAGCCTGAGATTCATTTTACCTAGAGCTCCCCAAAACCTGCACTGATGTCATTTCCATTCCACACCCACACTTCCTGCCTCCAGTCTGGCCTGATGGGCTGTGCTCCCAAAAGCTTTCTAGACTGCTCACAGTTCTGCACCCGAGTCTTCTAAGGAGTTTTGAAAGGCAAAAATACTTGGTTGTTCCTCTAGACTGTCATCATCCCACAAATCCATGCAATCTCAGATGCTGTCAAGTTGACAGTGTTGCTCAGTCATAAACCCTATTCTGTGGAAAACATATCAGTGTAGGAGAGAGATTAGCTCAACCTGAACTCCTGTAAGCTGTAAATGATCACGGAATCATAGAACCATTAGAGCTGGAAAAGATCTCAGAAATCATCAAGTCCAAGGTTTGAACAAATGCTACCAAGCCCATTAAATCATACCACGAGGTACCATGTCCTCTCATTTTTGAAAACACCCAGGAATGCTGATTCCACTGCTTTCCTGGGCAGCCTGTTCCAGTGATGAAATTTTTCCTAAAATCCAAGCTGAACCTCCTCTGACACAACCTGAGGCCATTGCCCCTTGTCCTATTGCTAGTTGCCTTGGAGTGCAAATGTGTACTCAAAAAGAAGTGCAACTGTGTCCCTCAGTATGAAATCAGAGCTGTTACAAAGAAAAATATTAAATTATCATGCAGCGGGGTCATCAATCCAATTTTCAAAAATAATATGAAATAATTATTTTGGCTCCCTTCAATAAGATCTTTGATATTTCTTTTTCATCATTTTATTAAAAGGTGAAAACAGTATTGAAAAGAAAGACTTCATTCATCTTTCTTCCAAACACTGATGTTGGGAGTAGGAAGAGCTGTTGCTCCCCTCCTTTTGGGTAGGCATCAGTGAACAAACTGCACTGTTTTCATTCTCAGGGTATTTATGGTATGTGAGGGACCAGGCAACAATGAGAGAGAAGAGTGGACAGACAGCCTCTTCCTTCCCCACAATGAGAGGATAGAGTAAGGATTTGGCCACAAAATTTCAGGTGTAATCAGAGCAGCTCTGCTCAGAGAACAAAGTCTCACCATGTCTGGGAACCCACATCCTCTGAGAGGACCATGGGATGTATCAAAGGGTTGTGGGAGAATGGGGGACAAGTGCAAGAAGGGCAGGAAAAGTTAAATTAAACATGTCTGTGTCTTTGTACCAAAATTTTTTTCCAAGGCTGATTCTGGAGAAGACACATTTAAAGCTGCTGAAGGCTCAATCCAGAGCAGAGCATTGTTCAGTCAGAGAATCAAATATGAGTTGAAGCCTCACTTCACACTTCTATGTCCATTTCAGTTGGTCCTTTTAGCTGAACTCCACAGGCCAGTGGTGACCTGGGCTAAGGGATCTGCTGCTCTGAGGCATCAGCAGCTCATCATCTCTTTTTCAATTCTCAAAACATACCCATACCCTCCTCACCCTCAAACCTCCTGTCTTCTCCTGCGGCTCCTAACTCCATACTCCACTGTCTTTCAAGGAAAATGAGATTAATTCAAATCCTTCCTCAATGTGGTTAAAAAATGAGAATTTCCTTAAAACACTCACTCAGAGTAGTTCTTTCTAAGGTTTAACTCATGTTGTATAAAAGAAACCTGAGGAATTTTCAATATCAGAACCACCCACCCTGGGCTGCATCACTTTAAAAACCAAATGTTCAACTCTTTTGAGCTCTATTGTTAGATGACTTTGTTATGTGATACACTCCCCCACTGCATGCTCTGTGACACTGGGAGTCATAAACCCTCCATTTTGGAAATGAACTCTGGAATGTGCATAACCCACATACCAGGGAGCAGGGCTTGGTGGCACTCACAGCACTGCCTGTGTTATGAGGTGTTAGTGAAAGTTTTGGTCTCTTCAGCCCCTTTTATTGGTTCTGCAGTGGATTCCTTACTTACAGATGTTTTCAAAACCAGCAGTTCCAAGGAAAGTCTACTTATTGCCAAAAGTTTACAGCTGAATTTCTTGGCATTCACAAGTAGTGATTTCATCAGAACATGAAATAAGTCAGGGCTGCTGTTGAGAGACACCATTTTATAATCCAGCATTGTAAATTTAAGACTTTTATTTGCTGCAGAGTTTGGTTTCCATTTGTTCAGCCCTCTGATAGGCGTATTGCTTGGGAACAGATATAGAAGTTTTATAGGGCCTTTGTGCAATTTAAAACCCCTGTATAGAATACCATAGTGCACTGCCCATTCACATCATTAAAGACTTTTACAAGAGTATCATGTTCACACTTATATGTACTTTACTCTAGCGACCCTCCCCGTGCCATGTTTGAATTATTATAAATGGGGCCATGCAGAAAGCTGCCTCCATAACTGAAGTAGGGAGGCTTTGTTTAAAATTCAAATAACAGCTAAATGGTGTCTGTTTGTTCCTGATCAACACTCTTCATACAAAAAAAACCCCCTCGTTGCACTTTCTTAAAAGGCAGCAAATGTGGACAAATATTAGCTTTTGGAACTAAAGGGGAAGTTATTCATTCACTCAGCAGTGCTTTGCAAACTATCAATCTTCCAGGTATTTCTATTAGCTTTAATCATTGAGGTTGTTTGTTTGGAGCAATTTCTAAGAGAATAAAGGTACCTTTGGTTCTTATCTCCTGTCATCAAAGCATCCATTAGGAAATCCAAGCCCTGTAGGCAAGCTCAAGGGATTACTCAAAAAGGTTTTCTTGAAACAATCAAGAATTCGGTGCCCTCTCTTCAGTGCACAGGAGTTCAGTTGGAAACCATAATCTGAAAGAGAGGTTTATCTGAGGCTTAATACAGTTTGAACAGGATTTTGTTCAAGGCAAACCTACAGATAAAAGCACCTTAAGTATGCTGAAACAAAGATGTGCCTGCATTCCTTGTGGTGCTGTTTCTAAGTCCAATAGTCTGTCAACAAAGTGTAGGGGGGGGAACCTCCAAAAGTCTTACAATTATCACAATAGCCAGTAGATTGGACCACTGAGAAGCTAATTAATAGCTTTTTAATAAAAGAATGCTGATTAAGTGTGAAGCAGACAAAAGTTGGTTCAGTGTTGGGGGTTGGAAGACTTGCCAACGGAAAGCTTGAAGATGGGGAAAATGTAAAGATTTGAAATCTGTTAAGTAGGAAAAAAATATCTTAGATATATGAGATGAGTTTGAACTGAAAAAAATAGAAGAAAAAAATAATCTGGAGTGCATATAAACCTGAATTTCCACAGTATTTGGAATGGAGTATCTTCTTTCTTCAGGTGCAGGGATTTACTTCTGCTCACTGCTAATGGAAAGAGAGAGGAGAGATTGACAAAATGCTAATGCATCTTTGCATTTAGGATCCCTTGGCTTTGGAGACAGTCCAGTGTAGTACAGCTAGGATTTGGACATGACCTGGATTTAACTGCTGCTTCTTTCATTAAGTGCCTTTCCCTCTTTGGTTTTCCTTGTCTAGGAAGGGAAATGATGAATGGTTTGAGATAATTGACAAAAAATTTAGCATGAAATTTAGATGTCGTTGTGCTGCTGCTCTCCCAAGAGTCTCAGCTCTGAGTTGGAGCTTTGGTTCTGTAGGAACAGAGCACAAAGTTTGCCTCTGCCTTGAGGAGCTTACTATAATTATTGTCTCAACTGAGCCACAAATGAGCAAATAGGAAATTTTTAAGAAAAAGCATTGTCTTTCAACTTCTTAAGGTAACAGATACAGTTATGCCTTTCTTTAGATTGGAAGCTATTCACAATATACAACCAGAGAATGAGGGTGTCCATCTATAAGGAGAATGATGTGGATAATATGCATTTGAAATTTCAAAGGGTTTTTTTGACACAAACCCATTTAAAAAACCTTAATGAGAATTAGAGCATTTGCCATGAGAACAGAGTTCTTTTCAGGACTGAAAGTGAATTAAAGAATAGGATGAAGGCATAAGACTTAATGTTTCATTTTCAGGATAGAGAAGAATTGGAAGTATTGTACCTCAGAGACTGGGTCTACAACCTGTTTTACACAACTTCCTCATCAATGACCTGAAAAAGGAAATGAGCAGTGATATCTCCAAATGTGGTAGCTGAATGTTATGTCAATGACAAGAAACTACAGGAGTATTTCACAATGTCTTTGGCTGGAGCTAGACATCAGACATCTTTGGGAGAAGGCCACCCAAATGCCATCATTTTACATGTGTATAAAACCTTCTGTGCACCTTCCTTCTTAGTGGTCTCTGTGGTTTTATGATCTCAAGAAGGAGGACATGGTGGAATTAGAAAGAGCATAGAGAAAAGTAGGTGATGGAAGAGCTATTTTACAAGAAATCATTAGAAAGGTTGGATCATTTTTGTTTCAAGAGGAAAAGCTGGAAGGCATATAATAAACTCCTTCAAAGTCCTGATAGCATGTAGAACCTTTTTCTGGAAGGTATTTCTTTATGCAATAGCTGGTTAAAATTCTAAAATATATGGACACAGGAAGTTGTAGTTTTAGAGTTTTAGCAGGTTCAAAGTAGATTAGATAAATTCATGAACACCAGATTAATAAATCAGTGATGTCAAGACTAAGCAGAGATGTGTCTTCTCCATTCCTTATAAACAAATTTTGATGAGAGATGGACTATAGAGTGTGAGCAGGCTCATGTGCTCTCCCAAAACAACATTTCTTATTGCCACTGCCAGAAGCACAACACTCAGTTCCTACTCATCTGACTCATAAGGCCATTTCTTATGACCTGATAATTCTTTCAATGTTGAACACTTATTCTTGTCAAACTTGTCAAACAGAGGCTAAATATGGCATATACACAGTATTACCTCCACAGAAATGGAAACTGAGAATTGTGATGTAATGTTTCATTTCCAAGAGCTGCACATCACTGCATAAATGGGAATTACCCATGTACCCAATGTGCTGTACTAACTCCAGGTTAGGAAGAAAGTGATTTTCTCAGGGAAGAAACCAATCATAATATTAACTTTTACATAAGCCTGATAATTCATCAGCTTGCTATACAAAATCTGGACTCAATAAAAATACTTCACATGGTTCCAAAATCCTTTCTTCATCCTAACAAATTTACATGTCTGTAGAATTGCAAAATGTAATTAGCCTTCATTGACTCAAAGTCCATCTGTTGTCAGGGATATTTTTACATGATCCCATAACAGAAGTCTATTATAGGCTATGCAGTCCATCTATAGAACTGAATAAGGATGAGTTACAGAGAGAAATTTTTAATTTTTTTTTCAGGCAGATCATGCTGTTTCTGTCTAGGCTCCTTCCCAATTTTCACCTGATTCACAATATCTCTGTCTGACATGAAACTTCAGTCTGGATTGGATCTCTCTATGTCAAACACTCCAACAGCTTTGCAGAAGGTAAGGTAGCACAAGCTTGGCTGCCATCAGCAAATCTTTCCTGCTTCTTTCAATGCATAATATGCAAAAATGAAAAATGATTCAACAGAAAACTCCCCTTTTACCAGGAAAATTTCTGATCTTGCAGATATTCACAGTCAGACAGAAAGGTAAGCTTTTAATATGCAATGGTCCTCAGGAAAGGTAGGAATTCTGAGACTGACATCAAAGGCAGAGGACTAACAAGGGACTTTTAAAGTATTTCCTGTACTGAGACTAAACTAAATCCTCCCACCAGGACTGACTCTGTGCAGAGGCAAAGCAGGCAGTCATTGAAGGAAGTGGGTTATTGACAGTGACAAAACCGCCACAGTCCCATTTCCAGCTTTTCCTGTGCCAGAAAAGGCAAACTCAGTTTCTACTGTCCCAAAGAGAGAAGTCAGAGCAGCATCTCCTGCTGTGAGGGCAGTGGACCCTCCTAGTAGAAACAGTTAAGATCTCTTTATCTCCTTTAAGCACAGTAAGGTCCTTCAGCTCATACATTAATGAAAAATCTTGGGTCTTGTGCTGTGACATCTTAAATACTCTGAGAATGTAAAGGCAGGGCCACTCTATTTCTTCTTACTCTTCTGGTTTATATTTTTTTTCCTTTAAACTGTTTTTCTACTTGTATTTCTATTTTTTATTATTTTGGGTTTATTTCACTATCTCCTGCCCTAGTTACTATTAAACTGATTTTGTGTGTTTTAGATGATAATTTCTTTGTCATCTTCATAAATCCTTCACATTACAAAGCCTTTCAAGTCAATGCAGCTACCATGAAGAGTCTAAACTATTGTAGCTAAAGTTTTGGAAATTAACATACGCTTTTGGTTTTGCTCATTAATTCTATTTCAGTTACTTCAGTTAAAGACATAAAACACCTTGTAGTTGTGGGGATGTGCAGGGATGTGATTAACCTGAGATGCAAATTGCAAGTAAAATCTGAAGCCTGAAAATAAGTTACAAACCTTCACACAACTGGCCTTTGTTATCAGATATTTGTGACAGAACTCTGCAAGAAAGTGTTTAATGTATCTCACACTTATTGAGCGATCAGAAAACTTTGGATTTTGCATCTGGATGATATTTTAACCTTTGACTAAAAGAAGAAATGGATACAGTTGCTCCTAAGGTTGTCCTCTGTTCACCTCAGATTCAGTTCCTTTACTTATTTGTTGAGGTTTTGCTTGTGAGACAGGTAGGTATGGAATGAGGTCACCTTAACCTTAGACACAGAAAGAATAAAAGAACTTCCAGAATAAAATGTCTTCCTGTGCCTATATAAGCTTTGTATAATATATGTTAGAAGCAGATCTTCCCATTGATTTTAGTGGAAGTGAAAAATGAGTCATATCCTAACTTTGTTTTTCAAAGGGCAGGATTTCCAGATCTTGCCCTTTTAACTTGCTAGAGATACTTGAAAGATATAAAACCTAGATAAGGCAGTTCAGAACCCCTAACCTAGCTTTCTCTTCTGAATAAGACTCTGACATGAGTCTGGCTTTTAGAGACACGATTACTTTACTCAAGCATTTCAAAAGCAATGTTTAGTGTAGGAGTGTGACTCTCCCTGCTCCACAGGCTCAGCTCAGTTGTGCATGCTGGGGAATCTCAGCCCCGTTTTACACCTCTGGTGTGTTTCATCTGGTTTCAAAATCCTCTCCCAAATACCAGGAGTTCTCACAGCTCCTGTGTGGTACGGGCTGCCTGCCCCATCAGGGCATCCTAAACACTAGAACATCTCAGAGCAGTGTGTACCCATCAATGGAGAAATTAATTGAACTTTTCTTCCCTGGCAGTCAGATTCTCTCAATTGCATTTCAACCAAACATTCTGGCAGGAAACTGAAAACCTTTTGCAGCAGAAGACATTTCAGTTGCCAATAACAAGCATATTCTAGTAAAGAAAAATGTGGGGGTTTTACTACTTTTAAAATACTCGGCCATTGCTACAGATATAATTTCAAGCAACAATTTAAAAAATTACAGTAATGAAAAGGGTTTTTTAAAAAATATTTTAAAAATCCCTAATATTGGGATTATGACCAACATTCTTGTTTTTCTTTCTCTCAGTTTTCTCATGTGTACGTCTTACTGAAATTTGCCTTGATCTCTAAGTAAGAAAGAACACTGGGGCCTCCTACAGTTTACTTTCGATTGTACCTGGAGTTCAAGTATCACACAGAAACTATAGCTGTAACAAAGAGGCACATCAACAAAACTACTTTACTAACACACATAAACAGAGAATACTCTCCTTGCAAAGGTAGTACTAGTCTGTCCGAACTTTAACATACACTATCTTTAATTTCTGCTTGTGACTTCCTCAGTGGAAAAAAAAAAGGGACTTTATGCATGCAATTTGTCTTAGTCTAACTGAGATGTCTAAAATTGTCCAGATGAATGGCATCCAAAGTCTCTACATTTTTCCATTCACTATAAAGGAAACCTAGACAGCTTGTTCAAATGTAAATGTCTATACTGCAGATGTCTGAAGTTAAATGAAAGGAATCCAGGGAGTTCAGCATCCAAAACCAAGAATGTGGATATCATATTGAGAAGATCTGAACCATACAGATATTAAAGAACATGTCTAGCATCAGAGATGACACCTGAGTAGCCATGCCAAGAATGGAATACACATTTCTCGAATTCCAGAATTCTTATATTTTAACCACAGATTATCTTTTCTATGAAAAGAGTAGGAATATAATTTTTTTCACATCTTAAAATAATGCTTGCAGCTAGTACAGAAGGGTTTTGGCTAACCTCCCAGCCATACCTTCCATTCCCACCTACCCACAATATCCTTACACAAGGGTTCAAAGGAAGATTTAGGTTTTTACTCATTTAAGGAGATTAGTGAAGACAAAAATAATACATTCTACACAAGAAAACCAGCATGGTATAGGATACAAGAGCTACACTTTCTTAGGAAAAAAATCTAATTTTATAGGACAAAAGAAAAGAGTGCAGTGTGAGAGAGAATTGCATCCCTTCCTCTTCACATTTTTGTTAACTGAAGCCATAATCCCAGGGAAAATATCTGAACAGATGTTTTCCCTTGAAAACATTCCAGAAAATGAAAGCACACATGGCATACTGATCTGCTACTTCCTTCAACACATTCTCGTTCCGAGATAACAAATGTACCATGTGATGTTGCCATAGTAGCCTCTTGTATTTCACCACTGAGTGAAGCAGGGGACAAAGTGAATATATCTCGCCATGATCCGGGCACTGGGCTGGCTACAGTAGCAGATTGTGTTTCCAGCATTTGATATCACTGTGATTCTCTGACATTGCTCTGTCTGCTGTGCTTTAGAGCACGTGTGCTGAAGCACAGTGTGCAGCAAGCAGATCCTTTGATCAGGTATCTCACCTCTTCAGATTCTCTGGTCTATTCACTTTCTACAGCCTCCCTGTCAAACTTCATCTGTGTGTTTTTCAAACAGATTCTAAACTCAGTTTCAGTGAGTTTTCCATTAATTTATGCAATGAAGCTGGGCAACGTTGGGGCTTTTTATAAAAGAATGCCAAAAAGTAGAGAACAAATATCAAACAGAAAAAAACCCAAAGAACACTTTTAATGCTGTAAATGTATTCATCTGAGGCAGCAATCATTGGCAGAATGACCAATCTTACCTACTTGAGAAACTGGAAATAATAGAAATGTTTGTAGAATATAGTGGAGAAACTTGAAATACTGAAAAAAGAACTGACAGCAAATATTATAGGAGAAGAAAGACATATTATAGGAGAAGAATATTATATTATAGGAGAAGAAAGGAAACATGACTAAAACAGAGGTATTTAAGGGTATGTGTTTCTCAGGAAAGCTGTAACCAAAGCAAGGCTTGGTAGATCAATGTATTCACATTCTTACATTGACTTTAAAGTAGACTAATGACATATGAATATAACCACACACATTGAGAAGAGAGCAAAGTCTGCCTGTGTCAGCATCATTCCCAGAAGTGCTGTAGCACAAGTTCTGTGCCTCTAAATCTAATGATGAACTTGAATAATGTATAAAGTCATTAAATTATATTTGGAATTGTAGTCTGGATGACTTCTCTTTTCAAGTATAGCGAGAAAGAAAAATGGTGCTAAAAATAAAAGGCCCCAGCCATTTCTGAGTAATTTTCTTTACAGAAAATAACAATCAAATAAACACAAAGATGACAGTAAGATTATTTTAGCTTTACCTTTTCGAAGCTCCTGATCTTTGGAGATATTCACAGAAAGTTATTAGTCCATCCTGGTCTGATTCACTTAAATGAATGAAGAGATCCTCATGGGTATGGTTATAAATAGGATTCTCAATTTCAAAAGGACAAATTAAGTTATCTAGTTAACAAAGGCAGCTGCATTGATGAGCCTATAGACTTCACTGTAGTGTAAGCTTGGGAATTCTCTCTATTAAAGGTACAAAATTCAAGAAGTCCTACCCCTGTATAGAAGACTAAGTTTTCCAAATCACAGAAAACACTATGCAGAGATTGTACAAGAAATGCAAAATCAAAACCAGAATAGAATAAGGACTGCTCTGTCAAGAAAAGAATATTTTAAAGACAAGGCATGAAAGAGCAAAACAGCTCTCAGGAAACCAACCCAATTAAAAACTGCAGCTGAAAAAGGAGAAAATAGGTAAGAGAAAGCACTTAAAAAATATTTCTTATGCAGTAAGTATTGGGAGATGCAGTAACACTTGAAGGCCTGACTGAAAAAAGTAAATGAATGTTACCACAATTTTTAACATTCATGTTTCTGCTGAATGTGGAATCAGAGGACTAATGGTTTAATGTGAATGGAAGTATAAAAATTGACATGGAAATAGAAATGATAATATTAAAATCAGAAATCAAGCATCCTAGTACATCAATGTGTGAAAATCTTCCAGAATTTGTAGCAAATTCATCTGATCTTGTCGCAAATAGTTTTCATATTTTTTTAAAGTTTTTGAGATTAGTACTGAATAACTGGAGGACAGCAAGTTAGCACTAAATATTTAAATAAAGGAAAGTTATATACTGAGTTACAAGATCAAACCTGGACATAGTTTGAATAGATTTGTAGCTAAAGATAAATGGAAAAATCATAACAGCTGTAACATGGATTTACTAAGGTTTGCCTGTGCCATATTTTTCTGGCAGCTTTCTCTGATGAAATAGGGGATTAAAAATGTGTATTTCTACACCTATAAGCAATTTCTAAAAGGATATTATTGTTGAAAAGAAAGAGATGTCCATGGGTGGTGCCAAAAGAAGAAACACCAAAGGGTTCAGTGCCCAAGAAATAGGTGAGTTAATGATTAGTATTGGGGAGGGTGAATAGCAGGAGGGTGTCAAGGACCACAGCAATAAATGAAATTCAATAGTTCAGGCTGCAACTTTTCTTAGGGACTTATTAAAAAGCATCACAGTTATAAAGTAGGTATTCATCAGTTAGACATGACAGAGGAAAAAGATAGAGATCCATTTATTAACAAAATGAATACATCATCAACAAGCTGTTCCTGAGAAAGTGGTAAATGAGATCCCAAGGTAAATCCTCTAAGAGAGGTAAGTACTTGTGCTGCTAGAATGATGCAGTGAATTCTTCCTCATTTGGTGAGGTTTGCTATGTGATTCTGGCAAAATGAAGACTGAAAGGCTGCAAGAAAATAATAAAGTTTTCCACTTATATATATCAATCAATTCAATACCAAGTTGGGAAGAACAATGTGACATGTGAAAAACTGGATATGAATTATTAAAAATTAATTCATCCAGACCTAAGCGAGATTTTTGATCAGTTTTCCAATGGCAGTAGTAGGAACAAAAAGCTGTACTAGTTATACTACAGAATTGGTTTAGGGAAAAAGTTATTCCTAAAATATTTTCATCCTTGCATGTATTACTGTGTCTGAACCTTTTTTTTTTTTTTTTTTTAATATATCTTCAAATGCTCACATTTTCTTAGGAATGTATCTGTTTCATTGGGAAGATTTTTTGGAAGACAGTGAAATCAATCAAAAAGGTGTATGGAGAAAGTCAGACCTGAAGAAAACTCTCATAACTACAAGGGGAGTGCAAAATTTTAGGGAATATATAATTGTAAAAAATGTAAAAATATGGTATATTTTTGCAAAACATTTTTTCTGACCATAATAAATGATAATAATTGTGATTTTGTAATCAGAAACATGTCTCAGTATTACTGAATTTAAATCAATATTTATAAATGGTTTAAATGTCTTTATCCAATTGAATTAAACAACTTATTTAAGCATGTGGGAAAAAACCTGTAATTCTATGATTACCAGAGAAGTGCTTTTTTCTGCTTTAATGAAATGGGCCAAACTAAAAATAGTATAGGCAAAAGTTACTCAAATCCCATTTCCACACAGAAAAAAGACTAGGCAAACAAAGCATATTACACTGAGCCTTCACAGCCATAATAGCCAGAAAAGATAAGTACTCCTTCTCCCAAAGAACTGGGTGCTCCCCTGGAATGTGTAATGTTCACTGAATAGGAGCAAGCTCTGTCAGGTCCATCTCAAGCATAGCTGAGGGGGGAAGGTGGAAGGGAGAGAATTTAGCTCCAGTACAGGTGCAGCTACATCAGTGTTTTAACTCAGACAGGAATGAGCTTTCTCAGCGCCCTCCTCCTCCTCCCCACTGCTGTGCTCTGGTTTGCAGACCCAAGGGGTCTCAGGGTGTGCAAACTGCTCCTGTGGGTGAACCTAAAATGAATGATGCACTGCAGGAGAACACGGAATGCACTTTAGCAGCTGACAAGTACTCAAGCTGCAAAGCCAGTCTAGAACTAGCCCAAAGTAAAAGCCCCAAAATACTTCCATTGCCAGTATAAGGTCCTTGGTTCTGTTTGGCTCCACAATCTCTTAGGTTTGGTCATGACACTTGCTCAGCGTAGGCATATTCTGTGCCTCTGGCAAATTCATGGGGAAATGTTATCACTGTGTAGCATGAAAATTATGCTCAGATAGAAACTACAATCCACATGCAAATGTTTTCAAGATGGGAATCACACACAAAAAGATGAGAACCTGTGGGCAAGGTTAGAGGGAAAAGATGCAAGAAGATAGGAGGCAGATCAGACATCAGGAAATTACTGGGAGAAATTAAGAAAAAAGAAGTAAGAAGCACTAATTAAACAGGTGGGAAATACAATAGGTAAAAGGATTGCAAGTGGAAATATTAACCATGTATTCTCCTTTGCCTTGTAACGAAAAGGGTGAGGAACATGTTGCAACTTGATCTATTTCTTGTTCTTCCATTAAAAAGCACCTTTTTTTTTTCGAATGAGGCAGCTATTAAGAAATGCTAGTCATCCTCATTCTCCCTTGCATAAAGTGGGATTTGAAAAGCCTGAACTGAATCTAGTGATAGCCACTTCTTCTTCCAGTCTCCCCACATGAACACAGTCTTGCTCCTCTGGAGTAACATGTCCTCCTGTTCCTGTTCATAGGGCAGTTCTTTGGGGAAAGCTTTTCCTTTCTCTAAGAACAAGTTCAGACAAGAGGATCAAAAAATTACCCACCTCCAAGTGAGTAGTCAGCTGCTGTAAGTGACAATTGTGGACAGCATCAAAGAGCCTCAGACATGAAGGAGCAAGATCTCGTATGCCATTAGCTTCTAAAATGGTAATTAGACACTTAATAAGAGAAGGATTCAATGCAAGTCAACTGGAAAACAGTGATAGAAAGATGTAGACCTGTATGCTTTAGGGCATGGTGGAAGACAGAAGGACAGAAAGACATTGGTTCTTTTTCACACCCTAGACTTTCAGATAATGCCACAAATAACTGTCCAAATGTTCATAATTCCTCCCAGCATGTATTTGAGCAAGTATGCATAAGAAGTTATGGCCCTTATCCCTGTTCCACTCCAATGAGAGGAATAGTGGCTTCAGGTTGTGTCTGATGAGACTAATGGTTCCAACAATAGGACAATGAGATAACTATGAACAATTACTTTTTGTATTTCCATTCTCTTTTTGTAATAAACTCAAGGAAATTCTATGACAAAAAAGCTGCTAACAGGGAGTTAATGACAGCTGGTAATTACTTTTAGAACATCTCGTTTAATAAAACCTCAGTTTCTAAATCCAGGAGACAGATAGTTTAGACACTTCACCCTCTTGAATTGAAATATAATGCCTCAGCACAGCCATAATATATCTATTTTACTCTGTCTTTGATCTCCTGGGAGATGTGGAGATGTGTTCAGCTTCCCTCTAGTCAAAAGCTTTGCTTATTTCACGGAAGTTCACTGTTCTCAGGAAGTTCAAGAAATGCCTTTATTAGGTATGCAATTAAGTTCATAAACTAGTCCTTAAACCCATAGGCATAAACATCTCCAACTTAGCTGCTGACAGCTGCCACAGCAAGAATTCCCCAGCAATCTGCCAGAGAACCTACACAGTGGCTGGCTGACGTGCTCCAAAGTGCTCCGGTGACTCGTGCCTCCCCTTTGGTACCTGCAGGTCAGCCAGATTAAAGAAATCACCTCACTTCACCTGCCCTCCCCTGGCTCACCTCAGCTGGCTCATACCTGAGCCACAGCTCCCCTTCCATGCACAGGAGCCTTGCAGAGGGTGCAGCCAGTGCCACTTGACAGGTCCCAGCAGCTCTTGACAGTTGAAGGAAGAGAAAGAATTAACAGAATTGTGGATGCTGTGAAGAAAGATGACTAAAAGCTTTCCAGTAAGTGACATCCAAGCAACTCTGGCAACAATAAGTTTTTAAAGTTGTTCACATCTCAGTTTGTTAGAAGTGTGAGTTTTACTATCAAGTAATTCTGGAAGAACAATTTGTACTATAAATGGCTTTGTAACTGAGTTAGAATAAAGATCCATAATTTGCTTTTCAGTTATTTTATGGGTTGCTGAGAATTGCAAGCTACAGTACATGCCATTTTTTGAAGTTTTAAAAAAAGTTTTTAAAGTGAAATTAAATGCTATTTCAAATTACCACATGAAAACATACTGAGGTATTGGCCGACAAGATTAATATTTCCTCCTGTCTTTCCCATCTCCTTTCTATTTTATTTTCTATTTTTGGGAAAAATATATCTACTTGATATTAAATATTCTTGGTGAAATTAAAAGGCAATCAGCTCAGTGTAAATATTGTTATTCTGTAGAATAACTACATTCATATAAATGTTAAACAATTCAATAATGTGCCAGGCAGTGTTTACAAATGTGTACCAAAATAATAATCCAGATGAGAGCTGTTACATTACAAGATGATTATGCTTTTTTTACATACTTTATAATTAAATAGACCCTTTTTCTTTCAGTTTAATAGCCAGGAATAGTATCTCATTAGCTGTGCTTTCAATTTAACCCTTGTAACTGGGAAAATATTGTCCTATAATTAGCTCAGGGTATTTAAACCCTCCCAGCAAAACAGCAATGCATATGGGTATCTAGATGTGAAATGAAATTAAAGTAATGCACAAAGTGAGCCACTTTCTGTACAGGGTTGGGATTTTTCCTGGCTTTTTTTTTCTTTTTCCCTTAATCAACCAGGGTTATTAGGAGAGAAATAAATATTTTTTATAACTTCCCTGCCTGTAGCAGCTATTATTTCATGCACTCTTTCTTGAGATAGATTATCCAGCTCATTTCCAGGGAGTATTGAGGGCAGTCAGTTGAACTTGAGGAGTAAAGATTGCCCTTATTTCTCCATGCAGTGCTACTATGTAGCACAGAAAAGTGCTTTTTGAAAATGAGCCAGGGGCTGCATTGATGTCATTAATTGGAAGAAGTTTAATTCTTCTCTCAATCTGAATCCCTCAACTCTTGTTAGTCAGAGGTATAGAACGACAAATGCTCACACACAAAGCATAGCCAAAAAAAAAAAATCTTATTTCACCTAAGATAATGCTTAAGAGTTACACGCTGCCCATATTAATAGCCCATGTGAACCAAACAAGGCACCAATGCACAAGAGAGGCTAAAGGTTGTGGATAGGACATTCCTGATAAGAATGAAGCTGTGGGCTTTTAACCCTGCTCAGATCTTTTTCCTCTGTTTGCAGGCTTGTAGAAGCTTCCCCCATGGAGCTTTCAGCCCCACATTTCAGAGTGGCTCACATGCAGCAGGAAAGGCAGACACAACACGTACCCATCACCTGCTGCGTAGGGGAGCAGGAGGTGCAATTCACAACGCTCCAGGCTGGGCAGGGAAATGTTTAAACCAGCAGATTAGTTTGCAAAGAGTAGGATGAACTGATTGCGGGTTTTGAAAGAAAGTGAGCCAGGCATTTCTTTGGAAATGTATGAAGCTGTTACCTGGAACCTGGAAATAGCTTTTGGCACTGAATCCTTGTTTAACATAAGTACCTACCGCAGAACTGCCAGTGGGCAAGGTGGGGAGAGGAGATGAATAAACAGAACTTTTTCCTCTCAGGCATTTTATGTTGGCTAGCTGAAACTCTGAGTGCTAGACATGATGAATCCTATTTTTAGGCATCCAGATCTCCCTCTTGAATATCTTGGGAACTTAGATGCTGTATGCAGTAATTTCAACACCACTGGACAAGAGGTTTCCCAAGTTTTCAGCAACACAGTGCTTCTTGTTGCAATGACTAAGTCCAAGCCTGACTCATTCATTAGTTATTGCACAGAGAGGTGCAGTTTTGTAAAGGTTGCAGCATATGTATCAGCACTCCTTCCCTGGGAATGGAGTCAGTCTCACTCCTCATTGCAGGGGCAATGATTTACAAGAACAGGGTGTTGTCGTTTTAGTGGTGTCCTTCACACCAGTGTGCAAAGCCTGGTCCGGCTGCTGCTGTCACAGGTGGCTGATCTGTCCTCTGGGGAACCAAACCATACTCTACAGCTCACCAAAGAGACTGTCAGGTGTTATTCTGCCACAAGAAAATCAAAATCAAACAAAAGTGCTTTCTGGGTGATTTGGGAGCTCTGATGTTGCCAAGTCACCAGCAGGGACAGCAGTGTACAAGTGCATGAATGGAAGTTGGGCTTCTGGGACACGGTGCCTGGTTTAGCCACATTGTGGTCAGGTCAAGATTTGATGACTCCTTGGCCAACATTTTGTAACTCCTTATTTACTGATATCTTTGCTCTTCTAAAATCCCCGTGGCATGGAAGGAAGAAGTTGTAAAATGAGGCTCTGCTCCATATAAGCCTAGAAAAAACAGCTCTTGCCTAATTTTCAGCAAAATCATGGAGCCCTTTCTCAACATTGATTTAGTAAGAAGGAATGCCAAATACAGACTTCAGAAGCTGTCCTTAAAGTGAAGCTGCCTGAAATGGAGATTTTTCTAAAGCCATGCTCCATACCTATTGCACTTCCTATTTATTCTACTCCATTTACTCTCCTCTGGCTACTACAGATGCTTTGTGAAACTTCCAAGCTACAAATTAAATCCATCTGTACAAAATAATAAATAATAATTTCCTAGACCAGCTTTATTTCATATTAACCTTGACATCGAATGCCAGCAGCACCAATTAGCCTTGCAATCCTGTCTACTGTATAAGGCCTAAAGATTTGAACACAGTCTTTCATCTGTTAGCATTCTAGAGACTGATAAAAATTTACTCTGCTTTTAAACAAGCTGTACGTGACTGAAATTTACCTCATACTGGGGTGTGCTATAAATAACGTCAGTCTGAAGAGACTGTGAATTTTTCACAGCTTTGTTTCAGAGCTATTCAAAACCACAGTTATCAATGACTGCACCACAAAATTTCTGTCAGCTTAAGATTTCAGTCGCAGCCAGGGACTTTGATGGATGGTTGCCCACTCTTCCCTAGTGAAATATAATTATCAAGGCACAAAAATCATTTAATCGCAATGCTGGAATGTTTAAGCATAACAGTAATTAGTTCCTCAGTAATCCTTTCAATTCACAGATGTAAGTATTTTACAACAGAAATTATCACTTCCATTTTATAGTTGAAGTAAACTGAGGCATAGAAAGAACAGAACAGAGTATTTTTTACATTGTGGGTTAGAAAGAAGGTTTTGAAGGAAAAGTTACCCTTCTCACTGACAATCCAGAGCTGCCCTTGCTCATGCTAGTTAGAATAAGGTCAGTCAGAGAAAAAGAAAACACAGTTTGCCAAAAATTTACCCTTCTCACTGCCAATCCAGAGCTGCCCTTGCTCATGCTAGTTAGAATAAGGTCAGTCAGAGAAAAAGAAAACACAGTTTGCCAAAAATTTACCCTTCTCACTGCCAATCCAGAGCTGCCCTTGCTCATGCTAGTTAGAATAAGGTCAGTCAGAGAAAAAGAAAACACAGTTTGCCAAACTGCCTTTTCTGCTGGAATAACCTCCACTTTCTCCTGGAATAACCTCCACTAAAGCTCTACCACTACTACTACTACTACTACAAAGGAAACTAACAGTGCTGTAGAGTGCACTCATTGAGAAGTTGGATACAATTTTCTGAAGAAACTGAAGCATTCAAAGCTGGCTGGCCAACAGGACACTCCAGCCAGAAATAACAGAATAGGACCCTCGGCCTTTTATGATTGTTTTTTGGAAGCAGGGCCATAATTAAGAGCAATGGCTGGGGGCATTCATATTGTGCCACTTGAATTTGAATTCTTGGACCAGTGCAAGGTGACCTAAAGCAAAATCTTTTGCCAAGAATGCTTTCATTACCTGAGAACAAAAGCTGGAGGCTTGTGGCCAGGTCACCACTGGGTGACTTTACTCCCACCAGCCTCCATGCAGCTCACAGGACACCCAGGTCTTTGGGTTCTGGAAGAAAGTTGCTTGTAAGGGCACTACTGGGAGTGGAGTCTGAGGCTATGTTTGATCCAAGATAGGAAAACTTGTCTGTTCAGACATGGACAGGATTGAAGGAACATCAGCTTTTCTTGATTTCTTAGCTGATGGAGCAATTAAGGCTAATTTTCCTGTTGTGTGTGATGTGTATGTTTAGCTCCCAATAGAGAGCATAAAGATTGCCACCAGGAGGAAAGGCAGTTTAATAACACATTTGTCACCAGACACACAGGCTGGAGACCAGCCCTGGTACAGGATGGCTAAACAGTAAAAACGTACTCTAAGCTGTTATGAGTCCTCATTTTGCGTTACTAATGACCACATATCTGCCAGCTGAGAGCTCCCAAATGCAGCTTTTCATCACTTCTACTTGTGTGGTTTTGCAATGCTTTCACATTTCCCAGAGCTATCCCACCATTGCTTTGTCAAATACGTAATAAAAATTATCTTTCCTAGTAAAATCCTTCCTTTTTCCTTAGACAATTGATAAAATTCTTCTGCACCTATTAAACAATATCTTGCTCCATTTCTCCCAACTTCATATTCAAACAATGTACTGACTAATTTCTAATGAGTCAGTAGCATTTCACAAGAGTGGTCCTGTCATTCTGGACAGGAAAAGAAATGAGAAGAAATCATGAAAGTGTGAAATGCTATTCTCCCACATAACAGACTGAGAGACAGTACCAAGAGCTCTTTCTCATGATGGAAAAAAGCATAACCTGTTAATAATTTTCAGTCACTGGTGAATTCAAAATTCTTTCATCTGCTGTACCATGAAAGTCAAGTTTAACAAAAGCATTTTTTTGTTTGTTTTAAAATATCCATGAATATTGCTTTGCCAGGAAGAAAGAGCTTCAGAGTCTTCTGCCACCACAGGATGTGTCTGTCTTTTATTTATTCCATTTGAGATATGAGCCACAATTCTTTAATATTTCAAGTGATAACTAGGTAAAACTTACAAAAAAAATTAAAATTAAAATGCTCTTTCCAGTAAACAAAGCACAAATGATTGGACAGACAGACAACTACTTTCTCTGTAGGAAATTATAACTGAATGCTCATTTGAAGAATATGATGCTGCTAGTCTCAGAAGAAAAATGCCCATATTATTCCCATGACATCTTGACCTTCACACACTCATTCTCCTTTCCACGGGCAAAAGTTGGTGGTAACTGTATGAGTGCAGACACAAGGATGATACTTGGAGAACATCTAAGAGATTTAGGTATTCAGGGTGAGTAAATAACATTTGAGAAACATTTAATCTGACGCCATAAGTTTTAGCTTTGATATTTTTCAGATCCTGTTCTGCATTAGAGTAGAACTCTGAACTCCATATAGAGTGTTAGTAAGCTCTCTTCACAATTTGCTCAGACAAAACCAGGTCCTTCCAGGCCTGAGAACCAAGGTCACCATCACAGCCTCAGGCCCCGAAAAGTACAAGCAAAAGTGAATTGGGGGGAGCAAACTGGGGGAATATAACTTCATTACCTGAAGCTGTAATTGGACAATTAACCACTGATATGCAAATAGACCAAACTGAAACCAGTCTGAAAAACTCATGACCACCATCCATCTTGGCTGTAGCCTCTGCAAGGCTCCTGCCCTGCCCAGGGTGAATCTATCAAAGGCCCTTAATAAATACTTACTTTATTCTCTAACTCTGTCTGGCCTCTGTTCTAGGTAGTCATTCCAGGCATCAAAGTCTAGAAGAGAGTCCATCATTTTCACAAAAAGGCCTTGGTTTTTCAACCAATACAGTGACATATTTGGTCTCAGAACTATACTAAAATAAAGTCCAGAATGGAGAACCTTTGTTTTCAAAGACAGCAACAAAGAAGAACAAACAGAAATTTTGCTAAACCTAAAATAAAGCCAGAGCAATCTGCCCACTGGGGAATACAGACTTGGCCCTTTGTATCTGCTGGTGGTGTAATAAATTCTTCATCTCCAAACATTGTGAACAGTCAAAAGTTCACGTTACATATTGGTTAATGTGTTTCTTTAGTAAGTGGGCTGCATATCCGAGATAACAAAAGTACCATGTGTTGCAGCAGATACTACAGCAGGGACTATTCTTACTGAACAGCAGAGAAGATAATCACGTAGATCTTATGTAAATAAGCAGAACACACATTACAGCTACAGTAAATCTAAGCAGCTTTCAATTTGCTCTTTCCTTCATTGCCTGAATTTTCAAGTCTATTGCTGAAACATGTATTCTTTCCTGCTGGAATACTTCCTGCCTTCTTTGGTTTAACTCTGCAGTTCTCCATAGGAAACTGGTCTTATATAGACTTTACATATGCATCTTTATCTCATTTAGAAAATAGTATTTAATCTCATTTAGAAAACAATTCTGTAGTACTGTACAAATTATGATCAAATTAATCAAGTCCTTAAGGCAAACACAATACGTGCTCATCTAAAAAGTCTCCCTATGGTGTATTTATTTTTATCTGCCACCAGTTGTATATGTGCATGCATATCTGTGTGAGAGAGGAAATGTTTTTATGTGCCTATGCCTGCACATTTGTGTGTGCTAAAATATATAGCTGCATCTCTTTTACATACACTCATCTTGGGATATGCAGAGCTAATCACATCTAGAAATGTCATTTACTTAAAATTGCTCATGAATACTAGAAAACACACTGTAGAATTTGCATCTATGTATCCTAAATCAGATTGCATTCACTAATGTCAGCCCAAATTACAACAGCTGAAATCTGGCTGATTGTAAAAGACAATGTTATTGAGAAAAGAGGAGGCCTGGGTCTCCTGCTTTGCTCATCTACTAACATCCTTGGGTTATTAGCAAATGGCCTCACTGTATCTCCACTTCCACAAAATACCCTCATTTATAAACTGAATTTAAATATGTGAATAGCAACATAAAAGTAGAATATTTGTTATAATTACCCAGGCAACCAAATATCCCATGTGGACATCCTGGTAGTCAGGCCATATCTGAAAATTAGAGTCATAAAGCAAACACAGAACAAGCTCTAAGTCTCCAGATAATGATTAACTTCCTGAAGCATCTGTTGAATTCCCATCACACTCTGAGAACTGCATGGTACATCTCTATGTTGAGAATTAGATCCTGGTTTTACCCAAGTCCAGAAGGTAAAAAAAAAGCTGATGGAGGAGGAGAGCAGTCACAGCTTGGCCACGTTCCTGCCGCACAACCACAGGTCTCAGCTGACTCCAGCTGACCTCAGCACTGCCTTCTGTGCAATGCTCACAAAGGCAGCATTTGTGATGTTGACATTTGCTCCTTGGGTGCCATCTTTTTCCTTTGGGAGCTCGATAAAGGCAAGAGATTTCCACAGAACAGATCACTGTACAAACACTTCCGGCATTCAAATTCAAAGCCGTAATTTTGATTTGATTTGAGGCAATTATTTACCATAGTTACTGTTACTCTTCAGTGTATTAAGGGGCTGAGAATTAGACCTCTGGGGTCTGTAATCCTATTTATGACACTGGGCTCATTAAATCAGCAGTAAGGGTGATGTCAAAATCAGCAGATTAGAAGAAAAAACCCTCACTATTGCAAATCTGCACAGCTCCAGCAACTCTAAGGCAGAGAGACACCTGCTGAGGCCCTGGGTTGGGAACTTCAGAGGAAGTGTGCTTTACTGGAGCAAGGAAAAAAAGATGTTTTCATCCTGATGTTCACACAGACAGCCTGTTTTTTAATACTCTTTTTCTCATATCTGTCTCAGGCAGAACACTCTTGTGACTCGGGGCTAGGATTTTTCCTGTATATGGAACACTAAACAGAGCATTTTTTTAAACAGTGAAACAGAAGTAATATGTGAGATATGAGCAGTAATATCATTGAATGAGACATATTTCAGTGCTGCCTATGAGACTTAAGTGGACCAATGCAACACTGAGATATTCTTGTTCTTTTTTTGGTGAAAGCTACATTTCTATTTGTATATGGAAAATAAAATTTGTGTGACTACAGTGAATATACATGATGCATATATATGAAAAAAATTACAGAATATGTAAAAAAATTCTTTGCCAATAAAGTTTCTGTCATAAAACCTAGAAATCAAGAGACACGTAATAAAATAGCTCAAACTAGGGTATCAACTTTAAAATGACAAATACAAAGGACTATTCAAAATATGATAGCCATTTAAGCAATTGTCCAAGAAATTATTTTTCTCTCCTCACTTGGCTCTCCAGTCTTTTGCAGTTACTTAGTGATGGATATCTCGTTTCCCTGCATTTGTGAGGGAGGATGAGTGAAATGAAATGCAGTGTTTCAGCACAGAAATAGGAAAAAAATTATTTAACTGCAGAGCTGAGAATGTCACCAAAGATGTGTGCATAGCACCGCAAGGTTGGACAACTCTGTATTAAAATGTAGATGTCAGCAGCAGGCAGGTGTATGCATAGGCAAAATGTGCACATGAACACAGAAAAGCCGTCCTGGTGTGCGTTTTGTCACCGCTGACATCCACAGGACGCGTCCTCGGTGTCTCTGCTAAGGCTGGGATCAGAGTTTGTGCAAAACTGCCTATTGCCACAGAGGCAGGGTCACTTGAGGAGACAGCCTTTGTAGTGGCTGCTCCTGCACCTTCTGCTGGGAGCAACCAGCCTAGCTTTCTTCCTTTCTTTCTCCATCCTAGAACCATACTCAAGCGTTACCCTGACCTGGAAGAGATGGTGATATTCAGTTTTACCTTTACCACTTTGTTTCTGAGGAGACTGAATTCCTCTCTTACTACATTTTCATCTCTCTGAGGCACAAAACCAAAAATCACTTTCTTTGTGTGGATATCCTTCCGGGTACAGGTGTAAGCTAGACCAAACCTTTGAAGACTAACTTATCTTTGGTGGGGTAACTCTAAAGCTGCAGAATGAAGAAAAGGGGACACAAGCTTGTGTGCCTTCTGCAGGCTCCTTGGGTGATGCACACTTAAAGCTGCCACAGCCTCTTTTTTCCAGGGTGCTTGGCATCCAACACCAGGCTTTTTTCTCAGCCAGCAGGAAAAACAGCAGTGGAAAGGCTCCTTCTTTCCCTCTCAGTATGCAGAGGCAACACTATGTTTAGTGCTGTTTGTCTTCGGCTTGAGCACAGGGTTTGCAGTAGAAACAAAAATTTGGGAAGGCCATGTAGAGGCTAGAGAATTCCCATCCAAATCTTCCTTTTCAGGAAAATTTGTGCTCTCCCACATGAGCACCTACTACAAGATGACCCAAGCTAGCATCTAAGCTTTCACACATTGCCAAAAAACCTAAGTTATGCACGATGTATGTGCACAAATGTCTCTCTATAACCATTCTTGTGTGATGATACTGAAGAGGGAATCTTTAAAATATTGTCCTTTTAATTCAAATTAACCTTTAGAATCTGATTATTCCAAATCAATCACAATACCATTTGGCCACACAAGGGGCACCCAAGGAGAGGTGACAAATACTACAAAGAAGATAAAAGATAATTTAACAAGAAGCAAGTTGTAAGGGGTGACAAAGTGTTATTTCCATAATAAGCTTATCTGAGCCTGGGTAAGTTCCTGAACAGGGTGTGGATTTGGCAGTAGCAAAGAAACAGGCCACACAAAGAATGTCTGTTTAGCTAATGAATGCCACTGAAGTGGTTGACTCTCATTTCTCTGGTTTGGATCCTTGCCACCTTTACTCTAATGTCAGACCTTGTTTAACTGGCAAATATACCTTCAAAGGATTGCAGAGCCCTCCATGCTGCTCCACAGGCTGTTAATATTTAATTGTGATTTGTTAAAGGCATACTAACAGTTGATAAAATTATGTGTCTGGGTGCTTTATTATAATGCAAACCAGCAGCAGGACTTTCTGTGTTCTGTTTTAGGGGAGAAGGAGAATATTGTCTTAGAGAAGGGAGAGAGAAAACATAAATTTATTAGACTTTTCCATTAAAAAAAAGTCTTGGAAACAATCACAGGCTTTGTTGCAAATCTCTTTTGGAGATATGAAATTCATGAACTGATTTTCTTATCTATCCTCACTTCACTACAAAGGAAAGCAATTAATTTGATGGGAAATTACTGGTATTTGAAACTAGACAGAATTAGCTTTTGCCTTTTGCACTATCAAATGTGTTAACAAATTTTGAATTTGGAGGAAAAGTTATTTAAATTGGGCCTTTTTGATGATCACTTTGAGAATATAAAAGGAAGAATCTTCTTGGAATTTGTCCATGTATATTACATTTGATTGAAGTTTCATTTCCATTGAACTTGTGCAAAGTAAGAAATAGGATCTAGGATACAGCTCAAATCAGTACATCCGAAGGACTGTGTTAAATGAAGGATTTAAAATCTGAAGCGAGTACCTACACAATTTCTAAATATCACTATTGTGTTAACTGAACTACAAAAATAAATGTGTGTGATAGTCTTTATTCAAACAAAAGTTACATTCAAGCACACGATAGAAATAGCAATGTGAAAATGAAACGTAGAGAGAATACTTGGTAAAAAATTTTCAGTCTTGGCCCAAAAACAAATAAAAAACCAAAACAATCACCCATCCGCACCCATTTCTTTGCTATGAAAATCCTTAGTTCTTTTTAATTAAATAAGTACTCTATTACAGTAGCTTTTTATCTTCCTACGAAATCTGAGTCAGCCAATAAAAAAAACCATCAAAGAGGTTACTTAGCACCTGTAAGCAATAATTTACACTGATGCCAGCCCTTTGAAAGTGAAGGGGCACATTACGTTCTGTTCTTGACATATGTGAGTAATTTCCCTTGAGTTCATTTCTGTTATTGCCATGTAGAAAATAAAGTTTATTCTCAGAGAATAAATATGCAAAAGTTTTTTTGAACTTGTTTTAAAATGCATCTGGTCAAAATGTGGGACAACATTCCTTCAGCTACTTTAGCCTATTCCTTTCCACAACATCTGAAACATTGATAACCTTGGAAATGTTAAAAATTCCTTTGTGAATAAAGAGCAACTCATGATTTTAAGTTATAACACTGAAACCTCAGAGAAGTCACATGTTTTGATTTACTGAACTCTTTTTCTTCTTGCACATTTCTGGGGATGAGGAAAGCTAATCATCCCATATTATCTCCTGCATACCTGATGAATAGCCAGTCACTTTGGAAAAGTTTGACAATTTCTCCCCAAGAAAAGGCAGAGAAGGGTTTGTCTTCAGGAGCCACATGCAGCTGCTCCAAGAGCCTTACCTGGGCAGGCAGAGGTGCTGGGGCTACCCAGTGCACACAGCAGAGTCAGGAGATACAAGCCCTCCTTGCAAAGACATAACAAAACCGGGATCCAGAGCCTGAGGCTCAGGCAAGTGGCTTATCCTAAGGCATGGAAACAAATTTGGTTCTGTGCTACATTTTTTGTTTGGTTTTTTGTTTTATTTTTTTTTACACTTGGGATAAAATAAGGCATTTATGAGTTTATTAATAATTTTCATCATGGTGCTTACTGGGGGAACTTTGAAGCAGAATTATCATACCAGTTCTGAAGCAAAGTTCATCTAAACCAGAGCTACATTTTGAAAGCTCTCTAGTCAGCAGTAGTCTGCTCTTTCTTAAATTCTTAGACTAATATTTTCTTTCCAAATCTTGGGACATTAAATTAAATAGTTTTTTCAAAACTGCTATGTATCACCATTCATATTAAGTTTGTCTCCCTATTATTTATCTGCAAGTCAGATAGCCCACAACAGCCTTGGTCACTGTGAACTGTGGCAGCAGTTTCCACAGAATCATCTCACATGTTACAGAAGGCATGTCCTCTGCATTAGATGCACATTTGGCACTTCCTCTTACTGAATTCACCTTTCCTTTGGCTCTTGGACAGGGAATGACATAGGAGTGAGACAACATTTAGGAGACAGTTGAATCAGTAGTAAACACAACATACCACATGAAATATAAACGTCACACAATAATGCAAAAATCAAAAGAAAATATTCCTAAATATCAAGAAACACTTGTTTTACATAACAGCTTCGTTTCTTAGTCTGCTTTCCCTTTACACACTCTCACAGCCACACTTCTCTGGGCCATTGCAGAAGTTACTTACTCGTGATTCTTTGCATTACAGTTTGCTCAAGGCTCTTGAAAAACTTGCCAAGGTCCCCATCTCCCTGAAATCCACAAGACCATTTGCAGTAGAGTGCAGCCCACTGAATTGTGAGAGGAGGAAGAGAAACAGGCAGATGACATAAATGAGAAAAAAATAAACAAACTGGAGAGCAAATACAAGGTATAAAACACAATTTTACTTGCTTTCCTTTTGGAAGGGTCTGCTGGATATCCTGAAAGCAGTAACCTCTTCCAGTTGGGTCTGGTAAGTTATTTTGACATGGTGTTGCATGATATTCTCCTCAGCCAAAGAAGGAAATACTATCTTGAACAAATGACTCTATGATAAATGCACAAGTGATTGAAAAAAAAAATACTCAAAGAGAAGTTGTCAACATTTCCCTCACAAATTGACAACACATTTTTGCAGCACCTTCTTCTATTCCTTACTTTCATTAAATACATGAATGACAGTACAGAGACTCATGCCATTTGTAAGTCACACAGAGCTTGGAAGCACATGGGAGGCTGTGGTTGCTGCTCAAGCTGATCCTGACAAATTGGAGAAATGATCCAAAAGCAACACGATGAAATGGAAATTAAAAAAAAAGGCAACAGCTGAGAGAGGAAATTGAACACACAAACAGAAAATCAGGAATAACTAGCTAGGCAACATGCTAGAAAAAAGAAAAAGTTGAGGAAGGGAGGTTAGAGTGGATCACAAACTAAGTCCAGGTGAAAAATGTGATGCTGTTAACAAGCAACAGGCTGTGGAGGAACACAGATGAGGTAGTTATTTTTTATCCTGCACACATACGGCCTCAGATTGAGTCCAGTTTTGACTACACTGCTATAAAAACAAGGTACCCAACTGGATAGAGTCAAAACCAGCTGAAGACAGATAAAAAGATACTTATCTGTATTGAAACAGTATTAGGGAAAATATACCAAGTATATTCAGCCTAGAAAGGAGAAAACTGGGGAAATATAAACCTTATTGTAGTCTCCTCATCCCAAATCTTGCAGGAACCATCTATCAGAGAGTTTGCATTCTGTCTGAGTAAGAAAATCTGACCAAGACTCCTTCTAAGTCTACATCCAACTGTTGGTGAAGTTATAAAGAATCTCTGTAAGCAGAAGGCAGGCAAAAAATTAACTCAATGAGCTGCCATGTATAGACTTCATACCTGGGTCATTTAAAGCCCATGATTCAAAATAGATGTGGTTGCTCCTTATGCTTAGGTTCAGTTCACAACCATCTCATTCTTCATCCTAGAGAGGCACTTCTATCCCCTTCCATTTCAAGAGACTGCATCTCTTTTTCTGATTCTTTCATCTGTTTCATGTATTTCTTCAGATTTAGCAGGACAGTCAGCACTTTGCCTCAGAAGCTTTACTCAAAGCTGCCTGAATTCACCAGAAACGCATAAAAAACCATTAACATGACAGGGATTGTTTTCTAAATTAAAAATTCAGTCTATATTTGAGAAACAAAGCACTCCCAAAGGTTTTGCAGGAGTTATAAAGAAGGCATAGCCCTCTCTGGACTGATCGAATGTTGTTTCCAGCCATCATTATATACTGCTAAAGTTTTAGGACAAGACTATACATTGCATATCTCCCTCTGAACTTCATATAGCTAAATACAGACAGGCAATCTCTAGCCCCAAAATAGCCTGCAACCAGTGAGGCAATACTATGCTGAAATTAAGAATGTTCTAAATGCACAGTAATTAATTTTTCAATAATTTTGGTGGTGTTTGATTTCTCAGTGTCACTAATGCCATGCCTAGAGAGGATGTCTACTAAGATGAAACTGAGCCTGGTCTGACTGCTCTGAAACAGAATGATTCTTTCTAAGCTGGGCTCATCTCCCAGCTCATGTCTTTTATATCACTAACATCCACACTTTTATTTTGGTTTTGTGTCAAGGTTAACCATCCTGTGCATGATGCTTTCCACAGGAAAAATCTACCTTCACTCCTTTGTCCTACAACCACGAAACTAAAATTTCTAAATATTTCTCAGTCCACAGTACAAGTTGAAAAAGGTGTCAGCTGTGAAAGTCCAGTGAAGTACAGAAAGGTTATAAGAAGGTTATTAGTGATTTTGCATTCTCATTGCAAAGTGGAGAGATGCCAAAATAAACTGAAGCAGTTTGGCTTTTACCCATGCCCATTAGCCATGAAAACAAACATGAATTCCACAGGGCATGGGGAGATGTGTGGGAAACAAGGAAGTTGGGGTTAAAACAGGTGTAGCACTGGTATGATGGCACGGTCCTAAAACTGTGCAGTCACTATCTCAGGGCTGCTGGCAGCTTTGATCATGCCTTTGTTCAATCCTGGGTTTAAACAGATTTTTTTTTTTTTTCAGTGTTCAGTCTTCCAATCTTCTTTGCTGGAAATAGGAACTCTCTATTCCATTCCTCTCCATGTCAGGATATGTAGCCTGCAGTAATTCTTCCTGTCTCCACATGAGATTGGTATTTCTGGCAAACCCTACATAATTCCTATATGTTGCTGTAACTGTCTGCTTTGTACTTAATTCCTGTTTACTTCTTCTTTGCTCCTGTTGCTCTCAGATTTAATTTAAAGGCATTGACCTGAATTAACCCAGTAATTTCCCTGAAAACTGGGAGTGTAGAAGAGATTGTAGTGAATGTGCTAGTTAAGACTGACAAGGTAATTATACTTTAGGTAGCAAAAAAAAATTTTTTTTTAAAATACTGCTTTTCTGGTATAAGGTATTTGTTTTTCCTGAGACTGCATAATACATAAAATGAATTTACATTAGAAAAGTTTAGCAAGCAGCTGAAAAAAGATGGCACAAGTCTGTTTCAATCTCATAAAATCTCATAATTCCTTTCATCAGGTCCAGACCATGGTTTCTGATAATGTGGCCTATTCACAGCTGATTCACAGAATAGCATAATGTTCAGATTGCAAAATGAGGACAGAGCAAAAAGAAATGCCCAATAGACCATAGTACATTTGAAAGGTTAACTTTTATACTTGGTTCATAAAAATTAGAGGAGAAAATAAAACAAAATTCCTCAATTTCTTCACTACCTGACTTTATATTATCTCGCCTTTAAAAGGTTTTAACAAAGTTCATTATCTGAGTTTAGCATTGTCCTCAGCTAAACATGGAAACATGCTCACGCTGCACAATAAGGATGATTCTATAAAAAGTAGTTTTTTACATTGACTTTTTTTTTGGTTTGCTCATTTTATGATCAGGAAGGATGAGGCTTATCTAACTTTTTCATTCAAGTACAGTATGTTAAGGGCCTCTGCATTTCATACAACATAGGAAGTGTATGAATGCCCTTTGTGTGATACAGCTATTCCAGATTTCTGTAACCTGAAACCCTGCAGTCTGTTCTCTCAGTGTCTCTGGAAGGAGTTGGTCCACCAAAAAAAAAAAAAAAAAAAAAGAAAAAGGCTTCCAGAGTGATTCTGTCAGCATTAAACATTAGACAATGAAAAATGTCATAATTTTTTTTTGTACAGAAGCCCCAATCTTCCTAGCACTTCAGCAAAAACACACATGGCAAAATTTGAATATGTATTTAGTATGCTATAAATGTGAAGAAAATCAAAACAAGACCAAAAGTATTTAAAAAATATAAGTTTATCAAATTATTTTTTACTGTGAGAATTTAGATGCAATTTCTTGTTCCTATAACATCATTGTATCATGAAGGTTGGAAAACTACTCTGAGACCATTGTATCCAACCATTGACCTAATATTTCCAGGTCCACCAAAAAATAACTCCTGGAGGGAAGGGAAAGATACATTCCCTTATTCCCTTTTGAGCTGTCACTACATCTTTCACTGCCTTGGAAGGAGAAGTGAAAGAAGAGGATAAAAGCTCCAGAGAAAGGGGAGAAGGCTCAGCGGTGGAGACCAGAATGGCCATGCAAAATGGCAATTGCCCTTTCTTACCTGCAGGTCACACAAAGCCAACTGCTACCCAGATCTGGGGCAGCTGACAAGCCCAGGAATATCAGGTGATTCAGCACACAGCTTAGGAAAGCCAAAAAAGCCTCAGGGATTTGGTAGAAACCACGTCCCTGGAAATCTTTATATTCCTTACGGCAGAGGGATTGTTGCCCTGTTTCCATTTGTGGTCACCCTGGTGACCCACGTGCTCTGAGCAGTGAGCAAGGGCACAGGAACCCCCTGGCTTGGCTGAGAACCCTCTGGGCTGCAGCACACCTTGCAGGAGCTGTCCTGGTGGACTTGGGCTGTGGGTATATCCAGTCTGCTTGGAGACATGGAAAGACTAAAAGTCATAGAATCACATAATTGTGGAATCATTTAGGTCGGAAAAGATCTCTGAACTCATTAAGTCCTACCACTAACCCAGCCCTGCCAGGTCCACCACTAAACCATACCCATAAGTGCCCCAGCTAGAGGTCTTTTAAATACCTCTAGGGATGACTCAACCGCTTCCTTGGGCAGCCTGTTCCAATGCTTGACAACCCTTCAGGCGAAGAAATTTTTTCCCTATTTCCAATCTAAACCTTTCTGGCCCAACTGAAGGCTAGCAGGAGCTTCCCCAGCAGAGTTTGGAAAAGTTGCCAGCCATAATGACAATCCTCAAGGGAGCAGCAGTGCTAGACAGAGCACACAGCTTGGGACTGGCCCTCGTGGGTTTTACCATGGGCACCCTACAAGGACAGAACAGATCACAGACTCGAAATCTCATCCCTGCTGCCACTTCCCACAAGCCTGGGAATGCTTGGATGCCATTTAGTGTGTGTGAAACAGGGGAATCCTTCAAACAAGTGAAGTAACAGCATTGTAAAAATCCATACAGCAGCAAAATGACTTTGACAGTCCCTTACAGTGCTTCAGTGCAATTCATTAAGCTTGTGTTTCAATGTAGTGTTTGCTTAACTATAATTATTCTCAGATGCAGACCTTCTTATACTTAAGCTCTAAGAACACAGGCACTTACTATTTGGGAGGTTATTGAACTAATTCTCCAACAGTCAAAACAAGGAACAACTGTGACTTGCAGTTAAGGGACTCAAAAACCTCTTCTTTCTGCAAAATCAGCAGCCTGTCAGCTGCAAAGAATTACAAGCATTTTCAAGGATTTCGGCAGAAAAGAAAACATTAATAAAACGATTAACAGATTTTTCCCCTGCTCTTAATATGTTTAACACTCAACACCTTTGCTTACCTTTCAGCTTAATGTCACTAGTTCATTTATTTTTATAAAGACTGCTACAGGATATCTTGGTATAAAAATAGTTTACAGGGAGGCCTGTTTGGGAAGATCTCAATAGACTGAGTAGCTGACCGATATGGAAGTTAACTACAAGCAAAACATTGTTCTTTACCTGGTGGAGAAGAGGCCAAGCCTTTAGCTCACCACAGGCTGTGTTGGGAGTTCATCAGAAACCTAAGGCACATGTTTAATTTTCACCCAGCTGAACAGATTGCATCTCCCTTGCAGCAGTGGGATGGGATGCCCTGTTCTTGGCAGCTCTCCCCCATTGTGGACCATGGGTCAGGGCTGCTGCTGAGCCCAGAATTTCATATCCTGGTCAGGTGCCCACTGAGATCAAAACAGAGCATCCAACACCTCAGTGGGAAGATTTCCTTCTTCACAATTTCCAAACTCAGGCTGCAGTTTGCTGTGACCAAGCCCTCCTCTCACAGCTGAGATGAGAGTCTGATCCCAGTAAAGCATTTTCAGTTTAAACTACTCTCATTCCATGAAATCCTGTAAACTGTATATGAAGTTACAAAACAATTGAAAAAATTAGATGCACTCGTAACTTCTTAGGGCCATCTATGCATTTAAGGATTAGAAATTTCATAGATGACTGATGAATTTGTTGAAGAGTCCAACTGTTACACAGCTAAAAACACCTTTGCTTCTTTGGTGACATATTGCTATTTGGTCTCATCTTTTTTTACATGAAACATGGGGAAAAAAATTTAGCATGTCTCTAATTATATTTTGAACCCTAGGGGATGGAAACAGCATTAGTGTTCAATTAATGCAGTAGTCAAAACATTGAATTATATTTTACTGGATTTTAACGCTATTATGAAACATAGGAAAGAATATGAATCTTAGTAATTTACCAGCATCTGCTATAAAAATGTCAAAATCCTAAAAATTTAAGAGAGCTTTCTGAAAACATTCATTCCATTGTCCAGAGAAATTACTGCAGCGATGTAGCAGAGTTATTGCAAGAAAAACATATGTGGCACATTACTCACATTGGCAAAGCATTGGAATGTACCTTTGCTATGTGAATAACCCAGTGACTTCAATAAGACTCTTTATCTGCTTAAAACTAGGATGCTGTTAAAGTACTGGTTTGAACCCACAGAAATCAGCTCAGGTTTAGGGGCACGACATCATCACTTAAATGTCACATGTTAAAGCAATTCAGAGCAGAATTCACCTAAATAAATGTTGTAAACATTTACACTGTAAACATTGACATCTCAGCTAATTGCTTAAGTATCAAAATTACCTATTTCCTCTTTATTTATGATAAAAGGAGCTCGAGGAGGTTATTGCCTTAGATATAGACATCTCCCACTACAGATAACCAAATTTAGATGAGATTAATGTCATTCTTGTCTCTTTTCTTTGTTATCCTGATTTCTTTATGATCTGATATAAACTAAGCCTTTGTCTCTTTTGAGTCAAAAGGACAAATTGAAGTTCCTCCCTGTCTGAAGTTAGATCAAAATGTATTCCCATAGAGCAAGAGCCCTAATATTTTGCTAACAAGAATCTACAGAAACCCATGTGTTTGTTTTCAAAGTGTTAATGATCTTCAATTGTCAGGAAGCACCTGATGAGCTGGATGACATAAACCAGTGTGGAAAGACCTGCAGAACCAAGACTAATACTTCAAGAGCGGGCATTTTATTGTATCACCTTGGTTTCTGTGGTCTTTATTTGTTATGAAGTTATGCTCTGCCCCTTACTTATGTACCCAACTTTTCATTTTAGTGATTATATCTAGGTCCAATTTGAAATGTGATTCAGTGCTGTGAACCAGCTTCAGCAGAATTAAAAGCAAGCTTCTGGGCTTTGGCTGTTGAGTGTTTTCATAGAGAAGTCCAGTGCTTACCATAATGCCTAAAAGAATTGGGAAAATCATGATTTCCTAGCAAAGGGCTCAAGCTGTATGATGAAAGTCTTATGATATCTCAGGACCATTTCTTAGTTTCTGTATAAGTAAATCCTGCCATCATCTGCCTACAGGCACTGAAGAAAATGCCCTCAGTGCTGAAAGAACTATTTAAATCCAGCAGATTTAAACCTGTGCATGCCAGAATGCAACATTCTTCAGCTAATACATCCAACATCATCTGTGAAACTAGAGCTATGCATCCAAATGAGCTCACAAAGACAGTCAGTAAAGGACTATGGAGAAAAACCTCTTCAAAGTAATTGCTCTTTCTTCAGCCTCTTAAAACATCTGCCAAAGATGGCTTTGGCATTAGTTTTTGTGCTGTCTGTAAAAAGCATGGACTGAAAAAGAGATATTATTTTCATGGCATACACAAACACTTTTATGTTCCCTGATTATAGTTCTGCAGGAGCTAACTTTCATGTCACCATCTGTAACTCATAGAGCTGACAGCCTTTATCACTCCTTCTGCTAATATTCCACTCCTATAATAACTGCCCTTTTCTCTCCAACTGGCTAATTGATTATCACAGTCAAACCTAGAATAGAGTTATTATTCTCAGCATGTACTTAACTTGCTTTAACTTAAGCACTAAAAAAGGCTTGCTCAACACCCTAATTTTTCCTCTCTCTATCAAGAGTTCAATTTTCTCTGCAAATATTTTTTCTCTTACACCCCAATATGGATGTGTATTGGATGTAGATGTAAAAACACAAATTTTGCCCTTGATCCATCTAGTGTATGGGGTTGTCTGAGACTTAATCTGTTTGCCAATCAAGAATGTTCAGACGAAATTATCTAGAAGTGTACTGTATTTTTTGAGGCTGAGTAATGAAGTTGCAAGTGCCTGACCCCTTTTTTTCTCATCCATATGGACTTGCACGTTCTCTAATTCTTAGCAGTAAGCATGAATTAACTCAATGTATTCAGTGGAAACAAAATTTGGTCCAATCTTTACTTGACTTTAAGTAAAATGCTAGTAATAGTTCTAAATTCTTCAGAATTTTATAACAATTCAGGGAACAATGCTGAGATGGAGTTAGTTGGACTTAAGGGATGAACTAATAAATAATTATAATGGATCATCAAAACTTAAATATGGGGTTTGTTTCTCCTGTCTTGCCAGTCCTTCCTTGTGTGGAAGCGGTGGGCACTGACAGAGCTGACAAAGGCACTCTTCCTCAATAGCTGTTTCTGATTCAAATGATGAAGTTCAAATGTAACTGAAATAACAATATATTTGAATACTGGTAAAATGCAAAACTAGATTCACTTTATTCATGGTCTATAATGTTTAAATATTTCCAAGACTTCTGAGAGTATTGCTGTAATATTGATTCAAATCTAAAATACCCTTAACTTGTAGGCTTTAGATTCATCATTGAGGGCTTTATAATTAATTACTCCAGGAGCTCCCACAAAGTTTGGTTCCAGATCTAGATGCAAGTAAAACATAACTTCTCAGGACATAATCCTTCAGATCATGGTTTTGTTTGTTTGTTATCAGACTTCTGTGTTCACCTTTCTTAAATTTAACGTTTCTCAGAAAAAAAAAATCTCAAAGAATTCTCAGAAATACAAAGTGTCAGGAATGGTGAAAGACCAGTTTATTGTAAGAGGATATAAGCTAATGAACTAAGGAAATTTAGGAGTGTCTCGGACACAGTAATGATTTCACTTATGCTATTAGCAACTGGTAATAAGGATGACTATTTGATTAATTAGGGTACCTCCCTGTCTTTATGAAACAGGGAAATTTACTGTTCTGGCCTTCTTGGAGCTGGGAAATGCTTCTCAACCTCCTGTATTTCTGGTGAATGTCACACCATCAGACTATTTAGCATCAGCTGTGTAATTAAGCTTGTAATAATAACAAAATTGTTTCAGAAAGAAAAAAGCCTGACATTAAATATGTACCCTTTCATTAAGACATTTACCTGGAATATAGCAAATCTGTGTTCATGTTTCATGTCATACATGTTTTACATTGGAAGCCTGTTATGCTGTGCCTCAGGGCAATGGGACATTGGCCAGACTCTTGATCTCTGCAGTTTTTGTCTAATTATAAAAAACTCTGAAATCCTTTTTTGACATCATGAAGCTTTCCAAAAGTAATTCCATTGAAACTTTTGAATTTCTATAAAAGCTTAGGCTTTGAACAATTAGCTTTTCCAATGAAAAACCATGCATTCAAAAATTTCTGATCAGTTCTGCTGCAGTTAATTTTTTGCCCTCCAATTCCCATAAAAAACTCTTCCTGGAGAATTATAAAATACAACTAGCCAGTTTTTAATCTAATCTGGCTTGGCTTTCACTATCTAAATTGCACAAAGTTTGCCATTGTGTGTTTCTGAAAGAATTATGAACTGTGGTTTTCCTTAACTAAGTGAAAGGATATCTTCCTTAATTTAGATTTCCCTGGCATGTCCAGCAAACAATGATTCATGAAAACCTTATTTTAAATTTTCTTTTAGAGAAAGCTTTTTTTTTTGCTTGTATGCGGGGAGAGAATTGACCACAAGCTTGACTCCTGCAGAAGTGGTTTCCTCATCATATCACTCTTCCAGCAGAGGACAATGCCTTTTTCATCCCAGTAAGAGGTAGGTTAACCAAAGAGGAAAATGTGTCCAAAACTGATTAAAAAATAAAAAATTAAAATTAAAAAAGAAAGCTTTTGTAATGATCAGGAAGCAACCTTGCACATAACTCCTGTAGTAGTTTGATGAGAACGGTTGTAGATTTTGCATATTCTTAATTTGGGCCAGCTTCTTGTCTGCCACAAACTAGGTATCAGGATGGATATCAGAAGAGTTACTTAACAATCTTAATGCTTGATAATCTTGCCCATCTATTTAAAAGTAAACTCTCTTTACAGAAAAAAAAAGGGGGGAGAAGGGTTTAAATAATAAATGATAATAACAACTCATTGTAGGTCCCACCGTTCATGCCAATAAACATAATTTTAAAATCTGAGGCAGGTAGACTGCATCAACATAGTCATTATTTTAACAAGAGGAAAAAAACCCCCAGCTTTTCAGAACTAAACAAATATTTCAAGGTTTTATTCAAACAGATATAGTTCATGTGACCCAAAACTAAATATTTCATTTTCTTTTCGTGTTGCTTATCTCAGTTGTTTTAATATGAGCTTTTGTTAATGTAGTCACTTTTTCTAAGGAGTAATCCTTAATATTATTTTTAACTTCTCTCTTTTCCATGATTATTCTCTGAATTTTATTCTGATCCTTAAAGTCAGTTTTGGGGTGAAATTGGTATTTTCCTGAAGCTAAACTGATCCTGTGAGTAGTTTCCCTGAGTAAGTCAAACAGCCTGTTATCTTTCACTAGTGCCAGCTTTCACTAAAGAAACAGCAGGGCCTCTCAATTACATATATAAAGTGTCCAATTTTCTTCTTGTTTACAAGGGCTTTTTATTGAATTTTGTGGAATTCTGCATTCCACATGGAAAAATCATGTTGTTTATTGTCACTGGTACTATGCATGGATACTAATTTTCCTACTAATTTTGGTATTGCTGTCATACAGATTCAGATTTGGTTTTAGAAAGCACATTATAACATATTCACTATTTGCAATTTAAAAAAAATTAACCATAATGCCTTTTCTAAGCAGCTTAAGAAATAGTAGTAATCTTTACACCCAATCACCCATGATCTACAGACAGCAGCTCTTATCTCTGGAAGAAAAATCTCTTTCTCCTCGAGGATGAGGATAAATCCGAGTCATCTGGTCTAGTTGGAGCCAAAGTTAAGAAGAGATATTGAAAAGATTATCAGCAGATAATTAGGGATTTATAATTACCTAATTAAAAGCCAAATCTTCTCAGGCCCAGCCCAAGAATTTCCATTCAAAGGAGTAACAGGTCCGAGTAACACGCACTAATTGGAGGGTCCAGCTGACGAGGGCTCTAATCTGGAGGGTGGTCTGGTTTCTTCCAGTCATTCTTAATATGGTTCTGCCCAGGAGGAGGCTGCTGTGACCATTGCTCCAGTGCTGTGGCAGCTTTAAGGGTCACACAGTTCTCCTTGTCTTACCCTACTCTGCTTGGAAGTCTCCATCACCTGACATTGTACCTGATAATTTGAAGATGTTGTATTTGAGATGGAGTAGAGGAGAGATCTGCAGATCACCTTAAGTTTGCAGGGTGTGAATTCCAGCAGTGTTGAATGGATTATAGCAATCAAATCTAGGTTTAGGACTGTTGAGAAAGCCATCTGTTGTTTGTATTTTGAAACTGAATGCATAAAATATAGGAGGAATCAATCATCTGCCAAAAACATTGACATTCTAGCTAAGAGTGAACAGCTTCCTCAGCAAAAATTAGGCTTTTTGTTGGGAGGAAAATCCAGCTATTGATTTATGTGGCAAAATGTCAGCTGATTAATCCTGTCAGAGAACTTTAATTAGATACATGTTCATTTGCTATCCTTGTCCCTGGACTACTGCTGTGTGCAGTATTGGCCAGCATTTGGACTTGCTGGTGTCAGCACTGCACAGTTTGCAACATGCAAAGTCACCATTTGCAGAAATACTGCAACTGAGCCAAAAATCTATTTAAGCTGAAATAAATTGATTTCTACTGAAGTTTTAAATTTAAAAAAAAAATAGAATAAGTAATTATAATTGTACTTTATGGTCCTTAAAAGTATTTTATTATACAAACCCATAAATAAAGGCCAGATGGTGCAACACATATATTTCAAGGCCTGAATTAAAAAATCCAGTCATGGGTCTCAATGGAAGCTCTCTGCATGAAATTTAGATTTGATGGAGTGATAGGTAAGGTGCTGAAATTTATCCATACAGTTTGAGACAGAGCTGCAAATTTGTACACCTCTCTCCCTTCAAAATGCAACTGCCTCAGCACCAAAAACCAAATGGTTCTCAAATGATAGGGATCATGTCAGACAAGATCTGTAAAAAAAAAAAGGATTTTCTCTCAAAAAGATGTCTTTTCCATCTCTACTCACCAGAATGGTTTAACAGATTGCATATAGGAATTCGATTAGATTTTCAAATGTTTCTAAAGAAATTCAAATATTGTCAACTAAGTCTGATGACCTCCTTGCCTCAGTTTACTTTTAAATGTCCCAACTACTTGTTCTCTTCTTTCACTTTTACAAATAAATTTAAATATTGTCTTTCTCTGCTCCTTCAAACAATGAAAAGGGATGAGTTTGCAATTCTCATAATCACATTAGATGTAGCTTGAAGGATATTATTTGCTGAAATCTTGATCATAGAAGGGTTTTTTTCCACCCAAGTTTTGATCAAGAGGTTAACATGCACCTCAGTTGCCATTAAGGCTTATATTCTGACAGACTTGTCTGAGGATGTCCAAGGGAGACTGAGCAGCAAGTACACCACTAGTGTGGGTTTGTCCTACTTTGTATCAGAAAGCAGCTCCTTCTCAGTGGATGCCAAGACTTTTCTAATCCTCTGGAACTTGCCAGAAAAAGCAATCTAAGATACTGAATGTTCATGTTATCAATAAATCAAAAGGTGAAGCCTGAGGTGTAAATGTGAGGTCACTTCAAAGGAGGAAAAAAACAATTAGATTTTGTATCTAAAAGCAAAGAAAATGGAAAGCTTTTGCTTTGAAAGGTGAGCACTGAAGATCCAGGGTAATACTTGATTCTTGGAGGTGATGTGAAACTATTTAATAGATAGACAAATCGCCTGCTTCAGACTGATCCAGACTGTCCATGATGTTTGGGCACATTCAAACAATGGGACTTCATAGATAAACTGAAAGGGCAGCAGCAGTTTAGGTCACAAAGAAGGCAAATAAATTAGAAGGGGAGTAATAAAATTACTTGAAAATGAAGAATTGCAAAACTTTATTCTTGTTTCAGATTGCCCTTATTTCTCCAATAAGTGATTTCCCCTTCCTGGTTCAGTCATTACAGATGCTGTTCCAGTTCTCTCAATACCCTGACTCTCAGTGTCCTCCTTGGTCCCCTGTCATGTATACGGCTTCTTCACATCCTGGCTTTAGGATGCACCTGCATTTACCAAATAGTTATCTTCCAGATATGGTAACTGCTCCCAGGTCTGGTCCTCAATTTATTTATACTGGATATATGCCAGGTAATGTCTCCAGTCTCTTGCTGAAATGAGTCAATCAGCTTTTTCCCAGATGAAAGACAGCTAGGGATGATAAAGTGTGCACAGCAAAGCATGTTCCAGCCAGATAACATGAATATTAATTATGCCAGGTTTAGCATCCTCTGATTACCAAAATCCTCCTGGGTAGGTCTTGTCCTCTCAAGTGCTTTCTTAGCATAACCACAGTGCTTTTTTAGCATAAGCACCACACATACTCAGAAATGATATAACAAAATAATTCTGGCAAAATCTCATATTATTTCATGCTCTCACCCAAAATTAGTCACCTGGAACCCAGAGAAAATCCATTGGACCATAGAACGGCTTGGGTTGGAAAGGACTTTAAAAATCATCTCGTTCCAACCTGCCTGCCATGGACCAGGTTGCTCAAATTTGGCTTTGAACACTTCCAGGAATGTGGAACCCAGAACTTCTTCAGGCAACCTGTTCCAGTGCCTCTTCACTCTCACAGCCAAGAATTTCTTCCTTATATCTCATCTAAACCTAACCTCTGGTTTAAACCTTTTGGTTTAAAAACATCAAGAGAGCTAACATGAGACCTCCCATACCAAATGAAGTTTGATCAAATGATAAAGCAAAGCAGAGTCTAAAAGACAATCTTGTCTAAAAGACAACTTTATCAATTAAGTTGTTAACTGAAGTCCTACTGTATATTAAAAATGGTTTGAGGCAGTAGGACTGAAGAACATTTTTCTCAGGACATTTTTCTCTCTGAAAGCAAACAGAAAGAAGAATGTATTTTGTAAAATTGAGCATAGCACTCAAACATGGGAATTATTTGGATGTAGTGTGGCGGGTTCTCCTTGGTGCTGCCAGATGCCCACCAAGATGTTCCATCTCTCCCCTCCACAAAAGGGCAGGAGGAGAAAATACAATGGAAAAGCTCATGGGTCAAGAGAAGGACAAGCAGATCATTAACCAATTACCATCACAGGCAAACCAGACTCTAATTACACTAAATAACAGAGTAGGATAGTAAGAAGCAGAAACAAAGCTGAAACCACCTTCTTCCCATGCCTCCCTTCTTCTTGGGCCTAATTTCCCTCCTACTCTTCTGTCTGCTCCCCCAGAGTGGCACAAGAGGATGGGGAATGGGTGATGTGGTCAGTCCATATTGCTCCATCTCTGCCCCTTCTGCATCTTGATGACCTTCTCTGTCCAGCATGGGTCCTTTCCACAGGGTGCAGTCCCTCAGGACAGGCTCCAGGGTGAGTCCCCCATGGCCCAAACCTGCTCTGGTGGGAGCTCCTCTCCGTGGGCTGCAGGAGCTCCAGCAAGGAGCGCTCTGTGGGCTGCACTCTCCTCCGGCAGGGACCCCTCGGGCTGCAGGGGCACAACCTGCTTCACCATGGTCTTCTCAAGGGATGAAGGGGAATCTGTGCTTCAGCACCTTCCTCCCCTTCCTTCTGCACCCTCTTTGTTCCTGCAGGCCTCTTTCTTTCCCACTTTTCCACTCCTTTCATAACTGCTGTTCAGGTCCTCTATCGCTTGGATGTGTTGCCACATGGGTGCTGCCAAAATCACTGATGGGTGCCAGAGGGTCGTTCTGGATCTTTTGCCAGTGACTGGTCGATCTTGGAACTGGCTCTTTATGACATGGGGGAATTTGGGTTCTCTATGGTCTGGAGAAGACACAGTTACAGCCTCCTCACTACCAAAACTTTAGTACAGAACACCAGTACAAAGAGTATAGGTTGATATGTATGAAAAGCAAAATTAATCCAGCTAGTTTACCAGCATCAGATGTTCACAAAATTCTGATAAATTTTTAAAAGTTTTAATATTTTCACAGTTTGTTTCAAAATTTCCAATTTGCAATAGGAAAAAGATTTTGTTGTTGTTGCTGTTTTGTAAATGTTTCTAGTATATGTAAAAGATTTTTTTAACACCATTAGCACATAAATTGACTAGTCTACAAATGAACGATGAGGATTTTTTGGTTTTGGTATGAATCAAGAATTTTCTTCTTGATTCATAGGACTGGTTATCAGTTAACAGAGATTAGAATTTGGATAGAGATTATTTACCTTCTCACAAATTATTATATTTCATTTTATTTAAATAATTCAGTTCTTCATCATTTAAACATTCTGCTTTGTTTTTCCATTATGTATTGCTTGTTGTGTTTTAGTTAATTTCCTTTTAGCTTAATAATAATTCATTTTTTAGTGATCTCTCATTTCTGTTTACCTTTCTGGTTCAGGTAATTCTAGTAACAGACTATGGTGGGATGCATGCAGCATATCAATACTAAGTAATTCCAAAATTTCCAACTTAGTTGTAGAAATACTCCAAAAAATATTCCATCTTGCAAGCATTCAAGTAGAAAAATAATAGGATAAATCAGTATGAAAATTTGGATTTCATTTGAATAACTGATTGATCTTAGTGGATTTGTAACATAACATTAATAAAAGCATGGTGTATACAGAAACAGATCTCTTGAACTAACCTTCTATGAAAACTTTACTTCAAAACATTACATCACAGAAATTCTGACAATGGGGAAAAGGGCAGAACCTTCATGCATAAAAATGTCTGTTGTCATGTTCATAGTAGTGACTGATAATTAAATTGGGTTTGCAACAGATGGGAGGAATGTAAGTCAGTTTGTGGCAGAAGGCAGATACACTAGCTAATGAGAAATCACAAAATTGTACTGCAAACAAATGCAGACTGAGGTGGGTAAGGGAGCTACGTCTGTTACCCAAATTGTATTTCAGTTAAAGCCATGAATATTTGAACAGCAGGATTAGCAGTACCCTGCAGTTATTCAGCCATAATAGTATGTATAACTATTACACACCTTTCTGATGTCCTCCAACATATCTCAAAGGGACTAAAGTAATCTGCACATGAAAAGTGATTAAAAAAAATGCAAATTTTACTCTCCTCAAGTAGGAGCTATCAAAGGAGTGTGACAGTGGGTCCTCAAGATTTGATTGAAAAATAACTATATCTAAATAATCTTTATAATGTTTTTGCCAGAATGTGAACTGGTGATTGATTTGGTCACTCATATTTGAACTCTATAAAGTAATGTCTATTCTGTGGAAACAGTGAGCCTATTTCTTGAAATGATAATTAAATTATATGTACTTGAACAATAGAAGACAGCTCTGTAATTCACAAATGACCTTATAACGTAACTAAGAAAGAAGTGTGGATTTATTTCTGTATCTATATAGAGATGATATTGGAGCAATTCAAGAGGATGTCTTCAAGAAAACCTCCTTGACAATGAGGTGTATTTGATCATTCCCTGATTATCTGGCAAATGCCCTATTTCATTTGTGGAATGGTAAAGGGAAGAGGTCTGTAAATGAAAGTTAAAACACTTGGAAGTCAGAGCCATCTCCATCTCAGGACACATCAGCCTTCAGCCTGATTTATTGTGGGGACCAATGGTACATTTGCCTCTTCCCACCCCTGCCAGAAGAAATATATTTGCTCTGGAAAAAGTACTTGATGCACCACACAAAGTAATGGTTCTGATCAGACAGTTTGACATTCAGAAATGCCAGAGGTGCTCATCAGGCATCTTCTGGTTGTGGTGGCCAGGCCTCCTGAAAGCCCAAAACACAGATAGTGAGCTCACTGCCCACCCTGCTGCATTTCAGTAGTCAGCCTTGGTGGGATCAAATGCACAACAGATGCTGCAAGTGCCCAACATAGGGAGCTCCTCACATCTGTGCCAGATGTTCTGTGTACACTCTGAAGCACTCTCCAGATGAGGTCCCTCATCACCTTACAAGTTAACTGCTCTTCTCAAATCCCATTTTTTAGTTTCCTTTGGATCTACACTTCAGCAGTAAAGAAGGAGATTTAGAAAGTCTACTAGTTCCATGTCTTTTTAATAGTGTGAAGCCCCCTGGGTGATTTTTCTATTTTATTGGAAGGCCTGAATAAAAAGAAAATATCTACATGGAGACTGATGGTAGGATCATTCTTAGCTCTGGAGTCTGGCATGGATTTAATTGACATTCCTTTATTTTTGCTGTTTTCTATATGTGATAATGGGGTGTTCATTGAAGTGTCTTATATGCACTCTTTTGAATTTCTACAATGACACAATTTCCACAATCATCCGGTCCTGCATGATTCTAACAAAATAAAAAATGGTTGGGAAAGTCAGTTTTTCCAAGTGAAAAGCACTGTGATTGTGATAAGTTATACACATTTTAGGTTGGAAAGTTCAAAAGAGAACAAAGAGCAAGACTGTTGCACTTTGGCATCTAGATTGTTCAAACAGAGGACAAAAGTATAGAACAAATGACAGTAGAAAATATTTTGATTCTGCACCTCCTATTTCCTAAAGAGATTTGCTACTAAAACTACCTAAACTTTAGTATTACTCATAGAGTAAAAACATTTATCTTTTAAAGATAACATATATTATTCAATTGCTTTATCAGACATATTCATCAACTATATGGATGTGAAATGTCTTTTTCCATACAAGTTTTTCTCTTGGCAAAGAGGTATCTATGAATTTGTCAATGTAAATTTAACTTCAGGTTTTTAAGAAAATTAGTAATAACTAGGAAAATTCTAAACTATTTAGGTTAACAAAGGTCTCCTATACCTAGATCTAATACAACATGAAGTAACAGTTGACTTTATATTTATGAGAGAGACTGTAGACAAAGGGACCATTGCTTACCAATACCATAAAGAAAATTATAGAAGCATTTGATTATAAACTTCAATGAGATGTTTAAAATATGAGTTGAGTAGAGGCAGGAGCCTACATGAATCATCTGGTGTTCCTGACTTCCCCCACTCCGTTCTATTTAAGCAGCTTTACTGTGCCTTTGAGATGGGAAAATACCAGGAATGTATATAAATTCCAGATTTACACTCGTATCTCTCAAAATCTCTGGAACTATTGACTCATTATCCAAGCCATTATCTTTCATGCTTGTTTTCATGGAGGTTATTTTTAATACATAACTGGTTTAACAATACAAGATTTAAAGGCAGCACTGTTAAAGCAGCTGACCAATGTTCTACTGATCAGCTTTGCAGCTTTCCACGCTGCTGTGGGGCTGTTGTCTGATCTGTGTGGGGAAGGTGGCCAGCAGCACTTGTGTATGCACATAGACTCCCAGCACACTGCCTGAGTCCAGCCCTGGAAATGTCTGCCCCTCCCAAAGTGAAGAGAGTTTATTTTATACAAGGCAATAAGGAATGTGAAACAGAGAGTCAGCATCTGAAAGTCCTTCATTTACTGAAGCCTTATAAATAAGAACACATAGCATTACACTCAGACATCCTTCAAATGAATTTAAAACATTTTTTTTCAGGCATGGATTTTTCCAATTAGTCTTTTTTGAATGTTTTTTATGTTAGCATAAAAAAAGAAACAGGAGATGTTGCATTTATTAAAATAACAGACTCAGAACAGAACAGCAAAAGATTTCTTTTAATATTTTACCCAAAGAGTATTAATATATACAACATTTTGAATGTTTTATAAAGACCAAATGGTTAGTTTTAAAGAATCTTTTAAAAATAACCAAAGAGCTAAGGAATCTGTCTAGACTTCGTCTGGTCTCCATCTCAAGTGTGTGCCTTGGCCTTGCTGACAGTCAATTGTTCTTCCCTCCCATCCTTGGTATCTTGGTTCCATACAAAGAAAACACAGGTGTGCTGCTCCAGGAAGTGCCATCATGACCCAAGCATCACATGGATGAACAGGAGACCAGGATGAAGGGGTAAGGGTGCAACATAAATTCTGGCTGCAAAGACACAGACTTGCCTTTCTTAGTAAGGAGGACTTCACTTAGGTGGGAGGTTGATTTTTTTTTTTTTTTTGTGTAAAGACTTTTAGTTATTACATTCCCTCAGGAAAGTCTCTCTGCACTTCTTGTGCTGAGTTTTTTCTCTACTTTCTTTAGTTACAACTTTCTTTAGCTGTGAACTGGTGGAAAGAGGCCTTCATAAAGAATTGGGGTTTATGCCTTTCTGTAGAAATAGGAATGCAATAAAGCAGATGAGAGCAAGCCCTCTATATCACAGATCATGTTCCTTGTTCCAGGCAAATAAGGGAAAAAAAGCTGCACCAGTTTTTCTCTCTTTCTGGGGATACTCTGGGAAATCAGTTCCTAGTGTTCCAACTCTTACCCTGCAAGGAGTATGGACAGCTGGAGGGTGTTACAACCCAGGGTCTGTGCTGCCTTCCAGGCTGGGGAAGTTTGGGTGAAGCAGGTCAGCACCAAGTTTCCCAATACAATTATGGCCCTCAAGACCCTTGTGTACATTCAGTGAATCCAAGGGGCCCCCATTTGAGATGAAAGCTTGAAGACAAGGCACTGGTAAGATTCTAGATCTAGTTATAATTATGTTCTTTTGCATGCCAGCCCACATTTTCTCCAAGAGATACAAATGAAACATATGTCTTCATGCTCCCAGGAAAAGAGTTCTCAGATTTACTCAGGCAGGATAATTTTGACTACTCTGTCAGAAAAAGTGGGTTCTTTTCAGGTCAGCTCTGTATTCCTTTGTGAAGAATAAAAGGTTTGACAAAAGACATATGAGAAAGAAATGGGGACATATCTCTTTTGAAGTATAAAAGCAGTGTGTTTTGAAAGTCATGTTTGAGGCTGCTTTTGTGGCTGCTTGTGCATCTCCACAAATGAAGCTGGGATGCAGAGGAGTCAGCATTAAAAATTGTCTTCAGAGCCCATTGTACTGAAGTGTTCCATTGTAGATGAAAATGAATAGAATTTGCTGTACTTAAAGCAACAACATGTAATTTTTTTTTAAATTGCAGAATCAGATCACAAGTTTTTAAAACTGAAACAATTCAATCCAATTTGAAGACAATGTGTTGTTAAAAAAATTAAGCATGTTCACAGCTGTGAAAATGCTATTTTACAATTAAGAACCTGGGACTAGTCTGCTGGCAAATAATATTCTGTGTAGCAGGTAACTGTGCTTTAACAGTTTGTTATCTGCCTCCAAGTCTTGACTGCAACACTGTTCAACATCACTTTGAAGTAACAATACATGCAGTGAGCAAAGTCAGCATGTTAACCATTCAGGCTTCTTTTTCGTTCAAATTCTGTACCTTGCAATTATATTTTAATTTTTATGAGCTTTTATCAAAACTACTATATTTTTCAAATGTGGAATTTTCTTCTATTTTTAAGTACCCTTTTTTTGATGTGTTTTTTCAATTATGCTGTATTTCCTCTGTATACTTAGTTTTCTGCATTGTTTGCCTTCCTTCTCCCTTTTTTCCCACTGTGAAATATTTTTACATTTCTCTGCATTTTATTCCTTTGGATGGTTAGCTTGAACAACTGTAAACTCCAAGTGGTGCTTTTTGAGGATATCCTCCCTAGTGATGAGGTAGGAAGCAGCAGCGCTTTGGAGGGACTGCTTTCAGTGTGGTGCAGCATTAAAGAAAGACATTTCCCCTTGAAGGATATAACTTTACTTTAAAAGTGGGAAGCGGAAAGTCAAGCAAAACCTCTCTTTTTTTTGTGAAGGAGGGAAAAGGAAAGGCAAAGTGAGTCCATTAGCAGCATCCTGAGAGGAAGGCACACATAGAGCTGGCACATCAAAATTTTCCCAGCTGAAGGAGTCAGCAGCTTTGGTGAAACATTCGTAGGGGTGTCAGCACACGAGACAGAGTTCCCTCAGTGCTGACCCACAGTAGGAAATAAATTCCCATGGGAACAGAGTTACAACAAACCTCACCAGCTCCTGCTGGAAAAGCAATCTGCACATCTCTGACCCTACCTGGAGCAGCAGAAGGACATAGATGTGTTCTAAGTACTCCACTGGTTGTTGACCATGATTACTGCCTGGGAAGGAGAGGAATAAGCAAATATGTAATAGATGTTAGTCATGCCTTAGTGCACCCTGGCCTTAGCTGCAGCAATGGTGAGGCTGAATGCTGAATATACAGCACAGGAGGGGCTGTGGGTGCTTCACTTTTACAGGCTTAATCGCAATAAATGTTTCTCATGCAGTAAGAAATGGCGTGGTCAAATTCTTTATTAGCTTACACCACTCTGACATGAAGGTAGTTCCTTTGATGTCAGGAGAATTTTTTATGATTTTGACCAAAATGAGAGTCAGTCTCTGGTTCTTGCAAATACAAAAATAGAATAATGATGCTATTTATTCATTTATTTTTAGTAAATGCCATTATCCTGAGGGTTATACGGAATTAATTCCATAAAGAAAGAGCTGCCATAAGGGGTCATTAAATGCCTTTGTTAAAGTGGTAGCCAAAAAAGCAGCTGTTGCAATGGCTAGGATGTACAGTTTGGGTTTTAACAAAGGTTGGAATCTAAGTTTTCTTTGTTGTTTGGTATATGTGTACAGATGTGTCCTTATGAGGGAAAAGAGAGGTAGAAATCTGAGCAGCAAAACAATATAGCAGGACTCTGAGAAAATTGAAGTCAAGCTTCAACTAGGCCTTGCAGCATGATACTAAAAAATAAAATAAAAAATGCCTTGAGGGTGATTTGGAAATGTGAACGGAGAAAACTCCTAACTCCATCCTCCATCTCTCTCTCAAATCTTCCCTGCAATAACAAATATTAGCTAACTGCCCCAAACAAAAATCAGCTGCAATGGTATAAGTGTGGTCTATGTGATGGCTACTGCATTGACCTTATCAAAATCAGACAGGAGAATAAGAATCTGTTTAGAACTCATTGCTGAACACTAGGTTATTCACATTCTTGTTCTGCCTGGAAACATTTGCAAGAGAATATTTCAGACAGGAACAGCCCGATTCTATTAATAAAATTGCTGGCAAGATATGAAAAAGCCCAAAGATTACGTGACAGCTCTGGCTAGGTGAGCTAAACAAACACAAGTTTAAGTAATTGCTTTGTATATAGAAAAACTCTCCTGAAAGAACAAGGATTAGCCCATTAAAAAATTAAATAAGCTACACCTAAATGAATGCTTGTAAGGTCTATAGCATAGCAAATAAAGACACACTGTATGGGTCCATAGCTCCTACAGTGATGCATGTTAAATACACATTACCCTAAAACTCACAGATCATTCAAACACAGTTAAACTCAGGAAATTGAGGCTGTAGATTTTGAAGTTAATCTTTTGGTGAACACGTCCAATAGGCGCACAGTTCCCCATATGACTGAAATTCTTACGAGCTCTCTGCTGGCACTGCTGGTGTTAAAGGCCCTGCATGGTTTCCATTACAGACTCCTTTTCATCCAAGCACTATTTTCAATTTGACCATCACAATTCACTCCAGAGCTGCAATCAGACAGGAACCACTTATTCATTCTGCATGTCTGTGTTCCTGAAACCATCTTTTATTTTTAGAAAGAAATAGAGTAGCTTTCTGAACTGGGTGTTTTCCCCCAACAGTAATAGTGAAATCTACCCCTGAGATGAAGGTAGTCATCTACCTCAGTCTCACTTTAGCCCCACTTGGAACAAATCCTACAAACTATTATTCAAGACAGAGGTTTCCAAAGGTAAGTACTGTCAATGGGGTGGATACCTTTACTGATGCAGAAAAATTTATATTTCCAGGGTCAGACCATAGGCTCGAGACATTTGGATCGTCCTGCCTTTTAACAAAAAAAGAAAAAACAGCTTTCCTCAATTATCTGAGGACAAAAATTCCTGAAAATCAAGCTGTAAAAAATATCCAGTTTTAATTTTTTAACTTTTCCATTACCATCTAAATAACCTGTTACATTTTGGTTGGTTGGTTTTGGGTTTTTTGGGGGAAGGGTGGGTTGGTTGGTTAGTTTGTTGGTTGGTTTGGAGGGGGCACGGATTGGGGGGATTGGTTTGGGGGTTTTGTTTGGTTTTGGGGGGGATTGGGTTTTTTTTCTTGGTTGTTTTTTTGTTCTTTTTCTACCCAAGGGAAAAATTTTCTCAGATATTGTGTCATAAGAAGAGGAGAGAATGTACTGGTGGGAGACCAGAGGCCTGAAACAATTTTAGAGGAGATTTTTTTTTTCTGTTTTATTAAGGAAATGTAATTAAACAAAGCCACTGCTCATTCAGATCCTGCCTTTGACAGAAAAGTACATACAGTCAGTGAATAATGATGTGTTTTCATCACCACACTCACACAAGGTTCAAGCAATGTCTGGACCACTGAAAAGCACCAAGAGGAGCAAGACAGAGCTCTCTGCATTTCAGGGCTTTTCCCTCGTGTCCAGTCTAGGAAGGACACAATTGAATTTTGGAAGGAAAGTGTTCTTTAGATGTTATGCAAATGAAAACGTATTTATTGATGGCTTGGGTGTTGTCAGAGGTTTGTACCAGGTTATTTTTTCAGGTCTCATCACAATAACTGATATTTCTAACCTTGTTTCATTGGCTACCTTGTTTGCCAGCCTGAGCAGGGTGTGCTGCTGGGGGGATGTACAGAGGCACTCAGTTATGGCTTTAGGCTCCATATGCTTCCTCTACAGTCACAAGAGAGCAATAAACACCTCAGAAAGGCAATTCAAAGCATCAAAGCAGTCCCTTCAGTCAGCTGGGTCTCTCTGTAGACCTACAGGCTTCCTGGGATAAGTCCTTGCTGACTACAGGAAGAGTTTAAACACTTAGCTCATGTACAGGCACACAGATTTACATCCATAAGCACAAGTGTCTTGGTGAATCTCCTGCTGAATGAGTGAGGTGAAGCAGCCTAACTCTCTTAGACGCCCCCCAAATTTGCAGTGTATTGACATAAGGAAAGATTTTTCTCAGTTTAAGGAAAAAACAAAACCTTACATTCTGTCAATTCTGTAATCTGCTTTTTATTGTAATATTGTAATTCTTTGTTACATATAGGTTATGTACTTAAAGCTCAAAGAAACCTTGCAAAGCAAAAAAAAAAAAAAAAAAAAAAAAAAAAAGAAGTGGGGAGAGATCAGTGCACGAGCTCCTTTTCTCTTTATTACAAACCTGACTCAGGGCAAAGATGCCCTTGTTCATCAATACAGAGTGTAAAGGAGTAAAAAGTTACATGTGACACATGAAGGAAGAGCTTTTTTCTGGGGAGGTGAACCTTTCTTCTCCTTTATTTTTCATTTAATACATCCCTGGACACTTTCTTCAGAAAGCAACTTTTCTAGGTATTTCTCAAAATCTGCCTGTTAACATTTCTTAGGCATAATTCCTTCAGCTTCTCTGTTGAAAGCAGTGATCCAAGTCATCATCAGACCCTTGGTGTTCAAGCAACAGGGCTAGGAACTGACTGGAAGTTCTCAGAGCTTGTGTAGAGATGCATGGAGTGAAGCCTTTCTGCCATGTATTTAAGCACAGGTGGCCTCCCTCCCAGGTGCCACATAACCAATACAGGGACAGCCAGGGCTTTGAAATACTGAGGCTTGCTGAGAACCACAGTGTGTTAGAATGAGCCCAGCGTGGTGCAGACATGGCTGTATGATTTCTGCAGGGGATATGAACTCAAAAGGAGCATTCCATTAATGCAGCTACTTGGCTTCCCAACAGGAGCTTGCCCTCAGATTAATAAATGGGTATAATCTGTATGTGTCCCTGGTTTCACAGGACAGTCTGCCTGTGCAAACTACAAGATAAACTCTGCCATGGATGAAGACAATTTAACAAGTGTTTTTAAATGTGCTCCAAAGATTTTTTTTCCTACTTATAATTACTTGAAATGTAAAATTACCCCATGCTTCATGTACAAAGAACATTAAAGAGAGTTTTTAATATTCTTCAGAAGCTTTCCAAACTTGTCCACAATCCTTCAGATCTGAGATAAAAGACAGTCTGTACCTGCTGGCTCCACTAATAAATGATCTTCCATGTTGTAAACTTGTAATGTTTTGAGTCATTCTACCTTTACACAGAAAATATTAAACCTCATTCTTAATGATATTGGCCTTGTTTTCAGCGTCAGATCCCCAGCTAGTATCAGCTGATACCGGATTCATTAGCTTCTTTGAATGGCTTAAATTTACCCCAGCTGAGGATCTGGCTCCTATTCTTGAAAATCCCAGCCAACACAAAAGGACTTTCCTTCCTGCTTCTCATAGGTCTTTCCAGCATTACAGCTACTAATCCCAGATGTAGCTTGTGCTGCTGACAGATGTCCTCAATAATTATATTGTTGGGTCTTCTGCTTACTATGTTTAGCATGATGCTGACATATGGCAGGGCTGCGACGATAGTGGGGCACTGAGCCAATGTTGTCATTTCCTATTTACAAAGTAATATGTTTGGGAACCAACACGAATTCAAATAGCAAGGAGCTTTCTGGTGAGGACCCCACAGTCAGTGCTGGTTAGTGGGAGGCATAATATGTAAATGGAGAGATTAAGTGCTTTATTTTAATTAATCAATTACTTAATTAAAGGGGCAGGGCTGACAGCTGCATAATCACAGTTGGATCTTTGGAGATTGAAACATTTTCTTTCTCTTTTCAGGCTTTCAACCTTCATGTCACCTTTCATTTCTTTCACCCCTTTTCCCACCCAAATGTCCTGCTGCTCCTTTTTCCACAGTACCAACAAAATCAGTCTCGTCCTCAACATCCCTGCTGCCCAGACATATTGCCTGTTTGGCATAATTTCTTTTCTAGACTACATGACCTCCCTTCTTCCCTTATTTTCCACGTAATTTCAAATACAGCTGTAGTTGTTTTCTGCTTGTCTTGCCACTGTCATGGTGGCTTTCCTACTCTTTCATTTCTCTATTCCACAGTGCCATGATTTTCCACAGGGGTAATTTAGCTATACCCTTTTCTGTTTGATGCTCAAGCATTTTGTGTCTCTTCTGAATTCCATTCCATACGGGACTCTCTACAGTTCCTCCTTTGATATTCCTGGTTAGAAAACAATTGAGCCTTGAAGCTGGTTTCAGTTTACAGGAGGTGAGTGCTCAGCTCAGGTGTTTTGCCAGTCTCTTTTATTTACAGATTATACAAATTTCTGTTCAATTGAATTTAGGATGAAGCAAACAAGAGGACATTTTTTCCTGTTAGAAGAGTTTCATGCCTTTTTCATCCAGCACTTTACCCCCCAGAAAAATAGTTCTTGATAAGCTCTCTTTTATTTGTTTTGAGAACCAGGCTCTCAACACTTGTTTAGAGAGTGACCAGTGTTTCTCTCCTAAATCTTGTTTTTTCACCTCAGTGTCCTGGACATAAACACATCTCTCCTAAGCCAGAATTCCCCCAAATCCTTTGTCAGCCTGAACATCACAAGGGCACTGGTTTTGCTGCATGTACTTTACAGGAGGTTTTCTACAGATTTGGCCACCTGTTTGCAAGGTGTTTAACTTCATATTGTGTATAAAGATCTTCTTGGCTTCTGATTGTGAGGCTCAGCTCAGACCATAGTTCTGAAACAAAATGTCCAAAGGCAAAGAGTCTAGTTGGACAGGTCTAAGAGAAGGATCCCTTGCAATCAGACATTGTTCCCCATTGTTTATGACTCACAAGTACTGACAGTGTAGACACTTGTGTGGAACAGAATATTCTTTCCTGGTGTCACCTAGCTTGTTCTATCTCCAGCTCAGGTTCAAAGGCAGACACAACACAGAAGGCTTTCTGGGCCTCAGGTCTTGTCTTGAAAGAACAACACAGAACTTCACACCAGCCCTTTATATGGTGAAGCTCAAATGGAGACAAGGGGATGGTTTGAGTCAGAGGTTCTGCAGCCCACAAGCCACTTGCAACCTGTGTTTTATATGCAAAGAGACAGATTAATTTAACCACTTTTGACAGAATAAACCAACCATAAAATCTGTACCAATACTTTTTCAGTTGTGCTGGTTCCAGCATGAATAAGTGGGCACTCAGGGCCTGAAGTTGGCAGCCAATTAGAAGATGGAGCAGCCTGTCTTGCTGAGTTATTAGCTAAGCTCCCTGGCTTTAGTCCAGAAAATCCTACATACCAGACTCCAGCTGGTTCTCTTGAATCCTGTCTCATTCCAACAGCAAATCTGCTGCAAGAGCACCATACCTAGATCAAAGAGTCTGAGTTTCATCCATTTATTTTTCAGGTCAATCAACCACACCAGTTAAAACTAGACCATTAGAAGTCTGATAGTTCACCCTGGAGAGCACAGGTACCACAGACCTTTCAGTGACAAGGGCAGAGCAGGAGACTATTGCCCTTGTGCAGTCCAGATTTGTGTCCAGACAGATTAGACAAGCCTAGGTGTATTACTGGGGCTGTGGCTGGTGGGTGCTTTTGTGGTTAGCAAGGGAGAGAACACCTAAATCAAGAGACAAACTTATAGACCTGAAAATGTCAAAAGAGATGCTCTCTGTCACATCCACAGAGTCAAAAAGGCAGTGAGTGAGGGACTTGGGACAAGGAGAGATGGAGGGGCAATGAAAAAGACCACATGGGTTGGGCTGCCACAAGCAGCTGTACCAGACTGAGCTGGCAAATGTGAGGGCCAAGTGTTGCTCACAGAACTGGGGGTGTGTAGAGTGCAAATCAACATGTGTTAATGAATATGGCTCATTTCAGCAGAGATTCACCACTGTCAGTCTGCTGAATTGCCAGTCCTCCCAATCATTAACTCTCCTGGAGTTGATACACTTGTGGGGAATCACACCCCTGGAGCACCATGTGCCTCTGTGTGTATGTGTGCTCAGGCTGAGAACACAGCTGGAAAATGGCACTCTGACTCCATTGTTCACAATGAATCAACTTTGGAATCAACACAGTCTCCAAAGTTTGGTAGCAACACTCAGGTGTCTCCTTCCCACTCAAACATGAATTTAGCAATGATGGTGATCTTTACCTTACTTGAAATTCTGTACTATGTCAAGTATTTCCAGCTCCCTCTACTGAACACTCAATAGTGATTCCAATGTACAATACCTCCATTGCCACAGCTAGTACTCTTTTATCCCAAAATCCTACCAGCCATGGTCTGTGGATTAAAGGTTGGTTGAGGATTTACATGAATCAAAAACTATAATTGAATGAAACATTGATGTTTTAGGCAGAAAATCAAAAATATCTCAATGACTACTTTGATGTCAGCTCACTTGTTAAGTTCATGATTATGGAGAGCCCACACACTATGAATAAGAATTTTTTTTTTAGCTTGCTATTCATGAAGATGCATTACAAACTGAGCTGTGAATAAATTTTTTGTTTAGGACCTTTTCTCTTGCTTAAGAGAGCAGTACACAACCTGAGGGAGAGTTGACTGAGAGGAGACAATTGGTGCTCAGGGATGGGTTGGGCATTGGTCAGTGGGTGGTGTCATGCATCACTTGCTTTTCTTGGATTTTTTCACTCCACCTCCTTTTTATTAGTAGTATTAGTGTATTTTACTCTGTATCAATTATTTCACTGTTCTTATCTCAACCCATGAGTTTTACTTTTTTGTTCCTGATTGTCCTCCTCATCCTGCTGGGGAAGGGGGGAGGACTGAGTGAGCGCCCGCACAGTACTTACCTGCTGGCTGGGGGCAACCCATGAGATCTTGTGATCCTTAGCAAGGCACTTCCACCAGTTTAATGTCTCCTTCCAGCTTCTTGAAACACATCTCCAGTGGTTCCACATCTTCCACATCACTAGGGGAGCCAAAGTAAGTACAGCCTTTGAAACTATCAGGTTAACATGAAATGTGCAGAGAAAAATCATGCAAATGTGTCTGTCTTTTTATCTCTGTAATATGAGAGGGATGGCAAACATTAAGGGCCTTTTCTTCATCCTTCCATGCCCTTTATTCTTATGCCCTCTTATTCTGTGGGTCTAAAGTCCACAGTGTCTTTAAAGTTCCTTTCTGACAGAAGAGGCATGGGGCATGGTGAGACCTGCCCTCTGTGATGGAGGCAAACTTCCCTCTGCAGGCTGCACCAGGACAGACTGCTCGGGAAGAGCTGGAGTCCTCTCTGCCAATGATGTAACCCCCTTGACTTCAGTGACAGTAAAGATTTTGGCTACAGCATCATTTTTTATGATGTAGTGGTTAAAACCACCGTTATTATCCAATGAAGAGATCAATTTAAAGCACTCTGTTTCTTTGGCAAAGTCCTGAGCCCTCTGGATCTGATATTTCTAGGGCTTAGTATGTGGGCTGGTTACCATGCAACTGGAGCTTTTGTTTGTTTTGGAAGTACAAGATTTCTTTTTTTCAGTGCACAGATTGGATGAAATTGCCAAGTGCAATAAAGGAAATCTGACACAATAAACAAAAAAATTCTCCCAGCACATATTTTCCTTTTATGAACCTGAAATAAAGGTATAAAGGGGGAAATGTCAGTGGACACTACTGCCCTAGGATAATCTCCCTACTTTCATGTCCTTTTCAAAGATCACAAATTAATAGATTAAATGTGTTATTATTGTAACCTCTAAAGTATTTTTTCTTTCAAAAACTGTTATTTTCAGAAAAATTCTGGTTTTACTGTCTAGAAACACATTGATAGTGAACTGTTATTTCTTCCCCTAGTACACAGAGGAAGGCATTAAGGCAATCATTGAAATTTTAACATAGCATATGCATGAAATACATTGGTAGATAACACATCTTGATGACCCCATTCCCAGAAAGTCCTATGATGCAAGAGTCTAAAATCTAGACAGCCTGCAGAAGGGGTGGAAAACACACATGGGATGGGAAGGTGCTGACAGCAGCTGGCTGATTCTTCCAGATGGAAATAGAAATGTATCTGAAAAATGTTCATCTCTCTTTGTCTTGAATTTTGCCATCCAAGGCTTTAATCTAATTGATGTTTGCTCCTCAGTTAAGCCAGAATGCAGATCTTTGCTATGCTGTTTGTTTGTGAGCAGCTACAAAATCAGGTGTTTTGCTACCAATAACCAGAACAGAAGAAAACCCTTCTTAGCTTAAGGGAACTAAATTCCTATCTCTACTCTAAGAGGATAAACACAAGCTTATAGGTACATTCACCACTCTTCAAGCAGTTCACATGGTAACCACAGTGTGGGACCAAAAATACAGCAAGTGAGACAAGGTGTAATGTCATTTTCTATTCTGCGGCTGAGGATTGCTTCTACATTTCCATTGAAACAGACAAACACACATAAAATGAAATTATGTACAGGGCAGAACCAGTTTTATTCTCTTCCAACAGTGCTTAAATCACTGGACTATAAAATAATGCTTTCTCTTGCCTGTTCTTTCTTTGGTCTCATGCCTCTTACATCCTTTGCTGCAGAGTTGCCTATTTCCAACAGCAAAGGAAAAAGAGAATTGCAGTTTGAAGTATGATATTTTAAATTAAATATACAAACCAATTAATGCTCTGGAACCTTTTTTTGTTGTGTTCCATAGTAAAATTCATTGTTACTTTTATTTTATTCTGCACTTGTGTTTTGTATTCAGAATGTGTTAAATCTGACTTAAGGGGTAAAACATACCCCTTAAGAAACATACACAGAAGAAACCCCATACATTAAGAAACTTCCAATGTCTAAACAGATTCAAGGCTTTAGATAAGAGTGATGTCTTGAATTTAGAGGCCTATCCTCGTTTCAGAAACGTAAGTGGTATTTTGGGATTTTCACAATAAACTCATTTTCAAACTGTGGCAAGTATGAAATGTTATTTCATACATAATACATGTTATTTATGGCCTTAAATATGATATCTTGGTTTTGGCAGAGCTGAGGATTTTCTCCTGGGTGTCATTAGAATTTTCTGTCACATTGCATGTCAGAAGAATAATTTTTTTTCATTTAGTTCTTAAATGAAAATTTAGGATTTTTAATGCTTGGAATACAAAATGGACATTTTGTTGTCAAAGCCCCTAGCTCCCAAATGCTGAGGAAGTGTCAGTGATGTTTTACACCCACTGACACTCTGACTCCAGATAGCCAGCTCACTGCTTTCAGAGCTTAAAATGACCATTTAGGCATTTAACCTTAGACATGCAACTTCAGGTCTTAACTGCTCAGTACTCATCTCCATAAGAAAAACACCTCCCTCAGGAAGATTTCACATGTTATCAGGTCTGGTTTTCATTTAATCAACAAGTAGCATAGCAACTGCCTTGTCTCTTATTAGCTGTGAGAGCCTAAGTAGATACTTCAAAGCCCCTCTTGAAATTATAATGAAAAACAATTTCTGGCTGAGAACAGTAGAACCATTTGCTTTATGTTCCCACGGCACCAGCAAAGACAGAAGAGCACAATGAAGCTGAAGAGTAATGTGTTGACAGAGAGAGAGGCTGAAGGCTATAAAGACATGTAAAACAATAAACAGTATATGTCATGCCAACAAAATATTTCAGAGAGAAAAGGAGTTCAGGAAAGCAATCTGCTTTGCAGCCTTACAGTTTGCTTTTTTCAAATTCTATTTATTACAGTAAAACTATACTGGATATGCCTTAAGTTTCCATTGTAGGAAATGGCCAGCAATCAAACTATATTGTTACCCAAAAGGCTACCAGAAATAGTTATTTAAATATTGAAACATATTTTGCACAAGAGCCTTTATTACTCCAGGTGTTTAAGTCCCTTTTTTTTTCTTTTGCTTACACATTCATATTTTATGCATTCTGCAAGAATTGCTTTGGTTTTGTGCTCAGAATTTTTTTTTTTTCTCATTAGCCCTGTTTATGTTTATTGTGATATTGCAGAAACCCAGAGGGAAAAGATAGCCTAAGGCCAAGCTAGAGAGTCCATCTCTCTAAAGCTGAGTCTCTCCTGAGAATGCAGGGAGGAGAATCAGGTCCCAAACAGGAAATCCAATTTCTTGTTTTGCTGCACCAGACATGTGGCTGGGCCTGTGATGCCATTGCTCACAGATAAATCAGGTTTATGCTCCATCCTCTAACCAGGACTCACCAGGTACCAAAACAGGCCTTTGCAGAACTGACTGCAGCACTTGAAGAAGCAAATGCTGTGGTAACTTCAGGAGAATTGGGGTGACACAAAAGAAAACCTGGAGACACCAACACGATCTGAGAAGACTGAGGAAACATCATCCAGGAACCATCAATCCCGCATCTTACCACTGAGAGAAACACTGAGGCTTAGCAATGGCCAACCCACATCCATGGGACACCCCTGCAGCACCTCCACTCACTGAGAAACTGGAGTTCAGTCCTTCCTGTGCCCACAGAATTGGAATATTTTGCCTTTCTTACATTCCTGTCATATTCAGCCTTTCAGCAGTATTCATCACCGAGTCTACACTTCACTTTTCTCCCGTATTCTTCACTTCTCCAAATAGCTGAGAAACATTCTGCATTATTTCTGGTATTTCTCAACAGTTAATTTTTCAATGGAGGAAAAAGGGGCTTCTATAGATTTTTACACAGCTAATACAGATGTACATACTGTGTGTAGAAATAAGCACATCTGTGCCTTTTCTGTCAGTCTTCAAGCACCCAGTGCACAAACTGATGCTCCACTTTCATCCAATGGCTAATTACTCCTCCCATAATGAACTTTTTTACTTTCTCATGTCATGAACAGATGTATTTGCACAGTTGCAGACTGAAGCTACCCCTCTGCATGGGCTGCATGTTCCCCTGGTGGATATGCCACTTTATTCAGATTTAGAATAAGATTCTGCATTTCCATAATAAACAGATCTAAACAGGCCACTAGGTGATTAGGAAGAATGTTGAATAATGACTAACACTCTTTTTAGTACCCTTGGTAATGTAAGTCTGTAAAGTTTATTCATTTATGTAGGCCTCAATATTTATTTATCTAAGATCTTCTACTTTCTGAATTCTTAAAATTATCCCTGTCCAAATCCAGAAAAAAATTTCTTCTTTTTCCCTTCCTAAGAACCACCCCTTTTGACGTGATATTTCATTATTTTTATATTTCACTCTCAAAATTCTATACAAAATCTCATTAGCATTTTCCTTTCTTTCTCACATTTCTATTTGACATGCTCAGTTGCTGAAGCATTTGTTTCTGGGCTGATAACTGGTCAAGCTGTTCCCAGGTCTGGAGCCAATCAGTAGGTCAGCCAGCTGGAGCAATGACAGAAACACTGAACTGTGTTTCATCCTTCAGAGGCCAGCCGCTGTCCTCTCAAAATGTGTTAATTCTTTTCTCATGTTCTGCTGGACAGTGGCCCTTGACCTGATATCCACTCCTTCACCTCCTGAGCTGGTAGTTCTTTTTTGGTTCTGCAGCAGCTACATGTGAGTAGCAAAGCCCATAACAGGAATGTTCTATGACAAAATATTATTACAGTGTTTAAATAAATATTAAATGAATCCAACGCATCACGTTGGGTAAAGTTTATGCATTCAGGACTGCTGAAGTCTGCACACACATGAAAAATCACAGCCAAAGCCTCTACTCTTTGTACTTGTGCATTGCACCAAAGAGAACTCCTAAGTTCAAAGAGTCCTGCAAAGCTGAGTGCAGTGAGGCAGTTGGGGGTACAGAGGAAAAGCTGTCATTCTGCACTACACCACCTTTGGCATTTAATGGTTCAAGTTAAAAATTCAGGGTCAATTCCTGCCCCAGGCAAGAAAGACAACAGTACAGCACACAGTGCTTTATTGAGCACAGTGACCTACAGTTCCAGGCAATGAAGAAGTGCTGCATGAGGTGTTCAGATGAGGGCAGCCAGCAAAGACAGAATATGCTTCGACTGTTCACTCCTGTAAATGAATCTGCATGTGAGTTTTTGCCAGAGTAACTCTTTAGAAAGTTACAGCAATAGAAGCTTGTGCTTATAGTAAAACACGAATAGTGTTCCAACAGAATTATTAAGGAGTCTGTTTTAGATAACCTCTGAGACAAGAAGCAGAGCAGTTAATCCAATCCACACTGCAGAAACTAAGAAACACATTTGCTGAACTCATCCTGAGGCAGCTTAAAGGTTTTCCTTTAAGGTCCGTCCTAATGAGTGAACACACACTCTTCCTTAAAGCAAAGAGAAATTTAGTGTCCACATAAGTAACACGTGTAACAAGGGTTAATAGAACCTAAGTCTCTCAGAATGATTCATTCGTCTACATGAAATCTTTTGCATATTCCTCTCCTCTGATGCATGAGGTTCTAGGGTTTGGTTTACTTGAGAAAAGTAATATCTCACCTTCTTTAGAGAGACATATAAATTCCTCTAATTTGTCTTTATCAATTTCATTTCATAAATCCACAGACTCATAAAATTATAGAATGGTTTGGTCTGGAAGGGACTTTAAAGATCATCCAGTTCCAACCTCCCCACCATGGGCAGGGACAATTTCCATGAGATTGATCCAGCCTGGCCTTAAACACTTCCAGGGATGGAGTAATGCAGGTGTCTCTTCCACCTGTGTTTACTAACCTGGGGCAGACAGTCTGGTAAGCCCACAAAGAAGCAGAAGTAATCCCCCAGTGTTATGGCAGAGGCTATTTTTGGCTGCTCTCCATCCTCCTGATCAGCAAGCCTTGGAATTTGGAGAGTAAACATACAACCCCCTCGGTATTTCTCATCAAGCCTGTGACCACAGAGTTGGTATTGTGTGTATGGGCTGGGATTGGAACTGCAAAGCAAACATTATCCCAAAGGAGATTGCTTGTGATGACCCTTAGAGGAAGAAGCACTAGGAGACACAAGCTGCTGTACTGACTTTGGTGTTGGGAGAAGCTGGCAATGTCACCTGTGGGATCTGAGTTTGAGCAATGGTTTACATTCCATGTGTGGACTGTTAAAGCTACATTCCCACCTTGTGTACAAACAGCTGCTAACGGAAGGACAACTGATCTGGTGTTCCAGTGGGAATTCCCACACATCTCCCTCTGCAGCATCTGTTGGTTTCTGCCAACTTTCACTTTGAGATCTTTTAGAACAGGGTCAGGCACAATCTTTTCATTGTGTGTGCATCACACGCAGCGTAAGAGAGTCTGTGCAGCCCTGTGATGAACTCTGCACCACTTGCTTGAGCAGTGTGACATCAAGCCAGGGCCTGAGCCAACCCTGCTGCACAGATGTGTGGCCAGAGCTCCTGTGGAAAACAGGACCCCTGCCTGGAGACCTCTCCACTTGCCTTGGACAACAGCTGTCCACCAGGGATTTGGGGATCCAGGCTAACTTGACAAGAGACTTCAAGTGTGGTTTCACAGCTGCCTTGAGCTCACCTACCCTTCTACTGACAGGCTAATCCTGCTCTCTCCTTACCCCAATCTCTTCTCAATTAATACAGGTTCTCATACAGGTGCAAGTGCTTTATGACAGAATTCACACTCCTTTTCTCAGAATTTATTCTCCCTTAAAAAAAAGTAAAGAATGTAAAAATTAATTTCAATTTCTTAGTCTTTGTAAACTCAAAACCATAGATTTCTGTGCTGACTGGTGAAAGGATCCAAGGGAATGGCCTGAAACTGTGTCAGGACAGCTTTAGGTTGGATATTAGAAAAAGAGGGTGATTGGGCACTCCTCAGGGAAGTGGCCACAGCACCATCCTGACAGAGCTCAAGGAGCATTTGGACAGTGCTCTCAGGTACTGATGTGACTCTTGGGGTGTCCTGAGCAGGGCCAGGAGTTGGAGTCAGTGATCCTTGTGGGTTCCTTCCAACTCAGCATATTCTGTGATTCTGTAAAACACATTATTATTGACAGACACCCCTGTGATAGTGAGTGGGAGCAGAAAGAGCCTATGGAATTCATAGGATCATAGAATGGTTTCAGCTGGAAGGGACTTAAAAGATCATTCAGTTCCAGCCCCGCTGCCACAATTAGGGACATCTTACACAGACCATGTTGCTCAAAGCCTCATCCAAACTGTTCTCAAAACTTCCTGGGATGGGGATTCACAACTACTCTGGACAACCTGTTCCAGTGTCACACAGCTCTCACAGGAAAGAAATTTTCCTTAATACCTCATCTAAACGTGGCCCCTTTCAGTTTAAAGCCATTCCCCTATTGCAACCCACACTTGTCCCAAGTCCCTCCCCAGCTCTCTTGCAGCCCCTTTGGGTCCTGGAAGGTACAATGGGACCTCCCCAGAGCCTTCTCTTCTCCAGGCCAAACAGCCCCAGCCCTCTCCAGCTGTCTTAACAGGACAGGTGCTACAGTCTTCTAAGCATCTTTGTGGTCTCCTCTGGACTATTTTTAGGTCAAGCCTTGCTTATTAAAATTGATTCATTTCTTTATCTCTTTGTCTGGGATTTGTAAGTAGATTGTGTCAATCATTGTCTTACACAAGTAACAGTTCAGATCTTCCCAAAGCATCTGTATCAGTGCTTTTTTATTTCTTACATTATTTTGCCTAGAAGGAAGGAGGATACATATTTCAATATTGTGGTCAATTTTAAAATATTTGTATTTAAATCACTAATGGGAGAGCATCTACATCCCCCCAAATAATTCATGGTGGGAAATGAACACTGTCAGCAGCATGGTCCCCCAGTCTGCCCAACTTACAGCAACATTTCCTAAATGAAATTGTACTAAAGATGAACAACTATACACCATCTAAAAAATACTGAATAAGCTAAGATTTTTAAGGTCATTTTACCAAGAAAATATTTCAATATCACTCTTTCACTGCAAGCTACTGTAATTTTCCAAATCAATAATCTTTAATTTAAAGATCCCTAACAATATTTTTGTCAGGCAGGATAAGTGATTCTACAGGAACTGAAGTCCAGAAGGGTTAGTTTCAGCAGTGGGCAGAAGAAGAGTTACAAGCAACTTAGGGTATTGACTACAGAATCTTTCTATAAAATTGAATTTAAAAGAGGGAGTATTTTCTATTTTGGGAAGTGTGGTCACTTGGAACAGTAGTTGATCTCACTGTTCTCATTCTGCTGTTGAAATACTACCTTTCACACTACCTGGACTTACTCAGGGTGAGGACACTCTTTAATCCTTGACTCAAACTATTTACATACACAAATTTGTAGCCTGGAGTCTCTGAGAGAACAACACATTTGGGAAATTTTAAGGATTCTTCTGGAAGAGTCCAAACCTTCACAGGTTTTATGAGAAGCTGCTGTTTCTTCCCTGAAATGCCTGGGATAGGGGGACCTCAGTTGGATTAGAAGTCATTTATGTTGTTGCTGGAAGGGCATTTTTTATACCTGTGAGTTTAACATTACTGGCATTTCATTTTTCTCTTAATCAGCTTTCAGTGGAGTTGATCTTGACTTAAGATAGGGGATGACCTCTCAAGGTCATACCCTTTTTGTCATCTGAAAAGCATTAAGCATGGGCAATCCAAGACTTTTTTCAATTGGCAGGCTTGCTGCCTGAGAGCAGAGCTTCAGATTTAACTTTTAGGGTATTATATTATTAACTTTCTTTTTCTTTACAGATTCTTCTGTATATATTATGTACTTTGCCTGTAAATATAAGATTTCAACCCCTTCCCCTCCAAAATCAGTGTCAGCAAGCTAACTGTTCTGAGCAATAAAGAGAACTTGCAACCAGGTCTCTGTTTTTTAAAAACAATAATGAGAAAGTTATTCAGTGCTTTTTTTCACCTAGGTCTTGTGGAAACTGCCACCCCCTTTCACAAAATTACAAATGCTTCCAAAGGCACAGGCTTGACTCAAACTGGACATTCCCCTGATAATTTCTTCCAGTGATGTGTATATAGGAACAATAATACATTTTAACTCAAATGAGCATGCCTTCAACCTCCAGACATTGCTTCTTGTTACTTCCTTCCTCTTAGATTGAAGGGTTATTTAATACCCATTACATTCTCCCTGTGAAAGCAGTGTGATTGTGATCAAGGGCAAAATTACATCATGCTGGCAGAGGCATCCAAGGCATCTGAGCTGTCTCAGTTCATACAAAGCAGCACAGGAGGGAGGGCAGAGCAGGGCAGCACAGACACCCCAGCTCTGCAGACTGAAGAGCCAGGACCAGAGCACAGCAGAGCAGCATTTGCAGGTAGACTGCAACTACAGCTGATTGTCAGCACTTTTCTGTGCTGAGCCCTCGCATCGGGTCACTCCTCCATTTTGGTCTTTTTCAGGGTCCTGTTTATGAAAAGATCATCTTGCCCCATTGCCTTATCCTTGTGTACTATTTTACCAACTCGCTTTTCCTTTTTCAGTTTTAATTACAAATGTTATCATAAGTGATTAATTATTTACTTTCAAAAATAATCAGTGAAGTCGTTGAATGGTATCAGGTTTGCTACTGATCCCCATGAAACTCCATTATAAGTATGTTCAGCTGTTGATAATTTCCTGGAGACAATCTCTTTCTAAGATCTATCACTTAACCAGTTCTTAATTCATAAAACATTTGCTTTATTAATAGTATATGATGCCAATGTTTAAATCAGAACATGCTGTGCTGCCAAATTCAAATATTTTACAAAAATCAGATTACTCAAACAAGCTTGCAATTTCATCAAAGAATAAAGAGAGATTTCTTTGACATGATCTGCTTTTCATAAAACCATGTTGTCTGGAAATAATTTTATTTCTATCCTTTAATTATTTCTCAGCTGATTCTCTTCCCAGCTTTTCTGTTATATTTTCTGGAACAGATGTCAGACTAATTGACCTACACTGAACTCCAGTCATCTTGTCAGATTTTTTTTTAAGTATTGGCTCACTCCAAACTCAATTTCAGTCTTCTGGAATTTTCCTGGTGTTCCAGAATTTGTTAAAAATGAGGATTAAAGATTAAAGATTTCCTAGAGCAATTTCTGTGCAAAACATCTGTTTCCAGTGAATTAGAAGTGTTTAATTCTACTTAAAGTTGCTTTGTATTTTCCTTAGACCATGACAAGCCACAAAGAAATTTGTTGTTCTTGTATGCTAGAAGTACAGCATCTGTATTTTATTTCTAGGAATCCAGCTATTTTTATAGAAATCTAGAATAGAATTTTAACTATTCTATGTCTTCTATAAATAATTTGATTATTTGTTTCCAACATCATGACACTGATGTTTTCCAACATCACTCTATCTTCAGATATACTTTTATACCAGCATACATTACAAACCTATATTTTATCATGCTAACATTTTCCTCCATATTTTTAGTTCCTCACATTATTTTTTTCAGTATTTTTAGCACGCAAGTTACATATTGTATATCGTGTTTGGGGTTTTTTTCCTAACTGCTTACTTCTTAATGTAATCAAGCTTTATTTACAAACAATTGAGAGACTTGGATGTGAATTATTAGAAGGTTTAGATATGCAGCAAATATGCATTAAAGCAAAATGCATTGTCAGCCTAAATTTCCAATCCAATCCCTCCTCACCATCAAGCCGGTTTTGCCTTTATAAACTGAACACTTCTGAAGACACTTTGAAGAAAATACTAAATAATATTTGAGATGTATACTCTTCACCTTAAATACTGCAATCACTGTTTTTTAAGCAGCGTGTTTCCAACACCATTCTTACCTTTATTCATCACTTAACACATCCTGTTAGACCACTATGAAAGTTTGAAAATGAAGAATGAAGCTTCACTTGTTTCTGAAGAAATTTATCAGCAAAACTGACTTTATGATTACATCAGTTTCTGTCCTGAAGACTGAAATGAAGTTGTTCCCACTCCAGTGAAGTGCCCCTCCTCATTTCTTTACTACTTGTTCTAAACACGAACTCTTTTTGCAGCCGTGTTTGCCATGACTGACCATACAGCTAAACAAAAGGGCAAATTTGGAAAACATATAGCAACTTCATAGATAAAGAGCCATTGAAAAGTGTCACAGAGAAAGGACATCAAAAACATCAGCCTGCCTGCAAAGGCTTCAGGTTTGAGCCAAAGCCAATGATTTGGGTAATTTGCAAAATATTACAGTTGTTCATAAGATGCTAAATGAACTCGTTATCTGAGCATGTTGTGAGCTTTGCAACACTCCTGCAGGACAGAACTGTTTCCATATCTAAGTGCTGTTTTTAGCTTATAGGAAACTTCAAGTGAATTATTCAAGATCAAAAAATGAGCAGAAGAGGAGAGATTTGAACCCTCTTCTCCAAAAACTTATGAGATGTTAACTCATGGACTGAGCTTCCTTTCTGAAAAAAACTACAGCTGTTCCTTGGGTGAATGTACTTCCTGTGCAGTCAATTCACCTCCCAGCATCTCTCAGATTTACTTTCTTCCAATTTTGTTATGCAGCTTTTTTTGCTCCTAAAAACAAACAGCAGATAGAGAAATGGGCAGGTCTGGAATGAACTTTGTGATGAAATGAATATTATAAATGTCAGCTAGCTAACTAAACTTTCATCAGTCTACAATGACAATAAGCTCACAATAATCTATATTCCCATCTTCATCTTCCATTGTTCTAGTTAGGTTGTTTGTTTAAGCCTCTTAACCTAATTACTGAAATTCATTGCTCTCATTAGTGCCATTTGTTGCCAAACAAGAAAAAAAAAGGGTTTTCTGACAGAACTGGAAAACTCCCAAAGTATGTGGCTGGCTCCAGCACTTTTCTCATTCTCTCAAGCTTAGGCCAGCATAGAACATCTTTGTTTTGCAGTTGTCAAGGCTCTAACCAGTTGTTAGGGTCTTTGCACACTTGTCATCATTTAAGGACAATGTAAAATATATTGACAGCAATATGAGTATAATTCCCATAAGGAATTACTAAAGACAATTTTTCAGGAAATGGAAATATTGTGAACTGGTGCTAGTGTAAAGATTTACAAGAAGAGAACACAAACAAAGACTTCACTGTCAAATATCATTCTTGTATTGTGATAAACCTAACTAGATGTTGCCAAAGGACTTTGCAAGAATTACAGCTTGCATTCCTGTCCATCTCATTCCAGTTCATTGGCCAGACTCATTTTCCCACAGCACATCTATACTCATGACTGTCTTTTTGTACAAAATTAAGAATTTGTACAAAATTGTGCTTCATAAAGAAGCTCATCCTCTACTCAATTGAGAACATGGGAAAAGTGAGGGTCTGTGTGAGCATTTCTTCAAGTCCCATCCTCAGGCTCTTGTGTTTCACTTTTCAGTTGCAAGCCAGCTTTTAGTACAGAATGTGGACACGGTCAGATAAAATTTCAGTTGGCAATTTTCCTCTGTGTAACAGGTGCACTGGAAATATGTGGTGTAAACCCTTGGCAATGATATTGGAGTGAGTGTCATTTTTTTGCATGTGACACACTGAAAAAATGTGTACTTGTTCTTGTGTACACTTTGAGAACTCCCTCATAAAAAAATCTGACTTCTCAGGATGACATCACAATTTTCTAAACTTGTCGGATTTCAAGAGCTCTAGGACATGTTCATTTAGGTATCCACACCATATGTGAAAACCTGTTTCTAAAATACAGAATTTTTATGTTCTCTGTGTTTGAACACAGAAATGTGTTGCATGTCTATTTAGCATGTCTGTGTTATTTAAGTTCTTTTTCTGAAACTACATTTTTGGACTCAGTTTTGGATCTATATTGATAAACACATTGCAACTTATTCACTAGCAGAAATAACTGATCAAAAATTATCTGACATAAAATGATATCCTCATTTCTTCAAATTTATTTTAATGAGGTTTAAGGAAAAAGTGAAGTAGGAAGTAATGTTTTAAGTAAAAGCTTTACTTTAAGTGGGAAGGGAAGGGAAGGGAAGGGAAGGGAAGGGAAGGGAAGGGAAGGGAAGGGAAGGGAAGGGAAGGGAAGGGAAGGGAAGGGAAGGGAAGGGAAGGGAAGGGAAGGGAAGGGAAGGGAAGGGAAGGGAAGGGAAGGGAAGGGAAGGGAAGGGAAGGGAAGGGAAGGGAAGGGAAGGGAAGGGAAGGGAAGGGAAGGGAAGGGAAGGGAAGGAGAGAGAGGAGTTTGTTGCAATTTCTGTTTTGTTTTACACTTCTGGCTGTTATCACTGAGCAAACAGGGCATGGGTTTAAGAGTTAGAAAATCAGGTTTAACCTCCAGTCCTGCAAGCTACCTGTTGTCTGTCCATAGACAAGTTACTTCAACTTCAGATGTTTCTTCCCCTGACATTTGTCCATCTAAATTATGGACACTGTTCTCTCCAGCAGTGCTTGACACAGAAATAGTGCCAAGTCCCATCAATAGAATCATGTCATCCAGTGGGCCATGTGCACTCTATTTAATGTAAAATTACACCTTGGTCCTGCCTGAAAATGGAAAGGTGTTTGTGCCAGTTATTCCACACTGGCAGAAAGTACCTAAAATGCCATTGCTCATGAGATGTCCAGCACCAAAGAATCTTGCAATGTAAATATAGACTGAAAATATGCAGTAGATTTCCTTTTTTACCTCTCTTTCTCCCTTCCCTTTACCTCCATCTTGAGCTTAGTAGTAGACACAGTCTCTTTCTTTCTACTTTTCAAAGCTTCTATTCTTCAGATCACGGGACATAACCACACATTTCTTTCCTGAATTTTTTTCTTCTGCTGTAGTGAATAACCTGATCAGTTCTAACAGAAACATTCCTTCCTGACACCATGATGGATCACAAATCCTTTAGATACAAAGAAGACTGAGTCAATTTCAGGGAGAGAATCCAGAGACTCTAACACTTCATCTTGTAAACAAGACCAGCCCTTCTAGTGTTTAAACCAAACATATTAGAAAAAATAAATTAGGAACCAGTTTAAATTAAGTATACCTATAGAATGTTCTTTTATTTCCTTTGTAGGTAAAAGAAGCATTGGCTACACTGAATCATGTTCCTGAACTATTGTTATTTCAAAGTGTTAAAGCTGAGAGATACGGAGATGATAGAATTCTTCAATATGATGAACTGAAGAATAAATGAACTTAAATCCTAACTTCAGTGGATCAAGGGGATGGCAGCATTTATTTCAGGGGCTGAGATTTCACCTTCTGTAGCAAACTCAGCAATTCTCTTTGCTTGCAAAGTGCTTGGATCAGGCCCCTAGGACATTGCAAAGACCAAAGCATTTTCCTCTTCAGAAGCTTTTCAGAAAGCCCTAGAAATAAAAGGTACCTTTTGATTTGGATGGATCTGTAGGGTGGACTCCACTGGGGCAGGAAGGTCACCCCTTCTTCCTTCCTACAGCTCAGGGGAAGGGGAAAGAGAGGATCCCCAGAGCACATATAAGTCTCCCCAAGTAATGAACCACACACTTGTTACTAAGCAAGCATAGTAATTACATTATATCCATCTGCAGCTTTCCATATTTGAATTAACTGACTTTTATTAGCACATTATTTGATTAATTTTGCAGTATATATAAAAAAACCTCAATTTTTTTGAGGCTAGATTTCCCAAGTTTCAGTATTTTATTTTGAACAGTTATTTATTGCAGCATGGAAACAATGTTTGCACCAGTAAAATAAACTTGAGCCAAATCATTCTCTGCCACTGAGGTCAAAGGACAAAGTAAAACCTGAATTGGGAACATTGCACCCAGCATGAACACACAAATGGAAGCCATTCACCCAAAGGTCCTCCTGGAATTGGTATTTGCCCTGTGATGGCTTCTGAGGCATTTGGGATAGGGAGGATGGCTCTGGCTAAAGTTGTGCCAGGGATCTTCCTAAGAGTTTAACACCACAGGTGAGGAAATTCCAGTCTCCAGAATTTCAGGTGGAGCTTTTCCATGTAGATTAAGACACAACCAAACAGCAGCAGGACTGAGTAGATCCATCTGAGAGCACCCAGCAACACCCTCTGCCTCTCTTCTCTGCCTTCTCCTGCAGGATTTGAAGGTGCTAGCAAGTGTGGAGGAGGATGATGGCAGAGGACATAAGATAGATGCCCCACTAGAGCCAGCCAAATGACGAATTTAAGTGGTTCTGTGATTAAACACAGAGTTGACAGCTGATCTCTGACTGCAGGACAGGATGAGGTCTATTTAGCACTCAGAGCTAATTTCACCAAGTAGGTGCAAATCCTCTGCAGTTTTCTCTTCGGAGTTAATTCCCTGACCCTTGATTAATAAGACTTGGTGGAAATTAGATGAGCTTAGAGCATCAACACAAACTGAAAATGCATTCTAACCTCAAATCAATTGAATCAGCATCTTATCTACATTTCCTGCCTTTTACAAGTGCCAGTATTTAGCTCACCACGGTGACTTCAGAGTGTCAGTGTATTTCACAATTCAATTAGTCATTCCCAAGTGAAGTATTGTAATTGATTCTTTTTTGGTCTCCATGGGTGATAAAGGTAATGGATGTTTTCGTGAAGCAAATGGACTTCCTCTAAATATCTGCTTCTCCATGTCAGTGCTCTGAAGTAAATGGTGAGATGTATTTCTATAAATAGGCAAGTAGCTGGCAAATGGGGGAAAAAAAAGAAAAGGGGAAAAAAGAGTAGACAACCATGTATTTCCTGACACTGCACTTCCAGGACGGTTTAATTACCACAAACGTACATTCTTGAACCACTCTTATCTTAGGGAGCATTGCAGGAAGCAGAGAATAATTTGAATGCTAACAGTTATTGCTTAAAAACCAAAAAGAAAATGAATCAAATGTCCCTGTACAGTGTCCAAGGTTTCAGTTTGGGGGAACTCATGTTCCCAGAAAAGGCTGAAGTTGCACCTCAGACTAAGAGCTGTGCCTTACAGCAAGAATTGATGTAACATCTTCCAGCAGCTGGTCTGCACTTGAAAAACAGAGCAAGCAACGCCTGAGAAAAGCAATCAATCAGCTGCATTTGTCACAGCTCTCTGAAGTCCCCAGCTATGGATATCATTAACTGAACAGAGTTTGCCTGCATGCAGTGAGGGGCAGCACGCCAAGAGCCGGGGTAAAGTTACCTCCAGAAACAGCCTGACTGCCAGGTTTAGGGCCTTCCTCCTCAAAACCCTTCCTTTCACACACAGAAAATACTCACAGACCTAGGAAACATCCTGGGTCACATCAAAACCCCATCACACAGAAACTCACCGGGAAGAATTCTTTCCTCATGGAAACCAAAACTGCGGATTCCTTGGCTTGGTGCCAGGGCTGCAGTGTAACCAAACAGGAACACCTGGCATCTTGCCAGGAATATCCACATCTGCCAGTAGTGGCCCTCTCTCTCCTGATAGCCACAGAAGATATTAAAGTAAGAAATTCTGGTATTCTAAGGTTTCAAAGAATTAAAAGGTAATAGGAGTACTGTGGTCCCATCTTTCCATTTTGCTGGTTTTATGAAAGAATCACATGCATCCTACATAATGGAATATGCTCCCCTGTAGTCACCCAACCTGTCAGATCTAACATAAATCAAAGACTTGTACCTAGAGATGAAATATTTCAGAAAATTCTGATGATGTTTTCCCTAAATTCTCTTAAAGCCTACTATGCCGTTGCCTCGGCATGACATAAAAATGTGATGGAAGCTTTTGCATATTGCAGGGCCTGTTTTCCAAGGCAAAAAGATATTAATCTGCAGCCAAACTTGTTTGGGGCTAGGCAGTTTTCTCAGTTTTCTGAGCTACCTCAGTAAGTTACAGCTGTTCTCCTCTAGCCTGTCTTAAAATCAGGATTGGTGCTGTCATGTACTTACAATACACTGTAGAACTTTAACAATGGATAAAGAGATTAATATTTTTATAATTATAAGGAAAGTAACCTGAATCAAAACCCCTTATATGTTAATATAAAATAGGATTTATTATAATTAAAGATGTAAATAACTGATTAGATCCTAAAAGGGTAAGATATAATTTTGAAAAAACATTAACTGTTGCTTTTCCTTGTAACCTGTATGAAGGCCTTGAGCATTCAGAGGGCTTTGAGAATCTGGTGGTTAAAGTAGCTCATCTGATTTGAACCTAAGGATGACAGCTGAAGGGTTTTCCTCCTTCCATGGGCAAAGAGCACTACAAATCAAACATGAGGAAGCCCCTCATGCTAACACCTCTATGAGTCCATTGTCCTCATGGGGAATTGTATCTTCTTGTCCTCTCTGGGGTGGAAATTGACTTCACTGGCCTCTTGTCTATTTGAGCTGACACTTTCATTTGTGTCAGCATTTCTTCCCTACTGATAGAGATGGGCATAGAGAAAGTATGGCTTTGCTTGGCTCTTCTCAAGGCCACAGCCGCCTCCCCAGGTTTTTCTATCTAGTGAAAATAAAATACTGTTAAGTCCACACCCTTAGCTGCTGTTTTATTACATGATCTTATTGATTTTGATGGCTGCTGATTCCAGTTTACTTCAAATGAGGATTGGGCTGTCACCAAAAAAATCACTTAATTTCCAATTGAGAAAGGAGGTTTGAAAATTATGTTCTGCTTTATGTTATGCACACGATATGTTATAGTCCATATATTTTGAGTAATATTTTGTAACATTTTCAAACTCGTTCAGGTTTAGATACCCAATCAAAGCTACTCATCAAGAAACTCCCCTCCTGCACATCAGTAAAATACACAGGCACTGTGAAGGAGTGCCAACAATACATCCTAAAAACAGCTGGTCTGGATGTCTGCCTGCAGAGGTGCCTGCCTTTCTCTGTAGATAGCAATCCTTTAAGCAATTCACACAGAGAGGAAAATCTGCAGTTTATAGAGACAGGAAAAAACACTTTCTTGATAAAAGGAGGTCATACCAAGCCTGCTCAGACAACTGGATTTAGTTTAGGCATGAAGTACATATGCTCCAAAACCAACTCACCGTCTCCATTAGCAAACATTGGCATACTGGAGGTGGTCTTTTTGGAAAAAAAAGACAAATAATGGAGCTACAGACATTTTTTTTTCCCCTGTAAATATAAGAGGACTCCCTGTTAAACATTCACTGATCCACAGCTGCCCTGGGATATAGCTCAAAGTGCTCAGAGATCAGAGAGGGAGCAGATGTGGCAGAATCACTCAGCACTGAAATGGCACAAGCCAGGTTTGCCAGGCAGCAGTCAGGGAGCACATACATTTGTTCCTCAGAGCTCAGCAGGCCAGCTGTGATGGAGAGAGATTAGCTCAAATGAAATGGAACATGAAAAGTCTGATGAAATTGCCACAAATAAAGTAAAGGGTGGTTCCTGGAGAGACAAGCAGCTCCATCTGCAACAGATCTAATGAAGCTTGGGGTTTTTTAATGGATTTGTGCCTTGTGGTTGGATTCTTTGGTGTGAGTACCAATTAAAACTCTTCCTGTGGCTGGGGTAGTCATAATAGTTGTCTTCTGTGTGAATTCTGCTGTGGGTGGAGAGCACAGTGCAACCTCATGATCAGGGAAGGTCTGACTTGATTAGACCACTAATGACACCTCTTCTTCCTGCTCAGCCACCTGCTCCTACAAAACTGGATTCTTAATTCCTGCTAACTACTGCTGTCCTGGGTTGAAACTAGTTAAGTGATTGAGGGATGCAGATGAGCAGTAGGGCAGACCCACATGCACAGATTCCTGTATATGCACAATATATATATGGAGTGCAATCTCACACTGCTTACTGCAGGGTCCACCACGTGGGAATAGGATACTGTCTCCTGGGTAGTGCTGGCTTGTGATTTAAATAACAAAAGCTGAAACATGCCTGTGTCAAGGTGATGATGCCTGCTGAGATGGCAGTGAGTGCAGATGTGTTCTTGAAGACACACACCTTTTGGCCCGAGTCAGTCCAGCCTTGTAGGTAGAGCACTGTGTGGGACAGAGGAAACATGAAATCTAACTTTATGCTTTTTTTGGAAAAGCAGCTTCAGCTACAGCTCCTGTTTGTAAAAGAAACTGTTAATTCCTTCCATCCACATTGTTAGCCTCTGCATTACTTTCACATCACATTTTCACTGTCCCTGTAAGCTGAGGAGTTCTCACCCTATATGATGATGATGGCCATGACTGTTGATTGCTGGCTGTCCCACTTTTGTGACTGTGGAGCAGATATTTCAGGGGACAGCCCTTTCATTTTTGGGAAGCAGAAGCCCCCTTTAAGAGAAAGTCCGCAGCTCTAATGTAAAGATCTGCAAAATTAACATTAATTTTCTTCATGCTCAGTTCTTCTTGGCAGTGGGACAAGTGGATCAGTTTTTTGAGCTACTTACTTAACTCTTATTTTTAGTAGTCATTAAAGAGTGACAAGAAAATAGAAAGGATGGTGTTATATTTGGCACTACCCTGACTTAATTTCCTGACTTGGTCACAGTCTTTCTTTGTGACTTGAAATCTTGTACCATTTTTCACCCCAGCAGGGTCCTTACAAACTATGACTCCTTCCTCTTTTTAGGTGTAATGGTACAAAAGCACAAAAGTCTATATGCACCCATGTAAACCTTCAGTCAAGATTAATATAATTCCAGAGCTATTTAGTCCCTCACAGGGATAGGATAAAGAACAGAAAAAAAGCTAACTTCTTATAGACCACAGGAAACTATTTTCAGAATTCTTATTTTGTTCCATTATTTAAAACCAACAAAACAAGTAAAAAAACCTTCCCTCAGCTAGAGATTTAAACATTAAACAGAACATTTTTGTCAAGGCAATTATTTCACGTTGTTTCCAATGATTATGTTAATTGCAATGCATTGCTCCAGAACAATGGCTGTGGATTTTGTTATAATAGGATTCTCAGAACAAGATCATTTCTTAGATCTAGTCAAAGTGGTGATCTGCTTGCTGTCAGAGCTGGAATATAGACTGGAACCAACTCTTCTCAGGTGACAGCAGAGAATTGTCATATAATAATGGATTGTACTCTTGAGAAATATTATGCCAAGAACACCCCCACTTGGTCAAGGAAAGAAATGGAGTTAGAGAAATATTACCACATCTGAAATATATTGCACAAAAACCCCTACTATTCTGTGCTCATTTTTTGAAAGCTGCTGTCCATGAATGTCAGCATGAATGAAATTCTACAGGTCAATGAGAGAAAAAATAAAGTTATAAATGACTATTTTTAATGTTTTGGTATTGTTCATTGAAAATTTCTCACACAAACTACATATCTCAGACTGCAGTGTAAACACTCAAGCCAACTTGCCTGGCATCAGCACCCAGGCTTCTACAACATCCTCTTAAGTACAAACTAGTTTCTTTTGTTGTTACCAGAGAACACATTTTCTAAAATAATAATCTCAGCTCTACAGGAATTCTTGTGCCTACGGGAACTATATCCTACTGCACACAGCCCAGACACAGCCATTGAAAGAATGCTGTGAATGTTAGCACCTTTTAAAAATTTTATTATCATTTGTTTCTTTCTTTCAGCATGAAGTTTTCAGCAGTGTTGAAGAGTCACAAGGAGAAGCCACCTACACACAGCCACACATGAAGCACAACACCAACACAGACTTTTTTTTTCTGCAGCCACTCTCAGCTTTCCAAGAAGAGTAGAAAGGAAAATCCAGAATGCCTATTTTATTTTCTGTAGACAATCAACTTTGAATCATCCCTAATTAGCTTCCAACAAGATGTCTGGTTCCAATCCAAAAGTTCTTAATTAGTCTCTATAGCCATTGATTTCAAGGGGAGTTTTACCTGAGTGAGGGTTTTGAATGAGGTCATGAGGTGTAAGTGAGCCCTGAGGAAGAAAATGGAGCCTCACCCTTGTGCAGGTGTGCAGGTGAAATTTCAAGAAGCTTCACCACTCCTTCTAATATTTTCAGTCCCCTATAGGGAAAAGGCTGCAGTTTTAGCATGGCACTACAGGAATTTAGAAACATCCAGACAGGGTTCAATGTGTCTCAGAAAAGGAAAAGATCTCAGGAAAATGGAGTGAAAAAATGTAGGGAAAAGAAATCCACAATAAAGTTCACAAACAGCAAAGCTTTAGGAATATGAAATGAGGGTTTGAACTTGACGCTGTGTTTCTGTGAAAAAAAAAACCCAAACAACAAAACAACCTAATAGTAATAATAACAATAATAATAAAGCAGTTTGTGGCAGGAGACTGGGAGGAAATCGTGAGCAGGATGTGAGGAGCTGAGGCTGGGCAGAGAAACAGAGGTCAAACCAGTTTCCTGGGCTGGGCCTTTGGGAGGTCTCTGCCCAAGCTCCCACTCATGCACAAAAAAAGCCCTGGCCTGAGAACATGTGGGTCTGTAAAAGTGCAGACAATGAAATGAGAAAAGGAATGACTCTACAGGAAAAATGTGGTGACGTGCTGCTGCTGTGGGAAGATGAAGACCAAGATGTTGTAAAATGCACAGTCTCCCCCTTTTCCATATTTAAAGTCTCATGGCATGTGGGTAACTCAATTTTGCTTAAAGTAAATCACCTCTCTGTAGCAGCTATAAAAACATACACTTTTCTTAAAACTCATGTATTAGTTTTCAGAAACAGCTGAAGAATTTTCAATAAAAACTTCTGTGCATATGCACTGAATCTTATACAAGACAGACTCTTGGATTAAAAAAAAAAAATAGCCAAGAAAATAGGAAAATTTATAAACAACTGAAATTGGTTTCCTGGATGCAGAAATTCCTCTAGCCTTAATACTTAATAACCTTAACAATATCCTCAATATTGGTCTTCCTCTAAGACTAAAAAGGGAAAGATCTGGCAGACTTGTGTGTGCATGTTAGAGTAGATAGATGATGAAGGTCAGTAAACACAACTGCAATCAATAGATATGTATTGGCTTTGTAATTATCTTCCTATTAATGCTAAATTAGCTAAGGTATATTTCAGACATCTGTTGTAATTTAAAGGATTGCCAATAATTCTTATCTTATTGAAAAATAGATTACTCCTTATTGGAAAGATCATAAAGCAAACCTGAAAATCTTTATCTATGGAGTTTGTCTCATCTATGGAGTGGTGTCATCAATAAAACATCTCATGGTCCACTCACTGCTGCTGTGCAGACTGAGGAACATTAAAAGTAGGAGGTGCTGGTAATTTTCTGTCCTGACATAGCCTAACACATGTTTTAATGGTGGTATTGCTCTTGCATCCTATCTCACTCCTTTAGGACATGTCAGTTCATCACCCAGCCGACCTAGCCAGCATTCCTGGCATGCCTTCAGTCGAGTGCCATGAGCTGATATCCATAAAAATCCACTTTAGCTGACAGAAGGCGTACAATATCCTGAGTTTAACTGCCTGTTTTAAAAAATCTGCTTTGTAAAACTTATTTTTGACTGCCCCCCTACCTTACCCCCAGCTCAGGGTTTTCTTACACTTCAAGGGGCTTCTTGTGTCTTCCCCTCTAGCTGTTACCAAACAATCTGAGGGAGAAGGTATTGGTTAAATATCTCACAACCCAAATGTTAACTCTCACAAATCACCTGTGGGGGGAAGAGTCTGCCTTTCCACACACTCTTACATATTCTGTGCATGATGCAGTTTCTCTCCTCTGCGGCCCTGGCAGTTTTCTCAGGATTATGTGATTTACATTCTGCACAGACCTGTGTAGATCCATACAGCTCAGCAGGAGTGATTTTTACAGATTTACTGCAGCAACCACAGGCCAGAGTAGGATTTGAATTTTTTTCTCGCTTAGATGTGATTCACAGCAAATCTCAAGAGCAGAACACCCTCCAGCTGCTGCAGGCTTAAACTCCCGGGAAAATCATACCTGTCCAAGGTGGAAGGTCCTTCCCAAGGTACAATCCCTGCCTAAGACTTTTTAAATGAGCTAAAGAAAATAGAAGGCTCTGACACATGATCAAGTTATTGAATATTAATGAGTTACCTTGCATCAGCTGAACCACAGCAGCTCCTGTGTACTTAATCGCAGCCCATTGCTGCCACCAAGGATAACACGCAAGTATTGCCTTTTCCACCGAGGCCTGGTGGAACTCCTTCCACCCACATTTGCTACAAACTAAAAGCACACACTAAATGTGAGCCACTGACACTCAGCTGGCAGGCACTAAGCCATGAAACTCTGGTCGCAGGGGACACATGGAAATCAGGAGTCAGGTTCATCAAAGTTGCTCATGCGCTTCTGAAATGCAACGTCAGTTGTCAGTTTTGTAGAAAAAGCACTAGCAAATATCTCCTGGGTTAAAAAAGACATCCTTCAGCTGTCAAGAGAACAGCCTCAGTAAATGCTGAGCACTACTTTCAGTACCTCTACCTCCACCTAAGTAGCTTGTATACCCCAAAGACCCTGTTTCTCACCAGAACACCTGTTCTTCTCCTATTCAATATGTAATACAACAAGGTTTTTAAACAATATCAAGTTTATGCACACAAAGAACACAAAGAAGTCTTGAAAAGTGTCTCTTCTGGGTTTGGGGGGATAACTTGGGTTTGTTGGGGTGCTTTTTAATTTTTTTTTCTCATTCTACTGCAGAAAATGGTACATGGAGTCTATCCACAAGAAATATTTTGATTTTAGATAACACCAGCCAGCTGGGAGCAGGGAGTGGGAATACTACCAGGTAATTGGCATTTTGTGTGTTCTCAGGCAGCAGAACCACTGAACACTCTTAAAATTGTATTGATAAGGAGAAAAAATATGCTATGCAACAGTGATCATCAAAATTTTATGAACCCAAATGCTAGGAGAGGAGAAGTTTCTATGGGCCTCCAGGTGTAAGAAATACTGGATCCTTGCTTTCAAAATTCCTTCCCTGAAATACGTATCATGGGTGGCACTTTAATGAGACTTGGAGCTGTTCATATTTGTTCTTTTTTTTGTATTTTGCAGCTGCAACTCAGCCTCACTGTTCTAAGGAGTCTTCTTATGGGCCAAGAGAAGCAAAATCTCACCTTGAGCTAAATTCAGGCTAGCAGCATACAAACACAAGAGTATAGCCCATGCATTTGTGACACCTGTGCATCCAGACCTATACACGAATGACAAAAATTACCTTTGGTTGGGTTAGTTGCACTGAGAAAACCTGCAGTGTAGAAATCTGTTTGCAAGTCCATTTTTCCCTAGTTCTTGCAAAAACTGATTGAAAATGCATCATATTCCCTTATTATATACACATTACTTGCATTCTGTCAACCTTATTGATTGTTTCCCCCTAAAATCTGATTTTTCCAACAGCTTCTAAATGAAAACTCTATGGTGGGATTTCAAAATGCATGTCATTAAGTGAATATTGCACAAACCAAAATCACTGGAAAACCTCCGGAAAGAGGAATGTCAAAGGTAGCAGGTTTCCAGAGGGAAAAAAACCCAAAACAATCCAAAGAATCACTAACCAAGAGCTCCTTTGTCCATTACTGCAAAATGACTTAAAGTGCCACAGAACCCCCCTGTTTTGACTGGTGAAGAAATAATAGTAAGAGGCTAATGTTCATGAGAAAAAGACATTTCCTGCTTTTCATAGCATTTAAATTCCAGTTTGGTTACCATACCATACTGGTAATATGCAGGTGTAACATTGATTGAAACCATGATTGTATTTTATTTCCAGAATTCTTAGCCCTCTCCTAGAAATTTATGCTTTTCCATACAAGATAGCTCAAGACCTTATAAGAAGGCATGGATTTTGCAAATAGCCTTCTCTTTTTGTACATTGTTATATCAATGGACCTTTTGCAGCCTCACTTTCTCCTCTTCATGTGAGCTCCTTGGAGACTTGAATCCTGGGAGCACGAAAGAGACAAAGTCCTGCCCTCGGTTCCCAGGTCAACCAGCATGAGCTGACTGTATCCACAGTATTGAGCTCTTAGAAGCATTGAATAGTTTGGGTTGGAAGGCATCTTTAAAGGTAAATCAGTCCAACCCCTCTGCAAATGGGCATCTTCCACCAGATCAGGTAGCTCAGAGCCCTGTCCAACAGGACCTTAAATGCTTCCAGGGAGGAGGCATCAAGAACCTCTCTGGGTAACCTGCTTCATTGTTCTACCATCCTCATCCTTCCAGCCTGACTCTACATTCTATTTTAAAGTTAAAAATCATTACCCCTTGTTCTGTTGCTACAGATCCTACTAAAAAGTCTCATCCCCATCTTTTTCATCAGCTCCCTTTATGTGTTGAAAGGCTGTATAAGGTCACCCCAAAGCCTTCTCCTCTCCACACTGAACAATCCAATGCTCTCAGCCTGTCGTCACAGGGCAGGGTGTTCCATCCCTCTGATCATCTTGGTGGCCTCCTCTGAAAGTGCTCCAGGAGATCCATGTCCTTCCCGTGCTGGGGATCCCAGGGCTGGGTGTACCAGGTGGGGTCTCACCAGAGCAGAGGGGCAGAATCCCCTCCCTACCTGCTACCCACGCTGCTTTGGATGCAGCCCAGGACAGGTTTGGCTTTCTGGGCTGCAGGGGCACATGGCTGGGTCATGTCCAGCCTCTCACCTACAGCACCCACAAGTCCTTCTCAGCAGGGCTGCTCTCAATGGATTCTTCTCCCAGTCTCCACTTGATCCCAAAGTTACCAGTGAAGATATTAAACAGCAGTGGTCCCAATACAGACCCTGAGGGACATCACTCATCTCCACTCTTGGTGCTTCCAGAACAGGCTGTCCATGTTCACATTGCTACTGGGACAGGGGGCTCCTTGCAGAATGGCAGATGCAGACTCTTGATCCTGTAGTGTTGAGACAGCACTCTCTACATTTCACTAGCATATGTCTAATAGATAATTTAAAAAATCATCATGTGCTTAACGGATAACAAAAAGCTCGCAGGGAGCTGTGTGCGGCTTTGCAGAGCCCAGGCTGTCCGCGATTCAACCGCGGGGGCAGCGAACTGCGGGCACAGCCCAGCCAGACCCGGAGCCCTGGCCACGATGGGGGAGCGCTCGGTACGACTGGCAAAGCTCCAAAGCCGCACGACTTCGGAGGGAGGGAATCGCAGGGAACTGAACGCAACAGAATCTGCCCCAAACCCATCTCGCACCGGCTCGGCGGGCCCGGCTCCCCGGACTCGCACCAGAGCTGCGGGGCGGGAGGGACGAGAGGCAAAGCGGGACCCTTCCATCCCGGGCTGCCGGGCAGGGATGGATGAGCAGCATCCCGCACGGCACGGCACGGAGAGGCACGGCATGGCATGGCACGGCACGGAGCGGCACGGAGCGGCACGGAGCGCCCGATCCCCGCCCCTCCACATCCCGCGCCTCCAGCGGCCGGAGCCGGCTCTGAGCCCGCGGGACACGGCTGGGGTGTGACACTGCTGGGGGGTGACACTGCTGGGGGGTGACACTGCTGGGGGGTGACACTGCTGGGGGGTGACACTGCTGGGATGTGTGACACTGCTGGGGTGTGACACTGCTGGGATGTGTGACACTGCTGGGGGGTGACACTGCTGGGGGGGTGTGACACTGCTGGGGGGTGACACTGCCGGGGGGTGACACTGCCGGGGGGTGACACTGCTGGGGGATGACACTGCTGGGGGGTGTGACACTGCTGGGGGGTGACACTGCTGGGGGATGACACTGCTGGGGGGTGTGACGCTGCTGGGGGGTGTGACACTGCTGGGGTGTGACACTGCTGGGGTGTGACACTGCTGGGGTGTGACACTGCTGGGGGGTGACACTGCTGTCCGGGTGTCGCAGTGTTCTGTGTTCTGCTGAGGGCACCCAAGTCTGTGGACATTTCGTTGGTCCCTGTTCCTGGGTGCTGGCTGCCATCACCACCTCACACTTTTAGTCCCTGATGGCGCTGGATGGCCGTCTCATCCATCATGTCCCCTTGTGTGGTTGTAATTGCCATCAGATGTGACTGCTGCACAAATGTCATGGACTGAACTCCTCAAGGCTCATGAAGGGAGACACTTGGAGAGGAACAGGAGAACAAGAGGTCGATTCCTCCTGCTTCTTCCTTCACTGGACAGTAAAATCCAGTCTTTCACAAGTCCCAGCTCAAGAAGATTTTAGCCTGTGAACATATGTGGTTCTTGTCCAAAAAGACAGAAACTATCTAACCTCCTTATCAGGTCAAGACTTTCTGGTCCAGTTCATATCCACACCTCTAGAGCAGCTTGTTTAGCCCTCCAGTGACAGAAACACTTAACTCTGAGATTCAATCACTTTCCTCAAAACTGTCTAAGATCACAGAATCACAGAATAGTGAAGGCTAAATGAAGGTCATGTCCTCCAACCTCTCTGCTCCAGCAGGGTTCCCTGGCGCACATCATTTAGAGTTCTGTTCAGGTAGCTTTGAATACCTCCAGGGAGGGAGACCCACAGCCTCTCTGGACAATCTGTTCCAGGGTGTGGTCACTGTACAGTAAAGAATTTTTCCTCATGTTCAGGTGAGACTTCCTGTACATCAGTTTCTGCCTGTTGTCTCTCATTATTCAGCACCACCAAGGAAAGCCCGGTCCATCCTCTTGACAACCTCCCCTCAGATAATTACAGACATTGATGAGGTCTCCTTTCAGTGCTCTCCAGGCTGAACAGGCCCAGCTCCCTCAGCTGTTCCTTCCAAGAGAGATGCTCCCCTCCCCTGATCATCTTTGTAGCCCTATTGATGCTCTGAAGTATCTAAAGTTCTCTTGGATATGTACTTCAAACTCATACTTGCTAAAAAAAAAAAAAAGCTTTAAAAATTCTGTTAGCACAGCAGTAGTGCCACTTTTAAGCTAAAAAAGATCTCTGATTAGAAAGCAGGAGCTACCCTGCAGTTTAACCTGGATTTTTTCACTCACTTTCTATTATATTTCAGATAATGAGACAAGAAGGGTCATGAATTATTAAGTACAAATACTTTAAAAGAGATAATGTAATTAATGAGGCTTGGAAGTGGATAAGGGTAGAATGAAAACTAAGTGTTCTTTATGAAGAGTTGAGTTTAATGGAGAGTTATGTGTACAAAATTGAGAATATTTCTAGCTGTTGTCATTAAAACAAATCTAGAAATACCACATCCATGGCCTTTTTAATGCACCAGCCTAAGGGTGTGCTTTCTCTGCAAACAGAGTTACTGAGCACAGCTGAACTGGCAGGAGGGGGACAGTGCTTCAGAGAGAGGACTAAATGCTCATCTTCACAGAGGGTGGAGGGGTTGCACCTGTAGATGATTATTCAGAGACATAAAAAGAAGCTTGGGGGAGCACCAAGAAATGGTCTGAGCTTGCTCCTGACAGACCTTGCTCAATGTACCCAGTACTGCCCAAGTAACAGTCAATACCCAAGAGTACTTCAGTGAAACACACAAAACTGACAGGAGCCTGTGAGTCCGCAGGGTTACACAGCTCACACACCCAAGCTGCAGGTGAGCAGGGAGGAATGCAGGCTGCTGCAGGGGTGAGAACACTGAGACACTGAGAGAGAAAGCTTCAGTGAGCAACAGCTACATGGGCTGAAAAAGCAACGAGATTGAAAGTTGAGGTGAACTGCTCCAGCTTCCAAAGGTGAAAGGGAAATCTGGTATCAACTTTTACCTCCTAAGTCTGGCAATTTCCTCACCTCACAAAACACACAGACATGCTCTTGCTAACTTCATTAAGCATTTCATATTGCTGATGGTCAGATTTTATTTAGATTTTGTTAGCATATAAACAGGCCATTTAAAAGCACTGCAGTAAAGTCATTTTAGGCAGTAATACTTTATTTTAAATGTAAAAAAAATTGAATTCAATACAGTATTAGAGAGACTTTCAAAAAATTCAAGTTATGATTGGCATTATGTACCAAATGCTACCCTTCTTGTTGAATAAATCAGCTGCAAGCTGTATGGATTTACATTAAAAAAAAGTAAAGCCCCTAATTTCTTTATTTCTATAACTTGCAAAGGATTATTTTAGACTGCTTGTTCTCAAACCATTGCTGGCATTTCCATGCTGTTCAATGAATTTGACGCAAACACTCTCCTGTGCTCAGTTTAAGGCATGATCTGGTGACACCTATGAATAATTTTCTGTGATACTTTGCAGAAAGTGAGAGTGGTTCTATTAAATTAATAAGCAGTTTAAACAATTTATATTTTACCGTGATTAGCTAATAGAGATAGTTTTGGGACACTGGTGAAGTTCCTTAACTGCTGCCTTACAGATTCTTCCTGCACCTCCCTTTAACTTGGTCACTTTCTGGGACTGGATTTCTGCATTCCTGAGATCAGCTTTAATGAGGCTGTTGGAGTGCTGGAGCACAACTGTTTGCAAGCACATAAGATTCTCTTTGAAATCACAGGTGATCTTGACATTTCCAGCAGGCAGAACTTGCACTGGTGTAAAGTTGCTGGATCCAGTCCAAAGGATTTGACTTGGATGAGTGAATAGAGCTGGACAGAATCCCTGGGAATACCTCTCCTCACTATGACTCAGAGAAGCAGTGCTGAGCATAGTTAGAAATTGAATTACAATTTTACAATTAAAAACCCACTTGCTTTGTCATTCATGTGTTCCTCATGGCTTTAATGAAACTATCCACGTGGCAGAGTTGTGAAACATTTTTCCCATTTTCTGAGGAACATTACCATATGGTATAACATCATGCCATTAATGTTTGGCTACCTGCAAAATAAAGTTATTTATTTTTATTTGCCCTGATAATATGCTCCCATAAATTGTAGTAGCTGATCCTTCTGTGTACAGTGCCTGTCCATGTGTTAAAACTCCAACTTGTTCCTTACTGTTCTTACTGATGAAAAACATTGCTATAATTTTCTATACACATGTATTAGTTTTGGATTCCTGAGATTGCCTAATGAGATTACAATCAGCTGTTAAATATTTCTGACAGAAAATATACAGTGTGGAATTTAGAAAACCTCTGTACCTCATGATGAAACCAACTTCTAGAAGATTTTGTCAGAAATATAAGCCTTAACACTTTGGCAAGAAACTATCCTGCACAGTGTTAATAAAGCAGAATTAGTTCAGGTTGCTGCTGACAGCAAAAGGTTCTCCATTGCTTCACCCCATCAGGCTCCCACACTTGGAAATTACTACAAGCAACTGCTAGAAACAAGATGAACATGGGAAAAAGTGGAGCGAGAATTTGGATTTTGGCCCCTTGGGATGATCACCCTAAAGAGGATCCCAGCTCAGTCAGCTGGGTGAAGTCTCCTCCAGTGAAGCACACTTCCAGATATGGGCAAAAAGTCAGACTGGTTTCCTAGGAATTCTAAGTTTTACAGAATGGTGGGACTTTGTTTTATTACTCAACACTGCAACAGCAGAATTTTAAAGGGAAGTTAATTTTTATGAAATTAATTTGGAAGCAAGCTGCTGTATAGTAGCCTGCTTTTACAGGCCTGCATTTAGAGGCAGAAGTTCACCTGGTTTTAGGGAACTAGACTTTGCTAGTTTTTGGTATAATTCTCTGTTACATCTTCCTGTGATTGCTGGGAGATCAGACAAGTGGCTGAGCATTTCACCACCATGTCCAGTTGATTGTGGTAAAAAGCATTGTAATAAGTGTATACTAAAGCTCTGACCAGTGTTAAATAATAAGGCTTTGACCCAATTTTCTTTTGTGGCTGAAAAGGAGTGAATCTGTACAGCAAAATTCATGGTGCTGACATGATGTCCCCTGTATGCACATTTTGGAGGTTTTACATAAGACCAGATCTATTCTGGTGACATGAAATGAATGCTCATGAGAAGCCAGAGCTTTGAAGCAAACTTTTGGAGCACATTACCTGGTTTGTTATCAGGGCAAAGTAGTTTTTTTGTGGGCTCCAAGACAGTTCCACCACATGGATCAAAGACCTGCTTCAACCTCCATTCCCCCGATATAAATTAAAAAATTAAGGCAGATACACCCAAATATGTTGCTTAACTGTTACCCTGGGCCTGCTGTATATGGATGCAAACTCTGCCATGTCACTCTCCCTCATCTCAGAGCCAGCCATGCAAAATGTTATATTATTTTGCCTATGCAAAATAAGCCACAACAGTCCTATCCCCACCACACACATTTCATTTGATAGAGAAGAGGGGGTAAATACAACTCACATTTCTTCAACTTGATCTGCAGATTGGACATTAAACACGTGGGAAATATGTGTCTTTTGACCTCAGGCTACGTCTGTGCTTGTAAATAAACCATGACAAAGATCACAGCTTGGCTCATACCCATACATGTAAGATTGCTTTCCTCCAAAACCAGGGTCTTCTCAGGTAAAAGCTTTGTTTTCTTGTAGTGAAATTGCACATACCTCCTACCCATCTCCTGATTTTTCTAGTTTAAGTTTTTTGAGAGTTGAATGAAAAGTTTCCTCGCAGTCAGATAAATCTCTGTCTTCAAAAGAGTGGCACTGCAGCTTTTTTTCCTGGGAATGACAAAGCTTTCTGAATTTGTTGCCCACTCCAGAAGAGACTGGTGAAAGAGGATGTGATGATGAAATTGTATTTCTGTTTGGGAAGTCAGTACAGTGTACCCATGCCTTATTTTACCATCTCCAAGAAGCAGAAAGCAGAGTGCATGAGCACACTTTAAGTCTGCAGCACCTACCACATGACCTCAGAGACCAATGCATCCAAAATCCTCCATGTTGTGCCCAAAACTAGTACAGCTAAAACCCATTCCACAGGCTCTGTGTGTGTGCAGCTTTCCTGGCACTGATGAAGGTGCTGATGATATCCAGGGGTCCCAGTCATCATCACTTCTAGAGTTGGTAGTTCTGTAGGTGCTGTGGAGTACTGGGTGAAATTTACATTTTATCCTCAGCTCACACTGAAATCTTCCCTGTCTTCTATTTTTGCCTTTTTTATATAGTTATATAACTGAAGACCAAAAATAGGAGCCTGTATTTCTACAGACAACATAGTTTCACAGGGTTCAAGTATAAACTCTCCATATTTTGCCTCAGAATGCAGTGCTAGGTAAGTTCACATCCTGTACTTGGATTAATTAGAGATACTCATTAAATAGAGCTATTCTGATTTGTGCCAAATTAGGAGATGTTTTGATATGCAAAAAAAGTTCCTAAAAATTAGACACAGCATCCTTGAAGACTGATGAAGGAATATATTCCTCACAGTTGGCAGGGATAGTTTTATGATTTAACATCACTGCACATATAAAGCTCCTGTCCAAGGATACCCTAAAAGTGCAAAACAATACTTCTCCTTGGAAATTACCAACTTAGCATGAACATTGTTGCAGACATATCTGCCTATAAAATTAAAAAACCCCTCAACATAATAAACAAAAAAATCCATATTAATCCAAAATAATTAGCTTAAATGAATCTCTTAAAGAAAAAATAATCAGTAATCAGTAGTTCACTTCCAGAAGGAAGGCATGTATCAAGAGATTTGTGGGTGTCAATTTCCTCTCCCAAGGCAAAAAAGTCTTGGCAAATGGACTAGAGAATACTTCCAATACATTTGTAGGTAATAGCAATGTAAGAATAACTGAGAATGCAACAAAAAGGCTCAGGTACATCTTGCTACTAAAAATGGTGCTGTTTCCCCCTGTTTTCTCTCAGACACATTCATGCTGGAGTGGACATTGCACATGGTATATGGGGAAGTGACATGACCCCTGGCTCGGAACAGTGTGTCACTTCAGCCACAGATTTTGCAAAAGCACCTTACAACTGCACCCCAATAAACACTGAAAACCAGAAACAGAGTTAAAAATCTTGACAAGTGGGAAATTCACTGGAAATAGGATTAAATAGGATAGGAGTAAAGTACTGCACTTAAGAAGTACAGAAGTCCATTGTAGGTGACTTACAAGATTGCAATTCACCCTTTGAAGCTGTTTTTTTTCTTGGTTTTGTTGGTTTGGTTTGTTGTTTGTTTGTTTGCTTGTTTGTTTGTTTTTGTGGGGTTTTTTTATGCCCATGGTGACTTCTGATTGCACCATCTTGATCCTGTATTTCTGTGCTACCTGTGTGGCTTTTGGGTTGTCTTTCCAGTTTGGTTATGATGAAGAAGAGCAAAACAGAGAGAAGGCTGTCCCACAAGCCAGTGAGGCGATACTAAACCTGCTGCCCTGGCTTACTGCACACAACACTTGTAGCAATCCCTTCGTTCTATATCATTGTTTCACCTACAGCCTCCAGCTTCCGCCTTTTCAAACAAGGCAGGAGACAAAACAAGCAAAAAATCTGCCCTCCCAAGCAAAAATCACAACCTAAATGACATGGTTAGGTGGCTTCACATCTGTCCTGCTGTGTATCCAGAATTAAAGCTGACACTGATCTCTCCTCAGTTTTCAAGGAGTCCTTCCTCAGGTATAAACCTTGTGGAAGGGTTCAGTTCACCAAACTCATCTCAGCTGCCTCCTCCAGATACCATTCTATCTTTATACGAATTTGCTTTCATAGACAGGCACTCAGAAACTGTACCTGCACCCTTCTATGCTTCAACAGGGTACAAGGAATATATAATTTCCATACTGCACTGGCCTTGCTACCTCCCCACTATGAATGGAGCAGTATTGTGTGCATCTAACAGATCAGATTTCTCTTCTTAGGCTTTTACCAGAGGGATAATAATTTATTTTCCTAACTTTTAGATGACAAAAAAGGCTTTTTGGGTTTTTTTGAGAATTGCCTTCTGATGAGATTTAAACGAAAGAACTACATAAAAATATAAACAATATGCAAAAGAAGAGACTTGGGCTCCTCAACCATGTTTACACAGGCGTGTGAGTGAGGAAACCCTTGTTCTGAGCCATGCACACAGCATTCTCCATGGAATGTGGTTTGTAAAAAGATGTGTTAATTTTCCCTCTTCCAACTCACTCTGAGGCCTTTCTATGATTTTTTTTCTGCTTTCCTCTCCTCCAGCCCTGTACACAGCCCATTTTTCTCCTTTTATTCTTACTGCTGCTGTCTCCTGCTTCCTTCTTTGGCCTCTTTTCAGTATGTATCAGAGCTCAGACTCCTGCCTTTCAGCAGGAAGACCAGCCTGCAGTGCAGAGGAACACACTGCAGGGTCAGCCCTGCCAGGGACAGCGAGCATCTCTGAGCAGATCTGAGACCCTTGAGAGCCACAGGGTGGGGAACTCCACAGCTCAGCACTTAGCCAGGGTCAGCTGTAACTCACACGCCCCTGGTTTTACTCTACATCCATACTGAGAAGAAAAACCCAAAAAACAACAAACCAAACCTAACCAAACAAAAAAAAAAAAAAAAAAAAAAAAAAAAAAAAAAAAAAAAAAGAAAAAAAAGGAAGAGATCATAAAATGTGTAATACTTGTTTGCTGCCAAAATATTGTTCTCAACAGTTTATGCTGAAAAGAGAGGAGTCTTTTCATCCCCAGGTAAGATCAAGCACTGATGGAAGTGAGACAAAGAACGGGTCAGAAAATTTTGCTGTTATTTGGCATCTATGTTTATTAAATCTGTCATTATAACAATTAGATTTTCATTTGTTCTTGCCTTACCTATTTTGACTATCTGCTGATAAATATTATACAGCAGAAACATAGGAGTGAGAGTAACATTTTACCCCTATTCAATTATGCTACACTTCACCTTTCTCAGATTATATGTAATTAAAATTCATGGCTTTTGCAAACCACTCATAGTTAAAGGGCAGTCAAATAAGGAAGAAAAACAAATGTAATCTCTGACTCCAGGGTATTCAAGCAAGCCCTGTTAACACACTGATTAAATTATCCAGCCTTGCATAATTATTCCTGTTCTATGAACTGGTAAATAAAGGCAAAATGGTGGCTTTCCTAGTGAGTCCCAGCACAAGGAGATCTTATCCTTTAATTTCTACTGAAGCTTTAAAAATATTATTGTTAGAATGTTAGTATTTTGCCTCAACATTCATAAAGTTCAGTCAGGACTATTACATTTTAAACCAATTATGCTGTTCTGGCAGGGTGCAAGGTACAAGAGATGACATCTGAGTACTTCACATTTTAGACTCCATGAGAGTGGTTGTATTTCATCAGCTGGCTACATTTTTATTTAATATCACCTAATAATTAACCACTTAATTGGACATTTTTCTTGATACAAATTAACAGATTTTGGTGTTTGTTTAAAGGAATAACTACACCACAAAGGTATAATGGAATACAAAACCTGTCAGATGAACCATTTTTTTCCCCCACCCAACAGCTCTGTCTCCTTGAACCACAGTTACCTGGAATAAGATCCAAAGTGTCTATAAAAAAAGGCTACATCACTACTAATGAATTGAACATGTGCAGTCTCTGGCGAGTGGGCTGACTAGCAGGATGTGGCTACAGCCATGCCCTCGTTCTGCCTCTGCCTCCAAAACAGCCCAGTCCCAACTGACAGAGCAAGGGCTCAAGCTGAACATAGACCTTTGTGGGTTCACAGGGTGGGAGCATGGCTGAAGAGGCTCCCAGTCCTCACCCTGTGCCCTGTAGAGCTGGAATGTCTGCATTCCAGAAAGGGGGAATTGTTTACCCTGCCTAGATTTATCTAGACCACATTGCTCTAGCTGCTTACAGGCCATCAGTGTGGGGTAGTATCAAAAGCCTCATGGAGGCAAATGAACTTGATATTGCTGCTTCTTCTGTGCTTCTTCCTTCTGTTAAGGAAATTACTGCTTGGACATGGTCTGGCATGGTCTGTAATCTAGGCAGGCTTGTTTTCACACCCCTACCTGACTCCTAAGGGCAGGCACATGACCCCTCCCCTTTGGAAGTAACTACACTCTGTGCTAACCCCGTTCATCAAATTCCTTACAAAGAAGTTCATCAGGCCCAACCTACTTGAAGATATTGCAATTAGCTAAGGCTGGGAAGCATGGAAACAATATTTAAGGATATTACTTGCAGCATATGAGATCAGCTCAGTTGGCCAGTTAATAATACCAAGATTGTGGATTTGATGCCCATATGGGCCATTCACTTAAGAGCTGGGCTTGATGATCCTTGTGGGGCCCTTCCAACTCCAAATATTCTGTGATTCTGTGATATCTCCTCCTTGTTGTGGAATAACAGTGAATAAACACTAGCTAATGGATTGTGCAGCAAGTAGCACTACAAAACTCTTCTGTTACCAGGGTTCTGTTTTCTCATCTCAGTATTGTGCCACTGGAAGCATAATTCTTTTCCTTTCTCCATCCACTTTAATGCTTCCACATTTTTAATATTTTATGTTGACAAAGTTTCTTTCTCTATAAATATCTCCACTACTATCAGTGTAGAAGCAGCATACCTCTACCAAGTCAATGCTTATAGGAAACAGTCTCTGTTTTTAAGCATTCCAAAAACCTGAACTGCTCTGCAATGTCTCAAGTTCACTGCCTAGTTCTAGAGGCTTTTTGTGGATCTTAAATATTTCCAGGTCTCCCTGTCTCTGGTTGTTTGCATTCACCTCTCACGTTCTGATTTCACTGTTTAAAGGGCAAGGAAAGTTTACTGAATGGAAAGACCTTGGAGTCTACAATATCAAACAGCAGAGTGACCTCAAAGGAAAACATATTTCATTAAAAAGAAAAAAGAGTTCCTTGCAAATCCAGCTTGTTTTACCCACCCAGATCTGCCTTTTTGCTGCCTCCATGGTGACACATGTTTTATATGAATCTATATTAAGATGAATTTTAACCTACAAATAACTAGATACAGCTATGCAGTAGGAGGGAATTCCTACAAGATGATGTAAAGTTTTTTAAGCAGTAAAATTAAAAATAGCACGTAAAACCTGACCAGTAGATTTGGATTTGAACCAAGGCAACACATTTGGGAAACATTATCAAGTTTATCAGGGGTAACATATCACAGAAAATCTGCTTCTGTTTATATGCCATTTATTATTCATTTTTGACATTTCCCTTTTTTCCTCAACCTTTTTTACCCCTAAGCAAATATATGTTAGACTTAGCTGAAATGTGAGATAACAGACCAGTCTCTTTCTCTATTTTTCTATTTTCTCTAGTTTTCTTTCTCTATAAGACAAAAGCAAATCTGAGTAAAAGTAAAAGAAAAGTTCTATGAAATCTAAGTACAGGAGAAAAAAAGTTGCCAGAGTACGACGGGTAATAAGGGAGAAATCTGTCTCACAATGAAGCCTCAGAAAAAATAATTGCCTAATAAGATTAAACTCAGGGCCAAACTGTGTCCTTCCCTATGCTGTCTTGCATTTCATGATGTATAAATAGCACATGAAAGCCTTTGCTTCATGTAACACACCACATGTGTGATAAAGGCTGTTTTTTGTATCTAAGACACTTACATTAATGGGATTATGCCAGCAGAGAGTACTTTGCCCAGGGTTGGCAGAATGTTTGCAGTTTACAGTAATCAAGTCTAACTCAGGCAATACAAGCAATAAAAACAATTTTCACTCTTATTAAACAATCCAGTCCCCCAACTTTACTTAAAAAAAATTCTCACTCATAGCATCACAATAAATTTGAGAATGAGCTATATGTTTAGCTGCACCTGATCTGATCAAAACAAAGGTAATCATTAAAAGTCAGCTTAAAGCTGATCCAAAGTCAGACAAGATTCATGCAGTCTTTTTACTGAATGCAAGTTGAAGCCAAAATTTGAATTCTTTTGTGATTTTTTTCCATCAGTAGTGTGTAAATTTCTTTGATTCCAATGCAAAATATCAATATTTTTTGAAAGCTGTTATTGAACGTTGTTTCAATGCTGAAATCTCCAGCTGAGCTGAATGTTTACTATTCTTTGTGAGGATGAAGAAGAGTTTTGGAGTGGTTTCAGGAGCAAATCTTTCCTCTGTGTGCTCTAGAATCCACACTTAGACCTTGTTCTATCAGCAAACACTCCTTATATCTCAAAGAAAACAAACACAGTAATGGGCATAAAATGGGGAATATATTTGTTTTAAAATGCAAGCAAATCCCCAGAATATAATAATATAAATAGATATTATTTATGTTTTTTGTTTGGTTTTATTTTAGTAAGTGCTGTTGTTTCTGGAATCTATGTGATAAAAAAGTTCTGTGATTTTATGACTTGTTGCATACTGTTGCTGATGTAAATGCTTTGATTATCTATTGACTAGTTCCATTTGAACAATTATTTGTAATTAGAATTAGAAATGACTTGTAATTACAATTAAGATTCTTGTTATTAAGACATAACAATGAGTGCAGAATTGCACCCAGACCTTACTAAAGAAATGCTGGGTAACTCTCCCCTACTGTGGCAGAGAAAAAAACTTGTGTTTTGGCAAATGTAAGGTAACATGTCTTAAAACGTGATATTTAGAGGACATTTATTCTAAGTGGATACAGATGGAAGAGACCAGAGAGAGTAAGTCAAAGGAGTTCCTAGTAACCCAGTAAGGTTGAACTGCTGACCCCTGTTGAGGAAATTAGCATTGCTGGCGATGCTGTCAGGTAGCTGAGTGCTACTAGACAGAGAAGATGATTTATAAGCACACATGAAGAAAAAGGTACAACTTGTAAGAGTGAAGAAGTTTTGCTTGACCTTTTTAAGGTTTATTTTCAGCTTGGCAATTTGAAAGCTAATGACTCAAACAGACTTTGAATCAGATCCTCAAAGATAAACTAAATTAGAATGAAACCCATGTCATTTATTTTATAATGCTGTTTGTGTTGCCTCCCTCTTGCTGTTGCAGAAATCCCAGAACGGGATAGCAACAGATACTGCTCAAAGCAAAAAACTTTCAGATACTGAGAACACTTAGATGCTTTGTTGCCCCTCCTGAAGATGAGTGTAAGAGCTGGCATTTCATCCAAGGTAATAACCCAGGATCTCCACAGGCAACAGTGGAGAGACAGAGAATGGGGCCCATGGGAATCTCATGAGGTTCAACAAGACCAAGTGCTGTGCTGCACCTGGACTGGGGAGACTCCTGGTGTCAATCCAGGCTGGGGGATGAACAGATCTGGAAAAGCCTGGCCGAGAAGAACTTGGGGGTGCTGTGGGTGAGAGGCTGGACATGACCCAGCCATGTGCCCCTGCAGCCCAGAAAGCCAAACCTGCCCTGGGCTGCATCCAAAGCAGCGTGGGCAGCAGGGGAGGGAGGGGATTCTGCCCCTCTGCTCTGGTGAGACCCCACCTGCAGTGCTGCCCCCAGCCCTGGGGTTCTGAGCAGAGGAAGGACATGGACCTGTTGGAGTGAGTCCAAAGGAGGCCACCAAGATGATCTGAGGGATGGAGTATCTCTGTGAGGAAAAGCTGAGAGAGTTGGGATTGCTCAGCCTGGAAAAGAGACAGCTCTGGGATAATCTAAATGTGGTCTTGCAGCATCTGAAGGGAGCCACCAAAACAGATGGAGTTTTTACAAGAGCCTGAAGTGACAGGACAGGCAGGAATGGCTTCAAACACAGTAGGTGCAGTTTAGGTAATAGGAAGAAATTCTTAAAAGTGAAGGTGGTGAGACACTGGAACAGGCTGTCCAAAGAAGCTGTGGATGCCCCATCCCTGGAAGTGGTCAGGGCCAGGTTGGATGGGGCTCTTGAGCAACCTGGTCTAGCGGGAGGTGTCCCTGAGCACTGCAGGGTGGTCAGAACTGGATGAACTTTAATGAACTTCCAACTCAAACCATTCCATGATTTCTGGGGACAAATTAATCTACCCTAACACAAAGAACAAGGGTCTTTAGAGGTCTTTCTCTCCATACCCTTTGGAGGACTGCAAATGTGGTATAATTTGCTACCTCAAGCATTTAAAACCTATGGGTTTTCCTTGAAATATCACATGATTACATTTGTAACACCTGTCACCTGTATTTTCAAGAGGTTTGTGTCAGGCAGGATAAAAAACTCCATGCCTCAAACAGCATATCAGGTTAATATCTATATAAGCAAAGCTGTGGAAGAACTGATCTATTTCAAATGGAGGCAAAACTATATTTTCTAATTTTGAAAAGAGAATTGAAAAAAAAAATAAACTATTGCCATTAAAAAGAAGGCAAGAGGATGACATTTTAGGAACTCTGATACCAGTATTATGATCATGAATTAGTTTCCCTTTGCTCTTAAGATCAGGAAGGTAAATGACCTGACACTGCCATGTCTAGAATGCTTTCATTTTTATGCTTTTTGGCCCATAAAGCCAATAGAAGATGTCCCAGAAGTTTCCAATACAGTTGTGATACAATTGAACGAAAGCCCAGAAGAACTGAACTTGTCACCTACCTGCAAAACTCCAGGCTGACTTTGGCAGGGCAAAATCTCTGCTGTTTCCTGGGCTGTTTCCTTGTTTCACGTGGTAATGTTCCCACTAGTACCTGACATTAAAATAATCTGAATTAAGTTAAAGCCTGTGCCTTTCAATGCTAAACTCCACAATGTTTGCTTGTTAGACTGGCTAAATTTTATTAAGTATGGCATTTCAAATTGTACTTGGGGTCAAAGACAAATGAATTTTTTTTCTTCTAATTTAATCAGTATAAAAGAACTGAGGAATCTCTAACTTTCCAATATGAACAGAGATCAGTTTCTTGGGCACCTGTGTCAAACCCTAACAAAACTGTTGTCTTTTCTCAGCTCAGTTACACTGCACCTCTTGATGTAAACTACTCACATACTCAGGCAGTATCTGTAACAGTAAACCCTCAGTTTCTACTTGAAAAAAACAAAATACAAAAATACTGTTACGTATTTGATAAATAATCTTGTCTCAGAAGTAATATTTTTCAACAAAATAATTTAAAGTAATTTTCATGTAGCATGCATTTACCTCTGCTGATTCTATTTAACCTAAACTTATATCATTTTTAACTCTGGTCCACTACATAGTAAATGAGAAGAATAAAGAAAAAAATTGGTATTATCTGAGTATCTAAATTAATTACAATTGTACAACATATAATCAGAATAGGGGGTCTCAATGTGAATCTGAAACCACTGAACATAAGGAATCTTAAGCTTCAAATTTAATAAAGCAAATGCCAATCTGACAGGCTGTGTAATACAAATGTGGCATTCACTCTGTAGTTTCAAAAACCAGCTGCAAACAGGCTAAGTCAGTGGTTACAAAAATCTCTCATTGTATAAGTATCATAGATATTACTATGAATGTATACCTGAATATGGAGAATTCAAAATGAATCAGAACAAATATGTTCCTTTAATTTGATACACAACAAAAATCTCCACAAAATGCTTTAATTAGGTTGGCAATATGCCACAACTTTTCTTTCCCCAAACTAAAAATTTCCCCAGAGATGTAATACCTGCTTAAGTCTTATATTGATATATTCAGTATCTCAGCAACTAGAACCACACTTACCTGTTCAGTAAATTAATCTTAGAAACCTAATTCAAGTCCCCTGGAAGGCATCTTGTTTGGGAAGGTTTCTATTAAAGAGTCTTTGAGCTCTGATGCTGAACACTATTTAAGCCTGAGTTTAATAGTCAAAGTGCCTATAGTTAAACACATCCTCGTATGCAATACAAAAAAAAAATGCCTAAACAAAATCAAAACCAAACAAAAAGAAAACAAAACCAAAACAATCTCCACCTTACATGAAATGGATCCTCACAGGACGAGAATTATCACAAGCTGTAAAAGCACTTTTGATTCAAGCCACATACAAATAGTCTAACCTTTAAGTTCTGGGAGCAATTTTAAAATGTCAAGAGGTATGTCAAGTTCTTAATACCCAAGTCTACATATTTAATTGTCAACAGCCAAAACACCCAAGACAAGACAGTTATATTAATTCCAGCTCGAACCCAAATCAACATGTGCTGGAAAATAATGTTTCTTTCCCTTAAACTAGGGAACACTACTTGGTTGGCCTGTATTTTAACGATATAATTATTTTCTAGAACACCTATGACATTGTTCATTTTAGCTTTATTTTCAAAGCAGTCAAGCACAGGAGATCTCTGCAAGACTATCAAGTTACGCCATTGATCCTCACAAGAAGACTCAATTTGCTCAGTAATAAGCAACCTGGGTCAAAGGCCACGACTGAGAAAAGACAAAGGGCATTGTTTACACCTGTGTCAATCAGAAAGAGCTCTATTGAAGTCCATTGAGTTATACTTGACTCAAATCCATATGAAAAACTTTTGTGTTTGCTGAATCTGGATTATGTGGCAGCCAGGAATTCACATTTATTAGTCTGTAGCAGGAAGCATTACAGACTGCTACATTAAAATACTAGTTTGCTACACTGGCTTTTTAACCAAAACTGGGTTTTGTTCTCTTATTGGCAATTCAAATTCATGCCACTGCTTCAGCCTGCTCACTTGCACTGTGTTACCCAGTGCGCTGCACAGTATGAAGTAATAGATTCTGTAATTTTGGATAAGAGAATTCAGCAAAGGCAATGAAACAGTAATTAGTGTCCTACATTTTAAAGAAAAAGAACCAAAATTCTACCTCTTCCAACTATTTGCAACTACAAACAAACTTCTGGATATGCGAGACTTTGTATTTCTTGACTTTTGATGTTCAAAGAACACTTCTAACAGTCCAAAAACATTAAAAGCATATTTCTGACTACACAACCACAAGACAATTTACAAAAAAGATGGGAATTTCAATTTAACTTGCTCAGGGAGCTGGCTGGAAGCATTGCATGGAATACAACCCCAGAGAGAGCCGGCTTACTTTCAAGGACCACCTCCTACAACTTCAAGAAAGGTCTTTCCTGACAAGCATGAAACCAAGCAAAGATGGCATGGTTGAACTTAAGAAAGCTAAGGCCCTTCTGAAATGAAACTTGGTGAAGGACATGAAGGTCAATAAAAAAGGGATTCTACAGGTATATTAGCATCAACAGGAAAGCTACAGAAAATGTTTGCCTGCTGCTAAATGGGCTATGGGATCGGTCACAAAGAATACAGAAAAGATCAAGGAATTCAGTGTCCACTCTGCCTGAGTCTTTTAATGGTAGGATTTGCCTTCAGGAATCCCAGGCCTCTGAAAACAAAGTCTGGAGCAAGAAAGACTTAACTCTGGGCAGATCAGGGATCAGGGTGGGAACACTTAAACAAGCCAGACCTACAATCAGTGGGATCTGATGGGATGCACCATAAATGTGGAGTGAGCTGGCCGATGTCTTGTTTATCTTGACTTCCAGGCTTCTGGCACTTTACCTCATCCAGAGTTCACCAGTTTGCCTATGAGGAAGTTAAACTGGCAGTGGGGTATACTGAGAACTGGCTGCACCCTAAGCTCAAAGGAGATGTCATCAGGAGCACAAAATGCATCTTGACAGTCACTAGTGGTGCTCCCCTGTGGTTGGTACTGGGATCAATACTATTTAACACCTTCACAAATGAGCCAGAGGATGGGGCAGAATGACCCTCAGGAATTTTGCAGCTGATATAAGACTGGGAGGAGCTGTTGAGACACCAGATGGTTGTGCTGCCATTCAGAGGGATCTTGACAGACTGAGAAATGAACATCTGTACTGCTTTGGTTCAGATGTGGCATGAAAATGTGATGCTCCATTTCCCAAATGGGAATCTACTGAACTGACACTGTCATGTCATAGGAATATATTGATTACACCAAACTGCTCAAGAAATAAATGGGGGAGGGGGAAGACAGATCATTTCATGTGAAGAATTTACATCTGACATTGTTTAATTCAGAATAAATGTTAAGAATGCAAGCAATTTCGTACATTTATGTTTTACTTCCAGTTCAGATTTAGCTGAAATACAACAGAGAAAGCAACACAGAGAGAACTTCTTGTTTGTTTGTAAATTGTAGTAGACATGGAAAATGTAAGACAATTTATCTGAGTGATGTAGTCTACCAGAGACCAGTAAATGCAATTTCAGAAGCTATCTTTCATGACAGCCACTCAGCAGCAGAAAGCTTAGAAGTCATAAATCATGTTTCAAACACATTCTATTGTTCTAAGTGAAAAATCTTAGTTTTCAAATTCATACAACCCTAAAATAGTATTTTCTTCCATCACAAAACTAGCAAAATTTTTAGGGCTCTTCTGAATTTTTAGGGCTCTTCTGAATTCACACTTATTTATGAGTCTTCTGAAGTACTGTCATTATGATGCATAAATATTTACCATACCACAAACGTTTACCCTTACATAACAATGAGACAAAATAAGAAGAAGCATTGACAAAATGGAGATCAATAACTTTGACCATTAGTCTATATGGATCTTCTTCCAAAAGCTATTCATTTGAATTAAATGAATAATCCTGGTAACCTTATTGATCATAAACACAACCTGAGATGGCCACCACAGGTCAGGATGACTAATGTGAAGATATAAAAATCAGAGAAGGGATTCATGCCCTCAGCAGTATCAAAAATTCCCCTTGGACATGATGACAAACAAGTGCTAATATATGTCAGAAAAACACAAGATTTTTAAAGTGATGTGAGGTTATACTGTTGTAGCACACAAGTGAAACAAGTGCTTTTAGGACACATAAAGGTGAACCTACTATATGATCCAAAATTCTAAATGAGGTATTTCTCAACCTGTTTATGTTGTCACTAAACACAGGGAGTCCCAAAGCTTACTGTACCAAATTTTTTATTATTTCAAACAAACTTCTGTACAAAAACATCAAAGCAGGCCAAGAAATCCCGTGACTTCACAAACAGCACATGACAACTCACAGAATGCTTTAAGGTTTACATTTTTATTATACAAGTGACAAATAGTTTTTCTCTGGGCTACTTAAAGATAAGACTTCATTGTTTGACAAAAAATTGCAGGTAAGCATATATTAACTTCAGTTACCAAAGCTCAACAGAATGGTCTGTCATCTACTTAATTTACCTAACTGGAAGTGACTATGAACAAAGCAGGATTTTCCCTAACATACATTTTTAAATGTCCCCCCATTAAAAATGGAGTCTGTAAACAGTGGATTTACTACTGTGAAAAAAGTGTGGTCATTGCTTTCAGAAAAAGAAAAAGATCTAATGTGAGTGAGTTCCAACTCTCTCCCCAACATCATAGCAACCGGCTGCTGCACCTGCAGGGGTGTGACATGAATGCTGGAGTTGTGGCGCTGTCCAGCATCAGGACATGCATGACATTGGCACCTGTGGGCTCTGATCAGGTCTGAGAAATCTCACAGGGGTTGCTCTGCTCAGAAATAAGCTCTCAAGTTAATCCCTACTCCAGAGAACTTGACATAAATACTGTTTAAGGACTGAGTTCAATGACACAGTTTGTCACAGTGCAGCCGAGTTCCAGCAGACCAAATGCATCTTCAAAGTCTTAAGGTAATGTTTTTAGAAGAGACGTGCATGAAAATTCCAGTGAAAGCACACAAACCCTGATTTATCTATACGGAGATAAGCAAATACAAATCTGAATCTGTGCACAAGCACTGGAGTTTCCACACATACATGCAAGCAAAGTACACAAAATCAAACATATTTTCTGAACGTGACCTCTGCAAGAATATGTACAGCAACTGCAGACCACCCAGTAGACACACATAACAGAGCATGAGCACTTTGCTGCTTTTGGCGAAGTATTTCTATTCCATTAACTGGAAAATTTACCAGAAAGTAAGAACAAACAACTCAGCAAAGAACTTCTTGAAGTATCAATAACATCTTAAAAGCCAGTGAAGAGCAGTTAGCTGATAAATATTTCTGTGTTGACTCTGAGTCATCTAATGAATAACACTACCAGGAACTTAATGGAGTTCCTAAGAAAAGATCAGCTCTTAATTTTAAACCATCCCTAGTCTGATGCAGCCGATATGACACCAGGGAAGTTTGCTACAGAAGAGTGTACTAGTCTAGATCAGCCAAAAAATTACTGGCTAGAGCTGTCTGGTAGTTAATGTTCACTGTGATATATTTACACTGACAAACCTCTTCCAGTTAAGTCAAGGCATTAGTACTTTCCCTTCCCTTTTAAATCTAAGAAAATTATACAGAGTTTTCAAAATCTAGCAATGATCTTTAAGCATATTTCCTGTTTATTTATACTGCAGCTGAACACAGGATATTAATTTCCTCAGTTGATGAAAGGTATGGGTTAAACTTAATTAAAAAGGTAAAATTACCTGTTTGAAATACATTTTTGGATGCCAGACAGCACATAATCCATAAAATTAGGTGGATCTCCACTTATTACAGGAAAGACAATGCATTTTATGAGTGATTCAGATATTCTCCTATTCATACTAGTTTGACAAGATCCTAAAACTGACCAAAAAACTGTGCACATGTTCTTCAAAACATACCAAATGAATTTTGCTTTCTCTTATATTAACTTTCTTCTTCTTTAAAGTTCCTTTTCTGTGGTACCTTTGACATTTCAGTTTGATTTCCATTTTGTCTTCACTACTACTTCTCTGATAGAGAAGGTGATTAAGGATTAAAATGCACAGATAAACTGTCTTAACTGAAGTATCTAAGTAAAAAAGTATTTTAAAAGTCAAAAGATAAAGGCTAGAATAAAAACTTAGGTTGCACTATATAAAGTCAGTCAGGTTATGAACAGATTCATATATTTTAGCAATGTGAAGAAAATGGTTATGTAAATACACACAAGTATTAACATCAAACTGTATTAAATTATGTAAACATACACATCTTCTGTGATCAATACAAACATCTACTTGTCTGTGGATACTACTGCAGCATAGCTCGAATTTGTTTTGAAGTAGATTCATCATTCAGGTGTTTTGTAGTGAACCTAGAAATTACAAGTTAAAACAATAATTTATAAAATGAACAGAGATAGGTAAAGTCTGAACACTTGAGCCTGTTTTTGAAATCAGCATAGTTCAGTTACACAAAGGAGGAATTTACATGTTTGTCTACTGATCGCTGGAATTTAACTGGCAAGAATCTGGTGCTCTAAATACCCTATGCAATAAATTATTCCCTGTTAAAAGGTGGAGAAGTGTGGCTAAATCCTGTTTAGTATCTGTCTATGACATTGTCATAATCTTGGGTCAAAATTATCTCTCATTTTTTCTAGTTAAAAGCCTCAAAAGAAGCAAAATCATGAAAAGACACAAGAAATATGGTAAATACTAAAATCACTTAGGAATCTAGATAGAATTTTGGCATAATGTATGACTTTAAGCAGTTTTCTTAAATATTCTCAGAGGACTGAAGAGCTTTAGTGTGTTTTTTTCCATTTAAACCCAAGCATTCTCCACTGTTTATGCTAATAGGGAGACTGATTATAACATAAGCTTGAAACACACTTGATACCTGTAGATTTAACTCCACATCAACTTTAATTCAAAAGACATGATAAGCAAATGTGGAAGTGAAGCTCTCCCTCTATCCAAGCATTCAACATCTAGAGAACTCAAAACAGCTTTGAAAAACTTGGGTTTGACAACATTCTCAGCTTCAGAGAAGCTCTGTGTCTTCCTTCCCAAAACAGCACCATGATAAGGATTGGGATTTAGGATGCTGTTTTCTTGACGCTGAATAATTTAGGAAGATTAAAAAAAAAAAAAAATCTTACTGAGATGGAAAGAGAGAAGGGAAGTACTTAGGGTTTGAAAAATAGAAATCTGACAATTTCTAAAATGTTCTAGATTCTGGGGTATTTTATATAGTAAATCTTAGCTAGGATATACTGTTTAAAATATTAACATTTATTGTTTATTCAAGTGAAATGAAATGGGAAGAAATTAATATTAAAAAAACCTAGGTGATGAAGAGGAAAATTTTATTAAATTAATGTTCTAAAGCAAAGAATCTTAAATATAAAGAGATTGGGAGAAAAACAAAGAGAAATTTTCTAAAGCTGAATCACACATACCTGAGAGCATTCAGAAGTCCTTCCACAGAGTCAGGTGGTTGTTCCTTTAAAACTTTTATGCATCCCTTCATCTGGGAACAGAAGCATGCCACTATTGAACAATAATATATGAATTGCACTAGCTGAAAACAAGGAAAAAATTCACCATATACAGGCAGTTTTCTTTTCTTACTGCTTTACATGACACAATAAAAGCATTACAACTTATTAAAAATTATCTCAAAGTTAAAAACTTTGGAGAAAACATCTACTTTTTAATAAGTGTTTCTAGAGAGTACATTATGTGTCAAGTGTCTATATTTTAACTTGCACACTATTTCTTCAAATCCAAATAAAAAGTATAAAAATCAAAACTATCTGATACAAGCTGAAAAAAAGAGATTTTGGGAGTTCCGTGTCATTGCTGTTAACAACTTTAAGAAGAGATGTTTCAACTTTGACTTTTATTTTTATGCTTGCATACAAGGAAGTAATTTTCAGTATTCAATTTTTAGTTGTAATCCTAACCAGTGACATCTTATTATTTGTTTAATAACTAGTGGTTAAAAATTTAATCTAAGAAGTCCATGGTGATGATTTTAACACCACACTGAATGAACATCTTTGTGGAGACTGTAAAAACAGGCTGAAACTCTGTCCAAATTTACAAAAGGGGAAATGAAGCAGAGAAAGCAGGAGTAGGACTCATTTGACCCATTGTACAGACTCCCTAGCTAGTCAATAGAGAGAAACAAGGAATTCTTCTAACCTTTTCAGAATATAACTTCCCTAGTAGTACTTTTTTCTTCTCACTGCTATGAAGACATCAAATCTAGCTATTCAGAAATTAGCCTAGATTAATTCCATCTTATTCAAAATCACAGATAAAGACACAGCTGAGTCAAGATTTGAATGCTTTAGTTTTCCAAGTCACATTGGAGTGCTAAATCTACATGTAGAAATTTCTTTGCAGCTGAAGAGCACCTCTGCCTTATTAAGGAAGCAGATGATGAAACATTTAAATTAAGTCAGGGTCCCTTTATGTGCCAGTAGAAATCAGTCAGAAAATGTAGCTCAGCATCCCCGACAGGGAGCAGCCCAACAAACACTGCTCATTGCTCAGCTGGCTCATTTCTACCTGGAAAGTGTAAGTAGCTTTGCAAATGACAGATCAGATGAGATTCTCAGGCTAGCACAATGTGTTTTGAAGTGACACAGTTATATTAACTAAATTAGAGAAGTTCAAGTCTATGTGCACATCACCCAGTACAGGTTTACATGCCCCAGCAGATCTGATCAGACCAGACCAAGTCAAAGGGGATAAAAATTCAAACATATTTTTCATTTCTGTCAGAATCAGAATACCTAAAACAAATAGGATAGTGTTGGGCTTTAGGATTCTTCCTTTTGTTTCTTTCTCTCAGGGAATTTTTCTCCCATTGTGTTGCTAGGAGACAATAACGACCGGGTACTCAAGAGAGACAAAAGAAGTCGCCACAGCTCAGGGGAGGAGAGCAGCTGGCTCCTCTCTCTTTTTACCTGGGGGTTTCTCTGGGAAGGGCAGAGACACCACGAGAACTGGGCTGGGAAAGAGGGGTTGGGCGCAGCCCCCAGCTCTCCTGTGCTCTCGGCATTCGGAGGGGAGAGAGGCTGCAGTCGCTGTGGGGAGAATTCCTCACCATGGCACGGTTCCATCTCCTGCTGCCTTTCTTCTACCGCGAGCAGCCCTTGCACTGGGACCTTATCAACACCTCACCAAAGCAAACAAAGGACCCTTCCCATCTGCTGGGTGCCTCAGGGCAAACCCCAGGATGCCAAGCCCGCCTTTCCCCTGCCCTGCTCGGAGCCAGGCTGTGGCGGCCCGGCCCCTCCGTTCCTCTTCCACGGCTCCGGTTTTTCGGCCGCACTGTAGCCCCGCCACCCCCTGCCTGTCGGGACGCCCCGCGGTTCCAGCTACGGCTGCAGAGTTTCTGATACAACTCCTCCCTCCACCAACCCGGGACCTGCGCTCCTTCCTGCCGTTCCAGCTTGCTGCTCCCGAGGAGCCGCCGGGGCGGGGGGACCGGCAGCCCCTAGGGCTTGGCTCCCTCCCGCCATTGCCGAGCGCTCCCGAGCACGCGCCACAGCGCCCCCTGCAGCCGCGGGGGAGTCACCGCACCCGCCCTGCCCGCCGGGAGCCAGCAGCGCCCCTGCCGGCCGTGCCCGGAACTGCACCCGAGGGGACCGTGCTCGGAGAGCCGCAACTGTTTATTGGGTTTTCTGGGGTTTCCTTTCGTTTGTTTTTGCTGCCATTGTTGTTGTTTGCTTGCCTTGTTATACACATACATACCAGTAAAGAACTGTTATTCCTTTCCTCGTATCTTTGCCTTGCAGTTAATTTCAAAGTTATAATAATTCAGAGGGAGGGGGTCACATTTTCCATTCCAAGGGAGGTTCCCACCTTCCTTGGCAGACATCTGTCTTTCAAACCAAGACAGATGTCTAAGCTAGGAGACTGTCATTAACAGCTTAAAATATAGCCTCCAGTCTTGAAAGAGTAAGGAAAGGGTAATATACTCCACTGTCCCTGAAATTCTCTTAAATGGGTTGAATGGCTGGAGTGAATAGTTTGGAGAAAAAAATTGTTTACCACAGTAAAACAAACTCATCATCTGAAACATTACCAGATTTTTTGAATCACAAAAAAATCACGGAGCTAATTACGCAAATCAAGATTTGGGACCATGTACTCATTTTTTTAAACTGAGTTGTACATCTCCTGCCTCCCATTTACACCTACCTAACTTTCCTGCACGATGACAGGCCTTTAGGATAAATGTGAGAAACAAAGCACACACAATGCACATTTGGTCCTATCAGAATTCCATTTGTGTTGCCTCTGTAGGCAAGAGACTGAACTAGCATTCAAGAAATCTGCCTTCAAGTCTCTGGCTCTCTCTATCTGTTTCATGACCTTGAGCAAATCTATTCACCTCTGTGACAAAATCTTTCCCTCTGTAGAGCGTCAAAGAGGAGACGTGGCAAAATTCTGGTATATGCAGATGCAAAATGCTAAGGAAGTCTGAGTGTCATGGAGGGCAATAATATATGGTTTTTTCCCTTCTCTTTTTAGAAGTCTCTCTTGGAAAGTGAAAGACTTGGCATCTTTTCCATTATTAAAGTTTATTTCTGCTGAAAGAAGTGGTGTGTGAGATTTAGGTTTGTAAAAACATGTAGAAAAGACAAGAGTACTCTTTTCATGTGTGCTTGCAATTTCTCAAATGAAAAAAATAAGACTTATTTCTCTGTGACTGGCCATGCCAAAGATAAAACTGAAGAGTCATTGTCAACATTACAACAGTAACATTTCAGTTTTGTTACTTCAGATCTCAGACAAAGCAGAAACAACACTGAATACCTACTTATTTACAAGAGAACTACTGCCAAAGAAGAGCATTTCAACATCGATATATTACAAGATTTAAAAAAATTATAACCACAGAACATATTCCAGGCTAGGTGTAATATAAAATTATTTTAGCCTAACTATACAGTTGGCAAAAAAGCAGAGGTAACTAAGAAAAATTATCTGTGTCTGGAAGAAAATAAAAAGGAAAAAAGCTGGTCCTTATTTTATTTTCAAACAAACTGATGTATTAAAGAGCACAGGTGAAGACAAATTCTAAATTGTCATTCAAAAGTAATTAAAATTATTTCTACCAAGCCATAAGCTTGTGCCGAAAAAGAGCTGCAGACTAATACTTTCAAATCTACAGAGTATTAAAGAAAGGCTTCTCTTACATCAATCTTTGATGTCTTTGAGAAAGCTCCCACAGGATGAACGTGATCGTACAGGATAATAACTCCCACCATTACTCGCATGCAGAACATAAGGGTCTCTTCACTGGTGAATCTACTCCTGTACTCTCTGGAAGACAAAACAAAAGAAATAAACATTCTAGACTGTTTACTAGACAATTTTAAAAACTATACTGGGAGCGCCTGAAATTTGAACCAAAAGTATATTTTAAGGTTGCAGATGCACATTAGTAAGACTCTGAATATCAGTGAATTCTGTAAGCCTGTGCCAATTTACAAGAATGGTTAGAGAATAGATAGATAGTAGTAAACCTCTTGTCATACCCATGCACAGCTGAGATCCTCAAAATGTATGTGATGATGGCTTCATAGAAAACTTAATGAAATATAATGGAGACTGATCTGAAGCACTTCAGTTTAATCTCAGAAACACCACATGCCAGGACCTCAAAGGAAAGCCACTGATTTTACTTAAATTCCTACTTTGGAATAGTCCAGTGGGACCCAAGTTCAGCAGCTGGGAAGTTCAGGGCTTCACCAAGATGTATTGTAACAGTCGTGCTCTCTCTCTTTCTCTGTGTATTGTAGTAACCTCTCAGTCTACAATAACTTCAACTTTTATTCTTCCACAGCATTGTAACATGAACAGACTTAAAGGTGACAGAAATTTTGATGTGAAAATGCTTGATTATCCCACAACTGGAATTAAATATCAGATAATCTTCTAAATGACTCAAAACCTTTTTCTCTACTTTTGCCAAAAAGAGAGCTGACTCGTAAGGCTACTTTTCAATTACCACTTCTATGATGTCTCAGGATTGTGAGATGAGTCCTATTCCTACAGACACTCCTCCAGAATTTTCATGAACAAGCACAAACCTCAGGAGTTCTACCCTTTACATGGCTCCATGAACAAATGACTCATAAGCAAAAGACTACCTTCACTCTATCTTATATGTGTTTTCCAGTCGAAGAGACATCTAACCTAAAATATACTCCACTAAATGCATAGCAAAATAAAGAACCCTACTGGCTATTATTGCCTACACTAGCAGATATGAACACAATTGTACAGCTGAATACATTTATATGAATGGAAATTCATATAGCTGATTTTTTTCATATCTAAAATAAGATGGCTGCATCCAAAAAAAGATCTACTTAAATGATCCTTGAAATAGCGCCTGTGTACTTGCTAAAGTACTGCCTGGAAGAGCCAAAATCTTGCCCTCTGTGTGCTAATAACTGAGCAGCATGGGCAAGAAGGAGGCCTTTTGCCCTGATTAGACAAGACACAGCCACTGAAGCCTGCGAGTGCGTAAGATTATTACACTGTATTTTAACCTTTTGTGAAATGCAGGCTGACCATGTAAGCTCTCCCCAATAGAACTCAACACTGACTCAGGAAAGATATCATAAGGTGGTAAGAACAGAAGGCAAAGCTTTCAAACACCAAGTCATGCTTTTTATGCAAAACAAGTAACAACCTAAGGCAAAGATACAGGAATTCACTTGGAGAAAAATGTGTTATCCAAGGTGGCTAATTAAAATATAAGTTCTATCATCCAAACCCCCCAAGATTTAAGATAAAACTTACGGCGTTTCCAACATGACTTTACATACACTGGCCATAGTACTTAGACAGTCTGTTGTATTTTCAATTGGTAATGTTTTGTTCTGGAAGGGTAAGAAAAAGGCAGTGTTCAGTAAGCTATCTTGTAAAATTGAAATCAAGAATATCTGTGTTAGACCCTTCTCCCCCTTTACATACTTCTGCTACAAAATGTGTCGTTGCATTACTGAGGGTTTTCAGCATTGGTGTGGCCTCTGCATAGAACAGGGACATCCTATTGGCCATTTCATTGTTCACTTCATTCTCAATGTCTAGCTGATGAAAACAGGAGAAAAAATAGTCAGTAAAGCTCTTTAAAATCCTACCAGCAGAAAGAAAAAGATGCAGTACATGTTCATGTCAGAAAGCAGATTGTTACTTGAATAGTCCTCTCTAATCACTTCACCCGGACTGCTGATTAACTCTCAGTGTGAAGGAAAGAACATGACAGCTACTGAATCAAAAGCAAAAACTTTACCAAAAATGGCATAAACACATCCTGATAAATATATACCTCACTGTGTGCAGCACATCAGAGTTTATTTACTTACGTGCATATTGTTTATTCTGTTGCGACTTATTGTCCGCCTGTAATAACTGAAGTCGTTCTGAATTGCTGGGTTTCTCATCTTCCAGGAAGAGAAACAGGAAATAATCAGTTTTGGTTCAAAATACACAGCAACAATCAACATATACTGAAAGACTTTATTAACCTTAAGTTCATCAAAACGAAGAGTAAAATGTAAGATTTCTGCAAACTCTTTTGCTAGAGCCTGTTCCCGTTCCAGGTGCTGAGTTGGAGTGTAGGGAGGGCATGTCAAGGATTCCAGTAAACTCTGCAGGGCTTTCTCTGAGTAGAAATCAGAAGCACAAATTGTAGTCAGTCCACTCAAAGTTTTAACTATATATCTAAAAATACTGCATTTGAAGCAAAGAAACCCTCCAAACATGCCGAGCCCTAAATAGGTTTTTTCTTACTATTCTGAAGTGAGAAGCATTAATTAAAGACACCTGCCTCTTCAGGCTCTGCCATTTTCTCTCCATTTTGCATCATTGAATTATTTTCCATTTTTGTCCCCCTTTATCTGGGATCCTTATCAAAAATTCTAGAGGAGGCATTTTTCTTGCATTCAAATATTCAACACTTTCATCCTCCTCAATTAGCCATCAGCACAGTATAGAGATTATTCTGGCATCTCTGTTACTAAAAGTGTACTCTTAGGGACTGATAGCAATATAAATCAGCTTCTGTGCCTGTAATTACTAGCATAATTCAAAAAGTGGAAGACATAGTTAGAGGATGTTGTAGAAGAAACTCCTTGCACTAGGAGCCTTCTCACTTCATTCATATATTTTCATTACAGAACGTTAATTTAAAGAGTAATTACATCACCTTCCGTGTTTGTTGGGATGACAAAGTCAGTGTACAACACGCCCAACTTTGGATTTTCACCCTGTGAGAGACTTTATTGATACACTTTTCCCCTTATCCCTGCTTTTAAAAAGTCTCAAAATATGACTGGCTTACATTCATTTTAAAGCTCCAGGAGATTCAAATTACAAAAAACCAAATGGCATTAGTCCAATATGGACCAGAGGAGTGCAGAAACATGGCCGGAAATAGAGAAAAACAGTGTAGTTTTATCGTGTTTTTTGCTTGTATGCTATTAAGGTAATAGAGACAAACTAATGAAATATGAAATTAAGATTAAAGAGATGCCTTGATAAAATGCAATTGCAGTTAAATGTCCATTGATATCAAACAGAAATAATACTAACTCTAAAAGTCTTTAAAAGACAAAACTTCCTCTTTCATTATCTATAAAAAACCCTATAAAACAGAGGTACTAAAACAGGGCTCACCTAATCTGAGTGAAAACTCATAAAAGCGCTTTAGCCTTACAACCAGGGGACAGACTGAATTCCATGCTTTTTCTTGCAGCTGGATATCATTGGGGTTTTGTATTGCCTGAAATGAAAATATTACTGTAAAGACCTGTGATAAATAAATAATAAGCAGGAGGTAGTTTGGAATTTTCCTGTATTATTTTAAAAAGTATTGTAAAACACAGAAGAATTCTGAGAAATGACATTGCATAGAATTCAAAAAAACCCCATGTTTTTCACCTTCCCTCTCCCCCTGTAATGTACCGTTTCAAAATCATTCATTACAGTGAACCACTGACACAGAGAAATATGTTCTAGCATATTCTTTTGGGAGCAAAACTTGTAAAAGCATCAGGTAAAACATTTTGTGTAACTACTGGTTGCAAAAGTAGCCTTTTTTTTTCAGGTTTTAATACTTTTGAAAACTTCAACAGGTTGAGGTTTTTAAGTAACCAACACCTCACACTAAGAGTATCTACAAATCCGATGCAGGAAAAGTTTTGGGTCACCTGAGAAAAATTCTAAGTTACAGTTCAGAAGTGTACTTCAGGACCAGTTTCAGAGAATAAGATGCCTCCAAAGTGGATGTGAAGTTATAATTTACTGAGGTTCATTATTCCACTTATAGAACAGAACAACTATCTGTATCATGTATTTCTGACACCTGAGTACTACTTCTTCTATGTCCTCAAAGTTGACTTCTGCCATGAGATACATGAAACAAAGTATATGAAATGGTGTTTCTTGAAGTGAAAAATAGTAACTAATTACTAACAGAAAACCTGAAAGAAGTTCCAAGAGCTATCATTTAATGATTTCAAGCTAGAGCTTTATACTGAATATTGAGCATAATCTGGTCGGTATTTTATAAATACATTTTAAGGAGATTTTCACTTCAGCTCATAGAATGTGCTCGGATAGAGAACAGAAGCAAGGGACACATCGAGTTTTGCCTGATTTTGCTTCTAAAGAACTGTCATTAACAAACATACATCTCTAATTTCTTGTCCAGCTCCTTTGTAAGCCTGAAGGTCTGCAAGCATGCTTTCTGAGTCCTGTAAAACTGCACTGATCTGGTTCCAGACCTCCCTTTCTCCATCCGTGGGCTGTGCATCTAAGAAAGAGAAAAGCAAAATGCACAAAGTCAATAGGAAGCTGCAGTACAAATGGCAAGATTACTCATTTCTACTTAACAATACCATATGCAGCTTGATTATGTGTAACTCCATTCTGATGTAGTTTTTTTTCCAAATATACAATTAGACAGCCATTCTGCTAACATCCAAGCTTCTGCTTTTTATAGCAAGGAAGGAAGAACAGTACAGGTTTTGTGTGCTCTGGCTCATAATGCCTCTTCTCATAATGCAGCATTTTAAAGAGCAGCAGTATCATAAAGCAATGTTATTAGAAAATAGGATAATGCATCAGTCCCTTTCTTTCATGAGCTCCATGGCTCAATTACAAAGAAGTGCTCACTTTTCTTGCAGCTTGGGGATAAAATCAGGCCTTTCAATGGATGGAGCAGTGGGATATTGCTCCACTTTGACTTTCCTCCAGGCTTCCTCAACCAGGTAATTTATTTCTCCTTTTGTAAAACAGATACAGGACTATTAAAAATAAATTTTTTCTTATGTATGTCAGGGATCATTCCTGCCACTAAAATAAATCCAGCTCTGCCAGTTATCAGTTTTAAGGGTGTGAGTGACCTGTAGACCTTTACTGTTGAGAGAAATGACATTTGAAAGTACATCAATTTTCCTATTCACATCTCTTCCTATGGGATTTATACAGCAGTGTGACACCAGGGAGTGATGTTATACCCAGAGCACTGACACATTAGACAAGGTAGAGATCTTCTGTCTTCTTTTGCTTTAAAACATAAAGATGACAGGCACTGACCAAAGACTGAATGACCTACATATGGGATTGCAGTCTATATGTGAAAGAACAATGAGATCTCTATGGAGACACAACTATTTCTTCAAGATTTGTATTAGCTTGTAAAGATGGAATGTTAGTTTTTATGAAAGAAAAAATCACCTTGAAGTTGAATCTTAGAACTTAAAGACTATTTGTTTGAATTAAAGCAGTGAGGTAAATTCAGTTCAAAACTCACCAACTAGGATGAGCTACTGTATTCATATCTACATTAATAGACAACAGATATTAAAACACTTATTCTATTGAGTTGTCTCACTCTCCTTAAGAAAACTGACAGAGTTTTCTACCCATGTATCAGTATGGGATTAATTTACCCAGTCCCCATTATAAACAAATGAACTGGTTCACACTGGAGTATATGGAAAACAGGCATTCTCTCCATGATGTTTCAGGTTAGGATAATTTGTTTAAATGTATGAAATTACCTATAGACCTTGCACAAACAGGACACAAATGTAAATGAGATTTAAATGTCTGTAGCTTCAATGCAACTCATACTTAAAAACCCTTATTCCCCCTTAAAACACATATTCCTATGGCACCATGAGTTCCGTAAGACTGGGCACATAATACTGATTGAACTTTCCTTTTGTTCTGGAAGTTTTCCTTTCTCTTATTTAAAAAGTGAAAATAAATATAAACTGGGTTTACTTAGCTGGGTTTTATAGTCAAAATATTTAATGTAACTAAAAAATTCCACTTTCCTTCAAAAAGTGAGGGAAAAGAGCACCAAAGGGAAAAACTCCCCACAGGAAAATCCCATCTGGGACATGGCTGTTGAACTGACCCATCAGTCACTTTAAATTTACAGTGTTCCAGACTTGTTCTTTCCTCAAGCTGCAAGAAATCTCAGGTACACACCATAAGGGGTTTGCCATCTTGTGATAAAGAAGCAAAACAGAAAATTCTTCTGACTTTAACGAGGAAAGCAGTGATCCTGAGAAACAGTTGCACACCATACAACAACAGAGCAGGGAAAGGTGGGAGTCACATAAAAATCAGTATCTGTATTTTATTAGTTAAGATAATGAAAATAACATTTCAGTCAATACTAACACAAAAGAGAATAAATAACTTGTTAGTGCAGTTAATGAATGTCAAATTTTCATGTGCAGGTAACCTGAAGCATCTTGTTTAACCTTGTTGGTTAACAAGGTACTTCTATGTTAAGTTTTACAATTTATTTGCTTTAAAAGTACTAGTGCTTAAGGGGGATGCAAATGCTATGGACTGCCCAGCCCTTTGGAACTTCAAAAAGGCCTTTAGTAACATCCTTTATTGTAAGTCTTTTTCAAAAGTTCCCAATTCATCTTTTGGAAGTTGGTGGAAGGAGGAATATTTGAAACTTATTGAGCTTTCTGTAGTATCCCAGCACCTGGAGATAGAGTAGGAGCAAGAGCCAGGTAGGTGTGTGGAAGAGGGAAAGAGAGGGAAGGGAGAGGAAAAGGGCTGCAAAGGCTCCAGAGCAGCAGGCTTAGCTTGCACTTGCAGAAGCAGTTTATATTTATGTTGGAAGTATTTAGCTTAAAAAGAAAGGTAGGGAGGATGATTCAGGCTTCTTTTTTTTTAAAAAACCCATGCATTTACTTATGAAACAAGAGGTTATGCAAACAGATGTTCTGATAAGACCATGGCCATTTTTCAAAAGGGATTTTACAAGAAGATCCTGCCAAAAATGGTCAGGTAAAATAACTGAAATGGATGGATCACTTTGAAAACAATTTCATCTTACTGTCAACAACAATAATAATAATAATAGCAGCAACAACTAAAAGGAATCGAGACTTCTTCATGACAGATTTTGACTTTTAGAACTGGCTTGCTATTTCAATGAAACCAAACCTTGTTCCTCTGCTCTGAATTAAACAATGCCAGCTCTGAACCATGGTGTGGAATCACTGGTTGGCCGTGCTCACCTCTTATCCCCACACCACCAGAGAACCAGCATGAGCTTCAGAAACATGAGCCCATTTATAAATGAAACCACTGGCACTGGCCAACCCATGTGAATGCAAGCCCCCTCAGTAACAAGTTACCATAATGGCCACACTCACTGCATTTCAAGGCTGAGTTTTTAGAATGCTCATGATTAGCAATCAGAGCATTCTGTCTTTAAAAACAGAGAATCCTTTTACCTCCCTTTGGACAAATGCTTCTAACGTAAACCCTAAACCAAACAACTGAATGAATCCTGTATCAAATTAATGCAAGAGTTAGATGAGGCTTGAATCTCCCGTATACAGATTCTACCAGCAAAATTTGAAAATTTTAGATCTGGAAAGAAATACACTTCCACTGGCTCCATCAGAAATAACCAGGACATGATAATTCATCCATTCCAATGAACACATGCTCTTTTTCACATTTACGTGTGGCCTATGCCATGTTTTGGATGGAACTTCAAACTTCACAAAGAACAAGAGGAAACGTGGACCCAATACTGCTCATTTGTGGATGCATTAAGAATTTCAGGTGAATGCTAGGGCATGAAAGTGGGGTTGTGATTATTTTCTTAGCAAAATACCTGTCAATTGTTTCAGAAAACCCTCCTAATTGAGTTAGCTGGGGTTAGTTATCTACCTCATCCTTCACCAAATGTGCATTAGACACAAACACAGAAACTTGTAGATAGGTAAAACAGTATTCATAGGATAAGACTAAATATAGAAAGGATGTGATGCCTTTACCAATACCAAATGAAGTACAAAAATACCTCAGTAATCAATTTTAATGAAGAAAGCACAGTACTATGAAGAGTACTAACAACAGGACAAGAAGCACTTCCAACTCACACACCCTTTCTGAATCTGAAATGCAGAACAAAAGCCGAGAACTTCATTCTGCCTTTAGGTGGTTAAGAAGATTCCCACTGAGGCTGGTTAGTTCTTCCATTTCAATGAATGTAGAATCATGTTTTTCAAAAAAATACCATGCTCTTCTGGCCTCCACATAGCAAAAGAAAGTGAGTTAAACAAGAGCTTTCATGCATTCTGCTTTCAGCTTTTCTTGTCATGCCCACTGCTGAAGTTGGCAAATAATTCCTCAGTCAGCAAGTTAGAGAGCAGTATACATATTTAACTGCATAATGCTAAAGTCCTATTTGAGATTTGTCACCATGACAATGATTTTTTTTCCATGCCAATCTGGGACAAAATTTAAAGAAAAGCTCAGAAATGAGCAAAGGCATTATAATTACAGTGACTGATGCACTTTAGAGGGTTCCAGAACCTGCTACACTCCATACATTAATGAATCTCCAGTATTGCATAGAAACAGTACCCTCTCCAGGCTACATGGGATTTTTTAATTTCATTCTTTCTAAACTAGCTAGAATAAAGTGAAGCTCACAAAATTGTTAACACTGGCTCCAGGCAGGGTACTGTGCCAGGGAGATCAGTGCCCAGCTTCAGCTCTGTGGTGGATGGGGGATGGACACACAGCACCTCTCTGACTGAGCTGCGGTTTCTGCCTCAGGGCATCCACAGCTCGGGAATTGAGTGCAACCTCCCACAGGCTGGACCCAGATTATATCCTCAGCCTTGCTGCCTGTGCAACAAGAGTATTAATTAATAGCCTATTATGTGAAAAGTGGGCAGTTGCTCTGCTGCCAGACACATTCTAATAATAGACCCTTTTAATCGTACATGAATAATAACTGAAAATTTCATTAATCTTTCTGGGGATGTGAGGGAATCCTAGAAAATAAGGTTCTTGGAAGGGATGAGAGAGATTTAACTAGGCTCAAGTGAAATCCACCTAGCTAACAGTAAAAAAAAAAAAAAAGACCCTGCTCACATTAAGGTTAGAAACATCTTATAAGAAGTATTTGAGGAGAGGATGGGACTGTAGGTGTCACTTAAGGACATCTTCGAATAATCTATAAGCTTTAGTCTTTTAGATTCAAGTTAAATTGTTGCCTCAACTTTCAAATTATTTCCAAGAATACCTGTAGAATTATTTGTTTGCTTTGCCTGAGAAAGGCAGCAGTGATTTGACAATAGATTTTCTGCAAAAAAGAGCAATTTTAAGATGGTACAGAAAGAGCTCAAATACCCAGAATTAATTTATCTGCAACTAATTTAAATAAGGTCAACATTTAAAGTACAAAACAGTTCTTGAACTGACAAAACGGACAAATCCATTTCAAGAGAATTTGATGTGCAATCCTGAAAGCTACAGACTCTCAAGACTTGCCACTCTCAAAACTTGCCCGGCACTCACTTTTCCTAACACTATTTTCAAGCTGAGCACTAAGAAGGAATTAAAGTAAAGTAAATGATATATAATCAAACCAAGAGGTAGTAGCTTGATTAAAAATACTCCCATCAAGATCCAAGTGTAAAAAGCAAAATGGTGCACTTTCTAATAAGGATGAAATTATTTTTCTCTATTTAAACCTTTCAGTAGACCTTAAAAAGAGAGTAATTTGGCTGAATGCATTAAGTCTGCAATACCCCTTTAAAGAAAAGGCCTTTCTACCTGCATGGAGGATGTTATTCTCCACACAGACCCAGCATACATGCCCAACTCTAAAATGAGTACTGGGGAGCAAACAGAACTGCTTTCGCTATACAGCATTAACTGAAATTAATGCTGGATTCAAGTTTTTTCAAGTATGACCATGGAGTTACAAAACTTGATTTCCAGTTTGTATTGAAGAATAATAATGTTAGGTGTCAAAAAGAATTGCAACTGACAATGTGGACACCTGTAGGAAAGTAGGGGAAAAGAGATGATTGTAAAGCTTTTTTTTTTTTAGTAGCCAGCTAATGAAAAAGCCCACAGAAACTACAGAAACTAAAAAACAGGATGCTGATGCAAATAATGAAGAATAATGAATACAGTAAACACATCAGCTCAGCACGTGTCATCCTCTGAATGGCCAACTGCAGTGACCATGTTCACCCATGAGCTCAAACTGACAGCCCAGGCCACAGAAAGCCACATGTCCAGCAAATCCACACCAGACTCTGACCCATGTCCTCTCACTCAGTGTCCTTTCCCACAGTACAATAGCCAGTTACAGGAGACCAAAGCACAAATCCACAGCCCTTTTTTACTCACATCCCTTTGAGCCAACACAGATTTCGTGCCACTAAAAATCTCTGGGACTGTATTTCGAGAGAAAAACTTTTAAACTTACACTTACAAGCATGAAATTCTCTAAAATTTGGAGATGACATTTTTTTGTTCCTCTCCAGGTAGGTGTGGTAGGTAGGTGCCCGACTAGTGTGCCCTAACCACTGGCACCTCCTGTGGGAGAGGGTACTTCACTCAGTTCTTGGCCACGTGCTTTTGGAAAGAAAAACAACCTTCACTGCCAAGGCAACAAATTCGGTATTTCCCCCTCACCACCACCTCCACCAAGGCTCCCCACTGCCAGAGCACCTGTTTCCTGCCAAGCCTGCAGCCTGGGTCAGGAACACTTTCTTGCCAACAAGGACACAATGGGGCTGATTAAACCTGTAAGCTCAGAGCAGCTGAAAGCTTTCACAATAGCTTGGCAAAGCCACAGAGCACTGCCAAGGCCCTCAAAAGTTTGGTAGAAAAAAATTAAGTGGTGGTTTGGATAGAGGTTTGACATCTTAGGATGACAGCAAAGTTTTCAAATTATATAGACAGAGAAGAAGGGATAGGGCTCCTCCTAAACCCAAACTAACCAATTAACCTTTTTTTCATATTTTAAAACTAACTTTTCATAATGAGGTAATTAAGCTCTAGATGAGAAGATTAAGGTATGTGCACAGTTCTAGTCATAGTCATAGCTCTCATCTAAGAATGCATGTTTGAACAATTTCATCAGATTTAAATATGTATTTAAATTACTTTTTGAAACAGTACTTCTGAATGTACACAGGCATATGTGCTCATAACATGCCAGTTACTTCTTTGAGAAAATAATTCACGAATAAATGATTAAAGAACAAAACTATTTCAAGATGATAAAATATGTGCCTAATCACCTGAAATGCTCTTTTAAACCATGCTACAAAAGGAAAGCATTTAAAAAACACTAGATTTTCTCAAAACTTTTTGGTTGGCTTTTTTTTTTTTTTTAGAACAGAGGTATTAAGAGACAAAATGTCACACACTGTTCCTGTTCCAAATAAAACAAATTCCATGTATGTGGTGAAGACAGATTAAAACCATATTAAAGGATTTGGTGACAGTGTCTAGAAGAAGATGCAGGGAAACTGTAGTCAGCAAAAGTGAAAACAGCTTTGGATCAAATATAGATGTGACAAGAGAACTGGAATGGGAAACACTGTTCTGCAACTGATAACCATGCCTGATAACTGATAACCGTTTAGAGAGATGCAATCAAACACATACACTGACTATTTCACTACTTTTTAGAAACTATAAACCCAGCTAAATCATCACTGAACCAAGCAAAAATAGTTCCACCTCCACTGCTTTTTTTCCCCAGCTTTTTATTTCCACATTTATTTCCATTCAAGAAAGAATCATAATTTTTTTAACCCTGATTTGTTAAAGAAAGCTGAGTTCATTCATAGGTAAGTTTAACAATTGCTCATAAATGTTTTGAATTTATTTCAAGATAGAGTTTTACTTGCATATCTGCCTCTCTGCCCTTTTCTCCGCTCAGAATGAAGTAATTTTGTATGGTTTTATAAATATCAGAAAGTAATATTCTACTGAAGTGTAATTTGATTTGTTTGCAAATCCCTTTTGAATTGCTTTATGATGCATAAGCACATGCAGTTTATTAGGAAATAATAAGCAAAGAAGGCAAGCCAGGCAAGAAGCTTTGCTCACTTTCAAAGTCAAGGAAAAAATTTGGCCCCTGATCAAGCTCTGTGCAAGTGAGAACTTTTAAAAGATTTCCCATTTGGCTCCTGAAAAATAGAAAAGGAAGAGAAAAGGAGTCCTGAGTGAACAAATTATTTTAGAGACAAGGACTTGGACAGATTGGTTGAGCTGGAAAATACACACTGTAAGCAATAAGATTTTAAAAGTTTTTCCTCAGTTTGCTGCTAAGTCAAGGAAAAGATTTTCTCAATGTCTTGTAATTGTTTGAACTTACTTTCAAAATCCAGGAAAAAATGTGGATAGTTTTCAATTTCCCTGGTAAGGACCTTAAGAAGATTACCCATCCCAGCAAACCTAGTAAATGCAACAAAATCATAAACAGTTATACATGTAAACTCAGAATACTACAGCTAAGAGCTTGACACAGTCTGCATCGTAAATTCAACATTTTGGCAAGTTCTGGACCATGAGAAACATTTTGATGGTGAATTCTCTGATATTTATTCAGGAAGAGGAAGACCTCAGATAAACACAGAAATAATTCTGTTCACCAAATTGGAATTTAAACATCAGGATAACATCCTAGTGTATAAACAGATATTTATGAATTTATTCACTTAGCAAGAGAAATAAACTCAGAGCTATATCTCTATTTGTTAATTCTCTAAATTGCTGGACTCCAGATTACTTAATACCATTTCAAATTAAAAACTGACATCTTAACACTTGTCTTAGATCTTCAGCAAAAATCCATGTAATTTTAAGTAAATAACTCACTATAAGGAAAAAAAAAATCTAGTTGTTTCTAGTCAGTAAGATTTATAACAAGATTACAACAAATTTCTATCAAAAAGGACAGCTAAAAAGCTTTTTTGCTTTTAAAAGTGTATGTGTGCATTTTAAAAAAAGAAAGAGAGTAAAAATGGGAGGTGTGAACCCTATTTTTTATCTGTTATTCCTATCTTTTATCAACTTGGAATTCTTTTCATTTCAAGTTATGAATAACTTCCAAAAGGAAAAGTGACCAGTTCTTAAAAAAGAAAGTCTCTACAGAAGATAAAAAGGAAAGAGTTTTGAAAAAAGGTTTTTTTGCCAGTACAGTCTTTAGGAAGGTAAGTTATTCTAACACCGTGTAGAAGAAGAGCTTTCTTGGTCAAACTTAAACTTTCTCTCAGAAGACAGAAAAATTAAACCATGAAAAGCATGTATCAGGATAAAGAGATCTGCCTGGAGGGATGTAGAAAAATGTAATTTTAGATTTAAAACACAGATTGAAAACTGAGTTTTGCCTCAAAGAGAAATATTCTCATTACTCTAAACCACGGCTCTTGGGGATCACATCTGATGTTCATCTGTGATTCAGTTTAACTCTTTTCCCACTTAAGAAATCAGACCACAAAAAATTATTCTAAGCATGTACATAGCTGATACTCCACATAAGGAGACAAAGCTTTTTTCAAGTTTTCCCACAAGCATTACAGTAGGAAAAGTATCATCAACCCTAATTTCTATGTGCATATAAAGGATGTATTTCTACATCAGTAAAACCTAGGAAAGTAATGTGAGGCTTGGAGATTTCAAAGCAGCCACAGTCATAACATAAAATGATATAAATTTAATCAATAGTCTGTTCAGAACATGCAGTTTCATGTAAGCAAGGCTTTTGTTAAATAAATGGCTTTGTTTTGCATTAAATACTTCTTGAAAGTTTTCTCTCCAGAACAAATCCAGTGAGCAGACTGTCAAGCCCTTCGTAATTAGCAATATTGCATATACAAAATTGAAACACAAAGAAACATTTTCCATTATTCATAAAGTTACATTCATTACATGCAGGAAAAATATGTACACTTTTACTTTCAGAACAAGATCAGCACCTTATACACTGAGTTTGACTTTCTGATTAGCCTACAAAGGGGAAAAACATGCAAACAGAGCAAAATAGATTTTATACAGTGTTAAAACTTATATATTCAATAATTTAATATTTTCATCACATTGGTATAATACATTTTATCAACAGCAGCTAGGAGAAACATGATAAAGTACACACACTTGTTTTCCTTTTCATAACCTTGAAAAAAATTATTTTATGTAATAGTATCACAATCGACATGACTGACTCAGCTTGGATTCTTCACTTTCAACTCTTTTTAAGCCATAACTTACCTCATCGCCTTCAATCTTCAGAGAGTACCCAAGCATTTCTTCTGCTGCCAAAGCTTGCACTGCATCCAGAACTGGTTTAGCTGATAGCATGCTTCGAACAGCGAGGAACCCTTTGTGCCAAAAACCTGAGGATATGCTCCCTCATTTGCATTGAGTCGCTTGGGGTCATGTGCCCAAGCTCTGCCTCTGATCCTTCTTAAACAAGTACAGCACATCTCAGCTTGGGAGATTTTTGAATGTTTTTCCAGAACTTTTCTTACATTTCCTAGCTTGTTTTTCACTTTATTCCCTCTCCTTCAATCCCTGTGTAGTAACTGATCCAGCTATTCAGGTCACAAGTACGGAACAGAAGCCTACCACAAAGTTATACACACACATGTTCATGCAGGTGGCATTTTCCAATGATCCTGGAGGCTCTGGTTTGACACCACACACTTTCAAAGCATATCAACCCCAAAAATAGTCATATTCAACATCAACATCCAGAAAAATATGGTTTAGGCAGCTGCTAAACCTATTTTAATTATTTTTTATATAATTTCTTTATAGTTTCCTAAAAAAAACTAAAAGCAACATCTGGTTCCATGAAACTTTCACTTTCAAGTGTAATTCATCATCAACACTAAATTTTAGTTTCAAATTAAAAGGCCAAGCTTAAAGGAAGTGCTAATAAATGCAAATCTTTGCCTCAAACTGAATTATTTTATTCTGCATAGCCTGCTGCTTCCCAGTACTTGGCTCTTTCAAACTGTCTTTCCTCAAAAACTCTAATAACATATTCCAAACCTCAGGAACTGAAAGTCACCTCCAGGATAATTTTAATGAGATTTCAAAGTAACTAGCGGCACACATTCTGAGCAGGTCTATATATATATCCTGTGATTGCAAGAGAAATGCAAATAACAGCTGATGTACAGAAGCAAATCATAAAGGTTTAACGTAGGATCATAAAACTCTATTTCATTAAACCGGAAAGCATTTTATTTTACTTACTGTAAAATCAGTTTAAATGTTGCACTGAGACTCAATGCATATATAAAAATATTGCTGATGCTGCACCACTAAATGCTAGCAGCTTCTCTTTAGTGTTTTAATCCCTTAAAATTCCAACTTGTACCCATGCTTTAAAAACTGACATGTTGACAACGATGTCTGCATTTTTCCCTGTTGTTTTCCAAACCATTAAAGCTTACTCCAAGATATTATGTAAGCATATAGAAAATAGTTTTTAAGCTATTGTTGACATTGCTTAATTTTTGATGTCAACATTTAATTAGTAGCACACAGACATAAATAAACCATAACCCAGCAATGAGCAGGAAGGTACATTTAGCATTTTGCATTTTATTTACCATTATCCAGTAGCAGGTTTTAAAACTTTTAAAGCTTTAAAAAAAATATCACAGGCTGGTTTTCCAACAAATAACTGTGTTCCTAAAATTCCACTGATTTAGTTTCAACGTTCTAGAGGTATTACCTTGTATGGGAAAATAAATTCCTTCTATCCCACTAAGACAATCAGTTTATTTCTGAATTGTGATTATATAAAATACTATCCCCCCAAAAAAAAGTCAGAATTCAACCCTACAAATCTGCCATGGATTTTACATACATATTCTGAAAGTATACTGAAATATATCTATTATATACTTAAATCCACTTTTGAAAATATAGAAAGTGTTCCCAAACTGGGAATTACTTACTGAACACTGAATATTGTGTTATTCAATACTTTAAAATTTTGGGTTACACACTGTTTTAAGCAACTACACAATTCTCAAGTGTGGAGTTTTGCACCACTTTCAAGTAACAGCTACAGTACTATACAAATTGCTAGAGAAGTACTGATTGATTTCTTCTCTTACAGTCTTACAGGACTAATTTAATCAGTACCAATTCCACACCATCAGCAACACTGCAGTACACTGAAGATGTAACAGAGAGACCAAGTTTTAAAACTTTGTGTTAGTGAAAAAGGACACATTCACCAGCTCAAGCCTTTGCAGCTCATCAGTGCTCCTTTGCCAGATAATATTTCCTAAATCTGTCTGCTCACATAAACATGGTCTGAAAGGCTTTTGTCAAAATGAACTGGATCAGCAAATACCTACTGCTTAACCTCATTTAGATCATCCTAACGAAAGGAGGGCTTGTGCATGCTGTTATGAGCAGCTCCGCTGGGAGTTTCAGGAGAAAGGCTCCCAAGCTCAGGAGTGGCAATGGAAGATTCAGAATGATAACTTCTAGTGGCACACCTAAGCGGGTAGAGACAGGAGGTATCCAGTCCACAGTCTGAGGGAAATGTACTAAGCACATCAGCATCATTTAGGTACTGGAACTGACCTTACTGCATGAATAATTAATCATGGTTTCAAAAATATACCAGCATCTGAACAAACTCAAGATCTCTCAAATCAAAAGCATCCAAATCACTGTGATATTCACTCATACAGTTTGTTGAAGTGCTTGTAAGGAAACAGCAGAAGTACAAGATTGAAAAAATTATCTTGTGGAAACTGGCTGCTCATGGCCTGGACAGGTACACAGGGTAAAAAAACGTGGTGGTAAACGGAGTTAGATCCAAATGGTGGCTGGACACCAGTGGTGTTCCCCAGGGCTCAGTACTGGGGCCAGTCCCAGTTAATATATTTACATGGGATCTGGACAAGGGGATTTGTAGTTGTGAGGCCACACCTCAAGCGCTGTGTCCTGTTACTGAGCCCCTCACTACAAGAAAGCCATTGAGGTGCTAGAGCATGTCCAGAGAAGAGCCATGGAGCTGGGGAAGGGTCTGGGGCACAAGTCTGCTGAGGAGCAGCTGAGGGAGTTGGGGGTGTTTAGCCTGAAGAAAAGAAGGCTCTGAGCAACCACCTGAAAGGAGGCTGGAGCCAGGCAGGGTTTGGTCTCTTCTCCCAGGCAACTGGCGTTAGGAAGAGAGGACATGGCCTTGAGCTGCACCAGTGGAGGCTCAGGTTGGATACCAGGAAGGATTTCCTCAGGGAAAGAGTGGTTACACACAGGAACAGACTGGCCAGGGAGGTGGTGGAGTCACCGCTCCAAAAGTGTTCAAGAAACAGCTGGACATGGCACTTGCCTCTAGCTGGCATGATGGTGTTCAATCAGAGGTTGGACTCGATAATCTTGGAGCTCTTCTCCAACCTCAATGATACTGTGATGGAGTGCACTCTCAGTCAGTTCACAGACAACACCAAGCTGGGCAGGAGTGCTGATCTGCTGGAGGGCAGGAAGGCTCTGCAGAGGGGCCCAAACAGGCTGGACTGATGCTGAGGCCAATGGTGTGCCCTTGGGTCACAACGCTACAGGGCTGGGGAAGAGTGGCTGGAAAGTGGCCAAGAGGAAAACAACCTGGGGGTGCTGGTCAACAGCAGCTGAACATGAACCAGGCTGGGCCCAGAGTGGCCAGCAGGACCAGCAAAGTGGTAATGAGCAATAAGACAAAAGGAAATGGCCTCAAGTTGCACCAGGGAGGTTTAGATTGGATATCAGGAAAAATTTCTTTTCTGAGAGGGCAGTCAAGCACTGGCACAAGCCGCCTGGGGAAGTGGGTGAGCCAACATCTCTGGAGGTATTTAAAAGACTTGTAGATGTCATGCTTAGGGACATGGTGGATTTGGCACAATCAGGTCAACATCTGGACTCAATGAACTCGGAGATCTTTTCCAACCTAAATGATTCTATGTTTCTATTACTTCTTCCCATCAAATTCCACAGTAGGTTTCTTTTTAATAATCTCTTCAATTTTCTTATAGTTGGGAATATTTGCATGGATTTGCTATTATTACTATCTTCAGCTGTTTCACTGCTAAGTGTTTAAATCTTATAAACAGCAGTTGCATTAATGAAGAAAAATCTAACACCTGATATTTAATATTTAATAGCCTCAGTTGTGCAAATACTGTTAGTTTTCAGAAATGGTATTACTTCTCTATGGACTTTATCCTAAAAACCAGTTTAAAAAGGTATAGTTATACTAAGAAAAAAGTAAAAATAGCATGTATTTGTGCTGAGGTGATAATTGCACAAAACCTCCAAAGATATTTGATAATGAAGTATGTACTGTATTGTCTAGAAAGGCATAGATAAGATAAAAACATAACCAAACTCTTTTCAGAAAGCAAGCCATATTCATTTTCCAGAAAAATGAAATTATCCCCAATGCTGGCCTCTAAACACTGGATTTATAAGGTTTTCATAATACAAATAACATACATAAAGAGCACCAAATGGCAATTTATACATAAGCAAAGAAAAATCAGTGCCACACATTCCTTAGGCAGGTGAAGTATAAACAGACAAAAAGAAACCCCAACAAAACTCAAAGCCAGAAAATAGCTTTAAAGAAGTGAAAAGTACAATAGAGAAGAAAGTTGCTCAAGGTGAAAGTAACTCAAGATAAAAGAATCATTCCCTCTTTGAACAACCGTTTTATTAAAATTCCTAGTTAAGGAACACTTCTAGCTAAGAGCTTTTGCTGTTAACTGATATAGATTGCAGGACACAATTAAAACCTACAAAAAAGTGATGCAAGTCAAAGGGATTTAATAAATGGGTTGTAATGACAAATATGTTTTTCAGTAATCATAAAATGTTTAAAGAGTTGGCCAACATTAATAGCTGTAGCCTCAAGGATTATAGAGCTTGGTTTGTGGTTTCTCTAAAATTAAAAGTAAAAAAAGAAAAAATTACCTTAGATGAACCTAAAACTTATCCAGCAGGTTTTTTTTTTCTATATACCAACCCTCACACCTGAATTTACTTTGAACAGAACTCCTGTATATTTTCAGAGTTTATAATGTCAGAGCAGCCATCATGAAAGAATGAAAACCAGGCATCTAAAATATCTGGTTTTGATTCATATGTCATAATAACAAACAAAACAAAATATGGACCAGACAAACAAAAAAGCACCAACAAAAATGTAGAATGGAATCCAATTAAGCAATTAGAGTAAAATTATACTTGAATTTAAGAAAGTACTGCTGCACTTTGATCCTTCTGCCTGAGCAGAGAGTAACTAGAGTAACCTAGTCTGAACAGATGCTTTACACAAACCAGGGACACAATTCCTCTGTATACAACAAATGGAGCCTCTATCAATTTTCACAGCAGGGAGGCACCTTTAGAAGACACAGGTTTGGATAGTTTGAGTGTTTCTTCCTTCAAAATAAAATCACTGTATTTTGTTCCAAGTGGAGTTTTACTTAGTTCCTCCAAAATCTTCTAAGAGAGCCACACTACGATCTTCCTCTTAAAAGTTTTCTTGTCCTCATCATCTCCCACCAAAATCATAGTGGGAAAATCAATAATCCATCTTAGAATCCATTCAGTTTTGGAAATCTAATGATTTGAACATTTGAGAAGGTATCTGGTTTTAATATTTGTGAATATAATGAGTGAAAAATCTATGCTAGATCAGGTAAGAATCAGAATCAGAAACAGGACTTTTGGGTGAAAATTCAGAAACACGAAAAAAAAAAGTTCCTGGTCCTTTCTGCCTATAAATGACTGCTGATCATTCAGTCTTCTGACTATGCCACACATAGTATTTTTACTATACACAAAGAAAATCCAATTCAAGTGTCTGAAAGACAAAATGAAAAACATCATATTCTAGTTCTCTGGGCAACTATGGTAAAAACTTTCCTCAAAGTGATTTTATTTTCCAGTTATTTCTTGTGCCAGTTGATAACAGGAGTAAGTCTTTACATGCTAGCTTTCTTCTCTTTCTATTTTACTTCTTGTTTTAATACATAAATGCCAAAACAGCACATCTAATCTCAGTAAGTCAAACATAACTCCTACAGGGACTGGATTTCTTAGTGCATACTTCCTAGTGATCTGCTCTGAATGTGTCAGTATGTAGGATATAATGCATTTTGCCATTTTGTAATTATGGTTTTGAGGGTAATAATTTATAGGATATGGATCAGAGAAGTCTTTACAAGTATGGTTTCCTAGGAAAGGGAAAAGAAGTTAAAGGACATCTTAAAAAAACTAGAAGGACAATTAATTCAACAAAGATATTGACAATAGTGGAATTAAGACAGCTATGGCCGGCAATAGTTACCAACAGCTTAAGATTTGAAGAATTACAGATTAAATATGTATCTTTCTACGGATTTGCTGGTTTTAGTTTAAAAATTTGTCATAGTGGTCCTATTTAATATCTCATTACAAAAATAAGAAAACTTGCTGACCTATTACAAAGCTGTTACGAGGCTACTGATGGAAATAACAAGAGTTCCACTAGAAAAAAAAAATCAAAATCCACTTTAAAATAAACTGGAGGATAATGTATACTTTAAAAACGTATTTAAAAATTCAGAAAAAGGTAAAAGAAAAACTTCTATGTCTGTCTGGGTGAGGGAAAAAAAAGAAATAACAGGTAACATCCCAAAACAGCAGCTTGAGAGACCACATAAACCAGGGAACTGTTCAAGAAGGTTCTACTGAAGTGCGGAGGCATACGAGTGACAGAATGGGGCAAGGAGGATTAATTAACCATGCATCTCTACAGGCTTCCGTAGTAATAAATGTCCTTTTGAGAAGCTATTATTGACTTTTATGGAAGTTATGGGGAGAATTCACTGAATAAAAGGATGGAAACACAAGAAATTAAAAATAGAGTAGGTTACTAAACAAGGAGAAAACAGCAAATTAAACTGATTTCACAAAAGCAGTTTCAGTACTCTCAGGTACCTGGAAGGACAGGTCTCCTGGAAAGTTGATTTAAGGAAAAAGGGAGTGCAAGAAACTTAGTAGAAAATACACAACAGGTTATTCTGATGGACAAGAGAAACAAAATGGAGGCTCAGGAATCAATACACCTGCATAAGCATAGGGCAGAATTGAAGAAATATACAGAGGGAACTTGGACAAAGCACTGGAGAGGAGGAAAATGTTATTTACTACTGTAAATTGACTAGAACACTGAAAATCTGAAAACTAGCTGTCAGCAGTTTACTGGCTAAAAAAAGATGATGGTATTTTTAAACAGTATTTGTTGTATAGATCTGGTTTTGTTCAATACTTTTAATTAGTGACAGGCAGAGAATAAAATACCCTTTTAAAATATACACTAAGCTAGAAGGGAATTAAAATATTCTGGAAAATAGTATCATAATTCAAAATACTTTAATAAACTAGAGATACTATCCAGAAGACATTCCATAAATACAAATGTAAATTATTCCACTCAATGATAAAACCAAATCAATCCCACAGAGATAGACAGACTGGTAAGCAGAAAGACCAAGGAAAAATATTTGATCATTATACTGGACTATAAATTAAACATAAGGCAGGTTAGAAAGGTGCTAAACTCTGGAATTTTTCAATGTCTGCTTTCACCATTAAGTTAAGGGAGGAGGAGACTGAATACTGCACAATAAAAGGTTTTCTCCAAAACATTACTCTAACCTGTAAGTATGCAGAAATTACCGAAAAGTATAAATTTTAATAAAATACCTCCTTTCTTTCTTAATTAATTCAGTGTAATTTTTTTAATCCTTCTGATATTACTTTGTTAGTGCGCATACTTTCAAAGTAAAGACTCAATTCATTAAGGCGTACAGAGCAGAATGGGTGTGTAGCATTTTTCTGCAAAAGAGCCTGCCTTGAAAATTGTGTTAATAGACAAGCACATTAGCCCTCTTAATGATGCAAACACAAAGAGATTCTTAATTTTGCATTGTGCCTAATACTTTAAGAAGCACATTCCCTGGTAAATCTATTTTCAAATAATGTGTTTTACTTACACTGATTGGCAAACAAGCTTTGTGCATCAACATGAGCTGCTAAAATCACTGCAACTTTTCTGGGTATATTAACAATTCTGTCATTTGCCTGAAATGACAAACAGGGAAGGACTAGTATGGATGGTGCAGCATTAAAACCATCCTTTTAATTAAAAATTAGATTTCATGTAAGTGTAAATGAAAATTGAAAGCAAGTACTGACCCTGGCAGGCTCTGCAGTAATTAATTCCAATCACTCCTGGAAGCCATTCCTAGTATAGTAATGAAATTTGCACAATAAATTTTTATTAAGACAGTAAAACTGATGCACAGTAGTGACTTTATACCCTACTCTCGCTCTCCTGTATGCATGTATGTAACTGCTGACTGACCAGTGCGGATGGCGGCTGGTCCCAGACCCATCTATGCTCGTTGGTTCCCACCCTGGGAGGCGCACAGGCCTGCAGAGGCTCATTATCCGTTAGCCATTACCCATTATCCTTCATCCGCTACCCATTAGCCATTATCCATTATCCTATACCCACTATCCATTATCCACGGACAGCGGAGCGCGGACGGGACGGCCTGGGAGCGCCCCCTGCTGCCGCACGGCCGCCACCGCACCGCCCCAGGCGTGGGAGCAGCTCCGGCGAGGCAGAACGATCGCCAGCCCCTCCGCGCGATCCACGGCCCTCCGAGCTACTACAGCCCCTGTGGGCAATCCACAGCACCTCCGGGCAATCCACAGCAGCTCCGGGCGATCCACAGCCCCTCGGGGCAATCCACAGCCCTCCGAGCTACTACAGCCCCTGTGGGCAATCCACAGCCGCTGTGGGCAATCCACAGCCCCTCCGGGCAATCCACAGCCCTGTGAGCTATCTGCAGCCCCCGTGGGCAATCCACAGCCCCCTGAGCTATCTACAGCCCCCGTGGGCAATCCACAGCCCTCTGAGCTACCTACAGCCCCTGTGGGCAATCCACAGCCCCTCCGGGTAATTCACAGCCCTCCGAGATACGTACAGCCCCTGTGGGCAATTCACAGCCCTCCGAGCTACGTACAGCCCCTGTGGGCAATCCACAGCCCCTCCGGGCAATCCACAGCCCCTCCGAGCTATCTACAGACCCTGTGGGCAATCCACAGCCCCTGTGAGTGATCCACAGCCTCCCGGGTCAATCCACAGCCCTCTGAGCTATCCACAGCTCCTGTGGGCCACCCCACAGCCCCCCCCGGGCCATCCACAGCCCCTCCGGGCCATCCACAGCCCCTCAGGGCAATCTGCTCCCTCATAGGAAGTTCTTTCTCATGGTTAGGTGGAACTTCCTATGCATCAGTTTCTGCCCATTGCCTCTGGTCCTACTGCTGGGCACCAGCCAAGAGAGCCTGGTCCATCCTCCTGACACCCTCCCTTTCACACACATTGATGAGGTCTACTCTCACTTTTCTCCTCTTCAGGCTAAACAGCCCCAGCACCCTCAGCCTTTCCATATATATGAGGTGCACCAGCTCCCTGACTGTCTCCATAGCTCACCTTCCCACCTAAAGAAAGGCCACGGAGCCCTCATGGCAGCTGAAATCAGCCCAGCAGTACCAACCTCCCTCTGCACGATCAGCCAGCAGTTCTGCATGGGCTCCAGCTCGAGGGCATGACCTTCTCCTCTATTCCTGCAGTGAAACCCAAACTAATCCAGACAATATTATAATAACAACATTTCAGAACTAACTACCTGTATTAGAAACCAAATCATATTGCTTTCCTTTCCTTCTTGCTGAAACTCACAGTTTAGCTTGAAGGTAACTGTGACTGCATCTGAAATTATCAGAAGTGTCATTTCCACTCAAAGGCGGAGTGGAACACCCATGGGGGCTGCTCAGGCTTGGCACAGTGAGATCCCGAGGCTGGTGAGGGTTCTCAGCAGGGCATCCCCACCTGGCATCCGCCAGGTGCTACATCAGCTCTGGCACCAGTACAATCTGTGCAGAAACACTGGTTTTATTCAAACTTTTTCAAGAAGTATGGATTAAAATTATTTCTTTTGAATTCAATAAGCAGCTTAGAAGCTCAGAATCAAGAAATGGTTTTGTAGTCTGACTAAAAGAGATGAGGATGAGATCTCTAATTTTAAAATGTCAGTTACCTGCTACCAAAAAAGGAGGGAAGCAGACACATCCAAGACTTTCTTACTCCCTTTGCTGAATCCCATTTCAAAGACAAATCATGCCTTCTAGAACTAGGAACTATACAAGATACACTATATTTAGGCTTAGAGCAAAATTTAAAATTTAACTTTTGCACAACCCTGTTTCATTTTCACTTGAAACTAATTTGCCATCACACTTAGAGGTGAGAGAAGTCACATCTGAAATAAATGCATCCTTGAAAAGGCACCATCTATTAGTTTCTGAGAACATTTCAATTTATAAATAACTATTTAAATAGGAAATGTAAAAACATTTTAAAATTTTGTCAAAAAACTTAAATTTTGTAAAAACTAAACAGAATGCAAACATCCACCATGTGCATGTACACAAGGACTTGCAAATGAGCTTGCTTAACCAAGAACTCAAAACTGGCTGCTTATTACAGAAAGAAAAAGTTAGATACATCCAGATAACAACTGTAACAAAATCAAAAGATTAAACACATTGACTTAACCAAAGCTTTCTGTTTGGTGACTGAGAGCCATCTATGGGCAGGAGGAATGCCTGGGTGACTTGAGCTGCATTAAGAAGAATCCTACAGCTCAGGTTCCTCTTATCTCATGACTTATGATGATGTGAGTTCTCTGGGGAATGGCAGAAGGCAGAAAAAACCCTGCAATTATTCTTAATTTCATTGTAAACAAATGGAAGATAAGAAATTTTCTAAAAAACATTGTTACTCACAACACCAAAAGTCTTTGTATTGTCTTTCAGTCTTCATCATTAATTTAACCAGCCCGTAATACAGCAGTAAAACATGTCTGCAAATTGAATTTTGGTTTATTTTCCTCTGAGCCAATTACTATTTTAGTTGCAAATTATGCAACTGATTTATAAATAAAAAGAGAATACAGAAAAGTCTGAGAGATGAGGCAAAAAATACATAGTGGTTGAAGATTATCAGGGTTGGTGGAAAATAATGGAAATTTACTGAAGTAAAAAAAAAAAGTTCAAAGAACAAAGTTCACGGACTAAAAAGAAATTGAAAGACCTAAATCAATAAACGTTTCAAAAGTCAAAAAAATCTTTTCCATAAAAAACAGCCTTTAAATTGCAAAAAGGATGATATCTTTTTTGTACAGATTAGATTTTTTTGAAACGCTAACATTAGAAAAAAATAATTATACAATATAGATTATATATATATGTATTGGTATCAGATAAAAATGGAATTTTATACATTTACATTTTGTATCCAATACCCCAAATTATTAATACTATCATCCAAACTACTTAGCAAAAAAAGAATCTATATTAAAAAATATATTCAGGAAATGATAACTTTCACTGACAGCGGTAGAACAGACATTTGGTGTCTATCTCACCTTTCAGATCTTCCAAAGGAGAATTACAGAATCACAGAATATTGGGAGTTGGAAGGGACCCACGAGGACCATTGAGTCCTGCTCTGAAGAGAATGGCCCATGTGGGGCTCAAACACCCAGCCTTGGCATTATCAGCACCCTGCTCTCACCAGTTATTTGAATTGCGAAAAAGTCCAATTACAGCAGAGCCAATCCCACTCCCATTTTGGATACATCAAACAAAAGGCACTCACTACTTTCTTCGAATCAGTTCTTGAACTATCAGCTTCTTCCAGGTCACTGTTTGCCCAGTCACCAAGCAAAAGGGCTAAAGAAAGCACTGCCTAAATCACCAAAATTATCACCTTACTATCAATTAATATTTCATTAACCTAAAGAATCAGTGCAAAGTGACCAAGACTGTTGTTTAATGTTTCAAATCACATTAAATTGCAATTAAGATCCTTATTTTCCTCTAAGTTCAAAATTCTGTGATAAATAATTCCTACATTTTAATACATTTAATTTAAAAAATGAACTAGCTGTAATAAACTTCCTAAAATGCACCTGATAATTAAGTTTCTTGAAAACATGCTATAGTCAACATATTCTAGGCAAGAGGAAAACTCTAATATACAAATTAAGAAAGCTGTCTGGCACCTGATTTGGCCTTGGAACAGGCTGCAGTTAAGGCAGATATCCACTAAGTGGCATTAGAAACCCAAACACCTAATTTTGACAAAATATAATCATAATACAGAACACTTTATTTCCCACAAACAAATTGGTGGAAAACATTTCCTTTGAATGATTCATTTTATTCAATTTTGTCATAAACTTTGGCACAATTCCAAATAGCATTGGCAATTTCCTTTTCAGATCAAGACATTTGCAAATATTTAACAGGATGGTCTGATTAAAAATAAAACCATCATGACAAACGTATTAAACAAAGCAACCAAAATATGGGAGCAATGTGAGTTCAAATTAAGACACATAAAACTACAGCAAGATATTTTAAAAATAGTTGGGGTTTCAGAAGTGCTGTAAATCATCAAGCCTGTTGCGAAGTGCAAAAGTACAAAAGTCACATCAAATGTTTACTTTACATAAAACTTTAAAAAAAAAGATAATTCTAATAATTTAGATGTACTGATGCTACCTGATTCTAGGGAGTATAAAAGATTATGACAACTGGGAAAATAAGAAAACTACTACACTAATTATTTAAGGATTTGTTTTCAAAATATTAATTAATGGTTAATAACTGCAAATATAGGGTTCTGAAAATTGTTTACTGGAAAAATGCCTTTAGGAACAATATAAATACCAGAGAAAAGTATGAGAACAGAATGCTCATTTTAAAATAGTTTTCCCCTTTTCCTACTGTTTGTTCCTGGTCTTTTATCACTGTCAGTTTGTTCATACATAGACAGCTCATGAATATAAAGGGAGTGGAAAAATCAGTACTACTGTATACAAGATTACAGAAAAATTAACTGACCAAGTACTTCCGTCTCTGTCTCATCAAAGCATATGTTTTAAGCTTGTGAAATATCCTATATATGCACTCAAAATTCTCAGCATACTTTAATGCTACAAGGAGTAGGACATTCCTTTTCCTTTTTTTTTAAGTGATTTTTTTTTCTCCTTGCTGGACACAGAGGAATTGCATTAGGACATAGTCCTTTTTCCCTACATCCGCCTACAACAAACATTTGCTGCGACTCCAAGTCAGTGACTCCAAAACCAAATTGTTTACAATTAACTCAAAAAGCCATTAAAAAATTGTTTCTTTGTTCCAGTTGGAAAGAGAGAGAGCCAGATGTGTGGCTTGTTGATCTTGCTCTTTGCTGACCTCTGAGTGTAGGAAGAACTGCAGCTGAGGAAGGAAGTCAGCAAGTTGTGTTAATGAAGGTGAACATTGCAAAAAAAGGGCTTGCCATTTTTTTCATTAAAAAATATATATTTGAAAAACTTTTTATTAAAAAAGAGATAATACAAGGCCTTATTTTTTCCCGTGGGTGAAAAATTAGAGCCTTTGTTTCAGAAGAAGTAACTGAGTTCGTGTCTTTTGTTACTTTTGAAAAAAGTTACCCTTAATTTCAAAAACTTCATTAAGTTTCACTGAGGTGCCTGTAAATTAGCAGACACCTCATCATTAACACCTGCTGGAAAACCATCATTCATGAGGATGTAAAACTCAGGAAAAGCCTTTTAATTTTAGGCTCTGAGTCACAGTCTAGCACTACAGACCAAAATCTGGCATAAAGCTGAATTCCAGATTGAGAGTGTGCCCAGTTCTTGGGAACACGCATCTGCCCAACAATACAAGGCAATCCCGATGATTACCACAGTACTTTTCTTCACAGTTCTCCCTGAAACACATTTATGCATTTTATCTGTAAAATACCTGGCAATGAATTAACTAGAGGTCTGTGTTAAAAACTTCATTACATGGCACCCCTCATAACCATACAGAACACGCCTGTACAAGATACTGTGTGAGATAAAAACAGGCTCAAAAACTGAACAGCAACAGGTGTGAAACGTTATCAACTTGTTTATAAACTTTTAATTACTTTCTAAAAAAATGTCTGAAATGCATTCTGAAATTCTATGACCACAGTGCTCCTCATTTTATCAAGATACCTGAGATGTTAGTAAGCTATCATGGCCTAAGGTAAACTAAGGGCACATTTGTGTGTGAAGTACAAATTCACTCCAGAGATTCGGCTTTAGATATTAATTCTGGCACTCAACATCAAACCTTACGAAGTTAGTGAAGCCTACTTCAGACATCCAACTTAATTGTCTCAGTTAGGCAAAATGTTTGATCTTGCTCTCCCTGCATTGCTACCTTCATCTTAAACACTTCACACTACTTTTGGTGAAAAATGATGACTAATTCTTGTCTAGCAGTTACTATTTTAAGAACATACTTGCCATTTAAAGACCTGAGTATAATCACAGTTCATCTTCCAACTGTCTATTATGATATTATTTAATTAAGAAACTTTCCAATGTATTCTTAGAAAACAGGAAATTGAAAATGAAAAACAGTTTACTCCTTTCCCACCCCATACTCTCCTGCTCCCAAGGTCATTTAAAAAAAAAAACAAACAGTAATAGATCATCATATACATGTATACACAAAACACTTTTGAAAACAGTTATAGTATTATTTAATCTGATAGGGACATTCACACTCTGGAGAACTAAAGCCATAATTCATGTCACATTTTTCAAAAGTTTTAAGGAATACTGGCCGTTTGAAAAACAGTCTACAAGATTCAATTTTCCTCTTTGAAACGACAGAAATGAAACCCTTATCATGTAAAGTTCCCATCACAGCTCAAACAGCTCACACTTCAGAACACAAAAAATTGCTTCTGCTGCATTAGTATTTAGAATTTAGTATTGGCTTTTCACTTTTATATTAAGATTTGATTTTCAGAACTTTTCCTTTACACAAAAAAAAAAAAAAAATCTTCCTATGTTTCTGTTTCTGCAGCTTGTATTTAGTTAGTCTGAAAAAAAAATCTTTAAGATCAGTAAAGTCATATTTGAGGGTTTCATTTGGAAAAAGTCTAACCGTAAAAGGTCTAACAGCCAACAGTTAGGACTTCAAAAATATATCAGGTAAAAAAACCCAAACCCTAACTCATTTTCTTGCCAGGCGTAATTCCTACCAGTTTATCACTTTCTACCAATGAACAATGAACTTAATAAAAACAGTCAACCATGCCATAGTATTATTAACTTTATATGGAATAAATATTAAATAGTCCATAATTTAACAAATCTTTATTTTCTCATATTACTCTCTCTTTTTTCCTCCCCATTTCCTGTTTCTTCTGTCATATCAAGAGTATTCATCTCCACTCCTACAATTTTTCTTTTTATTTTTCATTTTCATTCTACTTGTTCTGTCTCTAAGATCTCCCTTCAGCTCATCTCAGTCCCAGCCACTGGAGAGGGTAAATCCATGCTGAATACCTGGATTTGAGATCCTCTCCTCTCTGGCTCAGGATCATCCTGGGCCATTAATGCTTTTATAAAATTTAATAGGTATGGCATGTACATAATCCCCATTTCAATTCCCATATGACTGTAATAAAATAGGATAGGAGGTTGGAAGCTCTTTTAACAGAGAAAGTAAAACCTAAAAATAAAATATGCAAAATAGCTTTGCTGGTTGTGTATACGGTCCTTACAAGTTCACATCAGTAGTTTAAAACACAGAGAATAATTTTCTACCCTGCAGAAATTTTAAAAGCTCTGATTGCAGTCTTTCATCTCAAGTCTCTTCTGCCACCCCTCCCATCCACATCCTCCCTTGGACCTGGATTTGTTGACCATCCAATGAAATGAAACGGGAATATTGCTGTCTTGAAGCTACGCTGGTTCCACATCCTTTGTGACCTTAAAGTGATGAATCTCTACACCTTCCACCTCTGCAGATGGCTTTATTTATTTTGAACAAACCTCCACATGATCAGCAAACACCTGTACTTTGACAGACTGCCCTGACTCCACCTGTGTACTGTGAACCGGCTTTGACAGAGACCCACTCAGGCTGCTGCTGTGTTGGGCTTGTATTTGTCTGCAAATGGAAGTTTTTATGGTCTTTTGCCCACAGCACTACTTGCTGGATGCCTCTCACAACAAGCTGAATAATGGCAGCATTCACTATTACTAAAGCAGGGTTAACTTAGAGAATCCTTTCCATATTCAGTGGCTTCCATCTCTCTGAGAAACCACTGGATCCAAGCTATCTCGCAAAGCCTTACTACTGACAGTAGTTAAGATACCACTGCCTTTCAGATTTTAGGGGTTACACGCTGCAAGCACTCCAGGTCAAATGTTCTGTCTGCTTCAGGCTGCCCAGGAATCCAGAAAGGGCTGGCAAACTGTTTGGGTCACAACCAGAACCAATGTCTGTGACTCAGCCCTGCAGCCCTGGTGCAGTGCTGACCACAACTCGGCTGCATGTGAAGTGTGACAGAGATATCCCTTCTGGTCCCTATAATCTTTGTAGAAAACACAAGAAGCCAGACTGGTACAACCTCTAGTATTTCACTAAGAAGTAGTTTGTTTCCAGGGACAAATTTTCTTTTAATTACATCTACAGACAAAAACTTTCTAGTTCATCTCTATCACCCTCTGCTTCCCCCTCAGCTATTGAGGTTTGCAGCTGTTCACAACCGCTTCATAGTCCTTCTCATGTATCCTTTTCTTGGAGCAGAGAGAAATAAGAAGTTTAAAGCAAATAAAATTACTTGTTTCTGCAGGTACTGGCACTGATTCCCTTTCACTTATACCAGTACTTGTGTGAATCTGCAGTGAGCTGATGCAGAGGTCTAAACTGACAGAAGAGTAATCCTCTGGGAAGCCTTTGCAATCCCACAGATTTTCAGCAGCAAATTCCCTAAACCACCACATCCTGCTGAGTGAAGGTGTTGATGCAAGAGAAGAGGCAGACAGCACTCAGCTAACTCCTCTAGATGGCAATAAGCTAATAGAACAACTATACACCTGATCACAAAATAAAGTCCTGTACATATATTGACCATACAGAGTGGCTGCTGTGGTCTCTCTCAGGGAACATAGACATTTAGGACAAATGAATTATAAGCACTTAAAATCTCAAGTTACATTGGACTCATTCAACAAACACATAAACACTGCATAAAGCAAAGTCCAGCATACTGCACTCTTTAGTTTTCTCACAATTCACATATAAAAGGAAGAGGGTACTTAACACAAACACACAGTTATGTCTTACCTAGAAATAAAGTGGTTCCAATTCACATTCAAAAATCCAAAGAGGCGATGCTAAACATTCAACGTCCGTCTGTCATGAAAAACATTCAAGATTACACTTGGGGTCGGCTTTGCTCTTCCCTATCTCAATTTTGCAATAAAACTTTCTAGTTTAAAAAAGAAATTTCCATGAGAAATGGAAGTTATTCTACTGAAAGTGAGATTTATAACATCTGAAAATTTTTGTAGTCATAGCATTAAAAAATGCAGCTGGGTTGAAATGATCGGGTATTCAAACTAAATTTTATATCATATAATTCTGGTGAATAGATTCAGCAGATAAGTTGGATTTTATAACAAGCTGTTGCCATGACTGGCACAGCCAAAGGAAAATAATGTGCGCTGATAGTGGCATGCATTATATTAAGAATTAAAAGATATAATAATGAAATCATGGAAATTGAATACATTTTCAAAACATTTAGCAATTTAGTATAAAGGCTATATTTATTTAAAACAACATTTATATTGAAAAAAGTCCAGTTAAAGCAGTTCTAAGTTCAGAAATTATTTACTAATCTTTTGAAACTACTGAAATAAAGAATGTAATTTAAATGTCCAATAGTGAACATTTCATTTTCCAAGTGTTGGGGCAGGGGACACTAGAAAAACAAGGGAACCAGGTCTTTCATAAGGTTCTATAGAGACAGCTATTTTAATGTTACTTTTTCAACTCTCTAGATAAAATAACTTGAGAGATGCAAGCTTGCTGCCGGAATAAAGGTGAAAGTAATAGGGAAAATAAGGCCACTACAGAAAAGCTTGGAAGTGAACTTCAATTTCAACCATAACCTTAATAATGGTTATATAGATTCCCAAACACTTCTCCCAAATATTCAGTTTCACTATCCTCATAGCCTCAGAGGTCAAGCCATCCAGTTCATAAATCAGCTTAATTCAGCTTCATTAGGTTTTGGCTTTGAAAAACACACAGTTGTGTTTCTGCTGCTATATTTATAAATATGTGACTAAAAACTTGGTTTTATCTAATTATGGACTTTTATTCATTTCATTTCAAAATGGCAACCTTGATTGCTGCCTAAAGAGGAATTATCTCTTAAAACTTGTGTGGTGCAGTGCAGATTCGGGGTTTTTTTTCCCCTAAAAATAGCTCCTTACTGCAAATTGTAACAATTCATTATAAAAGCAGATTATATCAAAATGTAACACTAATTTCCCAAGTAGAACACCCACACAGGGAACTAATTAGGAAGTGCTCCTCTGTGTAAACAAATCTTTGAACCAATTAGTAGCTGGTCAAGTCAGGGAACTCCCTCTCTCTAGGGGAAAAATAATTTTTTTTTTAGCATTGATTTATTTTGCTGCTGGCTGCAAATTCTCTCCAGTTCTGTAACTATGCATGGTATTCGCAATTTGTATTTCAGACACTTTGATGACTCAGTCAAGATTTGGAAAAAAATAAGAAAAGGTAGTAGAAGACCCATAAAAATCACAGAACCAGGACTTCAAACAGGATGTGAACAAATCCTGCTCTCTGCCTAAGCCAATTCTGTCCCAAGGGTTTAGACAGACCAGAACAAGAACAGTGAAATTACGCAAAAAAACCAGTGGAGTAAATGGGAAGATGAATTCTCAATTGTTGTTCCATAAGAAGAAAAGCAAACAAATAAAAACCTCAAGGCGAGAATATTATGCCCAGATAGCATTCTGACAGCATCAGTGAGGTGCAACAGTAAAACTGCATAAAGGATGGTATTCAAGGAGGGCTGAGCGTTCATTTATCATTGATGTCATTCAAATCTGCTCCACAGCTGTTCTGTGCAAGACTGAAAGGACCAGAGTTGACTCTTACCTTGTTGAAGATGATCCAGAGCCTTCCCAACACTTAAACAGAGGATGCAATCTGCAGATTTAAAAATTTATTTAAAAGGATCGTTATTAATGAAACTGTTTTAATTAATGAGGAAAAATCAGAAAAGTTACTTAAATGCCTTCAATAGAGAATAACTTCCACTTTTTCAAAAGCAAAGAGTACTCTGCAAGGCGTCTTCTACTGTGCATTACTCCCAGAGCCAAAGTTCAATTAATCTCATACTAGCACACACCAGGGTAGTGAAGACTGTTGCAGAAACACCTCAGGGCAGGGAAAGGACTGGCAGCACTGCACAGAACCCAGACACCCACCCTTTCCCACAGAGCAGTGATGGAGTACGAGACAACTCCCGACCCTCCAGAGCTACAGGGCTGCAAAAATCAGCTGTAAATACCACTGCTTAATACAGCATTTACTACTTGAAGATGTAAGAAAATATGTCCCCTTCCCTCTTGACACAACAACAACAAAAATCACAGGTCTGAAAGACTATGGAATTCCAGCACTAATTACATTTATATAGAAAAACTAAATTTTGGAAAGAAAACCCCAGCAACTATCAAGGAGAACCTCCTGTTCATCTGAGTTATACAACTACAAAACCTTTGCATCTTATACAGAATAGCTATCCCTAAGCTCAATTCAAGTAGTAGCTAGAACTGAAGTAGATTTTAAATCAAATACAACATTCCAGAAGTCTTCTTTTTTAATATTTTAAAAAATATCTCAGATATCTAAATTCTGTTCAGTATAAAACAAAATGAAACACAAAATCACACGGGATATAAAAACAATGTCAATGCAATTTACAAGGTAAATGTGATTAGCAGGTATGAAATGGGCATTAAAAAAAGACTACAAACAGATGCCAGAAATCATTTATTGTCTGTGAGCAATAACTGCGTGGAATGGGCTGCAAGGCAAGTTCACTGAGGTATCACATTTGGATTGAGAGAGATGCCATTGAGTGAGAAAGCCAACGCCATGAGTGGGAAGGAGGATAAACTACTCTGAAAAGTTGTTTCTTTGTTGGTATCTTTAAAAGATTCCTTTAAAAGTGGAGGTAAACATCCCAAGATTGGTATCAGAGTTTTCCATTGGAAAGCTGAGGGAAGGAAGAGGAATAATACTTTATTGACTTCAGACAATAACTAAGTATCAAGACACTTTCTTACAACACTGTGACTTAACCACAGGGTGAAGAAATGTATTTATGAGCAACCACTGTTGTTCTTGGGAGAATTTGCAGGTCAGAAAGAAAGGAAAGTGATAATTTCTTAAACATCAGCCTGAGAAAAATGGACTGAAGTAAATAAGGCACTCTGAAACTAGTAAAATGCTGCTCAAAGGGAAGGATATTAGCAAGGAGGCAAACCATCATATATTAACACAGAAGAGAAAACTCTCTTTTACTATTTTGGGAAGCTACAGCAAGTCAATTTATATCTAGTTAAAATGCATTTATACAATGAAACACGCGAGTCAGTTCGGTTCCCTTAGCATAGTAGTCTGGGGGACCTGCTGGGAGTAAAGCTTATTATCCTCCCAGGGATTTGAGCAGTCGTAGTTCACAACCAATTTGACTTAAGGAAAAACACAGCTGCTATTTTGAAGGTTTCCTGCTGTGTAAGAAATAATTAAGGCTGTACGATCAGTATTCAACAAAGCATAAATAGCAGAGATGCTAAATTAATTCTATTTGGAAATAAGGAGTTAAGTGAAGCTACATTACAGAATGGACTACATAATGTTCAAAGGCAAAAGAGGAGAGTTAAATGAGAGGAAGTGTGTGTCAGAGGCCAAACTCTCTATCCTAACTATGCAACCACAACATTATTTCATGTTTTAGAAGTCCTTTACTCAAGAAGTAGAAAGTACAAGTTCCAAAATAAAGCAATGAGTTTTATTCTGATTTAAAATACAAAACCAAAAAAAGGAGCAGCAACTGAACACACTTATCAATGTAAAAACTGAAAAAAGCACAGACTCATTAAAACCTCTACTACCAACCTGGTACTATTGAAATCTTAGGCAGAAAAATGCAAGAGATGGCAATGGCAATCCCAATAATTCAGGGCAGTTCATCCTTAGAGCATCCTGACCCGAGCTTTGATTCTCTCCCCGCACAACCCTCAAAGCACAAACCGCAGCGGGAATTCCCAGCCCAGGAATGGCACTGCCCGTGTGGGGCCTGGGAGGGCAGTTTCTGATCGCTGGAGCACAGCCAGGTAGAGGAACACATGACAAGGTGACCAAGAAGCCTATGCCATCCCAACAGCTATTCCTCATGTCCTGTAGAAGCAAGGTGGTGAGACAGATGGCTGAGCCCCACGGACTCGAGTCAACCCGTGAGGTGTCTGTCGGACCAGACACTGTTAAGTCATTAGGATGCTAATAGCTTTAACACTGCTTACAGAAAAAAAACACCCACACACAAAACTTCACACCCTACAGTTTTTGCTAAATATAAGGTTAGACTTGCGCCTCCCAGACAGGAGGCAAACAGACAATTAGAAGAGGGCTGAGACATCTGCTGAAGACAGGGATTCTCCAGGGAAAAGCTAAGGATCATGACAACTCAGGTTTGCACTAGCACTGCTCCTTTAGCTAACAGAAAGCAAAGCTTAGGTTAGAGATAAGTTTTACTCTACTGCCAGGATACACGGCCTCTGGTTGAGGACATTGTAGATGCCATCTACTTAATACTCAGGCTATTCATTTTGATTTAAAATGCCAGGCCATAATTCTTCAAATATATATATATATATATATATATATATATTTTTTTTTTTTTTTTTTAAACAAGTGCTTTCAAAATGGCTAATTATAGTTGTGTATTCTCTGGGGCTTGTCTTATAAAAGAAATATAAAACTCAATATCCCATGATTTTAAGTTGCTCTGGCTCATTTTTCCAGCTTCCCAGGCAGAACTTCTCAATTTCAGACTTGAAAGAATTGTTTTTCTACCTTCCGAAGCATGCATTGACAATGCTGCTACTGCCTCCCCAAAGAAGCTGCTGAATCCCAGCTTCCTGGTAAGCAGGATCTGTGGCCACATATATGTCAAAAAATAAAACAGACCAGGGCACACAGCCACATTCTCGGCTTGGAACCAGCAAACACGGTTCAGCTTGTAGCTGGACAACTAAAATCCTATTCCTCCATACAGCCCAGCCAGATCCAAACAGACTTTTGGAAACAGTCCATCGTCTCTCCCAACCCCAGAACTATGCTTGAGCATTATCTGGGAGAGTGTTAGTTGGCATAGAACAAAACTGTGTCATGAGCAGGACTAAAAATGTAACAGTAGAGTTGCATGCCATACCCACTCCTTATTTAGTTCCTGCTATGAACATGCATCACAAATACAGTACTCACTTGCTTCTGGTGAACATCATTTTTAGAAGTTAATTCCATAACCAGCCAAATGCATTTCAGAATTAACAGATCACCCTAGCCTAGGTGGCTGTTGCTTTCAAATCAGGGGAACAGAACCACAAAATCATGTAACATCTGAGCATTTGTGTTTCCATGAGTATCATATGCAGCACACGTGAAAATTTGCACTCTCTAGGTTTTGGAGCTTTTTAATGTGTTCAGATGGACTGAACATGAGCATCTGATTTCTTAATTTCGGCAAGCCTGGACTGCTGCCAGTACAACATTAGCCCTGATTGTCAGCTGGTATAAAATGGGGCATAGCTCTATCAACTGCATTCCAATGCACAGCTGAGATGCTGCTTCTCCAAACTTCACCCACATAGGAGTGATGGGCAAGGAAGAAATTCATCTTACAAGATCAGCAATTTTGGAACAAATCTGTGAGTTTATTTCAGTAATTCACGAAGTTATATATGCCTTCACAAATTTGTTTTTTTACATTTAAGTCAGAATTCCCAAATTAATTACTTTTAAAAAATTCATGCAAACCTGAATTGAAAACATTAACCCTTATTTTGCACAAAAAGGAACACAAGCAAGAAGTTGTTGTAAAGACAAGAGAGGCATATAAAACTTTCCAAAGGAAAACACAACTACCGTGGTGCAAATATGGATGTAAATATTGTACTTGGCAAGAATTACTGTGTGCAAAACTTTGTATAGATGTGATTATGCAGTGTCATAGGGGACTGAACAATCATTCTGACAATACAAAAACATACAACCCTTTCACAACTGCTGACCCACCGATCATCATCTTCAGTGCCAACCCCTCTCCTTGGAATCTTAAATGCAGTGGCACTGTGTATTGGGTTTCTGTGGCCAGGTTTTGGTAGTGGGGAGGGCACTGAAGGGGAACAGGATGGGATGATACAACTTGCCACTGGCCAAGGCCAACCCCATTAGTGATAGTGGAAGTGCCTCTGGGAAAACTGAGTTAAGAAAGGGGAAAATCTGCTACAGAAAAGCAGCTGAAGAGAAAGTGAGGGCATGAGCACAACTGCCCAGCAGATCCCAGAGCCAGGGCAGGAGGTGCTCCAGGTGCTGGAGCAGAGATTGCCTGCAAGCCCCTGGTGCAGCCCATGGAGAGGCAGCTGTGCCCCTACAGCCCATGAAAGACCATGGGGGAGCAGAGATCCACCTGCAGCCCAGGGAGAGGCAGCTGTGCCCCTGGAGCCCATGGAGACACACAGGAGAGCAAAGATCCACCTGCAGCCCATGGAGAGGCAGCTGTGCCCCTGCAGCCCATGAAAGACCATGGGGGAGCAGAGATCCACCTGCAGCCCAGGGAGCACCCCACAGTGGAGCTGGGGGTGCCTGAAGGAGGCTGTGACCCTGTGGGAAGCCTACCCTGGAACAGACTCCTGTGGCCTATGGAGGGAGAGAGGAGCCCGCCCTGGAGGAGGTTTGCGATCCCATGGGGGACCCATGCTGGAACAGTCTGTTCCTGAGGGACTGCATCCCCTGGGAGGGTTCAGGCTGGAACACTTCATGAAAAACTGCAGGCCATGGGAAGGACTCACATTAGAAAAGTTTATGAAGAACTGTCTCCTGTGGGAGGGGGCCCATGCTGGAGAAGACAAAGAATGTCAGGAGGAAGGAGTGGCAGAGGTGGGCTGAACTGACTGCAACCTCTGTTCTACTTCTTCTCTCATTTCTGAAGGAAAGTAGAAGAATTGACAGTGAAGTTGAGCACAGGAAGAAGAGTGGGGTGGGAAGAAGAGCTTTTAAGATCTGGGTTTATTTCTCAATATCCTACTCTGATATGACTCGTAATAAATTAAACTAATTTCCCCAGGTGAAGTCTGTTTTGCCCATGACAGTCACTGGTAAGGGATCTCTCTCTCTGCCCTTATCTCAAGCCACAAGCTTTTCATTATGTTTTCTGTTCTCTGCCAGCTGAGGAGAGCAGTGACAGAGCAGCTTTGGTGGGCACCTGCCATCCAACCAGGGTCAGCCCACGTCAATATTGACAAAACTGCTTATTACTCTGTAAAATCTTGAGCACCCATTTATAACTGTTGCAATACCAGCTGCCAATCTGGTCCAGTGAGTCCACCTAATAACCTACCTAATAACCATCTGCTCCAACCTAATAGTCCCAGATGAACTCCCACACTCTGATTTACCCATGAATACTTTAACTGTAGTGCCTTGAACTACAGGTACAAGTTCAGTCTTCCAAAGAGATGAAAACATGACAAATACATCTCAACAATGACATCAACACTCAACTAAAGACCATCACTACAATAAACCATAAAACTGTCAGATCTTTCAAGAAAAACAACCAGAAGTCTACAACACAATAAAAACCCACCCACATACATGAAGTAACAAATTTATTAAATCCCAGTGATGATAACACTGCAGGCATGAGACAGACATCTGTTTTTCACAGATCTTGGCCTATATCCTAGTCCTGATGTTAAAAAAAAAAAAAAAGCCAAAAACCAACAGCTAGAGAAAAACCAAATTACTTTAGATTCATAATTAGTATGGTCTCTTTGCTCTCTCCCCAGCATACCTACAGTGACACTAGAAAAGGGTGATGTTAGGAAATGTAGGAAATGACTGTTCATTACTAAGACCTCAATTTTCTCCAGCTCCCTTTGGACTCCTTGACAAAATGCTTCACTTCGTATGAAAGTAAATGTTTGAGTCAAAGATCTCCATAATTGTCAAAGAAAAAAGTCTGGTTTGCGCAGATATTCTGTTGTGATTTCTAAAACTTCTTGTTTTGGACTGAACAAGAAGAGAGACAGATGATTTGTATGTTCCTGTGTCAAATCACTTCGCAGCATCAGTAAATAAAGGGAACAGCAAGCCTGACTAAACCCAAGCCGATCAATACTGTGAATCATCGACTCAGAGATGGCTTTGAACACACACACAGCACTTCAGCTGACAGCATGGTTGGGAGTTGACCATCCTGGTGGTTGCTGTGCACTCTGATGCAGAATCAGTAGCCCATCAAACACCATCTAGTAACCCATGCCAGAAACTGGGTGGAACTCATTCAGAGCTGCTAATTGCCTTCGCTCTGTGGGGAAACTGTGACCCTCATCAGCGGGAGGGCTGTGCTTTTTATCAGAATACGACAAAGGAAGGCAGGCAATTCTTGCTTTATTGTAAAAGAGAGTCACTGAGAGACTGCAGAGTAAGAGAGCTCAATGACTCTGTGAAAAGGCACAGAGTTGTCCAGATTTGATCTCTGAGCAAATCTTCAGAAAATCACCTAATTAGTATGCTTTCTGGAAAAAACTGGAGATGAAGCTTTTTAACAGGGCAAAATTAGACAATGAATTCAGGCATGCCTACCTACAGTCACTGGCACAAGATGGGAGAATACCACATACAGTCATTCCTTAACAACCAGCAGAAAAGTGTCTGCAGGTTTGGAGGACAGCCTACTCCCTAAGAACTGAAGCTACCTCCTTCCAAACTCGTTTATATCCCTTCCCTTCAGAATCTCTCATCCATGGAAAAGCAAAAAAAAAAAAAAAAAGTTCTTATAAGAATTAAATGTCTGATTACAATGACAGTTGAAAGAAATACTACTACATGCTTTGCTAGTAATACCACATTAAACACAAAAAGCAGAATGTTTTGTATCATGTACAAGAAACAAAGCTACCTGAATAACTTCCCCCCCACCCCCTCCCTCTGGCCCCAACCTCATCTTGTGATTCTCTCTAAAGCGAGTCATATGGCAGCACTTTTCTCCTTTTATGGGCAAAAAAAAAAGGATAAAGGAAGTCAGCAGCTGAGCAGGACTGCAGTGCCATGAATTAAGCAGCTCAGAACTGTGCTGCTCCTCTCACATCCCTACCTCAGTGCATTATGGATAGGTACTCTCAGAGAGGGACACCATGAATCAACACCCACTTAATGCATATATAATTACATGTCACTGAGTGTTTCACACTGAGCTCGTCATCACAGCATGTATTAAAAACCAAAGGATAGAAGGCATGTAATATATTTGCATTTGCTTATCTACCATCTCCTTCCTTTCTGTGAATGTCCTGTCAATAGCAGGCAAACCTCTTCCTTGGGAAGCAGCTGTAGTGATAGTATGACACTGAGCAGCAATTAAAATTATAGTACTTTCTGCTGCAAGAATTTCCATGTGTTCCACACTGCCCCAGTGCCTACTACCCACATCCACCTCCGTCCTTTTCACCAGGAGCTCTAAAAGACGGAATGGCAGAAAGTTATTACATCCAGTTTAGCCAATTTGGCCTTTTTTTCTGAGAGAGAGAACCGGGGAAATTTCATTAGCTCAATGTAGGGAAAGGTAAATTTCACACAAAATTCCCTATGCATTGAGAATGAAAGCCTTATTGTTATTTTATCAATGGAAAGAAAGGAATCATTGTTTCTGCCTCAATAACTGATACTAGACAATATGAGGACTCACATCCATAAACAGCTACAGTATTGAGAAATTATATAGAAACCCACCTGCTCTCCATGAACAGGTGATGGGATCAAGAACTTAAAAGTACTCCCATCTCCCACCCAAGCACAGGGAGCAGGATCCATCAGCCAGAGAACCACAGTGTGCACATGGCCATGGGCAGAACACCAGCGGTGGGTCTTGGAACACACCTGTCAGCCTTACAGGTACCACCACAAGAGCCACCCTGCTTTCCTCCAGCTTTTTATGCATGCTCATTTCAAGTTATATGTGACTATTACAACTTAATTTGACTACTAGAACTTGACGACTTTGTTTGGAAGTGATGCTAAAAACAACTGAATTCAATTACATGAGTTAGGCTTGCTGGGTCACAGCCCACACACTTCAAAGCTAAAATGTAGATAAGCATTTCCAGGGTCAGAGGTCTTGTCCTTAAAACTTTTGGGTTTTTTTTTTTTGGGGGGGGGGGGGGTTGGCTTTTTTTTTTTTAGGAAGGAAGCAGTCTCCCTGGTTATCAGATCATTATCAGGTCAGATCAGATGGCCAAAACAACAGAGTTCAGTAAGGAGTTTAAAATAATCCCATCATTTTTTTGAAGTCTAGCACTGCTCTTGCATGAAACATGGAATTTGTTAAATATATGTATATATTTCTTATTGTTAAAGATTAACTATTTACTCCTTAGAAGCTTTCAAGTGTTACTACAGTGTATTTAATTATCTATTGACAAATGTTATTTCTTTATAAACACTGGCTATTCCTTTAAAAAGTAGTATTTAAAATCTGTAGGTGTCCCTTTGCCTTATGAATAAATTAGAAGACACTGAATAACAGCAACCGACGAAGTACAAACACTTTATTACAATTGTGGTGACTCAGACTGTCAGGATTTGGCAGCCCACAGTGTTCCTCAGCAGCAGAACAAAAGGGGATTTTTTTTGGCAGTTTTACTTCTAGTTCAGTAAAGGACAACATGATACTGTCTGTGCCTTAATGAATCAAAACCTCTGTAAAACAAAGGCATACGTAGTCAGACCCCAATCATTTTCTGTCTCACAGTATAAAACTGGACAAACATATTATCTATATTATCTATACATCTACGACCTCTAATATGTGTGCTCTGTCCTTGTCTTTCAGAGAAAAAAACAAAATAAAGAAAAGCAGGAAGATTATCTAGCTACAGAAATACAAATCAGTTCTACAGGCAACACAGTCCCAAAATACTTCAAGATCAGGAAATATTTTCTGTTTTCCTGTTGAATACAAGAGGCATTGATAAAAAAATCTAAGTGGATTTTTTAACACCTTCACTAACTAAAAACATAAACACCAAAGACCTAAATATTGCACTATAATAACACAATCTCTAATAAAACACATTTTGAGGGAGACTCGTTTTCCAGCACCCCCATCATGATCTCATCTGGAACAGCAAAACCACCCCTGCAGTAATTGGTATTACAGAGCCCTGCTGCAGCACAGCCTTGGGAGAGGGAAGCATTCCAGTCAGTCCTACAGGGCTTTTATGCTTTAATAATAATAAAAATAAGGAAAAGAGTTACAAAATATCAGAACCCATCTCCTCTGCCACCATCCCAGTTCTTAGGGAGAGGATTACAGACTTATTTCCAGAAGCTTCTAAAGATGCCAACGTCCATCATGAAATCTGTATTTGATGAAGTCGCCAACTGCCTACAGATGATCCTTGAAGCAAAATACTGCAATTACAGAGCAATACAGTACAGACTGTGTGTATGTGGGTGGGACAAAGTACAACTGAGATAAAATTAGACTGTTCCTGGAAATAAAACATAACAAATTTAACAATCTAGCCTTCTCAAATCTAAACAGATCTCAACAACTCTGAGAAATGTTATCGAATTTTCCCCTTGCCATTGCTTCCCTTCCCAGTTTCCATAGTATTATAGCAATCCCCTCTGAAATATTAGGACCAACAGATCACCCATACCAAATAAATATTACTGTATGTCTCCCATGGAGGCTATTTAAATACAATTCTGGAATCAATTTACTGGAGATAGAATCATAAGGATCAGTTACCAGAGAGAATTTTCCTTCTTCTCCAAAACCAATTCTGCTCTGTAAGTGGCACCATCACTCAGCATTTTGATAACAGCTAAAAAATAGTAATGAATTTTTGCCCCACAGCTCCACACCATTATTAACATGCATGAGAGAAACCAGAAGATGAACTTTCTCCCCTCTTCCCAGAAAGCCATTAATTCAAGCTAACCTTCCAGATTTTATCTGGGGCAGCCACAAAATGAAAATTATAATGATCCAAGGTACGTATTAAATACACTCACAATAAAGAAAATAAAACAGAAAACCAGGTTTGCTCTGAAATATCTTTGAAAAACATGAAAACAAGCCTTTCCTCCCACTTCTCAGAATAACCACATACAGCTTAGGCAACAATAGTCTCAGGACACTACTGGGCTCAGTTCAGTTGTAGAGGCAAATAAAACTGAGCTGTTTTGAAATATCCCAGTAGGTGCTCCAGGACATGGGTCTATGCAGGACATGGGTCTCCTGGCCTCCCTGCACTTGTATAGATGCAACAGTTGTTGCAAAGCATCTCATCCAGGACAAAACATTTACACTGGACAACTGAATCAAACCAGACTCAAACTGCATCCTAAAACCAAAAGAAAGACTTTCTCCAGAAGTCCTCAGTCTTGCCAAAGCCTGGCCTTCATCCCTTCAAAATCTATGTTCTTCTTAGATTTACTTATCCATAAAAGTCTAGAAACCCAAATTGGACTCACAAGAGAATTTTGAGCATAGCTGCAAAAAATGAGGGTATAGAAGGGAAAGTAAGATAACTGGGATAGCAAGCAGGAAGCCACCTCACCTAATAGTAAGAAAGTTGCGAAGGCTGTACCTTAAACTGATGTCACCTCTTCCTGGAAGCTCAAGAGGTACCTGTGTTATTAAAAAGGGTTGTAAAACCCTCAGGCCTCTCTAGAAGCAAGATACATTCCTTTCACAAGCTCCTGAGGAAAGGAGTCATGCAATTTTGAAGTTTCGGATGAGAGGGCAGGAGCATGCCCTCAAGCACCACGTAGCTATTTAAAAGCATCAGGAAAGCAACCACAGAGGAAGTAGAAGTGGGTGGTAGGCTCCTTTCAGGTTGAGAGACTGCCTCCCAACCACATCCCTGCACACCAGGGTAGTGCAGGCTAAACCACAGGCTATTGTCTGTCCTAAGAGTATTCCTGCAGAAGTTGTGAAATGGAAAAATATTTACTGGATGAAAGAATGAAACACCTATAGAAACCAGATTTCCCTCACCTGAATGCCTTAATCACAGGGCAGGAGTTTAGGCCTCTGGCCTAATTACTGTTTTGTTGTTTTTGGGTTTTTTTTTCCCCAAAGGTTGCAGGTGAAATAAAGGACAGCTTATGACACTCTGCTTGTTTCAGTCTCCTGGGAAGAGGGTGATGTGAGCTCAATGTACTTAAAGCTAAAAGGACAGAGAATAAAGTGTCACACTTAATGAATGTGGGATGCAACTAATGCACCATAAAACATGAAGTGAAGAGAGATTAAAATAATTGCAAATGCTTTTACTCAAGTTTGAGTAAATAGATTACAGTTATTTCTTAGCAAAACAAGCTTTTCTAATCCTGAGGGAACATTCCCATCTCTGGATGCCAAAGGCAGCGAGGCAGGAGAGAGATTCCACTCTCCAGAAGAGTCTCAGTGGTTAATAGCTATGGATGGATGCAGAACAGAAGCCCTGTGCATCTCATTTTCTTCACAGTAAAAAATGTAGAAAAGTGTGCTTTCAGACATGGGTTTTAGGACCATCAACCTCAGCTTTGAGGCATCTAGTTGTAAAATAGGCCACTCAAATAATTTATGAACTCAGGCAGTAATACAGCAGAGAGAAGAATTCACCCCCCTTCAAGAAATCCCATAAATTATATATAAGAAAGCTTCTAGCAACTATTTAAACTTTAAGTTAAACCTATGTGTATCAGAGAGATACAAGACAGTACAGAATGACTTTTATCTAAAATGTCAGTTTAAGTCTACACATTCCCTTAAAAACATGAAACCACTTCCACAGTGTTTTTATATTGTGCAAACTTGTACTCTGTCCTCCCGAGCTCATCACAGACAAATGGGATCAAACTGAAGATTTCAGTATGCTCCATGCCATATTCTAGTCACAACAACTGCCATGCTGAATGGATGTTATGGATGCTCTTCACCAGGCCTGAGGAACACAGGTTCATGAATCACATCACCAAGACTTGTACCAAACCAGACTAGCACTTTGGATAGGCACACTTAACACCACAAGCTGCACTGCTACTGGAACCTTCAAAATGAATGTTTCACACATTATAAACATTGCAAATGCCTTACACAGAGTTAATCAAAGACAAGACTAGGACTTATGCATTAGCTTCACCTTTTGCACTGCTGGTCTTCCAAACCATGTTGTTAAAATCTGTCAACCCATCCACAATGAAAAGCTCTACAGAAGTACTGTCATGGACAGGAGAAAAAAAAAAGGTAATATGCACAAAGAAGTCCCTCAGAGTGCTGGTTTTCTAGTCTATTGACAAGTTCATAAATTAGACAAGAGTATTTCAGTTGTTAGCATGCCAAAGTAACCATTCCTGAGCTAAGGCTGAGTGATGTTTAACTAAATCTCATGGTTGATATCTTCATGTTGGCATAATTTCTAAACATTTTAAACCTACAATACTAAATAAATATCTTCCAAGCACTTGTGTGTCAGTGTTGCACTGAGTCAGTCCTGAAAGGCTATGTACTATGCCTATTACTGTTATTTTTGTCTGTAGGATCAAATGCTGCTACCAGTTTAAATCAAGAACTTGTACTGAGCAGTATGTAAAGATAGAAAATAAGACACATTTTTCATTTTAATTGGAAGCAGGAACTGGAATATTGTCTAAGTAGAAGAATGGTAAATTCCTGGTACTTCATAACAATTAGGACTTCTATGGCTCAAATCATTTAGATTGCTCTTGTCATCATTCACATGAGTGCAAAGCAGCTTCTATTACAATTTTAATTTAAACAACAAAATTCAAATTTATGACTGCATTTTTTTGCAGCTCTCAAACTGCCCCATATATTAAATATTTTAATTCATGCCTCTCAAACTGTTTTCTCTGATTTAGTGTTACTGTTTTGCATTCCTAGATAACATGAGTAGAAAGCACTGCTAAAAGAATGATTGATAATACTGAAATGGATCCAAAAACATAGTGAATTCAGTACAGACGAAACACTGAGATGTTTGGCTGCTTCAAATTAACATACATTGCTAGCATCCATACACCCCTATACCCACTGACATTATAGGTCCCAATAAAATACCCTGCTTGTCTCCAGGGATTTTAACAGGAGGCTTAATGATGTCTGGGTCATATACAGGGCTTAGATATAGAATAGCATTTTTCTGGTTGTGAATGAATAATAAAAATAAATGTGAATTGAATTAATAAGTTCATATGCTACTGCATGTAATACACATCTAGTGCTCAAGAATGCCAGTAATTCCATAAAAAATATTCTACAGCTTCTCCAAAAACTCTAATTAGAATGGCAATTAGAAGTAGATAAAAATATGATAAAGAGATCTTACTTATAGTACCTCTACACCTACAAAATATTATTTCTGTCAAAGTACAGGAATGGTTATTCATCTAAATAACATATAACATTTAAGCTCATTTTGTATATCACACAATGTGGAAATCTGCAACATACTGCACATGCAAATCCTCAATGCCTTTGTAAGGCTGCCATACTGCTGAGGACAAGATATTTCAGCCTGACAAAACAGCGTCAAAAGTGATGTCATGAGGACAAGCTAAGCACACAAACAATGAATTATCTTCTCAGCACTGTAAAATTCACTAATAGACTCACTGTCATGGCAAAATGACATCTGACGACAGTAATTATGCAATAGTATCCAAAATGATCACCATTTTTCCTTTCTGACTTAACCAAGGTGGTTTTATTCTAATTACTGGTATACACTGTCTTTTCAATCACTTGTTGTTTGTTTATTTCCAGTTTTCATTAAAGAGCATTAGTTCTTGGGGGAAAAAACAAAGTATCACTGCAAAAGCAGCACGGGAGGGTACAGAAGAAGTACAGAACAGAATACAGTAAAATATTGCACAGTCTTTGAGAAACTATATAAGTAACTCAGAAAGCCTTGCTTATACTTGCCATAGTTTACATTAAGTGAAACTTTAAAGACCAGCAGTTTAAGTTGAAAAATAAAACTATCAGAATTTTATTCTTGGTTGCTACTCTATGTTCTTTATAAAATTAAGTCAAACCTTTCACAATGTTCCCATAATGTGCAATTTATTTTCATTAAAACATTTTTTTAAAGTCTGTCATAGGAAACAGTAGGACTTTATAATTAATTTTTAATTTGGGCCTAGTGAGATGGAGGATTGGGGGCATTACAGGAGAGGAGAAAAGCTATTTAAATGCAAGAAATTACAAGGTTTAATTTTAAAATTACTTTTAAAAAGTACATTGCTGATGTAACAGTCTTCCTTACATGTAACAGAAATACAAAAGTTACCATAACAGAGAAAAAGGAAGTATCAGCTCAGTTCTTCCCTGTGTAACAGGAGTTGGGGTATTTTTGTAGAGCTGTGCTGAGCGTGTGAAAATCTTTGCCCACAAGGCAACCTCATGTCACGACAGCATTTCATTCCAAATCTCCCCCCCCTAAGAGTTCACTGCCAAAGTAATTTTAATTTTTTTATGACCTTGCAGATGATCAAACAGAAGAAGTAAAGCAAAGATATCTCTGTCCCTCTTTACCTACCCTTTCCCCAAACACATATAAACTGACTCTAGAACTGGTAACAAAAACACAGTGTAAAGATTGTCTGTACGGCAATCAGAGGCCAGGAACAGGCTGGAAATCAACTCACATCACCACCCTCGGCAAGTTATTAGCAGCACCACTGAAAGCCTGTGCAGTTAAGAGCCTCGCTGTGTTGCCAGTGAATTACGGAGCATTCGATTTTACACAGTAGCACAGCGTATTACTGAGACCATAGCAAAACAAACCCCAGATAAATATAAATAAAACTAAACGGTCTTGGAATCAAATGGGGAGAAAAATAATAATAGGAATAATAGATACAAGCGCGCTATCTGTTCTCTGTAACACCTCCCAACATGGACAGCGATTTAAACGAGAGATGAATGCAGCATTACAGAGCCTGTCTTTCATCTCCTGTCTAGGTACATCGCTCTGGAAACACCACGCTTATGGCACCCTGCAATCACCAGCAGCTGGAATTGAAAGTTTTCGGTATAATCAAAGTTTGAAGCTCAATCTCCCTTTGCCCCCCCCGCCGCACTCAGTCCAGGCAGGCACAGCGACGCGCTGTCTGACCGACACCCCGGGCCGGCGCGGAGCTCCGCCGGGCTCCCCGGGCCGGGCCGCGGGCACGGCCGGCTCCGCACCGGCGCTGCTCGACCCTGCAGCCGCGGCGGCTCCGGCACCCACCGGCCGGCAGAGAAAACCCGGGAGAGCCCAGTGGCCGGGGAAGCGTCTCCCCAGCTCGACGAAGCCAATCGGGAACCTCCGCTCGGGTTCACACCGCACCCGATGCCTCGCCGAGCAGGGCTGGGGGCAAAGCCAGCCCCCGGCGTTCACCGCCCTGGCGCCGCTGGCAGCGCTCCGGGGCCGGCGCTTCCCAGGCAACAGTTGGCCGTGTCCCTCCGGGTACCTCCCGCCACCGCCCGCAGCCCCCCTGGTGCGAGGGGCAGGGGCACCTCGGGGATGGCGCCTCGGGGCCAGGGAGCGGGTACAAAGGCGGCTGAGGAGGCTCAGAGGGCAAGGGGAGCGGAGAGACTCCGGAGCTGCAGCGCGCCGTCCCCGCCCCGCCGCGATGCGGGGGCGCCGAGAGAAGGAGCAGCAGAGGCGGCTCGGCCCCCGCTCCGCGCAGCCCCAGGCTCCGCCGTGCCTCCCCGCTCTTACCTGGGCCGCCCGTCGCCGCTGGCCGCCGCAGGTACCCTCGTCCATCCCCCGTCGCTACCTCCGAATCAGCCGCCGGCGCTGCGGCGCGGCCCAGCCCGCCCGGCCCAGCGCGACGCTGGCAGACCCGCCCCGCCCCGCGGTGGCTGCGTGCGGCTCCCGCCGGCGGCCGCCCCGGGCGCGGCTCCCCCAGGCCCGCCTCCCGCCGCCGCGGGGCGAGGCGCCCTCCGATGGGGATGGGGATGGGGGTGGGGGTGGGGGTGGGATGGGGATCGGGGTGGGTCTCCCTCCCCGTGCAGATCGTACGCGCGGACCCCCTGGCTCTCCAGCCGGCGGGTCGGGGCGATGGGCTGTCCGCTCGGCGGAATCAGGGCAGGGGTGCGTGTGACTGTCACCCGCGCTGCGCCGCGCCCGGGGACCTCAGCGCTGCCCTGAACCCTCCCCGTTAGGCAGGGATTCCATCCCCCTCTCTCCCGTGGCCTCTGTTGTGGGGTGGGGGGAAGTGGGACGGGACGGCTTCTGTGTGATTCTGCGACTCTGAACCCTGGAGTTTAGAGCTTCACATGCATTTTTGTGTGTGTGTTTCTGGCTTTGCAGAAGGCAGCGCTTCCTCAAGACGTCAAAACCAGATCTGAGCCCATTCACAGCTCGTGAAAATACTTTGTACTTCCTCTTGCTGTGCTGAGGGTTAAATGAGGTTAAAGTCGCCAAATGGCTGTGCAGCACTTGGTTTCCCCCTTCCCCAAAAGCCAGTCATTTAGAGTGAGAAAGCAAGAAAAGAAAAGCAAAACAAAAAGTGACAATATTAGAAGTACAGTACAGAAATACCTGCTCAATTGTTCAAAGGGCTTTGCTTGCTGAGCTCTTTAAGTGTGAGAGAGAAGCTGTGATGCTGGCCACAAAGCCATCACAGCTCCCTGCCAGTGAACCTGAGAGTTCACAGCTGCGTTCTGCCTCGGGCAAATATGCTGAGGAGAGCTGTGTGCTCAGAGAGGTGTGATTCTCATGAATAAGGCAAGTTTTGGAGCGCTGCGAAGTGGAGCGGTTTGGTGGAGCTGTGAACACGTAGGGCCTGCTGCTGCCTTGACCCTCTGGCCTGTCCCTCCGTCTGAGCAAGCAGTCCAAAGCAGCGTCACTTTCCTGATTTAACTTCTTCCCTTTACCCAGGCTTGATCCAGATGTCCTTGAATTGTTCTTTTTTTGGTCTGAAAATTCCAAATTGTCTAGTTAGAAAATAATTCAAGTGACATACTTAGTCTATTAAAAGGCTGTGTCTCTGTTGCTGTAGCACATTTAGTATAGCTACCCTTACAGCACCCAGCTTAGTAGAACACTGAGCTGCTGGCTTGCATTTTTTACCCACAAGTCTCAAAGTACCTTTTAAAAGAAGTAAATAGCATTGCTCCACTTTCAAGCGGGAAGAACAGTCACATGGAAAACTTGAACCAGGAGAAAGAACTGAACCTCAGATTCCCAGCTAGCAACGTAATGTCCCCTTTTAATTATTTTTCTGGGGCATGCATTCTGACTGCTTTTATAATGGTTGTGTCTTGAACTGGATGCTTTTACAAAAAAAGAGGCAGCTGTCACCCATCTTTTGGAAATATCCTAACTCTATGACTGCATGCTATGTATGCTCTCAATTTGTCTGTACTGAATACATCAAGAACTTAGCCAGAAGAATATTTTTATTCTGCATGCAGGTAATATTTAGGAGTTATAAAAATTCAGCTTTTAAATCCTGCCAAAATAAAGGGACTGCTAGTTGATGAAATGAACTGTAGAACACCTACATGTAGTGTCACATACTACCATAAGACTGAAGTTGATCAGCCTGTAGGGGAAATGGCAGATGAGTGATAGATTTCAGATTCTCAGCTTTGGACAATGACGTTAGAGACCAGGAAACAATTATTTAACTGCCTACTGGCATAGTACCCAAGCCACAACTGTCTGTGTGAAACTGTTATCTTAGTGCTTGTGTAAGACAAAATCAGTTTGCAGCACATTGGGTAGGGATCAGATTCCTCAGTAAAGTAATTTCTTATCACATAGACTCTGTGAATGATCTTACATATCAGCCAGTTGTTCTTTGAAAAGATTCAGGATACCCATGATTTTCTGTCTTATCTCTGCTAGCCCCATCCCAATACCTCAAGCACCCTAAACTTTGTCAGGTTAAAGGATGTGCTTGCATTTATACTGGCAAATTTTGCCTCTTAATTTGGGTATAAAGACACCTCTATTTCCTAGACATTATTTAGGTGTCTAATCTCCCATTACAGACAGTGCTAAAGTCCAGGTCTGGTGCTTTCATGAAGTAGTTTCAACATCACAAGAAGCAGGTAGGCATCTAAAATCAGTTCTCTGGTGAGCAGTGCAATGGGCCAGCCAGTAACAGTCTGGTTATCGCAGCTTGAAGCTACCCCAGTCCTGATCCATGGCTGGGATAAGCACAAGCATCCAGAGATTTTGAACTTACCCTTGGGTACCTTGCCTTATTTTCTACTCATCTTCCAGAAGCACCTGTAGGTCCTGTGACCTGTAGATGTAGGTCAGAATGCCCATTGCTACCTAAGTGAATCTGTCATCACTGCAGTGAAAATTTAAGTCACTTGGTTAAAGCCACCTGCTGACAGACATCCAAAACTCAGAAGTCTGAATCTCACACTGAATCCCATCCAAATTGATTTGCAGTCTGAAATCTCAGGGGATTTTTACACATTTTATTTTGTGGTTATGACAATGTATATACAACCAGTTGCCATGGCTCAACTGGGACATAGGAGCATAGCAGCAATCTCTGGAATTTTTTAGGTGCGGGTCTTATAACATCTGCTGAAATTTGAATGATGACATAGATTCTTTTTTTAAGCAGGAATGATTCATAAAACTCATCTGCAATACTGGTAAATACTTGTATTTTTATCTACCTGGAACAGGGTTGTTTAGTCTTTTGTAGCATACGGTGCCTTGCAAGTCCTGAAACTCATTGCTTTATGCAGAATTGCATTCAAAATCACCTGGATGCAACCAGCAGTCTCCAAACAGATGGGCAAATGACTTTTCAGCTTTTGATGTTTAACTTGCTAAGCAGAACTAATGTATTTATCTAGCACTTTTCTCCAGTATTACATGTTGGAGTTTATTTGTAGAATAAAGGGAAATCTTCCTTAATGCTCATTTTAGCTCTGTGCAGACTGAAAGGAAACAGGTTATTACAAAGAGCATTTTGAGGAAAAGAAAGGTTTAGAGCTCTGTTCAGAAATTACCAAATTCAAAGGAGAGGGTCTTTAATTTCAGTGCCCATTCCATCAGCCTCTTAATCATTTCCTCAGTCTGGAAGCCCTTTATTTTTGTGGCTAACAGAGAAAAAAAGGATAATTATATATTCTATGAAGTAAATTATATGAATATGCAATATGGTCCTGTCATCACTTGTATAATTCACAGTACCACTGATATTGTTTGCAATGCAACTTGTGAAGAGGAACCTCAGTGCTATTTTATAATTTAGGGACATAATCTTCTTTTTCAGTTATGTGACTGAAAATTAGGAATGAAGCCAGTAGCTTCCAAGACACAACAAATCGAGGAGAGGAGAGGAGAGGAGAGGAGAGGAGAGGAGAGGAGAGGAGAGGAGAGGAGAGGAGAGGAGAGGAGAGGAGAGGAGAGGAGAGGAGAGGAGAGGAGAGGAGAGGAGAGGAGAGGAGAGGAGAGGAGTTAATCTATAATTTTACAACTCCAAATTGTGTCTGAAATTGTTTCCTATGAAAGAACAGTGCTGCTGTGGTTTTGTCAGTATTTTTCTCTCCTATCAAAGAACCAACCATTAGTAAGGGGGTAAACTTCTTCATCTCAATTGTCTCAGGTATCTTCAGCATGAAGAATTTTTTCCTGAGAGCACACTGAGCCTTGACTGTGGAAACTCCCATTTTCTCTCTTGTGTCAAGTGGCACATGACATTGGCAGAGGCATGGGCAGCCAGCCCTTTGCTGTCAAGGGACCAGCCATGGCAAATTAGAGCAGCTACATCACTCACCAAAAAAACACTGGCGTCACATCTGAACACAGCTGGAAGTCTGATCACTGTTTATCTACCTGTTTGGAAGTTAATATATAGGATATATAATCCCCTTTTAAAGACATGTGTACAACTTGAATGGCAAACAATAAAAATGTAATTAATCTATGCATTAAGTATCTTAATTAGGCATTCAATGCAAATTAAACAAATTTATTCACAAAAATGATAGAGTTTAACTTCTGGTACATGCTTTTAAAAATATTGATATGCATGTGTACAGCTTAAAAGTTGAGATTTATAAAATATAATGCTTCAAATAAAGATAAATTATATTTTTGTCATTTTTAGCAAGTCAGAATAATATACATTAAATGAGAGTTTGTCAGTGTCATTGTAGAGAAATGTGGTTAGATCCTAGGACTTGGTTATGGTTGTCAACTAAAACTACTTTACCCACATATTAGGCATGGACAAAGCATAATAATAGTGTTTCTATACATTGATAGATGCTTGTTATTAAGGCTGTAGCACTGAAAATCATAAAAGCAATTAACAAAAGACCATTTAAATTAAAAACTTTATAAAGAAGCAAGCATGGAATATTCACTTTGAATGCTGCTTCTACAGTAAAACCTCAGGGTATTTTAGTAGAATTACATTGTACAACCATTAGTTCAGATTTGCTTGAAGTAAAATTCTTTTTGCCAAACAAATATTAATAATTTCAATAGCTCTCTGGATATGTAATGTTTCATTTATCACTATTAATGTTAATAAGAGAATGTCTAAGTTCCAAACTACTTTAAGCTGGTCGGCACAAACCCATTTTCATTTGCATCGAGCAAGATGTATCCTGGCAACCGTATATTTTTGGATTCGTAACAATTTATTCTATTCATTTTATGCAAATGAGGTAACCAATACTGCAGGAATCATGAGGATACAAGATGTATAACTTCCATCCTTCAGAGCTATAGATAGATGATTAGGAACTTATGTGAGTTAGATTAAAAAAAAATAATCTGGTAGACATTTTCTTCGGTGTATTTATCTAGCTTAAATGTGTATCTGGCATCTGGCATATGTATCACATATTTTTTTACTCAAACATGGAAAGCAAGCAGCAACCCCACCTGAGTCCTATGCCGTCATGATTATCCCAAACCACAGCCCTGCTTCTTCTCTGTTATTTTCTGTGTTGAAAATCCTGTATTTTTCACCAAACTCACATAGAACTTAAGAAGAGAAGCAGAGGAACAAAGGCTCCCAACATTCCCACACCTAGCAATGCTGACTTGAAAGCTTGAGAAGCTAACACAGCATCTACAGCAACATGAAGTGCTATATATATGTGTTATTTCGTGTGAATGTCATTGAAAGGACATTTTTCAGAGAGCTGTCTTCTGGTTTTGGTGGCTATGTGTCAGGTTTTTTTTTTTACATTTGGTATAGAAGGCGGTTTACAGAAACCTGTGTATCTTTGGTATATTACAGTATTTCAAAACAAATTTTTATAATTTTTGCTAAGATCTATGGAGTTCATCAGGGACAAAGCTTGATTATAGAAATGTACCATGTATGATACCCTATAAATGCAGAATATTTTTAAAACTTGATTATTCTTTACTGTTTCTTTTTAATTAGTGTTCCTAAGAGCTCTCAGCCTGGATCAAAATCATGGAGTCTGAATATTCTGAGCAGCCAGGCCTATGTGGTTTCTTTCAAAGCAGCAACAATAAATGAAGCTTTTTCTAGCAGCATGGCTGGTAAGCTGAACCACGACCCTACAGCTACTCCTCAGTGAACATGACAGCTATTGTTGTTCTACTCCTAAAATTATTTTCCTCAGCTGACCAGGACTCTGTTATACCCAGAATAAATTCAAGTTAGGCAACTGAAATGGTCCTCAGTCACTTTTCATGTGCTCATGTCAGAGTTAAATGTACATATAGCAAGAGAACTGTTTCTGAAGCGGCTCCTGAGCCACCGAACTCTAGGTGGCCTAGGACCCTTCTTTCAATTTATATTCATGGAGCTACTGACCAACACAATATTCAGAATATGCTTCAGAAAATATGCAGTAGAGCTTTCCTTGAGTACAGGAGGCTCTTTCAAAGGACAGAGCTGATGGAAATGGAAATTTCGATCATCTAATTTTGCTCCATTGCTGTGTGGCAGTCGCCAAACTTCAATTGATCTGAAATCTTTGTAGGTAATTTAAAAGGCCAGGACTCCAATTTGAAGATGTATGAAGTGATGAGCAATTATTATAGGAAATTACACAAGTGTTTTGAAGTAACAGTTGGGTTGCTAAATTAGTCTTTTGTAATAGGAAAAGCCAGGCTTTGAATTCCCCATATTATATCAGTGTAGATCCAACTTTTGCAAAATCCATATACATGAATGCCCATTGTTTATAAACCAATTCCCCAAGCCTCTGCTTTTCACACAGAAAGAAGGGTAGGTGTCCAACTGGAATATGCCCAACTGGAAATGTACATGAAAATCTTGATTCTGATATTCCTAATTCCTAAAATCTTAACTTTCCAACTTTAAATACTGTTTTTACTGAATGCTTTATGTATGCAGCGCCATTGTTTAAAGAATACATCGAACCAAATATGATCTAATACCCTGTCTTGCATTAACTATTTGGAAAGGATTTGCAGGATCCAGACCCTCTTTTGCAGGATCATTAAGGTGTGAATGGACGTCATCTTCTCAGTTCCATTATATTGGTACTATCACATCACCACTCACAGCTTGCCTCTGTTTATTGTCCCCAAAGATTTGTGGGGGTGATTTGCTATTGTAGTCAAAATTAGACAGTTAGATGAAACAGTTTAAGTCGTAGTCCTCTCTTGGGTCACTCCATTTTAGCTGAACCATGTTAAGATGTGCTCACCCTGTCAGCTCCAGAAGGTATGAGTAGATGTGACAGCCTACAGCACAGTATGGAGAGAGATGGGCTGATTGTTCCTGGAGTGGGCATCTGCTTAGTGCCCAGCAAACTCAAGGAACTTAAAAAGCTGAGTTCTCCTACAATTATTTGGCTCTTCTCCTAGAGCAAATAACTTAAAGCACATGCTATAGCTTATATCAAAGTCACTTGGATTTGTCTGTTCTTTGCTGTATCAGGATGTATAAAAATCGCTTGATGTAAATCTAGTGAGTTTTTTTCTGCAGGGCCCTTTTTTCTCTTTGTCCATGTTTCCCAAAATGTAGAACATCTATACTGCATGCAAGCCAGTAGGAGACTGACCTCTCTCTTTTCTCTTTTTTTTTTTATTTATCTGAGAACAAGGAAGATAAGTTTAAAACTGTCTTATGTGTCATTTGACAAAAAAAAAATCCTCATATTCCTATAATCATTTTTTTCACCTAAAATCTGAAGAATCAGGAATGCCACCTCTTAAAAAAGGAGTGAAAAAAATTCAAAGAAAATATAAATGTATCAGTACTGTTAGATTCCATTTGAGATGGCGCCAACATGAAAACAATTTAAGCTCTCTACAATTTAGATTTTCCAAGCCTAGACTATGACTTGTCTAGCATGTAATGCAAACAGCACAGCAATAGAAGCGTCAGGAACATTGAGATAATGCTTTCCTCACTTCCAAAAAGTGTATTATTCTTTTTTTTTGTCTTATTAGAATTAGAATTATTATAGCTCATATACTATCCTTTGGCTAGCTGATGTTAAAACTACTTTTTAAAAAAGTATATATCATTATTCTTTGTAAAGTATTTTGGCTTTTTCTGGCATCTGAACTAGAAAAGCTGAGGAGGCTCTTTTGTGTTCTCTAAATACATCTCTTACATCTCTTCTTACAAGCACTGAATCTATATGTAAATGAAACAAACCTCACGAAACTGAAAGGTAAATACAGCAGTAATTATGGAAAGTCAATAGTCAGCAGTCAAACAGATGTTTATAATGAACAGTAGTGAATTCTGAGTCAATTATAAGGATAAATGGAAGGTTCATTTATATGTGTGGAAAAAGTCCTGTGACCACAAAAAATTGAAAAATCTAAGGCTCACAGGATCATAAAATAATTCCTGTTGGAAGGGGTCTCAGGGAGTTTCTAGCCCAACATCCTGTTTCAAGTAGGGTCAACTCCGACCATGTTGCCCTGGTGTTTATCCAGATGGATCTTGAAAACCCTCAAGGAAGTAAAGTGCACAACCTCTGTGTGAAAGCTGTTCTGCTCGTGACTGTTCTCGTGTTGAAGACACTGCCTTACAACAAGTCTGAACTTCTGTTTTTCAGCATACATGTGTTGAAACTCCTCCACCTGCCATGCACCACTCAGGAGAGCCTGTTCCTCTCTTAGAATCAATCACAGAGTGGTTTGGGTTGGAAGGGACCTTAAAAATCATCTAATTCCACAAGGCTGTGTTACTCAGGACTTCATACAACTTGGCCTTGAAAAATTCCAGGGTTGCAGAAGGGATGGCTCTTCTTGATAACCTTCTCAAGGGCCTTAGAGAGCTGCTATTAGTTCCCACTTAGTAGAGATAAGCAAGAGATAGTTAAACTTTGCCTCATTTTCCCCATCAAATGCTCTAATTAAGAAATAAATATCTTATGCCATCTCACTTTCTTCTGTTTACCCAATAACATCACCTTTCTAATCTCATCCCCCTCCCTGTTTTATCTTTGGAGATCCATTCATCCCAAAGCCCACAAAGCCATCTTCCATGATGATGTTGCCTTGAGCTTTCATTCTGGGGAGAGGAGCTTCTCACCCCTGGTGACAAGAGCTCAGAGGGTCTTGTTGCATTGGCACTGCTCTTGCAGTGGTCCTAATTAGACATCCTGCAGTTCTACCTTGTAGAGTGATTTCAGTTCATCAATTCATTGCAAAATAAAGTATGTTTCAGACAACAGGTTATGCAAACAGTCTTTTCTAGCTCATTAATAGGTGGCACTGGAAAACTATTTCTCTCACGACAAAAGTTCTGCTCATTCAATTGTTAGAGGAGCAACTGAGCACTTAAATTATAGAACAATTGATTTTGCAACAAATGAAACTTAAAAATGGAATTAAACATATTCTTTAAGTCTTTCAGTGTATTTTCTTCATGTCTTTCCTTAGAATAAGTGGTTACTGCTGCTGGTACCCCTTTAAGAAGGATCTGTTAGAACCAAGAGCTCTGTCTGAGTGCAGCCTTGAAAGAAAATGCTTAACTGCCCTACAGCTTCCATCAGGATGAAAATTGAAAAGGGATTAAAAAAATTCCTAGAGAAGACAGCCTGTCTCAAGGATGGCACAGAAGAAGTCAAGTAAAATAGCTTTTCTTGTCATCATTACTAGATCAAATCCTAGGCATATCTATCTGTATCACAGAGTTTGAAATTCAGTTAAAATCTGGGAGGAAAATGTGATTTAGTTGCATGCTAGTCTTCCTAGTAACACATGCAGAGCAGAAAAGAGCACTGCCTTTTTCTGAGGTTCAAGATGAGGGAATGAATTTCCTTTCTGTGTGTTCTATTTGTGCAGCCATGATTACAGATGGTATTTTCTTTATCCTGAAAGCTCAGCAATAATAGAGAAAGCCATGCAATTGACAACACTTAATGTGCCATTACAGTTTTTTCCTTCCCAAGCATTAGCTTGTATCACATTTTGTGCTGAATTGTACCAACTCCTTCCCACCAAGTAAAGCACAGCATAAAGAGAAGGCTTAATGCAAAAGAGTCAGTGAGGTAATTAGTATTTTATTCAAACAAGCAGGTTCAATTCATGCAGTACCAAATAAGCATTTCCAGCTCTGCTTCCCTGACAATCTTCACTATTAATTGAGCACATCTAGCTTGCAGTTTGCTGAATAGCACAAGGATGACGCCATGGGCCACGCTGCTGCACATGGCTTGCACTCCATTGATCACCCTACAGCAAACAGAGGGGAAAAAAAGGAGAAGGTTAAAAGTTGTATTTTAACCTCTTGATGGCCATGAAACCTACAGAGTTTAGGCTCTGTTCCAGGGTTTCAGTATCTGGCAGTAGCAGCTTTCAGATCTCTAAAGGGCTCCTCTCCCTTGGAGGGGAACTGCCCTGTGAAGCTCGGGGAGAAGCACAGATATGCATATTCAGTCCTGGGCACAATAGCTCCATTCTCACTGTCAGGTCAGCAGTCAAGTTCAGTGTAACTCCTCCTTCTGTTTCTGAATCAGGACTTTATGGAAATACTGAGGATTTTTAATAAAGCAACTCTGCTGTGAAACAAATCTGCCCTTCGTGACAGCTCTTTGCTAGGCAGCGCCACTGCAAAGCTTATTAAGGCAAAATTTTAAAGTTCAAAGGCAGCATCAGGTTTCAGTAGGCGTCTCTCCTCGTCTGCTCTTCACAGCAATATAATTTGCTACCACCCATATTTTTATTACACAAGTAACGTCTACAAGCTCTTGCCGTTGTAACACTCGATCTATTTTAGTAACTAGCGAACCATTCACACTTTTTTTTTTTTCCCAAAGCTAGATCTTTACATCTTTATACTGATTCTCAGCCTTTTTGTTCCTAAATTCAGGTGCACTCAATGGTTTCTAATTAGTGGCAAGCTCTTCCATAACCCTGGAAATGGTCATTTTCAGTGATCCGTACCACTGCACAAAATTAAATTCATGCATCACAGAGCAGAGAAGAATATTATTCCATGATTCTAAATTCACTCATTCATATGAGCTGACTTATGGTCAAATCTTACTTCACAGGATATAATTTATCATGTGGGTAAATGACATCTTTTTAAATTTTAGTGTTATAGCCTTTGCAAAAGAACAGTTGCAGATGATTCTGGGGTGGAAATCAGCATCCAAAAATTTCATTTTTAAAACAAAGATGCAAAGCTTGCCATTTCTTGCAGCACTAAAATTAATAGCTATTTTCTTATTGTTCTTTAGATACCCTAAAAATATTTTTTAAAAAGTAGTTTTTGCACCAATTCATGGGAATTTCTCCGGTTTTATATTAATTTCAGTGCTTTGAGATTCAATCACATTGAGCCCAGTTTTTTAGTACAGAGGACTTGTAGGAGAGTTAAGTGCATGGAAAATTATTTCCCTTAAATTTCCAGTTCCTGTGGTGCCCATTTGTAGGCAGGGTAACTGTGAGCCCTGCAGTTCCCCCATTGTTATGAATCCAGCCACTGGCTTGCATGTGGTGTCTCCAACCCAGTGATTGTGTCTCTGGGTCCATTTTATGAGGATTTATTAATGCAAACTTACTGCTGTCCTTCTTTATCCCACAGTAATCCTATAGATAGCTGTTGAGGATCATTGTCCAATGCCACTGGATGTTACTCCTCTGTCCAGGAATCCCTCGTCAGCCACTGCCAGAAAAATTAATCTTAAGTCATAATTAAAAGGTTTTGGAAAAAGTATTTTGAAGACTGCCAGTCCTCTCAGTAAGTAGAATGCAGTGGGTTTAGACAAAAAAAAGTGGGCTTTTTTAAATTACACCAAATAATTCTTCATAATCCTCTGTGATCAAGTTCATATGTGATCAATGAGCTTTTTTTTCTTCTTCTCTCTTTTTTTTTTTTTTTTTTTTTTTGTGAAAATTTCCATTTTCTGTGCAGGAAGTTTTCACTAAAAGAGCTTTGGTATCTCAAATGGCATGTGGCATATCATGGGAGGTGACAGTAGAGTAAATAGGATGCCTGCTAACGAAAGTGAGTTTCCTTCTACACAGTCATTACTTTTGTCGTGCTAACTTTCCATATCCTGTAAATATGAACCTCACCTCGAGCAGGAAACACATGTGCACACGTTCTTGTCATAGAAAAAAGTGATAGAAGGCAAAGTTAGCTGGCACTGACCTTTTAGTCTGCAGTGTTTAGAAAAGTTACAGCTATACCACAAGAAGATTTTATTTAGAAAACATGAAGCATGAAGTTGTAAAATAAAAAATGAAAATAAGCTGCAGTATTAATTAGATTTTCTTAAATAATCTGATTCCCTTTTCTTCCAGTTGTAACCATTTCTTGTGCATATAACAGAACCTCCAAAACCCTCTAATAGTGAGAATTCATCTTTGAAGTCTTAAAATGTTATGATACTGTATCTACATAGACACATAACTGTCAAGGGTATGTTTATGTTAGTGCAGGCTGATAAAACCCAAACTGCAAACAAAGTACTTGCATGTGTACAGTGACGTGTGTTCCTGTATATACAGAAATATTAAAACCACTTTAAAGCACAGCAAAAGCCCATCACTTCACAAACAATTGTTCTCAAGGGGACTTTATACCTTGCACAGAAAAACATTGCACAGATTGTATTTTAATAAAGTTTGGGAGTGGAACTTCAGGGAACCATGGGAGAATCCGATGAAGAAAATCTCTGGTAGCTTTAATTACTACCTGCATGCAGTAAGGAAAAATGTGACTCCATCCCTGATTTCCCATTCACAGCTGGAGCATTAGTACTGTGCTGTGCTACGTGCATCTCAGCAAGTTGCAATGGCTATCATGGCCTGGATAAGTTGCTAAGAACAGCAATAAAGGGCTGGGATAATTGACATAGCATCAGTGATATGTTCTATGAAGGAAAGAAAAAGAAGAAATTTCACAATGAATTTCACAAAATTGGTTGTGATTATAGAAATCTTTTTTTTTTCTGTAGCAGCTGTCACCTCAAAACATATAGGTGATGCTCATAGTGATAAGTGTAAGTTGTGTTTGTGACTGAGGCTGAAATTAGACATCTTAATCTGTAAAGTAGTTCTCAAAATCCCCACTTTATTTCACAGATACCACAATATTTCATCAGTTGTGCTTCCTACAGCCTTGGTTTAAACCTTTCCTTGAAATTACTATAATTTTAGAGCAAGCATCTACAAATCAAGCCCATTCTAGGAACCAGGAAGAGGCTCTCTGCTTCAGCCTGGTGATGAGCACAAACTGTCAACACCTTCTTTGTGCCCATGGAGGGTGGGAGCAGAGCTCTGCCTGCCAGCCCAGCTTCTCCTTGGGATCAAAACTGCCCTTGGAGGTCCCCTGCAAAGGACACTGCATATTGAGTGAGCATATTCTTCATTCATTTTCTGCAGAAGGCACCTTGGGGAGGGCTGGGAATCTCTGTGTTCCAAATGAAGTGTCATGGAGCAGCAGGGTGCAGGGCAGGGGGTGATTTGGGGAGCACCAAGGGTGCCCTTGCTCTGCCAGCTCTGCTTCCCAGTGCCAGAGCCCAGGGTGGGGGAACAGAGTCAGTCATGGCCCCTGCCATGGTGCCGCGTGGCTAAGGCCAGAAAAAAGCAATCCTGTTATAATTATTTAACAGTATATTTCTGTTAGAAACATGAATTTTAATGGAATTTAGTGTCTCTTAGGCTCAAGCGAAAAGTTTTCTAAGAAAAGAAAAGCTCCTAAATTCTGTCTTCCCACTAGTTATGTCAGAAAGCAGTAATTATTCTCCTTAACAGTTAAAAATCCAGTGGCTCTTTTTTGTACATGTCTGTTCTTAATCTTCATCAGAGGCCAGTGTTTCTGTCAGACCTGCAAATGCCTGCAGGAGCATTTCATCACTTTTTGCCTGAGAGATCCATATGTGGCACTACAGATATTCAAATGTAGTGTGAGGTCTTTCACAAGTCAAATGTTTGTAGGTAGTTGTAAAGGCACAGATTGGTTCTTGATCAAACCTTGTATGGCTTTTCTTCTTCATAGATACACACTTGCAGTTACTCTTGTTTATAAGCATAGTAAAAGAAAGGGAACAGAGTGTAGGGCTGGTGGCCCAACTGCGACCAGAGAGGTCACTTGAGAAAAGGCTTAACTGTTCAAAGAACTGGCAAATATGGTCTTGGCAGCTCCTGTGCAACCAGTTCTAAAAAGCCTTTACAAAAGATCAAGTGAAATAGGATCTCCTTAAAAAAAAAAAAAATTACTGCACATACTAAAGTGCTGATTGTAGAGAGTGACACGAGGAACATTAGAGGTTTGTGTCACAGTCAGTGAGGACAGCCCTTAAGAGTCATCGCACGTCGTTAAAATGTCGCTACTTTTTCCTTTTTTTTTCCCTTTTCGGATCCCTTGTAACACAGTCAGACCAGTTATGGTAGCAGGCTTAGTCTGCAGGAGGTATTCATTCCAACTGTGACAATATTTGTAAGAGAACATTCCTGGGAGGTCTACTGGCTTATTTCAAGATGATCTTTTTTATAGATACTATCTTTCATATTAATACATGTTTAAAGTGTTTTTTCCCCTTTGTTCCCTTTATTTTTTTGTGAAAAAAAGCTAGGATGCAAAACTCAAGACAGCAAAATAAATTCAATATTCACAACTTTCCCAGAGACACAATAGTTATAGATAATATAGAATGCATGGAGGTGCAACAAAAAAGGCCTTGTTACAATATTCATCAATGTGCTTTAAAAGCAGAGACAAAAATAATTCCTAAGGCACATAACATCCCTTTTAATAAAGACTCACATCTCCCTGACTACTGCAAACCACAGGTTATTTTTGCTATCTCTTTTTCCTGTCTATGAAGCTTTTTTTTCTGGATCTCTGTTTTCTATTCATGTGAAAGAAATAGCAAGGTGTTAAATGTAACTTTAATCCATTACTGTGGTGTCAAACTCTTGCAAGTTCCAAGCTTTGGGGATGTAGAATCAGGTCATCCAGCTGGGAGTTGCTAAAATGAGCAGCCTTCTTATTAAGAAGGCATATAAGTCTTCTTACAAGTAAACAATACTGCCATAAAGGCTTAGAAAACACAGTTTCCATGCAAATACTAGTAACATTTATCCAATATTTAGATTCTAAAGATTTCTCTCATCCTTTGTCTGGCTAACTAATAGACATTTTACAGTCCTCTGGCTAAGGATATCTGTATACCTCCTTCAGTATTAAATCTCAGTGCTGCCCAAGAACTGGCACAAATCTGAACTTATGAAGTTCTTCTGAATTGCCTTTGAAGGACATTCAGGTTTAGTCCTCCATATCTTTTCCTTCTTTAAGGATTTCTTGGTCCTCAACTCCATCAGGAAGGTATTTTCAACTTTCCTGTCATTTTGTGGTTGTTCAGCCCCTTGAGCTTTAGCAACTTGCATATGCATATGTCTTGGCCATATGTGGTAATTTATTGCCTGGCAGTAAACATGTGGCATTTTCTTGACACCAAATCCAGTTTGACAGTGAAGCTCCCTCATTCCCTTCATCCCTGCTTTCTACTCTTTCTTCTGCTCCTGTTTGCTGAACTTTTAGATGCTGCCAGTTATTTTTAGCTTCCATAATTTCACTGATCTGCATACAATCCAGTTTCACTAGGAATTCTATTCGCATAAAGGAGGATTTGATGAATTGGATCAAAAGTGAAGAGGATTATTCTATGCTGAACAAAGCACTTGCTAAAATATTCATCCCAGCAAGGCCTCATTCAACTCTGAGTCTTTGTTTAGAGGACAGAGTAAATTTAGGTCTAGGACTCCTAGTACCAGAACAAAATAATCACATGATAATCATAATTATTCTGGTATAAACCAGCTGTGTAAATTCAAGCCTTTTTAAATGATTAATTTATGTGAGGCATGGACCTTGCACTGCTAGGTTTTATGCATAGTAAGTCATTGTTTATCTGGTCCCCCTTGTGCTTCATTAAATGCTTGCTGTTCTCCTGTGTTCAGAATGGCAGAAAGACATAAAGCCAACAATTTTTGTGCCATATGTTTGAGACTAATGCTGTGAAAGCATGATTATCTGCTCCTTTTTAAACCAAATAATTTTAAAATGCTCAGTTGATTATTGATGATGATATACCTATTTTCCCACAGTAAACTTTTCACTCGTTGAGACTTACAAACAGTAACATGCAAAATGACGATCATACTTCATACAAATATGCAAGTGAAATTAATCGTTCTGACTCCTGACAACACTGTGGTAACAAGTCGCTTTGGAAGGAATGCAGCTCCTCCCTCCAACTCTGTCCTTGAGGGATACCACACTGCATGATTCATCTGACCTGACTTTAGATGTGTACACCTGACTTAGCCATCCTGTATAAACAATCAGGAGAAATGGACATGTGATTCATCTGACCTATTTTGACCAGGTACTTTAGGACACATTTAATTGCAGTCTAAAAATGTGTCATAGCCTCCTTGACTAGAAAATTATTCTATGAGATCAGATCATATAAAAGTGTGTAAAATAGGACAGATGAATGCCATTTGAACTATCTGAAAGCAGAGACTAGGCTATGTAAGACATAATCTTGCATAGGGGAAAAAAAAGTATACTAAAGCTACTGGGTGCCAGGAAAATTATAGATGTTGGGTGCTTGCTGAGCCATTTTTGTGCTGTAAAAGGGATACTGAAACTCAAAATATCCTCTGTTCACTTGCTCACACATAAATATCCACTGTTTTTTTGGATGCCTTGCATATTTAGAAGCCTTGAAGAGATGTTTCAAATACAAAGGTGATCCAGGCCATTCTACAGTGGCAGGTAGGGACCAAGTCAACACTAACCCCTCTCTAACAATCCCAGAAGTCAAGGTGTGGACAATCACATCAGCTCTCTAGTGGTCTTCTAGAAATACAACTGGGGTGGACTTCAGCTCAAGATGGAGGCACCTATGCTTCTGTAGGAGTCTGTACGTGTGCTTGGTGTTTATTATTGTTTGACAAGACTATCCAGTCCAGAGGCTATTATCAATGAAAGAGACTTTATCAAGTGAGGTACAGACACTGAACCCTCCCCAGGTTCCTGCACAGCTGAGTTAATTTGTATTGTTCTATATAGAGTTATATAGCAAATTGTATTGACTATACATTGTCCTCCAGTGTTCCCAGCCAGAATGTTGTTGCTAGACACCTACCTTGGCATATTTAATGAATAAAGAAAACTCTCATATCTTCAATAGCACCCCCTTAATCATGATGGCAAAATTCACACCTTTTAATATGTTGTTTGAGCTGTTACTATCTTCTCTCTATTCTGTGCTATAGAATGCTTGCTGTTTCTGTGCTGTAAAAGTCAATCAATTATAGTAGACTTATTTGGTCATATTGAAATGTTACCAGTTACCTTAATGCAGGTATAAAAAATGGAAAAAAAGTCCAGTTTTCAAGTCAATAAATACTGGTTTATTCCTATTCTTCAAAATGTTGGTTTTCCATTTTAAAATAGTATTTTATTTGTCGTACAGTTTTTAATGTGAATTGCCAGAAATATTTAAATCTAATTTGTGACATGTTTAATAAAAAAATAAATATAATTATGTAAATATATAAATATACATGGAATAGGCATAACATACTTCATATTTGCATGTGGCAGCTTAGAAGTGTACTTCTAACAGAATTATGAATTTTTTTTCATAATTCAACTCAATTTATTTCTAGATTTAGAGTAGGCATTTATTACTATTTACATAAATGTTTTGTGTCATTTAGATCACAAGCACTGGAAAAAAGGAGTATTTTACATAAAGGTATAACACAAATGTATATTCCATAATCCAGAGATTTTTTACATTCTGCCAGCACTATCCTCTGAAAAATATCAAGAGGTGAATTTTTCAGGTAAAGGCATTGCCCACAATTTTGAGAACCACTCAGAACTCTGAATATAAATACTTCCTAGAATATATGAATATTGAAAAATAATAAGCTTTATGAAGGTCTTAAAGCCATGACAATATTTATTCCCCTACTTACTGTGACAAGAAAGCAATCATTAAATAAAGATTCAGATCTGGCTTAAAATTTATGCACATTTGAGGCAATTTACTCTCTGTTACTGCAAGTGCATTTTATAGATCTTGTTGCTTAGAGACATGACAAGGCTGGACTATCTGCAGAATACTCTCTACAAACACATATTTCAGGGTCCTGAGCCAATCTTCCAAACACTGTGTCTGTTTTTCCCCCCTCCTGTCTCTCCTCCCTTCCCAGCAAACACATAAAGATCTGAGCTGAGAAACCCTTTGCCAAGATTCACACTTATTATTCGCTTCCTGTCTTTAATAGATTAAAGTATTCCAAACCTGATGCTACTCCCCCTTTTTTGTTTTTATTTTTTGCTGCTTTCCTTCTCCATGAAGGCTGCTAAAATAATGCCTGAATTTTTTTTTTCCAAATAGTAGAGAGGAATGGACTTTGATCAATGAAGTCATAGCTTTTCAAGACAGACTGTGCCAGTGCACTTCACCACGGTGGGTGGTGGCATGGATGTCAATCTCTTTTCCCAAGTAACAAGCCACAGGATGACAGGAAATGGCCTCAGGTTGCACCAGGGTAGGTTTAGATTGGATATTAGGAAAAATCTATTCACTAGAAGAGTTGTCAAACGTTGGGACAGGGAAGTGAGTCACCGTCCCTGCAGGCATGTAGATGTGGTGCTTAGGGACATGGTGTAGTGCTGGACTTGGCAGTTCTGGGTTGATGGTTGAACTCAGTCTTAAGGTTTTTTCCAACCTAAATGATTCTACTGTTAAGAAAGGGCTGGGAAATGTTTTAGAATAGCAAATTATTACTTTTTAGAAAGGTTTCTAGCAATGCTTATCAAATTTGATATTTCATACTTGAGGTAATATTGTTGTACACAGACATGCACATATTGTAGCTAAATACTTTCTTTTCCTGTATGTTCCAAATACAGAGGTAGAAAAAAATATGGGAAATATTTAAATAATCCAAAAAGGAAAGAATTTCAGACATTGCTTTAAATTCAGCATAGATTTTCCTTTTATCTTTGGCTTTATTTGAAGACACAGCTCTACTTGTGATGAATTGCAACTCAAAACTCAGTCAAAGGTCTTAGGTATGTTTTTCTAATGCCTGAAAAATACTGCAAATTGACATTTTCCCACAAGAGAGAAAGTTGCCCTCCCCTGCATTGACATAAAGACAGGCTGTACATTAATTTGGTGACATGCTCCCCAGCTGGACTTGTACACAGAACTCAGGGCTGCTAACCAGGCAAAGATTTAATGGCCTACATTTTCCCAGTGAAGTCAGTGGGAATGAATGCCTTCTTCCATAGGCCTTTGGGAACACAGTGTTCCCTGAGAAATGCAAACAAGGTCTAGGACAAGACCTTCCAGGTAAAATTGATCTTGACATTCATGAAGGAATGTGAGTAATAAAGCTACTTGAGCTTTATGGAGCAACCCACTAATAGAAGAGGCACAACTTTTTAGGTCTGAATAAGCATCAGCTGTCTTAAGTTTCAACCAACAATACCCAACTGAATGTGTTGGGTGTGCCCAAGAAGTTCTTTTGATCCACCTTTCTCCCAACTTGAAACAAATTCCTGTTCTCCAGGATGGCAGCACGGTGCCCTGAGTCACGCTGTTGTTCTGGGAAGTTTGGGCACAATTATTCTCAGGCCTGTCAATAATGCCAATACACACACTCTGCACAAATATGAAAGTGCCCGTACTACAGAATTCCTTTCTTCTGCAAAATACTTTTTCTGACCAGAGAAACCAGAGTAGGTGATTTTTTTTTCTTTCAAAGGAAAGAAAAAGGTTGAGGAATGCTGTGAGGACAAATATTTCCTCAGTCTTAAGTCTTCCAATGAAAGCTTTAATACTAGACAATCTTAATGAGTTCTTTATTTCCAGGCCCTCTCCACCTCTAGATAACATGGAGGCAAACATGTCATTGCTGAATGAGTTCTAGCCCATTTCTATGGAATTTGCTATTTAGCAAATTTTCAGATTTTCATCATTTATAAATATAATTTTATATTTACAAGCCTACACGTATCTTTTTGCTGGTTTTATTTTATCATCTCTGTTAATCTATTAGTAGTTTTAGGACACGTAAAATCGAGCTGATGGCATGAAGCAGTGCCATCTTGTGGTACTCATCGCTTGTATGGTTATTACCTGATTTTTCTGTTCTATTACTTGAGAAAGATGACATTTTCAAGAGTTTTAATTTTTGTTGTGATACAATAAAAAACCCTAATTTTTAGGTCTTTAAGATTATTCTTGAAGTGTTGTATAAGAAAACAATAAAATGAAATCTCCTTGTTCACCCAGGAACATTTTTGAGATCTTTTATTTTACTTTAAAAATTTTTTCATAGCATTAAGTAGAAAGAAAAAGTCCTTACAGCTTCTAAAAGATATTTCAGGATTTGAAGATAAGCAAACTGTCTTACCATGCTGTAAAATACGTGGTCGAGAAGGTAGCTTGACAGGTTGCCCTGATAAAAATGATGTTTGTGGGATATAATTTATTTGCAATATGTAAAAAATGTTCTGGATAGCAATGTATTGTACACAAACACTAAATATTTGAGTTACAAAATGGTTTAAAAAAACCCTATATACTATTACATCCATCCACTCTGTAGCTGACTATTTTTATTCCCCAGAACTGTGGAACTAACCAATTTTCCTCTTTTTTTACTCTGTGTGGCTCCCAATGGGAATGTTAGAAACTGGGTAGGAAGAACGTGATTCAGTGTTTATGAGTATGATATGCATAAATAAATTAAAGGATTAGGAGTGGAGCCTTCTTTTGACTTCTGTTCTCTGCTTGACCTTGAGTTAGAAAAGGTAGCTTGAGATTTTCAAAAGCATTTAGCCTTGACCCAGTTCTCCTCTAATTAAATCATTCCTAAAACTCCCACTCAGTAAGAGGTCATTTAGGCCATAACTGCAGACTTAAAAATTAGTTCAGTTGCTTATTTATGCTTCAGTTCCTCCCCTCTGCATAATGTAATAATTATCTGCTCTGTAGGAGTTCTACAAACTTCATTAGTGTTGGATAAAACTGACTGCAGCAGTGCAAAGGGGTGTGTGCTTCTACTGCGGTTGAATTTGCTGTGTCTTCACCATGGTATTTTGTTGTGTAGCTCTTAGGAGGGATTCTCCAGCTTACAGAACTTTGTTAAGACATTATCTTTAAAATAGATAACATGGCTTACAAGTTATGTTTCTTAATTGAATAACAACTGCAGTTAATGACACATTTTCTCTGGAAATTCAGTTACAGTCCAACACAACAACATTACAATTATATTAGAGCAACACAATACCCAGCAGTGTTTGGTTTATGTGCAACTGGTTTGTATGTATTGCAATGAAGCCTAAGAGCATCAAGGACTGGTAAGGCACAGGAAGGGGGATGTGATTGCTGCTGGCTATTCAGTGTAGCAGTCCCAAGACTGCATTGAAAGTACTACGTCCAATTTTGTGCTTCTCAGCATAAACACAACGCTGATTAACTGAGCTGAGTATGGCAGAGGGCCATCAAGATGACTGGGGGACTGGCACATGAGGCATGGAGACACTTGGAGAGAGATGGGTTTGTCCAGCCCACAGAAGAGCAATAAAACTGCTTTTTCCTCCAGCAGTTTAGTGAGTGTTTGCAGTGGTGATGGAGCTGGATTCCTCTTAGAGATGCACACCTTTCAGTGCTGGGGGAAATGGGCACAAGCTGCAGACAGCTATAATCCCAATTAAGAAGTAAGACAAAGCCAATTACTATAATGAGGGTGATAAATCACTGGAGTAGGTTGCTCAGAGGGACTGTGGGATCTTGATCCTTAGACACAAAGCTTAGCTTGACAAAGCCCTGACCACCTTATGGTTTCAAAGTTTGATTCAGCTTTGCAAGTGGCTCTACCTTGAGTGGGGAGCTGGATACATGACTTCCAAAGATCCATTTCAACCTATATTATGGCACAACTCCTTGATTTCACTTCAGTAAAAGTGTTTTAATGTTATCAGACATTGCAAGAACATTTTCAGGCAATAAGAGCATCAGCTTCCTCAATCTTTCCATAAATCTTAAATATTTTTGTTTCTACTTCAGTTGGATCACAGTGGCAATAGTGCTGTACCATCTGGAGTAAATTAACAATAGTGCTGTTGATTTCATCTTTTGATGACGGCGTAAAATGATTTTCACTTTTTTATTTTGACCCCCAGCAATCTATTTCTTTGCTTATAAACCCCTGAATATTATCTTTTGGAATGCTAGAGCAATCACAAGGGAACTAAGGAAGGAAAAGAAAAGCAACATTTTTATAATCTTTTTCATTTCAGAAAAGAAACTCTCTAAGGAAATTATAAGGGTGTTTTAACATTCAAAATAATGATTCCTGATGTACCCTTTCCAGACACATACTATTATCTCGACTCCCATATTCTTCATGTAGTCCCAATAAATCCAAAGTAGAAGAAATTTATTTATTTATTGTAAACACTGTAGATGGTATATTTGATTTGGCCTATATATCCTGCGCTACCAAATGAAAAGTAACAAGTGGAAATTGTCCTGAAGTGGTTTCTGTTTGGCATGCACTGTTTATGGAGTAAGTGGCTTGCATTTTAGGGCACATGGATAGAATTCCTCTCAAATATGATTCAAGACATATTCTGTTTTGCTCCTTCCCTCTGCACTAGTTAGTTTTGCCTTTGCCCTTAGCAACATCTCCATTTGCCTCAGTTTTCAGGGAGAAATCAGGGGGTTTGTGTCAAAAAATAAAAGACAATCTGGAAGAGAGGGTTCCTTCTTTATCTCATTTCCTCTTCAAAGTATAGCTCTGTCAAGGATACATTTCTGCTCAAGTGTTTTGTTCTCTTCATAACTGTATCAGGTCCACACAGATAATGATTGTATTTTCATGACTCAGCACAGATAATAATGTACAATATTGCTATATTTCCCCCAAGATTTGCATGAGTATCTGCTAATGTTTGCAAAATTAATGTAAAAAAAATTAAGCGGCAGCTAATAAAGACCAGTGTGGACACTTTAATATCCTGGCTTACATACACATAGTTTGAAAGTCTTCTAAAGTAGGTGTCCTGAGGATTACAAATGAGATCAGATTGTGTTTTCATTCTACAAGTCTAATAGGCTCTAATGGGGAGGTACTAGAGTCAGTGAAATTTTGGAGAAACATTTTGGAGAAATTCCGTTGGGATATTCTAAGGAGCAAACACATCAGATTGTGGTCACAAGGCAGGGTGGTAAGCCTGAAACAAAAGTGGAGGGTTAAACCCCTCTTTTTACACCTTTTAACACCAAGTAAACATGAGTCTGATAATTAGGATTAGAGCTTGTCTTTGTCCAGGCACACACTGCCTGTCTGGAGGTAAGAGCAGATTGTGCCTGATACAGGAGCACTCAGCTGTACCACTGACCACTGATTTATTTTAGCACTTCCAACACTGATGCAATCTATGACCTACTGCGTGCCTCTCCTGTGTTTAAAAATAATTTATAAAACATATGTCAGCTGCCTATGTTAGATGAGGATTGGGATGATATTTATATAAAAGGTGGTGTCTGTATGTGACAGCAGGGTCTGCCTCACTCAGCTTGTGTGTGTGAATAACCTGTTCTCACTCCAGGGAGGGATATTAGTGCAAGCTGGCAACATCCAGCAGATGGTGCTCAGAACAAACAAAATGAAATATATTAAGAGAAAAGAAGAAGAAGAAGAAGACGAAGACGAAGATGAAGATGAAGATGAAGATGAAGATGAAGATGAAGATGAAGATGAAAAAGAAGAAGAAGAAGAGGAGGAGGAAGAAGAAGCAGAAGCAGCAGGGAAAGATTGTTGTTGTTTATATTTCCCTGTGACTAACTACCTTTTAGCTAGGTTTTATTTTTTTTTTCTGTGTATTTTTCTTAATTTCTTTGGTTTGGAGCTTTTTATGTTTGTTTTGGTTTGATTTTTATGGGTTTTTTTTGTTTGTTTCTTTTGTGATTTATCGTCCTGCAGCAAATATTATGACTTCACTGACATTTGTTCATCGTTAGTTTTAGGTGGTGGATGGGTGAGAGGGATCATTGCTAGTTGTTGACAGGCCTTCTGCAGGCTCCTTAATGGCATCCTCTGGAGTCCAGACTGCTTTGAAATTCCTATAAATTCCTATAGGGCTCATAATGGCATGAGTGGAAAGGATTGTTAACTGCTGTGGACAAGCACCAGATTTTTAAGGAGAATTTCTGCACATCCTTTAGAGATCTAGTCCTAGTACAGATTGTTAACTATACTAACTTAATTAACATTTGGCAGAATAATCACATCTGTTAATTGCTTGAAGTCAGTATTAACAAAAATCCTTGGGAATATTCCTTGAGATATTGATTAAAATAAGCATTAAATCAAATATTATCCATATTTACAAGTGACATGTTTCCAGTCATATTATATATTATAAAGTAAAATCAGGGATATATCAGATATTTGTTTTGATTTCATACAAGAAAGAAGAGCCTTGAGGTCTGTTGTCAATGGGATCTGACAACGGCTTGGAAACCGCCTAGCAGCTTTGCAAGAGGCTGGAGCTGTGACATCTCCATGCCTAAGGGGCCGTGCAGAGCCACTGGCAGCTGGGCAGAGTTGTGGAGTCCATGTAGAGTTCAGAGACTGGCTTTTCATGTCCCTGATGCCACTGTGGAGGGAGCTGTGCCCTTGCTGACAAACCCAGTGAAAACTCCTGGCTGTTGCCCTGGTGCAGAACTTCCAGGACATTTCCTCCGGGAGGGTCATTTCCTTTTTAGTGCACTGCTGTCCTGTCCCATGGCAGATCTAACTTCATGTTTAATTCTGACCTTTTAAACACATCACTGTGTTGACATTTGCTCCTCTTTTTGTTTTCCTCCTTCATCAATGCAGAAAATAACTGTTATAATCCCAGGCCTAGGGAAAGATCGGCGGCAGATGTCCAAAGTTACTGATAATAGAACTACAGCTCCTGAACCCTCTCCCTTCAGTGGCAGATCAGATCTCACTACATTTTAAATGCAAGAAATCTTTATTTCAGTCTGTATCCTGACTATGTAAATAGCAGAAGCAGAATAAAAAGTGTGGAACAAAAAATGTGATTCCTTTTGCTAAAATATTTGGAAGCATGAAGCAGCTGTATCCTCCTCTTGAACTGAATTGGGGCAAAGAGTGAGTGCAGAATCTTCATGACAGCTCCTTGTTTAAATAATGCTGCTAGTGCCCAGGACCCAACACTGGATACAGTAGATACATTGCTGTGTTCCAAAGCAATCATACAATGTCATAAGGTAATTTAACCTGTGTAAACCCCTAGAATCTGTCTACTCTCAGCAAGTGCACTGGTGACGTAAAAAAGCTGCTAGAAAAATGTGCCATTGTAAGATCCCGAAGAAAATTGGGATTGTGACAAATTTTCCATTGCCAATATGCTTTTATTTGCTAAGCTGTAGCTTTTCTCAGTTGCAATATATGTATACAAGCATATATGTATTTTTCAAGTAAAAAGAAATGATAAGATTTCCAGGAGGGGTATCAACAATATATATAATTGCACTGAGGTAATTATCTGTGTCTTTAAGGCCAATTCTAAGAAGAGTTTCCCTAGTAGAAAGGGATAATAGTAAATTTTATTTTGTTTTGGTGGGAGCAATGGCAAAGGAGTAAGAGTATTGAGTAAATTAAACTCATTATTTAAGACAACCCCCAGTCCTGATCTATCTCCCTGTGTGATCGACTGCATGTGACTAAGCCACATGCCCACATCTGATGACCTTAGGGTCCAAAAAAACCATTTTTGCAGTTTTTCTGCAGGTATAGTGCAACCTGCCTGCTGCCTTGCATGAGTGAGAGTTAGGGATGCTTGCATTTGGGGAATAGGTAGATTTAATGATATTGTCTCCTAGCAGGTAGACTGTCCCCCAGGATTGCCCTAGGATTTGTCTTGGAGACATATTGTTGGAAATTTCCAACAATATGTTGGAAATTCCTGTGTTAGTGGCTCAAAGTGATGAGAGGTACAACAAATAGATGAAACAAAATCAGTTAAACAGACCATATTAATCAAATTAAAAGTATTGACTGTAGAAGATCTTTGGACACTTCTGTATTGCAATGGTCATGCAGAAAGTAGAAGTCTATCAGATAAGAAGTCTTCTATTCCCAGAATCATTCATCGCTTCCAAGAACTATATCAATAATGATTAAAGTAGAATTAAAAAAGACTGCTATGGTAGAACTAAGTTACAATTACAAATTACATTATATTATATTATTCATTTAATTATGTTTTCAACATCAATCATAGTCTCACTTCACTAGGGAGAGTCTCAGTAGCAATAGACTTTATTTTAAGACCAGAAATAAAATGTTATTTTGGATTAAGGCAGAGAATGATTGTAATCTGCAGTATTTCTTCCTGCATACCAATGTATTTAGAAACCTTCATTAGGGTATTTTATCACCTATTTAAATTACTTCAGAAATTAAATCAACCTAAAGTAAGATTTAAAAACAGGAATATTCAAAAGGAGTTGCTAAATTAATTTCATGTGCAGACAAGGTCCCAAGAAGCCAGTAAAAAATGCAAAGAGTATCAAAGAGTGGGCTGAAAGGAAGGGAAAAAATATTAAATAGAAATACAAATGGAATCTGACAGGAGGTTGAGTCTGAGTATTTATAGGTGACAGGGTGTTAATGTATTATGCAAAAGGAAATACAAAGCTGGTTTCTTTTTCCAGATATTACACACAGAAAACAGTTTAGTAGGAGCGTATTCTATTGACAATGCCATGTTCCTTCTACAGCTAAAACGGAGCAGTCTGAAGAAAGGATGTTTAAATGATCTTTATTATCCTGCAGAATTCCTCAGGTGAGTGGAGAGAGGCTGGTGAGTGCATTTCCAGGGAAGATGCCTGAAACAGCATGACCATTATAATGCTTTGTGCCATTCTAGTGTTGACTTTTGCTAGTCCATCTTCAAAAATTGGTGCTATTTGCTAACAAAGGTGAGTCATTCAGATAGTGTTGAGGGGTTGATGCTTTATGACACAGGTTTAACTTTAAAGCTGCTTAGTGGAAAAGAAGCAGATATTAATGTCTGAAATTGTGTGGCCAGTTACTAATGGACCAAATAAGGCATCCCATAAGCAAATCTTCTTCAACATAAAAATAGGGTTCACATGTTGAGATAAACCACTTAAAAATTAAAAGGTCCCAGTGTGAGTCTACGTGATTTATCATGCTCTTTATGCCATATGAAACATGCTGTAGTCTCCTGCTCAGCTGTTGCTATGGTTCCTGCCATGATTTTAGGTGTGGGACAGAAAGTCATCCCATCCTTTCTTCAGTGCTCCCTTTCCCTGGTGCCAATTTATGGCAACCACTACATCAGTGCTGGTATGAGACTTGCTCAAGAAAGGATTGCCACAGCTTTTGATGTGATTCATATTCCAGGTAATCTGAAATCAGTTTGAGAGGGATGCTTTGGAAAAGCTATCACATTTGCCCTGCTAATAACATACAACTATTTTTTTCAAGTTATCCTGTAGAGATTTTCACTTTCTTTGACTCTAAGGTGAGCATCCTTTTAATGGGAAATATGGATGCTACAGCTTTTCATCATGCTTTCATCCCATTTGATTAGCTATGTGAAAGCATCCTGCATTTCTACATGAAAACTCTCATTTATACAGAAACAGTTTACCCAACTTGCAGATCGGACACTGGTGCTTGCTCTCCTTTAAACTCAATATGACTCAAAGCATAGCAGCCAGTAAATGTATTTATTTTGCTTCCAAGGCAAGCAGTAAAGCCTAAGACAACTGCCTGTCAGTAACAGACCTGTTAGCATAGCAGTAAGCTGTGTTCCTGGGAGCTGGAGTTTTCAAGGTTACAGGGAAAAGACAAATAGCTCTATTCCATGTCAGCTGCAATCCAGAAAGATTTCTTAATTTTGCCTGAACACAAGCTCTGCAGGAGATGTGCGAACTCCTGCAGATCCTCTTGTGGGCGTTACTGCTAGCAAAAAAACACAGAAAATTCATTCTACAATGCCATAGCACGCTGGAAGTTAGAAGTAAAGAAGGAAAGAAAAACAGCTAGTTTTTTTCAGACTGAAAAAATCATATTTTCTAATAAAGTACTTAGCCTTAAACCCAAAATCCTTTCAATGAACAACGTTTCATGTCTCATATATTCACTTTTTTTAATGCTCTAGTCTTGTTTGGTATCATCATTCTCAGAAACACCTAATTTTCCAGAAAGGAACATTATTACCATCTTCTCCTCAAATCTCTAATTAAATTGTATATTTGTTGGAGTTTAAGCATTAATGTGTATATAAATTGCAGTTCAGTAAAACCACCATGGCATGACAGTTTCTTAGAATCTTACCATAATCAAAGAATGCTGACCAATATAGAAAATAGAGTTGCTTGCTTCCAAGCACTGCAGCTTTGAGAAATCACACGATTACAGGAAATATCTGGCTTTTATAAAAGATGTAGGGTCTGAGCCCTCTTGATATTGGAGAAAAGGCCTAAAAATATGATGAGGTGCAACTAAAGGGTGCACAAACTAGACTAAATAAAATGAGGAATACTGATACTGCATTGTAGGAGCACTACTACCACATACAAACTGTCATATTGAGCTGCTCATTTATGTTGGAGTCATTAGGCTTGTACTTAAGGTTGAAAATTTGAGAATATCCTCTACAAAAGTATAATTCTAGGGGCAAGATAGAAGGACTTAAGTCTTTAAAATCCTTTTTGTGGCATGAAGCTTGCAGCCAGACTCACATGTCAGAATGTGAAGCCTGGAGCTGCAGAAGGTTAACAGCCTCTGTGCTCTTTGAGTCTTTGATGTTTATTAAATAGAGTGAGTTTCATAGAATTAGTCCTCTAAAATTGCTGTCTCCTTTAGCTGGTCTCTTTCTCCAGCTTAGTCTTCTGTTCCTGTGCTTTGATAATTCTGTTCACAGAGCAGCCTCATGAAGCATGGCAAGAAATGTGCATATAATAAAGCTATCTTCAGCAGTTGCTTGGTAACTCTATGTGTTGAAATGCTTCTAATATTCAAGAGATACATGGATTACAATAATAAAAATACAGGAATACACCAGGGAATCACTAACAGCTGTTTGGGATTTAACACCCACATCCAGATGCACGAAAAAACATCTTGTACTAATAAGCAATGGATTATTAGCTGTTTGAGTAATGGCTTTGGATTTAGCATAATGATGATTTTTCACAATTTTTTTGCCTTTTTTCATACTGTCTAAAAGAATAATTATAGGATTTACCTTCAGTTACTGTACTGGATCCTTGCCTGGCTCTGGAGCTTCTATGGAAGCAGCCACAGTCTGTGATGGGGCACCTGACCAGCTCTGCAGGATCAGGACAGACCCCTGAGAAGTCAGACACCTGCTTTCTAATCCATTAAGATTAAGTTATGTTTGTACAAACCTGAACAGATCAGTCAGGAAAGATTAGAAGGATATTGTACACTAGTGACCAAGATATTATTGCAAATTAAAAAAATAAAAAGGCTGAAACTGGAGAGGCCTAACTTTCTAACTTTTGAACTACTTATTTGCTGGGACTTCAGTGTCAGCTTCAGTTTTTTTATGGAAGATACCATTTTGTGTGGTTTATTACATATTTGCAAAAATATTCAATAGAGGTTTTTTCCCCAAAAGTTCATTATCTTCTGTGTTGACACATCTGACAATAGCAATAGCAACAGCAACACAAAAAGTGTTCCAGTCCTCTTTTTAAAGACTTTCCCACAGGTCAGTGCTCCTAATTAATCTCCAGTGGCGTTGTCCTAGTAGAAGATTGGGTTTCACAATGGGAGGATAACCTTAATGTCTACTGACACTTTTGGGGAGACTGGGTGGTGGTGGTGCTTCTAATTTGGGTTTGATTTTTAATTTGATATTATGAAATAGTACTGTTTGAATATTTTTTTCCATTTTTGTCGCTTGTGATGAACACATTTAGTGGCAAGCATAGCCACAGAAGCGAGCTGAGTGAAATCCCTGAACTCTCTCTGCTAAATGGACAGAAAGGGTAGGTGCCTCCTCCTGATGCAGTTCATCATTGTGAGCCACATGGCTCAAACAAAGAGGATGAGTTATATTCTGAAAATGTGCATATGTGTGGGCGCATTCAGACCCTGAACACGTGGTTTGGGATGTCCCACTCTGCCCAAACACCTGCCTGGTGTTGACAATTGCAACACACGTCTTGGCACGTCACGCACCGCTCTGCAGCGGCAGCTGGAGGCATCTCTAGGCTAACTCAGATGGACAGGAATGCTTGGGCTCAGACAGCTGAATTGTCTGTTGTCTCTCTGTTTTGGATAGAGCAAATGTTTTGGATTTGCATGGCAGTGTTCTCATAGCAGAGGGTCCAACAGGGAGGGCTTCTCTGAGAAGCTGCCAGGAGCTTCCTCACATCCAGCAGAGCCCAGGCCAGCGGCTCCAAGACGGGCCCACTGCAGGCCAAGGCCAGGCCAGTCAGCACCGGTGGCAAAGCTCTGTGATCTCATATTTTAGAAGGAAAAATGAACTTATTGGGCAGAAACAATGTGGACATAGAAAAGTAGAGTGGGGTGAGAACCCATGAGAGCAACAAGCCTGAAGATCCCAAGGCTGGTGCAGAAGGAAAAGTGCTTCGGGCAGAGATTCCCCTGCAGCCCTTGGTGCAGCCCCTGGTGAGGCAGCTGTGCCCTGCAGCCCAAGGAGATCCGTGGGGGAGCAGAGATCCACCCTGGGGGACACCCACAGAGAGCACTGGGTGCCTGAAGGAGGCTGTGACCCTTGGGAACCTACCCTGGAAAAAGCTGCTGGCAGGAGCTGTGGCCCTGTGGAGAGAGGAGCCCACACTGGAGGAGGTTTGCTGGCAGCACTCGTGACCCCACAGTGGAGCAGCCTGTTCCTGAGGGACTGCATCCCTTGGGAGGGATCCACTCTAGGGACCACTCACAAGGGGAAGCTCTCATGTTGCAGAAGTTCTTGGAAGCCTGTCTCCTGTGGGAGGGACACCATGCTGGAGCAGAGGAAGGACTCCTCTCCCTGAGGGGGAAGCAACAGGAGAAACAACAAGTGATGAACTGACCATAACCCCATTTCCACATCTCCATGAGCCCTGGGCGGGGGGGAATAAAGAACTGTGAATTAAGTTAAGCCAGAGAGGGAGGGTAGGGTAAAGGAAAAAAATTGTTTTCCTTGTTGTAAATTGTTAAAATTTGTTTTACTTCTTGATATCCTGCTCTGCTTTTGATTGGTAATAAATTTAACTAATTTCCCAGGCCCAGTCTGTTCTGCCCCTGACAGTCACTTGGGAGTGATCTCTCTCTACCTTTATCTCAGTCATAAGCCTTTTGTTACATTTACTCTCCCCTGCCCAGGCGAGGAGGGCAGTGATAGAGTGGCTTTGGTGGGCATTCAGAATACCACAGCAAGAGATAGAAGTCAGGAAAAATAAATCAAATGCATAGAGAATCAAGTGAAATTGGCGTGATGGATGGCAATGTTGTGTAGATGTGATAAAAGTTTTGTACCATAGACAAAAACTCTCCCTTCTATCCCATGTACTTTTTCCAGAATTAATTATCTGATTACTTTAAGGTGCTTACTTGTCTTTTATTACAAAAGAAGTTGTGATAGCACTGGAACCACTGAATATTGTGAAGAAAAATAATTTCAGTTTTCTTCATTTTTTTTACAGACATGTAAAGGCAGTAATATCAGAACTATAGAATGCTTTCACCTGTCCCCTTTTCTGATATTTAGTAGTTATCTTTTCCCATTTCACTATTATTCTCTGTTGATAAATAGTACAATAGCAATTCCATCAGCATTAAGCCTTTCATAGTGCTGAATAAGGTGTAACATAGTAGACAACAAGAAATATAGGCCAAGATGATGTGGCTGAAGAGTAAAGGAAAGACAGAATATAAGCAATACTTACCTGTCACATGAAGTCACCCTTTTAGAGGAGAGGTGCTATGCAAATACAGAATACTAGAGCAAAAAGAAATAATCTTAGCTGTCTGAACTCTCATAATAATTAAAATTTATTTACTCAAGCAAATAAGAAAATCAAGATTTAGTGCGCATTTACAGAGGCACAAAAATCTAACTTTTTGTAATATTCTTCTGCATGTTAACAGTTAAAATATTCTACTGCTCCATTTTAATGCTTCTTGTAATGGTGTCCAAAAATGTTATGTATACTAGAAGTTATGGACCAGATAATGAGACTATATAGAGAAAAACCCAACTTTGTTCTAAGAGTACTGAATTTTTATCTGGAGCTGCTAGAGCTCAAAGCTATTTAATGAAAGTATTTTCCCTTTATGGATCAAGTGATGAGAAATGCATCCTTGCACAACTCATTTTATGAAAGAGCTTGCTTACATTATAATATATAGACTTGGCTATCACAGATATAGCTTTTATTTGCTGGGCAAAGCTAATTCCCATATAGTTGCAATTAGATCAATCATAATATAGTAACAATAATTAGATATAATTAGTTTTAAAGTTATTCTCAAATAAAAACCCCTACCTTTGGTAACTTTATCAGCCTGATAGAATCAAGGAATTCATGTTATTATAGCAACTACCATAGGTGGTTCTACCTTAATGAAATACTTTGAATGTGGAATCATAAAACTGTAGAATAGATTTCCTCTAAAGGAACAATGAAGACCATTGAGTTCCATCCCCTGCCATGGGCAGGGACACCTTCCACTAGGCCAGGTTGCTCAAAGCCCCATCCAACTGGCCTTGAATACTGACAGGAATGGGGAATTCAAAACCTCTCTAGGCAACCTGTGCCAATGTCTGATCAACCCCATAATGAAGAATTTCTTCCTTGTGTCCAATGTAAACCTGCCCTCTTTCAGTTTGAAGCCATTTCCCCTTATCCTATTGCCACTTGTCCTTTTAAAAGTCCCTCTCCAGCTCATTAGAATCCCCTTTAGGTACTGAAAGGAGCCATAAGGTTGTCCAGAAGCCTTTTATTCGCCAGTCTGAACAACCCCAACTCTCTCAGCCTGTCTTCATAGGAGATGTGCTCAAGCCTTCTGAGCATCTTTGCGACCTCATCTGGACTTGCTCCAACAGATCCATGTCCTTTTTACTCTGAGAACTCCAGAGCAGGACACAGTACTCCAGGTGAGGGCTCATGAGAGCCTTGCCCCACTGGTCACAGCGCTCATTGCAGACTCATGGAGGCTGGAAGAGATATTCAAGATAATGTAGTCCCCCTGTCAACCCAGCACCAACAAAATCACCCCTAAACCATATCCCCAAACATCACATCCAGACACCTCTTGAGCACTTCCAGAGATGGTGACTCCTCCACCTTCCTGGGCCGCTTATTCCAGTGTCTAACCCCTCTCTTAGTGATTTTTTCCCCTCCATTATCTAATCTGAACCATGTAATCTTTTGATACAGCCCAGGAAGGGGTTGGCTTTCTAGGATGTGAGTGCACATGTCCACATTTTCATCCACAAACACTCCCAAGTCCTTTTTCCCAGGGCTGCTCACAATCCATTCTCCACCTAGCCTGTACTTGAGCTTAGGATTGCCCTGGGCCAGGTGCAGGACCTTGCACTTGGCCTTGTTGATTCAACTTCATGAGGTTTGCACAGGTGTTTGATCACATCACACAGCCTGGTGTCAGTGTCATTAGCAAACTGGCTGAGGTTGCACTCAATATATTTATAAAAGTATTTTCATTACACGATTACAGAAAATGCGAGGACTATGTATTTATTGAGTGTAAGGTCAATTTTATTTGTGAATAGTTGACAAGTATTCTGGTTGTGGTTGTTTTATATTGTCATATTTGCCAACTTTTGAGTTGTTTGAGTCTACTTTTTCATCAGTATGCCGTCTATAGTCATTAGATAATTATGGCTTGGTTGTCTGGATGAAGATATTTGTAATGACACAGAGAAGGGAGATTTAATTAACAGTCTATAAGTCATATAATTTTCCCAATGTGATATAGTTACACCAGACAGCTTTGAAGTAATCTTAATTTCTATAGACACCAAGTCAAATTTCCATCTCTTTCCCCAGTCACCAGTTGTTTCAGTACTATGACAGATAGTAACAAATTGTGTACTTATAGTAAAAGGCTCTGAAAAATTTCATTGCTGTTTTTACCTTCACTGTTTCACACCTTAATATGCAACTTAAATTGTAAAGAAATTTCACAAGAAGGTTTCCTTGCAAATTTTTAGTTGGATGACTCTTGCCTGCAACAAATCTGCATACATAGCAACATGGGAAACTCTTCTGGTTTGTGCATGTTTGTTTATTTGGTACACTTCAGATGGCTGCACACAGAGAAAGAAGAAAATATAACCCCAAAGAATGGAAAATTCAGTATTATCTTTAAAAGTCATACAGGATGTCATTTTTATTTCTGCAGTAGAAGCCAAAGAGTTCATTTGGCATTAACTAATTATTTCTAATCACCTTCTCTCTTTCACTAAAAAGCCATGTTCATTTTTTCTCCAATACTTAGCCTGGCTAGGGTCTAACTAAGCTTAGGAAATCTTGAACATTATTTTAAACAGAGCAGAGAATTCTGTAGCCAACCTACAGTATTAACTTTGGTCTTTCTAGTCCTGATTATGTGCATTAATCATAACATTATCACTATTCTTATCAGCACTTTCTCAGAAATAGGTCTGTCTGAAAGGTGTCAAAACTGTTAATTAAAACCAGAGATAATCATAACAATCTGGGATCTTTGACAGAACCACCACCCCCTCCCATCACAACCCTTTTCAGAGGGAACTGCTGGGAAATGTACTATAGTTCTACAAGAAACATTTCATCTACAGAGGAAAGAGAAATCATAAATCTTTCTTCATATTTGTCAAGGAGCATAATTGCTTTTTTCTTTTTATTTCTTCTACTATGGTCTGTATATCCATGATATCTGACATTGAAGCTATAAGTCATTTATCAAAGACAGAAAGAAATTACAGGAAAGGAAGTAGGACAACATTCCAGCATTAGAGTGCTAATGGATGGATGCTTTCTGTAGTTTGTGTCAAATTTACTGAATAATAAGGGAAATAATTCATGTTTCCTTGGTTACAAATTTCTCTACTTGAGGCATTAGAATTTGAAGGTCAAGTGCAGACTAAAAGAATACAGGTTAATATAGTCCAGACTGAATTTCTGGAACTTGTTCCAGAACTGGATAAAAATCCATTTATGTGTTGAAACCCAGTCAGATTCTTCATAAGTCAGTGGTGTAATATTTGAGATTGAAATCATGATCATCCCCCTGTCTCAGGCAGCAGGATCATTTTGCTATAACCAAGGAAGTAGCCAAATTGACAAAACAACTTGTAAATCTTCAAGAAGTCCCACTCATGGTATCCAGAACAAGCATATCATGAGCACCAGCAATAGTGAACCAAATTAGAAAACAACAACAAATCAAAACTGAAACAATCTGATCTTCAGCAAGGTTTTCTTTAGCCAGTACTAAAGATAAGGACGCTCAGTTGTGTTGGGATATTGGGATAACCATAGGTGTCTGAAAAATAGCTCTAGGGAGGAAAGTCCCCCAGCCATGCTCCAGGATTGGGGATCATCTCTCCATCTGGGGGGCTCATGGAGCAGGGAAGAGCCCATGAACACTTCCCAGCAGGAACCTGTGCTCAGTACCAAGGCTCCCAGGAGGACAAAGAGGTTGTGTACTCACGTGTTCCAGATTGCAAGGCAAGATGTATTCTATTGCCATCTGTATGGCAGTTGTCTGGTGTCAAGTGGGCAATGCTCCTTATCTCTCTTCCTGAGTGATCATAATCAACAGGGGACATCTGCTGATAAGGGGCTATTGAATGTCACCACATGACTGATAAGAACTATAGCATCAATTGTGAGATGCTCTGCCCAGAGGGAGGAGCCAAGCATTCCTACCCAGATATAATCTGGAGATTCTGACACACCAGCACGGCTCTTCTCCACTGGACTTCCCAGAGGAACAGCAGCTGCTGCTACTTCCACGGATCTGTGGAGGAAGAATACACCCCTTTCCTACAGCACTGCCCTGCTCCAACAGAACCACGCCTGACACTCCAGGAGGACTGCAGCCCCTTTTCCAACCGGACTGCTACCAACACCCTGACCCACAGGGTGTCAGGTTGTGTTCTGACTCTGACAGTGTTGTTCTGGTATATTGCATTGTTGTATTTTATCCTTTTATTTTTTTCCCTTCCCTATTAAAGAACAGTTATTTCCTGCTCCCATGTTTTTTGCCTGAGAGTCCCTTATTAATAGCAATTCGGAGGAGTGGGGAGGGTTTGCATTCTCCATTTCAGGGGGGCTCCTGTCTCTTTTAGCAGGCACCTGTCTTTCCAAACCAAGACACCATGTTAACCCAACTGGCTTCTCTTCCCCACTGCACCATCTCCACCACAGCCCAGGGAAGTAATCTCATTAACAAAACTGAAAACATCTGTGGTTTAAATGCTATAGTATCCAAATATATTTACTGTCCACACAGTTATTTGTGTTCATGTTTGACATATGCAAGGTCTGATGTACTTAGGAAAAGGGGAGTCAGTGGAAGCAAATCTAATACAACTGCAAGCTCTAGGAGCTTGGAGACAGGAAATGGATGGTTATTCACCACTTTGATCCTTTTTGGAGATGAATCCTATTGAAAAACTCTCAGATCTGAGTGAGGAATCTGCAAGTGAAATCTGCTGACACTGTGACTGCTTGCACTTTGAGAGAAAGAAAAGACAATTTAGAGACATCTTTTCATGTGGCTGCTTGCATTAGCATGATCTGTTCAGTACAAACTCAAAATTTTCCACTCTTTTGCATAGAAATTATTTTAATTATTTTTTATTTAAATGCAAAAATCTTAATGAAAAGTTTCTCAGATTCTACTTGACTTAGATAAAGTATATAATTAAGCAGGGACAAAATGCCAAATGAAACAGAAATTATCAGTGTGATGGAAAGCAATCTGCCTTTTACTTATCTAGCTGACCCTTACGTGTTGTCTGGGCACTATCTCTGAGCCTCCAGTATCTTATTGGCATTTGTAACCTTGCACAGAGAGCAGTAATTTGCAGTAAATCTCCTCAAACAGGGTTATATTCAGAGTGAATTCTTATCTGAACGGTGCAGTGAATACTGATGATAAAATACCAAGCTTTCATGCTTGCCAATAAGAAGCCAACAATTTCACAACTTCCTTCCAAAAGATAAAGGCAAAATCAACAGGTGGGAAGAAAAAAAAAAAAAAGAAGTAGGGCTGAAAGATAAGTACCTAGGAAGAACCAATGAAAACCAAGCAAGCAAGCAAACAAAACACGAGATAAGTAGATAATTACTTATAACAATGTTCTTTTGTTCTTGATTCCCTTTTTTCTTAGTTATTTGACGTGACAAATCAATCCTTTAGCAGCACATGTACCCGTACTGCCATTCTTCCTTTTTGGCTTCAAACACAAACAGAAAACCAAGTGTCTTTTTCTGATCCCAGTAGCAGGCAACTCAAATATTCCTCATTTCTTTCAGGCTGCAGTGAGGGAATGTGGCATGAAAGCAGAAGCTGATCTAGTGATATTCAGTTTAATCTTATACAAAACCTGATTGCTGTTAATGAAATATTTCCCAGTCTTCTCACAGAATAATTTTCACCTAGTGAATATTATTCTTCTAGAAAAACATTTCCAGGAGTAGGTTTTCCCTCTCTTCTCATTTGCAACATCTGTGCAAATGAAACAGATGAGTCACATTTGTGATTATGATGCAGTCCAGGTCTTCCTTATTTCCACAAAACAGAGGGTTCAAACCCAAACTTTCAATTGCTCATGGTCCTGGCAGGTGCTGACCTTGCAGCACATCCAGGCACTGCCTGAGGAAGCAGTGAGCTGGAGCAGGACCTGTGCCATGGATCCTACTGGTTTAAGAGCTGGAGTAATTGCATGACAGAGTGACAAAGCTCAGGTCCATTCTCTGCTCAGTTTACCAGCACTGAAGCAACAAGGCCAACTATGATTTTTGTCAGAAAAAACCTCTAGAATTATCTGTATTGCCCATTTTCTGTAGAAAAATAGAAATAGAAACATTTGTGCAAATGTGCAAAACTCCTCAGTTTCCATTAGAAAATTATTTGGTAAGTTTTTATTAACCCTTTTAAGACCTCAGTTAAAGTGTTTCCTCTGTGGTTCCACTATATCTGCTCCAGAGGGAAGGAGGGGTGATCCAGCAAGTGGCAGTGACATTTAAACTATTGAACACTTCTAACTGAAAATGTCATTCCTGCTTCATTTCATATTATTTCTGGTTTGGGGAGAAGGAATGACCATTCTACGATATTATAGTGTACAAATCCTACTTTTGTGTGTGTATGTAGGATGTGCATCAAATTTCAAATGTATTCAAAATTGCTGACACCAGCTTGTGTAATATGTTGACATAGTCTTGAACCCATTTTATAGACCATAAAGTCTGGAACTAATAATTCCTTCAATTACATGACTTTACCAGTGTAAGTTTCTTCAGTGACAGTTTCTCCAGTGACAGTTTCTTCACTTCAAGCTGTGATGTGTTTTTAAAGGAAGATGTAAGGGAAATCACTTCCTGCAGATGAACATTCCTGATGTCCTTATTCTGCAAACATCTAAAAATGCAGTGTGTAATCTTGGCTTCTCTATAAGTAACAAGCATTTTACACTTCAGCTTCATACAGTCAAAAATCCACCTGTTACATTGTAAGTGCTGAAGTGAGCTGCTACCATTCGATGGGCAAGTTTAATAGTAAACAAAATTCTGATTAGTCTTGGTATAATTGTAGAAAAATTTAATAAACCTATATTTAGGATTGCAGAGTTTATCTATTCCCCTCCACTCAGGGTATGGCAAAACAGCTGATCTGAGTTGCAAATATTTCCTAACTCTCTCTCCATTTAACTTGTAAATAAATTATCAGAAATTTTGAAAGTAGCTCTATTTATTGGAGCAGAGACAAGCAAGAATCTTTATTCAGTGTACTAAATCTACTATTACTTTCATCCTGTCTAAATTATTGCATTGAATTTACTAAGAAATACAAGACAAAGACAAGCTATACAAGCAAATTTGATTAAAATATAACTTTATGTGTGATAGACAGATGCTTTGCAGTTATATTAAACAATAAGATAATTATTCTGTAGTTTGAATTCATTGTTTTCCCCACCTACTGTAGTGGTTCTGCAATGTTATAATGCTAAAATTTTATAGATAATTTAAATTTCTACATTTGAAGCACTGACTGCTGTCCATGGACAGAAAGTGACAAATGAGAGGCAGGTTTGTGTCATAAGTGTATTGCACACTGAAAAGCCCCAGGTAGAAATGTCATTTGCATTCACTGCTATGCTAGGAAAATGATGAAGAAAAATACAACTGGAAGCTCCTAATTCAGGGCAGAAGCTTCCGATGCTATATGCTGTAACAGCAAGGGATTTCCAGAATTATGCACTCTTGACAAGAAAATGCTCTAAAGTTGTCCATCTTAAAAAGAAGTATGCAATAAAAGCACAGAGTAACGACTGGCGATGATGTATTGTGTTTATATTAAACTATATTCAGGAAAGTTTTGCATTAAAGAACATATTAGAAATTCCAGTGGCTCCTGTAAATAGATGAAATGAATTTATTAAACTCTTCTGTAGGAAAGAAGCTAATTGCGTTGGAAATGCTTGGGAATTTAGGTGTTTGAGGGTTTTGGTATTTATAGCTGCTAGTATTCTGAACGATAGCATCTCCTCCTCCAGATTATCACACCCATTATGACTGAAATGCAATTGCAAATTATTGAGAAATGATACTATAGGAAAATCACTGACTCTTTCTAGAGAATGTTGCTGATGGTAAGTGGCCTTCCCTATCATCTGTGATTTCCATGACTACTTTTTAAAACATTAATTCAGCTTGAAAAGATCCTTAAGAAATGGTATTGGACAATTGCGTAAAATTTTTTAGAGTTCATAATTAAGGGGTCACACACAGAATCAAACACAAAAATCACTAGGTTGGAAGAAACTTTCAATATCATTAAGTCCAGCCCATGCTGTTACACCACAACTAAACCATGGCACTGAGTGCCACATCCAGTCTTTTTTTAAACACACCCAGGGATGGTGACTCCACCACCTCCCTGGGCAGACAATTCCAGAACATTATCACCCTTTCTGTAAAAAACTTTTTCCTAATATTCAACCTAATATTCAATGTTTAACCCTTGGCGCAGCTTAAAACAGTGTCCTTTTGTTCTGTCATTGCTGCTTGGAAAAAGAGACCAACCCCACCTGACTACAGCCGCCTTTCAGGGTGTTGTAGAGAGTGATGTCACCTCTGAGTCTCCTTTTCTTCAGGCTAAACACCCCCAGCTCCCTCTGTCATTCCTCACAGGGTTTGTGTTCCCAGCCCCTCTCCAGCCTCGTTGCCTCCTCTGGACACACTCCAGCGTCTCAAGGTCCTTCCCAAACTGAGGGGCCAGAGCTGGACACAGCACTCAGGGCGTGACCTCACCAGTGACAGTGCAGGGGGAGGATGACCTCCCTGCTCCTGCTGGCCAAACTATTCCTGATCCAGGCCTGGATGTCCTTGGTCCTCTTGGCCACCAGGGCACTCTGCTGGCTCATGTTCAGCCGGCTGTCGACCAGCACCCCCAGGTCCCTTTCTGCCTGGGCACTGTCTAGCCACAGCATCCCCAGCCTATAATGTTGCAGGGCATTATTGGGCCAAAATACACAACTCAGCACTTGGATTTATTAACTTGATCCTATTAGACTTTGCCCATCCATCCAACAATTCCAGGTGTCTCTCCAGAGCCCTCCTACCTTCCAACAGATGGACATATGCTCCCAGCTTAATGTCATCCGCAAACCTACTAATGAAAAGCTCAATCCCCTCATCCTTGTTGCCAATAAAGACATTGAACAGAGCTGGCCCCAGCACAGACCCCTGAGGGACTCCACTGGTGACTGGCCCCAGCTGGATGCAGCCCTGCTCACCAGCACCCTCTGGGCCCGGCCATCCAGCCAGTTCCTAACCCAGCACAGAGTGCTCCTGTCCACGCCATGGGCTGCAGCTTTTCCAGGAGTGTGCTGTGGGAGACAGTGTCAAAGGCCTCGCTAAAGTCCAGGTACACAACATCCACAGCCTTCCCCAAATCCACCAGGCAGTTCTGATGGTCATAAAAAGAGACTGGGTTGGTCAAACACAACCTGCCCCTCCTAGACCCCTGCTGCCTGGGCCTGATACTCTGGGCATCCTGTAAGTGCTGTGTGATTACACTCAATACAGACTGTTCCATCACCTTACTGGGTACTGAGGTCAGGCTAACTGCCCTACAGTTACCAGGATCCTCCTTCCCACCCATTTTATGAATGGCAGTCACATTGGGCAGCTTCCAGTCCTCTGGAACCTCACCAGAGAGCCAGGACTGCTGGTAAATGATGGAGAGCGGCTTCACAAGCTCATCTGCCAACTCCCTCATCACCCTGGGATGGATCCCATCTGATCATTCAGGTTTGAAAGACCTTCAGCACCCATTCACCCATTCTGTCCTATCATTTTTCTTCTTCTCTCCAACCCATGTCAAGAATATTCCTGTCACTGAGATGTTGGAGGATAAATTATAGTTGAAAGATATTGCAAGTATATTTCTTTTTGTTGCACATAAGAGGATAACCAAATTAACATCTAGCAGAGAGAATTACTTGGAAGAATACCATATGCCTAAAACACAGACTGAGAAAGATGAAGATGGAGAATATTTTGAGTAACTTGAATAAAAGAATGTCCATCTCTCACTGCAGAGATATTTTTCAAAAAGAACACCCACTATAAATCTAGGCAAAGGAGAACAGAAGTGAATTCTCTCACCTTTTACTTGCCAGAAGAGTCTAGATACCTTTCCCTCCGCAGATAAAAACTTTCCTGTGTTTAATTTTGTCTATGCTATTCTAAATTTTAAGAAGTAAAAATTTTTGCCAAGCCAAGAGATGAATGTTGCCATTTCATTCCAGTAAGTTTAGGATTCAGTTATTGTTTTTGAAGTGGGAAAACATGGTGAAAGCATACTGAAAGTCTTATTCTGTGCCCTAAAATAACTGCATCTTCATTTCCAGATGAAGTTCAAACTGCAGACTATTAAAAATATATTGTAAACCTTATTTTATTATTGGGCAGAAATGCTTTGGCTGCTTCCCCCATCCAGAGAAAAACCACCTGTGAGTTGGAAAAAGGGAGTCTCAGCAGAAGCCTCTTATACAGATACAGCTGCACTGAGCATATTATAACTGAGTGGCAATAAACATCAAAACAAGGAGGTTCCATTCCTCATAAGCTCCCAGGTGCTCTGCAGAGCTAGGCACACCTCCAAATTTAATCTGTCTCTTGTCTTTATAAAAGCATTGTCCTTTATAAATATAAATTAAATGTAGTGAATACATTCCTAATTTCAGGACTTTAATTGATTTCTCCATGTAAAAATTATTTGCCTTGCCATAACAACATGCATCACATACTGAGAAGGTCTTGTGCTTCAGAAAAAAATAATAAAATTCACAAAGGTTTAGAAACGAAACACCTCCAAGTTAATGTGCTGGTAAATCCCAGAATAGCAAAATATTTAGCTATTGACAGCAATTCTTGCCCTTGAAATGTCAGTATTTTAGGCTCATTCATTGTAGGAACCAGAAGAAATTGGCAAGTAGTTGTTGTTCTTTGTTCTGTTTCCATAGCAGCAACAGTAATAAGTTGGGGCGGTTTTATAAATTTTTTTTATTTCATCTTTACTCCTTTTCCATTTACAATACTGGAAGTTTCTGGAAATTAGAACATATCTATCCCCAAACATACAGTTGCTTTACTTCTGCCTAGGAGGAGCTGTGTTACAGCAAATATTGTTTTAGTATTTATAGATATAGAGAGTTTGTCACTGTATTGTAATGATCTTATGTAGTGACATGGTAAGTTTGCTGCTTCTGAATCTACCATGATGCAAACATACTCCCAGGTGCTAATTAATGTTCCAGTTTCCTTTTCCCCCTGTGGCAAGGAAGGAGCATTGTTGTCCCATATTGTATCACAGGAAGAAATGGAATGAGATTGTGCAGCTTTACAGCCATCTCCAAAACGCTAAATGATGAAACTCAACATGGACAGCAGTGCCCTCAGCCTGGCTCCTGCAGAGCATGGCTAGTGCTGCTCAGCAGTGATCCTGTTCCACGTGGGGGTCCCAGGTGAGCCACATCCTATGCCCAGACTTTTATGGAAAAGAATTCGGGCCACAATGTCCTGTGTGGCAGTCAGATCCATTAGCACAGGGTAGAGTACAACAGAGGATTAGTATTTGCAACAGATACTGGCATTAAAGACACACTCAGGGATAACCTGCAAGTTAATATGTAAATAAATTAATCAAAGCTGAGAAGGCAATCGGATGGGCCTCTGGAGATTAATATTCTTTTGTTTCCAAATTAAACAAGATTTTGTACTCCTCTCCAAAACCAGCTGAGTCAAATCTGTGAATTTTTCTTATATTGACTAGCACCTAAAGAAATAAAAAAAAATAACTGTGTCTGGACTAAAGGCAAGAACATCACTGCATAGTTGTGGGAGCACAGTCTGTAATTAGGAAAAGATTTTGTATGATTTCATATCTCTGGTATATATTTCAAAACTTAAACCACATTATTAACTGTAGTATAACTTATTGAACCCCAGCATGTGCTTTCCTCAAAGTAGCCCTGCAGCTTTGAAGTGAAGAAACACAAGCTTAATACCAGCAGCTTAGGGAATGGTATCAGGAGGGCTGTTTCAGTGAAAAACAAGCAGCTCATATCTTCCCTTCCTCTGTGGAATCCAAAACACATCCTGCTTCACTGAGTAATTTCCCTGAAGCTAATGGCTTTATTGACAGATGCAACTCCATCAATTCTTCTGGTTTATTGAAATGGCTCATATAAGCCAAATGTATTATGTACACTTAAATTGAAAATTTCCTGGTTGTATTTGTGTAATAGCTTATACAAATGGTCACATACTCAGTAGCCATGGTTTAAAAAGGGATCAGGGGAAGGCATTTGGCATCACTACCTTCAAAGGATCATGCTGTGAATGAAATCCGGGTAAGAGCTGATTGCTTGAGAAAGAAGGAAAAACAAGGTCAAATCTCAAGTACTATTATTAAATACTGGTAACAGGTAACTTCAGGTGTGTCCTGTTCATTGGGATGGGAACTCTCATGCAAATAAGTCACCACTGTAAGTATGAGTTCAACAGACTGTTCTAATTTCACATCACTGTTGCAGCTGTGCACTGGGGAAAACAACCAATGCTCCCTCATTCTTTAGAAACTCAGACCTATGCACCACATTTAACTCAGAGGTCTTCTTGACTTGATATTATTTCTTTAGATTATTTTTTTTCTTTTGTTGTGACATCTTTTTCTATCTGCTATAAGCAACTTTACTATCATGGGTTGTAATGTCAACACAAAAAAAAATACAATAAAAAACATCTTTTAACTGACAGAGTTCAGTCCACATGGAAGTAATTGAATTCAGACAATGACTGGTCAGATTTCCCCAGCTACCTCCTGCCTCATGTAATCATCAATCTAAAGAGAAAATCGTGGTTTAGAACTTCTGACATTCCAGCTCAGGGATGGGAATTGAGAATCCATTTGCAATTCCTGATTGTGAAGCCAGGCTTTTGCAGAGTGCTGCAGATATGGAAGAAATATGACTGGGTTAAAGACTTTTGTGAATGTCTTGCAGGTAAAAAGGAGAAAAGCCATGTGTAAGCTATTCAATGAGCAGTTCTATTTTCAAGACAAGAGGTGTGTATAATTTAAAAACAAATAGCCAGTGCCTAGTCAGCTGTTCTTAGATCAAATTCTAATCTTTAAAAAAGGAAAAAAGTACAAGTTGGCACAGAAACAAATCTATTCCAAAATTTCCTGACAAACTGTATTTCCTAATGTCTACAGTTTTGCATCTTTTTTCCTCTTTCATTAGCTTACAGGAGTATTTCATCTGTTTATATTTCATAAAAATTTAGGAAAAAATTGTGAAGAAATGAAGTTATTTCCATATATAAGCTAATGATAATTTCAAAAATGATAACAAATATGCAGCTCCCCAAAATTCATATATTAAAAATCATGTAATTCTGCAGATATTTTTACATAAAATTAGCAATAAACTCAGCACATGCAGTCAATAGAAAGGCAAAGACGAAGAAGAGATGTGCCTTGCAGGTAAGACCAAGTGCATGGGAAGAGAGTTCACCCCTTTGGCAACTCAACCCAGTCTCCACTCAAAACCTGCTTCTTGCTTTGTGCTTGTACACCTGGCTTGGGCTTTGCTGCTGTGCCCCCTTTGGCCTGCAGCAAAAGAACAGCCCACCTTTTGTCCTCCTGTGCTAAACCAGCCTTCCAGGGCTGTGCCTGAACCTCTGTGGTCTTGCTGCTCTGCTCCATTGCTTATTTCATGCTCAGATCTGGACAAAGTGACAGAAACAGTAATTCCTTTGTTATAACAGGGCCCTACTCCCATTCATATTTGATGGAAATACCGCTGGAGAAGATTAAATTTTCCCATTTCTTTCAGCAATTTCATCACAAATTAAAACTTTTCTAATGCAGAAAAACAAAGAAATAAAACCCAAACCCTTTCACGTGACAGGTGCTTTAGAGGTCAGACATCTGGCTGACATATTCCCATGGTCTCATTTAGTTTTCAGCAAAGAATTTCCCAATCAAGCATTACTAAAATGCTGCCCTTACACAAATCAACAAGAAGTAGGAGGAACATCCAAAAGGCTGAAGAACTCTTCTAGAGAAGGAAGTACTGGGGTGAGACAGGACTAACAGAAGCCGTGAAACAGGAAATGTAAAAGGAAGAAGGAGAAAAAAAACCAATCCCAACCCATGAAAGAAAATAAAACAAAAGGCAATTTTCCTCTCTATAAATGTGACGGTAGATATACACTCCTTCTTCCTAGGATCTCTTCTGGTAAGATATTTAATAGCATTCATCTCAGTATAACAAAACAATTTGTGTAACAGCACTGTCAGTTACACAGGCTCCGTTCTGTCCATCACAGCCTTTTCTGAGCACCCTGTTGGCATCCTCTGACTTCAGCACTATTTTAACTGTATGTTTGTGCTCCCCAGTCCACAAGCCACCCTGACTTGCACCAGATTTCTGGATCTATTTCACATTCAGTCACCCAAAGTAACCAAGAATGCAAAATTTACAAGCAGCTCTGGTAACTGGAATCCACTTTGGCAATTCTTACCCATCCAAATAGACACTTTAAAAGCAGCAATTGAGCTGCTCACATAAACAAAGATTACACATGATTTCAGGAGATGCTGCCAAAAATCCTGAGAGGCTGCATGCATGTCACTTTTTCTTTCTAACTTCTACTTTTCAAATGAAAAGAACAAAATGATAAAAGCAAGGAGGAAAATTAAGGCATTAGGAAGGCTGTGGGACAGTGAAAGACAGAAGAATCTTGTCTTACAGAATAAATATCTCTAAATTAAGTGTTGTTTTCTCTTCTAATTACACCCTAAATTCTCTTTTAATCACATTGGAAATGATCCAGTCCATTTATTACTTTGGGAAAATCTTCTCATCACTCCTTCTCTATTTTTTAAAGGTTGGTTTTTTTTTTTTCCTAAATACGTAGCTGAGATTATTAATGTTTAGATTTTTTTTCCCCTCAGGGGTGAAAGATTATATTAGAGAAACAAAACAAAACAAACAAACAATCCAAGCCATACCAAAACAAAACAAAAAGTTCAACAACCATGAAGCCATTACTAAGAACAGACTCACATTATTATCCAGTATGCGTCTCTTGAGTAAATTTGTGATTTATTTTGAAAGAGTACGTTTTCAAATATGAAGTTTCTTTTAAAATTTATTATTTGTATCATCCATTCCAAACCATAGGCACCAGGAATCTCAAAGCTGTAAGTGTTTATGCAGCTTTGCTGGGGAGACAAATTTGGTAAGTTTATGTAGCTTTGTATTTTTTAAAGCATCACTGATATCAAAATATTTGGCAAGTCAATAAAAGTCTTTCAAGTTGCTCCAAAGTTTTAGAAGGAAAGAGAAAGAATCATTTTGTGAGAGGTAAAGCCACATCATAGACTGAGTCAGAGAGAGGATCAGAACTCAGAAATCTTGACTATATTTCCCCATTTTTTCCATTGCTCTACCAAATGTTGCCTTCATAACATTTTCAGGTTGTTTTTGGCTGAACACTAAATGAGTTCTTGGTCACCTGTACTCAAGAAGGACCTTTGTCTTTCACTAGATCACAAAGAAGAGGGACTTTTGCCTGCAAACTACATAAGGTTCTATCACTTTTTCCTCAAGCAAAATTCCTTTGGTATATTGAATGGGTGAAATGAAATGACAAGCTCATCTAGTCTTCAATATGTAGCCTCATGCTAGAGCAATGTGAGGAAAAAGCTGAGGGCTTACTGACAGCAGTATAATCTCCCTAATACAGAGATTGATCTAGTCTGCAGAGAAAGAGGTGGCTGTGGTGCATACAAATGAAGAAGCAATGCATTTGGAAAGGTTGCAGTGAGTCTGATCTCTCTGTCAGCTAAGCAGTGAGGCTGTTCACTAAACATCACAGCCTTCAGCTTGAAAAACCATGTCTAGGAGGCAGAAAGAAGATTGAAGAGAGGAAAGATGAGTGAAGAGAATGAGAAGCTGTGTTCTCTGTGACTGCTGTGATTAAAACACAACAGAGGAAACCATTCAAAGGCCAAAACTGACAGAAACTGGGTGCAAATTAAGCAATATGGACAATCATGTTTGTGCTTTAGTGTGCCCTTGCTTCATGTAGTGTAGCTCTAGACTTGAATTAAATTTACTGCAATACAGTTAAAAATTCACAAAGAGCTGCTTTGCCTGGAGTTCCTCCTGAAATTGCTCCATCTTTTCCAGAAAGAGAACTGGAAGAGATGGAGCAACCTTTCCAGTTCTGCCAAACTGTCACCATTTTTGGGTTACCACATTTCAAAACATAAAACTTATCTCTTTTTAAGAGACATATCTTGTGGATATTTCTCTAGCAGAGCAATTTCAACTCCTGTGGGCAGATAGCTTCTTTAGTTTACCATTTATTTTATGTGTAAAAGCTCACAGGGAGCTGCTTTGCAGAAATACCTTGTGTCAACCATTCCATATATCAGGAATTCAGCAGGACCAGTGCTGACCAGTGATTGCCAGTGCCCCTGTACTTGGCACTGGTGAGGCTGCACCTTGAATCTTGTGTTCATTTTGGGCCCCTTATGACAAGAAATATATTGAGGGCATGGAGCATGTCCGGAAAAGGGCCTGGAGCTGGTGAAGTGCCTGGAGCACAAGTGAGAAAGGAACAGCTGTGGGAGCTGGGGGTGTTTACTTGTAGAGAGTGGTGAGGTCTGACCACTCTGAAGGGGGGCTGGAGTGAGGTGGGAGTCAGCCTGATGACAGCATGAAAGCAAATGGCCTCCAGTTGTGCCAGCATGAGTTAGCCTGGATATCAGGTAAAAGTTCTACATGGAAAGGGACATCAAGCACTGGAACTGGCTGGAAAGGAGATGAGACATTCACCATCTCTGGTATTTAAAAGGTGTGTAGATGTGGTACTTAGTGACATGGTGGAGAGAAGAACTTGGCACTGCTGGAGTAACACTTGGGCTTGATGACCCTAAAGATCTTTCCCAACTTAAATTATTTATGATTCTATGCACTTCAGTGCAGCTGTACTTTGAAGTACCTAATTTTGTCCAGACCATGTTCATGGAATCATCTACCTTTGGTTTACTTTCCATGTGATTAATAGAGGGGAGTGGAATGATACATACCCATTCTAAATTATTTTCTTTATCTGGACCTCACAAATCTACAAGATCTTACACAAATCTCCTGATGAACAACACAATCCTCTGTTTTCTAGCCTTTGTCACATAAATGTTTCATTCTCTTTCAATGAAAGATCACATGGTCTATCATTTCTAAAAGGAGATTTTTCAAAGAGGAAATGAAACTTGCTTTTACAGTAATGTGAAGAACAGCTGGAAGCAAATTGAAAGTTTCTCAGCTAGGAAAAGCTGTATCTGAAAAAATGAGCATCACATCACCCCATCACAAAAATGCCTCATTACCTGTATTTCCCAAGTGCAATCAAAATAATTATAAAAGCTCCCTGTTTGCAAAACTGGGATGTGCTGCATGCCATCTTCTGACATCAGAACTATGACAATTATTTATTTCAACTGTAATGTCTGTATTATCCCTTATAAGTGAGCTGTAGGACCAGTGTATGATCAGTGGTGAGCTACAAACACTTGTTCCACTGAACTATCAGTAGCCCTTGGAAAACCTCTTTGGCTTTTAGAAGACCTCTTTGACTCTTAGAAGATACTAAGAAAATTCTCATGCATGGTTACTATTAATGAAGGTCAGCAATGTTGTTCTAAATATTTGAAATTATAGAATTTTTTACACAGTTTAAAGGTTTGTTTTTTAAACTTAAACTGCAGAAATCAAAAGAACTGATGTTAAGAAAGTGGTATAATTTTGGTTGTCATAGCAACTGAGCTCAGTGAGCAGAGAAGCCAGAAAAAGCTAATTATCTTTTTTTCTCAATGTGCAAAACCTTTAGGGTAATTTTGTTCAGCAGTCAAATAACAGCAAATCCAAACCTAAAAAAGAAGGAAAGTATTATAATACAGGGAAGAAACATATATGCTAAAGCTTAAACTCTAACTCAGACAAAACTCCTTTTGATTTGTGATCTCACTGAATCATGGTTAAGATTTTAAAGGTTTTATTCTGAGAGCCAGTACAGTTATTTTGAAACCAAAGAACAGAAAAGCCCGACACTGTTGTCCGGTTTTTTAAAGAATCGGGTTACTTTATCCAGACAAAGGGTCTTGAATTTAGTATTGACAGGAAGTCTTGTTTTTAAACCAGGTAAATTATCTTGACTATACTGTCAGAATTCAAATTTGCCCTCAAAGAAGCTGAGGCAACACCTACACATCTACTTAATCTTCTACAAAATCTTTGCTCAAAGGAGAATAATAAAAACATTTTAATTCAGCAGGAATCATTGATTTCCTAGGATAAAAAGCTGCAGGTACGCCTACAATTTTCATATAATTTGTTTGCCTCTGTGCTTCCGTTCCCACTGAAAATTAGTCCAAATTTAGTGACTGGCCTTTGTGCCATCATCTCAGTTACTCATAATCCACATTTAATAATAAACAGAAGAAAAACTGGGCTTGTATTTTTCAGTAGACAATGTAGTAGTGCACTAAACTGGGTTACCACACGTACCATCAATCGCCCTGCCGCTGCATTTTGTTCACTCACTGTTACTGGTGGCTCTGCTGTGCTCTGTGTGGGGAGGAGGGGATTTCCAGGGGGGCAGCTTTCACTGCTCCAGCCAGCCCACCCTCCAGGCTGTGTGACACAGAGCAGCTGAGCTCCCTACAACAGTGTTATCCCCAACAGAGGAGCCTGAGGCACCCAAATATTGCATTACATGCCAAGGCTGTCAGTCACTCCAGACTCTTCCAAACACTGAGCACACAAGCTGAATTTATTCTGTCTCAGGCAGAATTCTAATGGGGATTTAGCTGCTTTTCTTGCATAACCTACTTCTGCTCAGTGAGTCTTTCTGTGCTTGCAGTGCCACCCAACAATACATTATGACTCAACAGGGTACCACACAGATGACTCAACAGATCTGCTAAGGTGACTGCCGGTTCATCAAAGTAATGCACATCATCCCTTTCATCATCCCCCTAAATAAATATAAATTACTCACTTCCTTATTTTTCCATCACTGAATCTGTTTCTGTAACTCCCTCACTCACAACAACACAGGATAAAGTAAATATTTTTTTAATTTCAGATTATTTTTGTTGCCAAATACATACTTGCTACTTCACATCTCAGTATCTCCCTCTGTGTGATCACTCATGCATCCTTTGCCATCACTATATACAGGGGAAATAATTTTTTTAGAAAATACATGTCAACAATTATCTTTATGAAAAATCTCATTCAGGGACAGGCATATTGTGTGTACCTACAGGAACTGCAGATGCATTTGAAGTATAAATATTCCTCACTAGCTTAACATGAATGAAAAAGGAATAACATATTCATGATGTTCCCTGGGGGAACATCAAAAAAGTGAAGCAGTCACTTTTCACTAGAGCCCAGGAATGAGCACGGATGATAATTTTTATTTTCAGCTGATGTTGTAGGACAGCACATACTTTGAGGTTTTATCACCTTCTGGACAACTGTCTGAGGTGGGTGGATTTTCAGACTTTTGAGTTTTATGTCAGAAAAATACATTGACAGAGCAAAATTAAACTTCAAACATAAAATTCAAGAAAAAAAAAGGTTAATTTAGTAGCTACAAAAATATGCTAGCAGGGGAAAGAAAAAGTAATTATACTTCATTTTCAGTGCTTCTAAGAATATCAGTAGATACAGTATTGAATGCTGACCAAGAAATCAAAGCAAACCTCCATTTATTCCCATTCCTCCCTAAGATACCTCAAGCTTTTCTGACATTTAACATGGAGAAAAAACCAGTTTGGAGGGAAGGAGATGTAATTGTCTTACTCTGTTTTTTAGTGTGGTGTTGCAAGCCCTGAGACTGCCTGTCATTGCCAAATTTCCTGCAGGTTATCCATGGCAAACACCTTCTGTGCAGGTCAGGCTGGCCTGAGTGCAGCTGCAGAGCAGTGACCCTGAGCAGGAGTTAGCCCCATTGCTCAAGGCACCTTAAACTCTGGAACCTATGGTGGTGATGAGGAGCTCAAACTGTACGTGAGACGTGGTTCAAAGATCCTGTCTCATCAGTGGAAATGACTCCTGGTGCTGAGGAAATGAGGCAGCCATCTCAAAGTCAGGTATTCAGTTTGTTAGACTCAGAATTCTGAGTTATCCTGAGTTATTCTGAGTAATTCTGAGTTATTAGAGACAAATAATAAATGACTAAATCAAGTCTTAAATTTGTAGTTGGCTAAATTTCAATGCGGTAACTCCTGATCAAAACTTATGAAAAAAATTGCACCTCACTCCTATATTTTTCTGTACTTTGCTGATTGATTTGAATTCTAATTTTTAGTTCACTTGCTGACAGATATTTGATACAAACAGAGATAATTCCTTTTCCCTTTAGGATATGACAGGTTTACCTTCCAGTGAGGACAGGATTTTATGGATATTTTGGTCTCACCTTCAGTAAGGAAATAATACTTTTGAGGTACCAAGGTTGACATGCTTCTTATCTTTTAGTTTGTCATCTTTTCAGTGAATGGCTTCAATCACAGCAGTATTTTCTGTTCACAAAGCATTTAAAATATTTCCTAAATTAACATTTGCAGTGTTCCTCCTGTTACACTGTTCATGCATAATTGAGGATACTAATAGGTGAATTTGCCTTATATAGTGACTGCCAATGGGGAATTTAGATGACAATTATTTTCTATTTAGTGCTATAAAAAGTTTGAAGACAACTTCTAAATGCATATTTGTATATGCAGCTGCTAGTAATATAATGAAGGACTCCATTAATTATTTTTCCAATTTACTTAGAGAACAGTAATATTTATTTTATTAGCAAAACTGCAGGAGAACTCAAAGCAACACAAGTGGATTGAAAACACTGTAGATTAATTACTTTGACTTTAGAAGGGCATCTGGCTCAATATGTTACCAGCAAACCAACACTTCACTGTAAAATAGGCTCAATGCTGTTTCACCACTTTAGTTCATAGAGAAGCATGCATATAAAACATAAAGGTGTTTATAGAAGAAAACACTGATCTCTGTCAGAGGACTTGCTGTTGGGTCTGAGAGGACAGATGAGACCTGGCTGGTGGTGCAGTTCTGGCTCTGCCACCCACCACTGTCATTCCACAATGGAAGGAATAGCTCCATTGCAAACACTCATGTACATAAACATTTTTATGAATTAGAATTTATTCACATAAAAATAAGCTGTAGGACTGAGTTGTGATCTGCCAAATATTTCTTATGAATGGCTTGTTAAGAAAGGTCATAAACTGTTGGAATTTCACATATCAGTTCTGCGATGTAAAAGCTGAAAGTTCAATTCAGGCTTACCACTGATGCTGGTTTTATGGTCAACAAGGGAGAAGCTCTTCTAGAAGCTGAATATTTGCCACCCTGATTTCTAGATGTCAACAGGACAAATCAATCACGGAAGACATTCACATCCTATCACTGCCTGCTGAGGATGCATGACTTTCTTGGACAAGACTGTTTGAGAGAGGATGGTGGGTAAGACCAATCCCTCTCAAAATGAGCAAGCATGGTGGGCTAAGATGTCTAAAACAAAACAGTCTTGCTTCAGTGTGAATTAAAACAAATTTCTGTAGATATTAAATGGATAAGACTGATTAAGAGTTTCCTTTGTAAACATTTTCACCTACTTCTTAGTCCCCCTTAATGATGTAAGCTGAAATTTCCCATGAATATTTTTGAAGTTTCAAGCAAGAAAAAATTGATATGTCTAAAATGAAATTACAAAGTTTTACTCCATTTTATAAATATTTTTATAAGTCAGTCAAGGTGTTTTTAATAAATCTTTATTGCCTTCTTTAGGAAAAGCTATATGACATTGCACTGTGTTGGTTAGCCTCAGGGATGTCGTGGACTGCTGGTACAAAAATATAGCTGGATTTGTCCAATTTATAAATCTCTATGTTGGCAAACTGGGTTTTGACATTTTGCAACTTTAAGCACTCGAATGTGCAACAGTGCTACTTCATAAATGGAATTTTTAAATCCTCATCAATCAAAATATCAATGGCAGTTTTAATTACTTAAATTGTAAAACACTGTAAGAACTAGTGTTTTTTTCTCAGATTTCTCAAGACAGAAGAAATGATGAATATCTATCTCAGGTACACAATTGCAACATTGTATCTACATCATAGGCTTTTGAAAGATATTCACTTTTGATTTAAAACTACAACAAATGGTTTAGGGCTAGTTTGTGCAATTAATTGTCTTTGATTAAACTTTTATGGTGCAATATTAATCTGAATCCCTGCAGCTTCATTTTTCAAACATTGGATTCCATTACAGCTTTTTCCGCTGGAGTATTAACCACTATTATAAATCTCCCTTTCTTGAGATGCTATGTCACCCAGATCATTCAATAGCATTAATTTTCAATTCCATATAGAAAGGTCTCCTTCATATTTGCAAACTATGGGACTTGAAAATGCAATGCAGCTAAAGCTGTCTATTTTTTTTCTTTTGAAGAGGTTGAAAATCCTTAATTGCTCAATTACATTATATTTTCAAAAAATCTTATAAATCATGAATGATTCTTGAGAAAAGACTATACAAAGTAGCAAAATAGCAAGATTTTACTTGCCAAGGCATCAGTGCAGATCACCCACTAAACACAGAGGTGGAGTTAAATTACAAATTGGAAAATACCTAGATAAAGTTAAAGGAGTTGGTGATTTTTTATTCTGATGTGAGGGTCAGATCAGGAACAGCTTCCAACAGGGGATGGAGTGGCTATCCAGTTATCAGGGATTCAATTCATCTGCCTCTATATTTAACTCATCTTGTGTATTTTATTATGATATATATTTGCTTACAGAGGGTATTTTCACTTTTCTGTCTATAATTTTTATGTTTTGTATCTCTCTTTCAGTTTCAGAGAAAAACAAATGTCAACAAAACTGGGCTTTATTGTTCCTGATCCCTTGACATAGAGATAATATAATCCATTTTGCAAGTCTATCCTGGATCAGTGGCTGAGACTAGGGAATAAATAGACCTCTAAATATAATACTATACAGCGATGTTTCATGAAGCACACCGTTTATTTCATTCTGAAGCAATGGGACACTAAGTCTTAACAGTTCAACTGAATTTATAGATGTAAGTCATGTTGAATTACAGATAAAAAAAGAACAATTCCTGTTCAATTGTCAGCAGTGATCCTCTACACAGGGGCCAGCTCTGACCTGATGGTTTCCTTCATATGTGAATTTACCTGACAGTTATAAATGCTGACCGCTGCAGCAGTGAGGTCTCCTCTTTAATTGGAAAGAGGTTTATTGTCACCAAAACTTACAACAGTAGAACAGTCGCAATTTTTCTTTCTTACTTTTAGATTTGAGCAAACAACTGTATCATTACTAGCATTTCACTTGCTGAGGAAGAAAAAAATTGATATTTTAGCTTCAGGTTGAAAACCAGCAGACACAGCTCTTTTAAGTGTACCTTCCAGTCCTTTCTGACTTTGAGGCACATATAACTTCACAGCAAGGTGCAGGGAAAGCAGAAAGAAGCAAATGGCTAAAAGCCCAGAAAATCAGAAGAAAAGCCCCCAAATTGCCTTTACCTGTCTATTTTATAAATATCCTTTGGGCAGCTGATATATTTTCCGGACATTAAATTATCTTCTATTTGATTTTATATGTATCTCTAAATGACAAAATTTGTTCAGATTATGGCATTACCAAAAGCAGCCTGTGTCAGAGTGACATTTCTGTTGCTGAAAAGGTTACTATTTTTTACCTCTGTTCCTTGAGTGAAAAACCCTGAATGACTGGTTGTAACTGCTGGATAGCAAAGCAGAACTATTTTTATTCATAATAGGCAGGCTGCTAAAGTGTATAATACTGAGAAGCTAAAAATATCCACATTTTATCTGTGTTCTTGCAATTTCCTCTAATTTAAGGTAAAAAATGGTCAGGTTTCTCTTTTAGAATGAAATATGTCTGCAGTGCACGATGTTGCTCCAACAAGATCAAACCAACCATGCTCTGACATCCTCATGGTGCCATGGTGCTGGAAATAGGTTTTACACATTTTCCTTGGATGTACCACCATGCTATTACAAGTCTTTGTTTCCTTTTCCCAGAACCAGCTGTCCTGTAACTCTCTTAAATTCTCTGGACTGCACACATTTGCCCCATGTCTGCAGCTGAGACTCCACAAGCAGAGACTGCTGAAGTTTGAAGATAACAGTAAAAGCCTGACACACAGGTTTTAGATTGGTTGGTTGGTTCCCCATTTAAAAACTTGAACATCTAAAATAGTAAATGTGTTTTCCAAGATATTTCCAGGTAAATGCAAAAACTGATTTAAATTTGAAGCAAAAGTACAGAAAAGAAGTGAAAGGCAAAATGGTAAATATTTCTGCTTTTGTCCTATTTTCTGGCAAGCTAGATACATTATACATCACCCTCAGGTATCCTAGTAAAAGATCCTCAAACTAAAACAAATTACTGTGTGTTCTTCTCTAATAGGTCAGTGCTGTCAGAGATGAGTTTAGAGCTGCCAGATATGAGTTTATACAGCTAGCCATTGCCCTTGCAGGCTGATTTTGCTCAGTCTGTCTACAGACCCCACTCCTTCTCTTTAAGGCCATTCAATGAAGGAACTTTTACAGCTTCTTTGCCTGGTTTTGGTGATACATCACTGCAAAAGACACATTTTTTCCAGAAGTATGTGAGCCAGCTACTTCCCAAACATCTGGAAGCCCTGAGATTTTTCATGTAAACCAGAGGTAAAGCACAAGGCAAACCTTATCCAGGGAAGTGGTCAAGGCATTGAGTCCCTGTGACTTGTAGCAAGGGTAGGTTTGAAATTCTGCAGATGCCAGCAGTATGGACTCTCATCTGAAGTTAGCTTTGAATTTTACTTAAAGGCAGATTTTCTATATGTTTTATGCCAAACAAAGCCTTATATTATCATAACTCATTTAAAGCAGACATGAAATTTTGGTTCTCATTGTTTGTTGGAAAGTGCAATGAGAAATAGCAATATGAGATTAGACAGAGATGAACAAGAATGTGGAAAAATGGTATGAACTGAAGGACAGTGAATAGTGTATCTTTTTATTGTCTAGGAATTGTCTATCAATAACATTTACTCTGAATTCCAGTAAGAGGGTCATGACACAGATGTTGGTCAGTATATGTGGCACAGAAATACTGTATTCCTGTCAACTGAATTAATGGAGAAACAAATTCCTCTTCATGTTATAGAGGAGGATAAACAGGAGTGAAGTGACTTAGCCAGGGCCATGACACATAAGTCCAGACTCAGCATTATTACCAAAGTTTTCAAGTACAAGAGTTACATAGATGCCAGGGAAGTTGTCCTCTTACACAAAAAAAAAAATAGCGTGATACTAAAGAGCACAAGACTAACACTTCTGCCTCTATCATTTGAGCACTTGGTATTGAAAATTTAATAATAGTAAAAAAAGTGGATTAATAAAAATAATGGAATATTTTCTGAAAAAAATAATAAAAAATAACCCCACACTTCATCTCTAGGCAGCCTTTCCTCGACTGCTGTGTGCGGTGTTGGGCACCATAGTATCAGAAAAATATTAAACTATTAGAGAGCATCCAAAGGAGGGCAATGGGGATGGGACAGAGTCTGGAGAAGAAGCTGTGTGAGGCTGTTTAGCCTGGAGGAGTTGGAGGGGACACCTCACTTTAGTTACAGCTTCCTCATGAGGGGAAGAGGAGGGGCAGGCACTGATCTCTTCTCTGTGGTGACCAGGCACAGGACCAAATAAAACAGCATGAAGTGAGAGAGGGCAGGTTTAGGCTGGGTATCAGAAGTTTTTCACCCAGAGGATGGTTGGGCACTGGAACAGGCTCCTCATGGAAGTGATCACAGCACCAAGACCGACAGAGCTCAAGAAGTGTTAGGATAATGCTCTCAGGTACATAGTGTGGATCTTGGGTGTCCTGTGCAGGGCCAGGAGTTGAACTTCAATGATCTTTCTGTGCCCTTTCCAACTCAGAATATTTTATGACGCAGTGTAGTTTAGTTGGAGTGTGTCGATATTCTCCAGAGTCGGTATAAATCTGTAAAGAAAGGCAAAAAAATGCAAGCAGGTGCACAAGAATAAAAATTTCCTTTCCTCAACAAGAGTATGAGAATTCTTCCAGTGCTGATGATTCTGCACAAAATTCAGGTGATGAGTGATAAGAGTAAAGCAGTTTGAGTGGGCAGAGGAGATAGCAGCGGGCTGGCATGACAAGAAGTCAAACAAACACAAGGGCATATTGAAAGAAAATGCCAAGGAGTGCACTAAGAGCAATTCTATGGCCCCTCTAGCATTTAGAAGATACCAAAAACTCCTTCATTCATCAGGGTCAAAACACAGCTGTGCTAGTGATCTGTACAGGTTCCACTAAATTTTGTTGTTCTCAATGGCCTAAATTGTGCTGCACTGAATTATATTTCATACATTTGATCATTTGGATCCATTTGTTCGAATGCTGTCCTGGTTTATATGATAGACTTTCTTTTTAACAGGGAATGGCATTGGGTTTCTGTTGTTCTGAAAAATAACGGCAATACAAATACACCATTTATGTACTTTCCTTTTGAAATTTATTCTTTGATGTAGAGTACAGTGCTGAAGGATGAAACATGATGTAAAGGTATAGAAAAGATGTGAGGTCTGTTTCTATCTCTGCCACAGTGTTTTTGCACCATGCAAGGAGGTGACATTTTATAACTCTCAACATATCAGGTAAGTTATGGTCTTTGCTGTTTGCAAAACTGGAACAGGGCATCGCAAGATCGGAAGCTGAATTTAGACTTACTTTATAGACACTCAGGGATTCAGTTCTGTGTGTCTGATCTGCCCCATTTGAAAATGGAAGATGTTACTCTTCCAAAGACAATAAGAGATTAAATGCTTCAGCACTAAGGAGCAGAAATGAAAACAACTTTTTTTTCTAATATAAGTGCTTCTATAAAATTAGCCTCTCTAGTGCTTTGTATACCAAAGGCAGACTGTTAGATTTTTTCAATGAACTGATTATGAAATATTATCTGAAAAAAAAGGCATTAATGTAAAGGTAATTCAAAGATCTGTGCTGTGAAAAATTCGAGTACTTGGCTTGTTAACCTTTTCCAGAATTATCGTCTCTAAAGCATGTGACTGTATGAGGTAGTAAAGACAGTCCAAACTGTACAGTTTAGGATTAGAATCTAATCTGGCATGAAAAATGTAGAAATTTCTGAGTCTTATTCAATGGCTGCTCTTTTTCGGAGTCTATTTTGGCCTTTGTTTCTAGAAAAGAATTTAAAGAGGAGCACTTATTAAACAACACAGAAAATCTTAGGCAGCTGAAGTTAATGCAAATGTACCTGTTTGCACTTTGAAACACCTGAACCTTATAATGGAAATTCATGTTTAAACACTCTAAATATAATAATGATACCTTCAGCAATATCTCCATAGCTAACACTTCTGTCAGGATGGCCCAGGTTTGCTAATCTTTTTACCTTCAGATTGTGAGTTTGTCAGAAATAATACTTTACTATCAACTTGAAAGACTGTGAATGGTTTTTTTTTATGGCTTTCACTTGATTTCTTAATGGTATGACCTTGGAGCATTGTAACTCAGAATAAGAATAGAGGAAGTCTAGAAAGTAAATCTGGCATTAATACCAGTTACAGAATTTTATGTACAGTAGTAACCAAAGTACTGGCCAGTTTTGCATAGATTTTTTAAAGGGCAAAGTAGCCATGCACTCAAAATAATAACAACAACAACAACAACAACATCATTCCAGTCTGATAATTTAACTTGAAATCAATATTTGTTTTTTGGATTTTCACAGGTTTTTTTGATTCCATATTCTGCTTCATATTAATTTTTCAGGTGAATGTACTTCTCTTGGCTACCATTTGTGCCAGTCATTCAATTAGTAAAAACTCTTTCACATGCAGTTTCTGTCAGTGCCAGTACATGTTTTCAACTCCAATATTGTGTTTGAGAGTTTATGAAAGTGTTGCCAGAGCTCTGTATAAAATATTTAATCACTGAGAGTATCAAAATAAAATTGATTCTCTGTTAGGGTGTTATTAGCATTAATGCTCCTGAGCTAAAAGGAGATGCTATGGGACATATTTTCACAGTGAGCTAGATGGCATTTTAATCTTGCAGTCAGACTGAGTATAATTGGAGACAGGTGGCTAAGGCTCCACATTCTACTTCAAAAACATCATGTTCTCTCCATTCAGATATGCCTAACAAAGCCCCAAATTCATCCTGTTATATTTTCCAGCTGAACTTTGCAAAATGGAAGATGACATAGGCTGTAAAGCCTGTGCACTAATTTAGCTAAGCCCACGTGGGTTTCAGGTAATTTAAGACCACACAATGCATGGTTACAGTATTATGTAGATAGATTTTACACCAGAAAACACCACAGTAACTATCTATTCTGACCTATCTTTTTCCTGACTATAGCATTTCAGACATATTTGCCGTGGAAAGGTGATTACTTCTTCTTGCAGAAGAAAACCTGATTCTGAGAAAGATGGTATTTTGCTCAGAAACTAGATTTATATTTTACAAAGTAGATAATTAAAAATGAAGCATGATAAGAGGAATATGATATTAGACAGATTACTGTATAGCCAAAATCTGAATGGTTCTGCACTTGAAATGAATATGCATTGATGTCTCAGATGCAGCATTATGACACTAAGCCTCTAACACTGCTCTCTGGCAGACAGTATGGAGTACTGATCTGTTCCAAGAAGGTGATTCTTGTGTTCTTAACATTAAAAAGGCCTTAAAATCAGACATCAGGATGGAGAATACTTCCTGGCCTGTGAAACAACATATAAAAACTGTTGGTGTGCTAGAAAATTTTGGTGCAATATTTACCAGTCTTTGAATTTTGTGATAGAAATTTTAAAAATTACTTAACAAGGGAGACCATGTCGTGTACATTATTGTTAGACTTAAGCCATCTGTTTCTCATAGAAGCCATCTGAGAGGTATAAAGCCAGACTTAAATAATTTAAATCTCAAACATGTGAAAAATTACTTGCATTTTGAAATCTAACATATTTGCTTTCAAAAACCTTCTTTCAATAACCCAGCTTCATGGACTAGAAATGTCTAGTAACTAGGCATTCATTTATCAAGTTTGCTGAGACCTCTTCTACCTGTCCTAGAAAACTTATATTTGATTTAGTTGGCTGAAAAACTCAGTGCAGGGATCTATCTTTACAACAGCATAAATATACTGCTCCAAACTTTTATATTATAAATTGTGATTTAAAGCACTATCCTGAAGAAAAGAGACCAGTTGAATTCCCTTTTCATCCTTGAAGGGATTCAAGCCTAGAATACTTCCATGGCTGGTAGCAATCCTAGCCAAAAGCCCATTGTTTGGGTCAGGGGAGGAGAAGCATTTAGACAATTATAGCCCAAGTCTTACCAGCAAGGTCTGCATCAAGGTACAAGGTGTGCTTGGAGCCGCCTGTTCTGGCTCTCACTGTGAGTGGGTGGCAAGGCTGCATTCCAGAGCAGTTGGCTGGTTCACAGTCCTATTGCAATCTGATGTCCCACTGTGCAGTAACACCAATTTTACTCCTCTGTCACGTATGAGTAAATCTTTTTGCTGTACAACTGACTATTTTGAGTTAGAGCAAGGCAAGATAATCCTGGTTTGTTTTTTTTTTTTCATTTCAGAATGACCTGAGGGAAGCATAGTCTTTAATAGACAGAGTTGGGCCTTTGAGTTTTTTCAGGGCTAACAAAGGTATTGAACTCACCAGTATTCTTTCTGAGCAAATGATCTTTGAAATAATTAGTATATCTTCAAACATGATAGCCAACACTTTTTAAAAAAACCTAGACTCTCTCATCATTATGCTATTACTACATGATAGAAGATAACAGATTCCAGTTTTTCCCAGTTCCCATTCTTTTGAGTGGCTGGAGTATCTTGGGCAGTACTTGTCAGGCACTTCAGATTTGTGAAAAGGGGCCACATCTGTAATAGAACACAAAACACCATGCTGAACTGCTGGCAGAGTCCATGGCAAAACTGTGGCCAGTGTAAACTCATGTGCTTTCCAAACACTTCTTGGCCACTGCTCAAGGGTGAGGAGGGTCCTAAAGAAAGCAGACTGGATGCAATGATCCTGCTTTGGTAAGGAGGGACTAAGCAGAGTTGCCTGAATACAAAGCACTCTGTGCTACCTGCCCTGTTTTCCTGTTATGGAAATGCAGGTGGGTGCCTGTGCTGGACAACTGGACAGATTTCTTGCAAGGTGGCCAAGATTCATAATTGTAAGTTTGTGATTTTTATTAATCTGTGGCCTTTGGTGTGTCTAGCACAAGTTCAGCACAGTGAACAGCTCAGTTCCAGGAGTGAGGGTGAGTGAAGGTGACTGAAGGCTTTGTGCCTTCCTGGATCATTCAGCTTTGCTGTTGACAAAAATCCTTGCTCCTCGAGTCCTTTTATGTTGAGAAATGGTGATTAGCACCAATTATCTGAAATTTGTGGATTTATGTACTGATTAAAGCACTGCTCAGTATATCTCTAATGAAAGCCTTCTTCAGCAAATTGACTAAAGCAATGTTTTCAAGCTTCCTGAGGATTTACAATGAAAAACCAACCAAACAAAAGTCAATTAGTTTTAACCCTCACTGGAAGTTCTTTTATCTTAAAACCTGCTTACTGTCAGCAGGTAATCTACGCAGTAATAAACAGATAGTTCCTTACTAAATTTATTTCAAAGCTGTGTATACTCAATATATCAGTCCCATAAGGACAAAATCCTTTCACAGAACATACACAGAAATACATTGTAAGGAATACATATGGTTTTTGACTTCAGGTCAAGAGGTCAAAACTGAGACTAAATATCTGATAATGGTTTATTTTTAATGAAAAATATGCAAATATGCAATTAGAAAAATAAAAATATGAATCCATATATATACACTTAGTTCGGAAATTAAGGGGAACAAATAAAACTTGCTTTGATATGAAAAACAACACATGCATTTTATCTCCTAGACAAACTACATATGATCTTGACAGTCTTTGAAGCTCTGTAATAGTCAGAGTACAGTTTTTAGCTGTTCTGCCAGCCATCAAGTACTTTCCCACAGAGATGCTAGAAGGCCTGGCTGCATATTCCTGTGCTACATATGGAGTGGGCAACAGCGTCCTGCACTTGGCAAACCCAACAGATGAGGTGGGTCACAGAGTAAAGAAACACTGATCTCCTTTAGAAAAGGAATTCTGCTCCCATTGATTTGAAATGTTTAATTTGGATAATGTATTTTGACTTTATAATTTTGAATTTTTTTATATATATATATATATATAGTTTTATATAAATATATTTTATAAAAAATAATATATAATATTTCATCTAGTCTTCCCCTTCCCCAAAATGAGTTTCAAAACTAAACAAGAAATGGAAATTTTTTAACTTTTCTCGTCAAATGTTGAAATAAACATATTCCATTGAAATACATTCCCATTTGAAATCTGGCAGGACTCTGGTGCACCAAATGAATGATCATTTAGATCCCAGCATCTAGCTCATTTAAATCAGATATAGTAGAAATTGTAGTGCTATAAGCTGTCTATCTTCCTTCAATAATAAAGTACAAACAATTCACTATGTCCCATTAAGAACTGAAAATTTATAGAAAGAGGAATTTTAAAAATCTTTTCTATTTTATACCTCTTAAAGCTCAGGAAGGATGTATTATTTCATTTCAGAAAAATAAAATAATGGGAGAGCTGCCGGCTCAAATTTATGTTTAACAGGAACACTTTCACAGTGCAGATGCAGAGCAGCAAATAAAGTGACAACATTCTCCTCCCTCTGAACTTTATTGAATTCTGTTTCAAAATTCTAATGAAGTTTGTCTTCATTCTAACCTATCATTTGAGAATATAAAACAAGAATAAAATCTTTTTGTGAGCCTGGGTCCTAACTTGCTATTCTCCTCTAAGAATGTATGTAAGTTCCTACTCATAAAACAAAAATAATCTTGATCACTGTCCCTTTAGTGACCTTAATTTCTTCCATTAAGGTTCTTAAGAAATTCAATTAACAGTAACCCACATATTCTAATTTTCTAGTGTTATAGGATGCATAGGATACAAATATCAATAAAATTATTATTGGACTGGTTAACAGAATTCAGAGTTTGTGATTTCCAGGTTTACATCACGTATGACTTCTTATTTAACAGGCTTCAAGTTCCTGTTCAGTTTTGATGAATATACCATGACCAACCCTACCTCTACATTGGGATCCTTACGCACTTTGTGACAGGCAATGTGAACAATCTCCTCTGCACAAATGTTCCTTATAGCCATGCTATTCACATGAAACTGTGGCCAACACTGTTAGAGATTACACTGCTGAAGGAACTTTATTATGTTCATGCTTATTAGAAATTTGCAGCCAGTGATGCTATCTTAAGAGGTTTAATTATGTTTACATTCATTAGAGTTCTGCAAAGCTAGCTCTTCTCCAATTACTAGCAATTTACAATTTTTTATTATTTTTTTTCATGTAGAGGTCTGTCTCATCAAGGTCAAAGCCCTTGCAGAGTCACACTGTTCAGCCAGCTCCCAGAGGGGTCTCTAGATGAACACTTGGATAAGTTCTGTAGCCCAGAAGAAAATGGGGCCAATTTCTGAACCCCTGAGATTTTCTCATAAGTGCAAACAATGTTTTAATGCTGCTTAGATGTGAAGAGTTTCTACAGAAAATATTTTCATCTTTAATGCTGGTACACAAAAAATAAACAGAACATGATACTGCACAAAGTGTTGCTACATATCCTTTCAAATTTCTTCATAATTGCCAATTATTTTTATAGTGTTATCAAACTGTACTTCAGGACATAACTAGGATTACAAGTCTGGAACCCTATGATTCTCTAACAGCTTCAGTGTGTGCCACCTCTCCAGAAATCCCCTTCTCTCTCCCACTTGTGATGTGAGAACACCTGGACCAGGCAGAGAAATTGTTCAGAGGAACAGCAATATCAGAGTTATGCAATCCAGTAACTTTCCTCAGGACACCAGTGATTATTCTGTCCTCATTTTGGGGGACTGCTGTGCTGACTAGAACAGTAACACTAACAATAATTAACCATGTACTTTAATTTGTAGGCGATGGGAAAGAAATGTAGAAAGAAGAAAGATTAAAAGAAGAAAGTTTTAAAAATTTGTCAAAATATTGATTTTCTATGTTCTGAGTATGTTTGGCCAGAACTAGCTTTGTCTCAGTTTAACATTAGGAAGGTACTCCAGAATCACATATTCATGTTAGGAGGAGACGCTAGAAAAAGTAGTTGTCATAGCCAAAAACCTAGGGATTCAGAATAAAGATTATGGGGTTTTCTCATTTCTTTGATTTATACTTAAGCATGTTTTTTTTTCAAGTATCAAAATCCTTGATATCAGAGTCTTCATCTAATGGGCATTAGTAAGATTTTACACAATATTACTAAAAAAATATTATATCTGAGGCTTTTCAGGGCCTTTCAGGGGAAAAAATGTCTCAACTATTTCCTATGGAACTTGAGTTTTTTTACAAATACCTAAGCAATTCTGAAGTAAAAGTAAGAAAATTGAGTTTAATACCAAATTAGGAGCTGAGGGACTGAGAACAGTTGGCCGTGATTCCTGGAGGAGGTATTTTACGCCTAAGGTGCAATAAAAGACAACACATATTATTAACAGCTTTTTCTATATTCAGAGTTTCTAAGGAAGTATTTCTGCCCCATGTCTAATTTTGATATAGAATAAATGGACTGACAAAGATAAAGCCCTCAGTGAGTGTAATCAGGTTATCCAGAAAAATGCAGTTGCAGCTAATCCTTCTGTCATGACACACATTGGAATTTGTGGCAATCTCCTGTCGTGGAAGGAACATCCCTGCCCCTACTCTGGCCAAAGAACTGAATGAAAATTATAAATCAAAGCTCTAGATTAATTATTAAAATATCCAGTAGTAAAATTATTTGGGGTTTGTCTATTGCAATAAAATGTCAAAACTCACACAGAGTACTACTTATGGAGAATTATTAAACAGGTTTCACTCCAGTGCATGGCCAGAAGGTCAACTGATGTCAAAAGGTTCACAGACTGTTTAGGCTGAGTTCTCAAAACCAGCTGTAGGACACTGCACAGCGCAAGACTACTGATTATGCTTGTAGTCACAGGGAGCAGGGGTTTAGAGGTGGCTACTCCTCTAAAGAGGAAACTCCTTGGGTTGCAAATATGTCACCACCAGAGGCTGCAGCCTGCAGCCTGCCCTTGCTAATCGCTGTTCCCTCTCCTCCTGCTCAGTGCCCTCCCTGCCTTCTGCTGCCACCTCTGCTGACCTGAGCAAGTGCTGCCCTTTGGAGAGGCTGGAAAAAGAAACAGGTCTTTGCTAGCTCAGCTTAGTTTGACTGCAGCAGTGGAGAAAACATTCATAGGGTTGGGAGGTGATTTCCACAGGGCCTGGGTCAAGGCAGTAACTTGTCAAGCTGCTGGGACTAATTGGGGTCTTCCCCTAGCAGTCAATCACTTCAGTTCACTCCTCAAAGGTTGAAATCCCTGGTCTGAAGCAAGATTCAGACATGCAAGCACAAGACAGTTTTTATTTCCCCCTCTGCCTTTTTTTTTCCTTTTTGACAGGTATAAGAAATTTAAAAGAATATCTAGAAATTTCCAGGAAAAAAAATGTGTTCATTGTTCATTGTGTGTAAACATTCAACATTCAGCAGCTCTGCTGTCGTAAATCAGGATCATTTTCTATAGATAATGTGGATGTTTCCATAACTAAATCTTGGAAAATATTATAATAGTATAGTATAGTATAGTATAGTATAGTATAGTATAGTATAGTATAGTGTAGTATAGTATAGTATAGTGTAGTATAGTGTAGTATAGTATAGTATAGTATAGTGTAGTATAGTATAGTATAGTGTAGTATAATACTATACTATGACACTAAACATGATCTCAGAGGTATTTTACATGAGATTTTCTGTTAAAAATATACAACCCAAAATTTTATTTTCTTCTACATCATTATAGTAGATGAGGCTGAATTGTCAGGAAGGAATAAATGCAACAAAATCCAGCTGCTTGTTTACTGAAAACTAGTAACTTGAATGATGTGGCTCTTCAGGGGTTCACAGAGCTGCAAGAGAAAAATTACAGTCATGGAAGTGCATTTTTTGTTTCTTCCATATAAATAAACTAGGATTCAATCCCTACCACATTGTAACTTCTCTGGCTTGGGGGAAACTACAAATGATGAAAACATAGGAAAAAGAGGAGAAACATAAATCAGACTGATAGACTTTATGTACTGTAGGCAAAGAGAGAAGCACATAAGATAGAATAAATGCTATTAATTTTATTTTTAATTTAGTACTATGTGTTATGAGATATAGTAGTGACAAGAAAAATACAGATGAGCGCAGTGGGGAGTGGAGGATTCCTCACACAGCTGATTGATTGAGGTGTCTTTCAGTGTAATCCTCCCACTGATCATGCTGGAGACTAGAGGTATCCTAAATGCATTTTGTTCTGTAAATGATTTCTTGGTCCATACCACTTTCATATTTTCCATAAAAAACACTTCATCTAGGAAAAAAAAAATCAATCTGAAACATGCTGGCCTTAATTTGATGAACTTCAGTATGTAATCAGGCCTCTGACTCAAATCACATCCTCCAACAGTTTCCTGATTGGGGAAATTACCTGTATGAGTCCTGGTGAGCCTTTTTCTTTCTCAATCAAGCGTTCATGGCAGTTGTATGCAGCCTTTCTCCCCAAATTCCACATGTCCTCCCCCATTTCCCCCCTTTTTCCCATCAGTACATTCCCTTGGGTGTTCAGCTGTTGGAAATCTCTCATGTCTGCCTGGGACCCTCTGCATTAAGGAGGGATGGAAGGGGAGCACACAGGAACTCACAGGGACATTCATGCAGGAGGATTTCCAGGCAGTCATAGAGGAGGCAAACATCTAATGAAGGTTCTTACTGTGGCTGTCCCCAGGCAGGTAGGAAAGAGGGTTACCTCAGGCTCAGGAACCACCTTTTAAAGAGGACTTTCTCTGTGTGGCCATCAATTCTGATGCCTGAATTACTCCAGGGGTGTGTTTTTTCCCTTTTGAGACATCTGTTAGACTAGATGAATCATCCACAGATACGTCTGTTTCTTTCTATTACATTTAAAGGTAAATCTGTTTGGACTTCAATATTCAATAGCAAGGGTTTTTTTGTTGATAAGACCTTGATTGATTTATGAGTTAGCTGGTGATTTGAAGAATGAAAAGTGTCACTAAAACTGAGCTAAACAAGGCAATTAATTTTTAAATATTGTAAAGTAAGGCCTGTTTTGCCCATGACAATCACTGCTGAGTGATCTCTACCCATGAGCCTTTTGTTATACTTTCTCTCCCCTGCCCAGGTGAGGAGGGCAGTGACAGAGCAGTTTTTGGTGGGCAGCTGCCATCCAACCAGGGTCAGTCCAACACACACTAAAAAGTAACCCAGAAATGCTGGACCTCTTATTTGAGGGATTTATCAGTCAGGATTCTCTCCTCTACTCATTGTTCTCAAATATGTACAGGCACTTTACCTTAGAAATAAAATGGAGTCCAGTTTTCATGTGTAGTTCCTGTCAGAGGGATTGGAGAGGGAGAAGGAGAAGAGGGAGATAGACATTTTATGCTGTTTCATTTTCTTCCATATTTACAGCACCCTCAATTGCAAAGATTAATCTTGAAATTGTCAAAGTTTTTGTTTTTCCAAAGGCAAAATGGACCATTAAAATGCACATTTAGAATAAATGAACCAAGTCGCCTGCAGACCTACTGTGGACTTTAAAAATGATTAGTTTTGCTGGTGTTCTAAGCACTGACTTTCAGTTTATTGAAATGCTAATGAAATTTTGATTATAATATAAAATATAATTTTTTCCTCTATAACATTATTAATGCCATTCCAGAGACTAATGTTGCAACCAGAATGCTTCATTTTTCATTAATCCTCCAGTTCACTGCTGAATTTACTTATAAATCTTCCCCTTTATCTAGTTTATGTCTCACAGCTCCACTGAGTTTAAATTGTATCTAAAATTTTATGACAGCAGAAGTATATTACTGCAATTAAAATACCAATGAAGTAACCTATAGCAGCATTTTCATTATTTTTTGTACCATGCTGCAAGACACAGGACTAAAGTGAGCATGGGCCCTTCTATGATTTAGCTGTGCAGAGGGAGAATCTAGCCACAGTGTTTGAAGAGAAAAATCTGACAGCATTAATCAATGCAAATAGAACAAAAGCAGAAGGGATACTGAATTCCATTAATCATGAAATTAATTTTCACAGTACCCTTTTCCCCCTTTCCTGCCCCAGTTAGGCCATGCAATGAGGATTAGTTTTGTTACCACATCTGTATTGTTTCTAGCTCTGCTCTCGCTGTCAGCATCTAAGTTCCTGCCAGTCATTCTTTAAGAAGCTTAACTACTGTTTGCCATCTATTTTTCTCTCTTACTCTCACTAGACCAAGGAAATGTGGATGAAAGTGTGCTTTATTCCAGAAAATTGAACATTTTGTCAGAGAAGGATGACACTCTTCCCTGTGCTGAGTGCTTAATTTGGATGCACATTGTGGCTCTCAGAATTGTTGCCTGCTATAAATCCTGCTGTGGAGTTAGCAATGTCAGTGAGGTTGATAAAGGTTTTAGCTGTCTTACATATCCTCAGAGTAAGCTTGGGGGAAAAGTGTTACATTTTTCTTGATCTGTTTCAGTGTTTTCTTCTCTAGAGAAATCTGACTTACTTTTCTCTGAGTTTTTCTACTTTTTCTCTGACTGTCTCTTATTGTAGGGTAAATTGCTTGAAAACCCAAACCTGTGTGGGAGATGAGAAGAACTGTGTGAGTCATGATTTGGTTACCAAGAGTCTTGCATATCAACACAAGGATTCATCAAACTCCTTGACTTCTTGTTCTGTGGGTGGAGTCTTTTCCCAGGCATTGACACTTGATTGTTCCCCACTCCACCTTTTTGATCAAAAACTAACTTGAGATGCGCACACCTAAATATCCTGATGAGTTCAGTCTGTTCTGGAGTTAGTCAAGCTCACTGTCATGTGAAATAAAAAGAATATTTTTACAGAATGAGATGTAGTTTTTCAACATCCAGTGTATCCACAATGTATCTCAAATTCTGAATTTAATTCTCAAATTCTGAATTCTGTGTGTATTAATGACAGATAAATATTACCCAGATATCACTCATTTGCATGTGGGAGGCATTAGGAAGGCAAAAGATATTTGATGGAGTGATACTTGTTGTCTGTCTTCAAAGTCAGACACTTGAAAGATTTTTGCTATAGTAAAGAATTAAGAGCATGTGTTTTTCAATTACATTGAGTCTTAATATTCCACCTTTTAAACTCCTGGTGGATAGGGCTTTTCACCTAAACCTGGCAAGTTGCGATTCATGATGATGCAAAATTCTACCAGGATTTGTGTTTTTAGTAAAAGAAAGAGTAACTTTTGGTCACCTTTCACTTGATTTTTTTCTTTTTTTTTCTGAGATTTTTCTTTATGAAAACTAATAAATGGTCCCACTGATGCACCAAATTTGTCCTAGATCACTCAAGATTCTGATTTAGGTTTATATGAAGGTATTGAAACTCCCACTGAGAGAATAAAGAGTCACTTTGCTGCTACCAACTGTAGGATATTATTTATGTTGCTGTTATCTGGGAAAATGAGCATATTTCCAAGATTAAATGCTGAGGCATGGAGTTATTGCAGAGAGCATTACCAACTTTATTTTAAAATGTAAATCTTTCATTCTGTGTATGGTGAATTACTGTGCAGCTTTTAATCTTAATTTATTTCAAAGTGTCTTGAATGTTAGTGAGCATTCTTAGGTATTTTTCCTTTCTATTCCTCATTCCTCTGTTCTGGTGTTGTGCTGTATTCTCAATACTGGCTTCTGTCTTGCTTACAGAAGCTTTTGTTCAGCAACTGCATTTCATAGGACTTCAAGGGTATCTGCAACTGGGCTCACAGATGTTTGTCTTGGTGATCCAAATAGCCAAGGGATGCATGGGAATGAAAGGAAAAAAATCCTGTCTTGGTTTTGTAGTGTAGTGATGGACCTGCTTCATATTTCCAGCACAGCCTTGCAGCTGCTTTGTGCTCCATGAGCAGGGTTTAGGATCCTGAAGGAACCGTGCCTCTACTTACTCCCTCAGCTTTTTATGGCCTCTCTATTCTGTGACTGTATTCAGAAAACAAACCTGCCTCTGGTATTTCCTGCTCATGAACAAAATGCCTGATTATCTGTAACACACATATGATTTTCCTCTCTCCTTGCTCAGTCCGGTCCTAAAGCATTAGCCTTAGGACCACCTGAACTCCTGAGGTTTCCCCATGCAAATGTGATTCTAGAGAATATACAACTGTGTCTTTAGAATTATTCTCCATAATTTTGCTACAGCAATAGCTGCACTAGTGTTGAAACCAGAGAAGAAACCGGCAAATCAATAAAAATTAGGAAAGAAAGCAGATAAAAGGATTAATCAGGGTGAGCTGTTAGAGCTGATAACATAATTTTGAAGTGTCTCAAAATCATAATTTTATGAAGTGGGAAATAGAGGTGAAAGAAACTGATGGAGTGAAAGTCTGAGGAAAAACCCCAAACTGATGTTTAATAACCCACCTAAAATCTACTAACTCAGAATGACCAACAGTTTATTTCCAGGTTTGCAGGAGTTATATTAAAATCCAGGTAGAGAAGATGAATTCTGAGGAGAGAAAATAAATATCATGTGGCTTTTACTTTTGAGGGATGAAGTACAAGAAATTTTCACTAAACTCAGCAACTCCTCCCAGAGAACAGATAGCACAAGAGTAGGCAAAGAGATCAAAGGAATAGGATTGCTTCCCAGGGCTCCTTCTAACATGCTAAGCATGTACACTACAGAACTCCATGGAGTTCTTCTCTCAATTAAAACTCAAATAGTAGACTGTCAGCACCGCGCCATTTTATGACACATTGCTGTTGCTGTTTTTAATTGATAGATTTCTGTCACTAAATTAATTCCAAGAGCACTTTCTGCTGTGTCACTAGCAAAAGTGTCAGTGTTCTGTCAAAAGTGTAACTGCAGAAATGACAGGGGCTTGTTAACTCTGGCAGCACTACACGTGCTGGGAATATCTTGCTTATCTGCCCAGGGAGGTGGTGGAGTCACCATCCCTGGATGCATTTAAAAAAGATTGGATGTGGCACTCTGTGCCATGAGGTGCTAGGGCATGGGTTGGACTCGGTGATCTTAAAGGTCTCTTCCAACCCAGTGATTCTGTGATCTGAAACAGATATCATCCTATCTGGTTCCCCCAGTGCTTTAATGACAGACTTTTAATAAAGAATTTAGAGCCTCCAATTCAGTGGTGTGAGCTGCTTAGATATTCTGGTTTTGGAGGCGGTAACAGATGTGCAATGAAATAGTAGGTTTCATTCTGTCTGGTCAATCTGTGCACAAAACATCCCTCTGCAATCTTGTTTCAGAGGTGCAATGATGGAAACACCCTCATCATTCTAATCCCCAACCTCTTTGCAGCATGAAAATGGATGATTTAAAAAATGAAGTGGGGAGCCATCACGAGAAATATCTGCAGGGGAGCACATTGTGTCACACAAGCTGCCTCTCAGGTCCTTTACTGTGCAACAGTTTGTGCTACTCATCTGAGAAACCAACACACAACAGCACCCTGGGTGATTTTGACACCCACGTGACCAACTTTTCATTGCTTCAATTTCTGTTCATTGCCAACACTTTTGACAATGAAGTGTACCAATTCACCAAGTTTCTTATCATACTCAGAAATTGAAAGGAATAATATCTTCAGTTTGAGCCAGTTCAGTTTGAACTGGCTTTCAGTTAATGCTTTCATTTCCTTACTAGGAGGATTTAAATGTTGTTCTTAAGAATGAGTTTGTGGAGCTGCATCTGCACAGCACCGTGTGGAGGCAGACTAGCAATATGTCAGATTTAGTCATGCTTTGTAATTATAGGGTTATATGAATTATTCCAGGTCCCTCTCATCCCAGTGAGAGAGAAAGGAAGCTGCTGTAGTCCGTGTTCTCTCTGCCCCAGTGGGGCTGAGCGTGTATTCCCTGCTGGGGCATTTGCACACACTCACACATGAACACATGGCCAAGCACACAGAGCAGCACAGAGAGGGGTCAGCAGCCACACAAAACCCCACTGCACTCACTCTGACACAAGATCAGAGATGGCCTCGCCTGTTCCTCTCCCAGGACAGCTGGGATTGGAGTCAGGGTGTACAGACACCCTCACTCTGGGGGCACAAACACACATCTTGAATCCTAACACACATTTGAAATCCATCCAGTGTCCCTGGCCCATTCCCATACACAGACTGCAGCCTAAGGTATTTCCCTGTATGGATCTCCTCCTACCCAACACTGCTCTAATCTGAAGTCCAAGGGCAATTTTCACCCAGAGGCTCAGGGAGTTACCCAAACAGAAAATAATTAGAATGTCTTTAACACAAAGTTACGACAGACTGTGGTAATCAATCATCTGATTTACCAGGCTTATGCCTACTTTTCCTTTTTATTCCACTTTTTTCTTGCTGACCCAGCTTGATGCATCTCTTCCCCTACTTTTGTTCCTTCCTTTAAGTGTTTCACATGTTCTTACAGTCCCCTTGTAGACAGCCCATAGTTTTACACCATCTTCAAATTCTCTCTGTTCACCCTCAAAACCCTCTTCTGCCTGCATCTCAAAATAAATACTGTACTCCTTTGGAAAATCAGCCCTCTTGATTTGCAAGGTATTCCAGGAAATATTTCCTTGAGTTGTCTCGGCAGGTGGGACAAGGGATAATGATCCAATTGTTTGTCTTTGACAACCTTGAGATATCTGATTTGGTGTGTTCCATATTCACTTACCAGGTTACTTGCTGGGTGCCTTGGCCTTCTATTGTTCCTTGGATGCTTGCTGAGTCTTTGTTTCCACTGTGTTTAGCTTTTTAAACATAACCTAGTAAGAGCAAGTGGTCTCATCTGTCATCACAAAAATACATTTAAATATAAGATATATAAGTTTTATTAGAGGGAACAAAAGCTGTTATTCACCTGAGGAACACTCTTTTAAACACTTTTCCAATGCACAATTTTCCAAGAACTCTATGTCTTAAAATGTTGAAGACATTTTGAAAATCTTGTCCATGTGAAAGTGTTTGCCAATATAGAAGGTGCTCTGATAATCACAGCTTTCATTCGCGGTCTCTTCAAAATCTTCAGAAATTTTAAAACTCATGCATTTTCAATTTTGAGTTTAATTCATGTTACTTTTATTTATCAATACAATCTCCTATATGAATAACTTATTTTATAATTAAAATTAAAATTAAATGCATTCTATGTCTGTAAAATACTTATATCTCCTTTGTATCAAGGAAGATAGAATGATAGAATAAAAATTAATTGCTTCAAAAAGTTAAAAAAATAAAATTGTTCATGCCCCTTTTAAAATTTTTCATAAGTCTGATGAAATAAAGTAAAAATGCAAGACTGTGACTGCATAATTTCAACATGAAAGGGTGGAATAATGTATGAATTTAGACAGTCAAGCAGAAGATAGCAGCACAAATGACTGCCATATATCAAAACAGTCTTCTCATGACTGCTGTACATCCTCTTGAATCTCTCTTTTCCTTACACACTAATTATGCAATAACAGCAAACTTTGGTTACCATGGAAAGGCAGTCTTATTTTATCTTGCAAGCCTGACAAATCAATCAACTTGTTTTTAAGAGTCTTAATTCAAAAATCCTTCAGCACTTCTCTTTTTAATTTATGCAGTGCTTCAGGATTCAGAGACAGAAAAAAAGACTGCAGTGCAATCCCCAGTGAATAACTGATGTGCTCACATGCATTTAGGTCAATGAATGCTTTTTAGAATTTATGCTGGTGTAAAAAATATTGGCTAAATTTAGCTGAATCATCACTTCATTCACTATTCGTTTTTATTCTTACATCAGACATAAATGAACATAGGCATTTTAAATGTGGTTTTCTTCTTTTTATAGATGTATCTTTTGAATTTCATGCCTAATATTTTTGTCTGATACATCTGCTATAGCTTCCACTGGATAAGTACAGTCTTCAGAGGCCAAGGGGAAAAAGCCCCAAAGGGTTATAGCAACATTTTTCTTCAAAAGATATCTACAGGGTGATATATGAATACTGCCCTTTACACTAATGTTCAGTGTCAGACTTTAATGGCAGAATTCAGCTCAAAATTTAAATGTCTAAATTTAGTTGAATGCAGTTTGGTCTTCTGACAAGACATAGAAAATTTTCTGGTCAGACTGCATAATTTGTTCTTGGTATCTTGAACTGTCTAAAAATAATGGAATTCAAAATATTTGTGGCTGACCATCAAATTAGTGTTTGGGAAACTAGGTTCACAACATTATCTTGAATTTTTCAGCTGCCCTTTTATACCCCCATATCCATAATTTAGATTCACAAAACCATTTTCAGCTGCCACTCAATTCTAGAAGCATCAGAAGCTCTCCAGGTTCCAGAATTTTACACAGGAATCATACAAGCTATTTTCTCTTGATGGTGGGCATCAGCTTCATGCCCACCTCTTCAGAGTTACAAACATCAGTATATTTTCTGCCCAAATCTGCTGACAGACTCAGTGAAGAAAGGTTCTTAGAGCTTCCATACCTAACAGTCTCTGCACACATTACTGGAATGAAGGTGATATATTTTGTCCAATACACCCCGCGATTAAAAGAGTGTCAGAGGTGCTGCTCCATTCCTGTCTCGAGCCTGCTGGGACTCAAACACCCAACTCACATTTCTGAAGGATCAATCCCTGTTCCCTCTTGCAACATTAGAGAAGGAGCTTAAATCCTAGGACTGTAGTTGCTAAATCTCTTTTGAATCCCATTGAAATCGTTCCCTATTTTCAGTGCTGGAAATTGTCTCTGTTCCTAGATGACTCTCCCCTTAGAGTTTCTGTGAATCAGTGAGGTTTTGCAGTAGTCACCATTGCACAGCATAAATACACCTTCTTGTATCTGCCCACAGTTTTGTTTTGTAGGTAGATAAATTAAATAGCTCAGTTTGTTTCAGCATTCTTATGTTCAAGAAATGAAACACTGAAAAAGCCATTGAGCAGCATGTTGCCTCCCCAGAGCAGTGCAACATTATTCCCTATTGAGCTCCTCACAGTATATTTCCAGCAATAAACTATATGTTCTTTTGTTATACTTGTAAAATTGGTTCATTCCAATATGCCTACCCTTTAGTGAAAAATATTCTGAACAGTATTTATATATCTAGAACTGAAGGATTAAAACCAAATGAATGTACTAATTTAAATTCTCATGTTAGTTAAGAAAAAAACCAAAACAACCACCACTAATGAATTACATATATTTCTGTGCATATCTTGGAAGTATGCCTGTGGTTTTATACAAAGGATGCAAAGGAACATTTTTCCAAATGAAACTAGTCTGAATTCTTCGTAGATCAATTATTTATATAGCTTGAGTTTGGCCTGTAATCCTTTTCAGCTTTTCTCCCCTCTTGCAACACAAAGCATGGTAGAATTAAAATGAAAAAAAAGAATGAGCAACTGCTGCATTCAGAAGCAGTTTCTCAAGCCAAAAAGAAGTTCTCATCTAGATCATAATGTAAAAGAGAAAGTTCTTAAATCACTCAGTGCATGAATGACAGATTGGTGACCTTTGCAAAATGCTAATGGTTCTGCAATTATTAAACTAAAACTAAATTGCTCAAATACATCTCAAACAAATCTGAAGAAGATTAGTGTTACTTGTAAAGTATTTTTAATTTTCTTTAATCAGCATGTGAGAAATAGAAAAATTGCTCCATTTGAGGAAATATATTCAATGACTGGTAAAACTCATTCTGGAATAAAGCATGTTGACTGATGGGATGGAGGGGAAATATTGGTTATCTATTTTTTACAGTCAGCACTCCCATAATAGTTCTTAAAATTCAGAAGGGAAGTGAATAATGTTTTTGACTCCTCCTTGTCACAAATGTACATAGAAAGGGAATTAAGTGTTCCACATGGCTCCTGACTTGTCTTGTATATATATTGCAAATACAGATGTATTTGTAAAGGCACGTGGAGATTGAAAAGATTCCTCTTATAAGCTCAGCGCTTGATTTATGAGAGTTGAAGCATTCTAAAAAAAGATAGCTCCTTTAGATCCATACCAATTCAGTCTGAGGGGCTGGACTGATATCACAGAAAATCTCAATAGAGAGCTTGATTCAGCTTCCTCTGAAATATGCCTGAATGCCTCAGCTACACTGGGTCTTAATTACAGCTGGATTTGTCTTTGCTAATGAAAAACAAATAGAGAAAAGCTATGCATGAAATTAAAACAGAACCTGTTAATTTTATGAAATAAAGCTATCATAGAATAATTTTGGTTGGAAAAGGCCTCTAAGATCAGTGAGTCCAACAGTTTACCTATCACTGCCACATCTACCACTAAACCATGCCCCCAGGTGCCCCATAGAACCATAGAATTGTTTAGGTTGGAAAACATCTTTACGGTCCTCAAGTCCAGCTGGCAACCTGGTATCACCACTATGTTCACCATTTAACCATGTCCCTAAGTGCCAAATGAAGACATTTTTTGAACACTTCCAGGGACCAAGACTCAATCATTTCTCTGGGTAGGCTGTTCCAATACTTCGCTGCCCTAGGAATGAAGAAACGTTTCCTAAAATTGAATTGAAACCTCCCCTGGTGCAATTTGTGGCCATTTCCTCTCATCCTGTCACTTGTTATGTGGGAGAAGAGACTGACCCCTATCTCACTACAGCCTCATTCTCTTCCTGGTCAAGCTGGACCTATTTGTTGGCCTTAGTTCTTATCCACAAACACTCAACTCTATTCTTCAGTACCATTAAGCTCTAGATGATGAAAACACTCCCTAATTCTCTCCCACAAATTCCTCTCACCTTGCTACCCCTTTTGAAGAGTTTATAGCCATCCATAGCAGCACTCCAATTGTGCAAGCTAAGAACCAATTTTACATTATTATGGAGTTTAGTTGCCTAAAGATAGGTATTCAGTAGGATTTAACCTCCCAGAATTCTGAAGGATTTCCCCAGGCACCTCGGGCACACCCTTGTCTGCCAGGAGTGTTGCATACACTCTTTAGATACCTATCTTAAAGTTAATTAAATCAACCCCAAGGGTAAGAATAATTTCATACATCTCTGGAAATTTAAATATAAGACAACTAGTCTAACCTGGTGACCTAGAAGTAATTGGTAGAGAAACAAGTAGATCAGGTGAGAGACTCATGTCATATGAAGATATGTATTTTAGAAGTGTGAGAAGAATTCCCTTTCTCCAAGGACTATTAAGGGAAATAAAATCCCTAAATTAGACAAAAATTAGATAGTTGGCTTTAGGTGAGGTCAATCACTCCCTGAGACACCAATAAATGAGTAGTCCATTCTAATCTACTACTGTAATTTATTTTAATTAAATCTCTGTATTCCCTAGTTAGGATCTGGCACTCTCACTGCTGTGGTCTGGTTTGGTTCCTGGTCAGGGAAGCAGTCCTTTGTGGAGACCAATGTGCATGGGGCATGAGGAACATGCAATGAGATTCTTCATATTCTACATCCCTCTCAGGAATGTGGTCCCCTTTTACCAACATTTACACTTTAATGTCTCTGTGCAGATTAATAAATTCTCATAAACTACTATCCCCTGTCCCTTAACAGATAGATATTATTCCCCCTTCCATGAGCTTCCACCAATCCCCTAGATGTTTATAAGGCTTGGGCCCCATCTGTCAAGGCAGGAGATCAGCACAGAAGACACAGGATGTTCAAGTGTTGGGTGCAAACCCCAGCTTGGCTCGAGTTCACTTGCCCAGTTCCTTGAAAGCTCACTCTGCAGCTGTCCAAGTTATTCCTGCTACATTATTTTCTGCAATATGGCACCCACATCACAGACTATTTTCCCCCCAAGCTCAAATTTCTTAGAGGCACAAACTGGACCTCCCAGTCCTTCTGCATTAGTTACCAAGTACACAAAGGTCCTTGAGAAAAGACACAGTGTCTAATGATAAACTAGTATTTAACAATCAGCTAGGTGTGCTGTTATTTTTCCTATCTTTCTATTTTCCTTTGTTTCTTTGGCTCGTAAAGTTACCATTGGAAGACAAACTGATCATTCCCTCTTTTCATGTTTGCTCTTCATGTCTCCTTGGTAGATGACTTGCAGGCAAGAACAATTTATATTAAAGGAAGTAAATATCAGTTTTCATGCTTCAGCAGTTTCTATTCCACATTCTAAAGCAAATTATGTCAAGATGAATCACAGAATTAAAAGTTCACAGGACATGCTGAGTTAGAAGGGAACCATCAGGATCACCAAGTCCAACACCTGGCCCAGTGCAGGACACCCCAAGAGTCACACCATGTGCCTGAGAGCCTTTTTCAAACACTTTTTGGGCTCTGTCAGGTTTGGTGCTGGGACAGATTCCCTTGGGAGCCTGTGCCCAACTACCCTCTAGGGGAAGAACACTTTTAGTATTCAACCTTCCAACTTAAACCTCGCCTGGTTCAGCTTCCTGCCATTTTCTTGAGTCCTGTGCCTGGTCAGGAGAGTGAAGAGATCAGTGTTTGCCCCTCCCTTCTGCTTGTGAGGATGTTGAAAGCTGCAGTGAGGTCTCTCCTCAGTCTCCTCCAGGCTGAACAGACCAAGTGCCCTCAGCTGCTCCTCACACAGCTTCCCCTCTGGATCCTTCACCATCCTTGTGAACCTCATTTGAACGCTCTATAATGACTTAATGTCTTTTTAAAATTATGGTTGGCAAAACTGCACCTGGTTCTCAAGGAAACAACCTTGAGGGGTACATGGCCTTATGTTATCAGACTGGGGCTTGAACACTTATGACACTCTGTGGGCTGTCTACTGAAGTGGGCCTCATAATTTTCTTTTCTTGTTTTGTTTTTTTTTTTTTTTTTTTTTTTTTTGTTTATATATTTATTTTTCTTTTTGTTTTTGTTCCTGAATCCTGAGGCCTAGGATGATAACCCAAAAATATCATCCCAACCAACATTTGTCACCCTGATTTTCTAAGATTTTCTAAGCCTTTTGATGTTGTCATTCTTTTAGAGAACTTTCTCACACACTTTCTGTAAATAACTCATTGTTTTGCATTCTTTTATGGAAGACGAGAACTTTGATGGACTGTTGGTTTGTCCTGTGTCATTGGAGAAGTGGCACTGTCACCCTCCAATCCACTGTCACTTTTGGGAAACTATAAATGTTGGAGTCAGAAAATAAACTTCCCTTTTGCTCTTCCCCTTGAGAGCAGCGGTGTGCGCCTGTGTTCTTTCGTGTTCCATAGCAACAAACATTTTTCTGTGTTTGGGAAATAATCATTAATACTGTTTAAGCTTTGCTGAAGAAATACTGTCATAATTTAGTTGGTCTTTCCCATTATTAGTTCATGCTTTTCTCTGTTATCCTCTGTGGCTTATTTGTGACTAGAATGAATGGAACCAGCTCTCTCTTCAGCATTCTGTTTTCTCACCATTGAATGTCATTGCTCCAAATTTGTCACCAGCACAAGGCAAAAAAGCTATTTGGCTATTCTTTTGTGCAATTCTCAGTATTTGATGAAGTTATGTATTTGTACTACAGTTCTTGTTGCCATATTTTATTGATTGCCGTATTTTTAAAACTTCAGACTTAAGGAAAAAAAATCTATATTCTGTTGTTTCTCCCATTCAGGAGAATTGCATTCCATTTCAGTTCAATGATGACACAGTGGTAGAGATAATTTGTGTAATTAAAATGACCTGAACAAAGATTTATTTGCTAATAGCTTGTTAACTTTATTTCAGGTTCATCAGTAATTGTCATTCATACCATCTAATACTTCTTCCCGAGAACTTTTCTCCATCATCTGTTTTGGTTTAGCTTCTCTAATAGGAACATTTGGGGTTTTGTTTCTTTATTCTTTTTAAAGTAGAAACCTTTCAGGCTTGGTCATTGGAGATGGCCAGTCTTCTTTCTTTTTAGGATTTTATTTATCTACTGCATATAGCAGCTAAGGGAGGAGGTACACTGTACACGAAACTTTGGCCTTTTATTGTCACTCCAAATCCCACAGATTCTTTCTCTGCTTCTGTAACTCTCAAACACTGGTCTCAGCAGCAAGAGTGCACTTGTCATTACTGCTCATCTTCCTTTTCAAGCCAGGGTACAATTTGTGTGGAAAATGTTTGTATGCCATTCATGGAATAACACATACAACATGTGAGCACTCTGCTGTATTTATATTAATAAAAAAATCTGTACTTCCTTCTCTGCACTAGTTGCCTGCTGTCCTGCCATAAAATGTTCTGGTGAATGGCATCAAAGCATCAAAGTACAGCTAATGATGACTGGCAATTTACTCCCAAGCTTTCTATGTGATACAAAATAAATAACCTTCCCATTTTGAAACTTCATACTTTTAATTTTTATTTCTTATCTTTGGATTCTTCCACTGTAGACAATGATCTGTCAGCAAAGTTCTGCTGGGACAACAATTTCAGTTTGGCAAGTATTTTACTTTTGCAGTTAGATATTTAAAACCGCTGTAGTTCCCACTCTCTTCCTTTCAAACATTGTTTCAGAAATTGTGTATACAGTCATATTTTGGTCACCTTTAGAAATTTGTTGCACTTACTGATAGAAGGTTAATTCAACTTCTGAGTAGGATTTGAAGTTACCTTTGTAATGCATCATTCTTTACAGATAAATAGATTTGGGAAGCAATGGGAAAATTATCCTGACCCTTTCAGAATCCCTGGGAAAAAAACACCCATTTTATGCATTAATCACAAGTTGTCAGCATACTGTCTGTTCCTTTTGGTGGCAATGATCATTTGTTTTGCCAGCTATGAAGGTTTTTGATGTTTCTGTTACTTTTATTAACTTTGTAGGCTGCATCATTTGGTTCATTAATTTGGTGACTCCATTTCCCCTCACTATCATATTTGCTCTTTGTACACTGAGAGATTCTAGTTTTCCATTTTTGGTCTCAGTAATTTTTCACACGCCTGAGTTATGTTTTCCAGAAATCTTATTTTGTACGTTTTCAAACTTTTTCTCTCTGTTTAATATTTGTCTAATGACTTGGTAATCTTACATTGCCTCTTTTCTTTCTAATATCATGCCAATTTAAATTTTTAAAATTGTTCTTCCTGGGGCATGTGGTGTGATTATAATGTCTGCTATCAAAAATGGCAACTGTATTTCACTCCCTTCATGTAACTGTGCACCTTTTGACTGTCAGATCCATCTTCTCCAGTCTCAGTAGGTTCCTTGTTTACCACCTTTCTCTTGGATTGCCCATTTTACATTTTGCTGAGCACATTTATGACAATCCCTGCTAGAATGATTATATAAGTTTTGTAATATAAATAAGCATTTTATAAAACCCTCATGTGTAAAGAAGTTAATTATTGTATTTTATGGGATCTTTGTATTATTCAGAGCTTATGCATTAGGTTAATAAAAAATCAAATGTGATGGCCAGGCCATTTCTCGAGTTTATTGAAACAAATAAAGCATATAAAATGTTTTTTACAGCAGCAGTCCATTTTAACTTATTATCTAGAAGCTGTTTTTTTCTTTAACACTTGAAGATATCCATCACTTTATTCCAAACTTTCTACACTAAGATAATAGTGCAATGTTTTTGTAATAAGAGGTCACACAACTCATTCAGAAATTACAAAATGTGTCATTAATATCAAATATCAGAAGGAAAACTAGATGTTAATCTGGAGCTGACTCCAAACTGTAGAAAAATGAAAAAAGATCAAGGCAATTATGGAACTCTGTGTTTCATTGGTTAAGACATTCCATCAACAGTTTGTACACCTAAACCAATGCATATGGAATTGTATGGTCAAGGTGTAAATTAATATTACCTTATCTGACATATGTGGCTTTTTAAAACCACTTTCCAGAGCCAAAGTATTTAAACCCTGCCTATAAGCACCTACTTCCCAGTACAGCTTATAAACATCAATTTTATTTTATCATGCTGGCATTTTGAGATTATAATTATTTATATTATTGAAATAAAGTAAAAATTAAGTTTTTTATTGATTCTGTTCCATCACCATGTTATTCCAAATAGTTGTTAGTGCATGAAACATCCATTTTTTTCTGTTGAATTCTTGCCTTAGCATCTTAAATATCTTAGTGAATGTCATACCTCAGATTGAAACCATTATATTTTTCCCAAGTCCTTATGCTGTGATAAGAGTATGTACATCTATATCTATATATGTAATCTATATGAGATGTAACATTCAGCAAATGTGTCAAGAAATACAAAGGCATTTCAGTCCATGCTCTTTTCAACAATAAACACTGAGTGAAGAACAAGCCAGTGACCAAGGAGTTTTATGGCCCCTCTGCTTACTCTGAGGGGTAAAACATGGATTGTAAAATCCTTACCTCTGTGTTGCACTGATGTTCTCTGGGAACAATTTGCCATTTTAGCCATTTTTTCCTGACATTTGCAGATTTCTTCAAATACACAAGTTCTTACATGGGTATTTATACACACATGTAAAGAAAGACAGTATGTTACAGGTGAAAGTGACACCGTGTGACTAACATGGGACACCCAGTGCTAGATGAGTGTCTAACAATCCCTGGAAGAGCTGAGCTTTGCTTTGCAAGATTTAGGCTGTTATTATTCCTTTTAGAATAAAAAACCTTGATGGATCAATGTGTGTGCCACAGTGGTGGCAGTCACACTGTGGAACATGTTTACCTAAATCTGAACAAAAAGACCAATTGCTGAAAGCTAAATTCATGATGCCAGAAGATTCCAACTTCAGGAAAAAAAAAGACAAAAATATTGATCAGGTGAGGCAGCAATTGATGGAAAATGATTTGCACACAGTCAATTTTATATTGGGGTGCCTGGTGCTTGTCGTTTGTCTCCATTTTTGTTGCATAGAGCAATGGAGAACTGTTGCTAAAAGCCTACTTTTTTTTCATTGTGTGAAAAAAACTGTCTGAGAATTTATAAAAATCTGTCAGATTTCCTATCCACTTTAAATAGTATTTTTCATTCTTCACACCATGCATATATCTAAAATTTTTGAGACAAAACATTAAGTGCCTGTAATAGCAAATGCCTGCATTTCAGCATTACTGCATAAACACTAAAATTTCACAACAGCAATATTCATAAAATGGTTCCTTCATTATTGCAGACATTTATAGATTCAGCAAAGAAAATGTGTTGCCAAAACAGGTTAACCTTATTAAAAAAGCTTTTGGCTTGTAGTAGCTCTGTCTCCAAGCCTGCTGTAAAGCCAGAATAACTGGGTCTTACTTGGTAAGCACTGATCACTCTGCAGCATTTCCCTGCTATGGAATGTCTGACATTATTTGCCTTTTTCTAAGGAGTCCTTTGCTGGCTCCCCTTACATAGAGCTGACCAGCTTATTTCAATCAGTTCATTGTCTCCTTGTCATTTATTTAATATAATATTAGAAATAATCCTGCTTGTAGCTTGTTTTCATAAAGTATTTGGTTTCTCTTCTATCTCTTCAAGCAAATAGAAATCTTCTCATTATACATTACATTTTTAAAGATATGAGCAACTCTAAACTGTTGCAATAAATATCTTTGTCAAGTTTCCTTTTTGGATTTATTTTTGTTTATTATTTTATCAGTTGTTTATCTCAATATTTTCAGTATCTTTCAGTTTTCATGTACCTGACTGATATAGAATTCCCCAAGTAGCTAGGTAGGTTCAGATACATGGATTCAAATAAATCAAAGTAATTACCAATTCTCATCACTTCACAATTCTTCCAGTCAAGCAGAAATGTGCTAATAATATTTGTAAACATTCCAGTTTCACAAGTATGACATTAAAAAAGCCCTTATCTTGATTAAAAATATTTGAAAACTCAAGGAGTAATAATAACGATGTTGTAATTGTAAATATAAGGAAAAAATTACTGATCATTTTTTTTAATAAAAGAATTGCAATAAATTTGTTGGAGCCTTATTTTACACTTAGTTCCATCTTCCTCACATGGTGCTCAGACTGAATGCAGAAACACAATACTCCAGGCTGACATTTTAAGAGATTTCAGGAGTGTTGTACAGCTTAGAGAAATCAGATTTTTCCAAGATGCTATAAACTAAAAAGTCAAACTGGACAAAAATATTACTATATATGATTCAAAAGAAAAATAATTCTATTACTTTGTCTGTACTATTTATCAAATTTTCTTTTATGAGAAAAGTATGGTTTTTACTATCCTGAAACTTGAAATGAAGATTGATTTTACATAAAAGGGAAAATTTGTTTTCCCAGGAGATGTGCAGAAAAGTCCTCATCTGAAATCCTTTATAAGTAAAATAAATGCTCAACAAATCAAGAAAGTTTTTATTTTTAACAGAAGTTGTGTTTAGGCTGAAAAATACATGCTACAATCTAAAATTATTGCTTTCAAATTTATATTTAATCAAAATTTGGTCTAAAAATCTCTAATGCTTAGTTAATTAGTATTAATTAGTTAATTAATCCATGTCATTTAAAAATATTTTTATTGCATGCAGATATTTGAGTTATGGATGCTTTATTTAATGAATATTTTTTTTAAGTTGCTAGTCATAATTTTCTGTAAATGTTTTTTTGAAACCATATCAGTATAAAAAATGACTGCCCTGCAGTCTTGCACTGATAACAAGATCAGGTTACAAAGTATGAGTTTTCTCTCTCAGACAAACTAATCTAAGATGAACAGAAGAGTGTAATATAAATCAAAACTTAATAAGATTTCATCTCTTTTCAGATTTGAAAAGTGGGACCCAGTTTAAATTTCACCAGCTTTCAAGGCAGTTTGAGACATATGTTCATCTTTCTCCCTGAGACAGGGAATCTAAATCTGGACTTAATTCCACAGGCCCATTGTAAAAGTTTTATTGTTTGACATCTTGTTTGTACCAAACTTTTAACACAAATAATTAACTCAGAGTAGCTCAGCTGTAAGAGCTCTGTGAGCCTTTACTGTACTTTGAAAGCCCTGCAATTAGTAGACATTAATTTCTTGTGCATGTATATGAAAGGCTTTATCTGAAACTTTATCAAATGTAATGTAAAAGTTCACTAGCTTCAATGAAAATTGAGGAATGCTCACAAAAAGGTCGAGATGAGCAAGTGTGCAATTAATGTGAGCAACATGAATAGCAACATTGAAGGGAGAGGAAATAATTCTCATTCTTAGAACAAGTATGAGCTGGAAGAACCAGCCTTACACTGCTTTAATCTTCTCTAGGACTTTGAGGAGCGAGTAAAATGATGGCACTGATAGGATGAAACATGCAGATGCACATCAGACCCCATCAAAGCCCATTTCACACCTCACCAAAGGAACAATTCACTGCAACCTTCCCCTGACAGAGACTGGGAACCAAGGAAGCTCCACAGCCAGAAGGTGACATCAGTCTCACTGTCAGCCTTGCTCAGCTGAGCTGCTCCAACAGCTCACACAGCAGTAACTCCAGAAAACAAGCAGCTCCTTCATTCATTCATTCTTTCATTCATTCATTCACTGACAGTCCATCACTGTCTCCCTCTGCTGCACAGCTGCGCCCTTATCATTTTTCCACAAAAAATGACAGGATGTACATGTACCACAAAAGATTTAGCTCAACTGCTCCTGTTCCCTTGTGTTGGGATGCCCTTCTTGACAGCATGTATCTGTGACAAATAGCACTCAGTGTCTTAGGGTATACTCGGAGCAGTAGAAAATTTTCATGAAAAAAATGTGCTGTAAATAATATGTACACATAGCAACACTGCAAGTGACTGCCAGGCAAAAGAAGCTTAATAACACCTTTTAATTAACAGAAAACGAGACAACAAAACAAAAACAAACAATCAAAATCAAAAAAGCACAAAAAACCCACCAACCAACCAACAAAACAAACAAACAAAAACAAAAAAAAAGAGAAAGAAGAAAAACAAACAAACAAATAACCCCCCCCCCCCAAAAAAAAACAACAACAACAAAAAAGCAACCTCCAAACCCAAAAAAGTTAAAAAGTGGTCTCTTCCAGTTGAATTTTTAAATTATTTTCACAATGTTGGTTACCTGGAATATGGATAAACTTATGCTACAAGCTGAAGAATAGAGGAGAGAAAAAATAAGACAGCTATAATCAGTTACTGGAAACAACTTCAGATTATTCCTTGCATCTGTTGTCCAATTCTTCACATGCTCAACCTGCGCAGGTGAATGTATGTTCTCACAGGTGTCAGTACTCTCTAGCTCTAATTACAAGGTACAGCCCATGGTGCCTTCTCATATTTATGGTCAAGAAAGGCTGGAGCAGGCCAAGGCTCTTCTTGTCAGTAAGGTAAAAAGGGAGCACTGCAATGATAGATGCCACTGAGGAGACACTTGTGTCTTCTAGACCATCATCATCCTTCACAGCTGAGTGTGACTGAGTGCAAACAGAACAGAAAGTTGGCAAAATCCTGAGGGCATTTGACAAGACTGGATTTACCATTCGTGAAGCTCGTACACAGGGGCAAGGAGCATGACTGAACCAAGTCTCAGTAATTAGGAAGAGATCGTGATAATGGCCTGAGAAGTAGCATTTACCCATAAAATAATAGATGCTTGTACTCTTGGAAAACAGCAGTATCAATTTAAACAGGCTGTTTTCCAATGAAGTCTATAGTCTTAATATGCAGTATTGTCAACATCTCCCTGACCAACCAACTAAAACCTTCTAGAAAGAAAGACCAGGATGTGAGAAATAGCTCAAGTTTTTTTATGTTTTTCTCAAGATGTATAAAAAATATATGCACCATATAATAGGCATTTATTTCCTGTGTTTTTTCCTCCAGTTTTTCCTCATTCAGAATGGCCAGAAATTCTCTCAGCACTGTAAAACCCTGCTGAGTAATGTAATCTCCAGTGGAACACCAAAACGAGTTGATTCGTCACTTGTAAATTTGCCAGTTTCCACCAGAAATTTCAAGAGAGTAATAAACATTTTGTGTTTCTGATTTTGGCACCTCTAGTCTCACAAAGGGAGACAGGAAGAAAGAACAAGAACCAGAGATCAAAAAGAGGCTTCACAGTTATGATCTCTTTTCCACAGGGACAGATAATACTGTCCCCAATCCCAGCACAGTAATGTCATTAACATAACTACATGGTCTCTCTGGTCCTGCACAATTTCATGATCTTATTTGCACAGAGTAGAAATTCACACATCACCCCAATATGAATAAAATGTAAATGAAGGCATTAATCATCGAAGATCCAGCGTAGAAGACCATATGCTTGTACAAACCCACATAAAATCACACGGGGTAGGAAGAGCAGGATTTACCTATTCTGTGACTGCCAAAGGGATACAAAGATAAATGTTACTTAGAAATCACAGGAGAGCTGATGATCAGCTGAACCATACAATCATCCAAGCCCATCAGGATCAGCTCCTACCTCCTGTTCTCATCTTAACCATCTCTTTATCCCTGAGATGCAATATGGGAGGGGAGAGGGCTCCTGTGTGGGGAGAGTTAAAGCCTTGACTGTTCCAACAATGCATAGTCATAGCTTTTTGTTTGTTGCTAAACAGCAGCACAGGTCAGCTCTTCTCTCTTGTGTGAAGGTGAAGAAGCAAGGAGCCCAGTGCTAGCAATTAGCCTAGAGAATACAGCATTTCTTCCTCTCCTCCCCACTAGCACAAGCAGTCATCACTCCCAAATCTATCAAAGATATATGCAATTGCATGGTCTTAGGAACCTGCAGGGAAGGCATTTTCAGAGGAATTTCTGGCCTCTGAAAGAAGAATTGTTAGCATTGATTTTCCCCATAGCCAAAGCTGTGAATATACAGCGCCCTTAATGCTTCATTTGTTCCGTACCTTTGGCAGTTTGCTGCAGCAGTATTCAGAGTGATGCATAATGCTGCCAGAAGGAACCAAATTTTCCATAGAAATGATGAATCTTTAGCACAGGAAGCTTAAGGTTTTGAAATGCAATTTAATATTAATACTGATTTCTGCTGACCTCTTTGTGCTCTCTTGGAAAAGAAATAAAGCACATAGAAATACTTCTTGTACTACAGGGAAAAGTAGTGCCCTGAAACAGGGAGCTGGCTTTGACTCTCAGTGCTCCTGGTTCTTTTTCTCTTTAAGCCAATCACTAAAGAAATTAATCCTCTGTCACTTTCAGAGTCACATATTTCACATCAGTTGAAGTTTGCAGTCATAGGTGAAAAAATAAAAGAACAAACTACAAAAGTAAGAGGGCAGAGAGCTCTGAGGCAATTTATTCTCTCAAACTAACAAAATGACACGGAATATTTTTAAGGCAATTACAAAGAGCATATTGATTTGTAGTTCTGCAAAAGAGGAATAATCAAGGTTCCTGTTTCATTTTTGTGTATGTGTTTAAATCTACATAGAAGCATTTTACTTGTTTGGATCCTGATGAATGGAACTGTTTTTCCTCTATCTGTGTCTGGCTATTTCTCACCTTTTGTCTCCCACCTTTCTTCTGCTGGCTTTTCACTGCAACCCAACACAAAGAACATCAGCTGCAACAGAAGAAATTGCTGGTACATTGATGCATGAAATTTAGGCAGTGACCAGATGTCATCCCCACTGCTCAGTCTTTGCAGCTAGCTCTGGTAATATCTTGTTTCACTTCATTAAGGGAGACAAGTTTGTAAAAGCTTCTTAGGTAAAGAGTAAATAATGTATCTGGCTTGAAATGGATAGCAGGAGCAGAGCACCAGAAAGAGCTGTTTTGCACTTTTCTTCTCATGAACCTGTGGAAGAAAAATAAAAGTGTTGTCAAAAATGCTGATGAAGCAGTTATATGTTTCTGCAGACAATAAAAACCAGTATTTTTGAAAAGTACACAATGCAATTTTTAAAATTATATGTAATATTGATACATATAAAAATACCTATAATTATTTATGTGCAATGCCAAACTAGATATTTGACAATAAAATTGCATTACAATGGATTCCTTCTCTTCCAATTTAGAATCTAATTTAATTTATATCACATTACAAAGAGGTGCCAGATGCTCCAGCTTCCAGTTGTGGTTGGGCAAATGATGGACTACCATTATTTTTCTACAGATAAAAATATATTTTTATTTATTTTAATCAATATTTTCCAATTATGTTTATAAGTAAGCACTGATTCATATCCTTCCTAAATAAGTATTTTTGTTGACTTCACTAACCAAGCAAGTCCTACAGTAACAATGTGCCCACAGAGCACATGGGAATTGGAGTGGTGGTTGTTAGACAGGCCTGCATTTCTGCTAGACACTCCCACAACATTCAAATTACATTAAGCAAGTAGATATATAAATCTTAAACTGAAAAATTACAGGCTAATTGGTGGAGCTCAAAATATAATGAGAATGAAACCCCTCTGCATCGACATAATGTGCTGCCCAAAGACAGTACAGGGATTAGCTTCTGCCCAAAGCCTCTCTTTACAAATTATTTGAAAGGGAATGTAGGACAGTGCCTAAAAAAGACAGGACTGTTGAGCCTCTGAGTTAAGATGTGAAGACTCACAGACAGGAGGGCAGATTTTATCAGTTGGAGGCCAATTGAAGTCAAATGCCTCAGAAGAGTCATGTTGAAATTAAGGAGCAGGTTACAAAACTGCAGTGCCAAGGGCACAGTAGATAATAATTGAGCAGTGTGAAACAAAGGCCAAGGGTATAACACAAGATAAAGATAAAGAGCTAGTTTTACATATGCTTGTAAATAAGAAGATGTTATTTAAGGATTGCCTCTACTACCAAAAGAGAAATCTGGTTCCTCCTCTGCAGTGTTAATGACATCCTACTGCTCCACTGGTACTAATGCTGCAAGGGATCCTCGCCAGGCAGCATTGATATCATTCTATTTCACCATGCCAGGATCTGAATTCATTGAAACAGGGCTAACTATTAATAATTTCTATGCCTGTGCCTCTGTACATTTCATAATTCACTGACATGAAATAGCATATGGTGGATAATATTTTCCAATTACTTTAGTTAAACACTGTTAAACAAATGGAAGAGATGATGCTTCCTGCTGCTGGACAAAACACATCCCCAACCTGGGAATAAATAAATCCTAGGACAGATGTTCTATTATAATTGATTAAAAAATTCTGGGGTTTAAGATAAACTGTTCTGTGTCCTCTGACAACAGGCTGTTATTTGCCTCTGGTCTCAAAACTGCATCCATATATAGAGATATTTTCATACCCTCTCCAGGGGCAGTTGTCTCCTGACATCTGTTAGTTGTCACACCATTGGTTAGGTACGAATTTTGTTCTGCATCACAAATGTTCTACAACTGCTAAGAACTAGCCTGCACTAACCTTCATCATTATTTCAGAACCTCTAAACTGCATTTCTGCACTTATTCCGAGCTGCTGTCACCAACACACAGGCTCTTTGATGACTTTCACCTATACTTAAAATATTTTTCTCTTTCCCATTGCCTCACATATCTTTGCTTTTGTTTTCCAAGACATACAATTAAGACAAAGAGAAAATCATTCACATTTTGCAAGCCATGCAATCAAATATGATGTGTTTGCATTCACCTCCTAGCCTCTCTCTTTTTTTTTATTTTCCCTAGCTGACAGCGTCCTCCTGACAGCATTATCCTGAGGAACATTGTCGGGTGCAGTAAATCAGGGCTAGAAGGCCAGATAGAATGTATTAAATGAAACAAAGAACTGAATGACACAGAGAAAATTGCTGAAAAGATTTTTTTCTTCCTTCTCTTTTTTTTTCTGAAAATTCTGGATATCAGAAAAAGTGCCAGAATTTTAAAATTATTTGTTGTATGGGAGCTTGACAGTTCCAAACTGCATGCTAAGAAGTTGGTCACTATCAAAATTGCATTTTAATCCTTGTTTCTGAGTCAGTTTTAAATATGGTCTGTATTACTTGCTCTTAGTGTGATATGCCTACACACTGTTCTGGATGACACATACAGTGTTGTGGTTTTATTCTTGTGTGCAGGGCCTGATCAAGGTTTTCATAAGCAGAACTTGGATAGCAGCAGCAATTTCACATGTTGAAAGTTTCCAGTAAAGAAATGAAGCTGTACAAGCTGGGGAGAAAGAAGATGCTTAATAGAGCAGATGATATGAAGATACAAGAGAGTCCCTTGAACCTCCTGACCATATGGCCCTCAAATGATTTTTGGTGTGGCATTTTGCAGCTCTGACATCACTTTAAACTAGGGGACTGTTTAGGAAGGTTCATGAGGTTTGGGAAGTCCATTTCGAAATCTATTCAATGGACACTTTAAGTCAAAATATCAAATGTGAATGTGATATGACTACAAATATGTAATGTGAATGAAGGTATCAAGGTGAGAATAAAAAAAAAAAGAAAGAGAGAAGATAAAAATAGGTTTATATAACAAATTTTAGGTGAATTTTATATTTCTATACCCAAGTCTGTAGTCCTTAAAATTTTTGTAATGTGAATTCCTAAACTTGAATGTATGTGAACTCTCGAAGTACCTCACCCAGTATGTTGAAAGGCCACTTTTCATCTGTCGTTTTACATCTAACTACACTCAAAGTCACCCCACTCTGCAGTAGGGCAGCAAACAGAGATTGAGAAATTAAGCAGTGTGACACCTTTGCCTGCTGAAGACTGTATTGAGTCTGTACTAACATTCACTGCAGCACAAAAACTTCAGTGTCATCCACTTTTATCAGAACAATTTGCTCTATGAGGAGCAGAGCCAGTGGTGCCTACAGCCTATATATGCACAGGAGATGTCCCTGTGTTACAGCTCATGCTGTAATTCTAATGACAAAATCCTTCCTATAATTTTTGCTAATAATTTACCTGCCTCCTCCTTATCTCCTGCTTACCCCCTTTGGCTTGCTGCCTGATGTTATTTGGCATGTACCATACCTGGTTAGGAATCACAAGGTCCTCGCTGATGGGTCAGGTTCTGCCAGCTTCAGTAGCAAATCTTTAGGCAAAGAAATTGGCAGAGGTGATTTGTAGTAGTCAGCATGGATATATGAGAGGAATATCATGCTTAACCAAAATTGCAGCTCCCTATGTTGATGTATTTGGGTTGGTGGAGGGACAGGAGAGAAATTGATTAGTCTCCACTGGCTGAAGGCTTTTTGACAGTTTCCCAAACATCAGGAAGAGAATCTGTTCAGATGCAGGTTAGGAAAGTGAGCAGTGAGGTGGACTCAGCTGCTGGACTTAAAGGGTTGTGATCAACAGCATCAAATCCAGCTGGAATCTGGGCACTAGAGGAGCACCTGAGGGGTCAACAGTGGAGCCAGTGCTATTTAAGACCTTCATTAACAATTTGATTATGAACCTCAGCAGTTTTGCAAGTGATACAAAACTCTGAGAATCTGATGACACATAGGAGGGTTTTGCTGCTCTTTAGAGGACCTTGTCAAGCTGGAGGATTTGATGAATAGGAATCTCATGAAATAATAAAAAGAAATAAGCCCAGGCACTAGGGCAAGCTGGAGGCCAACCTGTTGGAAAATATTTTCAGAAAGGAGGATTGTGGTAGTCAAAATGGTGGCCAAGGGCCAGCAGGGTGGTCTCATGGCAAAGGTGGTCAACAGCATCTTCAGCTGCCTGAGGAAGATTGCCATGAACAGCCAGGAGAGGTTACAGCTGTGGCACTCAGCCTGGGGGGTTGTTTAAGTCCCTCTTTAGAACTGGCCTACAGGCTCAGGCTCCGTCTATCCCAGTGAGCTGAGCAGAGCTGGGACCCATTCCCTGGGCCAGCTGGCAAAATTCTTTTAACTTCCTGAAAAAGGTATGCTGAATGCAGGAATTCTATTAAGAATGGTTCCTTGCCCATCTTAGCCCATAATCTTTCCAGAAACCATTTGGGATGCTGTGATTTGCCCACAGACAATGCTGTGACAGGGATTGTTGTAATAATTAAACAGTCCAGATGGTTGGCACTATTTACTCTATGGGTACTGCAGTGGAACAGATGTAGTCACAAATAAATTATTTTATGTAATTTCAAGACCAAAGCCTAAACCAATCACAAGAATCTCCCTTAACCTAAAAGGGACAGTGGTAGAAAAATCTCGTTTTAGGTTATCCTGCTCTCACCACTGACTGTGGTGCAATTTAGGGTGATTTAGAGTGATTATCTGAGATCAGAAAACCGGTTGTGGTCTGTTAATCAGGGAAAAGTCACATGCTTGGGGGCAGATTATCACAGAATATTAAGGTGTCAGAGATGGGATAGATGACTTGTGAGAGCTTAAGAACAGACAGATCCCTTACATCTACCCAGTCTCCTATAATTATTGCTTAGGAACAGCTCCTAGAGAATTGTATCTTGGGCTGAGCATGAATCAGAACTAAAAACATACTATGGACCACAATTAATCAGTGTTTCATTCAGAAAGTACACAGCTAGAAGATAATGTGACTTCAATCAAATTTGATTAATTGCAGGCCCAGAAAAAGAGTTATGTGAATGAGTCTGTTGGACTTTGATAAGCAGTGATAGAAAATGTTATTTGTGTTGGTCTGCCTCAAATTCCATAAGGATTGTCTGGAAATGTAGGGGGAATTATAACTGACAGGGGATTAATTTTGGTTTTTTTGATAAAAAGCCCAAACAAAACCAATGACAAATTCATCTTCATATGTCACATGTTCATTTTATTAAGCAGAAAGGATGATCCCTGAATATCTGAACAGGTTGTATTTACAAACAACTTCCTGTAAAGGCAATTTGTCCACAGGTGATGAGAACTGATCCCATTTTGTTGGGAGACAGGTTTAGAATGTTTCTAGGGACCCCATGGCAAGTACGTAAATGTGATGATAGAAGTAATTGCATAAATACAAATAATTCATTATTTGTTTCAGCTCTCAAGGGACAGCATTGTGATTTCCAGTACTGGATCCAGATTCTCCATTCAAGAGTTATCTGAACAAAATGACAGAACCATTACTAGTAACTAAACTCACTCCTAGGTATGAAAGGTTTGTTATTTAATTTGGAATGTTATTGTTATCTGGTGTTAGGATAATGATAGTTCTACTTTTCTATCAGTATATCATGTTTGAAAAAAGCTGACTAATTACTAAGGACTTTTGCAGCTTGTCAGGAAGAGAATTTGAAGTAAATTCTTGTCTAGAGCCATTAATTGAAATTTGGAGTGATACCATATGTAAATGTGATTTTTCCCAATTAATTAGAGTCTTTAATTACTTTGATCAGAGACTTTATTATACCACTTCTGGGAAGCCATGCAAATAGGGGAAAAAAAACCAACCAGATTTGAACAGGCCAGTTATTCTAGTATCAAAAGCCTTTTTATTTTCTTGTTCACCCTTATAGCATTGAATAAAGGCTTTATTGGATCTGGATCTAATCTCCTGTGGAAGTAGATTTCATGCCTGAACCATACTGAATTTTTTGAATGTATTTTAATGTTGTTTTGTCATTTCCCATAGCAAGAACAGACCATCAAAGCATCTTAGAACTTATGGGTACCAGTGGAGACAGAAGCCCTGGGAGGGAGACAGAGCATTAAGGTTTTGTGATCTATATTTAGTTTCTGCAGACAAAGTTTTCTTGGGAAACCTCATATTATCTACTTAATATTTCTTCATTTGGCCTTGGATAATAGCTTTCTCTCTCGCCTTCCTCTGAGCTGTCCTGTCAGAATAAAGTGACAATCATGGCACACTTGCACAGGGGTGTGTGCAGTGGCTCAGAGCAGTCTTGTGTGGAGCAAAAGGGCAGGGCAGAGAGGTCTCTACAACATTGCAGACAAATGGCCAACAGGGCAGGAAGCTAAACAGACAACTATTTCATTAATGTGCTAATGATATTTTAGTGAGGGCTAAGATTGCCCTAATTTTTATATGTACAGTTGTGCATCCCATGCAAAATCTTAGCATGGATTAGTTATATGTACAAAGACAGCAGCCTTCCAAAAGCTGCACATTAATCCATCTGTAGATGTATCTGTGTGGTTAATATTCTTTATTAGGATGGGAGGAATAAATGAGATCTGTGTTCTAGGATATTAGCAAAAATAAAAGGAAAAATCCCAAAATTCTGCCGTTTTGTATAGTCCTTCACAACACTGAGAACAGTACCATATTTTTATTTCAAATGAGTTCTTATTCTCTTCTGTTGCTATTATAAAACTTGTGTTATTCATCTCATCCAAAACTTTATTTTTCTTTTAAATCCGTGGCTCCTTTTTATCCATCTTGCAAAGGTCTGTAGTCCATGTCTGCATTTTAATGAGGTGATCTATGGATACTTGAAAATTTGCTGAACACAGTCAGCAGTAATGAAAAGGCTTTAATGTAGTACTGTACAGCAGCACAGCTATCTAAATGCTATGGAATTTAATATTTACAGGGACTATGACATTAGACCAGATGAAAACCTGTTGTTTTTCTGGCTTGATCACATCAGTCAAGTTTCCCTTTCCTTTTCTTCTGAGACAGTCCAAAGCTTTACTTACCTTTGCTAAAGCATATTTTTCTTAATTTGCATTAGGGGCAAATATATGCTTATGATATAAAGGAGAAAATGTAAAGTGCATTTTAGTTTGGGGTGAAACTGTACAGCAAGCACAAATGCTAATTCCCTGTACACGAAATATCAGTGTAATGGCTTAAAAGTTTGGGAATTTTTCCTCCACATGCAATGTGTTCTATTATACATGATCAGCCAGAACAAAACAGCTGTCTCTGCCAAGCACCAGCTGTGTGCCATTATCTTGAATTTCACCAGCCATCCTTCGGTCATTAATTCTGAAATGTTCTGTTGTGCTTCTGAACTACCAGATAGCAAAGTTTGGTCTAGGGTATGGTGAAAAAACTGAATCCTATTTAGTCAGCAGAAGATTTGTAGCTAGGGTTTGAGACCTTGAACTTTGACTTTCTTTGTTTTTATTGCCCATTAGCTGGAATGGATGCTGAGATAGGTACAGAAGCAGCTCTTATATTAAAAAAAGCAAAGTTTTCTATTTCAGCCAGTGGATCCCAGTCTTTTCTAGCTTTCTGGCAACATTACCTGAGGAGAAATATGCTGCCAGCAACATCTGACCTTGCTCTGCATAAATATATTCCAGCTTTACCAGCAACAGCTTCTGTGGGCCTCTGGTGTTGGAGGATCATGCAGAGAACATATTGTCAATAAACTATATTTAGAACCACTGATAAATGTAAATTTGTTTTGGGCTCATCTAGCACTCTGCCTTTTACAAACATGAGTGCTAAATTCCTGTTTTGTTATACACTAGCCAGAAAAGCTCCAGGGTAATCACATTCTTTTCAAAAATCAAGTTAATGATGAGCAAAATTCAAGTACTCTTATTGTATAGCCTGGGAGAGAGAAAGGTGAAGTGGTCAAAGTAAAACTCAAATAGCTGTAATTAAAATCAAGTGTTAATTCCTTCTTGCTTTGTAGTCTGCCTCCTCCAAATATTTTATAATACAGGCATGTTTTCCCAGAGATTTTGTTAGTTTGAATTCAGAGCAGTATTTATTTTTTGCACTGACTTTGGATGCAAAAATTTACCACAATATGTTTTTTCCCACATTGTCTTTCTGTTTACATCTTCAGTGCAAGTATTATCTCTGAACAGTGCTTAGATGCCTTCAGCTATGCTTAAGTGTGTTGTACCTGGCCACATGTGTATTTTCCTAAAAGGGGAAACACATTTAATGAAATATGTTGAATATTTTAAACTGCAAAATTGCGGTAGAATTAACAGGGAGTACTGACAATACCTTAAATATAGTCATTGATTCCCTTCCAAAAAAAAACCCCACCTTACATATCCTGAATTTTTCTGCAAAATACCAGAATTAAAGCTGAACATTTTTGTTATTTTTATTCACTGCAGACAAACCTAATATTGTACATGGTAGACTGTGGCTACAGAAGAGTTTAAATGAGGCCAAATCTCATTTCATGTTTACAGTTCAGCTGGGCAATCAAGCTAAGGCCTCTCTGTGCTTTGGAAAATGTCATGGGACGTGTAGGGCTTAAAGTAGCCAAGATCTTAATTGTGGAGGTCTTCCAAAGTATTTGCTGTCCTTCTGCTGCAGTAGCTGCAGCTTCTGGGATGAAAGAACATTTCACTTAACGCTGGTAATTAACAGTGTCTCAGTGGAAATGGCAGCATCCATCCAAGGATAGGAAACAGTTTATTCGTGGAGAAACCCCAACACTGCTCCCACTCACAGCAGTCAGTGTCAAAGGAGGATAAAAAGGGGCTAAGCAAAACCCCTGAGTGTATGTCAAATTATTTGATCAATAAATTTTCAATTTTTATTGAATAGCCAACAGCCATGTGGAGAATAAAAATATCTGTGATATCCAGTGTACTCAAGCAGTTAATTTAATTATTGGATCATTCAATTAGCTGTCAGAAGAAGGGCCAGTATTACATAACAGCTTCTTATTCCGCTTAGAATTGTGTAATTAATAGCTCATATTTATATTTAAAGTCTGTACCTATGTATATAAAAATAATTTCATGTGTTTATGCAGAAATATATTAAAAGTTTAGGTGGCCATTTTTAACCTTAATCAAAAAGTGTAGATATTACAAATCAGTGTGCACCCCTGTATTCGAATTTGGGTGTGCAAAACAATCTAATTGAATCAGAAATCTTTGCCTCTCTTGCATTTAATGACTGTCAGCAGTTTCATTTCATCAGCAGACTGTGAACATTGTTTATCAGATTTAAAGCCTTAGAAAACTCTATTCACATCTCAAAAGGATTATAAAGATAAGAAAAGTTAGTCTTCCAGGATTAAAATTCCAGGATGGGACCTTCATTTACCATTTCTTTCATAGGTTTGGGGTTTTTGTTGTTTTATGTAGTTTTTCATATTCAGTAAATTGCTTTTTTCTGATTACAGCACATGAATATCAACATGCCAGCATCAGAAGGTATTGCCTAAAATGGGAGGTCAAATGATCCTCTTGATTTTGATATGGATGATAATAAAATACAGAGTTCTTTATGAGAAATTAGGAACTTAATTTAGATGTTTCTGCCCCCTGCTCAAGGTCAAGGGCAAACCTGAAGGATTTCTGATTTCATTTTTTATAACTAAAAATGGATGCGGTCACTTGAATTTTTTTGGCCATTGGCATATGTAATCTGCAAAACAAATATCCAGATGCATCTCCAGGGTCCTCATGGTTTCTGCTGTTTTTCCTCTAGGTATATGGGGACAGAGACAAGTGTTACACCTAAGGGAATGCTCCCTCCTCCAAGCCTCTTGTCAGACACATTTTTCTGTGGAAAATCAAGTGGAACATTGTCACTAGGAAGTGCAGGCTGAAGCAGGACAGTTTAATTATCTTTGGCAAAACATGCAAAGATACCCTGCTATTGTTGATGCTTTTGACACTTCAGTTTTCTACAAGGAGGAAAAGGGGTTTTTTAAAACAAGTAGATTAATGTATGTGTATGCAGATGTTGGAAGTCATATTCTTATTAGAGGAAAATTTTGCTGGTTAAAACAGAAAGCGTAAGTAATTTAGGAAGTTTGAGTCTTCTTCTAGAAATGTTTTTAGATTTGGTCACTTGCAAGGTTGTGTTGCATCTCTAACAGAGTGTTAAGAAGCAGTAAGTAAGTAAATAAATGGAATCATAGAATGAATCGGGTGGGAAGAGGCCTCTAGGGATAGTCTAGCCCAACTCCCCAGTACAGGATATAAGTATTCAATACTCTAACTAGTAAAATGTATCTAGACTGGGGAATTTTGAATAAATGAATGCACAAAGTAGGACATCCACTTTGCTAGGCTGTGTTATGTAAGGCAACAATTAAAAAGTAATCCATGGGTTTTGTCTATTGCCACTGTTGTACCTGTTTAAATAATGGCATCTCATGTCTCACACTCAGCTCTGAAATCCTGAGACTCCCATGACAAATTGGTCACTCTCTGATCAGAGAAGTATTAAAAAGGTAGACTGTTTATGTAGTCCTTTTCTTTCTGATTCCATCTCCATAATACGTACTATGCAGTTATTCAGATTTGATATACTACGTTCTTGTCAGTCGTTTTATTGCCAGATCTGAAATTGCACTTCCAGTGCTATGACTTGCCTTATCAGTTATAGCTGTGTAAAATAAAATAATATGATCAGTTGGGTTGGCTTCAACATAACAAAGTAATTATTATTTTAGTACATTGATCATAGCCCCTGTTATTTCTGCCATCTTTTTACTGAAAATGAATGCTAGATCTCACTTGTGTTGGTATCTTTTCTGAGATTATAAATTGTACTCTTCCCAACCTGATAACAACTATAAGAGGGTTATTACATTTATGTCAGATTAACTATTCAATTTACTTAGTCATAGGGTCCCCTCTTTGAATTTAATACAAATGTTGAAACACTACACATTTTCAAAACAAAAAATCTTTACTGAAAGGTGAGTGCATTCTCCTTTTTTTTTCTCTTATTCCACTTATCCTTCGCTTATTAAACAATTTTTATTTTGGTTTATTCCTTCCTAACCTTCCAACATGTCTTTCTTTTGTTCTCTTCTCTTCCCTGTGGCATTCACATTCTCTGAACATGATTCCTTTGCCCAGGGTTTTCTCTCCTGGGAAGCTGAAAGGCAGCGAGAGGCCTCAGAGAAAAGGAAAACAATTCTTATCTCATTTGCTTCTCCTGTGTTGTGCTCATGTGGAATGTGTTTGGAGATTGTTTACCCAAAGGTGATTGCCTGATTGGATTGTGGTGTGAGTTGTTTTGACTCACTGGCCAATTAGGGCCAAGCTGTATCGGGACTCTGGAAAGAGTCACAAGTTTCCATTATTACCTTTTTACCATTCAGTAAGCATATTTTCTGTATTCTTGAGTATAGCATAGTATTCTTTAATATAATATAGTATAATAAAGTAATAAATTAGCCTTCTGACAGCATGGAGTCAGAGGCATTGTTCTTCCCTGCCACGTGGCTCACTGTGCATTTACAATACTCCCCTTGTTCCAGTGGGGCTGAAGGGGGAGGCAGTGATCAAGCAGCTCAGCTGACCACCAGGGCTAACCCTAACAACTGCTTATAATTGTCACACAGAAATAAATATAACCTCAAACTATCAGTACTATCAATAAAAAGATCACTAACTATACCAATCATTTGGAAAAGCACATGGTTCAAAATATCTGCAGACATTATACTCATTTTCACTAACTGGAGGTCAAATCTCTCTATAATACACTCATTCATTTTTTCAATCTCATACTGATATTTCATGAATGTTGCATAAGATGAACTATATGTCTGTGCTGTTTGTAATAACAACACTATGAAAATGAACAGAAATCTTATTAAAGATGCAATAAGATGTTTTTGCATATTTTCTGAAAGTAAAGCAGAACAAGTAATTTATGTTTTATATCTATATATGTGAAAATTATGTTTTCTTGAAAAATCTCATGCTGTTCAAGAAAAAATTCATTTCAGTGAGATTCTTATGTCTTGAATATATTTGGCATACTTCCTATTTGGTTATTCTTATCTAGCGCTTCGAAAAATAGGGTTTTGATTAAATTGGTCCTGCTTAATAAAATCTGAGGTCATATGCAGAAAATAAGAAATAACTGTTTATTTTTAGAAAAAAGTGATGAAAAACAAGGTAATGAATCAATTACCTGTGAAAATTTGAAACTGTGGATCTTCTAGCTGTGCATAGGTCTAGCCAGAACTGGTCACACACTTTACAGCTGGACAGAGTTGTGGTAATGGCTCTGTTGTTCCTCATTTAGAGAAGAGCATTGAACACACCTTACAGTCACTGGGCCGGTGACAAAAAGTAAAACATTGTGGATGGAGGTCAAAAGAAAGAGCAATATTTCAGACCCAACTGCATATTTGCCAAAGTTGTATCATTTTGCACTTCTTTTAATTCCAAGTTTGTGTTGGGAATGCCTGTTTCCCTCCCTGAGGAAACTTGTCTGTTGTAGGTAATGATTTCCACACACTGCTGGCATATCAACAGTAAAAAAAGTAAAGCAGTTTACATTTTTTTTCTCCAAGACCTCTAAGAATTGGATAAAGCATTGAATTTGGTGAGATCTGGCATTAATTATGCTAGTTCAAGGCTTGAGTCGATTAGTCAATCTGCTAAAAGGTTTCCTTTTGAGTCAATGAAAGGAAAAAAATAAATAAAATACTGCACAGGAAGATTCCTCCCATACTGAGAAATGTCTGTCCCAGAAGATGAACAGCCCTCCAGCAGTGCCTCATTACCTCCATTGGCAAGGGAAAGATCTATCATGCCTTGTCTTAACAGGATGCTAACATTCAGTCACTTATCTTTCAGTGAGAGAAAGACCATAGGAGATTCTGCCTCTCCTAGGCAGCTGACTGGTTGATTAAGTACCTAATTATGTTTGAAGTTCTGCTCCTTGGGTCTTGGAGTTTCTACAGGTATAACATTTCTGGAAAAAAATTGTTTTCCAGAAAAAATTGTACTGCATCAAGGAAGTACTGTTTTCTATCAATTTATAAACTTATTATTATGCATTGAATAATTAACTTAAAGGCTGCTTTTCTTCTCAAAGAACTATGAATTGGCATTGTTGACTTAAACAAAATATATGCACCTTATATCTATAAGGATGTATATGGACAAACACTACCAACATTAATGGCAAGAGATGTCACATTACCTCAGGCAGCTGATTCCTAACCCTGTGTACTTTGCCATCAGTTCCAAAGGAACCCTTCAAGCTCTGCCTTATGGCAGATAAAGAGGCTTTTTTGGCTGGGTCTAGATATTCTGTAGAGAATCAGGGTTTTATATAGGATGTTGAACATTCTTTTCAGACCATGAGGCAAAATAAAGAGAGACTGTTGATATCTACCTAGCTTCATATGCAACTTTATAATTTTGGCATTATCAAGAGTGAGATCATTTTTACTGCCCTAATGTTTTGTGTATATTGATAAAATACAGTTTCTGTGATGATATTTTATGAGAAGAGACAAGCAAACCTGATATTTTCCTAAAATTACTTGTAATTCAGCATGCATCAGAACTGCAGAATGTTAACTCTCCCAAACGTGGAAGAAGATCCTACTTTTCTGGCAATAGTGTATAATTAGAAGTGCCCATGTTCCAAATAAAGAATTTTTACCATCATCTTGTTCCTGTCAAACACCAATTGACAAATGTAAGTGAACAGAGCAGAGAAGAAGAGATAAGACTAGACTATATTTTACGTGCCTACAACAATAATCCAGTCCTACTACCTGGACCTCTCCAAGGCTGACCAAAAGTTGAAGCCTGTCCTTAAGGACTTAAACACTGACAGGTCTGGAGCTCTGATGACCTCTCTAGGGAACCTGTTCCAGTGTTTGCACACCCTCTTGGGAAAGAAGGGTTTCCTCATTAGGAAAAATCTCAGTCTAAACCTGCTCTGGGGCAGCACTGAGCCATTCCCACCCATCCTGTCACTGGGAGCAAGGGACCAGAGCTGAGCACTGCCCTGTCCATCTCCCCTTCCCAGGAAGCTGCACAGAGCAGTGAGGCTGCTCCTTGGGTTCCCTTTTCCCAGACTGGACAAGCACAGAGCCCTCAGCTGCTCCTAACAGGACATTCCTTGCAGAGCAGCTGAGTGCTCAAGAAAAGGTCACACAAATACTGAATACAGGTGAAAAATTACCCATTTTTCTCTTTTTACTGGCTGGTTCTGCTGTGTTTGATGCGCCTCAGCATGCAGTTGCAGACCTCCCCAGACACCCAAGGCCTTGGGCAGATGATTGAGAGAGGTTCTGCTGTAACCTCAGTTTGCTGCTTCAGTGCTCTGGGATGAATTCCATCAGGCCCTTAACTGATGCAACTGTTCCCTTACAACTTCAGCATCCACAAATGAAAAACCACTGTTCCTATAGTCGTGGTCCTTGGAGGACTGAGCAGCCCAAGTTTATCAGTATTATTAAAGACTGAGGTAAAAAAGACCCTATAAAATGCTTCAGGAAGCCTGAAAATCTATCTCAGATTTATCACATAATCTAGATCAACCAGGAGGGGCAACAGGGAAGTTAAAGAAGAGAAAAAGAGACTCGGCTTCCTTTTTTTATTCACCATGCAGATGTATGCTACAGTTTTTTAGCCTGAATTATTATTTAGAAGGCATTTATTTGTCCATTGATTCTAAGAAGGCACTTATTATAAACTATTTATAAACTAAATCTAAAAGAATGAACATTTGTTTTTAATGTTGAACTCTATGCCTCATCAGGAAACCAATGACTGTCTTGCAAGGTGTTCACAAAAGATAAAAATCCTTGAAAAGAATTACATCCAGGAAGTAGAATTAGTACATACTTTTCCAATTAAATGTAGAATTTTATATTGAATTTTTTTCATAATAATAACAACTGCAAAGGAGTCAATGTCTAGCATTTACATTTATGCCAAATTCTAACAGTGATTATGGATTACCTAGGCATTACCCCTGCATTACCTCCTGTAGCATATGTTGCTTTGTTAATACAGAAAAAATAATTGCTAGTCTTCAACATTTTGCAAAATACATAACCTTCAAATGATAATACTGTTTGCCTAATACTAATGCTTCCTGTTCTGCCTGAAAAGCCACATTTTTAGTAGTTTTCTTCACTCAAAAGCCAACTTGTTTTCATTTAATTTATTTCCCACTAATCTGTTGCTGCTAGGGATTAACTTTTGATTGATTGTTTTCTCACACTGACATGCAAGTTATCATGGGAAATATTCCACCGCAAGTAAAAGACATTTTAAGTAACCCTTTTTAATTAAAAATGAGCTATTAATCAGTTATACTAAGTTTGGGAAGTTTTGTGGCTGTAATAGAAAAAGTAGAGAAAAATTTATCTCAATTCATGTATTTGGAGGTTATAGCAGTTTTTGTTGGTGGAAGATGTAAATGCTGCTGTATAGGAACCAGCATAGCCCTGGTTGATTGATTTTTTTTCATTCAACTAATACCACACAAGTCCTGCTCTAAGTGCAGGTATTCAAGTATTTGGAGAATACCTGCAGAGTTCTGTAAGACAGTTACAGAATAGTTGTCTAAAAATGAAAGGGAATTTGAAAAAAAAAAAAGGAAATATATATTTTGAATAATTTACTGTCTTTATTTAATGTAGAAATTTTCAACTGCAACAGTATAAGGCATTTCTAGGGAAAATATCAGGTGGGCAGGAGGGGGGAGAAGTCACTGCTGTTAGTTAAGAATTCTGTTCAGAGATCCTTATATTTTTTGAACGATCACCAATTGGTATTTTTGAGTTTTACCCCTTGGCTGCCATCTCCCTTTCCTGCCAGGAAGGTCCAGGCTCTGAATGAGCAGGATTGCTGACAGGCTCTGCTGTACTGCACTGGCAGACTGTCAGAGACCCAGGTGACCATTCCCAAAAGTTAGTTTTGGAATGCAGATCTGGTGACCTGGGAAAGTGAGCTGCATATTTAATAATTTTCAGGTTAAATGTCTGGAAGTTACAGGTAATCCTTTCACAGCCCAGATGATGGGGATTTTTCTCCTTATAGACAGAAGAATTAGTATTCTTAGACCTAATTTTCCCCTGGTTTCATACAGGTTTACAGTGTGTATTAGAGGGAATATATCTTTTCCTTTTTCACAGCTTTTGCCAGTGGTATAAAGTATGGTCTCAGAAAAAAAGAGCTACTGCAACCTGATATATACAACAAGGGCTGTGAAACATTATCAGGTTTGATTTTTTGGGGGGAGGTTTCATTTTGTTTTCATATTCCTGTAGGGCTGACACTGCAAAAAGATGTGGATGAGCAGAGAATGCTATCAGTGTTTCATCTGTGCACTTCAAGAACTGCAGGAAGAATACAAGAGCAAACAACCTCACAAAATATGGTAATGAATGCACTGCCTACCCTCCTCTGTCAGCTTTCTGATCTTGCAAGGCAGAAACCTCCAAACACTCCTTTCAATATGCAGAGGGAACAATAAGTCAATGTAAACCACAAGTAAACAACCTTTCTTACCTCTCCTGTCAGATGTGCTCAAATATTTTCAGTGGGTGGGCTCCCAGTAGTTAGGTTAAGGGCCAGTATAATTGTTTCTTCTAGGAGAGAAAATATGACAAGGAATGTGTTTTTAAAATGAGACTTACATGGATCATATTTTCTTGGAACATTACTGAAACAATAAAGCTTTTGAGGTTAATCTAAATTGTTCTCTAGCCTTCCAAAGTATTTGCAACATCAGAATTTTTTGTTGTCATTTTTTTCACTCAGTAAGGACCCACAGACCTGTCTTTGTCCAAGGGAATGGGATGTACTTCTAAATTTGAAATTATGAAATTACGTTTTGCCCCTCAGCAGCATTTCTCATTTTTTGTCATGTTTAATTTTGCAAGGTTTGCCAGAGTGACTTGTTTTAAGGTCTTGACTGTCATGTCTAAGCAATCTGAGAGAATTGACTGAGATTATAATTCTCTTGGTAAAATATTGATGAACAAACTCTCAAGGCAATTAAAAACTCAGTTTTGCCAATCTAATATTTAATTCATTCTCATGTTTTGTTAATAAACAAGAACCAGAAATAAGAAGAGAGAAACTGCAGCTGCTTTTATTATTCCACAGGCACATAATCTGCTTGGGGTAGCAGAAATTATTTGCTCACTCTGAAATGTTTAGTGCCAGGCCTTATGTGATATGTGTCTCTCATTTGGAGAGCAAACAGACCTAGTACTTATTCTGCTTTTGAACTGTGGTTTCTGGATAGTTTGGAACAATAGTGAGTTTACAGAAAATTATGGGTGTGACCTCCCTGTCACCACAGTTCTCTAATATTTATGTTAACTTTTGGTGCCTGGTCAAACAGTCCTCCTGAGAGAACTGCTCAAAGTCTTTTTACTGTTGCTCAAGAGATATGGTCATCATTGACAGCTTTTGTTTACTTACTCAAGCTGAGCTTTCTAGGCTAATGAGGAAATTTTATCATTATGAGACTTCAAAGACATCTCCAAAGCCTGTCTCCATTTATGTTTTCCTGTTATCTGGTCTGGCTTCACAAACAATTTTTATTTTCCCTTCCAAGTATCTCCTTGCAAGTGTCAAGTCTCTTGTATGTATGACAGAATATAAGATTTTTTTAACTCCTCTTGACCAAGGAAATATTAATAAAGCTTTTAAGGTTTTATAAACACTCTCCTACAAATATCTCAACATGATTTTTATCATCACCGAAACATGAATTTAAAATGTGCTTACAGGTACATTTGGAATTAGAAAAGGCATCCACCAAAAATATATCTATAAGTGATATTTAGAATTGCCTTTCAATTCCACGAACTGCCAGTCACTACAAACATTTAGTTCCCAATATGGGCCAAACCTCAGTAATGCTGCTTATTTATTTTGCAAAGGGAAAAAACATTGTCACCTTTATATCTCAAGGCCATCTTTACTAGGCCTTGTTTAAAATTCAGCAAAACAGCATAAAAATGAAAAGCACTAAATAAAGCAATTTCAGCTAACCAAGTCTCAGCCATGTCATTTGGGACCTTTCTATAGGAGGAGAATTTCTAGAAGATTAAGTAGGTAGCTAAAACAAATGTCATGAATCTTTTTCCAGGGCTACATCTGTTTTCCCATGTTCCACAGAAAGGCTTTGTCATCCTAGAAAAACAATTCTTAGACTTTTCAGGTGAGAGGAGCCTTCACAAACACTTGGAAATCTCAAGGATGGGTATTTTTTTACTTATAGCAAGAAATCTAAATCCAGCCTTGTTTTTTCTTTCTTAAAATATTACTTCTTTTATATGCTGTAATGCATAAACTGACTTCACATATATTGTGTCAAAACTGCCAAGTTGTATTCTTTTTTAACAGGAAAATGGTACAAAGATGAGCATGGGAAGGAATTCAGAATTTCACTTGAGTGTGGTTTGCTGATGCTGTCTTAAATTATTATAAAAAATATTTTCTTAATTTTGGATAATAGTTGCTAACAATTGCTTACAATAAAAATAGTGTAGTTAAATGTTAATATCAAATACCTGGAAATGAAAATACAGGGAAGAGAAAGTACAAGAGTTCCAACCTGCAGGTGCAACCACACAATCCCAACTAAACTGTGAAGACAGTTAAATAAATGTATGCCATGTTTCATTAAAAAGAACAGACATATAAGAATATTATTGTCATTAGTATCTTCAAAAATGTCTTTTAATAATTATACTTTTCTACGATTTCCAGATAAAGTTGATACTTCAGTCTGAGAGCTTGTCAATATTTTGATTAGCTGATGCCACATTTCAGCTCTAAAAGCTTTAACATTACTGACTGAGCAAAGTCATCCAAGGCAAAACATCATCATACCCTGAGTTGTAGAGGTTCCTTCTGGTGTGCACTGGGTTTGTTTCATCACGTCATTTGCTACAGCTCTTTAACAGCACTTGGAAGACAAAGGAGAGCTCTTGAAGCTTTGCCAGCCTCTCAGTTCCTTCAGCTGAGCAATATCCCATGCATCTGAGGGTTCACAGCAGTTCTTACTATTTTATCCTTTAGCATAAAATCTTTTGGATATCTTGCTTTATACCATGAGTAAAACTTATGGTTTCAGAGATATTAGCAATATTCCATTAATATCTGTCTTTCTGAGATTTATAGACATTTTGAAAGAAGGCTTTTAAAGCTTTATTTTGAGACCAGTATAAAAAATTATATTGAATGATGATTTCTCATTCTGTTTCTCTGTTAGATTTTGTGTTAAGAGTGTTTAAATAATAGTAAGCTCTCAGGTATTTCAAGAGAGGCAAATGATTGTTGGAAGAAAAAAAAAAGAAAAAGCCTAAACCCTATATATTTATTGAAGAAATAATTTTATAAATCAGATATTCTACTTCAACAATTTTCATCTTTTTGTCAGTTTGAAAAGTATTAAAATTCCTTCCAAGTTTGTTATGAATTTCTTTTTCTTTCTTTCAGTTTTGTCCTTTGTTTAGGAGAAAACACAGGTAGAGAAAACAGAAACCAAAATGGTAGGGAGAAGAGAGATCAAACTCAGATTCACCCGAACCACAAACCAAAGATTTGTTATTTCTGTTTCAGTTTTAAAGCTGAAATATGAAAATTAACATTTGACAAACATTTTCAAAAATACTTTTGAATTAGTGAATTTTAGAGAGAAATAGAAGAGGCACAGAGGTCTTTCAGAGAGACCTGGACAAATCAGAGAGCTGGGCAATCCCCAAACCTGTGGAGTTCACAAGGGGAAGTGCTGGATTCTGCACCTGGCCCAGGGTAACCCTGGCTGTGTGCACTGAGTGGGCAATGAGAGGCTGCAGAGCCGAGCTACAGAAAGGGACCTGGGGGTCCTGGTTGATACAAAGTTGAACATGGGCTGCAGTGTCCTGGCAGCCAGGAGGGCCATCCCTGTCCTGGGGGCATCAGGGACAGCACAGCCAGCCAGGGAAAGGAAGGGGACTGTCCTGCTCTGCTCTGCACTGGGGTGGCCTCACCTCCAGGGCTGGGGGCAGCTCTGGGTGCCAGGATGTAAAAATGACATTAAACTACTGCAGAGTGTCCCAGGAAGGGACATGAAGGGCCCTGGGTGGAAGGATGTGAGGAGTGACTGAGGTCACTTGGTCTGTTCAGCCTGGAGGAGACTGAGGACAGACCTCACTGCAGTTACAGCTTCCTTGGGAGGGGGAGAGGAGGGACAGGCACTGATCTCTGCTCTGTGGTGACAGTGACAGGACCTGAGGGAATGGCATCAAGCTGTGTCAGGGGAGGTTTAAGTTAGACACCAGAAAAAGGCACTGGAACAGGATCCCACTTGGTCACAGCACCAAGTCTGGCAGAATTCAAGAAGTTTGGACAGCACTCTAATGCACATGGTTTGATTCTTGGGATATCAGACTTGATGATCCTGATGGTGCCCTTCCTGCTCAGAATATTCTGTGATTCTGTGAGATTCCAGCACTGACTTGTTATAACTTCCGTTAACTTTGGTTTCCTTCTTTAGAAGATATTGGTTCATCTTTGCTTTCCTTCTTTGGAAGATATTATTGGAATAAAAATCTTTCTACTACAGGTTTAAACCTCTTCTGAAAAAATACGGTTTCTGAAGAAGACCTCAAAAACAGTTTTAACAGTCATACATCTGTCATGTTTCCTTGCAATATCTTTCTAAGGAAAAAAAATTTGGAACTGATATGCTGTCCTGGAATATATCAATGAGGAATTTCTGCCAAATTTTCTTTCTTTCCTTTTATTTGACCCAGTATTAGCCAAAAGTAAATTTTACCAAATGAGGAGGAAGCTCTACATCCTCTCTAACTTCCCACCTCAGTCATTAACCTAATTTTGGAAAAAAGTGGTTAATCAGGTTCAAATTAGAAATCAAATGCCTGAAGAGGAATAAAATTTTAAGTCTCATCTTCACAACAATGACTGCCCTTTTTCAGCCACCACAACCCAATTCACCATAAACAAATTGGTTCTCCACCTATTCACTCTTCCCTTTGCAGAGATCTTGTGCTTGCAGCTGCTCAAGTTGCACATAGCATTTCAGATACTCTTTAAAAGATTTTGGGTATTCTACATCCTAGCCACTCTATAAATTATTATGATAAATATTTAAATATATACAGTACTTGTTTATATAAGACATAATGACTTTAAATTGGGCTGATTATATATGCCTGACTGAATGTACGTTAATAATTTACTTTCCACCAATTTGTTCCATTGCCTAGAGGGTTCTGAGAACACTAAACCAAAAACTCTAAAATGTTAAATAGGAAAACAGCTCAATTTATCTGAACAATGCATGTTAGTTCAAAGTAAATAAACACACCTCCTTCATAATAGATTAATCTGTTCAAAATGCAAACAACCAAATAATTTGAGATCAGACCTCTAGGCAAACTGTAAGTGAACAACAGAAGAAAGAGGGTATAAGTGAGTATTAACTTTTTTATACAATGCTCTGAGCAGGATTTTACCTGAAGTTTTTGACCAAAAGTTTTTCTGCTCTCTGGCCATCTTGACATATAGAAAAGGAGTCAGTCAGAGATTTTCTCAATCACAAAATACCAACTTTCATTTCAGTTAAAGATTTTCCATACTGCAGTATGTACTGCTGATCTCATTAATTTTCCTATTCTGAATAAGCCATACTAGAAACTTTGAAATATATATTTAGACAGAATTAATTCATATTGATATCCAAGTGGACTAAAAATTTCAAATAGGAGATCATCTAGTTCCTGACAAAAATTCATTGCTACTCAGAAGTACCAGTCTTTGGTAGCAAACTATGCATCTAAAATGAGGATGCTTGTAGACCCTGTAGATGAAAGTCTAATTTTTCAATTACCATGAAAGAAAAGATATATGAATAATAATATTGGCTTTTTTCTTGCCAAGTCTTGTAGGGTTTAGCTCCTTGTGAATCCCCTGGAAGCATTTCTGGGCACCCTGTGTGCAGTCACAGTCACTTGCTCTCTATCAGAAAGCTCACCTGCCTTCTAGCTGATCTCCCACAAATCCTGCGTTACATGTGTGAGTCCCGCCCAGAGATGTTTCACATCCTAAAACATTTTGTGGGGCATTACAGATGTGTGTATGGACAGCTGGAAGCAGATGTCAGCATTCACAAGTTATCAGGCAATGATCAATACAGTCAATGAGGCCAGTGTTCATTTCATGCAGTCAGTGACAAAAGCCTCAATTCAAGCGCTGCAGCACAGATTCCTCCCTGGGGCTGGATGAGTGGAGTGCCTGAATTCTCCTGGAGGCTGCTGAAGGCCTGGAGAGATGCTGTCAAATATTTACAATGGCATTAGCTCCCAAGTTAAAGCAGGGAGTTTAGTTTAGGAAGCTAAACTAACAGCTGTGTGTAAACGGTGGCATTTGTAAATGTGCCAAGCGTCCAGAAAGGAGGCTGGTTCTGCACAAAGGCACTCAGGGATGATTCTCAGAGCTCCTGTGACATTGTGTGTCAGCCCATCTCTCTCCTCAGGAAGCCTGACTCTCATATTTTGCTTCTTCCATCTAGAAAGACTACTATGATTTATCATCCCTGCTCCTAGTCTTCCTCTGTAGCCACCAGATTACCTAAGAGCACTGTACACTTAAAAGAAACGAGAAACTGTTTTCCATGTAACACATGGGAATAGGTCTGTGCATTGCTCAGCAGACACTGCACAAAGCTGGCTCCTGGACTATAAGTAGCTGCTGAAGAAATCAAGCAACAGATTATTTTAGGAAACTTTCTTGTTAGCTTACCCCTAAGCTACTTGTTGTTGGATGTTTCCCAGCCCCAGACTTTAGGTACATAAATAGACTTCAACAGGTTTCATATTTTTCACACACACAAATAAAAAAAAAAAAAAAGTGAATTTTGTCATGTTTTGTGAAAAGTGGGGAGAAAACTGACGAAACTATGAAAATGTTACATCACTGGCTGCAATTACTACTACTTCTTGTTCTTTTAATACAGTTATTTTTTTGCAGAAGCACCTCCAGCCTTGACCATCCTATTTTAATGTTAAAGTAAGACCACTTCACAAGTAAAGCCACCCAGCAAGCAGGACTCCCAGGAGTTCTGTCCTTCCTCAGTATGATGAATATGATGCCTCTTGCACCTTTAATCATCTCAAAGGCTCTCCATCTCCACCGATGTGAGGGAGGGAAAGAATAACAATGTGAGGCTCCTCCTTTGTGTAGTTGTCAGCTCCCATGCAGAAGTGTGATAAATCTGTTTTTTCTGGGTGCAGTGGGGCCCAAAAGTTTAAGAGTTGGTCTGGAGCAGTTTCACTGAAGCAGACTGACTGTTCAGTATTAACTGTCAATATTAACTAGTGACCCTTGCAATGCCTCTGGGGTTTTTCTTCCAAGGAGTTTTTCTGAGGGCACCTCCTATGAAGATAGGCTGAGAAAGTTGGGCTTGCTCAGCCTGGAGAAGTCTCTGGGTCCACTAAATTCCTTCCACTACCTAAAGGAAGCCTGGAGAGAGAACTTTTATATGGGCAGACAATGACAGGACAAGGGATAATGTTTTCAAATTGAAAGAGGGAAGGTGCAGGTTAGATGTTGGGAAGAAATTCTTTATGGTGAGAGTGGTGGGGCACTGGAACAGGTTGCCTGGAGCTGTGGATGCCTCATCCCTGGAATTGTTTGAGGCCAGGCAGGATGGTGCTCTCAGCAACCTGGTTAGTGGAGGGTGTCCCTGCCCATGGTGGGGGCTTGGAATTGGGTGGTCTTTAATGTTCTTTCCAACACAAAACCATTTTTTGATTCTATGATATGCAAAACAAGCAACCTCTCTCCAATGGTGACTGGGAGATTCAGTTTTGCTCTTATTCCAGAATTGCCAAGGAACACAAGCCATCAAAGTATGAAGCATTATGCACACCATGACTTGCATCTCTGAATTTTATCCCTCTCCATCCTTCCTTTCTACTCTACTGTTTGCTGTTCCCCAGAAAGAATTAAATTTGCTCATCAACCAAGGACCATGGAAAAATTATTTCAACACCAAAAAGTGACTAGATTTACACTGAAAAATACTTCTTTCAGGTTTATTTTCAGGGTCTTTTTTCAAAACCAAGAGTCTTGATTCAAAATGCAATATGTTTTCATCACATGAAATATTTATTTTTCCCTCTATGATACTTTTAATTTTCTTTTAATTTCTTGGTATAGTTCTGTTTTATTTATAGTTTTATTTTTATTTTTGCATGCTTACAAAAATGGCTCAGGAATAAAAAGAAACAAACCAGAAAAATGGAATTTTCCCTAAAAGAACACAACTTACTGGCCCAAAGCCAGTGAAGTAGCTCTTAACACTGCAAAATATAATGAGTGGGCTTGGGAAAACCAAGTTTCACTGCAGCTATTGACATCTTCAGGGATATGGATCTATATTATTAAAGCAACATGAAGTAATAAAAAATATCTGGTTGTCTGTATTAGAATGAGTTGCTGAAGATGATAATCATGGTTTTGGGGGGGGGTCTCTGATGGGTTTAGATCTTTGGCTTTGTGGATTGTGCTGATAAATGTGTAACTATTTCTGTAGTAATTCTGCAGAGCAGTATTCACAAACTTCACTGTGGAGCAATGAAGTGTGTTTAGCAGAAAGCATAAAAATTCAATGTGACCATGAGCAGATCTAAGTTATGCAATCTTCACTTTATCCCAGATGTTGCTAGAGGAATTTCTCTTTTGTTTAATATCAACAACATTTTTCCCTTGACTTCACTCACTGTAGTCACATGTAATCATGTCAACATTAAAATACAGATGCCCAAACTACCTTTGTGCTTATCCACAGTAGACAAGGATTGACAAAAATCCTTGTACAACATTGTATAAATAAAATAAATGTATCAGACTGCACAGTATCTCTATGATACATAAAATCTTTTACAGGATATCATTCAGTAAATGGCATGGGAATATTCTGTTTAACCTGCATTATCTTTCATATGCTCCAAAACCCTAAGTTACCTCTACTGGTAAAAAGCAAAGAAAATACAGATGTATTCCAAATGCCATCACAGGTTATAACTGGCAAGAAAGCAGGATTACTTGTCCAGTCCAAATCAGACTGAAACAAAAATTTATGAAATTTCACAAAAAAAGTAATTTCAGGAGTTCTGACAAGAAACACAACCCCATGGTTCTCTTCAGCTGCTCCATAAATTGATACTCTTTGTAGTTTCACCAAATTGCAACTTGGAATCCCAGGCTCTATCTGTATGTACAGGAGAAGCAAAGAGACCAAATGAGCTGCATTAACCTGCTTAACAAGCAAGCTTGCTGCTCTGTGCAATATGCTATTGCTGTCCTGATTCAGTGTCAGTGTTTACCTTATGAACCTGTTTCTTTTTCAGTAAACTCTTTCTCACAGTTCATTTTTTTTCTGGTAGGAGCCATAAATCACTCTTTATAACATAATCTAATTTGCCTGTGTTTTCTATTTATTTCTAAATAATGTTTCCAAAATAAGTAATTTATTACATTTGCTTATTTGATTTATTTATAATAAGCCATGGAAGATCATCAGCTTGTTCCTTGTTGGTAGAAAAAGAATTGTTTTATTCTTTTCTTTTAGCCCAGTTGTAACTTCTGCCTGAAATTTTATTTTGTGTGTGTGTTCTCATTAATATTCAAAAAGGCTGTTCACTGCAGGCAAGGTTTAAAGCCTGCATAATTGTAATTTTTCTCACAATATTCTACAGAGCAAAGAGAATTCCAGAAAATAAAATCAGACCTTGATATAGTGCAATCATTTATCACTTTTAAATTCCCTTTATTTCTGGAGTGAAGGAAATGTAAATCAAAATTAAGGCATACTGCTGGCAATTTGTCCAGTCTTCAGTTCCTCAGAACTCAGGTCTCCGTGGTTTGAGAGTACTGAAAAATGGCTCTTGCATACCAAAAGTAGGAGGAGGTCCCTGTGTCTCTGTGCTATTAGCATAATTCTGCATTGCAGGTCTGTTTTGGACTCTGGTTTAATTAATAAAATTATACTAAATTCTGGAGGAAGGAGAAACCCTTTCCCTCTGACGGAGCTGCAGTGCAGCACCTCAGGTACAGAGTCTCTGGTTTGGTTTTGCTTTCCTGGCATCAAGCTTTTCCTGGCTTAGCTTTCTGTTGACTCCAAGCCTTGAGAACCTGGGCAAAGGCCCCTTTGCCCAGTCCCCCTGTCCTTTCTGCACCCTGAAGGATGGAGCATTCTACCAGGAAGGAGGGGACACGGGGTTGAGCCTTCCCAAGCTGGAAACACCAACACAGTCTCGTCTTTATGTGCTGGTGGCACCATCATCATCACCATCACCACACCATCACCATCATCACCATCACCACACCATCACCATCACCATCACCATCACCATCACCATCACCATCACCATCACCATCACCATCACCATCTCCATCACCACATCATCACCATCACCACACCATCACCAACACCAACACCATCACCATCACCACATCATCACCATCACCAACACCATCACCAACACCATCACCATCACCATCACCATCACCATCACCATCACCACACCATCACCATCACCAACACCATCACCATCATCATCACCACACCATCACCATCACCAACACCATCACCATCACCATCACCATCACCATCACCATCACCATCACCATCACCACACCATCACCATCTCCTCTAGGGCAGGTTCTCTCTCCTCCATCAGCTGCCAGCTCTCACATAACCCCTGGTGGTTTTGAGCACCCTCCCTTGTGAGACACCTCTGTTTCTGTCTGTTATATTGAAACATAGGTGTGATGTACGGGTGTGAGAGTCATAGTGCAAGCATGGATGTGGATTAATGTACCCAGTATTGCACTCTGTCATGAGAAAGCTGAATTAGCATCCCAAATGAAGAAAATCCTATGCTTATAGAAGCAGGGTGGTAATATCCAGATGGTAGCTGAAATATTACCTCTTTTTCCATTTTTAGGGGTAATCTGTAAGAAATTACAACGCTTAATAAGCACTATTTTAAAACTGTGCAGTTAGGTGAGATGGAATCAGACCCTCATTCCTGGAAATTAAGTATTGATTCTAATTTAAAGACCCAAGCCACTGGCTTCTGCACTACACTATTTCCAAACTGTGCAATATCATCTTACATGTTTTCTAAAAATATTAGCAAGCTGAAATGACTGCCATACAGTGCTGCAAATGTCCTGAAGCCCTTTTTCCTCCTTGCTGCTCCCTGCTTTGACTCCAGGCCCCAATGTCTCTACAGACTGTTGCATTGTTTCATGATTACAGCTGCATTTACCTCTTTCCACATTGCAAATGTGCCAATGAATGTGTCCACCACAAAAATATCCTCCACTTCTCAATGATTTTGGAAATCTGAGTTAGTGAGCATCCTTCACCTTGTCAGCAATCTGGAGATTAAGAGTCAAATGAGAGATTGCTTGTTAGCTGGTCTAACTCTTAACTTGCTTTACTGAAGGCAAAATATTTGATGATGCAATATTTTAGGTCATAAGCAGTACTTAAAATATTGCATTTTCACTTTGCTTTTTTTGTTTTTCCTGGATGCAATCTTTCTGTATTGAGTGGCGTTTTGTTTTGTTTTGTTTTTTTGACAGTGAATAATGCCTAGTAATTTTTGAGCTCAACAGATTCTCAAACATCACCAAGACATCTCAGCATTCACCTGTCCAGTCATGGCTTATTCATAACTATTTCAAGTGAAAGGGCAATAAATGCTGCAAGGGAAGCACAAGCAGAATTCCATGGCTTTATCTCATTCTTTCCACCTGTGAAATGTGAGCATTGCGTCTTCAAGGTTAGGTTTGGATGTCAAATTTAGTAACCAGTTGTAGATTAGATAGTACTGTGTGAGTCATAAGTATTTTCATGTCTCCATGGCTGGTAAAAGACTCCACAGTTTTCATAATGGAAAAAGGATGGAACCTGTGTCTTGCTTCAGAAATCATAAAGTTCTTCAGCTTTCAAACATAAAAACCCACTGATTATTTCCCACCATAGCATAATAATGGGATAGAATTAAGGGTCCTCCAAGGACACAGTGTATTGCTGAAAGTTGCTTGGGATCAGGTGAGTACATTTATTTGCCTTCTGTTGCTTTTCCTTGGGTGTCATGGAAGCATCTCCCCACAGGCACTTCTTCATTGACCTGCTTCCAGACTCTGGGAGTGAAACAGTTGCAGGAATTCCCTCTGGAGTTTCCTGGCCCTTCATACATCCATGTTTCCATGCTTCCTGACTTTTCAAGTATCTGAAGGTTGGCACCCTGGCAGGCAAATTCAAGCAAAAAGAAAAATTAAATTAAATTTGTAGAACTGGAATTCTGTTTATGGTTTTGCTTTGGTTTTGTTTTGTTGTGGGGGTTTTGTGTTGGTTTGGTTTGGGGTTTTTGTGTTTTTGTTTGTTTGTTTGGTGGTTTTGGGGATGTTTGTTTGTTTAATTTACTTTGACCATTTCTCCCAGTTTAGAGACATAGGTCATAAAAATTTAAAGTCCCCTTATTCTGAAGAGTAGAAATTCTACATTGTAGCAAAATCTAGTAAGCTGTACTAAAGTACAACAATATATTAAACAGCAGCACTGTAGTATCCTTGTCAACAATAAAGTAAATACATAAAAATCCTCCTTACTTAACTCCTAAATAACTGTCTAAAAAAATTCTATCTACTACTGGGAAATGAAGATGAACTTCATTTACAGTTTTGGTTTTCTATATCCCTGATACTTTGTAAATTATTTTTATGGATTTCAGAACTAATATCAAAAGGAAAAATACTAATATATGTTATATTGAGTCTTGTGTACATGGAGCCTCTATAAATACTTGTCATTTGCCTGAAAATAACTACTGTCCCATACATTAAAAATATTGAAAAGTACTGATTTATTTGGATGAAACCATCTCTCTTTTAATTTTCAAATATCAGTTACTGTGAGACTATTTTAAAAGTTACATAAACCAAATAAATGCTATGAGAAATGAATGCCAGGCAAACAATAGAAGTGCAAACTCTCTCCTTACAGGGTATTCTGTATGCACTGAAAACATTTCAAGATGTTCAGTCCTTTTTCTTATCTGGCATAAATACAGTTTCAAAATAGGTTGAAATATCTAGTTGAAAATACAGTGAAAGATTTTTTCTGCTCACTGTAACATCTGTCTCTTCTAGCCTGAAGTCATGACAGACTTTTAAAAATACTCTGATGAAAATATAGAATAACTTAATAGGTCAACAGAGACAGGAATGAAGAAGGAATTCAAAACTATTGTAAAACTAATTGGTTTAACTATTGACAAAAGAACACTGATCAAAGAACACCATGAAATCAATCAGTTGTTTTAAAAAGGTAGCGCAGAGACATGAATAATAAATAAAACAACACTGGCAGTAAATCATGTGAACATCAAAGATGTCATCTGAGACTAAAAGAGCAATGACATTAGAAATAATAACATAGCAAAGATGTTATAAGCAGCTGCAGATGTGTAGTCAAGGGTGATAACAGCTTTGCACTTCTGTAGTACCTTTCATCATAGGAATTTAATGTATTTTAAAACCTCTCACTGCTCTACCTACTTTGTAGATGAAAGTGGGATTCAAGTTAGGAGCTGGATATCCTGCTGCTTGGATAAAGATAAAACTGTTCAGGTTGGATCTTTAGCTCGAAAAAGAGTCCTCTACCTTAAGTCATCTGGGCCCTTTCTGCAGTCAATGCAGGCAAATAGAACAAAATTATAAATATTACTTGTTTGCCAAACTGATATAAAATATAAAATTTAGATGTAGTTACAATTTCTGAGGAAGGGTAATTTCAGAATGTTCATTTACTGTGTGGTAAGCTGTGGTCCTACCCCTGGATGCTGATGTCTATATTGCAGAATCTCCAGAGTCCAAGGTTATCAACCTCAGGTGCAAGAGCTCAAGCATCAATCCCAAGGCATTAAGTACACCAAGAGCTTTCAGAGAAGACTACTCTCCTTCCTTTCTGGATTTGTCTGACTTTAATTATTTTTCTGTCAAAGTAGTGTGGAGGGAAGGATAAAAGTTCATTCTCTTACGGTGTTTAATAATAGGTATGCAGAAGCTTTAAGAAGTGAATATGCAATTTTCATCTGCATATTTAATTTTGTTTAATTTAAACAAAATTACAATAGAACTTTTACATTACTGATCAATATTTTGATCCATTAGTTTGCTTAACAGTCTTCATGAGATATTAAAAACTTAAAAGATAGAAACTGTTAAAAGAGTTTTGAACTTTTCATTTTTCTATGAAGGAAAATTTAATATCAATATATGTTTTATGTACATGTACAATTTAATATCAATATATGTTTTTATGTATATGTACACTGAGATTAAGTTGTTTTGTCAAAATGATACAATCAACTTAAATCCAAATTATTTTCCAAATACCTTTCACTCATAGCACATAATATCAACCATTTCTTCTAGGGATCAAGACTTTCTTTGTGTGTGTGGATGTATGTGTGTGTATACGTCATGCCTTAAATTTTTTAAAAAATATAAAAAAATATATTTTTGGTAAAGATTTTTGAAATACAGGACTTTGAGGCTAAACTTCTGCTCTCTTGTCTCTTTTCCTGCAGTGACATTTCAAATGCTGTAATCAGGTATATAATCGCTTGTTTTATTTGATTTTTGAAATGAAACTTGTCTTTTCATGGTCTTATTATGCTCTGAATTAGAGACTCCCTGGATATTTTGCTCTCCAATGGAACTTTTTTCCTCTCTGTCTTATCTTCTTATTGTTACCAAAAAAGCCTAAACCTGGTATGGTCAAAGTTGTGCCATCTCATATCTTGAACAATTCCACATCATGCTTTTCCTTACCTTCATTCAGGCAAGCTCTGTAAATTTAACCTTTGTACCAAAAGACTGTCTCTTTCTTAGGCTGTTGATTTAAGCATCAGAACTGTGACCAAGACACACTTCAGTTTTGAGACAAATGTTTTCCTCCTGACCAAAGCATGAGAAAATAAATGTAACTAAAATAAGCTCATTCTTAGTGAAAAACATACAGAAAATGACAACTGCTTTTCATGCTGGAGTATATGAAAATAAAGATTAGCTTTTGTTCTGTTCACTTCAGTCCTGTGGAAGAAAGAAAAGAAAGCTATAGGAATGTATAACATAGACATACTGTGACAGAGAGGCTACTTCTTGTATTGTGATAAGAAGGAATGCTATTCTTCAGAGTAGAGATCCTCTACAGTTCCTAATATAATTAAAGGATAAATAAATTTATTAAATTTCATTAAGACATACAAAGTGATGGTCATTAAAATCTCTTTGTAGGCTCAGACAACTTTTTGCACAGACTTATTTGGGAACAATCCTGAGGCTCCCACAGACAGTACACAGAATTTCAGTGTGTCCAAAATATCCTCTTTCCTCCTTGTCAGCAGCTGCTGGATTTATGTGTAGATCAGAACTCTCACTGGCTATTTTCTCTTTGCTTAGGGTGGGAATTTAGGCAAGATGTTAAGAAAATTAATGAGCATTGTCAATAGTGCAGATTTTCTTGTCGTAATATCCTTCTCAAATATGAAACAGAACACACAGTGTTTGAAGAATTCTAAGAACTTCTTTGATAGGAGCATACATAAGAACCCAATTTCTTTTTACTAGTCAAATGCTCAGGTGTGTTTTGTTGGTTTGGTTTTTTCTACCTTATAAAATTTTGTATCAGAAACATAAAACCTGGAAAGAGGGGGAAAGCAGGTACAGTGCTCCTCTAGAAGAAATAAAAATTGAGGCCAGTGGGAAATACAAAAAAAATGAGATCTTGAATGAAAATTAGGAATAGTTTAATTTCAGTGAATAGATTAGCAGATACTGCCTTGGCTGGGAAAACTGGATGAGGGATTTGGCTTTAAAATGCATCTGTATGACACCAATGATAGAGAGAAGAGCTACTCTTTGCAGTGACAGATCAACAATTGGTTCCTAGGCACTTACTGTAATTCACTCTAATTCAGATCTTTCAACCACCAGAAAACCAGAAAATTTAAACAAGGAAGAAAATGTCCAAGGAATTAAGTGACAATATTTCCATTTTGATACCTACACAGGAGCCCTCAGGATCCATCACATGCTGATAAATATATTAGTATGGTGCTTAATTAGTATGAGAAATGATAAAATGTAAATTCTGTCTCTTATTCTGATATTTACTCATTAAGGAAGACCCTCGTGGCTGCATTGGTTGAGTCCCTGCTGAGGTGCTCTGCAAATCATGAATCCCATCTGAAAGAGGGGGTGTGGAGAGGCCACCAGCGCTCTTGGAGGGACACAGTCTTGGTGGCACAACTCTAGGAGTGCCAAAGCTCTCAGGCAGTGCACATTGCTACATGCTTTTTACCAGATACCCTGTGAGACATTCCTCTCTCTCATAGCTCCAGTAATTTGGATCTAAACACATTCAGTCTAGTCCTGAGCTTGTGAGAACATGAAAATTCCAGCAGGCTGCAGCAATAGCTGAGCTTTCCTATTTTAAATACAGCAAAGATGTTTGGCTCCTAACATCTAGATACCCAAGAGGTTTCAAAGATTCTGCAACAGCAAAGAGGTTGAACAAAAAGGTCCCAAAACTCATCTGTCTTATTTGTACAGCTGTCAAGATGTACTGACAATAGAAGGAATATATTTCCTGGATGAAAATGGAGAGTAGGCAGCACTTCAAATAAATATGCTATCTTCAGAGATGGTGGATATCATATACCACATGAGTCAATGAATGTCACATAACCTGAAGTGACAATACAAACTGATGTTTGTATTCAATTTCACATTAAGAAAAGCACAGTATTTTCATAGAAATAATAATCTTGCAATATATGTTCATTTTAATCTTCATAAGTGGATGAAGGAATGGCACATTCTATAAGTTCAGGATTAAAAAAGGCATTTCAAATCTTAGAGAATTAGTAAAATTTGTTCTAAAAAACCTCCACCCCAGCTCCTATGAAAGTCTCATAATGGAGTAATTTTAGCATGTAGCATGCCTCTGGCATATTCAAATTTCTGTTTGACACTTTCTAGAGTACCATAATCTGACTGACAAGCTCCATTCTAGAAAATTGAGCTTGAAATAAACCTATATTTTATTTAGTGATATTACAGACAAAAGAGTTGATTGTATTTCAGTCTGTACAATTCCTAAAACATAACTCAGTGAAGGCTGCTCCCTGTCAGGGTGTTGAGATCCCCACTGCAAGGTCCCTGAGGAACAAGAATGAGACAACAATGTGTGAATTACTGTTAAGAGTTGTGTTAAGATGCGACGTTAAAGTTATTTTCATGTGTGGGAATCCCTTTGCTATTTATGTGAATAGTGTTGAGTTGTTAATGGTTTTAATTTAAGTTTTCTGTTTCTTTTTTTTTTCCTGTCTTGCTAAAGAATTCAGGGTTTTGATTATATAACCAAAGTAAACTCCATTAGCAAAAACATAATGAAGCAAAAGCATTTTCTAAATTATTTAAAGTTCATGAATACCACTTCCCTTTAGTTACTGGGACTATTACTCATGAATCCAAGCTGCAAGATCATTTTCACTGAATTAGTGGCAAAGATAATTATTTTTGTTGCTCCCAACAAACAAAACCTTGCAGCCTGTTTTTTTTTTTTTCTGGTTTACACTAATAATTTCTTTGCAACAGGAAAATAAAATGACTAGCAGGTGTTAAATGTAAATATTCCCAAATATATCTGCTAAAAATATTAAAGAGCCATTTGTCAAAAATTCCTATTGACATAACAAGACCTCTAATACATTCATTATGCAGCGTGTGCATGTTCACATGCCATGCAATGCAATTTGTCTTCTTTTTTGTCTGCTTAAACTTCAACTACCTTATATTTTCATGTATTTAAAATATCAAAAAGGCCACAGTCACTTTCCAAATATTTTATGAAAGTGTTTTAGGGTCACAATGCCTTAACCAGAGGAACCTGAGGAAGCTGGAGGAGTGGCCAGCAAGAACCACATAAAGTTCAAGAGCACCAGAGGTAAAGTCCTGCACCAGGGGCCACCCTGGGCTGGACACAGGCTGTGAGCTGCCTGACTCAGGGACAATCTGCAGAAAAGGGTGTGGGGACCTGGTGGATGGCAGTCAGCAGTGTGCCCTGACTGCAGTAAAGTCTAAATATGTGGTGAGCTGAATTACCAATTGCACAGGCAGACAGATGGCTGGAGGACATGATTTTCCCCTTTATTTAAACACAAGTGGTTGCACCTGGAAGAGAGTACAGGTTGGTCCTCTCCTCTGAATACAAAAAAGATGTTGACAAACTGGAGATTCTAGTAAAAAGCAAGATAAAGGACTGGGGGAAGAAGCATTGGACATAAAAGCAGCTGGTTCTTCCAAGTATCCTGAGCTTCATTTAAAAATAAAGGTCCTGTTGTGGAACACTTGAGCATATTAGTAAAGTTTAGTAATATGAATCCTTGTCTTTCATTTCTGGTGGCAGAAAACTGATTTCAAACACTTGAAGTAAAAAGTTGTAAAGATGTCTTGAAAAATTGAAGAAAGTTGCAAAATAAGCTGCAGAGAATATTTTTCCTCCCATTACCTCAAAGAATCTCTTTTCATGCAAAGATATTGAATGTTTAAAGGCAGTAAATGACTAGTAAGAAAGAAACTTTGCAATTCTCAAAGCAAGACAATAATGACTGCTTTTAAATACTTACAGATATTATGTAGCTGTCAAAGCTGCTAAGCTTTAAAACTAAAAGAAAAAAAAAAAGAGAGAAATATTGTGCAGTGAATAAAAGTATAATCAGACTCAATGGGGTGAAAAAATGCTCACTGGCAGTTTAAGCCTCTCAGCCCTGCAGACCAGGAATTTTGCTGTTCTAAAGAGCAAGAGCCTTGACAGGACTGAGCTGTCTGAATAAAGGGAGGGGTCAGTGCTAAAGCAGTGTCCAGGGATTGATGCCATTGATGCCATTACAGAACTGAAGGGATAGAGACTGAATTCTCTTTATGGACCAAGTTCAGAAATAGCCACAGGTCTACACAGCCCCCAGCAGCAGGAGCTCAGATTTTCAGGATGCTGGTACTGGCACAAGAGATCCTGGGAAACACAGTCTGCACATGTCTGTCAGCTGCTCCCTTTCCACTGTGCTGGCTGTGAGGAGATTTAATCCCATGACTCTCCAGGGGTATTCCAGATACTCCTGCACCTTATTTAAGAACTGATTAATAGGGCCATAATACAGGTCTCTGCATTCATTCCCATTTTCTATCTACAAGAACTGGCACATCCAGGCACATACTCAGGAGTACTAAACTGGCTGGAATATTCCACTGAATTTTTGATGTTTCCTCTCACCCTGCATCTTGAATAGGTAACATTTATTCAAGAGGCTTTGTTCTTGCTTACATCTGTACGAAGATAAGTAATGATAGTAGCCAGAGTTCTGTCATGTTATCTGTCCTCTGAAATACATGTTGTACACATGGTCACCAGGGAATGCAGGGCCTCAGCCAGACCTGACAGTCTGTGGGGCTGGAATTCATTTTCTTCCACACTTGTGCTGTGTGCAGCCCAGTGGAATTTTTTACTGATGCTTTCTCTCTGACTACCCAGCTTACTTCAGCTTCAGTTGCTGCCACGAATCTCACTTGAGCTGTACCTTGAATTAGATAAAAATCAGCATATCTATCCTGTTGGAAATCTTCATATTAGAGAGTTTTCAGCTAGAAGGGAAATAAAATTTGTGACTTTGTTTAGTTGTCAGTTTTATTTGGACAACCATGGGCATTGTCTCCAGCTCTACTGCAACCAGCCTGATTCTGTGTCCTTCCTTCATCATGCACTCACTCAGAACAAACCACATGAGGCCACTTGAAAGAAAAGGCTGGCATGAGACACAGCTGGTCACTCATGAATGCTTTGTAGAATGAAAAATAGAAATAGGGCAGATGCTCAGGTTCACCTGACTTTAAACCATGAAAGCTAATTAACTTACACACCACTACACCATGGGTGCTGTGTTTGGCTAGAAAACACCTGACAGATCTCCATTTATTGAAAAAATAAAGTTCAGAAGAAAAAAACCAAGAGCATTCAACTTGTAGTCAGCTGAATGAAACAAAAAACCTCAACTACAGAAGGGCTTAATAAGGATAGTTTCTGTTTGTGAATGGTTGCAGTCTGAAAATATTACCTTCTGGGGATTTTTGAATAAAAATAATCTGGTAAGTCCAGTTCAGCCATGATCTTTCTTTGATACTTGGAAAATTAATAGACTTTTCTTACTGAGTAATGAGGAAAGGGAAAACAAATACTATGTTACTTTTGAGCTGGTGGATTTTCCAGGAGCTGAGCTAAATTCATCATCTCCCATCACGTAAAGTTTCCACACAGACTAAAACTTTTCAGTTCAGATTTTTACCTAATGAGTATTACCACACATCTGGCTTCAGAACTTATATCAAAATGTTTATGTTGGGTTTCAATTCTTCTGTAGGTGGGGAAAGTTAAATATTTATTGGAGAGGATATATAGGATGTGTATACTAAGTAGGTAGGTGTGGAATAAAAATAGATGGGAAGGTTGTATCTGGAAATCCACTATTTTCTTAGATCCATGTTTCACTCACCAGACTCAGGGGTACTGCACTGATGGCATGCACAGGGAAAATCTAAGTGGGGAATTGGGATAGAAAAACATTCAGGTTTTAAACCTTTAATAAACTGAGGTGCTGATAAGTCTCAAAATATAAGGGGTAATAAAGCCTCAGTCTATGAAATCTCCTAATAGAATACAATGGCTTTGGTGCAAGGATGTTTAGGCAGGAAGGCAGAGATTTCACCAGCTTGTGTCTACCTTATGTACCTACACAAAGGTTCAAAAAGTAACTAAATTCCATTAGGTTTAATTTAAACTAGGTGAAAACTCCTGAGTGCCATTGAGAATCTGAATCCTTAATTTTATTTAAAGTGAAGCTTAGGCACTTTTGGATTCAGAGAATTAATGACTATAAATCTGGGCTGAGTTCCAAGATCCAGAAATGTTGGAAAATTTATATATATGCATATATAAATACACACACACACACACACACACACACACACACACACATATACTATTCCTTTTAGATTTCCCTTCCCCAAAGGATGTTTTATCCTGTTTGATGGAAACAGAATATTAAAGCTGTTATTTAACTTCGTACTGTTGATGAGTAAAAATTTGCTGAAATAAAAATGATGTACATATCTCATACAAGAACTGGTGCTTTGAAAAAAATTAGGGCATACTAAACAATCTTATATCTCATGAAGAGAAAAATACTGCACATTATTCTATGGAGATTTATTTTGTTAAATCCTCTTTTAGTCCTTTCTATCAAGACCAGGATAAATCAGAACATGTGCATGCAAGTTTGTTAGCATTCACAGGAGCCAGAAGTGTCCTTGGAGTAAAGCAGGCAAAGGGAAACCTGGGCTGCATTCAGCACAGCTTTGTCAGCAGGTTGAAGGAGTTGATGCTTCCCCCCTGCTCAGCCCTGGTGAGGTGCACGTGGAGTGCTGTGCCCAGTTCTGGACTCCTCAGGGCAAGAGGAGACACTGGAGGAATTTGGTGAGAGCTGGCAGAAGTGATTAAGGGCTGGAGAAGCCCTCCTGTGAGGAAAGGCTGAGGGAGCTGGGGCTGTTCAGCCTGGAGAGGAGAGGGCTCTGGGGGATCTCATGGATGCATGCAGATACCTGGAGGAGGGCGCAAAGACAGGGCCAGGCTCTTCTCAGTGGTACCCAGAGACAGGACCAGAGGCAATGACACAAACTGAAACACTGGAGGTTCTGTATGAACATCAGGAAAGACTTTTCCACTGGGAGGATGACTGAGCTGGGGCACAGATTGGTCAGGGAGGTGCTGGAATCTCCATCCTTGGAGGTTCAAACGGCATCTGGATGTGACCTTGATCAACTGGCTGTGGGAAGCCCTGCTTGAAAAAGAGAATTGTAAAAGACAATTGTAATTCCAACTTCAATCTTTTGTGTTTCTGTGGTAAATGTATATATATATGTATATATATATATATATATATATATATATATATATATATACACACACATATATATATGTGTACATATACATATGAATATGTATGCACAGGAATGATTAACATTAAGAGCATATATCACAATTCACCTAAGTGAAGAAATATATGTATATATATATATTTGTATCTCAGACATATCTATACTGTAGATATACAGGATAGGCTTACAGAAGTACATATTTACAGATTCACATATATTTATTCAATATATTTATTGCTCCATCTCTATCTATCTATATATATGAATTATTCTATTTTCTCCCATTTACATTTTGAACTGGATAGCAGTTTTCTAAGGGAATTATAATAAAGAGATACAAATTGTATACAGCTGGTTGAGTTCTATTTGTATTTTATATGCAGATACTAAATATTAAGCAATTATAAACCATGCCCATATTTCAAGCAGGAATACATATTCTAGGCAAGCTAATGAATAAAGAAATAGAATATTATGAATATGTCACATATAACAGCTGCATCTCATATTTGCTGCCAATTCTGTCTAAGGTGTTGTTGCCTGGGAGATACCACTCTGACAGTGTGAGGCCTTTCACATTTTCATGGACAAATATCTGCACATCACCTTTCTTGAGTTTGTGTTGTCCCTTTTTTCCCCATGCCCTGCATATTGGCCTGAACTTTTGCCCATGATGATTTCTGACTCAGTTGTATAGAGTTTGATCTGCTTTTGTATACACTACCCAGAAAAACTGTTTCTCTATTTAACCACATAGAAATTTGAAATTAATTTTTTGTTCCTCTATTAAGAAAAATGCCATCCTGTGAAATTGAATTTTTTTTCCCACAGGAATAAAATTACCCACTAGTGATAATTTTAGCAAAATATGTTTGTCTTATTTCTAATTGCTTTTTTCAAAATTAACAATAATCTTTAGTAGTTAGAAAGGTATCAGTTTTACTGGAACTTCTATCCTTCCCTATAGAAAAGAAACAAATATAAATGAGAAAATCTGCTTTTGATTGACTCCATCTAAATTCTGACTAGATAACTTCAGTGAGTTGTTTTTGAAGCATGCACTTTATCTGATTTGGGTCTATTGTGAAGGACCTCACTTCCAGCCCTTTTAATGAGGCACCTACTTTGCTATGTCTGTCATTTGATTTGCTCATTCCTTTCACCTGTTAATAAATATTCAGAGAAATGCTTCATCAAAGCCTTTGACTTAAATAAAAAGATTTGGTCCATTTTCTAAATGAAAATTTGTATCTGTACTGCATGGATTAGAAAATATATACAACTATGTTAGTTTAATGTAGTCATTTATTTCAAACCAGACATTCCTTCATTAGGCATCATTATATTCATCTGCTCCTAATTCACAAGTTAATTGCAGGTTTAACTGGTACCCATTTTTCAGAAAAACTTCCACTTCTTCAGGGCTTAGGTATTGTTAATGAGTTTTCTCTTTGGAGATTTCCTGTCCAATCTCTTGCCAGGGAGCATTTTCATACTTTAAATTGCAAGTTTACTTATCTTCCTTTTATCAACTTTTCACTCAAAAAAAGCTCAAACTGAAGCAGCAAAGGAAATTAAGCTAGTATAATGAAACCTAGATATTGTAATTAAATCCATCCTTATTCCAATCATGAAAGTCAAAAATGGCAAGCCTATGGATAGCCACTCCCTTTTGTATGAAAGGAAATAATTAGAAAAATGTTTGGTGTTGTACATAGCTCTTAATTTTATTTCATGTATATTTTTGAATGAACTAAAAAAGATATATTCAAGTTTATGTAATATAATGTTTTACTCAGGATCTCCAGCAGCATCTTCCCACACTCCAGGACTATATGAAGTTCATCATAAGAAATAGAATTGCTTTTGTACCCAGGGTTTGGATAATAAGTATTAGCAGTACTATTTAGAATGGGTCTTCTCCTTGCCAGACTACAACATTTAAAACTATAAAATGTTGAACTTTGGGGACTTAATCTTTTTTTATAGGCTGAATACTGTGTTTTCCTGTACATCTTCATTTCACAAAAATAAAATTGTGTCTGGAAGTGCTGATGACTTCAGCAGAGAAGGTGTTCACCTATTGCTTTTTTACGTACTCTATTTGATTATTTAATTACTTTTTGTTTTTCATGTTGCATTTATCTGTCAGGATCATTTACTTCTAATAAATCTTAGGCCAGTTAAATAGTTTGTCAGATAGAGAAATTGCACCTATTCATTTTGTCTAGGGAGATTTTTTTGATGGCCTTTTGTACTGATATTCTGGGAGTTTATGAAACATGTTATTGCTTGATTCTTTGATTGATTGGTGTAGAGTAAATATACATTCAGAGAGTGAGATGAAGGACATGGTGTGCCTAAGGCTGGGGAACAGCACATTTAGGAGTACAGGAAAGAATGTCAGATTTTATAAAGGATTAAGATGAAAAAATTTAGGGAATATGACTGGTATATTCAAGTAAATAAGGAAGGCAGAAACCTCATGTGAAATAACAGTTCTGTGAGAACTTCATGCCACATTATTTCTAAGCATTTATCACTAAAAAAACAAACCTCTAGAATTCTATGGTAGCTTCCCTAAGAATTTAACTAAGAAACAAATCAGTTATTTAGATTTACTATTTAATTATTCTTCAGAATTTAGGTGAAAATTTCAGATAGGAGCATGGAATGGATTTAGTCTGTCCAAATTAGGCACCTCATAAATCTGAATTTAATATACCTTTCCTTTCTTCAGTCCCTCAACAAGGGCAGAAAGATGTGGAAGTAGAAGGTAGGTACTGTCTATTCCAGCTGTAAAGAAATTTCCATCATCCATAAAGGAGGATATTTCTTTACTGATGTTCACTTTTCTGGTTTTTAAACAATTGCAGGCTACCCAGTTAAAGTAAGTTCTGTTTTGAAAGCATCAGGGCTCATATTTAGTATTGTTTACACAATTTTCATTTGGCCAATTTCCCATAATATCTATATTATCCACTTAAATTTAAGTGGTGCATAAAAAATTGTATGTGTCTGTTTTTAGAGGAAATGGATGAATTTATAAGCTGTTGAGCTGCAAAAATAATTTTATCACATTTTCAGTCATTTCAAAATTGCAGTTGCCTTCCAGCTGAAGTACTGACAGGTCTATCAAAAACACACCTGGGCCAGATTCACAAAATATTTTTGGGCTGAACTGCATATTGGCCAGAATATGGGTATCTAAGCCAAAATCAGGAGGCCATGAGAACCTCTTCCAGAATTTACCAACTGAGGTTCACTTGCTCTTGAATGGTCTGGACCTTGAAGAAGGGATGCAGACAATACGAGGCAGACAGAAATTCACTGATCAGTCCTCTTAAGGCATCTTGATCTTGTCTGCAAAAAGCTGAAGTTTGAGAAGTATGAAGTGCCTTAACATGGAATACTTCCACCCATCACAAAAGCAGAAAATTTCACAAATAGATTTATTTACACTAAGGCACAGTATAAGCAGCGTTAAATTACTTGGTTTGCTTTTGTTCATAACACTTTTGAGCTCAGCCCTATGCCAAGTGATCTGCTAGGGTGATGGGGAATAACTGCATTAAAGGACCTCTGAAGCTTCAGAAGTCTCTAATTTACTTGTGTGATGAATGGACCCAAACCAGGGATCTCAGTCTGGTAGGATGGAAGAGAAATCCAGAGACCTTGTTGCAGAAGACAAGCTTAATCTATTGGCCCATACCAGGTGAGTCAGGTGGGCAGAAATCCAATATGCCAGGCTTAAATCTCTAGTCAGTGTGATACATGCACAGATTTACTCTAGATGGAGAAAAGGGTTGGTGGGAGTAATGCAACAATTCAGGCTCTAGCAGTGTGTGCTGTGCTCCCTGGGAACACAGTGTGTGCCATAAGTTATGGCATTATATGTGCTATTTTCCTTCTTGAATGACTCCTGCTCAGTTAGCTGGTCATTCAGGTATTAGACACCACTTTGTTTTCATCTGGCTGGGCTTTCTTTCCAGTGAGTCACCATCCATGGGTGAGACACCTGCTCAAAAAGAAAGATCAAAGTTACTATAGTGTTAATCTGTATTGCAAAATAATTGCTGTGTGAAATTGCTTCTGGGCATTTACACTGGATATGAGAGTGTCATTTAGTTTCATGTTGGAAGATGTTAAGAAGGAAGCATATAAAATAGTTTGAACTGAAAAAAAATTGCTTTTTCATTAGCTGTAATCAGATCACAGGTTTTTAAATTCAGAATTTTTTTTTTTTCTGTTGTTTGTTGGTAGAAAATAAATCTTGATCAGGGAAAAAAAAAAGCATCTTTTCCTAACAAGAGGTTAATTAAGGTACTAATAGAGTTCAAGTGTAAACAATAGGACAAAATCATGTTCTGCAACATAATAAAGTAATTTGATAGTATATCTCAGTAAGAAAGCTAAAAAGCATGGTAATACAAAATTAGACACTAATCAAGGCACAGCATATACAGAAGGCAACTAATTCACTGTCCTTTTCAGACTGATATTTGAGACACTTTCTGCACAGATTTCTTTCTTACTTCCTGTATTGGATTGTAACCATGCTGGCTTTATCTTCATGACCTTGGCTGAAAGGTTTGTAGTATTTGATGGATCTGGTGGGGAGCATTTGCTATTATTTATTTTCTCAGATTAGGGAAACAGGTAGGAAATGGGTCATTAAAACCAGTAATATTGCTCATAAACATTTCAAGTGATCTATGAAACGTGCAATACAGCCCCCCATGGCAGGAAAGCTGCAACTGAATGATCCTTGAGATCTCTTCCAAACCAAACAATTTTGAGATTCCGTGATTCTTAAAGAGTGCAGAAGCTTTTATTGCTCCTCATTCCATAATCTTTTGGAATATTTTTCATACTGCATGACAAACAGATAACAAAAAAAATTTTGATTGGTGCTTGTACGGACAGATAATAACTTTCTGAACAACTGGTGTAACAAGGCTGCATTTATATTTGTAGTTGCTTCAGATAGAGCATCTTAAATCAGCACTGTATGAGCATTTTAGCCTAATAGCAAAGTGCTCATTAAATGTTTTAGCTAAAATTCTCTGATTCTGCTACTGATGGCACTGCTCCCATTTGTTCAGTTTTAATGTTTCCTCAAATCCTCTTGTCTTTAGAAGGAGCTGTTGCATTTAGACCTATCTGCTGGTTTTTGATCAAAGATTTTGACAGCTACTTTTCTCCCTTGACAATTATGTTAAATTGAAGTGGAAGGCAGAGAGTGTTGATTATAATGGGCTTTCCTTTGAGTTTGACTTGGGAATGAGTGCTAAAGGTCCATGTAGTGCCTTCATGCACTACAGCTCTGCAGAGAATGGGTGCCCAGGCCATACAGCTACCAGCAATCCTCATCCTGCAGTGGTCACTGCCCATTTTATTGTCTATTTTTGATTAACTTTATTTCAGTATTTCACTGGTTTTATCTTTCTTTCTGCTTGTACTTTTTGTTTTTCAGCTACATTCTATCTGCAAGCACTCAGGGATAGGAAACCTTTTGTCTTCTTTCTATAGCATCACTATAAAACAGAAATACAAACAGAAGCAGAAAATATGCAGACATATTATGCAGATATTCTTTTTGGCCATGTTTTCTGGGAAATCACTTAAAATTTCCTCTGTATTCCCTAGTCTGCATTCTGCTAAACCAAGACACGTTTTTCCCCATTCCTATATTCTTAATTCTGCCAGTTTTACAATACTGAGAAATTCCTGATGATCAAGTTTCTTCCTCCATTTCCCTGCAGGTACAAGGAATCAAGCCATGTTTTTGTCATCTAATTAGAGAATTGCAGTAAATCTCACAGTAATCCTACTGTTTGCCATGTTTGCAATGACTGAGATACTGCTCTTCCATATTCAAAGTTAAATCCCCATTTTCTCCATTCTGGTTCTTTCTTTCAGCTCTTCCTTGCATAATGCCAGCTTGTGCTAATTTGCAGCACACAGTCATCAAATACAGGATTAAAGGTATTGGAAGGCATCTGTTTTTCTTGTTTAAATTTAGTGCTACAGGAAGGCAATCACAGTCCTTTTGTGGCTAAAAATGAGAAAAAATACTTTAGCTAGAGAGAAAACCCAAAACTCCTGTAGCTAAGGAGGGACACCATATATTATCACATCAATGTCTCCCTACTCCTTTGTGGTGGAGCATTTTTCTTAGTTTTAATGATGTTTACTTAGAAAGAAAAATATGAAAGGCTTTCATGAAGTAATGAATTGTTCCTAGGAAATCAACTGTGAACAGGGAAAGATTTTACTTGATAAATAGTTCTTAGTCACTATCCAGTGATGATACTCAGTGGCCCAAGAAGACATTCACAGCAAACTGCTAAGGAGGAGATAATAAAATTCATTCTATTAGGCAACATTATCTAAATATTGAGGATCTCCTATGAAATGTAGGAGGAGCTGGACTGTATAAAGACATTAATCTATTAAATAATTAATAACTGTGTCTACATCAACACAATATTTTCTGTATATTACTTATGCAGAAGTGGAATGCTATTTCACTATTTCTGCTTCTAAAAACATAGAAGTTCTTACTGTAGAAACAATCCTAGCATCTCATTTGAAAATTTATATTTTTAAATTACTTATTGTGTGAACCCAGTATTATATGCCATTTTCTTTAAGAAATTATATTTATGTAAAACATTATTGTAAAAGCAAAGCCTGCATGATAAGGAATAACAAACTCTGGAATTTTAATTTAAAATTACTCTAATGTAGATAAACAGAGTACTGATATATTAAATATTTTTATGAATTAGTAATTGTGTTTCATTGTTTCTTTGGTCTTAAGTTCCTGAATATTTCTCCCAACTGAAGATGTCAGAGTTTTTTGGACTCGTGGAATGACAAACACAGATCTGCAGGCTTTCCTGAAGGTGGCTCCATTTGATAAAGGTTAAATTAAACAATCCAGGATCAGATCAACCCCAAGTTCTCATCAGAGTAATTGGTTAGAGGAGGAAAAACCAGAAATAATTGTTCATATAACAGGTATGAATAATGTCATAAGAATTTCCATAAAATATTTCTGGGATTTAAACAACATGTTCTTATCAACTGAGCAAATGCTCCACAAAAAATAGAGAAAACAATCTTTGCCTATTTACAGTGCATGTCTCCATCTCAATTCTGAACTAAGGACTGTCTTAACTAGTAATTTTCCTTTCTTTTTAATTCTGGCTGCTAAGAAATACAGGTTCATTTGACTGTATCTCATTCACACATAGCTTAGTTTCCAGCCTCAGTGAAATAGAGAACAAAGCATGTTCAGGAGAACACTTGTTTATTTTAGAATAGTTCTCAGTTCTGCCTCAAATTTCTTCAGCTCAGGATGTAGATGAAAAGATAAAATGTACAAAGCTTCATTTCAAAAGAAATTCTGAAATAGAAAATGGAAAAGGAAATTAACTTTCACTGTACTTTAGAAGAACTATAGCTTCAAAAACTTTGAAACCCAGGGAATATGATTATATTTGCCTGCTAATTAAAAAACAAAACAAAAGAACCTAAAAAAGGAGTAGTGGTGAAACATTTTTATTCAAGTTAAATTCCAGGTTACTAGTAAATAGCAACTTCCACCTCCATTACCAAATAATTTTTGAATACTGAGGTTCAAAAATTGATCCTAATGGCTCAGTGACAAAGGATGAATTATGGAAAAAAAAAAAGGACATTTTTCCATTGCAGAGAATGAACATTTAAAATTCTAGAGAAGCCTAAGAAATGTAGTCAAGGTGTTCTGAGAATCTATAGAGTTCTACAAGGTTATCTAAACTAGCATTTGTCTCACAACTCAGGCAGAGCATTTTTGAAGCACAATGCATAAATTAAATATTTTCTGTTTGATACATTTTTAGAAAAAGGCTTTAAACCTGCCTTAAGTACTTCAACATTGTTCAAAGTATCATATGCAATATTTATACATGTTCTGGCTTCCCATCAGCAAGAAATGTCCTGTACATCTCTCCCGAATCACCTTCCTCAGAGTTTGGTCATAAATGAATGATGACACTCCAACCAGGAAGTTAAGCTTGTATGTGCAGAGCACTTGCAAATGAAAAAGTGTTTGTCACTAGGAGTTAGACAAAACAGAAGAACAACAGCAGGGCTCATTGTAGATGGCTAAATATATTTACAGGACAACAAAATCATAGCTTCATCTACAGCAAGGGGCCAGAAAAGAACTATCTCTGCCCTTCTAAGGACCTTCAAATCTTTAATGTTGGCTCCATTAAGATAAATATTAAATTCTGGCTATTTATGGCTGCATGTATGCATGGACATTGGAATCCAGTATTTAATGGTATTTTAGCTTTCCAATCAATGTCACATAAAATTCATGGCAAAATATCACAACATTTCACCAGAAGATGAATCCCTTCAATATGAAATCCTTTAGAAAAAAAATGCCTTTAAAGATTTTTCTGCCTTGAGCTGAAATATGCTACAGGCATATGAGTAGTTATTTAAGTTAAATAAGAATGGATTTTATAGAGTGAAGAAAAGCTTTTTGGTTTCTGGCTTTCAAAACCTAGGGAATAGAGTCTCAAATATAAGAATCTTATCCTGCACTCATGAAAGACTCCTTAGAATCCAGTAAGGAAGGGAGAGTCACAGGTGGGGTGAAGAGATGAGAACTGGGAATTAGAGTGTATAATCACAGAAATATTAGTTGTTCTAGCTGTTGGCAAAGCAGGTAAGAATTAAGAGAAATAAAAAAGGTAGCAGCCTTTCCATGGCACAGAGAATTTGGAAAGGCTTCTACTTTTAAACAAATTTTTGTAATTTTTTAAAAAAGAAATCTTAGAAAATTCATATTCCACATTTCACATCTCTGTAAGGATTTAGGTAAGCTTGGAACAGTGCACATACTTATTCCTGAACCTGAAGACAATTTTTTTTCTCCCTGTTGAAAAGTTAAAATATTAATTAAAAAAATCATTCTGATTTGATGAAAGTTCAAGGTTTGCCTTACTGTTTGACCTGCAGCACAGGAGATGCTCTTTGTAGATGTTTAAGTTTACTTATTATTTTAAAGTTTTGGAGGTTTCTTTTTGTTTTGTTTGTCTGCTTGTTTTAGATAAGAAAAAGTAGTTAAATATTTAGTAGCTTAGTGTCTTTTGGCAATTGTTTTTGTTTAGAAGAATAGTATTTGAAATGCCTCCTCTATATGACTGACTCTCAAGAAAATGCACGCTTTATGAAGTTAAATAAATAAGCACAATTAAAACATTTTCAGCAAAAGCTGTGTGGTCTATTTCTATTTTAGTGGTGCAATAACTGTTGCATTTAGGGGGAAAAATAGTCTGAATGGATATGAATAAGCTTTTTATATAGAAGAAAGAGGTTACTCAATAGTTTTTAATTCTACTTAAATTATTTTCCCCTTATACCAGGTTATGGTAAACACCAGCAGAATTAAGAAATGCCAAAGAATTTTGATTTTAAAATGTTTCTATAAAGAGGTATTTCTATCAAAAATCAATTTATTTGGAAAGAAAATATTAAATTCTTTGTAAGTAATTTAATTGGCAAAATAAAATTCAGTAGCATATAGAAGTTTCAAATAAACATAAATTCTCCATAATTTTGGTTTCTAATTCCAGTTTGCTTTCAAGTTTTATGGTCTTTCCTCCATTTTGCCTTACTTTTTTTTTTTCCTATTATACTGTGAAAAAAAAGAAGAAACTCTCAAAAGGGGAATGCAAAAGGATTTTATTTACAAAAAAAAAGTTGGTTTTTTTTTCCAAATATTACTGCATTTTAAAAGTCTCATTTTTTTATATACACACAGGTTTGGAAATAAAAGTTTTCTTCCGGCTGTGAAAAACTATATGGAATATAAGTAAAAATTTTCAAATTTCAGTACTGACCATGGAATAGTAAAGAAATTGAAATACTTTTTGCTTTCTTCCTTTGGATATGTACTCTGCATGCATTTCCCTCTTTTGATGGTTTTAAATGCCTTGAAGATAATTTTGCAATTCAGAAATAAAATCAAATATTTTGGCTTTCTTTCCAAAAGTGGGAGCAGGAGACTCCTCTTTTTCCTCACTTACTCTCTGTTGGATTACAACAAAATATAAGGATTTTAAATTATTCATATAGTGATAAAAACAGAAATAACATTTTTAAAAATTAACCATATTTGGGGGGAGATTACAATGGAACAAATAATTATTAACTCTAACAACAAAAAGGAATGCAGTCTTAATGAATACAATTCTCCTACCCTTAGAAATAAGTTTTTTATGCCATGTCATTGTTTGCAAGATTACTTTAAGCAGAAGGTTTTTTAATTAATTTCTGCCTTTCATGGTCTGTAGAAGGTAGAAACTAGGGACCATCTTGCTTGCTCAGGGGAGTTAATGCAATTTATTTTCCAGATCATGAAGGCAGCAACAAATCCACCATGAGGTCAGGAAGCACAACAAAGTCATTCTTGAAGGAAGTTCATTCCAACAGAGACACAGCTAAACACACCTGGAAGCTGTTTTATGAAATGTTTTCATCCTTTCACATTGAAAAGCTGAACATGATAATTAATTTTTCTTAACAAATGAATGTGAGCATCCTCAGTGAGTTCCAGCCTTAGCCAAACCACTGCAGGATCCCAGCTAAGGTGGGGCATGCTAAGAAAACATGGTTTGCATTTGAATCCTAAAGGGTTTCATTTTCCTGTGTGGTGTGAGAAGCAGCTGCCAGTGCTCCTGCACCCAGCTCCATTCACCTGCTCCCCTGCAAGCAGATTGTCACAAACCCCGCTGCCTGGGGTGACGTGGGACACAAGTGGACACAGGTTGGGTGCAGCCACAGCATCTGTGGCATTAATTTGCAGCTGAGGAGTCTTTAGCAGCACACTCTGTGCCACCACCCCCAGCGCAGCTCAGAGCCAGCTCCTGCTCGCCCAGGAGGGAGCACAGGCACATCCAGCTCTGGTTAGCACTACATCCATTATAATCATCAGTTCTGGAAGGCTGAAATTATTCTGGCATCCTAAGAAATAAGAACATGACACATGTTTTTCAGAAACAGTATCAGCTCAATAGTTTTAAGTTTGTGGATGAGAACAATCTAATATCACCTGAAATCTACAAGAGCTTTTGCCTCAAATCATTTGAGCAGAGAACTTTAAATAAAATCTCCATTCTAATTAGAAGAAAACATAATCATCAATGTTGTGGTAAACAAAGCTGACAATATCAGTGTGATAATTATTTTAAAAAATAAATGAAACATGTGCTATCATGCTTGACAAATTTAATTGCAGGATGTTTTTTATATGCAGGGGTTGCAGACTGTTAGTAGTAATCAAACTAATGGTTTGTCCTTGCCACTTAGCAAGGTTTACTTTGTGCAGTGAAAATATAAGGTAAGCACAGCACTGGCATTTGTGTCAGAATACTGATGATGCTGATATCCTTCCTGCATAGAAGGATGAGACTGTTGGGAATATTTTTATTTGGTCACCATTCCTTATTTAAAAGATACTCAGAACCTGAAAAGGAGGTAGAGATATTTTGTCCTGTCTTATATGTCAGTGTAAATTTTCAATTTTTTTTGCCTGAATATGCTTTTCATATATGATTAGAAGCTATGGGGGAAGAGGGGAATTAATGCTCCATCCCATGTGATGAGCACTGGGCTTTGAGAAGAATGCATGAAATATCACAGTTATTAATTAGTTTCATCTCATTCAAACTTATAAGTCCCTAAAGGAGTCTTCCCAAAGGCTATAGTAAGGATGCTTTAAGTCTGATTTCTTTCTTTTCTAACTTGGAACAGAGGACAGGATCCTTTTGGTTGGTTTCTTTCTCCCTATATTTTTCCTAATCTGTTTTCCCTACTCTTCTAATGAAGCTCTATGCTCTCTCCAGCTGAGCACTCAACTCAAAAGCACCAACCACTCCTGTCACTTCAGCGTTGGGGAAAGACCTTCTCCAGGCTGTACAACTCAGTGCAAAGTAGCTGAAATGAAAGTGGATGTTAATGTTCTTTCATATCATGTTATAGTCACTATTCTTATTTCTTTGTCTTCCAGTCTTAATTTCAGCAAGCACACCACTGCAATTTAAAGCACCGTTCTCTCTACTGTGAGTGGCTTTGATTTGAGATCTTTCCTTCATTTGTAAAGAAGAGCTGTGCCTTTGACTTCAAATTTTTTCATCTTGCTGTAAATAGATTTCTTATTGTTAAAATACTACCCATTCCCTTTCTTCCCCATTTGCTGCTTCTCTTTCAGGGAGAAAAATAAAAGGTAGGGAAGGATGTGATGGCTTGGCCTGGCAATGCTTACAGATCCAGGGTCAAAGAAAGATGCTGTATTCACTGCAGCTTACATTTTGCCTTTTCTGCAGGGCAATGGGGAAATCTTTGTTCGGTCACCAGCGGGTGCCACGTCTGCTGAAATGTTCCCATGGAGACAGGGCATAGCTGAGCTCAGCAGCAAAGAGGCACCTCACAGCCCTTCCATGGGGGCTGTGCTTACCTGGAGCTGATGCAGTGCACAGCAAAAGCATCTCTCTCTCAAAACCCATCTCTCTTTAGAAATCACCTTTTGCTCGGGGTCAAATGCTCATTTCCTAAAGAAACTGCAAAAAACTATAAACTACATAAAGGAGGAACAACCAAACAAGTGTCTAAGCATTTCACACAAATTTCACAGAATTCCACTGATGCTTGCAGAAACTTGAAAGCTCTGCATAGTTGAGATCCTTTTTTTTTGTTTGTGATTTTTTTTGTGTTTCAGATTTATTTCTGGATCTGAGATCAAACAAATGCTGTCTTCTTTAGCATGAGATGACTTGGACCCAACTGAGATATAGGCATTCAGTTTGCTGTTTGGCTGTGGTATTTGAGCCATGTTTCATTCCACAATGCTTGCTGGAACAAGCTGCACCTAGGAGAAAGACATTGGCATTAAACCTTGGGTTGTGCTTCCTATACCAGAGGTAGGGAAAAAAAAAGTGTTTTTTTAATAAGTGTGGGAAAGAAATCCTGGCTATTTGATTTATCAAACTCTATGATAAAATGGTAGCTTACTTCTTTAAGGTAATTTTTTAGGAAAAAATCCAAGAAAATAATAATACTGCTGTAGAAAATACTGATGAAAATTAGCTTCAGACTTTTCTGGTCACCAAGATTGAAATGAACTGAAATTGAAGGTTCCAACAGAGTGATAAAATGATTTTGAAAAAAAAATATAAGACACTGAGTTTGCTCGGTTCAATTTGGTGAGGCAAATTTAAAGATGAGATATGCTGACTCTTTATAATTAAAAACTTCAATAATTTAAAATAATTTGAAAACTACAAGCATTTTTAGGACTTAATTCCACTTTAAACTTAGTGACATTAAACATTTTTACAGTGACATCACAGATGTTCAGCTGCTTATCCAGCTCAATGTGTTAAACTAATTATCAGACATGGGGTCCAGAGCAAGTTTTTTTTTCCTAATTAGGAAGAATTTCTGCAGAAGCAAAATTTACTTTTTTTGTAACCGGGGTCATCATCATCATCGTCTTCTGGGAATTTTATTGACAGAGGTCCAGGAATCTGGGAGGCAGATAATGCTCTCACTTCCTCCTGTTTTCTTCCTGTGGCACCTCATTGTCTTTTGGTGTGTCAGGAAGCATTTCCTGGCCCATGGAGTTTGCAGATATGTGGAGGGATGCTGGGATGTCCCCCTGAGCCAGCTGCTGTTTGTGTGTTAGCACAGTCAGGTCCTGCACCAGTGACTCAGTGCCTCTTGCAGTGCCCTGTCACTGTGCCCTGATCACTGAGAATATGAAAAAGCCACACAGCAGCCTGCTGGGTCCCATTGAAACGTTATCTCCATCCAGAGGTGCTCCTGCTGTGGGTCACAGATGTGGTCTTTGCTGGAATGTCTCCAAAGGGAGGCAGGAGAGTTGAATTCTGCCCAGTGCAAGAACAGGAGAACCCCTGGCACTGACTTTTTGCAAGTGGTGCTTTCCCCTTTGTGGCCACACAAGATACCATGCTTGAATTCAAAGAGTTCTGGAAGTGAAGGAACCTTGAGAACCATGACCCTGTGAGAAATTCCAGGTTTGATGCCTGTCCTAAGACTTACCAACATTTTTTCCACCCCTCCAAAGAGTCAGAGTTTGCTGGAGCACTACTTTCATTTGTGGTTGAAACCATCAAGATTTCTCATCCATCATTCTCTTGTCTCATGCAGTATTTGCAGAAAACTGTATTGCAGCTACTTAGGATTCTGTTGTAAAACCCCTAATTTTGTCAACATCTATTTGCTAGACCTTGACATCTCCCAGAAGTATGAATGGTTGTGATTTATTAAACAAGTCTGTGTTATATGAAGTCTGCTGCAGAAAAGGCTCTTAAAATCAGAGTTGGCCTGATGCAGCCTGGCAGGTATGTAAAATCCATGCTGCAGTCAGAGATGCACACAGGGTTCAGTGTATCCTGATCCATGTGTCACAGAATTATTGAATCTTTATCTTTGCAAGACAACTGATCTGGGTCTATTCCATCAGCCTTAGGAGCCACCAGGCTGACATGGAGATGAAGATGGACAAAACTGTTAAAGAATCATTTTGATCCAAGATCTCATTCTGAGACCTGTGAAGATACTATAACATATTAAATGAAGATACCTCGTTGTACAAAGTGGTTATAGCCCTGCTTACTTGTTCTTAGGTTGGTGACCAGTCTGCATTAGACATTCAGCTGAGCAAGGAGGACATCTAGAACTCTATTTCTCTTGAGATGAAGACAGAAATAGGTGGGATAATATCGCAGCAAAGGTTATCTTCAATCACTTGTGGGAGATTGAAATATCTGTCCTGATTTTGGATGGCATAGAGTTACTTTTCTTCCTAGCTGCTGGTAGAGTGCTCTTTTGGGTTTGGGACAAGAACAATGAAAATGCAATCATCTGTTTACATTAAATCAAGGACCCTTCAGCTTCTCACCCCAGCCCACTGGCAAGTAGGCTGAGGAATCACAAACTGGGAGGGGACACAGCTGGGACAGCTGAATTCAACTGACCAAGGGAATATTCTAGAACTGACAAAGGGGTATTCCAGAACTGACCAAGGGAATATTCCAGAACTGACCAAGGAGATATTCCAGGCCAGCTGGCACCAAGCTCGGTATATAAACCAGGCAGCTGTTCAGAGTCATGGAATTTGTTGTCATTAGTCAGAGCTGAGTGTGAGGAGCCCTGCTTTCCTGGGCTGAACTACTGCCTGAAAAGCATGTGAATGAATTCCTTGTTTTGCTTCAATTTGCAATTTTTGATCTTCTGATATTCTCCACTGTGATGCATGGGAAGGGAATGAGTGGCTCTGTGGGACTTGGTTACCAGCTGAGGTCAAACACCATCCTGTTTTCAGAGCTTCTCTCTGAAAGGCTAAGAAACCAAAGAAGTAATCACAAGCAAAATTGTGCCTTTTGCTTCCCTTTTACAGGTGATCAGGTGCAGAGAGTGCCTGAGCCTTGTGTCTGTTTAGTGTGGAGGAACTGTGCCTTCACTGCTTGAACACAGGCACGGTTTCTGCCCAGCTTTGCAGTGGAATTCAACAACCATCTTGTGCTGAAAAATTACACAAGGACTTCCAGGATCAAACTGATTATGCATTCAGTATCCCAATACTCCATCTGCTGTTTCCTTGTTCCACATCCCATTAACAAATGCCAAGCTGCAGATTGTTTTTCACATAGTAATGAGTTGCATAAGTATGTAAACAAAACAAAAGTTATATATTTCTGTTAGAACAAGTGCCAAGAACACCTCCTGTTGCAACACTACTAATGACAGGATAGCAACAGTGGAATAAAGAGAGTAATTTGTAGTATTCCCAGGTCAGCTGCACACATGGTTTCTCCAAAATAAGTAAGTGAGGCAATTTATTCCATACTTACAATGCACCAGATTCATTCCTGCTTTAATTGCAGTAGACTCAGTGGATCTGTATCATGGAAGAATTTGGCCTTGTGGTTGGAAATCTTCCTGCAGATGGTGGTAAAAAAAGGTGAACAGCATAAATAATGCCATTATCCCAATTAACTGGAATTGATTAATTCATCCATCCATTTCCCAAGTGATTATCTCCAATTAAAATAATTGCCTGGATAACATTCCACTGCTAGATCCCTGGATGCAACAGAGATTTCTAAACAGCATTTTACTCATATTCCAGCACAACCAACAATACCTGGCAGCAGGGAAACATTTTTCAATTTGCTATAGTTCAACACAAGGACAGAGGAAGGTTTGGAATATCTCTAAGAAACACAGAGTCATGTGTTATTATTTGTGTAAGCATAGTTACTGTGGCTTGGGACTTGAGCTGCAGAATGCAAGGGGATGGTGCCTGCTGTAAAGAGGTGATATTTATGAGCAAGCACAGATGCACGAGGAGCACAAAGAAACCATGAGATAATATCAGTAGGCATAGCAGCCTCTCACTGTTCTATATTTTTGTAGGCATCACAATACTGGATGTTTTTTCCAACCACATCCCTGAAGGTAGCCAGCTCTGTTGATGCTTACAAAGAGATCCTGCCAGCTGTGAAAGTGATAAAAAGTCTGATGACACCTGTCTGAAAACATAAAACATGGGCAGAGGAGCCTGGCACCACAGAATGACCAGGGGCAAGGTTCTACTTTCTGATTGTGATTAGAAGATGATGGGTGTGACAGGGATGCCTTGAAAAGGCAGTTCCTGAAATTGCATGTGAAGTGTGAGAGAGATATAGAGTAGTAATTTAAAGAAAGTGATAACAAGCTCAAATGAGCTGGTATGAGGAGGATGCCTGTAGCCACAGTATAGCATCTGCTAAGTTCAGAGAAAAGGCTGTTCTAAAAAATGTGTGAGTATGCTTAGATGTATGCCTAGATGGAGATGAAAAAATGTATTTAAGGGATGTTTTGTATCGAAAATATGCAAAATTCAAGTAGAGTTTGAACCCAAATGCCTTAAACTCAGAGCTGAATATAATGTTAAATTACTGGGCTGCTTAATCACTCAGTTCAGTAGCTGGGTACACTTTTACGAAAATTAGTTAGGAGAAATGGCAACAGCAAAGACTGCAAGAAAAATGTTGGCTGTTTTTTGGATTGGTTGATTGGGAAGGAGGAGGTAGTGAATTATAGAGTCATAGACTGTGCTGAGTTGGAAGGGAAACATCATCATAACAAGTCCAACTCCTGGCCCTACACAGGACAGGGATCTTGGCTCTCCCCAGGGATCCCACCAGGAGCCTCAGAGCATTGTCCAAACACTTCTCAAACTCGGGCACACTTGGGACTGTGACCACATCCCTGGGAAGTCTGTTCCAATGAGTGCTCAACTTCACTCTCTGGGTGAAGAACCTCTTCCTGATATCCAACCTAAACCCCCTCTGGCTCAGCTTCATGGCATCAGGTCCTGTCACTGTCACCACAGAGCAGAGATCAGTGCCTGCCCCTCCTCTCCCCCTCCCAAGGAAGCTGTAACTGCACTGAGGTCTGTCCAGTCTCCTCCAGGCTGAACAGACCAAGTGACCTCAGTCACTCCTCACACCCCTTCCCCTCAGAGCCCTTCACCATCCTCGTGGCCCTCCCTTGGATTGAGCCTCCCAATGGCCTAATTTATTTCTTACATCCTGGCACCCAAAACTGTCCCCAGCCCTGGAGGTGAGGCTGTCCCAGTGCAGGGCAGAGAGGGACAATCCCCTCCCTTGCCCAGCTGGAGATGCTGGGCCTGATGCCCCCCAGGAGAGGGTTGGCCAAGAAGTGAAACCAAACATGCAAACAAAGAAAAAAGTTGTGGGTTTTTTTTTTTTAATTTTTCTAGAACAGAGCATTTTGTGAGCAGAAAATGTCAATGGACTCATAGCTCAACAGAAGACAGGAATGAAGGGGGCAGTTTCACCAAGAAAGGAGCTGAGAAAGCTTAGAGGCTAAAGCAGTTGTATTGGAAATCCTGACTAAAATTCTTTGTATGCCTGGGGAAAATGACCCAAGGTATCCTACCGTGCAACTGACGGTCTCACACCTTTTGCTTGTTGTCATTTTGGTTTATTTAAAGACTCCTCATTGTCTACAGCAAGGATTGAAAGTCCTTAGCTTCAAGGTTGGAGTCTGAACTGCTCAGGCAGAGGCATGGAATAAGGAGCAGCTTTCAACAGCTGTGGAGGAGCGAAAGACAAGGACACAAACCTGAATGTATCTCATGCTGTGGTGACTAGAGCATTCCCTGGATGGGTGGGAGGCTCCAGTTCAGATCTTTGCCCATACACAAAGTTCAGATAATGATTAAATTAATACAGAATAGCTATCAAAAGTACAGAAGTGAACTGACATCTCTCTGGATGGAACAAAGCAGGTCAAAAGCAGCGTTATTCAAAAGGCAGACTGGTGCTTTCTCCTATATTTTCAGGAATACAGTCACAAAAACATCTTCACATAAGGCTGATATCCATTTCAGGGCAGCTGAATCTGTATTTTTGTGCCATTGCTATTATTACATTTTCATGGGAAGTACCTTGTTCTAAATAGAATAATTTTTCAGACACTTGAAAAATGTTAATAGCACTTTTTACCAACTAGAGACTTTTTAGGGATTTGAGCAAAGGTACAGCATTTTTAACATGATGCCAGGCAAATCCTTTTCTTTTATCTTGGGCTTATTGCAAACAACTCTTTTAGGTGCCCAGTCCCTTGTTTGAGATAACCTCACTAAGTTAGGCCTCACTCACCTGAGTCTTCTAAAAGCTTGATCAATTCTGCCAGCAATTAATCAGTTCTGGATGGGCTGACTGCTCGATCAATAGTTCTCCACCAAGCCTCAGTAAATCAGATTTTAAAACATTTGTCCAAAAATGCTCAGGACAGAGGAAATGTAGACACAGAATCAAGAGACTCTATTTAATGACTCTCAGTAGGTCTATGAGCCTCATACTAATAAAAACAAGGTTTTTTAAAAGTTTCTTTCATGCACTCATGCACTATTAAAGTGAAGATTTTTTTTAATGAGAAACACATAAAAAAAGCCTTCATCACATTAAATGGAGAAAGATTAATTGGTGGGTTTATTTACTTATTTTCTTTGTATAAAGACGTAACACAAATAAGCCCTCATTAGCTATCTAAAGCTCTAAGTTGAGAGTAATATATTTTGAAAAAAAAATCTAACTAAAGAATTGAAACTACTTTTATGTAACAAAGAGAAAGCATGTCACACAAGTTTGCCTATCTAAACTAAACTTTGGGATAAATTTTAAGAAGGGAATCAAGGAGTAGAAGTAAATGGAATCAGATATATTGTTGAATTGCCTAAGGTACACCATGTGAAATCAATCCAATAAACTTTATTTTTTCTTTTTTTTTATTATTATATGCATTTTAAATTACCAGGAGCTTACAAAGAGACCTAAGATGATGTAAACAAGACAAGAGGGAGAGTAATTCAGAAGTGGCTGGAGCAGAGTTACCACCAGGATCGAGGGGGCTGGCAGTGGGTGTGTGTGAAGGAGAATTTCAGTGGTGAGCAGAAGTGGATCCAGGAAGGGTTGGAGGTGAATCTCAGTAGCTATTTCCTGAATATAAGAGATAGCTAAAAGTTACACTGCCCCTTCTAAAGGCATACAACCCTTTCTTAAGAAAGTAAACTGTATGACTCCTCCTAACACATGTAAAAGTATAACCACAACAACATATTTTTGTTTGTAGTCCCCCTTTTGGAAGAGTATGCATTGCTTCTTGAAAAAACTGGTATCTCTGAAGGTTTTATTTCATGTTTCCTTGTTAAAGAGTTCTCTATAAATTGACTTTATAATTTTACATGTGTATATATAACATGCATTTTGTGTTGCAGCTCTTCAGGAACAGCAGATTTCATGGTTTTTAAAGAGTAACTATCCATTTCTAAGGGTACTATCTTGTGCTGATATTTGGGTCAGGAAAAAGGAAACCTTTGGCTCCCTCATAACGTCACTTCCCAAAGGCAAAAGCATGCTGTCTGTGCTAAAAACAGAGGAGACCTCTGAAAGATCTAGGATTAAGAAGCATCATACCAAAAGGCCAGTGTGAAATGGCTCTTTCCTGACAACTTAGATTTCTTGCAGTTCTGAAAGTAGGAGTTCCTCTTTTTTTTTTTTTCCCATGCTAATTTATAATACATGTTTAAATTACATGCTAATTTATATTACATGTTTAAAATGTGTTGTTGAGAAATTGTTTAGAAAATGAGTTTGGAAACATATGATGACATTGGGTAGCTGTCAGGCATTTAAATAGAGAAAATAAGTGTTTCACATACACTTGCAAGGGTAGGAAGGCATCACAATTAGTCTGATTTACCATTGCATTCTGCATCACTTGACACCATGAACTTGACTTAAACATTTGGTGACTGACAACATTTGGAAAATTCATTGTCCTGGTTTCTATGAAGAGGCCTAAGGCCCAAAGTGCATTTATGGCAGTAAGACCAAGATTGTACATTTGCTCCCTAGTGCCTTTTTTCCTCACTCAGAAAGGAGGGGTGCTTGGATGGTTTTGTCCAGACAATGCTTTGAATACTTCTACTCCCTCCTTTCTTCCATAATGTTTCTTTTCTTTGAAGAGGAGCCACCAGAGATTTTCCCACCCTTTTGCCAGATCCAGGATTCTTCTGATTCTGTTACAAGTTACCCAGAATAATTTTCTCTTAAAAAAAACCCCTTTCTGTCATCTTGCCTTCCCCAAGAGACCCCGTTTTCTTTCTTAATGGAGAATAATATAGCTAATTCTAAAGACAGATTTACCAATTTATATTTCAAGCCTTACCTTTGCTGTGACCACTGTGCCACCATAAAAGACAGGCAGGTGGTCCACTCCCACTCTGTCCTAATAGGAGCATTCATCATTTGCTCCTGCCAACCAGGTCCACTTATGCCTGTGGGAAGGCTGCAAGCACTGGTCCTGTAGTGCCTTGTCAGTGAGCACTGTCCTGCAGATCCCTCTCTATCAACCTCTGCAGTTCCTCCCATTTCTGCTTTGTACCACTCATGCCTCTCCTACTCCTGCTGCACATGCACACTTTAATGACGTGAAAAACCAGCCATGAGTGTATGCCATTTCTCACTTCAGTCAAGTTTGAAATTTGATGTCCTGTTTTAAGCAGTTAGCTCTGTCAGAAAATTCAGGATTATAATGTTGTTGTAGAACAGTGTTATTACTGGCAATGAGTGGGAAAGCACAGGAAACATTTCGTCATGGCCACATCACTGACATTTAAACCAAATGTAAGGAGGAGTGGGAAAGAGCCACAAGAAGAAACTCCTCTTTCCTGTATACCTTGGGAAAGAAGCTTTCCTTAAAAGAGTTTATTTCATGGTTGTAGTGCTTTCCTGGAAAGTTATTCTGACTCTGTGCTCCCAAATTTGCTGTGGAACTTCTCTCTGCTCAGTTAATTCCCTTTGCTGACACTAAATGCTCACCCATTTTCCTTGTTATGACACCCACAGAAGGCTGAGAATACATAAGGATACAGCATCAGAAACCCTGCACACAGAGTTTAGGTGCTAACTGAACAAAGTAGAAAGATTTCTCTTCCCCTACCTTCATCTAAGAAACTGGAGAGAGTCAAAATCCAGTCCTGAGCAGATTTAGTGAATTGGGTGGAAATGACAGCTGTTGTTGAGGTGGAGAAGGCACAAGTGATCTCCAGACCTGGGAGGTGACTGCCTGCGCTTCACACAGCTGTGAGCAGCAACAGAACAGGATGTTACTCCTGGTCTGTAGATGCTTTCAACCATTTTTAGAGAACCCAAAACACTGGAATATTGTCAAACAAGCAAAAGATCAAACAGCAGCAAATTTTCTGTCTCTGAGTAGTAACCAATTAGAATGACAACGAAATAATTGGGAAGAGTGAGACAGAGAGTGTCGAAGATAGCATCTCCTTCAAAATGACCCCTTTTTATAACAGCAGCCTCTTTTAAACACCCCTGAAAATAATGAGCTGTAAGCTGCAATTAGCATGAAAAATAGAGTCATTGCAGGGAACAGCTTGAAACAAGTGCTAAAGCAAGGGCAACTTTGTGAAAAGAGTCCTGTCAGAAGCTCTTTTTTCTTAGATGGAAGAGTTGCTGGCTGAAATTCCCTGCTCTCCATTGCTAGCTGCAGAGAGGAGTTATGCTTGTTATTGGTGGCACTAATTTTCAGTGGGAGACAGAAGAGGAGTGGGTGCAAACCACGTGTTTGTAGCACACAGTGCTCTGTAGTTTGGGCTGTGAGCAGCCCCTCAGTCGGTGTGGAGTGTTCTGGTGGCACAGGGTCAGTGGCTCTGTTGTCAGCCTGAGCCCCTGGGGTGCAGCCCTGCCCATGGCTGGGTTTTCTCCCAGTGAGTAAACAGAACTGCTTTGAGGGAACTGGTAGAATGCAAAGTAAATCTAAAAACTAAAATGAAATTCTAAGTAAAAAGTAAGAGCCTTAACTACTAAGTCCCGATTTTGAGGTGTAACACAAAAGAATGGAAAATAAATTCAAAGCATTGGGCTAAAAACAGCATCTTAGCACAATTTGTCATGACATGATGATATGTAGGAGGGAGCTGCTTGGTCAATCTGACAAAAATTTCAGCACAGTGTTGAAGCCTTAGCACACAATGGCATTCTTATTTGAAGACAAAAAATAAAATGTAAAATTACTTTACTACTGGAATTTAGACTCAGCTCATTTTGCACATTTCACTGACCCCTTTTGACTGCTCTCAGCCCCCCTGAAGTCCTAAAGACTAAGGGATAAATATAGATTGCTTCCATTTTTGGCAAAACCCTGTGACAGATGAGGCAAAGGCAGAATTTGGACCTCTATTTATTGCCAAAATAAGAGGAAATTCTCTAAGTTTTGATAGCTAATACCACAATGGTTTGCCAAAATTGAATCCTAAAAAATACATCAGTATTCAGACAAGAATATAAGCAAGAAGTTAAAACTATAAGAAGAATAGAAGTTATGACCCTGGTGATTCTCTGTAAAATGTGATATTTGACTGTACATTTTCAATGAAATAGAGATACCATGGAAGTGACTGTGCAAATTATACATGCAGAAAACTGTCTGCAAGAGTGGAACTGTGAAATGCCAAACATATATCAAAGATAGAAATCTGAATCTCTCAAGGACATGCTGATTCAAATCCTTGAATTCTTCAAATTACTCATAATCCTGAATGCAAAATTTGTTTGGATATTGCTGTATTTTTTTTTTCCATCGCAAAGATTCCTTTTGTTTCATTTTCCTGTATTATGTTTCATGTTCCCCAAAACAGAGGACCTTTTACAGAGCTCTTGATTATCTATCATTCTTTTGCACACTGAATCTAGTTAGATTAGGTCTTCAGGCAAAAGTGATAACTTGCTTTCATTATTTTAAAGCACTTTGCTCTTCCACATGGAGATTTTTATTATTTTGGTTTCTTAGTTGACTAGAAAGAATTCCCATTGACGTCCTGAATTTAGCCAAAATAAAGACAAATTTGTCAAGCTCCATTTTTAGGAATAAAGAACATTAATTTAGCTCCAATTGATAATTATATTTTGATAACACCACACTCTGTGTGGAGCTCAACCCCTTTTTCAGTGTCCATGTGGTTAACCCAGTGAAATCATGAGTGCCTTCTTGCAGGTGTGGGTTTTTCTATCAGCATATGTTTGATTGAAAGCATCTGATTCACAGCCTCTGCCAGGACAGCAGATGCTGAGCGAGTCATTTCAGAGTGATGCAGCGTGTGGAACTCATGACTGCAAAAGTAACATCTTTTCTCTGAGATCCTATTCCAACACATTTTTGAAAGCTCTTCTTTTTGAAAACTTTTACTTAGGAAAGTTTCAGAAAATAAGTGTTTTGCTTATCCCTTGAGTCAGTACTCTGTTGCTTTCTGATATTCACGGGATGTTGAATCCTGCAGAATTAGTGGGTTGGGGAACATGTAAGCTACAGCTTATATGTGGACTTTGTGCAGGAATGAACTCACACAAATCCCACTGATACAGTCACTTCTGGCCATCTGTAATTCAAGGTGCAGACTTCTGACAGACTGGGAGAAAGGTACAGCATGAAGGCAAAATAGCAAAAGTGCTAGTACTTACCATGGAGGAGAAACTGCCCAATGGAGGGTTCTAGGTTAGAATCACATTGTAAACCTAAGATTTTCTCTAATTCCCACAGAAATTTAAAATTGGAGGAAGCATTTAAGTAACTGAAGGAAAACTGCTTCGATTGTAAGGCAATTGTCATCACTGAAATAATTTCCAGCTCTGTTCAGCTCCGCTCAGTTATGTCTGCAGCTGGTGTGAAGTGCAGAGATTTAGAAAGGTCTTTGAAGTAAGTGCTAAAAATGTCAGCTCTATCCAGCTATACAAGACTGTGCAAAACTGTTTTTTTTTTCCCACTCACACTTTAGGAGTTTAGGGCTAAAAACTGTTCCTCCTTTAATATCTGATCAGCTGTTGCCTATTCTAGAGAAGATAAAGCTTCCATGACTGCAGATATGCTTAAATTTTAGATTCCTAATGTACAAATCTCCTTAGAGCAAATGCCTCAAATGCTTATATAATGTATAGTGAAAAGCACGTGCTTTTCACAGTCTCTTGTTTATGCAAATATAGACACAGCTAAGCTGAACAGAGAGAGACCAGATGAACAACAGCTTTTGAGCTGGAAATATCAAAATCTGCAATTCCTGACCTGTCCTACCATATATTGTGTTATTAATTTTATATTCTTATAAGAACATGTACCTTAATCTGGTGCAGCTTCTAATTCCTGAGCCAGTAATAAAATGACAATCATCATTAGCTCCTCTTCCATTAACTGGAAATGTAGGGGTTTGAAAAACAGGATCACAACCCCTAAAGGAGAGGGGAAAGTCTGTTTGAACATAGCTTATGACCTTTTACCATTGCTTCTGCCTCTTAGAAGACTTCTGTCATTAACCACTAGTGCAGGCTGTCATTTATGATATTTTTGGGTGATTACCTCCTCCTATTCATATTCCAAAGAATTTAGACCCACATTCAGACCTCTGTTAAAGATGTTTGCATCCTATTGTATTTTAGCTGGCAATGGCTGTTTTCAAATTCCAAACTCAGTGAATAAGAAATCAGAATTGGCCAAGAACCCAAAGCTATCTACAGTTTTAATCTTTGTGCCAGAGCACTGCTGTCATGGCCTTAGTTATTAACTACTCTCTTTTTTCTGAACTGCAATCTGCCACCAGTACTTACACACTACATAGGAGAGGAATGGAGTAGATTGATAGCACCTTAATAGAGCAGTTAAACACGAGTCTATTCATAATTATTATTATCCAACCACTGATTTCCATCTACAGGAAAAAATTAGTCATGCTCTGCTATAATTTACTGATTTTCACTTAACTTGGCTGGGACATGATCCTCTCTGTTTGCAATTGAACTACAAAAAAAAATTTTATTTACTTCAGCCGGATTTTTCCTCAGTAGCATATATTACATATTCTTCAGAGAAAGTATATTTTCCTTGCAATGAAATACCTAAAAAGGAAGATCAATTTCTAGGAGGTTTTACACCTCAGATGACAAAAAAAATCCATAGCTGAAAGAAATCCTTCTACAGTTAACTCTTCAGCATTCTGAATTTATTTACATCTATAGTAATAGATATGTATATCTGTCTATCTATCTGAAATCCTTCTACAGTTAACTCTTCGGCATTCTGAATTTATTTACATCTATAGTAATAGATATGTATATCTATCTATCTATCTATCTATCTATCTATCTATCTATCTATCTATCTATCTATCTATCTTTTTTCTCCTTTTTTTTTGCCCAATGGCTACACAAAATCCCTGCATGCCTGCAGGAAGAATAGAAGATTCCCCACCATCTGACCAGGAGAATAGGGCTCATCAGGCAGTTCTAGTAAAGGAATTGCAGTTCCCATATTTATAGTTTTAATACCTGGCACACACTACCTGAAGTAGAAAACAGATACTAGAAGTAAAATAAAAATACACAGACTTGATTTCTTTTAAGCACAAAAAAATGCTGCAAGATCAACTTAGCTCGATGACATTTGTTTCCTGGATCCAGAAAGAAATTACATCCATTCTTCCTTTTCTCTCCAATCTGATTGGGAAAATCCATCATTTTATTTCTCTGCTGATATTTTCTCCCGCTAATATTCACTGCTTTTATTCTGCCTTCATCTGCAATTTGTCCAGTAAAAATTCATAGCATTTAGGTTAATGAAACTTTTCAGATGCACTTTTAAAAAAGAAACTGAAATTTAGGATGAAAAGAAATAGAAAACAGAGTAAAAAGCTTGTACTCTCTTTGAGTTACTTGATTTTGAGAGTGTCCAGAACACCCAGTCATCCAAGATCATTGCAGCAGCAATGCCAAGACTTATGGCATATTTTTATTGGGAAGAAATGTCTATTTTAAATGTCAACAATTTATCAATTCAATGCTTTCACATTGCCTCAAGCTTAGGGCCTGATCTCAGGCCCCTAAAAGCAGTTTTAACTCCCTTGGCAGACTTTAGAGGACAAGAGGAGCGTGTTTCATGAGGAGTCCCTGGAGCAGGGATCATGGGCTCCTGACCTGGCTGCCCCTTTCCCACACTCAAGAAAGCACAGCACCACACCTGGTACCAGTTCTTGGGCTGCCATTGATCCCAGAACGTGCAGCAGCAAAACCTGGGCCCCCTGCACACACCAGGCACTGCACTAATCACACTCATCAAACTCAGCTTCCCAAAGGTCGTTGGCAGTGCCAGTCACACTCACAAAGCCTAAATTCCATGGCAGTCTTGACTCTTTCCTCTCAGCCCCACCACACATTTCAGGAGTTTCAGTGAACTGAGGGGCCATCAAAGTTTTTTGGGTCTGGATCTTTGTCCCAACCCTGGTGAATCCCATCAAAGTCCAGAGAATTGTTAATCAGCTCTCCATCTGTTGGGGAACAGAGGTCCTGCCCTGTGGAATACCCTACTCTGCCATTTGGGTTTCTAGGAATTTGACACAATGACGGACAGCTCTGTGAATTAACAGGATACCAAAGGCTCCTGACATTTACAAGGGTTTTCAAGAAATGATTAGACATGATAATAATTCCCCTTTGCTTCTTAACAAGCTTGGCATTTATCAATGAACATTTACACCAGGGAAGGATACCTACGACTCTTCAAATCATCTGTTAAATATGAACTGATTCTGAGAAATTAGCTCACATGAGCTGCTTCTAAACTACAGAACATGCTAAGGAGCTGGAAAACTTTAACAATACCTGCAATTAGAAATTGTGTTGTAGAAACACCCACCTTAGAGGAAAATCACATGCCCATATTTTCACTGATCCGTCAGCAATTTGCCAAGTATCTTCCAAAAGCAATAAATATTTAAAAGCTTAATAGATTACACACATAATAACAGTACAGCACCCTGCTGGTGGAACTGGCTTGAAGCACACCCCATCCTGCAATCAATTATGCTAAGTGGGTCTTGTCCCTCAAAGCTCCCCCTTCCACCTTCAAAAGGTCAACTGTGTTCTGATACTCTCATTTTCGAGCCTTTTTTTTGATTGATGGTAACTTTAAAACAATCTAAGACAAATATTTTAGAACATTCAATGGAGTCAGTCTCGTTTGACTGGAGTTTTATTCACTTTTGTCAAACTGGTCTTTGATATGACATTTCAGACAAATTCTTTTTAGTGAGTATTTATGCTTCCATCATCTTCAGAACATGATTTATTTTATCATTCTTCTGAAATCAAAGATTTTAGCATAGACATAAAAAGAAATAAAACTTGAAATATTGTCTAAGTTTCTTTCTTATCAATTTTTTTAGTGTCACAATCACAAATCATTGATGTCATGCTTATTTTCTTTGTTTTTCAGTAGTCGTACTTTTTCTTTTACTCCAGGCTTCATTTATGTCAGCCAAATACTAGAAAACAACTTGAAAATTTTAATATGTCTTAATGTTTGATATCATTGCATTTTCCCCTAAATTTCTACTCTAATAAATGCATTTTTATCACAAAGAATGAGAACATATTTTCATTCTAGTTTTCAACTTCAGACCAACAAACCTTAAAAATAAGCAATCAGTTTGACATAAAACAATACAGCCTAAATAAATCCGGCTTCCCCTTGTTTAAAAAGCAGCCTCTGAGGTGCAATGAAATATTGCTATTCTTCTCAGATAAATAAAAGTATGTAAAGTAGCTCTTTTCCTTATGGACTATGGTCTGTCTACTATGCCCTACCCAGATTCTAATTTTGGAAGTGGGGTAGAATCTTGGATTTAGACAGAAAATGAGTGTCTGAACAAAAAGCAGTTTGGGTTCCTGTTTTTAAAGAAAGGTGTTTTGGAGAGACTTTGACAAAAGGATAAAACAGCATTTCTTCCATGATGTCGAAATGGCCACAGCCGTTCCTTCCTCTGTCTTCAGAGTGAGTCAGAGAAACAGATTTTACCCCAGCTCTGTGCAATTACTAAAATTGCAACAGCAAAACAGGTCATTCATCATCCTCATAATAGTATGAGAAAGAGTGAAATTGTACCTTACCCTCAATCACATAAATCAGTCTCTTTGCTATATTGCTAGCAAGTTGTTCATAATTAGAATGAATCTTGCTTTTCTCCCTTGATATGCTTTCTTATTGCTGTATTTTTTTTCCTTATTTTTTCATGCTAGGAATGAAATAGAAAAATGATGTGAACTATATATTCAGAAGACATTGTAAACAGATTGTCAATTGATGATTAGTTGGCACACAAAGTTATAGGAAAAAATATTTGTTCCACTGCTTGGAAAAATAGAGGGTAAACCAAATTTATTTTAATGTCGTATATTATATTATTTATAATTTATAATATTCTTTTTTTTTTCAATTAAAAAAAGCCTATATGCCTAGTTTGCAAATGACACTGCTGGATAATAATTCTGATCAGGGAAATTTCCTACACTTCTGTGCCCCCCTACCCCAAGCCCTAATACATAGTTTTAAAATAGCACTTTCTAATTATATGTGAAATCATAGCCTGCTGAAGTCTGTAAAAGCTTTTTCCACAGATTTCAATGGAACCTGGATTTTACTGCAGAGAAGCTAAACTTCATTTTCATCCTGAGTGCATGGCTTTAATTAGATAAGTGAATTAATCTCAAGGACAATAACTTGACATTTCAATAACATTACCCTTGGATTCTTAATGTTCATGAATTCAAGTTGTTAAGAGAAATAGCAATCCTGATATCTATAAAAACTAATGAAAACAATGGCCATACTCTGCCTACCTTAAGGTAATATCTGAAGCTTCAAACTCTATTCTTCCTTCTACTAAGGGCTCAAAATGCCAAGGAAAAACGAATAAGGGAGATGGAGCACTTAAGAGCACCTGAGAAAAAAAGATTTTTCTCCATCTGAGCAATGACTGATTGTCTCCCCTGGCAGCTGGCCCATACATGTGCTTCTGCTCTAGGGATAGTGTGTGCATTTTCCATTTAGGAATCACTAGCTAAAATCAGAGAATTAATTCATTTAGCAAAATACTCTAATTTCAAAGGTGTGTATAAAGAATACTATCTAATTCCACATCACGGAAAATTTAAGATTATTCAGAAAATGAAAAGAAAATAAAAAACAACCCAGGCACGGGTTCATCACAAATTAACAATTAATTCACTAATTGTTTTCAAATTATGCATTTGATCATCAAACACTTAATATTTGGGGCAATGATCCCCTTTAATGACCTACAAGATACCTTCTTATTTTGAACTTCAAAAAAAAAAAAAATTTCCCCAACGATCTGGTCTTAATGGAAATTAAATTTAAAACCTTTCCTTCAGTCTGAAGTGTGTCAAACTGCTCTTTGCGAATAATAACCAGTTTTGTCAAAAAGATCACAGGCAACTATGAATAATCCTGAATTATATAACAGTTTTGTTGTCTATCCTAAGGGATTAAGGCATAGAAATATATTAAAAAAATTGACTTTAAGGGTTGCCCCAAGTAATATAGACAGGGTTGTAATTCAGTGAGTACAGAACAACTTTAACAATGACAAGCAGATATCTCAGGAACTGCAAAATTTTAATGACACTTTGTGGCTTCACTGACTTTGAGCCCTGGTTCCCAAGTAGAGATTTAATCTTTTCCTGTAACTGTGAAAAGCCCCTTGCAGTTTTACAGGTCTTAAAGGCTTTGCATAGTTTCATACTTTATATAAAGCTTGAATTATTATCTCCTGTTAGCTTGAGTTCTTTCTCTTCTATCTAATTTTCTTCAAAGCAAGAGGTAGAGTTTAGTGCAATTGTTCCTCTAAATATCTCCCCAGGAGTGGTTGTTAGTCGCTTACATGAAGTGCCTCCACTTAAAGTGCCAATTTGCACAGCAGGATTCAGCAGAGCAGTAGTAGCAAGACAGGGGATATTTAAAACAGTATTAAATACAGCAAGAAAGTGAGTAGAAAACTGAGGAAAAAAAAAAAGAAGCAGGATTGGGGAAAAAAATGGTATTAGGAACATGGAGCATTTGAATTTTCAACGTTCAATGCAATTTTAATATTAATATATTTGTAGGACAGTAAAGATTGATATTAACAAAATTGTTCCTTTGTCTCTTGTCTGCTCCTGGGAGCATGGGAAACCCTAGTTCAAACCCCTAAGTGAAGAAATTATTTTAACCCAGCTTAATCATGTACACTCTTCTTCCCAGAAGCGTAGTGGGAGGGAACTCCTAGAAATGACAGTCCCCTCTAAATGTGACATGAAGACATTTCCCTCCTCAGTTCGTGTCCTGTCTTCATGACAGGCACATATGAGCACTAACAGGTGACTGCTCCTGTTACAAAGCATCCAGGAAGCTTCTTCCAGAGCCACTCCTTGCCATCACAGAGTTCTTCCTTTCAGAGGATGAATAAAGCAACATGGAATTCACTCACCCACATCTTATAATGAATGCTAAATGCTTCCAAGTTGTTCCTTGAATGTTTTTTTCCCCACTCTCAGATATGCAGTCTCTTCATCTTTCTGAAGAGAAAAAAATCAATATGGAGATGTTGATATATTCCATGTCTTCATGACAGGAAATGGTAGAGGAACTACTTATAAACCTAATGAGATAACATTTTTTCCTAAAACTTACATTAAAAAAGATAAAAATTTTTTTAAACTTTTCTCCATATCCATACAAATTCTTTTTTTGGAATCAGTTAACATTGCTTGACCTGCATTGTTATGTTTACAAGCCTTGAAAGAGTAGGTGTTAACAGACTTAATGTTGCATTACACACTTAGATCTCTTTGTTCCTTGAACTTAGCAGTGAAAAAATAATTACCAGTTATTGGAAAAAAACTTACTAGCTTTTAATTGCTTAACTTTATGGCCCAGCAGTGAATAAGTTTTCTGTTATAATGTGTGTATTATCTTCACTATGTAAATGAGCCTAATATTTGTTCATATATGTTAAGTTCTGCTAGAAAAATATTGACCACTCTAATAAATGATGTCAAAGGGTCCATTAACAGAATAGCTGCATAGGATCTTAAGAACAACAAAAGTGTGAATATTGCATTGGGATTCATCTTCCTACACTTGTGCAAGGAAATAGAATTTTTTTATATTTTACAGAAAGCACTGCATGTTGCTCTCCCAGTTCAATGAACATAGGAGAGAAGCTTACCAGAGCCTGTGAAGGAGCAGCTAGCTCCTGATGGAGAGCATCCCACTCTGGCAGGCTAAACCAGGAACAAAGACAAAACACCAGAGCTCAATTTTTCAGAACAAATTATCTTTTCTCCTTCACTATGAAAAGAGCACAGAAATGGTACTTATGCTTCTGTCCTGGTCCTTTAAAGGCAATAAATGGTGTAATAAAATATTTTTTTGCTGCGCTGAGCTCAGCTCTAGATCTCATCTTTAAACAAAACAAACACTTGGGGGTGGACTGCTTCCAAAGACAGCAACGTGGGATCTGACTGTGTGTAAATCAGGGCCACAGCAGCAGCTTTCCTAACAGGAGGAGCTGAGGCTCTGCTTCCCACGCTCCCAACAAGGTGCAGCTTACTGGCAGCACACAATCTCACTCACATCTCCTCTGAACAAAATGAAAAGCGGTGCCTGACCCCCGAGCCTGACACTCAGAGTGCAAAAGGAGCAAATACATACCAGGTGAGGGGCAGAACATGAGGCACAACTTGTAAATAGCACAAAAAGCAATGGTCAAAATCTGTCAGCTACTTACCTAGTATTCAGAGCAGTATTTATTCCTAGCTATGGGGGTGGAGCTATTTTGCAGGGTGCCTTTTCAGTTCACTGTGCCTGGGATGAAATCTTGAAGTAGAAAGAAAGCGCTAAAAGCAAAAGAGATGAAGCAGAGATGGACACAAAAGCCAGCAGCTGAAATATATTTGAATGCAGAAAAGGATTTGAATAGTGAAGACAAATAAAGCACAAAAAAGACAGATTTCAGAATGACTTTTTATTTTCTTCCCTTGACATAGTGAGATGACATTTGGAGATGTGAAAACTCAAGAAACAATAAAGTAAGGTGGAAAACAGTCTATGTAAAGGGATGTATAAGGAATAACATCCTAGAGTGGGTATTTTCCTCACTAAGAATGAGACATTAGAAAACAGATTAAGTGAAAAGGCACTGGTTTATTAGAAGAGGATATTGCTTATGGAGAAGTAGCACAGCTTTTTATCCTTGTCTCCCTTCCCTAGAGAAGGAAGGAACATAATGCTGGAAGCAATTGGGAAGAATTGGTCTGATCTTTATGTATTTTGAAAGTGTTAATTTTGGCTAGATCAACTAAAAGCAGGTTGAAAGCAGGGAAAGTGAGTTGGAGACTGGAGGAAAAATGGCTATTTTGTTAACAAAATACCAGTGAAGAGGAGTATTCAGAAAAACTCACCTTACTTAAACTTTGTGGATAAAATTTAGTTGATAAAGTTGCCTTTGGAATTGAAATCAGGGGCTCCCATCTGCTGAATGGCCCATCCACAGATAAATTGGAGAGATGAGAGGAAAAAATCTCTGTTTGATGATCCTGTGTAAGCAGATTATGAGGAGAAAAAGAAATATCAATCCCTAGATATCTTTGTATCTGTTTGAATCGAAATTTCTTTTTTATGTGTGAATAATTGGAATTGTATACCCTGCTGAGTTGGTAAAAATATGAAGGATGAAGAGGCCAAGATAGTGCTGATCTTACAGCAGCAAGAGTCAGAGTAGAAATGTGAAGGGTTACTTTCCAGGAGTAGATGACCTGAAGAGTGTGCTATTATTTTTATTATTGTTCTAGAAATTGTTAGACAACTAAATGTACTGTCAAGTAAAGGCTTTCAGTACACTGGTTCCCCTGGTAACTTCCACTGTTCAAACACTCATTTCTCAGCAACTCAAAAATGGCTTTTCTCTTTTCCCTAAGGAATTGAGTTACCATGCCTGGAGCAGGGCTGGAGCAGATTCCTTGGAGTGTAATAGAAAGGGTTTGAGCTTCACTCACACTTAATAGCAGCTTGTAGTACCTTGTTCCCAAGCAGAGGTTAAGATAAGAGATAAGGGATCTGGTTAGATAGGAAAGCTTACCTTTTCCATGATCTGGGTTCAACACTAGGTCATGGATAGAAATAAATAGCAGTATCAGCCTTGGGATATGACCATCTGATCCCAGGGTTTTTAATGTAAGACTGATTTAGTAGACTGTAGCAGATACTACACAATAGCTATAATCAGTCATTTTCAATGCCTGAAAATGACTAATAGCTTTTTGTTGTTGTTTTTTTTTTTTTGGTCAACCTCAAAAGTGAGCTGTCAACTCAGCTAATACTGGAACTTTCTTCCTATATATGCATCCCTATTGAGTTATGCCTGTTTGTAGAAGATGAGCAGACCAGAAATAAAACCAGCTTAAAAATTGCCTTCCTCCTCTGTCTCTTCTGTGCTTCTTGCTGCCTGATGTACTACATTACACTCCTTTAATGCTGTCATGGGCACAACATTTTTAACCAGGAATGAGATCACTTGCCAAATAAATGAATTACTGTGTCTGACAGCTGAAAATAGTGTGTGCAGATCCACTTAATTTTGGCTCAAATGACACTTGGAAATAAAAGTACTGTAATCAGAACAGGTCTTTAAAGGTCTTTTGTTATCTCAGTCATATGTTTGCTGATCATGTCAGTGGAAGATTTATTCATACTGTTACTGATTTTCCCATTCAAGGCATGTGGACTAGGATTGGAACTACTAGGTCATGTGTGTTTGTAATCATTTCTGTGCTTCAGTAGTTCAAGGATGCTGCAACTATGAATAATTGCCTTGTGTTTTCATGGCAGAGATGCAGTTACCTTTAAGCAAGTGGCAAATATGACATAGGGTAAATCATTTCATGTTCACTGAAAGATGTGCAAACAGACCAAATTGTATCTGCTGTATCTAGTAAAGTACTGCTTTTTGAGCATCATGTTTACTACTTGAACTTATGGTCACTGAAGAGCTTAAACACCAAAAGGGGAATGATGCAACACACAACATAGTGAAAGTCCATGAGAGGCACCTCATCTTCCTCCACAAAGCCCAAAAAGATGTTTTGTATGCAGTTGTTTTAATCACCAAAGGAAAAAATTCTTTCTTTTAGACACCTTTTGTAGTGAAAGCAGAAAAATCCTCATCCTACAGGGGATGATGCACCTACAGGAACATTATTTTAGGAAAAGATAAATCATCCCACGAGACAAAGATTCTCTCTCCATTCCCTAGAAAAGAAAAATGGAAAATTAGTTTCTCTTAAAGAACAAAATCTTGTACAATAAAAGCTTGGGGACCAGAGCCCAACATAAAGTATTCTTTTGACATTGAGAAATAGGACGTCCTCTCAACAAGTTAATTAAATTAATGGCAATTGTTAATTGTCAGTATCATGCAGTCAGTTGAAGTCACTGTGTCTAAATCCTTTTAGATATTTTCTAATACTTGAATTTAAAACTAGTCCACAGACTATGAATTCACTTACCTCATTTAACAGACTCCTACATAAGTTTTTTCATTAAATTTATAATGATTTATTAAAAATATCTAGCAAATATCCCCAAATCAGCACCATTATTAGAACCATGCCTAGCTAGTGCTGAACTTCTAAGTAACCAAAATCTTTTTGCAAGACTTAGGTATCTTGTGCTAGAATTTGCCAACTCCAGTGAAGCTTTTAAATTATACATCTATGGAATACCTACCAATCAGATTCTTTGAAAGACTTTTTTTCTCAGTAAAGACTTACAAATTGTGATCCTTGCAGTATAGTCTGATGCGCAATGTCTTGAATTCTTTGAGAGAAAAACATTCTATTTTCTCCAGTTTTCCACCCACATGAATTATATTTCTAACAGTTTCAACTGCCACTCTGAAGACAGCTTGAAGCATGACCCATAGAAGAACAAAGTTACCTTAATCTTTCAAAATTGCTGTGCAGATTTTTAGATAGATTTTTTTTCCCCAGTGAAAGCTTTAGGCTTCATTAGGAGCCTGCATCCAGTGAATGACATGTGGGGTGATTTAGGGTAGGTTTTCCCTTGCAGTGCAAAGCTGTTCAAGCTCCAAGGCATTGTCAATATGATTATTTTGCCTGAATACAGCACCATATGGAATGGTTATGCTGCCACAGAGTACCCTGAGCTTGCACCTCTCTTAGATCTTGTACAGACACACCTTCTCATATGGAAAGATTAGAATTCTTCTAAAATCACGTTGCTTTTCATTTTGTAGGCAGTGTACATGGACAGTAAATCACCAGAACCACTAGATGACTACATATATAAGCTCAGTGACAGAAACCGGTGAAGCAAATCTTCAGATAAAATGTGGTCACTGCTCTGACTTCAGTGTCTTTTTCAGAAAAATAAAAACAAAGCAGTTTATTTCCAATCTGTAATCACCATCCCGAGCCTTCCTCTGAAGGAAAATGTCCGAACAACTTTTCCTCAAAAAGAAGAATAACGCTTTTCTACTCACACATACTCACACATTCACACAGTACACCCACCATTCAGGAGCTCCACATATAAATCTTTGTTGACAACAGAAATGGGATACGGATATTCCAGATTAAGTGTGATACCAGCTGCCCTATAGACTCACCTCCTTCTTCATCTGGCTCAAGAATATATAAGTCTTTTTCATAAAGGGAAGAAGTGTTAAAAGCAAGTCAGTCTACATGCCTGGAAGGTTTAGATTAGATACTAGGAGAAATTTCTTCACTGAAAGGCTGGACAAGCATTGGAACAGGCTCACCAGGGAAGTGGTGGAATTGCTATCCCTGGAAGTGCTCAAGAAACCGTGTAGATTTGGTTCTTAGGGACATGGTTTAGTGGGGAACCTGGAAGTGTTAGGGTAATGGTTGGACTCAATGATCTCAGACATCTTTTCTAAGCTTGATGACTCTAGGATGAATGCCAATGTGGAATTTGGAGAACCTCAAAACGGTTGTTCCTATATTAAGTAGTATCCATGTGAGAAGTTGGAGATGGAGCTTGTCTTTATTGATTAAAGACAGGAGAAAAATGTGGGTCCTTATATCCTATAGAAATGCTCAAAACCATGGAGTTTCTGGATTCCAAATGTGTGGATATGGGTGTTCTTTGTACAGAGGCTGATCTGATGGTTGTGCTCCAGGACTGCAGTCAGACCTGTACAGATGAATGCTTTGCTCATCTTGATTGTCAATATTGCCAAGATCTGAGCAGTCCTCTGAATGCCAAAAAGCAAATATTGGAAGATTACAGACTTTGGCTATTTTTTTGGGTGGGGATATCCAGCATTGTATGACAACTGAACTGGGGCTTTGAGGATTCTGATTTCGACACCCATAGGGAGGAGATGATAAACTCATGGGAAAATCTGAATGTTTGCCAGGATAAAGATGAAATGTCATGCTTTCTACCAGGGAAAGCCACTCATTCAGAACTTAGATTTTGTGGTACAACTGAAGATCAGTGTGATGCTGGAGCCAAGACTCTAGAGGACTTGATAATGGAAAGACTTTTTCCATCAGGAAATTTGATTTCTAATGTAACCTAGGAAGATAAATGGTACTATACTTACAATTCTGGAATAAATATGAAACTCACAGTTTTAGATTCATCTGGGGATTGCAGTATCATTTATGCATCAGGAACTGAAATAGGTTTTGATATCAGTCAATTTGTCAGAGTCTCTCAGTATACTGCTATGTCATGGACATTCCCTATTCTGGAAATGGGGAGGCTGTGCTCCACATGCAAAAAATGTTGTAGCTGGTTTCCTCAGTTATTAACGTTTCAGAAAGCTAGACCTTGGAATATTTGGGGATTGATTTTCTGACTGATGAGTTTCACCACAGGTGACTAAGATGGATCAGGCATAAGGAAATAGCAATAGGATCAACTCTTTCCAAAGCATAAAATGAAAAATGCATTTTGAAGTCCTGTGTCATCACTTCTAAAGCATCCCTGACTTGCTTAAAAGAAAGAATAAGTGCAAACCTGATAGCACCACATAAATAGAAAGATTCGATATCTTAGATGCATTTATTAAAGATGCATTTCCAAGAGATAAAAGCAAAAGGTTATTATGATAATAAAAATGCTGTGATTGTATATGATAAAATTGCTTTTATTATGTGCAAAAATATCAATATGTGTTTTATTAGTACTTCAGAAAGGGGAATTTCACAAAACTGTAAACTTGAGCAAAAGATAGTAGAAGGAAAAAAAATGACAAAGACATTGTCAAATTTCTTAAATAGTTCTTCATTGCACACATAAAATCTGTAATTATTTAACAATGAAAAAATATCTAATGATTAAGGACTGAGATGCAAGTATCAGTACAAAGGTTTATAAGAAGTAAATAGAAAAATAAATTGTTAACAATGGAAGTTGATATGTGGATGAGTGATACAGAGGTAAAGATGTATTCCTGCACATTTACTGAGATGGGATAAGACCCATAAGAAGGAATGCTTTGCCCATACCAAGAACAAGAGCAGTGTGAATCATCATTGGATCAGTCAAATTCATTCTATGCAAGAAAAAGGAAGGAAGTTAAAGGTGTATAAAGTGCTTGCAACTCACAGGGCAGAACAAAAAAAATCATAGCTCGAGGTATCAGTGCAAAGCTCAGGTACAGAGCACACAATGTGGTCTTATCACGGGAATCAGGGACATACTTTCAATGTGACCAGACTAAGAAGATTAATTTGAAGATAATCATGTGGTCCCATAAAATCACCAAAGCTGGCTGTTTTGAAAGAAGTCCTTGCAGGCAAACCATTGTCTCAAAAGTGCAGCTCAGAAACCACTGGACTAAAACCAGATATAGATCTGCCTCCTGCAGTGCTCCAGGGATGCCAGCCTGAATTCTCAGCTCCTGATCTTACAGAATTTACACTGAAACTTTGTTTGGAAGTACCATTACTTCTCATAGGGCAGTATTTTCCCTGAAGTCATCAGAGGAGGGAGAACTCACCTTCCTTTACATCTACAGTTTCTTCCTTACTCTCAGAATGAGGTTTAATGAGTTTCTCTGGAGAAAATATTTTTCCATGAATGGGCTGGCCCATCACTGTGCTTCATGTGTTGCAGGTGTAATGACAGGCCTCTATTTTGTGCCTTCCACAGGCATATGGCTTCCCAGCACACCACAAGAGAGTATTTATCTTTCTCCTTTCTCAGCATGCTTGGATCCATAATTGAGCCCTTAATTTCTTTTCACAAAGAACTAAAATCTGCCTGTTAAACTGCCAGGTGCAATGTGATGTTAATGACTGAGTACTGCATAATTCTGTGGTTTGAACAGCTATTTCTAGGCATGTATGTACCTGTCCTATTCATTAATTCCTTTCTGACTGTTACATTATTCTTCTCAAACAGTATTTTTCCTTCCGTCTATTGAAATGCTCTTTGTGTGCCTCTTAATTTTTCTATTTATTCTAATTAGTTTTGAATCATATTTCCTTGAGTGTTTTCAACCTTATACATTGAATGAAGTGACTTTCAGTTGGATATTCCTTTTCATATTTGATTAAAAAACAAATTAAAAGCCTTGATATTCATTTATCACAGAGGTCAGAAACTTTAAAATTGTGTTTTCAAAATTAATCTATAATAAAGTTTTTAACGAACAGTGTTTCATCAGTAAGATGGAAAATTCTGAGCACTCAAAGTTCTTAGAGAACCTCTAAGGAGTGAGGAATTGTAAATGAGGGCATTCCATACACTCAGAAAACTTGTTTGTTTTTATTTAAGGAGCACAGATAAAATCCAGATTTCTTTCTTTCTTTTCATGAATAATCAGGATAACATAATGTTGTACTCTGAAGTCAGGCTACCACTCTCCACTATTATAGTCTTTCTGTCTGAGAAATAAGTGGTTTGAACCACTGTAAAAAGAGAAAAAGACATGAAATTAGTCTTTATTCTGTGCCATTTGTGCAGTTCAAGTTGCTTTGAACATGATATCAATGGCCACCTCTGTCCTGCTCTGTGGGGCAGGACTGTCCATACTGGAGCATCCCTTTTGCATTCAAAGGCATCTCTAAGAGTCCCCAGTTCCATTCAATGCCACACCACATTTATTGCCTTTCCAAATTTTCATTTCCCAGTAGTCATTCCTTGTAGCAGCTGGTGCCCTATTCCCCCTGTCTGCACCATGCACGACCTCTTGAAGGCCCATGTACTTCTGTAGATGACACAGGTTAGCTGCTGGTACACAGGGGCAAGGGAAAGGATGGAGGAGGCTTTGCCCACGAGGCACATACAGACACTTCCAGAATTCACTGAGCCACACCATGGAAGATACATTTATTGAGCAAAGTTATCCCTGGCACTGTCTTTCATATCAGCCAACGCAACCCATCACAAATTCAGTGCTGTGCCAGGAGTGCAGCAGTCTCATCTGCCACACAACCTCTGCAAACAGATGCAGATCATGCTCTGATGTGCTTATGTCACACCATCCATTCAGGCAGCCACTTGAATGCCTACACAGACCAGACTTCATCCTTTTTCTTTCCCAGTACCTGAGGTCTTGGGATGCAGAGTCTGGAAGCCCGGGAGAGAAAGTAATTTCAGTCCCCCTTGGCTCTCCTGGATCTACACACTGTGTAAAGCACAGTACCTGCTGAGCACATCTGGTGGGCTGTGTGAGGAACATGGTGAAAGCAGTGTCAGAACAGAGGGCTTAGAACCATGGAATAACTACAGGTTATCACAGAATTAACTAGGTTGGAAAAGGCTTTTGAGGTCATCAAGTCCAACCTATGTCCTAACACCACCTTATAAACTAAACCATGGCACTGAGTGCCACATCCACTGGTTTTTTAAACACCAAGACCTGTAAGGTCATCACATCAACCATTAGCCCAGCATCACTGTGTTCACCACTGAACCATATTCACAGGTGACACATCCACGTGCCTTTTGAAGACATCCAGCAATGGTGACACAACCACTTCCTTGGGCAGCCTGTTTTAATGCCTGGCCACCCTTTTGATGAAGAATTTTTTTCCTGTTATCTAATCTAAACCTCTCCTGGCACAACTTCAGGCCATTTTCTCTTGTTCTGTTACATCCTACCTGAGAGAAGAGACTGACCCCCAACTTTCAGGTAGTTGTAGAGGTGATAAAGTCACTCCTGAGCCTTCTCCAGGCTAAACACCCCCAGTCCCCTCAGCAGCTCCTCTTAAGACTTGTGCTCCAGACCCTTCCCCGACTTCATTGCCCTTCTTTTGGCATGCTTCAGCATGTCAGTGCCTTTCTGGTAGTGAGCTCAAAACAGGAGACTTTTCCTCCTACATAATTGGGTTTTTTTAATTGCAAAATGATGGTTTATTTCAGTTAAATAACTTCTGATCCCGTGTGAGCTGTGTTTAACATCAGTACTGTAGAATTCAGGCTTGTAATTAAGTTACTTATTTCTGGACTAATATTGTACTTCTTGCTCACCCTAATCTCAGAATTGCAGAGATGGGCTGACTGCCAGCAAGCATTGGGTGAGCCCTCAACCATCACAACAAATCAAGAACAGGGCTTGTTTTGATCAGTGATAATAAAAGTCCTGACATTGATACCAGTGAAACACAAGTTCACATTTGCTAATGAAGGTGGCTAAACCTGTGTATGACACCTGTCTGACTTGTGAGAACAGAGTGTGTGTGCTCAGTGTCACTGAAAGGCACAGCACTGCCTCTGTTCACTGGCAGCTCTCCAGCAGAGCAGGTGTGCTGGCTGCTGGTTAAGGGAATGTTGCTGTAGATCACTTTGGTCCTTTAGAAGTGAGGATATGTGGCCCCCAACAGTGAGACAGTCGACCCCTGCCAGCAAGAGACAAGGGAGAGTTTGTGGCTACATTGTTCTGTAAAAACCTGAATAAAGATGTACAGATCATGAAAGGCTGGATGGGCATATCAACTAAGAGATCACATTATTCAGTATTTTTCCATTCTTGCATGATATATTTTCTGCCAGTGGCTATAATAAATGGCCACATTGCACACATAGACTTCTGGCAGAAAAAAATAGGATGTAGGAAGAAGACATAACTGAGAGATTATGCTTTGTAATTGATAATGAACACCATGCAGGGAAGCTTAATAAGAGCTAATGAAACCCAAGTAGGTTCATTTATGTTTGACAAGAGCTGTGAAGACTATGTCAGTCTAGAAGGAAATCTACCCACTGGTCTACTGGAAGGTGTCTCTGCCCATGGCTGAGGGTTCAGAGCTGGATGATCTTTAGGACTGCTTCTAATTCAAATAATTCTGGAATTCTATAATACATCAAATTACAATTATTAAAATACTATTACAGATTTGTAATTACATGTATTCTATGATGTAGGGAACATATAATGCATTTCTCTGTGTATTCAGCACTATAATAATGCTAATCCTACTCGTTGCTTAGTTTAATGAATCCAAGTATTTGAAATGGGGGCCTGGATGCTTTTTCTTTTCTTCTCATTGTCTCTTCAATGAATACAAAGACTAGCAAGAAATCTCTGTCAGTGTAAACAAGTGACTTTTTATGCTTTTTCTTTGACATTCTTATTGTAACTATCATTGGTAGGCACACACACACACAATGTTCTTTAATCAAAAGTATTAATTAATTAATTAAATTTTACAGTTTCATGGAAGAGTAAAACACAGTTGTTTTCTCAGTTCATTTAGGAAATTTCAAATAATTTCTTCCAAAACTCTTTTTTTCTCCCAACAAAACTCTGTTAATCAGAAGTCTAAAAACACTTTTAGAAGCAAAAAAAAAAAAAAAATGAACTCTAGCAGCATGTGGGAGGTAGTAAAGCAAAATGGAATAGTAATTTTTTCTTTATCTCTCTGATTTTTCCATTACTTCAGATGATAGTCATACAGCTGTGTTTTTTCCTTCAAGGTTTTTATCTTTGATAGGGTATGTCCTTATTTTTAAAATAGCTTTTGAAATCAACTTATGGAGCTCTTAAAATCAGTTCTGTGGGTTTTTTTGTTTGCTTTGCTTGTTTGGTTGGTTTTTTTGTTCTTTGGGGTTTTTTGTTTTTGGGTTTTTTGTGGTTTGTTTGTTTTGGGCTTTGGTTTTTTGGGGGGTTTTTTTGAATGGAGGGGTTCCATGTATTCTCAGACTTTGCTGAGAAATTGGGACATTTCTGCCTCCTAAAAATTGTATTATCCCTCCTCTAAGCTTTCTTCATCCTCTATGCACTTCAATAGCAATCATCATTCTGCTTCCTTCACTTTTCCTCCTGCCTGCTTCAGCTGCCCAAGAAGGTGACAACCTCTTGTCTTGATGTTGTAACTATTATTTTCCCATGCTGGGAACAAGGTGGGAAAATAGGAGTTGCTGCATAAGTCACAACTCCTGTGCAATGTACAGTGAACACATGATCTAATCCAAGTCCAGTGAACAACTATTTTTACAGAGTTCAACATTTTCTGATTCCTTTGTGTTTTCAGCAGGTAGAACATGGAAAATGTCTTGCTTCTCCACTCAGAAATATCCTTGTGCAACAAATTTATCCATAAAGTTTGTGTAAGTCAAATCAGCACCTCATCTCTGGGTTGGAAGGCAGAGGATGTGGGAATGGTCAGGTCAGCCTATGTTTGGGTTCTTATTTACAGTCTACCTGGTTAGCCTTTCCAGAAAGCCTTTAACTGGGAGACTCGAGAGCCAGAGGAATGGCAGTAGGTCTTCTGAGTGCCTAATGAAACCAATACTGAGTACTTTCTTAAAGGTCTCATTATATTAGTGAGGTGAGAAATAAAACAAAGCCATCTATGTGAGACTGTCATTACAAATAGTGAATCTGAAATTAACCTGGAAATTCTAGGCTTTTTATTGAGTATCCAAATTACTACTGCATCAACATATTTCTGCCATTAAAGCTAAAAACATCTGGTTTTTTTGTAAGAAAATGAAGATTCTTACAAATATTCATGGAAGCAATATAGGAGATTTGACAACAGACCAACACCCAAACAGTTAAATTCTTTGTACTGTACTCAAGGTCACTAGACCCTGACAAGCTATATCAGAATTCTAAGCTGCTCTGGCTATCAGCTGCTCCTAGAAAGAATCTCAGTAACCTACTTGGTCTTGTGGGAGTATCTGTGGTTTATCAGCCCACCAGAGAAAATCTTAACTCTCTTTTTCATCCATCTAGGAGCATTCCAATAGCAACCAATGAAAGAAATCTAGACAACTCAGTCTGGAAGCTTAAGCCAAGCCATGCAAGTCCCAATGAGACAGAAACCCACCTTCCAATGATGCAACTGGTGTATAGAAGATTCTGAGAAAATGGAAAATTAACCACTTGATAATAATATAAAACTGTAGTATTCAAAGGAGTTGGGGAAGGTTGAGCCAGACACATGGGATATTACAGGAAGAAGATAATCAAATAACCAGAATTTTTAGCATATAGCATGACCAAACAGAGTGAGATGAAACCATCTGTGAATGACAGATGGGAAACTGAAGTTTGTAAAGATGAAAGGTAAATCCTACACTGACCTAGAGTGTTTCACAGTTAACTACTAAATATATAACTTTGGTCTATTTAAGCTCTATTAGAGCCATGTCAGTAAGGAACATGTTTTTTTTCTGGATTACTATTTCTCTAGTATTTTCTATAATAATTTTTATCTCATTAGACACTGAGCCACAATGATTTTTGTCTAATAAAGGCATGCTTAACTATTGATTAACGAAAATGGTTGAAATTTTCATATTTTAACTTTTGACTTTAAATTTCATATGGTTCCAGAAAAAAGAAGTACCCTGAACTCCCATCTATTTTTAATTGTTTAAACATGAAGTTTAGTTTTCAGGTAGCAAGATAATATAAGAGAAAGAGGGACATTAATTTCAAAACATTTTGAATATCTCAAAAAGATCTCAAGATTCTAGGATCTCTGACAAATCTAAAATTTTGCATAACAAAATATTCTCAATATAGAACCCAATGTGCTTAAAACTTTCAAGGAAATTGGATTTACGTTCAAAACAGATTTTTCTTTTAGGCCAACTGAACTACTTTTGAAATCTTTCACTTTCTGGTAAAACTGATGGACAATACCTTTCTTAATCATGCCATAGAACCTTCAGGTTTAAAGGAGGACATTTTTTAGGGATAAACAAAAATTTATGTTTCAAGGAAAATAGTTAAAAGTGTTCATTAGTGATCAAACACACCAATGCCAGTTTTCTACATATCCATTAAACCATCCATTGTTAATCCGATAATGCTTTGTTTTCCCCTCAGATTTATATACCAATTAAACATATTCCAATGAGTTTATTGAAATTATTATAGAACTGTTTCTACATCCACCTATACTTAAGATGTGCTGAATGATTCCATAAGCATTAAATTATCATCCAAATAGTATTTGGTGTTACTTGAAACAGATAAACAACTATTCCCTGTCATTCCCTTCCCTGACTACAACAGGGTGTTGTGAACATATCTAGCTTATGTTAAGATTTATTTTTAGGCGCAGTACCTTGCATGAGTGAACAAGTCTTTTTTAGCTCAGTATCTTGTATGATGACAGACTGGACTAGACTGTTTCATTCTTGCAAAGATCAGTTCCACCTAACCAGGGAAATGCATCCAGCTTTTTGCTGGCAGTGGACAGCATCATGTTTCCAATCTTTATGAATAAGGGCTTTAGGAAAGAATTTGGTTCTACTGCTTCTAGAAATACAGTTTTGTAATCTGAACTCCAGTCAGGTCAAGAAGCCAGATGCCCCAAGCCTTAGTACTGCTGCCTGAAAATATATAAGACAATGAAAACTTAAAAAGTTGGCTGTTTGCTTGCAAGTAGAAGATTCCCTCTGAAACTGAGGTGCTACATTATTGACTTTGAGTAAAACAAACAATTTGAAACACAGTTTGGGACATCAAATTAAATTTGAAATGAGAGACTGATGAAATAACATATCATATTCCTTGCAACCAGACCTCTGTATTAATTATTTGGTCATCTTTATTGTGCCTCGGTGTTCATCAACTAGAGTCACTAATCATATTCTGAATACTAATGTAAACAATATTATATGTATATATTGCAACACCCCAAATCCACTGTAAAATGAGTTTTAATTTCAGGACTGATTAATTTATAAAATATCTGTGATAAGATTGGTTTAAACTCCTCTGTGTAACCACATATTAATTTCTTAGCTTAGGTGTCTTGCCATTGGAATGAGTAATTAAATTTTAAAATAATTGAACTTATTTAAACCATAACACTGATACACTGTCCCATGCTTCCTGTCATTAGGGCCAATATTTAAAGGATAGAATGTGGATCTTAAATCAAAAATAGTTCAGAGTCATCAGCATATACAACTATCACACTTGCACTATATGTTTTTAATTCATATATTATATCCAGCAATTACTTGTCAAAAGTTGAGTAAGAGTGCAAATTGAATTTTCTGACAGTATCCCTTTCCTCTGAGGACCTATTTAGTTTCTCCAGCTATTTGGTGTTTTGTCAAAATATGAATGTTCAGAGTTTGGGATGACTACTCTAAAACAGTTACATCATTTTTTTAGAAATAATCTGTTGCCAGATTATATTCCAAAAATATCAGACACCAGCAGATATTTTGGCATATCCAGGAAGTTTAGTGTTTTCTGGAGCATACCTGGTATTAAAAGAGGTATGCTATGCTGCTTTCAACATGTCCTTTCAGGGTTAAATTTAAACTATGAAGCCTTGGCACACAATCTCATTCTGTTTGAGTCAAAGATGAACATTTTCACAACAGCGCTCTGACCCAAGCTGGCCCATAAATCTTCATGGTAGAAATTATTCCAGGTTTTTGTGCTATTCAGACAGAAATCAAGTGTTACATTTATGACATAGAATGACTTCTGTATGAGATGATGCAGAACTTCATAATATGTTACAGAATCATGGATTTTCTAAGACTCATTTTTTAAAATAACATATGGGCACTGGTGAAAAAAAATCACCATAAGGAATATTTCCTCCTATGCTGCCTGGTGAACTTTCTTCACAGCTATTTTTTTCCTTAAGAGAACATTGTCTCCATTGTTATTTTAGTGTCTCAGCCTTTTCTATAAGCACCTGTGCACACCACGTTGTTCTAGTACCACAGCTCCAGAAGAAAATATTTGCACCCTCTCACTGCAGAATCTCACAGCTCTGAGCATCTCTGCCCAAAGATCCCTTTTCTGGGTCAAACACCTTAGGAACATATAAAGGCCAAGATGAAAGAGAGATTAATGAGGGATCAGTACTCCACAGGACTTGAAGGAAGATAGATTTAATTGGGGTGTAAATTAGATGTCCTTGCATCTTTTAGCCTGGAAAAGGTTAAGAGGAGCAGCAGATGAGGAAAGCAGGTGACTAAAAAACTAATGAAAAGACACAAGTGTTTAGGTGATCAAATGATCCAAGAGAGTACTCAGTAGGTTCAAACAGTGTGGGTTTAATTAGAGGCAACTGTGATAACAGGCAAGAGGAGAAACCTGTGCTTTCCTAATAACTGACTTTTGATTGATGTACATAGAACATGGTGTTTTATTAAAAAAAATAAATCCCACATATCTTGGATACTGAAACTATTAAGGCTGTGTACATAAAGTTTTTCTCAATGCTGTGAACTCTGCAATGCAAGTTTCATCTTCTAAGTCTCCCATAGTGAGTGGATGGGTGCCTGTGGAAAACAAAATTGAGATTTAATTCAAAAACATTGATTATGTTTAATGTGTTTAAGTGTTGGCCCTAAATCTAGAAGAAGAGAACTAAAGCCAAGACACCTGGAAAATCCTGCAAGGTCATGCAAATACAGGTCTTGTTCTCTTGTGTATTGCATATCTCACCCCTTGGATTTGAGCAAGAGATACTGCCAGATCCCTTGGGGTCATAATGCTGAAGGACAGAGAGAGTCTAGAACAAATATGGGACTTTCTCTGATTCATCTTGTTCCATTTTATATTATTTGAGATAGGAAATATCTTACAGAGACCAATCAAATGAATGTAGATTCCTGTCAAATTCAATATATCTCCTTTAAGCAGCATCTGTAAAGACCTATGGAAATTTTGTTATAGGAGCATTGAGAGAGATGAGCCTGAAAGCTGAAGCATCCAAATGGCCAAGAGGAGCAGGTGAAGCAGTTCTCTCTAGGAGTATAATTTGAGAAGAAGGATCAAGGAGCACAACAAGCTCTCCAATAGGTGATGCCACAATTAACTGGCCAGTGTCTACAACCAGAATTTTATTAACAGGATTGGCAAACTATTGCCTCAGGGTTGGGTTTTGGCTTTGGTTTTTTTTCAGGAAGGAAAGAAAGAAAGAAATAGGATGAGGGTTTTGCGTTCTTTGCTTTGCTTTTGATAAAAAGGCTAACCTTTAGCAAGCTACATGTTTTCTCACATAATGGGGACATTATGCTACTGCAAGAATCAGGCAAGGGAAGTTTTGCTTGTTTAGCTCAATTGTCTACTGAAATGTTTATAGAAAAAACAAAACCACTAATTCAAATCTGCTGAACCAGAGTTTACCAAGTGAAGATGTCATTGATGTCTTGGATGTCAGAAGGGTGCAGTCAACAGAATACAGGTAAGTGGGCTTGAAAGCAAATCAAGGATTATGCATCAGAACTGCTGCATGGCATCAGAGGGAATGTGTGAGAGCCTTAAACTCTCCAAATCACAAATGAAGAAAAGTGAGGCACTTGAGCTGGCAGTCAAGATCTCATTTGCATCATTATGAGATCTCTTCGTGAGTTATCTCTAGAAATGAAAATATCTTGCATTATGAAAGCATAAAAATGGTATTTAGCATATTTTTTTTTGCAATATTACAAGAAGCCTCAAACATTTTTATAGATTAAGACAAATTGTCTGGAAATAACGCAGCCAGAAAGATTTCAAAAGCATCAGCTTTCCTTTCTAGGAAGAAGACCTTGGTGTAAGAAAATTTATCACAGATGCTGTGTGTCTGGCATTCTGCTCCTGTAGACACAGTATTTCATTGGATTTTTTTTTTCAGGATTTTAAATAATAACTATTAAAGCTGTAAGTTTTACCAATTTAATCTAAAAGGGAAGAAAGAAAAACTAGAAGGAGCAGGAACTGCTTAAGCAATAATTAATACAGTGGCACTCTAATAGCCCTGAACAATGATTGGAGTGATGGCAGCTAAAATTAAGTTGGCTCTGGGAAGTTACTCAGGAAAACTAAAGGACAGGTGGGAGAGTTTTGGTTCAGAATTGAAATATACAGTCTCTTTTTTCACTTGCCTGTCTTGCATCAGATTCCTACCTTACACTCAAGAACTTAAACCCTCACTGTGTTAATTTCCTTTTTTTTCAAGTTCTGACTTGTCTTGTTTGTGATAATCAGATCTGATGACTACAAAGGGTATTCCTTTCTGAAAGCAGCAGTTATCAGTAAGGTGTTTTCAGAACAGCTTTTCAGATTATTTGTAAATTAAAACCAAAACAAGCCTGGAAAAGACTAAGATTGGAATGTTCTTTCCAGAAAGCTACAAAGTCTCATTTGGAGCAGGATAACCATAGACTGGATAAAAGGGAAGCCAGTCTTTGCAAGTCCTGCCCTGTGATCCTTGTTACTGAATACTTGAATGCTTGTTACTGAATACTAAGTTCAGAGAGACCCTTTGGCTTTGCTGTTGCATATTCAATACTTCTAACCTGAATTTAAGTATAACTTGTGTCAGGATAAACTTGTACTTCAGATAGTGTTAGTACATTCACTGATTCCAATTTCTAACATTTGTTGATATTAAAATTTCCAAAATAATGTGATTTCAAGTGCTAACCATAGCAGTGTTTCATGAAAGATGTGCTCAACACTACCTGTACATTTTGAAAATCCCCAGATTACAGAGTGGGTGCTCCAATACACAACTTCTCATTGACAGTTCCAGGAATAAACCCCAAGTCCCAATCCACTGATAAAGACCATTTGGTCTTTGCAGTAATATGATTATTAAGAAGGGAAAAGGGAACTTGAGACTAAGAGTTTATGCTTGCATATGACATTTCAGTGTTCCAGTCATTGATCTAGCAAGACAAATTCTTTTCATTCCACCATAGCGCAAGATTTTTTTTCTCATGACAAAAAAAAAAAAAAACAGATAGAAAGAATATAATTATCATTCCCAGCTCAGAATTAGTTCCCTTTACTACTGTTCAAAACTTTGCATGCCTTTTTCAGAGTGGAAGAAGGCGATATCCTGTGGACAATTCATTCAGAAATTGCCTTGACTACTTCTCCTGCTAATCAATATTTTGTTTAGAATTATTCTGTTTAGCACATAAAATATACCTGTGTCTTTTTACATCTTTTCTCATTTGCAACAAGCCAGTCCCTCCTGATTCCCTTTGTTGATCAAAATACAGTTGGCTTTGATATTCTTAAAATGTTTCATTGCTGTCAGGAAGAAGACAGCTGAAGTACATGTTGTACAGTAATCTGAGAAAATAGACTAATAAGTATCAAAAGTAATAACCTTAAAACCAGCAGCATCAAACTGCAAGTGAACCCAAATTCCTTGGAGATAGCCCAAAATTTCCTTTCATTGATTTTGGGGTACACTAAACCATATTCTTTATTAGAAGACACATACCTCACAAATCCTTTCTTAGAAATTTCTAGCTCTTTTCTTTCCTTATCCCTCCTTTTCCTAAGCACAGACTTGATGTATTGGTCACAACATTTTCTTACAGTTCAAGCTTGCATGCAAACTGCCAGGTAGTACCAAAAAAAAAAAAAAAAAAAAAAAAAAAATCTATCTGAAATCAATGAATGCAAAACATAATCTGAAATGACAACAAAAGGATTTCCAGAAATTTAACACAGTCATATTCTTGGTAAGGAAATAATCAGTGTTAATGCATTTAGCTCCTTAAAATATTTCTCATGCTTATAAATGAAAACAGGCTATAAGCATCCTATCAACATGAGCAATTTTTATCATGAAAAATATTCTTAAAAATTTTCTGGTGCTTTTATCTTCCTTTTGCCCTTTCCTTTTCCGCAGTGGAAACTGCCTCTGCCAACTTTGGTGTCTGGTTACTCTGGGTAACTTTGAGGAGACTCAGATGGAAATCAGGTGCTTATCTCTAGAAAAAACACCTTATACCAAGCACTGTATTTCTCAGACTCTTCCTGTTCCACCTCTCTTTTTCTGGCACTGATAATAACAGAAAGGAAGTTTCTCAAGCCTGGATCTCTTCCAGGAAGCAAAGAACGAACTGGTAAAGTTTGTCTTACCAATGCATATTCAAATAACATTGTGTAACAGGCCACACTGTAATTAACAAAAGTGGAATCAAATAAGATATTTCTTAGTGATTGAAGGAGACTATTAATAGGATTAAATGCAAACATTTAAGGAGAAACAGAAATTAATTCACATTAGTCCATATTTTTCTTTACTCTTGTCTCCTTCTGTACATATCTGTCACTAATCAAGCATTGTTTCTGTTCAGCATCCCTTGTTCTCTTACAGAAGACAGTGGCAAACAGAAAAAGAAAGAGGAATCTTCCACAGCAAGATTCTTCATGTATAGGATAATGATTTTCAGGCACAGCAAGCTTAGATATAGTTTTCTTATCTGTTTCATGCCTACTTAAAAACAAAACAACAAAACCACATTACCTGTGTTCACTTATATTTACTTGTCTTTATTTAAAGTTATCACTAAATTTTCCACATTGAATAACTGAGTATAGAATGGAGTATATTGGTATTCTACATCAATTACCTTCCACAATATAATTCAAGACCATAACCAGCACCACAGTGAACTGTTGCAGCAAATTTAAAAGAAAATAAAAAGAAAATTAGCAATAGGTATAATGTCAATTATAATTCTACCAAATAATTATTGTGGCTAGACCTATTATGAAGATTTTTTTATTGTCTATGTTTGGTTGTTATTAAAAGCAAGACTTATGCAAGGAGAAAGCTTTATTTTGTATTCTCCTATTGAAAAAATCCTACCTGCAACGACGTTGAGCTTGGAATATTTTAGGTGCTAAACCTCTGCTCCTGGATTTGATGGGATAACCCATCTGAAATTTTGAAAGACAAAAATTGTCATCTCAATGTTTTATTGGAAATTTTCCTCACAGTAAGTAGATTAAGAAACCCACTGATTTCTTTATCTTCTCTCATCTTTTGGAGTGCACAAATTCCTCAGTCTTTTTCCATGGTTTAGCAGAAACTGTGATATAGGGTTAAGCTATGAGTAGCTTTATGATCTGAAGAGTCCAAAGGTCATCTTTTTTATAAGCCTTCTTAGTGGATGCTCCAGGGCATGACATCCTTGAGCTGTCAGAAATAACCCATTTTATTTTTTATTTTGGAAGAAATATACTCTACAAGTTTCATGCTAGTCTTAAAATTTTCCCTTTATATTCCAGACCCTGTTAAATTGTGATATTCTAACAGACCTAAGGATGATATTTTGTTAATTTTTTACAAAGAAATATATAAAGAATACAATTCTAATTAATTCAGGCTTGATCTTTATGTGAATGAAGTTAGGCTAGCAAGAAATTAAATACAAGAAAAAAACCTGTAAAATAATTAGATACCAGAAACAAGAAGTGAACTAAGACTTCCCAGCAGTGAAGTGTGGAAAATTGACTTGTGTATTTTAGCAAACAGACATGAAAGGTAAACTAATGATTTTTTTTTAAATGGAAATATTTCCATTAAATTTGTGTTCACATTTCTCTTTTCAGAAGCCAAAAGACCTTGACAGAATGTCTATAGTGGGTTCTAGGTATGTATTAAGATATGTTTTCAGTTTCTGCATGTGATTTAAGTGTGTAAATTTTTTAAAAATTGTGTTTCTAAGGCAATTAGGTCAATACAGCGGACTGAAGCTAGTGAAGGACTCACTGCACTGTAGCTGACAGCAGCTTCAATTCAGATGCTCAGTGCCTTATGAAACAGGCAAGCACATTGTGTTTCCATCTGCTGTTCTGGAAAGATACTGGCTTCCTGTGGGTCCCAGTCACATCTCACAGCTTCCTGCAAAATTTTCAGATAGAGAAGAGCATGAAAAATGGCACTGGACACCTAAATTTAGGAACCTGATTCAGTCTCTAGCAGACCAGGTCAGCTAATTGCTTCCCAGATCCAACCAATTGCTAGATCTCCACTGCCTCTACTGTCCACCATTTCTTTAAACTTCTCCCTCCAGAGCTGGAGTCCATTCTCAGAATTACATCCATCTGCCCACACACAGGCATCCACATGATTTGAGACAAAAGCATTCACAAGCTGCTAACAGATGTAACACTTTGCTGAACAGTTGAGTTATTGTTCAGGGGAAGCAGGACACCAGGGACAGCACTGGATCATCACTGTACAAGGCCAGCTGAACTGAGCTAATCTGTAAATTAGGAAAGTTTTATGTCCCAGTAGATTTGATCATCTGTCATGTGTTTAAAGAGAGTCTGGAAACTTCCCTTCAAAGGAATGTGTGTTTTAATGGCCAACTGAATTGCATGTATGTGTTCCTTGAGTTTCTTTCCCAGTGCATTATTCTCTATTTTCTCTTAGTTTTGGGGGGGGAGTTGTTTGTTTGTTGGGTTTTTTGTTTGTTTATTTGTGGTTTTTGTTTGGTTTTAGGTTTTTTTTGTTTGGTTTTTTTAACAGAAGGTTGTAAGAGCTTTGTCTCCCTGGGACAAGGCCTATTCTGAGTAAACACTGCAGGAGATAAGGCTGATTCTTAAGGTTAACTTGCAGTTCCCAGGAGAGGGAGGGTGCTGATTGAGGTTAGGCAGGTAGCAGGGCAGATGTTATAGTGTTTCCAAGCAACCCATCAATCAGCCTGCTGTTTTGAGCAGGTCTTTGGCTCAAAATGTTGCAGGAATTAATAAGATTTTAGAACAACCCAGGAGACAGAGGGTTGAATTGATTTTTGAATGCTACCTTGGCAGTCCCTTTCCAAGGAAGCTGGTTTGGTACCAGACCTCATTCCTAACATGTGACAAACCTCTTTTTATACACTTGGGTCTGCAAAGCCATTCAAAAATAGCTGTTCCATAAGGCTAAACAGGTTTCCAGTATTCTGGCATTTAGCACATACAAAAAAAAATCAGACACTGTTTTATATGAGAGAAAGGTAGATTTCATGTTTTTTGGTGTTTCCTACAGGAGAAAAAGTAGGTGCACAAATGCTAAAAAAGTGTAGAGAGCAAACCAAGAAGGCATGTGGGTAAAAGAACTAATTTAATGTTTACTCTATTAATGAGATCAAGAGCACTCTGGGGAGGGCATCTCAAATGGTTAGTTAAAACACATAAAAATAATAATATATATAATCCAGGAAATTTGTTAACTCTAGGGATACTGTATGTGTACACAAGTTCTCTCTCTCTTTCTTTGGCTTTGTCAAAAACTAATGGCATTAAGGAGAAAAGAAAGAAACAAAGCTAAGCTTCCTATTGCCTTAGGAGCTTCGTGTAGAAGGCAGAACTATTTTTTTCAGTCCCCAAAGGAAAGAGTAGAGTCAATGGACATTGTGGCAGCTCCACTACCTAAGAGTTAAATGTAATTCAGTTCTTACACTATCATGGCTGTGCCTGTATCCTGGAAGTGGGAAAGCCCAATCAATCCAGAGAGTCAGCATTATTTGTAAAATAAATAATAATTTAAAAGCCTCCAAGCCTGACCCTTTGGGCAGTAACATCCTTGTCTAGTTCTGAAAGGCAACTTTCTGCTGGCTCCTGAGAGTGTCCTCAGACCCTGGAGAACCCTTTTTGGTACCAGTCAAATAGAAACAGGGGAACTCCCTTCTCTGTGCATGCTTTGATTCATGGCCATGCAATTCCAGACTCTCCTGGATATCCTCACTGCTGCTGACTGCACATACAGTACACAGAAATTAAACAGCTTTTTCACTCTCACTGTTATTAAAGACTGACCCCACAGCTTCTTAGGACCCTAATTAAAGGACAGCATGTTTTGTGTCTTGAGTCTTTTTACATCAGCAATTTATATTGGGTCATCCTCCATCTCTGAGGGCTTCCTTTAGAACTAATGAGTGAGGATTACCTGGTTAATGCACCTGCAGTGGCTGCTGCTGCTGCTTCCCCCACTTGATATACAAATAACAAATTACTACAACTATTGGGCAACCAATTCTACTCTGCCCATGTTTATTGGAAGCAAAGTCATTTATTCAATTTTTAATGGTTTAAATCAAAAACTTTAGCAATGTGTGCTCCCATGCCTTTAAATACAAGGACACATAAAATCCATGAGCCTTTTTTAAAAATCCTTTTATGTTAGTTATAAGTGGGAATAAAATAAGTAAATACCATGTACCTCTGGAGAAGTTCTAACCTCTGGACCATTTTCTGCCTCACAAAGAGGAAATTCAGAGAACTCAAGAGATTTGCTACTTATCACTCCTAATGTATCATAGTGTTGATCAAAATGAACTCTCTACCAACACTTTAATCAAGGCCTATGAGGAATACAAGCTTGGAAATGCAAAATTTGTTTTCTCATTTGTTTTGTGAGAGATTCCTGACAAAAATCAATTTGTGCATCGAAGTCAAATAGCTAGTCCCCACAAATCTTCCCAATTATGTCAGAGAAGTAAATGCAACTATTACTCAAAATTCTGTATGGAAGCAAATCTGAGATTGAACTCTCCCTGAATAGTATTTTTTCTCAGTTGATAAGATTTAAAAAAAAAATTATTTCAAATTTTATATTTTAGATTTTGAGAAATATCTGTTCCCTTTACTTTCAAATTTTCTCATTTAAAAGAATCTGATCCTTGATCACTTGACCAAACACTTCAATAAAGTAGGATGAGGAATAGAGCTGGAAAAACCTTCCCCATCCACTTGCAGCATTTGAGATGTTGGCCACACCTCTTTGCTTCTGTGCTCTCTTCTTTATTCCTCAGGCTTCCTAGCTGACCTAAAACTGCTAGTCCTGAGCATCAAGAGCAACTAACAGGACTATTATGGTTTAGCTTTCATTTGCATGCACATCACGGTTATCACTTGTGGCAGAAGTCCTTGCTGTGTCTGTTCTTGCTGCATTTCTCCTTGGGACTCAGGTATGCTTAGAGCCCAGAGCAGAGCTTGCTCAAGGCAGATTTCCATGAACATCTGAATTCTCCAATAATTTTTATTAAATGACAAGTCACTAAAACTCTCAGCGCTCCTTGGAGCTTTATGAAAAAAAGAGCTCAAAATAGTTCAGTAGCAGGTGGCATAAAAAAACCAGATCTTGTTACATGTAATGTAATGTAAATAAATACTGTGAGGTAAGGTAAATACTCATTGCAATTTTTGGCACAGTTCTGAACAGAGTACATAGTGAAATGTTTCAGTTTTAACTCTGATCTTGGCCAAGATAACTATTTGATGGTTGAATATATTTCCAGGAATGCATGGATCAAGATTTATCTGGAAGGTCACTGACTGATTTGAATGAATTTGTGTCATGTGAAGAAAACAGAGGAATTCATGTTAAAAGGGGTCCAAAAGTGGTCAGCAGAACAAACTTTAGAAATTCCTCTTTTTCTCTACTAAGTTCAGAATGGGGTTTGGATTAATTAACTCAGACCTAAACAACAGAATTTTGGCTGCTGACAAAATGATTCCCCTTCATACAGTGGAACAGTTTGTAGAAGATATGACTCAGCTTTCCATTTTCCAGCCTCACTGGGAGTGCCTAATCAGCTCATTTCAGCTCTCTCAGCACCTCTTCCATCCCCAGCCTAATATTCCATTTATAAAACAAAAACTATGCATAATTTTTGAAGTAATGACAACTGGAATGCCAATTAAAAATAAAATAGTTGGGAAAACTAATTATGTAAATTCATAATATGTTCATCTGTTTATGGAATATTAATAATGAAATCCAGGAAAAACACAATTTTAACTTAAAAAGTGAAGATTGTTAAGACACTTTGAATGGTAGCATAGAAGATGCAAGAATTTTTTCCAGGCTTTTTGCAGTACATAGTTTCCAATTTTGTACCCTCATCTGAAATAGAAGTTCATGCTCCACCATTCCAAAAGGACACGGAATTTGTTAATACTTGACAAACCTCCTTCTCTTTCACTGCCCTAGAGCTAAGCAGAAATTTCTGCCAACTCATTTCTGGTCACTTTAAAAGAAATGTTGGTTACTTGCTGGGAGACAGCTGAAACACTTGGATGTCTAAGTTTGTCTCCCCGTTGGTGTGATTGATGATATTGATGCTAAAGGAGACGCACTCAGTCTCTCAGATGTCTTTGAAGGGAGGTGGAATCTGGCATTTGGGAATGCATGTGCTGTTCCCAGCTTGTCTGGCTCTTTTGAACTATTTCCTTTCAGTCTGAGGGGAGACTTCTTGGATGTGTGACAATGCAAAGGTAAACTGTCTCTCAGAAAGCAAAATCAATTACTCTTGGGATTCTCATTGCCAATATTTTAGATGACATTAACTTCAGATATTTTTTTTCCCCTCTTACTTTCTAAATACGTCTTTCCCTGTGGCATCATTTTACCTTTTCCAAATATTATTTAATCTACAAAACTAAAGCAAGAAATAGAGGTGAAATACTTGAAACATGTCAGATAAGATGTACTTCTTCTCCAGTATATCATCACATATTCCTACAGTGTGAGGTACCACAAAAAAGAGAATTTTTGCAGGTAGGAGCATATGTACTAAAGTACTAAAATAATCAGTGTATGTAGTTCAATAGAATTAGGTATATTCAAAAGCATTGATCAAACACATGACAAAACTCACACTAAAACTGTTACACAGGAAGAAATGCAAATTACTGTCACTCCATTCAAAGATATGTGGGAAAGTTCAACATCTGACATTCTAAATAATTTTGAAGATAGTCTTGTAGTGGAGGATCTGTGCTAGATTCAGTTGGTAGTTCATAATTCTCTGGGGTAGAAAAATGCAGTTAGTAGATGATTTTGTTTTGGTTTGGTTTGAGTTTTGTTTTGTTTTGTTTTGTTTTTTTTAATAGGCATATTTTGACGCTTGAAATAGGAAATTTACAGGTGATGAGTTTGGGACCATTTCTCTAATTCTAGAGCAGTAAAAATATCTTAAAGGCCTGCTATACCAAAACCAGCATTGTTACTATGACCCTGTCATGTTTACATGTGTACTGTCAAATTTACTATATCAGTTAAAATGCCAACTTGTCCTTCAATGACATTATATTGAATATTTATTCATAAAACTAGCCTGAAACCCAAAATCTGCTCATATTATCAGCAAAGTTCTAATTTATGAACAGCTAATTTTTCACTTGTTAGCAGAATGCAATATATTCTGTTTGCAACCCAAGGCTACTTTCATATGGGAGTTAAGCCTTATTACTTCATGACATGTGCATTTATTCCATGACCTGTTTGTTTTTGCATAGACTATTTATCATGAAATCTAGGAAAAAACCTCAGAAATACTTTGGTAATCTCAAGAAAGTTCAAGCATAACCAAACTCACAGGGCAATGATTTGAGCAAGAAACACTTTAAAACAAAATATTATTTTGATTGAAAACTTTCAAGTGATGAAGAATCTGCCATATCCTGTGACACTTATTCCAATTAGGTGACCAATGAGTTGATACAGTAAATAATTGTTCTGTTTGCTACTCACTGAATGCTCTCCCTAAAAATAAACACAACACACACAACGTTTTAAAAAATAAGGTACAATTTATACTTCAACATTCTAAGCATGTGATATGTCTTTTTCATTAGGTAAGAAATTATTTAGCCTTGGAAAAGTCAGTCTGGTCAATTCAGTCCCCCAAATCTAATGGTATTTTTGAAAATTCTGATAGTTGATATTTAACAAACATTCTGTGCTCAGTAATTGAATTTTCTCATTTTATGGATGACACAATGACATAAACCCCCCTCTTTTCCGAGCAGAAAAAAAAATAAATTAGTCAATGCAGTGCTTAGAAGTGACATTTTTACCATCATTTTTGAATATTTATTATACTGGGCTTTATTTATTTTCTATATATTTCAAATATATCTCTTTAATGCACGTAGGATCCTGAAATATTTGGCTAATTGATATCTAATCCAGATAAACAGGCAAATGCATCTTGCAGGTTTTGCTTTTTCAAAGCAAAATCATTGATAAATATAAAAGCCACAACAATGCATTTAATATTTGTTTAGTGAATTCATCTCACAAAATATTAGCCCAGAAGTTCTTTCAGGGTAACAATAATTTTAAATCTCTGTGTAGTTTCAAAGCCTGCCTCCAGGTAACTCACCTCAGGAACACATCTGCTTGTGAGAGGGTCTGGAGTCTGCCAAATGCATATTCCAGTCGTGGAGCAGGAACATGCCCATGCTCCTGCTTGACAGGATGAGCAGCTGGGATACAGCAAGCTTCGTTTCGCCAGAAAGAAATTAGTTACAAGAAAGTAAAATTAAATATAGGATTCTTAATACTATGCTGTCTCATTTTGAAATTTAGGCAAGTACAATGAAATAAATGAAATGTAAGAAGTTTAACTAAAAAGCAAACAGAAATTCAGGCATTGCAAAATGTCCTTGTGGAGGAAGTAAAACATGCAGCAATTCATGAGTGAGTTCAGTCAGTGATGTGCAATTTCCTACAAAAGAACAACCCTAACTGTAGTCCAAGTCCATTGGTGTCCCAGATGTGACATGCAAAGTTGAACCTTCAAGTTATAGATTTTCATTAAGTTTTGACAAAAGAAAATAAGCAAAAATCCACCGAGTGTTCTGCCTAACTTGGGTTACATTGCTGCATTTAGATTTTTGCCTCTGCAAAATGTCTCTGCAACACTGAGCCAATTGGACAAGTTTCTTTGAGAAAGATGAACAAAAATCCACTAATCCTCAATAAGCATTTGTATGTTATACCACAGTGCTCCAGCACACTTCCTTTTGATGGACTAAATGCACTTGAAATAGGGCCCCACAGAAGTTTTAATGTTGAATAACAATAAATCCTACCTCAACAGTCAGGAGAAGAACAGAGACTTCTAAATGAAGCCTGGATTTGTTTGCATTAAATGTGAAGAACTGACCAGTAGAATCAGTTAAGGATTTGTAGATAGGAAATGGAGATGACTCTTTTCCCTGCAGAAAATCTCAGAGCATCTCCATAGCAGAATGCACTTGTCATCCTACAATATTGACCAAATAAAAACAGATGTTACTACACAAAGCAAGCCAAACCAAGGAAAGGCCTCTTTTATAAATTTTGACACGTCTAGGGAGAAAAATGGTCACAGATTGCTTATAAGACTGTAATAGTTTGGATTTTTCTTAAATTATACTTAGAATGCCCTAAGAGGGAGAACAAAAGTCCACACTTCTACCAGCTTGCTGGATGATTTTGTCAAAAAAACATAAACCATCTCCACTTATTCCTGTGTAATGACATCTATGACAAAAACAAGCTTTACTTTATTCTCAATGAATGTGAAAAAGGCAGTGAGATCCTTAGAAAATGTTTAAAAAATTAAAAATACACAATTGATAATTTGCAAAATGCAAGCAAGTCATGCTTGAAGTTAACGGTGTATGCTCACAATAAGTCACAGTGGTTTTCATCTTTTCAAGAGAAATATGAAGAGTGAAATACGTTTTTCATCCTCTGATATAATTTCTTTCTGTCTCAGGACTGATAAACTGCTGGAATTCCAGACCTGAAAATTAAGACTCAGGAGAAACAATTTTTAATTCAACGTTCCTGTGATCTGAATGGAAAATTTCAGAATATCTCAAATGCAAGATAAATTAACCACTTCCTTTTATGTCAAAAGCCCCTGTTTGGTTAGAGTCCCTCCTTGTGGCCTGACATATTTTTATTTTCAGACTCAATGGATGAATGATCAATGTTGCTGATCAGATCTATGAGTTCTAAACAAAAGGGTATAAATTCTTTCAAGTACTGGTACAAAAACATCTGGGGTACAAGGCTGCTTTACAGGAATTGGATGCTCATTCTTCCTGTGTCCCCTCCTGTCTGTGATGCCCTGTGAAACAGAAACCAAAGCAAACACACAAATTCAGCCAAGCAGCACCCCAATCTCCAGATGCTTCTTTGGCTCATTTTTGAAAAAAAGTGATGAACAAAACCTGCAAATGAGGGAGTTCCCAGTGTATCATGGGCAAAGGGCGAACATATTCATGACTGGTTCACATTCATATCTGTGTCCTTGAACCAAGCAGTTACAAGGATGCCAGTCAGATCCATCTTTTTCCCTGCTTCAGGGTCCTTACTGACAAGTTTTATGTGGAAGTTTGACAGTCTGGCCATTTATTTATGGGGTAAATTTCCATGGGCTTCTTTAAAGCCCATACTGACTTGCTAAGGATTCCATTGAAAAATGCTGCAAGAGTTTCCCAATAAGCTTTATTCTTGTTCAGCTTCTTCTCCAAAACTGTTTCTTTTCAGAATATCAGTGTCTTTATTGGTGTTATAATTTCTGAACATAGATCCTATACTTCTTGTATCTAAATAAGATATCAAGATCTGCTACAGGTATTTACATAAACCTTACCCTGACAATTAGCTCTCTTTATTCTCCAGGGCAAAGGGCAGTGAAGACTAAAATAATTGCTAGCTTCAGAAAAGGCAAATTTTTTTTGCTATGCTCCATAGTCTGTGTCAAAAAAGGGGAAACTTTGAAAGGATATTTTTGAAACTTTCTTCTCCCACAGAGTGGAAGTCTCTGACAACATCTTCAGGGTTAACAGAGCCAGTGATGTCTCAAAGGGCAGCTACCGAGTTTTGATTTGCAAGGAACTGAATGTGTTTGCACCTTGGAAGGCTGAAACCAGAGCTGTTCATCAGTGAAGCCAGAGCAGTGGAGATTTGTAGCTATGATATTTTATGAAAAATCCTTTCCTTAGGATTTTTCCTCCTGAGAAGCTGAGAGGCCTCAGGAACGAAATGTAAACAATGATTATCTGCTGCTGTGGAATGCAACAGGTGGGTCTGTGATTGGTCTCACCTGGTTGTTTCCAATTAATGGCCAATCACAGTCCACCTGTCTCAGACTGTTTTGGTCAGTCTGAACCTTTGTTATTAATTCGTTTTCTATTCTTAGCTGAGCTTTCTGATTAAATCCTTCCTTCTATTCTTTTAGTATAGCTTTTCATATAATATATATATCATAAAATAATAAACCAAGCCTTCTGAAGATAGAGCCAACTTTCTCATCTCTTCCCTCGTCCTGAGACCCCTGCAAACACGGCCACAGAGCTTCTGGCCTTGATCTGCCCAGGTTTTATGGGAAGGGCAGCTGTGCCAGAGGTGCTCCCTTGTCTGTGGGGCACAAGGGGAGGATGCTGGTGCTTGTGTGGAACTATGGAGAAGGTGGGAAAGGCCATGTAGGACTCCCTCTTGGGAGAGTCTTGATCTACAACTGCTGAACCCAGGATTAATTTCTAACTGATACCAGAGGAATAGACAGAAACATTAACTGCCCTATCCATACTCAGATTCTGTGCCCCCTTCACAAGAGCTAGAATAATACAAGTTGCCCTAAACCCATCAGAAACAGAGGAAGCATAAAATAAAGCAAGTCCAGTATGTGCATGAAAAGTGGTGTCATTATCATAACGCTGAGGAAAGGAAGATGAGATTCAGCAATAGAAGTTTCTGGATGAGTTTTTAATAGTTTTTTATATATTTATTAGTTTTTTATATATTTATTTTTATTGACTACGTGAGGATAAAATTACTGTAAGACATACAATATACAGAATTCAGTCTTTCACAAATCCTCATGCAGAGAGTTCCGCCTACAAAAATATTACACTAATGAAAGGAAGTCCTCAGAGAGAAGGTGTTTAAATAATTAAAGTATCTGGCATGGTTAAGAAATTAGTTCTGCTGCAACTTGCCATTTATTTTTCATGTATTCAAAGCAATCAGACATTTGGAAGAAATTATTTGAAAAACTTAAAGGAGAAGAATTTATAAAAATTATCATTAATAAGGTAATATTAAAATTATGAATAGTTCTCTCATAATTGCAATCATGGAAAAAGAGAAATACTTCCAGGTGATGAAATGAGTACAGTAGATTTTCAAAATGAATAAAGGGGTACTGGTAAGGGATCCTGGTAAGAATATTTGACAACATAAACAGAGTCTCACAGGAACTTTTCCATTTAGCTCATATTTTTCTTCTTGTAACTACAGCTACAGAAAAAAACACATTATTTTTCTGTAACTACATTTGATTGGCAGTAAGAGTTGAGGAGATCAAGAAAGAATATCTTTCTCTTGTAGCAATTTAATAATGCAGAGCCTGACACAGGCTAGTTCCAATATATCAGAAGGGGCCCAGAACTGGATTGAGCCTGATTAGCAGTGTTGGCATGTGAACCCACTGAACAACTCAGTGAGAATAAAAGAGCTGCCCAGACCCTCTTTAGTTATTTGTGCTTCTTTGCCTCATGCCCCACAAGCAAATCTGAAATGTGAAAGAAAATATGAAGTAGTAGTACAGATTTACTGTAGCCCTACCAGAGTATGCTACTACTAGTACAGTAGCAATACTACAGTAGTACTGCATTAAGTTTCTCTTATTTTGAAATGGAGAGAGCAATGCAAAGGGTCCTAATAGAGGGGAAAAACTTACTGGAACTCCTTTTGTTTCTGGGAACAGTGTAAAGATTTAAAGCATTATTCTCATTCCTACCAAAGGCAAAAAAAGTCCTGTAATTGAAAATGTGAAAAAAATAGAAGGTGAAGTAAGAATATGCTCTGCACTATTACAGGCAAATTGCAACATAATGATGTCATTAGAAAAATTTCTTTCTGCTGCTCCCAAAGGAAATGACTCTATATGGTAATCCAAAATATTTAGAAATTGAAAAAGAGACACCAAGAACCACCAAGATGACTGACTGTTTTTAGTTGGGGTCTTGCATGATTTTCTGCATCTTGCAGCATGGAAAACCTGCACTCTGGCCTTTTGTGGTGCTTGTGTACAGCTTTGTGTTGTGTTCACTCTGGCTGTACTAAATTTTCATTAAAACTATTACAGAACTTGTACCAAAAATTCCTATCATGGAACATACTGAGGACATAACTAATGAATACAGAAATGCAGACAACCTGTGTAGTTTTATTTCTATTTTCAAGCTGATATTTTCCCACCATTTTATGAAGTACATATTCTTTTTGTTGCTATAGCAGCTCTTTTCACAGTTAGGGATTTCTCACTTTCATACAAAAGGGCCTTTTCCACATTTCTCATGGAGCTAACATGAAAATCTAGCGTGTACATCTCAAGGTGACAGAAGATGACACATATCAAACTCACAAACTGGGAGGTTGTCCACATTTTCTGTCTCCTTAGGAACTATGGACAGTGAAATTATTTGGTTGCAGAAGTGCCATGTAGTTTCCTCACAGTTTTGCAAAGCTGGGAATTCATCTTGCCTAGTAATTACTGCCTAGGAGCTGGAGTCAGGAATTATCTTTGCGTTTGTTTGTTCTCATCTGTATCACTGACTCTGTTACATTAAGATAAGTAGTTTAATCTGTGTACTGTTTCTCTGTGTAAAATATTGCCTTGTTTCACAGCACCGTTGCACAATGTAAGCATTGTCTGTAACAGACTCTATATCCCTTATCTAACTGATAGAGGAGAAGTACTGATATGATGTGCTAAGAAATTAATTTGTATATTCACCTTATTAAGCAAGTGAGGGCAGTTCTTCTGTAACTGTAACTCCATTCCTTCAAGACCTGATGCTTTTTTCTCTAGTGAAGTAGTTCATTCTCCTTTCAGCTACTGTTAATATATTCTATAATACTGAATGCTTAGAATCTGTGACCAGTTTTAATTTAATATCTTAAATTCATTCAAAATTTTCTGGTACTTTCTCTTTGCCTTTAGCCTTCAGTATTGCATTCTCATGATTCAAATCATGATGTGCATGCTTCTAATAAAATTTGCCACAAAGTTGATCAAAGGATTTGGGGTATTTCTGCTATGGAGACAGGCTGAGAGGGTTGGAATTGGATTTAAACAGTTTTTGGCACTGGAAATAGGAAAAAAAAAATGGATAAATTCACTGACAAAAATTTTTAAAAGTTAAAATGACATAATATTTTAATAAGATACTAGAGAAAAATTGCATCCAATATGGAGTTGTTTAAGCTGAGGAAAATGGCTAAACCCATTGTAATGTATAGCATTTTCTCACATCACTCATTCATCAAGTTCCTTATAAAGCTAATTACTACCTAATTTATTGTAGACTCAATAGCAGGAAAACACTGCTCTCCCCTGCAATATAGCAGATAATCCATTAAGGAGCACAGTAGGATATGAGGCCAGCAGGAGCCTCTCTGAGAAATGTCCTCTTAAGACAGGCTGGATATTCAGAGGTGTGTCCTCGTCCAATCACAAATTCCTGTGGCACTAATCTTCACCAAAACACATCAGTGATACTGCAGAGCTGTGACAGAGCTCTGTGTCATTAGAGATGGACAATTTGCTCTCCTTTCCCTCGTGCTGCCATTCAGGATAACCACAGACCCAGAGCCAGCACAGATGCAGAACCAAGGCAGTTCAGTTATTGAGTTGTCAGATTAACCTGTCAATCGTGGTCCTGGGTCATGCTGCAGCCTTGTCATTACAGCTGATGTTCAGGAGGTCTCTGTCTTCTTCCCAGCTACCATTCCCAGGAACTGTAGGAAAAGAACTAATCTGAGAATCGTGGGGGGGGTTTGCCTTTTTGCCTTTTTTTTTTTTTTTGACACTGGCTAAGAGATTTATCTAGGACACAAACATATACCCACTCAGCATGGTCATATAAACTTACTTTCTCTAGGAAATCAATCTCAAAATAGAAATAAACATGAAGGCTAAATTGTTACAGTAAATGACAGAAGAACCTCGATTCTCTGTCATTCAGGCTCGTGGTGATCCCAATGAAACACAACTATAGAGAAATTTTCCAACTACAGATTCATTCTGAAGGAAGGCAGAAACTTTTCTTGATTCATGGTTGTGTTATGTCTGCCTAAGAACAACCCCCAATATTTTCACAGGTCCATTTTCTTTCCATCTCTTTTACAGCGACTGCATAGGAAAAATGTTTAGGTGTACAATTCTTGCTCCTTTTTTTTAATTTTAACTGTTGGAATTTGTAAAAAGCACTGCTTCCACTGGTGTGAGAGTCAGGGGCAAGAACTGTTACCTAGATAATAACAAATCATCTCTGTGGGCCACAGTTTTCACCTCTTCCCACCTCTGAATCCTGTGAGACAAAGAAGAAATTGCAAGGGAAAGTAAAGATTTTTAAAAAGCAGGGTATTTTCTTTTTCCAGAAAAAATGTTGAAAACTTGGTAGCTTTTTTTACTTCAAAAGGGAGCATACTTGTATTCATATATTTAGCTTCATTAAGTACATTGTGTAAAAATTGCTTAAAAATAACAAAAGTTTGGTGGTGCTGAAAGTTTTAAATAATTTTTCCTCTCATACATATGCTTTCTTAGCATATTATTAAATGCTAAGTTCACCTAATTAGAACTTGCAATCAAAATTATGGTTAAATATATATTTTTTAATAAATTGAGTTCTGTAAGTAAACCATGTGGACTTTTTTAGACACTCAAACCTAACAGCCTTCAAAGGGAGTGCTGTTGACCAATACAGTAAGGTAAGATGTGATTCTTTAAAAAGAAAGTTTAAAATTGGTCGCTAAATTTGTAAAAGCTGCACTATGAATGTAACTGCCCTTCTTGTTTGTGAAATCTGTTCTACCAGGGTGGTGAACTGTAAAAAGAATTAATGTATCTTAACATAGGCTAATTTGGAATATTACAAATATCATACATATGATAAAAGAGGTAATTTTTATGCATATTTTACTCTGGTAGAAGACTCATCTGAAAAAAATCTGCTCAGTCTGGGCACTGCAGTTTTAAATAAAATTCAGGTAAATCAGGGAGAGTTTAAACAGCACAAGAATAACAGCTAGAGAAGACACAACCCATGAGAAAATGCTGAAGAATCTGGCTGTTGTAGGTTATAAAAAAAACCCCTGAGATATCTTCTAATACATGAAACTGATGTTGATATTTTTTCTCCTCACTCACCAAAGGCAGGACAGGAGGAAGTTAGGTTTGACATTAGACACAAAGGGGGTGCTGTCATTGCACAGGATAAGGGTGGTGAAACACACAAACCAGGCACAGGTCAGTTGTCTTTTCTGGGTGGATTTGGTCCTGAATGAATGAGAATATTTTTTGAACCTTTTCAACCATCCTTTGCTCTGATTCTGTGAAGCAGAAGCAGTTAGTTCTTACTAATAGTGACAAGATGCTGCAAAATTCTGTCAGATTCCTTTTCCTGACTTGTTTTTCCAAAGTCTCACACATAAAACTGTATCATGCTGATTAAAGAATAATTGTCCTCATTAGATAATCAGCCTGGTGAGCCATTTGGAACTCAATCCTGTTATTGCTAGTGAATTTTTAAACTATTCACCAAGAAATAAAAGCACAGAAAAAAATGGAGCAAGCCAGAGCATTGACACAGATATTAGCCTGTCTCATACAGGCACCAGTATCATCTTCTTCAAAGGGAAGTGCAAGAAATTCTGTAGGGAGCTGGCATGAAGACATGCTTTCAGCCATTCTTTCCTGATTTTCTCTTAGTCCTTTGCAACCAAAACGTGGACATTCTCAACATCTTTGCAAATCCTTAACTTTTTTTACAAACCTGCTTAAGGTTAACATTATCAGCATTCAGAGCAACGTGTTTCACAAGCTGATTTTGCACTGTTAGGGTGTTCTTCTTACAGCTTTAAGCATTCCTGTCAGTGCTATTGAATCTCTAGGTCTTAATTTCTTTGAATTGTATTTGTTTTGGTTTATTTTTTTTTAATTTTGAAAACAAGCAAATATAAAATCAAATAATTCAAACTCCCTATAGATCCTTCTTTTCCTCATCTTTACCCCAGACTGGATAAAATGAGCACCCTCCAAATTCCCATTTTGTTTCCTTTATAAACCTGTTTTCACTTACATCACACAAGCCTCCCTGACAGGCTCAGCTTTGACCTGCAGTGAGTTCCTCAGTGCTGGACAGCAGGACATTTAGGAAACTGATCTGTGAGAGGCCACCCCACAGCTGCTGCTCTTCCCCCACTAAAACTTTGCCCTCTATCTCCATGAATGTCATCAGCAACTTTTCAGAGAATTGCTGATTATAGACTGTTCACTTTGAATGTAAATTATTTGGCATCTCACAGTTTTTGTGACAGCCATTTGAAACCTTATGCATAGGCAGCTAGAATTTAAAATTTCCCAACATAATCAGGACAACCACATGTGGCTGGTAAATATTTCCTCAACCCAAACAAGCTGTCCACAGACTGAAAAGAGTAAAGAGGAAAATTTTCAGAGAATGCAGCAGGACTGCAATGGATGTTTCCAATGCTGTTCAGAGAAAATACTCTTCTGTAAGATAAGACATGAGAAAAGCCATAGCAAGGATGTCTAAGGTGCAAGAGAAAAAGAGTCTGATAGTCCCTAAAAGACATAGGTACACAAAATCCCATATGCAGCCATAGCTAGGAGAAATCTGGGAAAACCAGAATTCTGGGACAGACAAATAGGCATGAAAATAAATGAAACATAAATTGTTATACTAAATCTGGACACTCAGTCTTCTGTACAGGCAGAAGGAACTCCCATAACAGGAAATTATGCAAGAGATCCTCTGTGGGGATTATTCTTCCTAACTCCATGAAAAATACTCTAGAACAGTGTTCTGGAGAAAAAAGTTTATAAACCATTTTTGAGCAGTGCCAACACAGATATTGTTGACAGATCTAATCATGTTTAATATTTCCTTAAAATATTCTCAGGTAACAGCTACTAGAATTTACTATTACCTTATGTTTTCTGATTATCACAGTGTTTTTACTCCATGTATTAAGTTCCTTTTGAATGTCTTCAGCTATCTACAAAAATTCTTGGTCATTTAAAAAAGGACTTAGTTGTGTCATTCTTGAAAATTCACAAGATAGCATTCTGTGGCTGATGCAACTCCAGTATTTATTTTTAAACTCAAGGTTCAAAATATGTGCCTTCAAAAACAATAGAAAATTATGTTCTATTTCTTTATCAAATCTAAATTCTTGTATTTCTTTTACTATGTTTATCTTAGTTCTTCTGATAGAAGTATTATCAGACATGATGTTCATGAGGTAGCATTTCATTCCCTTTTTCACATTTCACTCAGCCTGAAAACAGCATTCAGAGTTTCAGCTTTGGGCAGAAGGCTGCATTCTTTCCACTATTTCAGTCAATTAACATAATTTACCAAACAGAATCGCTTTCCTGTAATAATAAACTCCAGAGCACCTTCAATTCCCATTTCATTTCCCTAATTTGCTGATTACAGCTGCCCCCCACCACCCATTCCCTTGCCCCAAGCTGTATTTTGGCTTCAATGGCTTTCACAGGCAATATGCATTTTGAATTTCCAAACTAAAGGCAATTTGTTCTCTTTTGCTATGCATATAGATTAAGCAACTTAAATCCCTCTATGACATTGATGCATGATCAGTCAGCAGAAGCCATTCTTGAGGCAGCGCAAGAACTCATCTTAAGAAATCACCTGTAAAAGGAAGAAATCCAGTGATACATTAGCACTGAGGATTTTGCCACTAAAAAATCAGTTGAAATATAAAACTGCATTGAAAACTGCATTTTATGATGTCAGGTTAGGAAGCAACCAAGAGCTCCTCAAAAGATGAAAGGGAAGAAGTAAGGTTCTCTTTACATAGCATAATACCCCTGCTGCTTACGTTTGCAGAAGGTGAAATTTTGTTACATATCTTTTCTGGCAGGCACAGCTGCACAGAAGACAAGTCTATAAGAGATAAACACAGGAGAGAATTTGATAAAACAGAAAACCCCAGCAAATATTTAGCTGTAGCAAAGGAGACATATAATCAGACCTCCTCCCAAGAAAAGGTCAGATACAAGATGAAGACATATGAATTGTTTACCTTCGGAGAAAAATTTAATAAAACAATCTAATTTCTTATAAAGCTGCATTGTTGTTACAGCATGAAAGCTGGAGAAAATACCTGAAGCAAATATACTGTGGTCCAGGGTTTACCTCTTCCCATCACTTTTCAGAGCCTCAGTGACAACATCACCTTCACATCCTCCACGTGTGCAGGAGATTTTAATCATCACTATTGTTTACAGAGTACCATTTGTAGGAACTGTATTTACATACAAATTGGGAGTAGGGGCGTCCCGGGAAGATCCAGTTAGGATGGCATCATTGTTATGAATCAGTTTTATTCCAAACCTGACTGTGATACACAACACAAATTCAAATTACATTTTTTTTTTTTTAATGAGCTTGCTCCAGAGCTGGCCTTCAGGAAAGCTGTGCCTCTGTCACACAAAAAGAGATTACAGGGTTCCTACGCAGGGCCTCCTAACAACCAGGGCAATCATAGTGGAAGACCATTTCTTCCTGAAATTTAGTCTCATCAGAAAGAAAGTCTGCAAAATTCTGAACATTTGTCATCCTTTGACAGCATAATGAGTGAAGCTGTCATATTCATATTTCACAAACATTTTTTGCCAAGTCACAATGATGAAAGTTTTTCCACTAGGGAATGCCTCACATTTTGTGTGTTGAACTCAAGCCAACAGGCTAGAGCCAAGTCTAACTATTTCTAGTTCTTAGAAGTGAATTCTACTTCTGCAAGTGTTGTCAGATGTGTGAGAAATGCAGGCTAAGTAAATAATTTCTCATTTTTATTAAGTGCTGTCCTGTTTCTGATTGTTGAACTGCTCTGCTATGCAATTTTCTTGTGTTAAGCTGAAGGAACTCTGCTAATGGAAAGTTGTCCGGAGCCAACAACAGAAAGTTTAGGATGGGACTTTCTTTGAGAGAGGTGATGGGGTAAGAGTAATCCCTAATTATCAAACACCACCAAGAATTTCACTATGGGTAAATTTTGGCTACATTTCTTTACTATTTTGTCAGGCATTACATGTCATAACTTGCAAAAATGTTGTAAAGGTCAATATATGGGATTGAACTAAAGTTCCAGTATTTTAGTGAAAATGTAGCCTTAGTTCATATTAAGAAAATTAATCTAAATACATAAGAAAAAATATAATTCATTATAATAATTTATTTAAGAATTTTAGTCAATCATAAAGATGAAAATGTTGTATTAAGAATTTAGACAGAACTCTGCCAGAGAAAAATTCTCCATTAGAAAACATAAACCATACGAAATTGTATGTGATGTCCTAAGCTCACAAGCTAACAAGGGTTCTGGAGGATACCTGATCTGCTTTGCTGATGCAGAGGTGCAGTACTTGTACTCTTCAATAGCATCTGAGGTGGCAAGTAGCATCAGCTAAATAATTCAGATGACAATCTAGGCAAATTGGAATGCCCACAGAGATTATCTGCTTTCACCGTGAGAAAAAGATCTGATTTTGTATTCTAGATCTAAAAGAAAAAGGTTAGGAAAATGTGGGAAATTGTTTGATGTTTGATTGATTATTGATGAATGACAAAACTATCACTAATTTTATGAGGAAGACCTGATTGACTGTGGACACACAGTTTTCTTCCTCACCCTTATGCATTTTCCACATCCATGCCATACTGGTTTTTTCATAAAATGCTTGCAAGTTTTTGAAAAATTGCTCAGCCTCATAAAAATATATTAGGCCAAAATTCTGAATAAGAATGACACCTGGGTAAACACATCTGAATGAGGATAATGCGATAAGCAGAGGAGTCGAGCTGCTTTGTATAAAGCTTTGTCTTCACTGAATCCCATTTTCTACCATTTTTATTATGCATTGAGGTTTACAGGACTTATCTGATGGGCATTGTCTCTTTTGACTTCATATCTGCTCACAGAATTGTTATCAGTATTGGCATTGAAAAATGGGAAGAAATCTTTATTATTGATATTTAGAAGAACAGACCTGAAATAATTTGCCATGTTAATTATGAACCATGATAATTTCATGCTCAGGATTTTTATCTGTTTCAGTTTCCAATCTTCATTAGCTTTCAGATGGAAGCAAATTAACAAGAACAATCCTATGCTCTTTGTCTACTCACATTTTCTAATATTTTCTGAGGAAATTTTCATACATAAAAATGGAAAGAGCAAGGCTTTAACCACAGCTAATCTAGCTCTGACTGAATCACAGTAGTTTTAAATGTTGGGCTTGTATTAATAATTCCTCTTTTTTTTTTGATCTACAAAAAACTCTATGCTCTGCTAAGGAGTATTGCAGTTAAATGCACTGCCATGTAATTATCTTGACCTTAATTATATGAATTCTGTTATTCCTCACAAACCAATTGGTCTCCAACATTGCTACTATTTTGATATTCATTTTTCTTAAAAATAGCTACTAAATATTCTATTGATATCTCTCCCCACATACTTTTGAACCTCTGACCATTTTAGATAGTTTCTTCTTGCACTATAATAACTTCTCATGGAATTTTAAGAGAAATTAAGTCACTCCTCATAGCTGCACAAGGTACTGTTTTTGATGCTGTTCACAGCACTTATGCCAATCCTTTTCTTCCCCTTCCCTTCATGGTGACCACTCCCTTCTCTTCAGCTTTTCTCAGAAATTGTTACACAAAGTTCTGGCAGTATTTGAAAATGTGTCTGTGTATATAGACAGAATGAGTGAAAGAGATCACAGAAAAATATCTTAGTAAGCATTTCAGCCTTCTCCTTGGCATCTGTTATTTGCATTCTTTTCTTGGAAGGATAATACGTTCATCTAGCAGAATATGATTAACAGAGCAGAAAGGATATTTTGTGTGTGCCAGTACTTGGAAATGCCATAGTCTCTATCTATTCTCCTGCTAGTTCCTTTTCTCACATGGCTTAATGCAAAATGCCAATCTTCGCAGTGCCCAGCCATATTCTCTCTGGTTTCATCCTCATTCTGGAATATTATCTTTATTTAATAGGATATTTATCTCATTTCAAATAGGATTGGTTATATAACCCAATGGAAAAATATGTACATGCCATTTTGAAAAATATCTTTGTATTAAAGGTCTTAAAACATTTTCTTATCAAGTTAGCATACACTGGAAAAGTGAGATGAACAAGAATCTGATTTGTTCATCAACAGAGTCAATATAGCACAAGTAGCAACAGTGAAAATTTCTTCAACTAAGCCATGAACATTGATCAGTCTCTGCCTAAAGATGTGCTTTTTCAGGTTTTCTGAAGTTTATTCTGAGTATTCTGGAACTATAAGAAATTTGCTGCTAGTTGTTACTCAGTTTGACTGATCTTGTATCATTTTTCCAGATTAACAGACTTGAAAAAAAAAGTATACGTATGTATGGATTATGAGCATGTTAATTCCCCTCCAAAAAAATTCACCATGATTCCTGTGTGGATAGGTGCTTAATCCCAATTTACCTCATTCCTTCATTTAATATTCTAGTATTAATATTTATTTCCTTTTACCAATTTCAATTTAGGTAACTCCTGGTTTTAATATAGTCATGTCTAAACTAAAAATTAATAAAATTAATATTAGTTATTCTATTCACACTATGAGAGAATAGTGTGGGCCTACCTGCTATCGAGAGTCAAACATGTCCTTTCCAATTGAAAAAAAAAAAAAAATCAATTTGTGGTTAGTATACCAATGCAGAGCACCCCCCAGCCAGGGAATAATGTGCTCTGACTCCATGATTCAGAGGGCTGAACAATTGCTTTATTAAGCTGTACTATGTTGTACTACATACCATACAAATACTATACTAAACTACTACTAACAAAAAACTTGTGACCTCTTACAGACAAACACGACACAGCTTTGACCTAACTGGTCAATCAGTCCAACCAACCAACAGCAAAGTCCAATTAACAAATCCCTTTCAGTAAACTAACTCCATAACACATTCCACACATGCCAAACAACAGGAGCAGCAAGTAGAGATAAGAATTATTTTCTCTTCTCTCTCTGAGCTTTCTCACTGCCTTCCCCATGAAAAATCCTGGGAGAGAGAATTATGTTCTCTGTTCAAAGAATGTGAATACCACATTAGTACATTCACTTTAAAATCTTTCTGGTTTTACAGAAGTAAATAAAAATCTTAAATGGAACAATTTCCTAACTACTGTATTTCTGTATCTCTGAGATATCATTTATGGTGGGCTTATTTCCTTAGGGAAATGACAGCAACTCAAAATAAAATCTTATGCTGCCAGCTGTCACTTCTTCAGTGTTTTAAACACTGATTGACAAAATCATGAACTATTCATAGAGTTCACACTATAGATTTAATTTATTTCACATGCACAGCTTGTCAATATAATTATTTACCACAATTGTTAGGTAAATTGGTGGGGAATTCGCTTCACTTAATGTAAGCCAAGATAATTGTCCAAATAAGCATTGGTGCTCCTGCTAAAGTCAGTGGAGAAAAAAGGGGTATCAGAGGTTGATTCATCCCTTCTGTCTTTCTCACATACCTCAAGAGTGGTATGAAACCCTTTTCCAATGTGCTTATCACTCTTGCCTGGTCTACTACACCACTTGCCATGCAGTATGCCTTGTGGATCATTGAAACTGAGAGAAATTGTTTTAACTTTCACTCAACATGCCAGAAAAGCAATATTTACATTGTTGAATATTTATGTGCTTTTGTTTTGAAACCTCAGCCCTTTCTCTCTCTGCAGTTTTGTTTTATTTGAAGAATAGGCATGGATGAAAACCAAAGCCAATGAATATGCCACATGAAACTCTGCTTGAATTTTGTGATATCTAGACTTTTGTGTTCTGCCTCCACCAATTTTTGTTTTATCTTCCTGAATGCTCATAGAAACCAAGCAGCAGTGACAAGTTGTATATGGATAAGAATTGCTATTAAACCAAGGGACCATATTCCCAAAGTTCTTACAGCAACCCACTGATATGGATGGGTCTGGTGCCTCATACCCTTTTGCAATTAATTTTTCCAGTTGTTTAAAAATATCCAACCCTAAATACTGAGTTATTTCTGAACATAGTACAAAATAGTTTCAGTCTAACGAAAGCTTATTAGACCCCAAAACCAGAGGAGTGGGAAATTCCTAAATTTGCTTTCCTTTCCATTTCTTTCTGATCCCAAGTAGGGTTTTTCACATGAAGCCTGACTTCAAGGTGGATTCACTTTCCTGTTAGATTCAGTAGGAGGTGGTGGTGCTGAGATATATCAAATTACAGAGATGAGCCCTTACCATCATGGTCCTTATCATGTAACTGTAACTAAGCAACACCTCACATTCCTCCTGTCAATAGTTTTTCAGGCTGATGTGCTACTGAGACCTAAAGGAAACAAAAGTATATGCACACATCTCTCAGAAAAAGTCAAATAATTTCAACTGGAAAAATACTACAAACCATCTAATATCTTGTTAAGATTCCAAAAGATAATTGTGGACCTTTATTTTAACAGAAAACCAGTTAGATGGCTGCAAACTTTGATTTACGAGATCAACGCAAAAAGCTTGAAAAACAAGCAAATTAAAAAAAATATTTTCTAGCAAACAAGTACAAAGCACTGTCACCAAGCTGTAACCTACAGACAGAGTATGTCACTGTCTGTCCCATGTAAGGTGTCCTGCAGGCAAGCCTGCACCCAGCCACAGGTGGGTGGTCCCTCTAAATGGTGTTACAGCCACAGATGTCTCTTTATAACTCAGTTAAGAACCTCTCTTATGTTAATAATTCATATATAAAACTGAAAAAATAGAATTCTCTAGTGTTCAATTTATAAACCTCTAAGTTTTACTTTTGCTCTACTAATTATCTGCAATTAGTACATCTTACTCAGCTCATTCTGTGTTATTTGGCATCTCTATCAGTGACTTGGATTAGGTTGGAAAAACACTTTTTGGCAAAAGGTTGGAGATAACAGAGGTTGAGGCTGTAATTAATAATGATGATGAATTACTGAAGAAGCAGCACTTTGGGGTCAATGTAATTCTTCATTTAATATATGCAAATAGATTGTTTAAATTAAATTTTTCATCTGCAAAACCATTTCATTTGAAGGATGAAAAACCACTCTGGAAATAAAAATCTCAGAGAACAATTTAAAAGCCCAGGGAACTTGAATTTGCATATGATTGGTTAGGACAACACTTTTGACTGAGAGTGAGCTCTCTATAAAATATAAGGCATTTTCCTTGATGTGGGTACTACTGAGAAAAAAAAAATTACTCATTTCATGTTCAGCAAAAATTCGAAATTATTTTGGAAGAGACCCATGGGGATGAGGTGCCACCAATTGAGACACTCAGACCTGCTTGAGTTTGCATTGGCAAGCAGTAATATGCAAGCTGTGGAAACGAATCTGGAGAATAATGCAGCTAGTGCTGGGTACCAAACATCCATACCACAAATGGATGGCAGTCTTATCCAGTGCTGCCTCCAGTCTGGTCCTGTTTTTTGCATGCTCATAAGTAACAGGGTCAATTCAAAAAGTCCTCTCAAGAATGAATCATCCAGATTTGGATCCATCTAGAGTCCAGTCTGTGCAATTAAAGGCTGTCTTATGAGAAGAAGGCAGGAGTATTCAGTGAGGATGACAGCTGATTTCCTTCAAAACAGCACTTTGAGTCAATTAAAACACATTTGGTGTATCTATAGAAACAATAGCATGAAATAGCTTGACACCTTTGTAAGCAACCCGTGTGGAAAAATCATTTGAAAGCAGGAAGTTCTAGTATATAATTCACCAAGGTAATTTGTCCAGTGCCTGGAAATTAAAATTAGATATGCTTAATACAGAAACAACTAGATAAGTATGAGATAGAAATCTGTGCACATCACCTGTGAGTATAAATGACATACACACCAGCTGGAACAGCTTCTACAGTGGATTCTCTACCACTTTAAAAGTTTTAGCTGGGTCTTTTTAAAAAGTAATAATTTTGTGACTGAGTTCTCATCTCCACAAATACAGAGGTGTACAGAAAAACAATGACAAACAGGGTAGGCATCATCACCAAGGCTGTCACAGGAGGTGGCCAGTGGATGCAGTGAGCAAGGCCTCTGTTGCCATCTGTGTTGGAAAGTGCTTCCCCATGTCACATCTGATGTACACAGGTGTATGTGTGCTTTTGGGAATGCCAGCTCACCCTCACTGCTGGATGGAGCACGGAGCCTCATGTTTACAGGCTGCCAGATTCAGCAGTCCTTAACAGTATAAGGTAGTTTCAAAAAATAATAATAATTTAAAAAAAAACCCAAAATTAATTTTAAAAAAATCAGTGTTGACTTTGACACACATTTTAAAGATGTGTGAAGTGGGTGCTTGTATTAATATCTTCCCTCCAGTTCAGGCCTGATGCCACAGACTTCAGTAAAAAACCACTAAGTACCAGCTGCTCCAAGATGAAGATAGGAATTAACATACATTGCTTAGAATTTCCAAAGCGATCTCAGCGTGATATGAGCTGGTGATGTTTATGCAATCAAATATTGTAAAAAATCCTGTTAGTCCCTTATTCTCCCTTCCCTCCTCCCTTCTCTCTTGTCTTCCCTTTCTTGACCATAACCAAATAATGAATGTATAAACCCTATAGTATGTCTTAAGAAGGATTACTTAGTACCTCAGCTTGCGCTTCTCTATTTTTCCTATTGTGTTCAGAACAGACGCTTATTATTTACAGGTAAATTATGCTAGTTTGTATGATAAAACTAGTTCTGAACATTCTGAACATTCCATTTCTTGAGAAGACCTCAAAACATTTTTGTTTCCTTTTAAGCTCCCCATGAACATAATGCGGCATTTCGTTAAAAATCAGTGAAAAATTTGTTATAATTTTTCAAAAATCCAGGGAAGTAGATAAGAAACTTCTGCATTTGTCAAAGGCAAGAAATAGATTACAATACTCGGAATGTAAGAATGTTCATCTTAAAGATGAACATCTTTAAGACCATCTTAAAAAGTTAACATGCCATGGCATTTTTTAAAAAAACATTTTTTAAGAAAGACATTAAGAAAAAACATTAGACTTTTAAGAAAAAAAAAACCAAACAAACACAACAAAAATTAACAAACAACAAAGCCCAAGCAAAACAAAGAAAAAAGAGAAATAAACAAAGAAAACGAAGAACCCCAACACCTGACAAAATCAGACTTTTACTTCAAGTTTTATTATGGAGCTTTATGTTCTAAAAATATATTGGGGGAGCAGGGGGGGCAGGGCTGGTTTATGTAGGTTCACAAATAATTTCTGACAAAAGTACTTTGGTGAAGTCATTCCAGCACTCTGTCACACCAACTAGTCATATCCCATAATGCTCAATGCATTTGCAGTAACAATGTATATATGAAATAAAGAATTTAACTTACTACTTTCATTCTTTGCAGTTTTGTAGTTTATTTTCCAAATCCAAAAGTCTGTGACACCGCCTAACTTTGTTTCTACATACATCATCATGGCAGAAAAAATAGGGAGTAACAGACAGGAGATAATCTGAGCAAACTAAAACTGAGAAATAGAAATTCTATTCTACAAACAGGAAAAAGGAAATAGAAAAAAGGAAATTAAAATTTCCTTCAACATGTATCTCCCAGTCTCAAAACTTCACCAAGGAACATTAGAATTGCAAACTTAAGAGTCATGACATCTTTACCCTGGCCCAATTAAACATGAGAAATAATAGATTGGTTAAATCTGATTAGTTATGGTCACCCAGTTTGAAGGATTATTGGGAAATTCCCTGAAATCTACCCATCTTTTCCAGTTTTCTTCTGATTTCTGTAGCCATTTTTGTGGTGCTTTTTCTGTCTGAATAGAAAGTTGCTTTATGTTGGAATTTTACTGAATGTAATGTAGAGTGATGGCTTGTCAGGATTGTTGTTGGATGGTGGCACATCTCAGTTATTACTGCCATGAGGTTTGTTTTCACATTCGTTTGAGTACTTGGAATTTTCCTCAAGAGATAAAAAAATTGGGCCATTATCACAGCTTCTGTTATTGCATCTGGCACTATAACTACTGAAGCATCTCCATCAAATTTCATCCAAAAATAGCAGAAAAAAGAACTATATCCAGTGGCTTCAGATGACTTTTTGTCCCATAGTTTAGGATAGAGACCCTAAGCTGGCAATCCAGTGCTGAAGCACTGCACATCACCTCGTGTCCTTCCCTGGGCACCTACCTGCTTTCTGGATGCAACAGAGGAACGGTTGTGAAAACTGCCCAGAGGAGATCTCTTAGAACAGCAACACCTTTTTTATGTCATCTTTCTCCTTGGTGGGCTTTCCCTGCACAAACATGAGAAGAATGTATGACTGTGGCTCTGGAAGTAAATCTGACCCTTCTGCACACAATGTTTTCTGTACAGCAGTTGAATGCTGAACATGCACTGCAAATCTACTTCTTGAGTAGATGCATGAAGCTTCTTCTGGAGTTCTGTCTCATACATACATTAATACTGCAGCATCTGTGAAAGTCATAGGAACACATTTCACTCCTTGAAAGCTGTCTTATTGCATATGCACAGTGAATCCACCATTTGGTAGGAGAAATATGGGACATACATCTATTTCATGAGACAAACACAAGGCATATGAAAGCAGACACTGCTGGTTGAAATTAATAGCGTTCATAATGATAGCTATATAATTAAAGCTTTATAATTCATTAGGAACCAGAAAATTTTCATTTTGATGGACTTTTCTTTGTGGTGGGTTTTTTAAAACCAACCTATTCCAGAACACTGAAGTCCATTCCATACTTTGACCAAAGTTGAAGTAGTCTGCGAGGACAAGTTCTGGGAAAGCTCTGACTATGATTCTGTGAAAGTAAGGTTTTCCCCTCAAAAGGTATCCTGGATTGTTATAGGTGATGTTCACAAATTGTTTTATTGGTTTGTTCACTGCATGCTGAATGTGGTTCTGCATTTGTTTTGGCTGAAGGGCTGCCAAGGTAGGAAGGAGCCCCCTTGTTCTGCCTGTTTCACTGAGCCATGCAGAACCCCCAGAGGGAGGTGTGGATTGTATTTTCCAGGAAGAAAGCCTGGGGGATGAGACAGTGAGGGTGGTCCTGCAGTGCAGAGACAATTAAGCAAACAGGGAATCTGGAGAATAAGACACTGGGAGATGCCTGAGATGAAAAGATAAAACTTAATCTGTGCAAAGACGAATATGGAAACTTAATCCAGAAATAAACAGGCAAACTTTGAGGGGACTTAAAGGGAGCAAGACTCAAGAGAAGAAAACACCTAAGGGGATGCAGCTGTCTGGGCAGCATGAAATGCTCTTTAAAACCAGATGTATTCTCTCACCCAGAAAATCTGGGGATTTTTCTACTTAAAAATTATCTTTTCCAATAAAATTTAGCTTTGCTCTTGGAAAATGTTTTTAGTGCTTTTGGTCTTTTAAGAAAGAGAGTCAAGGTGATTTCTCTCAATTCTCTTGGGTGTTATCACGACCACAGAAAAGAAAGGTCAACACAATGGAAGAGCTCAGGCTGTAATTTAGCACAGTTCCATGAGCACAATAGGTATTCACTTGACTTTCTATAAACCATTTGCCCACTTATGCTTCCCAAGAGGCACAGCATTACAGACATTATCCTGTGTGTTTGTGGCAGTGAAAAGTACAGCTGATCAGAAGTTAACTTTCCTGAGCAGAAATGCAACCTAGAAAAAGACTTGGGCTAGTGTTTACTCATGTTTTGGACCAAGCAATTTTGAACCCTTAAACAGAATCTATTAGTTTTAAAAAACCAAGGATACTGGAATTTTGTAAGCCAAATGACATGTTGGAAATAAAGGGATACAAGACTAGAACAAAGTCCTGCAAACCCTGATTGGATGCAGAGAACTCAAATGGATTCAAACTAGACCTTTTTTTGGAGCCAAATTGGCAGGCATTAACACAGTGGCAGAAGCTTCTCACATAAGCAACTCAATTATATCAGGATTATCATAAGCCAGTCTTAATAAAACTAAAAATGAACTCATGTCAGCATAAACCAGACAAAAATGTCACTAAAGATCTTCCCAATGACAGTTTAATTATTATGCCAGGAAGTAGACTAAAAAAAAATTTGTGATCAATTCTACACAGAAATAATTGCAGCTGTAATCCTTTGAGTTTATGAGGCAAGTAGAACAGGTGGGATCTGTGACTGGTGGGAGACTTTTATTTACCAAGCAATGCATCCTTCAGGAGTCAGCAGGCAGGTTTGATTCCAGGACAGCGAAGCAACTTGTTCAAGTGGGCTTGAATAATTTCTTCAGAGTGCTGAGGTAGCCCTGCGAGAAAATTATGGGATATCTCAAAGCAATGCAGCTACTGTGCTAAGAGGTCCATTTCTCCTGGGAGATGGCAAAAGGAGCTGTTTCCCACTCATTCATAGGGAATGTATTTTCCAGGCTATAGAGCTGTCTTCCCTGCTCCCTCTTCCAGATGAGAGATGAACCTGGCCACTAAATCACCAAATTAAAACAGATTTTTTATATGGGTGGAAAAGCACAAGACTAGAAACATGGGATGTTTACTGTAAAACTGAGCAAGTGTTTTCAAGTTGGGATTATAAAAAACGAAAGGAAAAAGCATAAATCTCAGTGAGGTCAATGGAATTATTTGTCCTTAAGTTCTGTAGGCTACTTTAAAAATCTCCCTGTGAATGTGAATGACCTAAATTTCTGAAGTATTCAAGCTGAAGAAGGGAAGTTTTAGGCTTGGTGGGTTTTTTTGGTTTTTTTTTTTTTTTTTCAGTTTCAAAGTCTTAGCTAGAAATGTTATCACTTAATATAAATGGACAGAGAAATACCCCACCTCCTCTGGTCTAACTCTGACAGAACAAGTGAAGCTTACATGGGAGCAGTGGTGTGATATACATATTGATCTCAAAAGAGTACTTGGGATTTATTTGATTGTTCTTCTGACAGGTTAAGTACAGAAGGATAAAATAAGTGGGGCAAACATCTTTTAAGGTGGGATTTGGATAACACCAATGCCTGACAGTATTAAAACCTTACTAGATGACAGTATATTTTATCTGCACTTTCTCCTTGGAAAGGAAAATGAAGGAGGATGATAAAGAAGCACTATCCCAGAGCAACTCTACTGAATTAGTACAATTGGTAGCTATGTAACATCTTACTGTAGTTGTTCATTTAACAGACAGAGGTAATGTTTGCAGAGAAGTGTGGTTGAGAATCATAACCAAACTCCTCACAGAGGTGTTAGCTACTTCTTGTAAAACAATTTCATTGTGGGTGTCCCACAGACTACTGTCAGCATCAAAACCTCCTTGAACCAAGCACTCAGAGAAATCTGTACTCCCCAGGAAGACTCCAGATTAAGAGGGTTAAATGCAGCAAGGTGAGACACATATGTCTAATTCAAGACCTTTACTTTCCTCTCGTTTTTTTTTTTAATTTATTCAGTATTGGTAGAGAGATGCAAGATAGGGGAGGAAGTTTCAATGAGAAAAGAACCAGTGCATGAAAAAGAGGCATATCCAAGTGAAACATTGGAGACATCATGGAACCACAGACTCAGAGAATCGTTTGGATTGGAAGGGATTTTCAAGGTCATCCAGCCCACACCCCTGTATTATGCCAAAATTTTCTCCATCTAAAATCATATGGGAGAGGCAGGGCACACCTAACCAGTGAATTATCCATTGCTTTAAATTTCTACAGAGTAAATTGCCCTAACCCTATCACTTTAAAGTAACCATATACTTGCATCTATGTGAACTGTGGAGGGCTATAGAAAAGGAAGGTTAGGCAAATTTTCTTGAATATTTAATTTTACTTTTTCTTGTTGGGAGTTGAACCTGGAAGTGCTTAATTTCCTGATTCATAAAGATTCATCTCTTGCTACTCTTTCTTTTCAGTAGTAAATTTGGATATTTTTTTTCTTCTCTGAACAAGGCCTCAGGACAGAGATTTTCACAGGCTAAATTTTTATTAGGAGAAATCCATATTTCTTCTTACATTTTATGCCATATTGCCTATTTATGAACATTTATGAACAATTCTCACATCCTTTACTCTCAGTTTGGCCACTTCTGAGTCAGTTTTTTTTCTTTTTTTATATAACTCTACCCTCATTAATTAATTTGCAAAGTGACTCAGTAAGGAGTTGGTCAATGGTGTGATGGGTTTTTGTTCTAGCATGATAATTTATTCTCATGTGAGTGGCTTTAACTTAGCCATGGGAACTCTGTGCAGCTGGCTCTCCCTCCTTTGTAGCTGCAGCTCAGTATTTCTCATGTTAATGTGTACATCACCTCACTGCAAAATTTAAACTTTGTCATTTTGGGTGTGTTCAACATGCCAGTGATTTGTGTTCTCATGTTGTCCAGTTTCACAGATAAGGTTTCATTGACTTTCTACAGTTTGTAGTGACTACATTCAACACTCCCAGGGACCAGCTGCAGAAAGACAATTTAGAACAAAATGGTAGAGTTTGTCATGGACCACAGAAATTCCATCTGATTTCCACTAAACACTTAGTTTGGAAAAAAATTGCTGAACATTTTTGTAGCTGCTGTTATTAGGCTATAGCGTATTGTGTTTCTTTTCACATGGGAAGAATTAGTTTTTTCTCATAGATGTATACCACATAACAATCCTTTTGATGGCTGGCTGCTCTCAATGTTTAGCATGTCTAGATACAATATATTTTTGGTCTGGAATACCACATGGCAAAATGTAGAAATTATGCATTTTCTAGCATAAGCAACAATATAAATATTGGCCTGAAAATATAACTCAATGCTGAAAAGTTATGACAGTTTTCCCTGCCTTTCATAATGTCTTAGAGATTAAAGGACTCAACCATTCCATTTTAAAATATTTCAAGGTTAATGTGATTGAAATCACCTCTTAATGAATAAAACACTTGTGGCTAAAGAGATCATATTAGTAAATAAATAAAACCTTTATTTCAGGAAAGCCATCATAGTAGTGCCAAAATTACCCCTGTTGCTACCAGTTTTGTTAATCTTTCTGAGACATTAAATTAAAGACTTTCCAAATCAGTTGCGCTCACTACAGCTGGATGAAGCCAAGATGGTCTGATATCCCTTTTAGGAATTCTTGCTCACTTTTGTGTTACAAAAATAAAATATATAAAATGTGTCACAAAGCTTAAGCTTTGCCCATCTTCTCTTCTTTTTTTTTCCACAGAATTATTTCATGCCTTTATGTCTGTATGCATCACAAAGTCATTTGAGGAGTCATCCCCATATCATCATGTGCTAGAAAGGCTTGCTCTTTCTCAATGTATTATTTTATGGATAACTGATATTGATTTCTAAGTTTGCTTGTATTTTAAAAGAGCAACATTCTTTCATAGGAAAACATAATAAATAAAATATAAAATAATTGCTAGAGCAACCATAAGACACATCCTCTTCTGCTTCTCTTCAGTTTTTTTCCCATCCAAAGATTCATTTCCTAAAGCACAATCTTCTGACCTTTAGGAAATTAAATTAAAATGAGGAATTTCCCTCCTCCCCTCTTGAAGGATGAAAAATGTGCCAATAATATGAAGTAAAATATATTAAAATCCTCCTTAATAAGTTATCAAAACCTCCAGAATGCTTCTGACAAAATTTCCTAAATGCCTCTTCCATTACTTGGGATTCTATACAATTAAGGAATAATAATAAGATAGCTTTCTTAATGAATTACAGATCAAATCCATCATTAACATATACATCAACTTTTTTGTCTTCACCACAAACTGGTCCTTCTGACATAATTTGATGATACAAAAAATTTTTGTAATGCCACAAAAATGAATCAAACTGCATTTTAAAACTCTTTTCACTGGTCCCTGTGATCTGTGTCCTGTCATTGCCACAAGCAGTGTTGCAGCTTCTCCTCAGGCTGTCTCCAGAGCACAGCTGCCCTCCACCACTAAACCATTCACAGCCTCCACAAAACACATTCATGTTTCATGTCCTTGCTTTACATGTTAAGACTGGATAAAAACAAGCTAATTAATGGGCTTGATTATCCTTGCATGGATCCCATTTATGACGAGATTTCAAAATCTATTTCAAAATCTGTTTCTCAAAGACATTAGTACAGATAATTTTGTCACTGTAACTTTTGGCCAATACTCATGTTGGCTGCTTGTGGTGACAGAGATAAAAGAAGGCACCTACTTAACTGGTCTTCCAGCTCCTCCAAGGAAATGTAATGGGAGAAAAAATAAAAAAGAAAACAAGAAGGGAGTATTAGTAGAAAATACAGTTCACATGCTAAAATATGTCTACTCTTTGGCAGAAAGATGACCAGATTTTGAAGTAAGCCAGCTCATGCCACACTCTATCATTAAAGTTCCTGCAAAAATTAGGAATTGAGGCAGAAATATGCCTGCTGTATTCAAGAATGAAATCCCTTTTCTTTTCTACTGTTGAATGATACCTAAAACCCATAGCCAAGATGTTTTTTACCAGCATTAAATGATACGGGTTTGTGCTTTGAAACCAACAGGATGTGGAAACAGCCTTGATTGCGTGGCTTCGCTGCCACTTGACTTCTTTTTACTCCCAAAAAGCTGTGATGTGCAGAGAGATTACCTGCAGACATATCTGTAAGACATAACCCTGCATCTACACAGAGGGCTTCCTTAAAAGGATCAAATGAAACAAACCAAAATTGTACTGCTGCCTAGGGAATTAACTAATGTGTCATGTGTGAAACTGGCTCTAGTCAAAATGAAACCATACAAGAAGCAGAGAGCCTGAAGTATCACTCAAAAGTCACCTTGTGCCTCCTGGAAGGCAGCTTGAACATATGCCAATATTCTGAGTGGGATGAAAACAGTTCATTCACATCCCCCCTAAAAATACCATGCAGCATATTGCTGAGGAAGGAGTAGGAGAAGAGCAGGCAGAAGCAACACTCTAACCCTGCACTGGGAACTGCTGAGAAGCTGAGAGGTGGTGATGAAAGTGGTGGTGTCACCTTCAGCTGCTCTCGAGTAGATGAGCTTGGTGTGAGTCCTTGCCCTGCACTGCTGCCTTTCCACAGAGGTGAGTGTTACTTCTGCAGCTCCTGGTGACCAAGTGACACCCGCAGGGGACGCACACACAGAGGGGCAGGTGGATGACATTTGCTCTGTGTGTCCTTACAAGATAAAGATCATAGCAACACTAACCTTGGCAAGATGGTGACATTAGCCTTAGCTTACAAAAATGTCATGTAAATCTCTTAAGCTCAGTATTGAAAGGGAGGAATATTTTTTCTTTTTTCTTTTTTTTTCCCCAGCAGTTTTGCAACAGTTGTTGTTAGCTATGTTTTATACAAGTGTGTTTCATAAACAGGAAAGCACTGGGTCCAGGAAAAGACTCTTGGAGAATTTTTATTCTTTTTTTCCTCAAATAAAATTTATGATTTCATCAAGCAACAATGATGAACTACGGCTTGTACTACCCCACTCCTTAATGCTATCTTAAATCTAATTTATATATGGCATTAATGTGGAAGTATTAATATAATTTTGAATATTACCACTATTCCTCCTTTGCTTGAATCTAGATCTGGAATCTCACAAAAAACCCAATCATTTTCTAAAACAAATGGTCTTACATCCAGCCTAGAAAGAGTAGGAGAGGAATTAATGGAGTTAGTTGGGACTGTATGTGTACCCCTTCTGAAGCATGTATTTTACTGAGATAATTTGTCACTTTTCTAGGTTGCAGGGTTTCTGAAGATGCTCCTGGTTTCCTATCTACAGCTTTCCCTGAAGAAAACTTTGGACCTTATACTCAGGTGACAGCCTCCAGGTGTAACACATGTATTTTTTAGATCTGGTTTTCAGGAATATGACGAGGCTGTGATGCCCAGGAGTGCAACTGACTGTGCAGCCATTTCCACACAGTGGAAAGAAATGTGTCACACAAAAAGGGACAGCACCCACAGATCAGATTAACTGCAAGCACCTTCAGGGTGGCTGAGGTATTTGATTTAGATGCTTGTTTGCTATTTTCTTATAAAAACTGGAAAAAAAGTACTGAACACCCCCAGTTGTCTTTGCCTTTCCTCTTGCTCTCTACATGATGTTGTGCACGGCCCATTTGAAGTGAAAACATTGGACGACTCATTTGCTTTGACCAGCTGGGAGGAGTTGCTCTGGTTTCCTTTGATCCTCAACTTGCCACGAGGCTGGTGAACCAGGGACTCTGCCACCAGCTCCTTAAAATTATTCTCTCTCCCATAATTATTGTGCATCCTCAAAATGCCTTTATTTAATCCTTTCATTCCTTTTTATTACTAAAAATAACTGTAGGTGCTTTCATATCTGTTGTGGATTGTTTCTTTTGGCTCTCTGTTCCATCCCCACACTTTTTATATGGATAAAACAGCTAGCACAAGACAGATACATTAAGCAGATTTTTTTTTATTAGAAAAATGAATTTGAGTTCTTGAACTGTGTTGCTTTTGCAGCTCTGATAAGGAAAAACACCTGCAGTGTGGTGAGAATGTGGGAAAAGCTTCATTATCTGCTGTTTCTCACTCCTTTGCTGCATTTAAATTATGTAAGAGTCTGCTTCCACCTCAGTCTACTGCACCCTGCTTAGCAGCCTGCATGACTCTGCAGTTAATTTTTGCAGCTACTGTAATTCCCTCTTAAAAATTTTTGGCAGCTCACCCTGCTGAAAAAGGTATATTTGGAAATTGCCTTTCCTGCAGTTTCACAATATCTGTGATTATCCAATTTAAGCCTGAGGATCATACTCAAATTGAATTTCCATACCTGACTACTAGCTCCTGTGTGCACTTCCATTTCTTGTGGGTTCTTCATGAAGCAGCAAATTTTGGATACAAAATTCTGCAAAGACATTGCTGAGCAAAAGCTAAACTCAAATCAGCACAAGTGCTGAGTAAAAACTGGACACGAACATTCACACCAAGTCTCATAAAGTAAAAATTTCTCATACAGTTCAGTCTCTTCTTCCAGAAGAAATTTGAATCTTAGAGTCAAATTTTCTAGATAATTTTTCTGGTAAATAATTTCAGGATAAGCTTTATCAAACCAGAGCTTTTGACACATTGTGTGTGCAGAAGCACATTCTACTTTCCTCATTCAGAAGACAAAGAAACTGTCCAAAATAACCCCAGGGAAATCACAGAGAGAGCTTCCCAAAGTTCAGCATTAAAAAGAATTTTAGAATATGTGAATTGCACATCCTCCTTTTTGGGTGATTGCCACAAGGTATTAATAAATATTTTGGCATTTCCAGTTAGATACTCAACACACTTAATTTTCAGGAAAAAGCTTGAATGTTGAAGATTTTTGCAGTATGAGAAGACAATAAGGCAGCTGCTCTTGTGCTACTCCAAACTGGTTTGTCCTTTCCTAAAAGAGTGCTGGGTTTGCCATTGCAAGCTTTCAACAGCATGTTATATTTACTGTCCTGATAGTTGAGACAACGTCACAACAGCAGATTGATAATTTTTCGTCTTGTTTTTTTAATTTACAAAGACTTTCCAATCCTGCTGAAATGCAGCAAAATACTTTTTTTGCTTTAGGATCATAAGGATTAATTATTATTGTCTTCTCTGGAACTACCCAGCTCATGGTTCAAGACTAAAGCTAGTCATGACAATTTCTCCTTGACCTGAGATCATGATGGGCTATAAGAAAAAGAGATCCTAAAAGAATAACCAGCTTCTTTATTTTTAAACCCAAATCTTGCCTGAGACTCCACGTTCAAGCAGAAGGAAAGGAACCATTTCTGGCACATTCTTGCACCAGCTGTGAAGAGCAAAGAATTTACAATTAAGAATCATATACTCTTATCTTGAAGGCTGCTGGGCACATCTTGCAGTGTGCTGAGTACCTTCAGTTCCCATAGAAACTAACTGGGATCAAAGGACACCCAGCACCTCGCTGGCGCAGGCTGCTGGCTGCCGACCAGGCTGGATGCTAATGTGCAGGTGTGCTACGCCACAAACTGCTTCCAGGAGAGCTGGAAGCTTTCCATTACACAGACAAGACTGAGGACTTCTCAAGGACACAGTGGTTTAAAACTTCTGAAATCTGTAGGGCTGAAATAGACTCAGATGCATGTTCAGCTCACAATAAAATGATAAAGGAGCAGCGCTGTTAGCATGGACACCTTTGCTGCAACTATTAAAAGGAGCTCTCTCTTTTTGGAAAGGGTTGTTTTTTTTTTTATGCAGCAGCAGTAGTGTTTTACATACTGGCCACGAAGAACACTGCACCAATGTGCAGAGCTATCAGAATCACAGGGAATATTTTAGCACTACGAAGCCGGCAACAATAGTAGTGGGATGCAGACTTCATTCAATCCTCTCTTGCATGATTTCCCATACCATGCTGTTACAGGATAAAAAGTATAGAGTAACAAACCATACAGAAAAATATCCCCAAGGTCTAATCCCCACTTAGGAATTACATCACAAATTATTCTAGCAGTTTTGTCATATGAGGCCGAAGTACAGAGGTGCCAACAGAGAGTGGCTCACAGAGTCCAGCTATCCCTCATGTATTTATGCACACAGATGCACCCATTCTTGCTGTACTACTTTACTTATTCTTTATTTGCTGTGGTGTAAGTCATCCAATCCATATTCATGCCCCCAAGTGAGTTTTTTGAATATGATTTTTGAGGATGTTAAACACCAGTAACTCCCATTCCAGTAGAACTGTGGGCACTTTACAGCCCTGTCAGTGAGATTTTTCTGATAATATCTAGGCAGCTACAGTGTGGAGGATCACAGCTGAATAAGTCACTATATAAATGAGGAGAAATAAGCTTCAGAATGGGAAATTCATTCTACTGTGAAACTGATATTAAAATCAGTGCAGAAAATTGTACAATAGAATAAAACCAAACTAAACAATAATGGAACCAAACAGCCCCCCCCCCAAAAAAAAAAAAAAACAAACCAATAAGAACAACATCAACAACAAAATCCAAAAGCCAAGGGAAAAAAACCCAAAACCCCACAAAAACACCGCCTCATCTCCATTTCTTCTCACTGCACACAAAAGGTATCCAAGTGGTATCCAATCAACAAAGCTGTCGGTGAGTAGCTAGGCGCTGGATTGCACTCAATAGTTTATGCAGTTGTTGTTCCGCACTGGGCGATTTGAAATGTCATTCCCTTCTCCCATCTCGTGGTCTCTCCCTCATCCACCCCTCCGCCCTGTACCCCGGTGGTCTGTCCCCTGGCCGCCCCTCCCCTCGCCCCTCCTCAGTGGCATCACATTGGCCGCGGTCCCCCTCCCCCGCCCCCATTCCTCGGCTATTAAAGCCCCCTGCAAGAAGGGAACGCCCTCTTTTCTACCTGGGGGGTTGCCGGAGTCTCAGGGGTCCCTTCCCAAGCCAATAAACAGGACACTCGCCCCCACGCGGAGAGGAGCTCGTCTCGTCTTTTGCTTCCGTCCATGTAAGATCCGTGTCCCTCGGGCTGTTGTTTGATGGACCCCGGCCCACTTGGTCTTACATGTATGAGCGCAAAAGAGGAGACGGGCTCCTCTCCGCGTGGGGGCGAGTGTCCTGTATATTGGCTTGGGAAGGGACCCCTGAGACTCCGACAACCCCCCAGGTAGAAAAGAGGGCGTTCCCTTCTTGCAGGGACCTTTTATACCCGAGGAATGGGGGCGGGGGAAGGGGGCCGCAGCCAATGGGAATCCACGGAGGAGGGGCGAGGGGAGGGGCAGCCAGGGACAGACCACCGGGGTACAGGGCAGAGGGGTGGATGAAGGAGAGACCATGAGATGGGAGAAGGGAATAACATTTCAAATCACCCAGTGCAGAACAACCACTACATAAACTATTGAGTGCAATCCAGCACCTCGTCTTTTTCTGAGGTTACATGAACCCCACTTCACAGATGTTTGATGCAGGGTATCCAAAGCCGGCTGACACTTCACAGCGTACAGCCATGTCTGCTATTGGTGGGGCACATTTCGGTGGCCTGTGGGTGTGTGTGTTCCTCAGCAGCAGCTGCTGCCTCCTGAAAGAGCCCTGGCATTCCCTGGGGATCACAGCTCCTGCATCCCGCGGGTGCCGAAGAGCCGCTGCCTCAGCAGCAGCTGCTGGAGTGCAGGAAGGTGTTTGTTCTTTACAGGCGCTCTGCCCTGCGGCAAAAGAAGGGAGCTGCTCTGTCTTAGGGAATATTTACTCCATTTCCTCCTGTATGAGGTAACCGGACCCAAACCTCCCTCAGTTCTGCAGATGGGAGGGAGATGCTGTTCTGCACAGGGCAGCTTGTCTCTTTGTGAGGCAGGGGTTTCCAGTTCTCACTTACTTCTTGCCCTCTTGCCTTATTTCCCCTGCTTTGAGTGCTGTTTGACTGCCTTGACAGACTAGCAAGAGCACTCTGATTTTACATAAAATACAACCGTGGAATAATTTAGGTTGAAAAGAACCCTCAGGGGTTACCTGTTCCAACCCAGTGTTTGAAGCAGAGATAACTGGATCAGTTTTCTCAGGCCTGTATTTCGCTGGGTGTTGAACATTTCCCAGGGCGGTTCTTTCCACACACTCTCTTGGGGTCCACAATTTGACCCCTTTCATGGTAAAAATATTTTTCCTTCAGTCCAACCAGAAAATAATGTGTCTTGTGTCTTCCCAGCATGTGGTTGCAGAGAGCACCAAGGTCTCTCCTGAGCCTTCTCTTCTCCAGGGAGAACTGACCCAGCTCTTCAGCCTCTCCCTGGTCAGCACGGTGGCCTCCACTGCCCTCATTGCAGCATATCAACATCTTTGTGCTGGAGAGCCTAAACCTAAATTCAGCTCTCCAAATAGAGAGGGGAAAGCTGACCTTCCTGGACCTGCTGGCTGTGGGATTTTTTATTTTGGTGTGTAATTGAAAGCCAAGTCACTCTTTAACAAAATTGTGTCCTTTATAGCTTGAAGACAATGATAAAGCCGAGATAGTTTTCACTTCCAGTGCTCATGCTGTTTTCAGCTTCAGCACCAGGGATTTCATACCTTGGTGGTAATCACAAAATCACAGAATGTGCTGAGTTGGAAGAAACCCACAAGGATCATTGAATCCAACTCCTGGCCCTGCACAACACCATCCCCAAGAGTCACGCCATGTACTCAACATTAGATTTTTGTAATTCTTTCCTCTGCCTATGCTGTCACATATCCAACTGTCACAGAGCTATCTTCCCTTCATTCGTTTTGTCTTATCCCCTTCCTTCTTGAGTATCCCTAAATTGTTAGTTTTGTGAATCATGCAGCATCCCACCCTCAAAAAAAACCCAAAAATACAGTGGAATAGCTGTATTGTAAATCAATATGAGATTGATTTACAAATCAATTTTTACAAATTGATTTACAAATCAATTTACAAATTTATGAGATTTTCTCATTTTTTCGTGTTTGGTTTCATGACTAAAATTCAATTTTAAAAATGTTTCTGTATTTTCATTTGTTCTAAACTTGGGGATGGATTTCAAATTCTTACTGAAATAACTTTAAGCCAGTTGCCTTTCTAATCATTGATGCCCAAACTCTCTGACTGCCTTTCATTAAACATCTTTTGCATTCTTCTTGACTGTCATCTCAGCCATCAAATAAGGACACACTTTATAAGTACACATTTCATTTTTAAAAACCTAGAAGCCTATGAGAGTTCAGCAACACAGGTATGATGACATTTGTGATTTGGTCCCAGGAACAAAGAATGGTTTCCTGTCTCACCTAATGAAGGAGGACAGGAGCAGCAGTGAGTCCACAAAGAGAAGGAAGTGCATTATAATCCAAGTGGCAAAAAGAATAACTTTTCTAGGACTTTTCCCTGCCTCAAAATATCCAACCAAACAATCACACAGAAAACAAATTAGTTGTACATAAACTGTGACAGTGTGATGAAATTGTTTTATTTATAGGGCAGCTAACCCTGAATGTGTTTCCGTTAATTCTACAATCAGGCTTTGTATTTGTGCTCAACTCCCCAATAAGAAAAATCCTCCAAATCTGCTGTTTCACCTGCTGGTGCTGTTTGTCTTTTCCCCTAAATGAGGAAGTTTCTAGGACTGTTTTGAGAGCTCTCGTCCCCTTTCTTTTCCATTTCAGATTTTTTCAATGATAAGTCAAAAGGTATTTTCTGAGTTCATTGTTCCCAACTGGCAGTAGAATTTGCCTGACAGAACTTGTGGTTTTGGAGTGATTTTTATAATTTTTGGGTCACATTTCATAATTAGCTATTTAAATGATCTTCAGTTTCACTACCACCTTTGAATTTTTACTTGTTATCATAGAACCATAGAATAGATTGAGTTGGAAGGCATGTTTAAAGGTCACCAACCCACTCTGCAATGAGCAGGGACATCTCCAACTAGATCAGATTACTCAGAGCCCAACACACCCAGAATGTTCTCAGAAATTGAGAATCTACCACCTTTCTGGGCTGTTTCAATCTTTCACCACCCTCACTGTACAAAATTTCTTCCTTCTATCCCACCTGAATCTAACCTCTCTTAGTTTAAAACCGATACCCCTTGTCCTATGGTCAAAAATTGGATTTGTGTACATTGATTCATAGTTCAGAAACAAATTTATGAGAAAGTAGCTGGTCGGAGACAAAGAAAAATCTTATTATCAAAAGCAAAATGCAGAAGTTTTTATCTAGTAACATGGTCTGTTTAGTCTGTTCTGATGATTGTCACATATATGAAATATATGAAGAAATTTACATGAGATACATTTCCTTACAGAAAAAAAAAAGTAAAAAAATAACAAAAAGGGGAAGGGAATGTAATTCCTAGTGCTAACAACAGAGTGCAACTGTAAAATTCAGCCGGAGGTCATTCACACAGGAATTGATAGACCAGTTCAATACCCAAACAGACAAAATTCAGTACAAGGAAGAGGTGAAAGAAAGGTCACAGTGAGCACTTGCAGAATAACCTGTCCAAAGGCAAGTTTCCTTTTATTCAGTACCATTGATTAAATCTGCAAAGCACAAATGTTTTTACTCCTTTGTAAGATGTGCTTTTCTATTTTAATCGTGTATGGGGTCATTGCCAGTCTAAATGTAAGAGCCATTCTGTTAGGCTGTTACCTCTGTAGTACTCAGCAGCAACATTTATATTATTACTTCTGTGGTTTCTTCTTTTTTTTTTGGTTGCTTTTTTGTTTGTTTTGGTCTTGAATTTTTGGTTTTTTTGAGAAGGGAAAAAAAGGTGCATTGAATAAATTTTGTTTATTGTATGCTCTGTTTAATGCAGTATTATCATGTCTGCTCTCACTAATTTTAAAGGGGGAGTAAAAATCATTGCTGACCATCTCTGATATTTTCCTTTTTATTTTTATCTGGAAGTGAATTCTTTTTATATGGATGTGAACTCTTTCATCATTTTCTTGAGAAGCAGTTATATTTACTTTCAGCTCTTCTGTCCTGTGAAGTAATTCACAGCTGCTGGAAAGTAGTCATGGAATATCAATTTTCAAGTGTGATTACTTAAATGGTAAAATTTGACAGTTTCATAGGTACCAATCTGACCTCCACAGTTGCTTTGCAGAGAAGTTGACCTGCATGTGAAGCTAGATTTAAAAACAAAAACTTATATTGAAACTGAAAACTAAGAATTTAGCCTCTGGAATGGGCATCTGCCAAGTTTAACTCTTTACTGCACCTGCTATTGAGATGGAACAGGAAGAGAAAAGGGCGCTAAAACGCAGCCTGCTAAACTAATGAGACATGGCAGTAGCACCAGTGGAGAAAAATATATCTGAGCTCTGGGTAAAACCCAAGAATTACCAGTGCTTTACTCTACACTGCAGACTGTACAAATGGAAAAAGTGCAAATGTTAATGGAATATGTGAGGAAGCATTTAATGAAGATGTCAATCCTTTTTAAAAGTGAAATCTCTACCCCTTGCTTATTTAAACATCCTTCTTTATTTTTTTAAATTTGCATTTCTTTTCAAGTGCCAGTATTGTTTTATCTCTCCAAAACATACAGCATAGTTAAAATAAGACAGATAGATGCAAATAGTAAATGAAACCACAAAAAACATTATGAAACCATTATTTTTATCTTTTTTGTGGCTTAGATTCCTTTGTATTTTCCACTTAGTTTATACACAATGGAACATTTTTAACACTTTAAAGATTTTATTGCTTATATAAAAGATCAAATGAAATATTCCTCATGAGAGGAATGAAAATTCTCGATTGAGAATTCTCATTTCATTGGAAGCATCAGCTGAACATCTGCATCCATCACATGCTGCTCTTAGGGTCTTCTGAATCAAAGCAAGCTAATGGGGAACATCAAGATTAGGGGCAGCCTGGGCTGCAGGAATCATGTACTTGTGGAGTTTGCAGTTCTGAGGGATATGACACAGATAAGGTGTAAAGTTAGGCCCCTGGACATTAGGAAAACAAATTTCCAGCTCTTCAGAGGTCCCCTTGGAAACTGTCCTTGGGGACAAGCAAGTGGAACTGAGCTGGTAGATCTTTAAGGAATTCTTACATAGAGCAGAGGTAGCAATTCCCAGGAGAAAGAATTTGGGCAAGGAATGCAAGAGACCATCATGGCTGAGTAGGAGACTGCTGGTCACATGAAAAGGAAAGAAACAAATGCACAGGCTGTGGAAACAAGAACAGGTGACCTGGAAAGAGTACAGAGATGGTATTCTGTTTTGTATTAATTGGGTGAGGAAGGCCAAAGCAAAGCTGGAACTGAACCTGGCAATGGACATGAAGAATAACAAAAAGGGATACTTCAGATATGTTAACCAGAAAAGGAAGGTCAAAGAAGGTGTACTCCCCCTTCCCAATAAACAATGCTGGAAAACTGAATGGCAGCTGAGGGGAAGGGTGAGGCACCCAACAACTCTTTTGCCTCAGTTGTCAATAGCTCTCTTCCCACAGCTCTTGAGTGGATGGACAGAAGGATGGGGACTGGGGGAGCCAAGTCCCTCCCACAGTAAATAAAGATCAGGTTCATGATCACCTGAGGAACCTGAATGAACTTAAGTCTGAGGAGAAAAAGAGATTCATCCCAGAATTCTAAAGAATTGGCTGACGTAGTTGCAAAGACACTCTTCATGATATTTGAAAAGTCATGGCAGTCAGGTGAAGTCAGGTAACTGGAAAATGGGAATCAATGTATCCATCTTAAAAAAAAGGTAGCAAGGAAGACCCTAGGACATTCCAACCTGTCATCCTCACCTCTGTGCATGGGAAGATCATGGAACAGCCTCTCTGAGAAGCTCTGCTAAGGCACATGGAGGACAGGGAGGTGATTCAAGACATCCAGCATGGCTTCAGCAAGGTCAAGTCCATCCTGACCAACCCAGTAGGATTCTATAAGTACATGAATGGACAAGGGAAGGGCTACAGGGGTCATTTATCTGTCTTTGGTCATGGTGGACAACAGTGCCAAGCAGCGTCTCCCGGAGATCGGTACTGGGACCAGTGTTGCAGTGACTGAAGGACGCTAGCTATGCAAGGGACCATGCTATGCAAGCCCAGCCAGTTTATAACAATAATCACCAGTATTTATAGTTCTCTAACGTCCCTACAAAATGTTCCACTCAGACCCCTTTGCCTCTGTTCCCTTAGCAACACAATTTTTCCAGTTATCAGGTCCTTGTTACATTCCTTTGTGCCAGCAATGTCCTCGTTATGTCTTCTCTCCCCAGAGCGGTCAGAGTGACCAGACATGATGTCTTCACTCTTGTTCTTGCCTTGAGTTTATCTCTCCCACGGCTTCCATTGTACCAGGGCCAAGAGGTTGGTGGTGCTACCCAGCCCAGCTTCTGATCTTGCCCACAGGGGTACTTAATATCTTCCTTAATGACATAGACAAAGGCATCTAGGGTATGCTCAGCAATTTTGCAGATGACACAAAGCTGAGGGGTGGGATGCCATCTGCAGGGACATTACAAGCTTGAGAATTGGTCCCATGAGAATCTCATAAAGTTTAACAACATCAAATGCCAAGTGCTGCGCTGGGGTCAGGGCATCCCCGGGTATCAATCCAGGCTGGGGAATGAACAAACAGATCTGAGCAGCCTGGCTGAGAAGGACTTGGGGGTGCTGTGGTTGAGAGGCTGGACATGACCCATGTGCCTGTGCCCCTGCAGCCCAGAAAGCCAAATGTGTCCTGGGCTGCATCCAAAGCAGTGTGGGCAGCAGGTGAGGGAGGGGATTCTGCCCCTCTGCTCTGCCCTGCCCTGGTGAGACCCGACCTGCAGGGCTGCACCCAGCCCTGGGTCCCCAGCACAAGGACATGGACCTGTTGGAGTGAGTCCAGATGATGGCCACAGATGTGATTAGAAGGATGGAGCACCTTCCCTATGAGGAAAGGCTGAGAAAATTTGGATTCTCAGCCTGGAGAAGAGAGTGATCTTAATACAGCCTTCCGAGGAGCCCACAAGAAAGATGGCAAAAGACTCTTAACAAGTGCTTGTAGTGATGGGACAAGGGGGGTTGTTTTGAGGTGGAAGATAGTAGATTTAGATTAGATGATAGAAAGAAATTTGAGAGCAATCAGACATTGGAAGAGGTTGTCCAAAGAAATTGTGAGTGCCCCATCCCTCGGCAGGTTCAAGGCCAGGTTAGATGGGTCTTAAAGCAACCTGTTCTAGTGAAAGGTCTTCCTGTCCATGGCTGGGGTGTTATAACTGGATGATTTTGAAGGTGCCTTCCAACTAAAAGCGCTCTATGATTCTATGTCCTGTGAAGTCTGTCTCCATAGGCTATAAAATTGACCCAAACAGATAACTTAATCTTGGCCTCTAAGTAAATTGCCGAAGTTAGGTGAGGCTGATTTACCTTTTTAATTCTGTTTCAAAGGACTTCAGCTCATTTTCAGTTCAAATAATTTTCAAAGCTCTTTTTATTTGCAGAGAATCTGACCCACCCCTCTGAATACTAGATCTTTTTAAACATAATTGACTGTCATCTTTTTATTTGTAACTGCCATCTTATGAATTTTAAAAAACACAGATTCTTCCTAGACTAATTAGTTTGAATAGCCTACTTAATTTCACTACAGCATCATGTTCCCTAGCAACCTATTCTAAGCCTGCCAGGCATGCTGCCTTACCAAAGACTATGTGGAGGAAATTAAGTCAGCATCAGCAGTGCTACTCCAAGTTTTATCTCAAGCAATGTTCTGTCTTTCAAATGAATCTGCAAAAGGGTCTCACAGCTCCTTAACTGTCTACATGAAAAGGTGTATTGTCACGCAGTATGCAATCAGATAGCGTGCACTTGGCTAGGAATCATCTATGGCTGAACAATAGAAAGCAATAGAAATTGGTCTACAAAGACCAATCCCAGAGTATCTAATCATAATCCATGTATCTTTGTATGCTTTTTGAGGAAATTTAAATATTTTGGTGTCAAACTCCATTGGTCTAACATGATGAAAAAGTATTTCATTACAATTCAGGTACTTTTTCAGGTAACCTTGGGTATGCCCATATTTTTCATTTGGTGCCCTGAAAGTACAGCTGAGGGTATGATTTTGCCTGGTGCTTAATCTTGTGGTGGGGCTTCTCTCTCTTGATAAAACCACAGATGGACATGTGCACAGAAGAACCGTCAAGGGCGTCCCATTTTCATCGGCACTGCAACCCCTTGTGAACATTTTCTCTGAGGACTGGAAAGAATTTCAGTGCTGGCAAAGACACATCCACAATGCAGATATCTAAGTGTATCACAGCAAACTGAAGCCCTGTCCTCCCATCCCTGTGCCCCACTGGTTACTGTATGCACAAATGCTGTGTTTGGGGATCAAGTGAAATGGAGGAGAACAGCACCTATATCCAAACCAAAAACTGGAAACTGGAAACTGGAAACTATTCTTTCCCTGATGCTTACTCAAAAGTTTTGGAAGCTTTTATGAATGTTGTCCTCGCTGCTTTTCCTTGTAATTAAAAAAAAAAAAAAAAAAAAAAAAAAAGAGAGAGAGATCCATTATTAAAATGATAAATGAATGTTAAGGGCAGCCTCAACTCAACTGACATTTCACTTTAGCATTTACTGGAGGCATTCTACTTTTGTTCAGAAAACATTTAGAAAAAAAAAGAAAATAAAGAAAAAATTATTGTATTAAATATTTCTTTAGAAATACCCTTCTTCAACGGATATTTTCTGTGTGAAAGATTTCTCATGTCATAAAAACTATTATTCTGCCCTTGCTTTCCTTTGCCTGGCATTAACAGGGAATAAAAGCACATCTTGTTTCTAGACTGACTCACTGAGACAGGGAGAGCCTTGAGGTGTTGCACCATTGAGGATTCATCACCAGACAGGCAGCACAGGCTGTACCCACACCCACTCCAGAGGCTGCCCTTTTGGGGACTGCAGGCAGGCATGGACTTCAGTGGGAAATGCACTGCTGAGACATGGTTAGCAGTTGATCCCAGTGTGTTGTACAAAGTCCTGATGGAAACCCTTATGTGCTAGGCAAATAAATTCAGCCTGTAGTTAGTTGGAGGAAAGGCTACAGTGTTCTAATTATATTCATGTTTTAGTTTATTCTCAAAATATAAATTTATTAACAAATTTTCATTGTTCCCTAGCTCTTTCCATCACTCCCCCAACAATCTCAATTCCCTTTTTTTGTTCTCTCTGATAAAAAAATAAAACCCAGGACAATTGTACAATGTGAAACACTTGACTTCTCTCAGGCTGACTATTTAATAATAACTCAGAGAACTGTATTAACAGCTTCTTCTGAAATCTAAAAAATCAGAGCTGTTTTATTCTTTCAGGACCACATTTTAAAAAAGCGAACAACACCCCCCCCCCCCCCCATCCCAAAAAAAACCCGTTTGCCTTGAAATATTTATTTCACTCCTTCTAATGCATTTCCCAGTCTTTATCCTGCATCAGATAGTACCAATTAATCTTTTGGGGTATATCTAACCCTACAGTATTGAAAAGCATCAGATTCAAGGCATGGCAGTTTAAAGTCCAACTATTAAACTATGGCAAGTAGAGGGTAGCTTAATCTTCAGGGAAAAAAAATACACTTCAATTTGCTCCTGAGGACAGCAAAGTAATGCAGTGGAAGTAACATCTCATGAATCCAAACCCTATCTTGCCTTAATTAAACAAAATGGTTGAGCCATAACCTGGCCCTGTTTCAGGGCTTTGCTGAACCTCTCCACCTCTGAACTGTGTCAGTTCCTTTTCTCAACAGTCATAACTTGGATGAACAAGAACTGCTGGACAAAAGTCAGGAAAACCTATAACAAAGATTAATCCTACAAGGACTGAATTTAGGACCCTCCAGTGTAGTGGGTCTAAAAAATTGCCTTATTTTATATGTCAATTCAGGATTCTAAATCTAAATCTAAATCTAAATCTGAATCTGAATTTATTTATTTATGTTGCAATAAGCACCTCTGGGAATAAAACAATTGCCTTGCATTTTGGATTTGCTATCCCAGTGCTATTCCAAAAGCTATTCCAGTGCCAATAGCAAAACCCAAGCATCTTCAATTTCAAAACACTAAGGTGGCTGTAAATGAAATAATTAATTTTGTGATGTAGTTGTTGTCTTAGGAATCATCGAGACCCTTCTAGTCATTTGATTTAGTTTGTAGGATAGTCTTTGCAGTACAAATCAAACACAAACATTTCTGCCATGGGATTAACAGTGCAAAGATGAGCTGGCTTTAGGATTTAACAGATTATTTTCAATTGAATACTTTTCATTTTATTGTCGTTCCCCTAGAAAATTAAAGGTCGGGGAAGCAGAGCTAAACTGGAGCAGTTGCATTTAAATTTTCCTTCCCTTCTTGCAAAGTGTAATTTGTAACCAGAGTTTTAAATCAGACTTCTCCTTCTGTTCTCAGGAGGGTCTGATGGATGATAAATTTTACAAATGTGGTTATTTTTACTAAATAACATTTTGAAAATAAATTAAAGTAAAAAATTACATTTCATAATGACTTGTTTGCTTCTTAAAAACAAAGAAACACTGCAATAAATAGATTTGAATAAATAGATTAAGACGGCTCTAATTTCATTTTCATGGTAAACATTTTTATGTCCTACCAACTATGAACAATCTCAAATGCTAGGAATGTTTTTGCCTCTGAAAAGGTGTTTTTAACTGAAAATTAGTTTTCTGTGTAAGAGGTAATATTTAATTAGCCTTTGCTAACTTGCCATGCAGTAACAATGGCTTTCCTGCCGTCCTTCCCATGCCACCATGACACAGCTTTTGGCCTTTTAGTTGTTGACCCAGATTTGGGCTTAGCCTGATGGACCAAACCTTGAAGCAGTTTACAAAGACATTGCTCTGTGTCTTAGAGTCTTAGTATACCAAAGTAATTATTCTTCTGATGATAATCTTTCTACATTTTCCTATATAGGAGGGATGTGTGATATAAAGTGAGCCAAAACTGTACAGCAGGGGGAGTTTCTGAATGGGATCTGTAGACCTCAAATCTCTTTAGCTGTCAGACATCTGCAATAGCAACCAAACATTCAGCACTGCCTAATGAAATCACTCTGGAACTGGGATGCCAAAGGATCACACCATTTTTCAGATACCTAATAGACTCCAATGCTAATTTGGGAAATAAAAGATATCTGTAAATGGTAAGGGAGTTAAGCGTCCAAGTTTCATCAGAATTTGAAGTGATCTAAAAAGAAACATGTTTATCTGAAAATTTCAAGTTAATTATGTTTGCATATTTTTAAAGATTTTTTTTTTGTTTACATAATAAAAGTATGTCAGGTTTTTATATGTTTTTAATGCTTCAGTACTGAAACAAATCTTACTGCAGAAGCCTTTCCTCTGGGACTTGAAGGCAGCACTAGGTTATGTGGCCTCCTGCCCAAGTGCACATTCTAATGGATGGGAGGACACATGGCCTTATATTATCACTTGGGTCATTACCCTTAGATTTTACTTCCAGTGGTGCTTATATGAGACTTTCCTTCCTAAATCACATCAGCTCATCAACTTCTTGATAGGCTGCTCTCTGGTTTTCCAGTGAGAAATCACCTCATACCCCAGGAGTCTGAATCCTTTCAGAGAACTGCTGCAAATTTGGCACATGTACCTTCTTTCTGACAGGATAAATAATTCAACAGAATATTCTCTGCATTATGCATTCAAGAGAGTTCAAGTCGTATCTATTATTCATTGGGTGCTATTTAACCAGCTCTATCATTGACTAACTTACATTCTGTCACTTACCTTAACATTCATTTCAGCACTTAATTTATTCCTTAATGGTTATCTCATAATTACGTTAACTAAAGCTGTTATGTAAAGCAATGATTGCAATGTTTTGCATCTTTGTTTTTCCCTCCACCATCAATATATTTTAAAATGCTCTTCTACATTTTTCTAGGCTGTGCAGGGGTCCTCAAAAGGCCAAAAAAGACAGGAGAGTCATCAACACTTTCAACAGAGAGAAAATGCCTAGAAAATTATAATTTCAACTAAGCGCAACTTATTTACAAAATTAGATTTAAAAATTACACAAAAGTGATCTTGAAAAAGGCAGCAACTAAAGTTAATTATTTGATTTCTTCTTCCACATCTTGAGATGTAATTTTTCATGTTATAATAGCCTAGATAGAGAGAGAGAAAAATAATTAAACTGCATTAAATACCTTGAAAATCAAAGAAAAATAGATGGAGTTTAATGGGGGTTATTTTATGAAACTTCATGAAGATAAGATAATCTTTTCTAGAAGTAACTGTTTACCAGATCATTACTAAAATTTTTTCAAAGGAAGGAATCCAGAATATTTTATCCTATTAACATTTGAGAAACTGTTTCATGGAATAGTGCAAAACAGATATCTGCAAAGGTCAAATTTTAGCTGCATTCTTCCCCTGATATTTTCAACAGCACAACTTTTGCCAAGAATAGATTTGTGATACCTGTGGGTTGATACAAGTTTTTTTCTTGGCAAATACTGCATTTGTCATAACCAGAAGTCAGACAAGAGTCTCCAGGTCTCACCCAAGAGCCACTGATTACCTTGCCTTAGACCACAGCCCTGTCTTGTTGGCAGCTCAACACTCCAGTGACATTCAGCAATTTTCAGCATGGAAAAGTGTCCTCCCCCTAATCACCAGACTCAGGGCTTTGGCAATTAATTGTTCTGACTCAATGAATAGACAAAACATCCTGAGAGAAAGTTCTTGCTATCTGACTTCTCTGGAGGATGCGTTGCTCACTGAAGATTCCTCTCTCTTACACAAACTGCAGAGAAAACTTAGGTTGACAGCTTAAAAGACACCTTATTTTAATTGCCATTCTTGCAGAGGACTGTGTAGTACAAATTCATCTCCTCTGTGTTTCTGCCCCAGTGACATCATAGCTTTAGGAAATTTCTCATCTTAGTTAGGAAGCAAAGACTTCCTTTTAAAAATTCTTATTTTAGTGATATTCAACATAGTTGCTTAAATCACACATAGAATATTCAGCCTTGGTAGGAAATATTATTGACTACTAAATTTCAGCTTATAAAATTTGTAACATTAATCAGTTAATACAAGCCCTTCACCTTTGGTCATACCAAAACCTCCCTGAGATAGTCTGATAACTCGGTTTTCAATAGCAATGTGGAAGCTTTCAGAGCCTTATTAGGCCATCAGTGCTAGTCACTGAGTTTGTGAGTGCTAACTTGCAGTTACCTGAATCACACAAATACATCTAAAGGGGTAAAATACAGCATTAACTGACTCTGCAAAAATTGTAACCTTCAAACATGAGGTTAAAACAGCTCCTTAGTTGTTCAACTCAAGTATAGTTTTTATATCCCCTTTTACATTATGCATGCATTTTTTCCCCCTGTTGGTTTACAATTTATTCAAAAAAATGTTCAGCTTTGTTTTTTTATTATAAGTAACTTTAGAGAGCAGCTAAGTGGAAAAATCACACCTGCAGCTCAACTGACAAATAATTTTCCCCTTCTCATCATATTACTCTGAAAGAGCATTCATTTTTATTTACTTGCAGTGAATTTTGCCATTTGCTCAGAAGACCAAGTTGTCCTGCAACAGGAACTCTGCCACTTGGCTGAGCAAAGGGTTCAGAAAGAGGTGAGTAGTGAAGTACAAAGTGACATTATTTAGGAAGTTAAAAATTTGGTGGAACCTGGTAACTGTGGCATGAGAATTAGACTTTCCTTGCAGTCAATATTACAACTAGAGTATGCACTAAAATTTTAATTCTTATAGTCAAAAAAGTGAGGCTTACAAAAAAATGTTATTTTGAGAATTTAGGAGACAAGAATATTGCCTGTGATTACATCTGATGGTTCTGTGAAATGTAGCAGGTAAGTACCACTTGTGAAATTGTGTTTGTTCTTTAAAGTGTGCAGAGACTAATTTTGGTGGTTTATTAAGATCAAAAAGACACATTGAAAATTGTATGGTTCCTTGTTTGGAGACTGGGGGTCTCCAAAGTGTGGAAGATAGTGTGCAGAGGTGTAGAAACAGGGCTCAGTTCAGTTGTTTAAATATTGGTATCTAATATCGCTTGGGGTTCATGACTGGACTGACCCCAGGAAAGGTTTCCTGGTCACATGGGGGTGCCTTGTAAATCCTGGGATATCTCAACTTCCACACGTGGACAACTAAGCCTCCACAAGTAACTTCTTCCACCTATTTTAACACCCACTTTCAAACTGGTCCCACCTCTGGCTGTGGTCCTTAGAGCGATTCTCATCAGTCAGTTGGAGTTTAATGAATCAAGTTAGGTGGGCCATATCCAAAGTGATATAGAACAAGAGGATATTTCAGTGCAATCTTGAGGTCTATATCATCATCAAAAACCAAGAGACATTATAGGGGTAGAATACCTTCATTATTTTTTATGAATTAAAACTGTTAATATTTATGCATGTGGGAAATTATGCATTTTAAAAATTTACGTATAACAGTTTGAGCTTAATCTACAAGGACCGAATTTCAAGACCAACCTTTCTGCAACATTGGGTTTTGGATTAAAATAATAAATCACCAAAAGGCAAACACTGCACTGAAGATTCCCTCCTCATTTCCATTAGGTGTAAATTTCTATGGTCTTCCTTGTATCCTTGTTTACTCCCTGCAAATATTAATGGAATTTAGATTCGTTGTCGTGAGCATGAGCAGGAATTTCCAATTTCCACAGTCAAAATCTGTCTTTATGCACAGATTAATCCCAGTGGTTTTTGGAAAGTGAAGATCCCCTGAGTCTGAGATCTAAAAGAAGTAAAGTGGACACACAATCCATCCTCTTGAACTTTTAGGCAGGTCTGAAAAGCAGACTTCTGGTGATGCTTATCAGTTCATCAGCTACCCAATAAATGAGACAGGCAAGGAAAAGGAAGCTAAGCATAGCATCCTAGGTCTCAGTTTGGGATTCAAACCTCTCCAAAACTTTCCAGCATTTCAGATTTGGAGGATGAGATTAGGAGGATGAAGTTGTTTCTCTCCATGGAAAAATATCATGTTCAGTTTAAAAAAAAAAAAAAGAAAAAAGAGAGAGAAAAGAGAGAGATAGAGAAGAGAAATAAAGCAATTAGCAAAGTTCCAACAAGGGCCTTAGCAAGACAAATCCAGCATCAAAGCTCTAGACATGTTTGATGCCAGTGGCTTATCTTCCACACTAATTTATTAATTTTGAATGCTGTGCATGTTATACAATGATTTGTTCTGTGGGGAAGCTATCAAAGCTTAGACACAGAGATCAAAGGAAGTCTTTAGAGGAGCATGAGCAATGTGCTGTTTCTCTGAATGTTTGTGTCTGGCTCTCCAGTTTACAATGTCATTGATATAAAAGACTCTTTAGGGTATGAAGATGTATTTTCCTTAGGTTACCTCCTATGTCAAGTTCTTGTGTTGCCCTTATTAAGAGCTCATCTTCAAAGGAAAAGTGAAGAGGTCATTTTTACAGGTAACTGACTTCATGCTTCTTTAAAGCTTTGATATCTCCAAAACATGATCATTTCCTTCAGTATTGCGTATCTCAAGCCTTAGCTTTTGGGCAAAAGTTTTAAGCAGAAACGTTATTGACATGACTTAATAGATCTATTCTTGCAGGTTTGTTTTTTTTTTTTTTTTTAACAGGAATTATTTTCTGACACTAATAGGAAAGAAATGGAAATTACTGAAAATTAGGGAATTTTATTCTGAACTGAATCACTCTACCACCATGGAAAGCTTACAGCAATTAATAAATTGTTGTAAAATGTTCTAGATTTAAAATTTTCCATTTCCTGGCCACATGTAGTCATCTCCCATGAGAAAAAAAAAGATACTCAAATTTATATATTTTTAATCTATATCACTTAAGATAAGCAAAATGCTGATATAAGGGCACTGTTTGATGCTGCAAGATAAATGCACATTAAGTCTTACAGAGATTTTAGTTATGGCTGCTGAGGACTGCAAAGGGTCTAACTCAGTCTAACATGCTATTATCTGGCTTTTTCTGGACTTCTGGATATGCAGGAAGGAAAACAACCATTACTTTCAGTACAAAAGGTGTCTTGTAAATCCACACTGGGGCTTTCTTTTCCCTCTTGGAGCTTTCTGCTGGCTCTAATGGTACAATTAAGCACTTAAGTTAAGGAGCTAAAAGTTCTCTTCTGAAATAGATCATGAAAAATATATAAAAATGTAGTGTTTTCCCTCTGAATATTTTGAAACTTTTGCTTCTGCTTTAATCTCAGCTTGGTTTAGCTTCCTGATGTGTGTAATAGCATGCAGCACTGCTGAGAGCTCTCTCCAGACCTGCACTGCAGCACTGCTCGTGGTGTGAGAGTTGGGAGCTGTGCTGAGCACAGGTGGGCTCTCCTGCTAAAGCTTTATGATAAAATAATTCATCACTTCCTTTGGGCTTCTCCTATTCCTTTTGATGAGGATGAATGAACTGGTGTCTGTCAATAAGGAATACAAATTCCCTGCCATATCTCACTGGGTTTTTCCTGTTCATCTCTGGATCATATTCCTGCCTGCCAGGTTTAGTGTAAATTTTATTTTAATCAGGCAAATTCAATCCAGTATTACAGAATTTTAGACTAAAGGTACCCTCTTTAAAATATTGATGGAGAATCTTCACCATAATTTTTATAAGCATTAATTTTTTTTGCTAGGTATTAGAAACATATTTTCAATGAAGATAAAGCCAAGGAAGGGAGGACATTTGGTTCTCACTCCCAGATCTGCTACTGCAGTGACCTTTCCATACTTTATTTTTTCATTTTTTGCCCTACAAATAAGCATCCTGTGTAGACCCACAATAACAATGAACAGTAGTCACTACCTACATTAGACATCTCACCTGCATTCTAGACTTCTTCACAAAAATGAATTACTAAAACTAAACTCATAGCCTTCTCCCCATGATCCCTCCTCCCCAGACTCAACTTCCCTTCTAATTCTTCTGCCTCTTTCCCTCTAAGCAGCTCAGGTGGCTGGGGAACAGGGGTTGTGTTTAGGCTAACACTTCATGTCTGCTGCTCCTTCCTCCTCACATTTTTCCTCTGTTCCATCAGCAGGTGCCCTTCACGACTCCCAGTCCTTTACAAACTTCTCCAATTGGGGTGCTCTCCACAGGCTTCAGTTCTTCAAGAACTGCTCCAGCATGGAGCATTTCCACAGGGTACAATCCATTAGGAACAGGCTGCTCCAGTGTGGGCTCCCAAAGGGCCACAGGTTCTGCCAGAAAACCTTTCCTGTGTCGGCTCCCATCCACAGGCACGGCTCTGCCAGCAGCCTGCTCCTGCATGGGCTCTCCAAGGGTGCAGCTTCCATCAGGACACATCCCCTTTCTCCAGTGGGAGGTCCTCCAGGGATAGATACTCCAGTGCTCCACTGGGCCCCCATGGAAGGATGAAGCTGGAACTGGCTCTGTCTGCTCCCTATTTCATAGGACAGCCCCCGGTGTCTCCTGGGAGATGCTGCTTGTGCAGCCCCTTCCTCTGCTCCTAAAACCTTGTCCTGTAAGCCCAGCACAGCTTTACTGGGAATAGGCAGATTCTGAAGCAGAGGAAACCCTCAGACTCTCAGACCAGTGCTTTAATATAAGCCCAGAAATCTTTTTGTGTGCTCTCTCTAGTCCCCAACATGGGACGAGAAGAGATCAATTCACAATTTGTGCTGTACTTTGAAAGCTACTTAGTTGTGCCATACATTTACACTGTGTGCATATGTAGCCATAGGTAAACACAATCAAACCATTGTGAGTTTGAAACTTGTTACAGGCATCAGTGAACACGTCTTAGGGCATAGGTGTTCTTTGCAGATAAGTAAAATATTTGTGCCTTGATTAATAAGAGAGAACACAAGACTTTTTCAGATGTAGACCTCCAGTTAGAAAGATTAATTTCCATGTTTGAATGAGCTTGATAGCCACTAGTGTAGGGGATGATCATGTACTTGAGGATATGTGAAGTCCCATTTGGGACTTGGACTACTTAAATAAATGTTTCTGAAATTAACAAGAAACCGGCAACATTTCTGAAATATACCTTACATAAATGTTTTTGAAATGTACAGATACTCAGCTGTAAATTCCCTTTAAAGTCATGACAGAAGGAATTTTCTTTGGTTAAGGTTTGATTGGCTGCTGTATAGAAATGTAGCAAGTTGCCAGAAAGATTGTTTTCTGTAAGAAACTGCTGCTCATATTACAGCACCAGTCAATTGTGGACTGGCAAAGCTAACATACATGCTCTCTTCCACAGAGTCAGCACTTTCAGGAAGAGACCTTCCAAAGTGTAAGCAAAATACTTATCCCGTATGAGTAGAAATCTCTCAATATGCTATTTATGCTTCTCCTTGGTTCAGCAGTATCCCAAAGTGCTAATATTATGGATGTTTCTCTTTAATACCTGGGAATGCCAAGATCTAAACTACTATTTCAATTTATTTTCACACTTCCTCGGCAAGTCCAAGATTTGTGTGGAATCAATGTCCTTTGCTGTAAAATGGTTCTGTTTCTCCCAGGGGAGCAGGAAGATGTATGGGGGCTTATTGAGAGTGTTTTCTTTTGGCAGATTTGCAAAGCCATGGAGAATGTCTTCACTGGTTGTTTTTTAGTTTGTCTTTGCTGGAGCTCTCAAACATACCAAAGAAAAGGCAATTATAGCTGCAAAGCTCTGGTGAGTTGTATCTGTCTTTTGTTTAATCAAACAAGTGCATTTCTACAGTTCAAAGAGAACAACTGTATTGGAAAACAATCCCTCTGGCTACTTAATTTCCTGTCACACCTGCCGGCTCCTGACACTTTGCCCTGTCCAGATTGTTCGACGGTTATTCAAAAAATGAGACTTAATTCGCTTTCCCAGATATGATATATCGTTTCTGTGAGGCATCTTGTACCTCTGACATTTCAATTAGAGGAATGAAACATCAACATCCGACCTTTACTCTGGAAAAATGGAAAACTCTCAGACTCTCATTCTGTTTTTCCTCCTTAGCCTTTCCACATAAAAAGAACATTTATAATATTCACAGACATTTCTAGAAGCAAGAGTAACACCATAAATGGAATTTTGCAGCTCAAGCTCTTCAGTCCTTGTTTTTCAAGGTGACCTAGGCTTTCTGGAAGAGTTTATTGGGCCTGATACAAAACTTACATGATGCACCTGCCTTATGAAGGTAGTGGGAGGACAGGAAGCTATCCTAGAGCAACTTGGGTAATGACAAACTAGAAACTCTCTCTACTTAACTACTAAAGGCCTATGACATCCTTTTTTACGAGCAAACCAGACTTGGTTTGCTCTCTCCAGCCATCAAAACATTTAGTCTCCACTGGTCTATTTCACATATGTTATCCTCACACAGGAAGAGTCCTTAACTGAATTTCTAAAGGTGCTCAGAATAGATAATACACAGAAATAACATTTCCTGTAGGTGGAACAAGAACATAACTCCCCACTTGCTGCTCTGAGCTCCAGGTGGGCTGTATTCCCAAGGAGACAAGGGCCAGAAGATGTCCAGTGCCAGCACCTGAGAAAAGTGCCTGCATTGAATTTGGCCCATTGCAGTGGGCAAAGGACAGTTTTGGAAACATCTCCAAGAGAAAACGTCCACTCATAATTAGATATTGGTTTGTTATTGTAACTTTGAAAACATTACTTGGCATTGGTAATGTTGAAAAAAACTTCTAGTACTGAATGATAGCTGCATTTGGAGGATTCACAGGTAAAATTTTCCATCTTTCTAAAATAAGGTATCAGAATTCCAGATAAGTTTGGTGCATTAGGTGGATTTTTGAAATTAAATAATAACTCAAAGAGATGAAAGCCCAGCTAAGTCCAGTGAAACATGCCAGTCATATCATTCTGCATATCCTGCAAAATGAGAAAGAAACATCCATCATCACATTTATCTTTAAAATATTATAAATTTCTATCTTGGTGATAGCATCCTTTGGACATAATAATCTTTGCTTGAGAAACTGGATATATTTCCTTCAAGAACCAGCAGATCTCCCTGCTACATTCCTCATTTAATTTACCTGTTATTATGCCATGCACCTAGTGGGTTACCTTGGATGATCTTCTTGGCATATTTGCACACTGCAGTCCCAAAACAGATGAAGATGTATACTGGCTTGTATGTAAAGCAGAAAAAACATAGCAGGCAGGGATCATTTATGAAATCCAATTTAACAGCACTGGTTAATGTTTGGATGCTGCCTGACTCTGTGCTGCTCATTGCAGTCTGCTGTTTTTCATGAAGTATTTGCTTAGGATCTGCAATGCAGTAAGAGTCATTTTCACTTGACTGCAATTTTCTTGACATTTGTTTTAAATCCCAAGACATTTCTCTCCATATATATGGAGAAAATGTTTCCAACATTCTCTCAAGAGTACAACTTAGAGGTGTTAATTGCTAATAAAAACCTATCTAGGGATATTAAAAAAGTTAGTAAATGGATCTAAATGGATCAGATAACCGGTTTTGACAGAAAGAATCCACTGAAGACACAGAGCAATTTTGAGATTCATATTATTATTCATATCATGCCCTCAAATGAACCACTGTAATGAGTTTTCTGATGGCAGAGCATGCACAGTAGTTCTTGCCCCCAAACAATGCGAAGTTGTTATGTCACAGTGTGCAAACCCCACCAGGCTGTTGTACTGTCTAAATGTAAATGATTTGCAAACATAAATAATGAAAGTGTCTCTGTTTTGTAAATTTATGGAATATGCTGACTCAGATTAAAATAGCACTGTGGTAAAAGATAGATGTTTCTTTCCTGAGAATGTAATCTTTTCCATTGCTTTAGAAAAAAAGAAAAACACAAGCCCAAGCATTTGTTTCAACTAGTTTATACTCTAGGAGCTAAATATTAAAAACAAGACACCAGAATGAAGTAATTCAATGAAGCAATTATCTCTGTTTACATACATCAAATGAAGCCTCTAGAGTGCTTTAAGCTTGCAATCCAGTTGAGGATTCAATGACTTTCTGCTGGAGAATGTGCTGGAGTATGAGACACAATTTTGCACCTTGGGGAGGTGTTAGAAGAGCAGTTAATTTAAGATACCTCTCAACAAATCTATTTTTCACTTTTCACAGATGCTCAACTGCCCACTAAATAGTGTGATTCCTTCGGCTACAGGACACTTCAATAAAATTAGTGTCATATTCTATCACCATGATGAGAGTGTGGCAAGCACAGAGGTTGGAGGGTGGGGAGGGTCAGCCCACCTTCTGCAATCAACCAGCCTGGATGATGCAGTGAAACAAAAGTTGGTATCTGGACTAGTAGTGATCACTTAAGTCTGCAGCACAATTCTTGGAGAGACTTTGGTTTCAGACTGATAATCTCAAACCTTAGGAACAGTTCTTAGAGCCTGTTGATGAGATCTATAGCAATGTGTTGTGTCACTTCCTTCCTTTAAAGAGAGAAAATAAAAGGCCACAAAACAGTTTGCCTCCTTTCACTGAGGCCTCGGTGTCAGGTCCTCTTCAAAAAGCACATGCATGCACAGGTAGGGGCAGCAGAACAGCTTGTGAAAGAGCTCAAGGCCAGCTGCACTCATCTGCTATGGATCAAATATATCTGCAATCAAAAAAAATTCAAATCCCTGTTCACCTGTTCTTCAAAGCCTGTTCTACAGAGGTGGAAGGGACAGGAAAGCTATCCTTTATCCTTACCTCTAAGCCTAAAGGACTCTGCAACTAAGAATGCAAGAGTCATAGCACAGAAGAAAAGTGAATAAGAAACTGGACACAAGCTGGTAGGTAGGGCAATCAGCCAGAAAGGAGAGGATATGAACAATTTTAAGGAAGGTTTTATTGACTTTGTTTTGGCTGTGTACTTCTCAATAGAATTTATTGCAATAAAATTCCTTAATTTATTGCCACACAGCCTGGCACCATTTGTAAATAGGATGCCATACCTTTCAATATTTGTTGAAGGGATTTGTTGGTGTAGCTTCTTTTATACATTTCACACTGAAGGATTACACTTGTTTCCTGCAAATGTGACTTATTATTGTACAAAAGGGTGAATGAACAGATGGGGGAATAATACATGGAGAAGTAGAGAGGATTCCTTTAGAAACAAGAGATCTTGAGGGATTATTTGTGGAGTTAATTTATTTTCCACAATAAAGGATGATGATTAAGCAGGATTGACAGATAATGAGAGTTAATGTATTAGGGATTTAGTTCACTTGAAATCAAGTGGAAATTAAATTTGAAACTGAATTTTTAATTACATTATGAGGTGAAAATTGAAAGAATATTTGGTACTATATCACTCAGCTCCTTTTTTTTTATCCATGCCAATCTAAATTTGAAAAAAAAAAACTTATAAGTGACTGTATTACATAACTCTACACCTCACCTGATATTCAGTGTAATTATTCCTTAAATTTATTTTTTAAATATGTAAATATGACAAACTCAAGTGAACACATAAAAAGTGTATTGCACTGTTCAAAGAAGGCAAAAATGTGTTGTTTGTTCAAGATATGAAAGAAATTATTCATGTCTTGAGTGTACTTCTAAAGTATTTATAAGAAAAAATGCTTTAATGTGGGATATTTGTCTATACACATGATTCTGAAGGCAAGGTAAAACAAAAAAATCTAATTTCTGTGTTTCTAATTCACCATAAAGACAAAAAATGTAGGAAGTACTACAATTGCTCCAAAGTACCATTGGTCTAATGACAGGAGCAATTGCACAGCAAATTGTATATAAACTGTTAAAAGGTGGACAAAGAAAATATTATAACAGGCAAAATACTAAAAGAAATAATGTACAGGTATGAAATGTGGAACATTTTTTCTCTTATTTTAGTGACTTCTGAAATATGTGCAACATGACCTGATAGTCCAATTTTAATTAAAAAAAACAAATACAGCAGTCAATTTTCTGCAGTCAAATAAAACTAGTAATGTACAGAATCCTGCACAAGTACAGCATGTAGAGAGCTTTGGAAAGTCAAATATCATTTCATAGTTCTTCACTAACCTAATCTCAAACAAAAAAGTGTCAAGTTTTATCCTCTGAGCTGAGTATTCTGTAAAACACATGAATGTGAGGTAACAAGAAGAGAAATAAAACCGGAAGATAATGGATTTTTTCAGCTAAAAAAAAAATCTTTATTTCTTTAAATCTCAGAAGTAATATTTATTGAAATTATGGAAACTTTCAAAATTCATTATACAGTCTAGACAATCATGGTAGGGAAAGAATTGTGCAGGAAAGGATATAGCAGTAGCCAAAAGAATAGAAATAACAGAACATCTAGAGAAGTACCTTGTTCCTGGCACTGGACAAGTAGCAGATGCTGAGAAGGATTACAACCCAGAAAGCACCACATGAGACTTCCTTGTACATTTTCTCATCATGCAGCAGACTGTGGCTCAAGAGCTGCCCAATCCTCAGATACTGTATTCTTATTTAATGCCCTCTCATGCATTTTCCTCTATGATTCACAAACATGATTTGAACCTATATTTAGCTTTAAACTTCTGCACATCAAAGGGAAGTCTTGCACTGTAGGCATGTCTGTGAAAAGTTTCTCTTTCTGCTTGTTTTGACTATCAAATTCTTCTCAGCTGTCTCAATCTAGCTGAAGTGTCCTGGTCCACTTAGTGTTGGGTCAGGGTAAAACCCATCCTCACTTCTCATGCTCCATTTCATCATTCCAGTTGGGCTGTGCTTCCTCTCAGAAGTAGGGATCATACCTGCCTCCAAACGTTGGTGCACCACGGAGTTACAGCCCACTGCTGGGACACTTTCTGACATGCTGTCTAATCCTTTCTTCATTAATTCATGGTTTCACTTGATTTTTGACTATTGTTGAGTATTGAGATGATTTTTGTATGCAATGATTATTTTTGACTCAAAAATCCCATCTCTGGGCAGTAATAGTTAACTCAGAACTCGTTCCTGCAAATATTAAAACAAAAAAAAAAAAGTGCTGTTATTTTTCCTGTGAAACTTATCACTTTTGACTTTAGTCAGAAATCTGTTGCCCTCTGAATCAATATTGTGAATATTTGCAGTTCTTCAGCATTAACCATCAGTTTTTATATCCCATTTAAACACAAGCAAATTGTTTCACCTCATTGGTAATATTCATGAATATGTTGAACAGCACAGATCAGAGGTCAGTCCTCCATGGAGTCTGGGAGCTACTTCCTTGCATGGTAAGCACTTTGGAAGCCTGTTAAAACTTGAGATTTTCAGATTATCATGATTCTTTGAACACACTGGTAAGAGATAATCTGGTTCACCATCTAGTCTCAGAATCATCTTTGAGGGAACCATTTAGTTCCTTCAATGAGAAGCGCCTGAGTTGTCTCCAGTCATCTCTAGAGATCCAAAGGAAGTGTCTGACCCTCTTTACTCACTTCAGAGCACCTGGGTGTTTATCCTGGATCAGAAAAAAAAAAAAAAAAAAAAAAGGATCTCTTTCTACCAGGTATGGAGAACTGGAGAACTGAGAAAGTTGTGTGAGGGTTTTTTTACTAATTGCTCAGAACTGAATGTGCACTGTGTACATGAAAATTAAATTGTTGCAGATATGAATAATGCAATATAATTTCCAATGGCTTTCTTGCTAACAAATATACTATTATAGAAAATATACTATTATAACAAATATAATATTATTATAGAGGTGTTTAGGAATAAAATGAGGAAACAACACAGACAATTCATAAAATCTCCCAATGCAAACTAGAAGGTCTAATAGTTATTATATAATTATACTGTTCCTCAGTATATATTACCTACAGCTGCAAATTCTTCCTCAAGGAAGGAAGTATGGATTAAGTTTATATTAAGTGCAGATGTATCTGTATTTCAGATCCCTATTCCTGGCTATTTAGATAATATCTGTCTGGATGAGGCAAAACCTTACTTTGACACTTCATGCTATGTATGAATCTTTATCAGTTCACCAGAGAAAAATACAAAATGAAGTGCATAGAGCAGGAATCTCTTCCCAAGTGTCCAAATTCCCTGTCTGCATCTTGCTTCCATGCTGATCCTGCTGCTCATCCACCAGGGAGCAGTTTTGGATGCTTCAGACCCATTGTCATTTTGTTTCTCTTATCTGTCCCAGCATGTGAATTCTTGGTAACTCTACCTCACATAACCCTCATTAAGCTGAAAGATTTTTTCTTAAGCATTGATGTTTGCAGAGAAGAAGTATGGGAAAAATATTTGCAAGCAGAAAGCACAAGCTCCACAAAATATGAAAAAGTTTCTGCAGGAATGAAACCTGGAAATCAGTGTGGTTGTCCTCCTACCTGCTCTTTTTAAAATTTTTTGTACTTTCCATCACTTGCAGCATCTGAGTATAACTTTTTTTCAGATGTTAGCCCTCTTCAGAGTAGCACTAGAACAGATCATCACTCGGAAATGTGTGGAGCCACCTTATGTTTTGAAAAGACTAGGAAGCCAACAATCATAAAGAAAGTTCATAAGTTTGTTTTAAATTACTGGCTATATGTCAGAATTTATTCCAAAAGTTGGCTTTGTTTAACTGAATTTGTGGACTTATTTTGGGTGGGAAGATCATATTGAAGGAATTGAAGGACAACTCACTGGCTGCCCTGGTCTTTATTGTTCTGGCTCAACAAAACTTTGAGGTGAGTTGGAGTCTTTATAAGACATGCTGACTCCTATTCCTGTATTTTTATTAAAAACAATCTCTTGCTGTTGAATATCAGTGAAAACTAAAATAAAAAACAATGAAAACAAACTGATTAGGATCAGAGCACTTTAGTGCATTCTGCATAATTGTTAAACATTTGTAGAGTAAAGCCTTTCTGTTGGGAATGCATTAGCATTTAATAAATAAAGATGCAGTAGTCTTTTTCATTTTGAAGAACCTTGAGCCATAAAAGTACATTGTGAAGCAGAGATGTAATTACAGTACATCCAGCAGCAAAGTCACTACACATTTGTTTTCTAGTTCATAATTTTCTATCTGAAATACAGTGAAGTTCTGACATGCCAAGTATTTTCCATTTCAATTGCTTGACTTTTTGGTGGGATAATATTTAAGAGTATGCACATCTTCTTGTTGCCATGGATACAATACTGAATTTGAGCAAAACAACAGAGTTTGAAAACCTGAAGTCAAAATGAAGTTAGAAATTGGTTCAGTTAGACCACATAACTTGATCTCAGAATATACATAAATGGATAATAACAAAACATAGTCAAAGACACATGTAGCTATTGGTTAATTATTTTCTTACAAAATCCACTGGTAAGAAAATGACAAGAACACTAAGTTAGCAAAAGCACCTATTGAAATAAAATTTAAAAATGGTAAAGATCAATCTCCTGACTTGTGTTTTGTGAACAGGATTAATATTCTGCCTATTTAGGCTTTTGTTTGTGATAGCATAAAATAATCTTATAACTTTTATATTTAGTATATGGTTCCTAAACAAATGTCTTCCTTTTGATTTTATATTAAATATTGCTAGAATGCATACTGAATCACCCAAATGTACTGGTTTTTTTGTAAAAGGTGTTGCATGGAAGTTTCTCTTGAGATCTTCTGTAGGTACAGCCACACCATAAACACCTTTCTGTGCAAGAAAGAATTCTTTTTTTTTTTGAGCTGCTGCCATTTTTCAGGAACTGAATTTTCATGCTCAGTTTGCCAGACAGAGAAGAATATGCCTGCATGATTTCAGCTGCCAGGAAGACATGCCCACTGCTATTTGAAAATAGAAGGATAACAACTCTCCACTTCTTTCAAGACAGACAATTTTTCCTTTGCTAATTAATTATGCTTCTAAATTGTGTTTTTGTTTGAGAGGATGGTGGCTTTGTTGTGGATTCACCATGTGGAGACTGCAAGGGCATCATGCTGTCTCAGGTTGCCTATGACAATGACAAGCTGCTTGACCTCAAGCAGTTGCAGTTCTGACAGATCTTTATGGCCATGCTACCTCTGATAGTCATCTCACCTAGACATCTACAGAGCATCATCTCTTTCAACATATTTCTCTAGTCTTTTTATACCCTAAATAAAAGGGAAGGTGAAGAAAGATTCACATTGAGAAAAATTACTAAGATATTTAGTTGTCTGTTTTTAAATCTCCAGTGCAATCAGCTGGCATTGAAAACCTGTAGTCCAAGGTGTCCAGAGGGATCAAACTCACTGCACATGAAAGCAGAATTCAGGTGTCTAAGGAAGAAATAATAAATAACCTCCCCCTGAGAGACTGTTGCCATTTGACAAATCCTAAAAAACCTAGAACATCTCCAGGGAGCTTAGAAAAGTGGCCAAGGGTATACCCAGCCAAATCTGATATGTCAGGCACTTCTACTTTTTTGTTAATATTCATTACCAAAATTTTGATCTGGAACAAGTGTTATGTTTATGATGAATCTACAACCACCCATTGCTCACACCCTAGCCTATAGTTGCCTTAAAGGAGGAAGGATGGAACTCATGACCTGTGCAATATGCCATATTACAAAATAAAATATTATAATTATTATTATCATTCAGCAGCTCAAAGCATGTCCATTTTTCCTTTAAACAGACTGGAGCAGTCCACTGCACAAGAAGGACAGTGTAAAATATAATACACAATTAGGAGTCAAGAGCTGTAGCTGCATGCTGAAAACTGCTGATTTATCAGATATATCCCTTTGCTTTTAAGAAGTCTGTGTTTTAGCACTCTATGTGCATGACTGATAAGCACAACATTTGTGTTGCTGTGAACAGTAGAGGTTTATGTGTTTGGTGCAGAACAGATCACTGAAAACATTTGTGTCACCCTGATAATTTTGTTTATATCAGTTCACCTGAAAGATAGACACTCCGTGTATTCAGTCTGTCATTCTCAATTAACAAAAATGAAGAAAAAATTCCATGGACTCATGAAATTTAGGGAAAAAAAAATTTGTAGGTGTCCTGAGTATTTTACATACTTGTACAGATATGGTTAAATTTTAGTACTTAAAAAAATATTTTTAAATTCTTTTTAGCCAAAACTGAAGTATACCAGGAGCATTTGGCATACATACCCACTAGTAGACATTAAGGTTGCTCTATTTCCACATTCATATAATTATTTATTCAGCTCTTAAAGAACTCCTGGTTTTAAAGTAACACCATTTGTAGCTGTGGCAAATGACATAATTTCTTCCTATGTTTCATTAATTGAATGATGGCATTATTAAGATTACACACCCTAGATTGCAAGGCTTACTTAAGACAACTGATGTGAAACAGCAGACAAGTGCAAGAATTACTGTTATCTGAAATTTCACATTTCTGAATAGATGCAAATATTTTGCTTGATTATGATTTTACATAAGTAAAGCCAGTTATTTCCATATTCAAATAGATATATTGTCTTCTTATGATTGTGAATTCAGCAATCATTCCTTTTGGGAATGTCAATAAGAATTGTTGAAGCAGACCACATTTGACAAAAATTGTAATTTGGTTTGTTTTGCACTTTTAAGAATAAATCATATAACTCTCATACTACAGTGCCAATGCAACAGAAATATCTGAATGTGTCCCTTGGTAATCAAAATAATAATAATAATAATATACACTACATAGTAATTAACAGCCTTAACAATGGATGAAGGTTTGCAGAGCTTGAAAACTACCAGTACAAAAATAAATGCTTTGTCCTGCTTTTATCCATTCATTCATGCTAAGCAGAGGAAGGTTTACAGGATTGAGGAGAAGGCTGTATTTTTTCTATCAGTGTTGATTCTTGCAGAACAATTTCTGCTCTATGACAGAAAAAAAAGGCTGGATCAGTGCAGGTTCATGATACCAATAAAAATAAAAATTCTGTAAGAAATAAAAATTCTGTAAGAAATAAAATAAATCATCAGTAAAACAGTGTTCTGGCAAGTATTCACCCTGGTGAAGTGTGGGCAGGAAAATTAGCCACCTTCTCTCCTTAACCTCATCATACTGCCAGGATACCCATACGTGGCAGTCCCAGCTTTCAGTGCCGTTGCAGAAACAGCTCTCATGTATTTGTTGTGCCATGACTGCCAAACTCTGCATTTGGTACCTCTGGTCATGCAGACCTGAGCAGGTCAGGCAACTGCACAGCCTAAGGAAACTGAATAATGTCTTAGGCTGTTGATCATCTCCTAAGTCCACTGATACAGTTATGGTTTCCTTTGGCACAGAGTGCAGACATGTAATCTAATAAAGGCAGCTACATACAGATATCAAAATGTGGGTATATTAACATTCAGCTGAATTTTGCCTCTAAATTTAGGTGAGATAAATGCAATCATCAGAGAAAACCCACTTTCATTCTTTGCAAATGTTGAATTCAGTCTTTCTAAGTTCTGTGGTGGGGCTCTGCTGGGAAATTTAGGGGCAGAAAAGCATGTTTATAAAAAGAGTATTGGTAATGAATATATTTCTTACATTACTTAACAGGTATGTCCTTACCTACAGATATGGATATCACCCAGTTAGACAGTGAAACTACATGTTTCTCAGCAGGTACTGACTTTAAATTTACATTTAACAAGGTACAGCAAGCAAAGCATTCACAAACCCAGTGGGAAGCACAGTCTTGTTAGTTTGGCTTCTAAAGAGCATTTTTTTTCCTGTTCTTTTTTTCACTAAAGGACCATTGACCCCTGGGAGAGTCTCACGAATTTCCAAGAAATATTACTCAGCTGATGTCAATTTCCAGTTACAAGAATAAAACTCCCCCATATTTATGACTTTTTACTGTGAAGTATTTTCTTGGAAAGGGAGCTAATCTTTTTATTAGCAAGGCACTCAAAATGTGATCAGCCTGATAAAGACAGTTTTAAACTAGGGAGAGCTCAGGAGGGATACGATGACCCAAAATCAAGTGAGGAAGTGAAGGCCAGGTTGGCAAGCAAACAACATGATGTGATGGAGAGAGTGAAGACTTTGAAAACCATAAAGCAGGGTTGGACAAAACCAGCCCTGGGGAGCAGAGGAAATAAATTATCCTGAAAACAGTTTCAAAATGTATGAAGAACAGACAAGAAGGTGATTGGGAGTAGTCAGAATAGATTTATGAAGGAGAAATAATTTTTGACCAACCTGATAGCCTTCTAAAACAAGATTAATTACTTGGGGGGTTAGTGGAGAACAGTAGATAGATATTATCTTAACTTTAGCAAGGCATTTAAGACTGTCTGTCTCACAGAAAAACTGAGGAAGTACAAATTAGATGAGCGGACACCTGCAACAATGGGCATCTTCAGCAATTTCACAGATGATACAAAACTGGGAGGTGTGGTTGATACACCATATGCCATTTTACATTGTGTACATACCAGTGGATGGGCCTCAACAGGTTGGAAGAAAGGAGTTGACAGGAATCTCCTGAAATTCAATAAAGGGCAATGCAGAGTCCTGTATCTGGGCAGGAATAGTCCCATGTACTTGTATCAACTGGGGAGGGACCTGATGGTCATTTCACAGGACCCTGTGTCCTGTGGAAAAGAAAAAAACAGGAATCAGTCCTGGGCTTCATTGAGTGTCATCAGCAGATAGGGGATGAGATCCTTCCCCTTTGCTCATCACCGGTGAGACACCCCTCGGGTCGAGCACAAGAGTCACACTGGAGTGAGTCCAGCTAAGAGCCATGACAGTGAGCAACAAATTGAAGTGTCTGTCACAGGCTGAAGAGTCACAGCTTCCAGCTGTAGAAGTTAAGGTTCAGACAGAATCTTATCTTTCTATATGCATACTAGGTGGGAGGAAATAAAGATGGAGTCTATGGACTCTTGTCAGCAATGGCCAGTGGGAGGACTACAGCCAGCGGGCACAAATGAAACAAGAAATTCCATGTACACATAAAAAACTGTGGGTATTGTCAGACACTGACACAGGCTCTCTAGGAAACTATGAAGCCTCCACTCTTGTTGATACTCAGAACACAACTCAACACAAGCCTGAGTAGAAAGGAAGATTTATATCATTAGGACAACTTTCATTGCAACAAGTATTTCTAAAGGTACAGTTAAAACTAAAGATTTTTAAGAAAAGCAAAAATTCTAGAGAGAATGCTCTAGAAAGGCATAAAAGCTGAACTTCTGACACTGATCACCAGTGGGAAAGAACTGGGGGGAAGAGTCCATAGCCTATATGGTCAGAAATTACTGAAGGTTTCCCTAAAGCTAGGTTAGCTTACATGAAAAGACTTGAAAGTAGATCCCATGTCATAATATTTGAAAGCAAACAAGATAAAAATTTAAAAAGCAAAGCAATTGTGATATTCACGTGCCCTCTGAACAGAGTGAAGCTGGGAAAGAGGCAGAGAAAAGAATGATCAAAACAATTCTTGTCTCATTTGCTGCTCCTGTGTTTTTGAACATGTGGAATGTGTTGGAAGATTATTTACCTGAAGGGATTGCTGGATTGGATTCTGGTGATGGTGTTTTGATTCATTGACCAGTTGGATCCCCATGTGTGGGTCAGGATGCTCAGGCAGAGAGTCACGAGCTTTGAAGTAGTTAGAAGTAAGTATGATGTAGTATAGGATGTATCTCTTTATTATAGTCTATTGTAATATAATTTTAATAAAGCAAGTGTTCAGCATTCCAAAGCCATGGAGTCAGATGCCAATCATTCCCACAGTTGGGGTCACCTGATTTTACAACGAGTGATCCCATTGTAGGAATGTTTTGTTGGGAGATGAAAATACCAAGGTGTCCAAACTTACAAAGAGATTCTTAAAAAAATATTTCAGGCACTTTATTAATTTATTACCTATTTTTTTTTCCATTGCTTTCCTAAAGTTTGAACTAACTTTGAACCTGTGCCTGGAATATCTGTTCAAAATTTCAGCATTGTAAATTTAATTCAAATGTTATTCAATTACACTTTGGATTTATTTTGGCACTAATCCTAAAGTCATAAAAATGCCTAAATAGGAGAATCTAAGTAGAAGAAAGATCATCAAAGTCTCTTCTGTGTTAACACAGTTATATTTTCACTGAATGATATTCTAAAACAATAATTCATGATTATAAATTTATGAAGATATCTAATTGTTGTCCAGGCCCTTTTTAGCTTATTTCCTGATGGGATTTTGTTTATTTATTTCACTTATCTGAGTCTCTAATCACAACAGTAATGCTTTTCCACCTCCTGCCCTTGGGGGTATTCTGCATGCCATATGTGGTGTCACACGCAGTGGGCGTGGGCCCCACACACCAGAGTCCAGTGTCAAGGCATGGCTCAGTAGTGATCCATTGCACCAATTGGATCACTGATCACACAGAATCAGAATGGGTAATGAGGCTGGGAGGCAGCCCTGGAAACCACCAATCCAGCCTTCCTGCCAAGCACCCTCACTACCCAGTGCATTGATCATGTTTATTGAGAAATTGTTTTACTGTATTTCAAGTACCCTCTGCATTGTTTGTGCTCACACTTCTTTTCTCTTCCATTAGGTGTTGGTGTGGTTAAAAATGCCAACAAGTATCAAGGTCTGGGGTTATGAGGTTCTCTTCAGTTACCTCAAAAATCTTCAGCTGCCTCCTCTTCCTGATAATCCATCCTAACCTAGTTTTTAAACTCTCTCTGGAGTTTAATTTATTCTGCTTGCAATGGTTATTTATGTCAGTATGGCAGGATAAATCACCTGGAGATGCTTTTATTTCAACAGTGACTCTCACTAGGGTCTACATATAGTTTATCTTAGAGGTTTCTACTTCATGTCAGGCAAATTTTAGCTTTGATGAAGTTAAATGTGATGAATTTTACCACAAGCACAGCAGGAAATAGATTATGGTACATTATGCTGCAAATGCACAGCTATTAATCATTTACAAGCTTTATTCTTTGTATTAATTTTCCTTTATAGACTCAAAAAATTTTCAAGATTGGAAAATACCTCCAAGTCCAAGCTTTGATGGAAACCACGGAAAATATATATTATGTCACAGAAAAGGCTTATATCTAGGCTAAAGATTGGATTGATTGGTTTATTTTCTTATCTTTTCTTTTCTTTATATTGAAGAAAACTTAAAACAAAATGACAGTTGAAGTGGGATTCATCCCAGTTAGGTACCAAAAAATAAGTTTTAGCGCCAAGATTTTAAGTCTTATTTAGCCACATTTTGATTCATTTGTAGTCACAGAACAGGCACCTTCAGAATGCAGTTCATGTCACCACGACATATGTCAAGGACAGCTGAGATGAATTACTCTCCAGAGCCTCCAGCTCTTTCCACTGATGACAGGAGGAGCTGAGGGTTTAATGTAGATGTGTAAGTTTTAGCTATCTTAAGATGAATCTCAACCTTCCAGCATCGTTTCTGCATGTTACCACAGATCCCTTTATCTGATGTCAGTTCTGCCATCCCTAAAGCAAGTGTAAAGAGTTTTAATTTAAAGTGCAGTTGGGGTCTTTTGTATTCTAATGAGCATACTATAGTCTTGGTAGGGGTGAAGAAAATCCTTTTCTTACGAAACAGCCTAGGTCCACAGCTTGTTTCTTTACTGGGAGATTTACAACATTCAAAATATCCTTCAGTGACAGAACCAGGCACCATTACTATGCAGTTCCTCTGCTTATAACAGAAATTAACACCTGACATTGAATCAACTGGATCAGTTGGAAATGGCTTATTACCTCAGGCTTTAGAGAAGTTTCAAAATTAAGTGATCCTAAAAGACTCTATTTAAAACTGAACAGCCTCATGGCAAAGAGTAGCACAGATCTGAATGCAGAACTGTGGTCCTGCTACAGTCCTCAGAATCACTTACAAGTGCCCATCTCTGTAGCTTCTTCCCACCACTAGGTACTGCAGGATCTATGGCATCTATAATACAACTGAGGTAATGCTATAAGAAAATAGCATCAAAATTTTTGCAATGCTTTTCATCAACTGCTTTATGTTAATTTTTTGTAAGGATTCACTTACACATTGTTCTGGACATTGGCAATCTGCACAAGGTTGTCTTCCTTGGAAATGAGTCTTCTAAGCATTTCAAAGCAGATGTACAGTTTCCTCAGAAAAATGGTTTAATAAAATGAAATCTTGGTTTCATAAAGCCAGAAAGCTAAATCATAGGGGAAAGCATTATTTTTCTAAGCAATCTTATTAAATATTGTGGAGTTCAAATATTCAAAAAAATTGTTTTGTCACAGGTTTTATAAATCATTCTCATGGACAAGATTCTCATGAACTCTTCTATATAACCTGAAATATTCAGTTCATAACATGTAACTATAATTGTAAAAATCCTGCTATTTTCCACACCATTTTTATTGGAAAATACATCATTACAATACTATGTCCCTTAAAATTTTAGTTGCTCTGGCAACTTGCTAAGGAGGTGAAATCACTGTAGCAACAAAATAATTCTTTTCTTGATAAGGCAAAACAATAAAAGAAAAAAAAGTAATAGTATAAGGAACTTTTCACTTCACTTTGGATTTTGGTACCATTTTGCCCATTTCTCATATATTTATTTCCACTCTGCACTTTCACACAAAGCAGATTGGTTCACTCAGAGGAGCACAGCCGAGATGGTACACACAAAGTGTGTTAAGAGAAAAATCTTTCTAGTAAAGAGTTATTTTGCTTGGTTTTCTATGAATTGTCCTAAACTACCTCTGTTTTCTCAACTCTGCAAGAATAATTGAGTTTTGACGCCTTGAAGATGAAGTCTGGGCTCTTCTTACACTAAGAGGAGCAGAAATAGTAATTATTGCTTCTGAGAACTTATTTACACCTGTGGCAGAGGTTATTGTGCAACCCACACTTCCCTCTTGGCACAGCAGCCCAGGTTTCCTGGGACTTTCACACAGCAAGGACATCACCAAGACCAAGATGTTTTTTCCAACCCTTGTCACAGCAACGTGATTATTGTCTGCATAGAGGACAGGGTCAGACAAAATTGAAAGGGAGACCCTCCTGCTGAGTCATGAGATTCAGAAAGGACCCTGCTTTCCAAACTCTTTTCCTAGGGGGATTTAGGTGTGGCTGGATCCAGACTTAGTCCTAGACTTGGTTAACAGTTTATAGCTGAAGAATTAAGTGGACACAACCAATTCTTCATACCAGCCTGCTAAGGTTTCAGTGTCCTAGTGGGCTGTTGGGCACTTTTCGAGAATCTGCCACAGCAAGGAGCTGCTCATCTTCAAGGAGTAACTGGAGAGGCTCTCTGCTCGAGGGGAGATCCTACTGTGCAAAACACTGCCCTGCAGGGGAGCTCAAGGCCCTCTGCTGACCACTGAGTCCGATAATTGACTTATTTTGGGTTGGCACATGCTCAACAAGCCCTTAGCTGCTGACCAAGACTTCTGACCCTTAACTCTCATGTTGTTATCTGTGAGCCAAATGCAGCTGTTGTGACAATCACTGGTGGCTCTTGCTCAAGCAGAAAAGGGAGAGAGGGATCACACAGGCACAGTCCCTTACAGCTGGAATGGTCTGTGCACACTTTTAGAAAAGCGTGATCCAGGTGATACCGGGACAACTAAACTCAGCTAAACTCAGCTAAGCATGGTAATTTATAAACACCTGTTATGACAGCCAAAGGAAATGAGGGCAGTGTGCATAGAATGTGTGTATTGAGCAATATCCCTTTGGAAAACTAAGAAAAAAGAAAAAAAACTTTTTGAAATTACTACTGTTCATTTTACTTGGTGGATTGTGTCATTTGTAACATATATCCAAATGTACACAAAGGGCCGACAGATTTGTCAAGCTACTTTTAAGAATTATAAAGTCTTTTAAGTTGGAAAAGACCCTAAAGATCACTGACCCCAACTATTAACCCAGCACTGCCATGCTAGGCCAGCACTAAACTATGGCCCTAAGCACCACATCTATACATCTTTTAAATACCTGCCTGGGTGGTGACTAACCACCACCCTGGGCATCCTGTTCCAATGCTTGACAACCTTCTCAGTGAAGAATTTTTTCCCTAATATCCAATCTAAATTTCCCCTGGCAGAACTTGAGGCTGTTTTCTCTCATTGTATGAGTTGTTCCTTGGAAAGAAAGATTCAAATTCTGCTGCAACCACCCTCCAGGTGTCTGTAGGGATTGATAATGTTTCTCCTGAGCCTCCTTTCCCCCAGCCTACACAATCACAGCTCTTTCAGCTGCTTGTCATATGGTATGTTCTCTAGATCCTTCACTGCTTCATCACTCTTTTTGGTGACATGCTTCAGCACTTTGTTTTCCCAAGAAATCCATGTGTTTCTCAAATGGGAGCTACAGGCAGGGTAAATTACACCAGGTAACACAAAATCACCTGGAGACATGCTTAGTTAACTAGATCACATCCTCATGCAATGTACTTGATTCACTATCTACATATTAATGTCAACTCTTATTTGCTATTCACAGAGTTTTACAGGACTGAAAAGATCCTTTCACAGGTGGCAGACAGAGCACAGGTCACAGGTCTGATACCTGCCTGGAGAGTTCACAGAATGCTTTGGGGAATGGACCTTAAAGATTATCTCATTCCAATCCTCCTTCCATGGGCTGGGACACCTTCCACTAGACCAGGTTCTTGAAACCCCATCCAACCTGGCCTTGAACACTGCCAGGGATGGGACGCCCAGCTTCATGTTGGCATTGTTCCACTGACTCCTTTAAGTCATATATAAAAACAACAGCCATTTCAAAGAGGTGCATAACTCAAAATATGGTTCATCACTTTAAAAGGTAGACACCTAGACCAGATGACAAAAATCTTTCCTGGATACTGGCAAGACTATGTCTAACGTGACATCTGCACATCTGTGAATACTGCAAGATACCTGTCTTGCATTTAGCCCTCCCTTGTAATTACTAATTTCCCTCCATCAAACTGGAGGTTTGTTCTCCTTTCAGTCTCTAGAAGTATCCCTTGAAATTACTTTTCACCCCAAATGTATCAGAGTGATTTCACACCTCTGAACAGCACAATCACTCCAATATCACCATTCAGACAAGGGGGGTTGTTCAGAAAATATGCCTAGAAAATACCCATATAAATTTTATCACTTTGCTGTATTTTTAAAAATTCAATTGACAATCAAGAGCAATTCACTTTTCTTTTAAAGAAGATTGGGTTATTTCACTTTTTTTTTTTTAATTTTTTTTTTAGAGATGACAAAAGGACAACAGTGCAGCCAAAAAGGCAATTTTTCATCTATCCTACTTTTTTCCAACCAAATGCAGAAATACAGCACATATCACATTGAAAGTTCTTACAAATTCAGAGGCCTTTTTTTGGAAGGAATTAGGTTAACATTTAAAAACTTGTTAATGAGTCTTGGCTTATTCTTTTCCTCTGACAGCATGATATCATTAATGTCAGGATTTGGTCTGCCAGTTCCAGCACATATGGAAATAGGATGTTGCACATTTTGAGATACTAAGGGTTGTAGGTAAATCTTCCATCACTTTTAGTTTGTGACTCAAAAGTTTGCATAACTTCAAGAAAATATGTAGTCAAGACAAAACTGATTTAATTTGCATAAACTTGAATTCATCCACTGGGATCCAAACATAAATTGGGGTCAAATTATATTTCATGAGAGAAGCCTACCAGAGAGGGAAGAATTGGATATTGGATGACATTGGGGAAAAAAAAAAAAACAAAAAATACTCCTATTAATTTTAGTTCTCAATACAGGGGGGAAAAAAACACATAAAATAAATAGGCAAATGGTTAAGTGAAAATATAATATATGGTTACTCTTTGAACTTAGTTGAAACAACTGGAATTTGTTACTGATGACTGGTGTGGGTGCATCTCTGTTTTCCTATTGATGTTATCAACAAAGCTGCCAGCCAAACTTCATTTCACAGGCATGTAAGAGTTTATTAGTAGGAATAAAGCTCAAAACAATTCTTAGAACTATTTAAGACATACAGAAATACATAGTTTTAGCTTATCAGCCATTTATATGAAGATTTTTTTTCCTAATATATACATATAGGACACCCACAGGAAAAGTGTATCTGAAATGTAAGAGCTTTGTAAAATTCAGTTCACCCTTTACTGATCCTTCATAGAGGTCTGCAGGAGTTCATGTGACTTTTTCATATAGGATGAATCATTCAAATTTATTCTAAACAGGGTAAGTTCAGTCTTTAACTATTAAAAAACCTGAAAATGCACAGAACATCAATCATCTTTTTCCTGTTCCAAGATGCATTTCCATTTCAGATGGTCTCATTTCTGAAGTGTGTTCCTGGTAGGACACTGAAGGTACACTGGAAAACTTGTACATTTCTATATATGGAGGCTTCTTACTTGATAAATTACACAGTTTTTGGGTTATAAGATATTGCACTTAGGACTATTTTTTTTTATTTGTGTTTATTTTTAAATAACTTCTGTTTTTTATGAGGCTTTCATAATTGGGTTTTTCTTCTATGCTTTCAAACTTTATCAGAATACATTTATTGGCTGACATATTCCCATGTCAGTGAAACTAGGTTTTCTTGAGCTCATCAAAACCATAAGAAACATTTTTGTATTTGCATCTTTTTTTGTTTCCCCCCAGGTCCATCAGGTGACCTATTTGATGCCCTCTTTGTTCGAACCTTCCCTCTCTTGTGGTCTTTGCCTTCCACAGTCACAACAAGGCAAGCAATACTTTGTCTAGAAGTATCAGAATATCAAAATAGTCCTCTTCAGGCAGTAACTGTTGTGGTCTCAATGGCAATAAACCAAATGGCTGCAGCCTTTTCTTCAGAAGCTCACTGTGGTCCTGTAGAACACTCTTGAGCATTTGTTTTAGAGGAAAAAGGAGGAAGAGCAGCTTTTGTAGGTATCCCCATCCTCAGTGATACTCAAAACTCAATTTCACTATTCCCTGGACAAGCCCATCTAACTTTAAAGCTTGATCTAACTGCAGATTTGGCACTGCTGTCATCAGAGGCTTGGACCAGATAATCTTTAAAGGTCCTTTCCAAACTTTTTCTTTGATAGTAAATATCAGCTGAATGCATTCTGTTCCATTTCTTAATTTTAAAAGGGAAAAGCATACAAAACAAAGCAGACATTCTTGTCCAAAACTATTTTTCGCAATAACACAATCAAATCCCCCTTTTCTAATGTTATCTAACCAGTCACCATCTGCCTCTGGAGATGTGTTTTTCTCTATCTCCATTATAAACCTTTTCCTAATAAAATGAGGAATTGAAGATGCCTGAAGAGTCAGAGGTATGTAAGAAAGACCAAATATGATTTAAGTCTGGGAGAAGTGTAATAAAACCAAGACTTCCAAGGTTTCCTATTCCAACACATTTAACTCATTTTTCCACATCAGCTGTTTGTTTCTCTACACTTAACTTTCTCACCTCTGAGTACCAGACTAATTAAATTTAAATTACTTTATGGGAACGGTCTATGCTATCCCCATGGGCTTGAACCATGTCTAGCAGCAGTTAAAATCTCATCAAGAACCATGCTGACAAACTTACAGCCCAGATAAATCTACCAATGCTCAAACCTGTGCACAAGCCCTGTATAGTAGTCCTAGTTATGCTATTTAAATCATAACTAGACAAAAGCAAAACAAGAAGGAATATGTCTGAAAATACAATAATAGATAATCTTTGCTTATTCATTCCTCTGAGTTCATCTTCTCTGCCATCTATACTAAATCTCAAAAGTGGAGCCAAGAGGGAAGGCTGGACATGGTCCCCCCCTGCCTTCCACTGCTTCCAAGCTGAGGAGTTAATGCCTGCAATTCTAATCAGCTAATTAGAACACAAATGAGTAGTCTAAAGAGGTTAGTCTTGCATTCAAAGAAAATAAGCTACCCTTATTAATAACATATTTTATATAAACATGTAAGCTGACCTGAGAAACTAAATTATTTGATATACAGAGCAAGGGCAGCAATGTTTTTCTAGACAAAAAATTTATTGAGCTGTAAAATAAGTGGGTTTCCTTTTTTTTATTCCTTTTCAAGGCCTAATTGTCCTAAACATCAATAATACTTATTTTATTATAAATGTCACATATTTTTTTTTTGCTGTCAAGTCTACAAGAAGCAAGATTTCCAAAATTCCTGTATTCGTGAACTTAAAAGAAAATGCAAAAAGGCACTTAGAGTACTTTCTTTTAAAGTAATAAAAATTGCTTAATTTTTGTTTTAAAACCTTCCTTTATGTGCTTAAAGAAAAATAAATAGAGAATTCCCAAAAATTGACCATATAGTATTAATATTTCTGTACCTACTTTACATATTCACTCTAGAGGTTTCAGACTAGTATGCTTGTCCAGTGAAGGCTGAGAAACACCTTTTCCAAGGTCATCTGAACAAGCACATCAAGTTCTCTCACTTTATATAAAATGTTTGAGAGGCAACACACAGCACACTGTCTATAATGACTCTATTATTTCAGTGTCATTCATTCCTGTATTTTCACAAGGTTTTCTGCTTTGTCTGAGAGTCTTGTGGTACTTCAGAACTCAGAACTTGTCAACAAGTGAAAATATAAGTTAAGTACGGCTTTGATGTCAAAAATGTCTGTGTAAACCTGACGTGTGTGAACTTGGACAAAACCTCCTCAGAATGCATGGAGACTGAGATTTGCTATATCCAAGAATCCCAGGGGAAAAATACTCTTTATTCAAATATAGTTGGTAAAATACAGCTACATTCAAAATAAAATTCTACAATTTTAGTTGATGAGAAATTCTTAACAGAGTCCTTTTTCAGTTAATGCAAATTTGCCTAGAGTGAGAAAATCTAGAATAATCACTGAAACAATATATTTTCATTCTGTAGTAGCTTGTCCTGCAAGGAGTCCTGGTGGCAGTGACACTTAATGAACCAAGAGTTGCATTCTCCATTAGGATGCTTTGGTGTAATAAGAAAAGGTAGTATCTCTTTGGAGATCATTTTCTTCATTGTTCAGATATCATCTATTTCCCATTTTATTAGAAAAGGATTGTAATGGCGATACAGAAAAACATGTCTGCAGAAGCAGATGGTGACTGGTTAGATAACTGTATAAAATTAATATAAAATTGTGATTGGTTAAGGCTCAAGGACTGTCAGTGACAGTATTTGACTGCAAAAACATATCTAAAGCAACACATACACAAAGTGTAATCCCCAATAAAAGCATTCAGCACATGGAATTGGTTCTCACCCATTAGGTGTCCCTATGGGGGAAAAGACAGGGTCTGCCCTTTGACTGATCCCAGCAGTAACATGGGAGCCTTATTCTCCCTAAATTCTCCCCATTCTCTACTTACTTTTATACTTTTTGTGTTTAGCTGGAGCTCCTGTGATTCTAGTCATACATACCTTTGTTACTGGTTGGTGTAGAATTCTCTTGCTTTGCTTTTAAAGATTCAGTCAATAAAATTTAGAGCACATGACCAGTGAGGAGTGGCTGTGCCTTGGAAGTGGTACCTTTGGGTTGGAGGTGTGTGTTAATGTTACAATTGGGTTACCATGAGCCAAGTCCATTTGAGGAGAGGGATTTCAGCCCAGCTGTTGGCTCAGCAGCAGGACACCTCCTCTCTCTCCCCTGGCTGACAGGGGCTGGGTGGTTTTTCAGCTGCAAAGCAGCATTGAATTCCCCTCCCTGGGAGGATTCCAGCAGAGCCTGGTGGTGGTGCCTGCACTCTGCTCCCTGCTCTGTTCCATCCCCTTTGCAGGGGCTGTGGCTGCAGACTGGGGCTGTGAGGAATCATCCTGGAACAGGTTTCCAGTGTGGTAACCACATTCCATCCAGGTAGTAAAAACAGTATTTTACCACATAATTCCTGTACCATTATAACTTCCATTATGATGCCAATATATGTTCTCAGTTTCCTCTTCTTTTACCCCCAGCCAGCCTTTCACATTCACAATTTAGAAATCATGCAACTCAAATCCTGAGGTTAGAGATTTCTTACAAAATCTGTTAGGCTTCAAGTACTGTGTGTTGGTACTTTCAGTTGTCTTCTCTTTGAGATATAAACTATCTTTTCAAACTGTATTTTAATACAAGCTAATGGAGTGGTAGTCTGGTTTGCAAAATAGACTACTAGATATACAATGTGAGTATGTAAAACTAAATAAGCATGTGGGCTTTGGTGGGTCCAACATTAGGAAATCATTGTCCTAATAAATGAATGAATAAAAAACAATAGAAAATACTGATTAGTATAGAAAATACTGATTAGCTGAAATATAATAAGCTAAATGCCATAAAAATCAGTGAAGGGACTCCATATTCCTGAATTTCAGTTCATACTCAGTTCAGCAGCAGCACCTCAAAAAAATTGTGTAGCACAAATATCAGTACATTTGTCACCATAAATAGTTAATACCATGGTTAATCACATTTGGCCTCCAAGATTAAACCTCTGTGTCTCATAGGACTACTCTGCATGCATGGCAAGATAGGAATGAGACTGTTACTGCTTTTTTGGTACACAGAAATTCAGTTCAGCTCCCTGCTGAGGTAGACATCTTTAGAATTAATAACTGTTTGAATTCCAGTTTTATTCACCTGCCTCTAAAATGTTGAAAACTGTTGATGTGAAATAGAGCATTTAAAATATGACTTTGCAAAATATTTCTCTCTAATATAGGCAAGACAGAGAAAGGGAAAGTAATTTTTACAGTACTGGGGAAAATCTCCATTTTTAAATTTTATTCTTTTGGTGAAAAGCCATCAAAATCTTATCCCTTGAAATTTGCCAAGTCATAAATTAATGGAGATTGATTTAATCAAACAGGATCTCCCTTTTAACATATACAGTGTTTTTCCAGTATATAAGAACTTCATCTACAAGCTTATGAATAATGTAAAAAAGTAAAACCAGAAGGAATCTCACATTCAAAACCTGTAAATAACATAATTATTAGCAAAAAATATCAGTTGGTAGTTCTGACAGGTTTAGTAATAGCAGAATTTGAGGTATGATTGCTCAGGAGAATCTCCAGCTTATAAATATTTTACAATGCTGGGCATTTAACAATCCCCCTTTCCATTTGTATTCTTTCACAATTTATTCTGAACATCAACTATTAAAAATCCCAAAGCAGCTTAAAAATATAATAAGCTGTAAAGGACAGAAAAGATATGATACTTTCATATTCTGGAGCCCTTGGCAATAATGATCAATGTTTTGAGTTCTAACTTCTGAACCAGAATCTGGCCCTGAGTAAGAAATTTGTCTGACACTGACCCCAGACCTTAAAATTATTTCCCACAGACTAAACCTCACTGGTGCCTATGTTAAATGAAATTATGCAATTCCAAATAATCTAACCCAAGGCAACATTTTTGTGTTTCTAAAAGCCGTAGGTTAGCAACAGAATCAGAAGAATAAAAATGCATGAAAGAAGAATAAAAATGCATGAAAGAAGGCCAGTTCCACTTCTCATAATGTGTAGGGAATGGTCAAATACCAACATCTGCTGTCTTTTCAAGAGACCCCTTCTGGAGTGCTGTGTTCAGGTCTGTGGCCCCAACATAAGAAATACATGAACGTGTTGAAACAAGTCTGGTGGAGGTTGATGGTGATGCAGATGTCCCATAAAGGCTGAAAGGGCTGGGGATGTTCAGCCTGTGGAAGAGAAGACTCCAGGGAGAACTTGGAATACCTTCCAGTACCTAAAGTGTTACAAGAGAGCCAGAGATGGTCTTTTTATAAGGGCATGGAGTGATAGGGAAGAAGAAATTATTTGCAGTCAGAATGGTGAGACAATGGAACAGATTTTCCATTTCCACAGAAATTGTGGCTGCCCCATCCCTGGAACTTTCAAAGCCAGGCTGGATGGGGCTCTGAGCAGTCTGGTGTAGTAGAAGTTGTCCCTACCCATGGCAGGGGGTTAGAATAGAAGATCTTTAAGGTCTCTTCCAATTCTACCCATTCTATGATTCTATGAGATTGAACCAAAAGACAGAAAAACTGAATGAAAAAATGCCTGTGTAAGAAAATATCATGAAAATACTGTAGGTTACTTGCTGAGTATGGCTAGGAAAACCTTTAAATCCATGTATCTGCCTTATTATTGAGAGTTTTCACACTCATCAAGGACTTCATGCTCCAAAATATTATTTTGGCCTAAATCTGTCACTCATGTGAAGAACTTGCAATGCCTTTTAGCACATCTTCAAATAGCTTTCAATAGTGTTTTCACTTTCTGTCAGAAGCCAGAGTTATTTTGGAGGTTACTGTGGGCATTATGCTGCCAGCCTTTTGGGTTAAATACTGTGCCATGGCAGTCAGTTTTCCAGCATCAGCTGCTATTGGACAAAATAAGATAGTGACAATTCTCTGGTGGTGAGGCTTTCTGGCACAACTTGCATGGTACAGTCAGCCTTACAGACACAAAGCTCTGCGTCTTGGAAAAGTGCCTGGGTTTGGATTAAGTCCTCTCAGATCAGTATCATCCATGTTCTCTCTATTTCTCACAGTTCCTGAATGGTTTTTTAGAAGTGCTTGGAGTAAGGAAAGTGGTTCCTTGGGAGGCTGAATTTACTGGTCTTTTGCATGGAGCTGTTGGGGTGTGCAGAAATTCACACTGTGTGAAAACTAAGGGCTACTGTCCCAAAAAGACTGACCATATTCTGAATGGTGTCTGGAGAGGACATGGTACTGAAAGGAAAATTAGACATGCTGGTACGCTCAAAAAATGAATATACTAATTCACTGCTTTGAAAATAGGAAGAAGCAGTCAAATTTGAATTTGCACTTCATTCCAAAACTCTAAATAATAAAAAGAGAGAAAAAGTCTTCCTTAAGTATTCAGTTATTTTCCATTTATTTTTGTTAATTCGGGACATGGTTTAGAAATGGTATTATAGACATTTGAACACTGATTTTCTACAAGTGAATATGACAGTTGTGAGAAAAAAGGTTCCTTCTCTTTTTTTTTCCCCTAAAGTTTATAAAGAGAGAAAAGAGAATAGACCATAAAAGGTCTTGTATTTAAATGGTTATAATATAAATTTTGCAGTTTGGTAGGATTTACTGAGTCCTTGATTGTTATGATTGTTAGCAATGTAACAAGTAACTGAGTCTAGAAAAATAGATGAAATAACAATCACTACAGGAAGGAGCATGTAACTAAGCAATAAGGATAACAGTGGCTCATTTAGGCTAACAATGGCTTTTTCTTTTAACTAGAATTCTCCAGTCATATGTGAACCCAGACCTCTTCATAGAAATGTTGTAACTGAGATTTGCAAAGAGAACTTAAAAACAGTTAAACACACAGGATATACAGTTAACAACCAAATAAAAAACTCAACAACCACAACAGAAAACTTAGAACTTCTTTACCAGAAAAATTAGCAAGTGATGCTCAAAAGGAAAAAAACCAGCTGTCTGACAATATGGATGTTGTGAAATATCTGTAGATTTACAGTTAGGATTTTTATGATGAAAAGTAAATAGATTAACTGTCAGTTTGTAAACAACAAATATCACAACTCAGTTTGATTCCTGGCATTGGAAAAAGCTGCAGGAACCCACTGGGTACAACACTTTGCTGGAGCCAGCATAACATACACAGCAGGGAGAGGATGGTAGCAGCATCTCTGGATTGGATGAGTTCCTTGTGAAATCATTGGACAGTATTTCAGGAAAAGGTGAACAGAGCATCAGCCTGAAGCAAACAGGATATTTAATTGTTCTTCAGTCAGGCAAAATTAGGTAAGCAAATCTGATATCTGAATTAGAAGTAACAAAATGCAAGAAAAACAATAGAAAATCAAGATTAATCAGGGACCTGTAGCTTACATTGGTTAGCTCAGGGACTTTTCCTCTGGGCTGAAATACCTTTTGTTTTGTGGCTTGTAACATATAAAAAAGGTCATTCAGAAAAGCAGGCTGCTCATATTTATCCTTAATTGTGACTAATAATAGGACTTTTGATATTGTTTTCAGTTTATAATTTCTTTGTTTCTCAATTACTTCCAAATGTTAAAAAAAAGGAAAAAGAAAGGAATCTATTTCAGCATGGCAATGCAGTGACTTTGACTGATCATTTGCCTTGCCAGAAATTCTTTCTGATCAGTTTTCCACTGGTTATATTTAACCCATACACCTTTGGGAGTGTAGCATTCTCAGTGCTATTTTTCACCCTCTTTTACAAGACTGTGCATTGTTTGCCAGAAACTCCTGTTTCACAAATGCTATTTCATGTTATTCCACAGGGACATTGAAAAACTACCCAACAAATACTAAAAATTACTTGCATTCAAACTGGAGACAAATAAAATCATCTTTTCTACTACTGTAGCTACTAGTACACAATTTTTCTCTTATTGTTACCAGTGTAAATTGTTTGTGGCTCTATCAAATTCAGTTTAATCCCTCTGGAATTGCATCAATGCAACAGAAAACCTGTAATCCTCCGCTTAATACATCCTGCACTTTGATTTCTGTGAAGTACAATATTTTTAACTCTCTCAGAAATCTTAGGGGGTCCATTCATTTATGTTCTTGCTGCTTGGGAAAAACTAAAGTCCTGAGCATCACAACTAGAGCTAACCAGTTAGTGCAGAGCTGCATCCTGCAGTCAACTTAAGGTCAAAGATCCCAAGGTCTTAAAACCCATTGCAGGATTCTTATGGACTGAGAAAAAGTAGGTCAACCTTTGGAAGGCCAAAACTTTCTTCTAAGCTATAATCACTTCTGCCCCATGATAATTATTAATTAGTCAGCCTTGTTTTATAGAAATACCAGTAGCTTCACACTAGCTAACCTTGCTTTCAGACCCTCAGTTGGCGCATGGTTACACAGCTTATTGTGAGCATGTCAGGAGCCCTGCATGTCAGGAGAGGCAGTTTGGTTTTAGCCACATGATGCTGCACAAACAGCTCTGCTCCTTGCTCCTGACTGCCTGCAGGACCGTACTGAGCAGCACACGCTCCAGACACAGCCCAGGCTGATTGTGTATTGGCGCTGTGCCGGTGCTCAGCCGTGCCTTTGTTGTCAGAAGGAAGAGAAATCAAGCAGCACTCAGGAAAGCAAGAGTGTGCGTTCTGCATTGATTTTTAAATGCCTAATGTTTTGTTTGGATGAGAGGATAACCACAGTTTGTACAGCCCAGTAATCAATAGTATCAGAGAAGGTGCTGACTTAAATACAAATCTGTATGTTTAAGCTCCCAGAAGCCTTGGGAGACAGTGTCACCTTTGGCAGAGATACAGTAAGCTGTAACTCAAAGGCCAGTTATTTTCCATTCGCCCTTGATTTGATGAATTACAATGTCATTTAGCAGCATGCAGATTTATGAATTTTTGCTTGACTCACCCATCTTATCCTATTAATTTGTATTGATAAGTGAAATGTCCATGTACCTCTCAGCCCTAGAACAGAGAACCTTGAAATGATAATGATACCTCAGGCTATATTTTCATTGAGAGCTGGAAATGTGGTGTCCATTGTTCTTTGTCTTTGGTGATTGTACAAATCCAGTGTAACTACAAGGCTGTCTTAGCAACAGCAGGTTCTCTCCTGTTCTTTGCAGACAGAAATATCCTGAGAAGTGAGACAGGCAGCAAAGCAGGAGAACTTAGAGCAGGCTGCAGGAGTGGTGTCCCATGACCCCTGCAAATTGATGCCAGCTCTGAAGTGTGTGCTTCTCAGTTCTAGGACAATTGTATGCTAATGCTGACCTCACAATTAGCTGATATCACTTGTTTGCATTATCATAAGTCTACAAATGCAGTGTAGATTTTTTTTCCTTCCTTCCTTCCTTCCTTCCTTCCTTCCTTCCTTCCTTCCTTCCTTCCTTCCTTCCTTCCTTCCTTCCTTCCTTCCTTCCTTCCTTCCTTCCTTCCTTCCTTCCTTCCTTCCTTCCTTCCTTCCTTCCTTCCTTCCTTCCTTCCTTCCTTCCTTCCTTCCTTCCTTCCTTCCTTCCTTCCTTCCTTCCTTCCTTCCTTCCTTCCTTCCTTCCTTCCTTCCTTCCTTCCTTCCTTCCTTCCTTCCTTCCTTCCTTCCTTCCTTCCTTCCTTCCTTCCTTCCTTCCTTCCTTCCTTCCTTCCTTCCTTCCTTCCTTCCTTCCTTCCTTCCTTCCTTCCTTCCTTCCTTCCTTCCTTCCTTCCTTCCTTCCTCCCTCCCTCCCTCCCTCCCTCCCTCCCTCCCTCCCTCCCTCCCTCCCTCGCTTCTGCCACTTCCTTCCTTCCTTCCCTCCATTCTTGTTTGCCACTAATTGGAACTCTTCTGAGGTTTTGTTTCCATCTGCACTGGCAGGCAGTCTCCTGCAGCCAGAACCTTTTCAGACTTTTTTTTTTTCTTAAAGCTTTTAATTTCATGTTCTTATCACTACATCACCCTGCAAAAAACCTGTTTTTCCAAGTTTCTCATTCCCTCAGAAGGTCCCCCACCAGATACACACTGGCATGAACTGTTTTCTACTTAGAAATTTATTTTCCTACTACTGTGAAAAAGTTCTGGAGTTCGATAACAAAAGATAAACATACAATGTAGTCCAGGTGGTGGGTTCATGGATTGTGCAGAAACGAGAATCAGTGGAATGATCAAGCATCAGATACTGTAAGAACTTATCCCGCCATTACCTGTGGTTTGGCAGGTACAGCTCAGAAAAAAACACACTTGCTTCTCAGAATCTATCATATTTTTCCATCTTACTTCTCTCAAAGAAAATACTGGTATAGAGAAAAGTGATTATAAAGTGACAAAACAGAGATCAGACAGTTTTGTCATTGGTTAAGTCTCAAGGAACTCACATGAATCTGCAAAACTATTTCTGTTTCTTCTGTGTGGTGATTCTTATTACCCGTGTGTTGTTTTATGCTGGGCATTTAAATGTATCAAAACTATGTAAAAAATGGCTTTTCTATGCAGAGAAAATTTCTAGATGGATTTACTAAACATTTGTGACCTTACTTTTCAGTTCCACGTTCTGGAAAATTTTAGGTAAAAGTTTATGGGCACTTTTAGTATGAAATATAAAATGCTGGAGAATTCAAGCATTCAAAATAATATTTGTCCCTGTAACTTAGTATTTATTATTATTATTATATACAGAAACCAAAAGCTATCTCTGATCTGGAAAAGCTGAGACTTGTGAGTTAGAATTCTCCAAATGCAAAACATATCCCCAGGGATATTCTCACATCTAAAATTGTTGTTTCTTTTGGATCATGAAGAAAAACAGAAACACCAGAATTTCTTAAGGAAACTAATATTCCAGAAGAGTTTATATGTATTAAAATGTTATTTCATTTCAAGTAGTTTCTTGAAATTTTATTTTGATATAGGGCCAAAAGCTTCTGTCCCATTTTTGTATCACAAATCTGCTGTTTACATCATGTTAATATAGAATGCGACATGGTTAAATGTTTTATTTCGAATACTGAAGATACAGCTAAACATTTTCTAGGTTTTTCATTACTATTTTTATTGAATTGCTGGCTTGTTTTCACAGATAAAACTCCTACATAAAAACACAGAAAAACTTGCAATTTGACAAATGGTTAGCAATGTACATGTAACCAGTATTAGCAAAAGTAATAGGATGCCTTTAACCGTAAGGAAACACAAGAGGTCCTTGGAGTTGCCATTGGAGGATGATGTGTTCAAGACTACATTTGTTGTAGGCTACCCAAGATTTTGATTCTCACCAAGGTTTGCTGCAGAGACTAACAGAATTACACTAAGTGTTAGCTGTTAGTGTCTGTGACACTATGTTAAGGACTGTTTACAATGGTTTTATGGGTCTATTTCTGGGCTTCACGCTTCGTCTTCAAATATCAACATGGTTCTTTGGCTCTTTTTTTTCTCTCTATAGTAATGGCATTTCTTTATCTTCTTGGAATAAACCAGAAAAGTTGATAAATTGGTGCCTTTTCTTAGCTCTCCTGAAAGACTTGATCCTATTTCTCATCCGGACATGTCTGAAATCAAATTGAGAGTAATTGCCTGACAAAGATGATAGGGACTGAACTGCATCTCAGAGAAAATCTACATTACTAATGTTTAAAAGAGAAAATCATAGCACCTGAAAGTTTTCTACACATAGAGGTTGCCTGATGTTCCCTTCTCTGAACTGGTCCCAGCACAGCTCCAGAAGATTTGGCCAGATGTCCTGCCAATGGCATTTACTGGCTACAGTAGCTCAGCTAACAGAATGCTTTACTTCCTCCTTCTCCTGAAATCTCAACCCAGGCCAAACTGTGTCTAATCATGCCCTTCAGGTTACTCAGGGAGGAAAGTATTCTATGCTAAAAAAAAAATTCACTTATTTGAGCCCTGAGCAGAAAATCTGAGTGACCTGACAATGAGGGCAGATTTGAACACACCATTCCCACAAATTCAGAGCAAACTGGGAAGTTGTTGATGTCTCATCTTAAGCTTGGGACCTAACACACCTGCCTCTTCTGGCACTTGTTCTTTAATGACTTTAGTGCCACAGTCCTTCAGGCTCTGGCCAGCATTCAGGATATCCTTCATGTACATCACCAGCAAGAAGTCAATAATTAACTACATAATGCTAAAACCTTACATGTCCTTAATATTGAGAGTCACATAACTATAAATTTCAATGAAAAGTATAGACCAAAATATATTGAGCAGACCATCATCACAAGGAAGGATATTTTTGACATTCAACAAAATAAAGTGAACACGATAAAGAGAACATGACTGGTCTTGAAGAAAGACACTTAAATTCTTTTTAAAAGAAACATATTTTATTTTTACTTAGGAATGCAGGGCTGTCTTCGTATTAGGGAGTGAGCAGAATGACTTTCACACTGAAAAATTTAGCTTCTCTAGAGCCTTTGAAATGTTTAGAAGGAGGGATTAAGTAAAAGAGCAAATGTCTGATAACAGGAAGGAATAAAAGAGAATGGCAATTGCCAGACCTGAACCCATCTGGAGTGTACTCCGAGGTCTGCTGATGAGCAGAATGTAACAGACCCATCTTATAGGTAAGTCCTGTGCCAAAGCCTTCAGACCTAAGCACAAAGCACAGATCCCATCTACCCTCAAGTCAGGAGACAGCCCTGCAGGACAAGGAAGTAAGGAGAGAGAGGAGTCTTTCTGCAGGCACTTGAGCATAATGAAGTTAGATGTTCGGTTTGTTTCATTTGCAACACTATTTTTGACCTTCTTATTTTCTTAAGTTTTAAATTATGTAAAATCCAAGTTCTCCAGACAACAAGGTATTTCCCACGTAACAGCGCACTGGCTCTGTACATTGAGGCTGTGAGACACCTTCATGGACCATCATCTACTGGAAAAACTAAAGAATGCCCAAAGGATACAAAGAATGCAGTCTTGGCATAATTCTGTTGAAGATGGAAAAACTGGTCAGTAGATGAAGAAATTACTCCATGACTACTGATGACACCAAAGGTGATATCTGTGGTGTGACATCCTGAATTTCCAGGTTGGCGATGTCCCTAATCCAGAAATTAGAGGGAAGAACTATTTAAATGATGCTGCCATTTTATTTCTTTGGGCTCTATATATTCAGCTCAGAGATCAGCATAGCAGGAGCTAAGGCTAGACAGAAAAAAAGCTAGACATTCTGGTGACTGGTGAATGAATGATGTGTGGCCCTTCTAAAAGCAGCTTGAATGTTAATTAGTGAAAGAAAAATCAAAAAATCCCATTTCCATGCACATTACTCAGACTGGTTACCATTCATTTTATGTTTTGTGTAGTAATTCCTATGACAGATGAAATTATGAGAGTATCCTTCAGGAAAGTGAACTGGTCAGTTTTATTGTTTTAAAAGCTACAAGCAAAGTAACTATTTTGAAGGGAAGTCTGAAATAATATAAAGAGGAAAGGAGGGGAGAAAGAAAGTATTTGGAATTTATGCTAACTTGCAATATTGCAGGTATATTTGAAAAACTAAATGTAAAATGCATATATAAAATCTGTTTAAAATTTTTAAAAAAGAACAAATAAAAATAAATATATTAATATAACATAATTAATATAAAATATATCTAAAATAATAATATAATATGAACTAATATATAGAATATGAATATATAATTATACATATATGTAATACATATATAAATGCAATTGATTAGACATCTTTCTGTCAATAAATTGAATTTATTGACAGAAAAAAAAAGTCTACTGGTGCTTTTAGTAATATGATGCTAAAATAGGTATAAGGCAGGAGAACTAGGCATGCCTAAGTATGTTCACTCCAACCTATGAGCCCCATGGCTACATAACCCTGCAGAAAGCCTGATCAAGTCCCAACCTTCTCCACCACTCACTAGAAGGTTTTCCTAATAGTTTAAGTTATTTTTCAAGGTTTCTTCCACAGCCAGTCCGACAGTGGCACATTCTGCATTCGTGTCACCCACTCCAGATGGCTGCCATAGGAGGCAAAGTGTCATGCAGTGCTGGGTTAACGGCTGAACTTGATGATCTTAAAGGACTTTTCCAAACGAAACAATTCTATGATCCTATGCCCTTGAGGCATTGGTCTCAAGTGATTCAAAAGATTATCCATAGGACTAATTTAATTATAGACAGCTTTTTTTTATAGAATGAGAGTTAGGTAAGATGCATATCAAGTGATCACTTGGTATTGTCTATCATGTGCATATGAGCACCCAAAAGTACCAGTCAGGTTCTCCATGGGGAATGCACCTCATTTGCTGTGTCCATTTTTGGGTCCTTCACTTCAAGGACATTGAGGGGCTGCAGTGTGTCCAGAGAAGGACAGGGAGCTGGGGAGGGTCTGAGGCACAAGTCTGATGAGGAGCAGCTGGGGGCATTTAGCCTGGAGAAAAGGAGGCTTGGGAGGGACCTTGTCACTCTCTACAGCTGCCTGAAAGGAGGTTGTGACCAGGTGAGGGTCACTGTGTTCTCCCAAGTAACAGGTGACAGGGTGAGAGGAAATGGCCACAAGATGGACCAGGAGAAGTTTATGTTGAATATAAAGAACAATTCCTTCACTAAGAGAGTGGTTAAGCATTGGAACAGGCTAACCAGGAAAGTGGTGGAGTCGCCATTCCTGGAAATGTTCAAAAAATAAGTAGATGTGTCAGTACACAGAACAATTTAGTGGACATGGTGGTATTCATTCAAAGATTCGACTTGGTGATCTTGGTGGATTTTTCCAACATTAACAATTCTATGATTCTATGACTATCCTATGCTTGCATAAATAGAAAAATAAAATCTGAAGAGTTTAGATTCTCTATATTGAATGCAGAGCAAAGAGATAGAAGATGTAACTAGCTCTCAGAAAAAATCTCAAAGGTAAAAATATGGTTAATTCATATGCATATTGGGCAATAAGCATTTTTTAGCATATTCAACCTTGAAAAAAAAGTACAAAGAGGTTTTGTAGAAGTGTTTTAATCATCAGCGTGCACAGCCAGACATGATGTGAGCAGTGTGTGCATTGCAACACTCCCTCTCTGGCACTGTGCTTTATCCAGGGTATTGAGTGAAGGCAACTCCTGGCTATTGTACAGTCCAGATAATCTCCTTCTAGATAACAGGCTGAAAGCACATTAGCATTTGGTTGGGAATAATAGCAAGGTCAGGAAGCCAAACACCTTTATTTCATATTAATTCAGTTAACATAGTTTTAATATATTCAGGCTAGGTTGATTTTGAAGGCTACTATACCCCAGACTCTGTTAAGCTCCAAATCCCGGAGAAAACTTAAGGATTTGAACTAGTGATTGGTAAGTAGAGTCAGCTCTCATCCATGTGCTTGTGAGTGTGTTTGATTCTGATGAAATTTATCCTGAATTTAAATCCTTCATATTATATTTACTGTAGGTGTCTCCTGCTGCCTCACTCTTCTGGTATTCTCTAACTGTACCAAAGCAATTCGTACTGTAGGCATAGCCAGAGATGATTCTGGGATTACTCAAAATATTGTCTAAGCCATTCTTTTTTTTTGAGTAGGACAAACTATATCTAGGTGATTTCTGAAAGAGTACATTCAGTATATTCCTGACAATTCTAGAGTTTAGCATGAGCTTGTTTTATTCCTGCTTTCTGCTATCATCCCTATTTTTGTGACCTGTAAACCAAGTCACTGCCAAATTCAAATCCATCATTTCCATCATGCATATGGAAAACAAATTATTCACCTTGTCTTTGTTGGTAATTTCTACATACTTGAAAGTTGTTGGCACGCCTGGCTCCCCAGTAGATTTTGCCTTGTTACCTGCACAATCCCAGTCTGTGTAATCTTCCTTAGTATAAACAATTAAGTAGAAAGACACAAAGAGATGCAAGAGTTGCACCCATTTCTCTAAGGTCCAGTGCTTCAATAACAAGGCTGTCCTTCCTTCCTGACATGGGGACTGCCTTGTCATCATATTCAGATTACAAGTAGCCTAAATTTTTTATGTGAAAATTTTCTGAAACTTCAGAGGAAGCATTTACGATCAAAAATATTAATTTGTGGAGTAATTCCTTAGGGTTGGTTGGTTGGGTTTTCTATGGTCCAAAGCTAATCTGGAGAAGGATGTGGAGAGTAAGTCATACGAGGAGCAGCTGAGGGAGTTGAGTTTTGTTTTGAGTTGGGATTGTTGGGAGTTGGGATTGTTTCGTTCGGAGAAAAAGAGGCCCCTGATTACTCTCTACAACTACCTGAAAGGAGGTTTCAACCAGGTTGGGTGAGCCTCTTCCCCCAGGAAACAAAAAAAAACCAAAACCAGAAACAACAACAACCAAAGAAAAGCAACAAACAAACAAACAAACAAAAGCTCCAAACCAATCAACCAACCAAAAAAACAACCAAAAAACCCCAACAAACAACCCCAAAACATAATATTTGCACTGGAAAAAAAAAGAAAACAAAATCTTTTTAGTTAGATGACAAGGGGCTTAGTTTTCAACTAAATAGCATTTAAGTTTTGCAAAAGTCTCAATATTTCAGATTTTTTATTAAAACGGAAAGCTCTGGATTCTAATCTGGTTCTTCTGAATTGCAGCTTGGCCAGCTGTTCATATGTGCTACTGTTTGACAGTTCTCACAGTTTGACCAGACATGAAGATAGTCAGACAGGATAGAGTTCCCAAACTCTGAACTATAAAAGAGGAGTTACAATTGAGAAAATCGATGTGTTGTACCTAGAATTTGAATTCCAATTGTCAAAACCACTTAATAATTAAATTATGTTTCAATAGCTAAGTGCAGCATATCTTGTATCAAAATCATCTGTGAACATAGGGGATTCTAAATATAAAATGTCCATTGCAATTGGCACAAGCACAGCAGGGATAAATGTGATGCCCAAAGACAACCAATCAGAATATTTGAAGAATTAAAAAAAGCTGGAAGCATGTGTGCTCATGTAAACTAAGCATGTAACTGCCAACTATTTCTAACTTCTGCATTTTTTTTGTCTTCTGTTTTAACATACTAAGGTTTAAATATACAAAGAAAAATGGACATGTATTAAGCTGTAGGCTAATGGGTTGTTTTTTGGTTTTTTTTTTTTTTTTGCAGTCCAGGAAAAAAAATAGTCCTTTTGTGTGGAGTACATCCTCACAATTTGTCTGGTGGTTCACATTTTCTGACCCAATCTCAGTGTTCAACAGTCAAGTCTAGATGGGGAGACCCCTCTGTGAGCTGCATGCTATCCCATTAAGGATTCTTTTTGAGCAAAGTGCTGCTTTATTTGAATTGCTCTCCTGTTTTGTAATCCAGATCTCTCAGGGAACATCAGCAGGGACTGCTCAAGCACTCATCACTAATCATGCCCTGATCAGTGGTCAGTGATCATACTATGATCATATCATGAGTACACATGTCAATTCCAGCACCAGCCTGCACTCTCTACCTGTGGGGCTGCTTTCTGTCATTGTCTGTCAGGAACTGTTCCTAGATCATGGCTGAAGACCCACAGTATGTACCATTTCCATTGGCCCCTGGCCAGGAGAAGATCACAGAATCAGAGACTTTTAAAGGTTGGAAAACACCTCTAGGATGATCGAGTCCAGCCAGTGTAGATAAGACGCTGACCTGTGACTCATCGGGTCAGAAAGCAGGCTAGTCTGATCTGTGAAAAGTGTCCTGTGCTTTATTTAGTTTTATGGTTTGGGATAAATCAGTGCTTTTGGGGTTGTTAGGTTGTGTGGCTTTGTGCTGACCCAGAAGTCGATCAGGAAGCAGACAGTGACTCAGACATTGTCTCATCAGCATCCTCCTGGGTCTGAGGAACACTCCCTACAGGAGCACCTCCATTCCCAGCAGGACTGTTTCCTATGCAGAGGGGAAGATGTAGAGACAAGGTCTGCAGAAATCACGTTCTCCCAATGCATATTATAGGTATGAAATCCACACAGGGGATGTATTTCTTCATTTGCCTGTGCAAATTAAACCCCAAGTTATTTTCATTCCCTTTCTTCAATTAGAATAGTAGATAATTACTCTGGGGCTGGCCTCTTATGATGTCATCATTGGTACCTCACACTTCTGCGTGGCTAAAAGGTTTAAGAAACTCAAATCTGTGTTAAAAGTATGGGATTTATTCCTTCTACTTGGCAGATCCATAAATTCATGTCTTTCCATCCCGTCCTGGAATCTCTAACCCCAAATGAGTTAAATACGGCATTTAGAATTGGTTTAATTACTGCTAAAAAATGAGAGGAAAAGGGTGAGGGGAGAGCTCATGTTGAAATTTTTTTTCAGTGCATTTAGACTGAATTTTTATTCTATTTTTACTCAGCCACTTTTTTCTGCTTCAGCTTCTTATAATTATAAGGCTTTTTGCTAGGCATAAATAAGTGCTCTTGGTACACATGGGAACAGCTCTGTGTGAGAATAACTGACATTCAAAGGTTTTAACATTTTCTTTTTTGCTACCAATTCAAAAGCATATCACCACCCAGTTTAGCAAAATTAAACACCAACACTAAGGTCTGACTGCAGTGGATTAACAAAACTGCTTGTAACCAGAGCTCAGCCACAGCTTTATTCCATTTGTCCTGTGTACCCACACAGTCAAGTCTCATTTTTCAGCATTTTTACTTACTTGACCACAGAAATGAACTTTAGAAACTACACTAACAGAACACTGTCTAGCCAGGCCCATTCCATTTTGTTCTTTCTTATTGAATTGCGCCTCAAAATTGACAGTTGCATAAGAATACGTGACTAGACTGTCACAGAGCCAAAGCCTGTTTGCTATGCATCTCACATCTTCCCTCGGCTTTCCATCACGTAGTGCTGACAGCATGAATGGATACAGAGATTTACTGACTGACACTGCAAAGTTGCCATTGTCAAGAGAGGCAGACCTCTAATGATGTGCAGCATTGCTGAACCTAAAAGGGAGAAGGGAGGAAGAAAGAGAGGCATTGTTTCCATGGCTACACAATACTACTTCTTCCACACCTCTTCTCACAGCCTTGCCATCTGTGTCCATTCTGCAGATAGCAGTTATGTCTCATGAAAATATTTAATGACTCCTAAGTTGTTAATTAGAGAAGGTTCAAATAGGATAGTGCCTTGCTGCAAACATTACTCACATAGTAATCTTGAATAATATTATATAAAGAAAATGATACCTCAATCTGTCTAATTTAACTCCATGTATATCAAGTCAGCTTGGAGTCTACTGCAATACAATGTCTTGGTGGTGAGTTGCCTGCTCCATCCTTTCAGTGTGTTGGTATTTGCAGGAGGGCACTTAATCACAGAGGTTCTTGGGCTGTATCTTCAATGTAGTAGTAATATTACTGACATCTGAAATACAGAAATTATGAGATGAAAGTAATTATATAACTAAGTCTCAGCTCTTGGAATAACTCATAATTTTCATTTTGAGGTATTACTTGACAATCAGTAGGTGCCACTGTCCAAACTAATCCAATGGGGAAAAGTAGGAAACTTCAGAGACGTAGATATCTGCTCTTCAAGAGATCCTCCCCTTTCCAGTAGATATTTTGCATGCTGAAATAATCTTCTAGAGCTGACTACACACTCCTGAGTGGCAAGATTAAGTTGGCAAACAAATTCGTCTGACTTAGAAATGTACCCTCCAAAACTGTTCAGTAATCTCTTTCCCTCACAGCCACCACTGGATTCCTGCAGTAATGTGAGCAGTACTGGGACAACTGGAGCAGCTGCACACCTGCAGAATTGATACTACAAAACCGAGGATTAAAGCAGATGGACAGCTACAAACATGAGGAGCAGAGATATCCAAATAAAGCATCTTCACATTTTGAAGGCGCAAGTGACTCATTTAGAGACTGCATTCTGTGAAGTTCTTTACTGAGAAGTCCTTTTACATGATTCAAAGGATTTGGGTATGTTTAGCAGCATCTTCTTCTTCATTATACTGCATTTGTTTAGTCACAGTCCACCAGAGGCAACAACATTCATTCCTCTAACCTCAGTAGATTCAGAGAGGATATAAGTAATGGTGGTTAATAAAAGAGTATAGGTGTGTAGTGTGTATAGACTCTCTTTCTTATTAAAGCTGCTTTATACTCTCTAAATTACTTTATTGTTTCCAGAAATTTAAAGACATAATAAATTTTGTGCATAAAAAAATACAAAGCAGCTTTAAGCTGAAAATATCAAGATGTAAATAAATAAAAATACTTGAAAAATATCTCCTAGATAGTAATGCATATGCATACATTTACAGCACAATTTCCTTTGATGCCATAGGGAAATTCTCCTGTGATAAGAGCCAGAGACCTGCAGTTTTGCTGCAGGATATGATTATTTTTTAATGAAGGTATTTGTGGCACAAAAATACGTGTCCCAAGAGCTGCAGACAGAAGACTCGCTATTCATTTGTCTGCTGAGCACAATGAGTTTTTCGGGCCTGTTTCTGCAACTCCTACTTGGTATTGTGTAGGTCTTCAGCTCAAGTGAATCATCTCTACATACTGTGAATCATCCTCTATGAGAGCTGCAGAAGAGATTCTTAGGTGTTCACTCCCTGCGTTGAGAAATGCATGAAAATTGCCAATAGATGTCCAAAAAGACCATCATGGACCCCAAGCCTCCCCAAGGGTTTCTTTGGCACTAAACACTTTATTGGGTTTGCTTGGCCCGGCTTTGGCAGTGGGGGGACTACAAAGGAAGTTTCTGTGAGGAACTGCCAGAAAGTTCCTCCGTGGGTGGGAAAGCCAATGCTAGCCGGCTCCAAAGACAGACACACCCCTGGCGAAGGCAGGGCCAGTTAGAAATTGTGGTAATGTCTCTGTGATAACATACTGAAGAAGAAAAAAGTTATTGCACTGTTGTAACTGCGGTCAGAGAAGAGTAGGGTGAGAGCATGTGAGAAGAACAACGCTGCAGGCACCAAGGTCAAGGAGGGCCAGGAGGTGCCAAAGCAGAGATTGATTGCCCTGCTGCATGTGGTGATCACCATGGTGAAGGAACTGTCCCCCTGCACCCTGATGGGGTCCTGGGGGGATGCAGAGTTCCCCCCACAGCCTGTGGAGGAGACCCAGGTTGGAGCAGGTGGATGCCTGAGAGGAGGATGTGACCCTGTGGGAGAGCTGAGGAGAGAGGGGCCCTAATCCCATGCTGGAGTAATGTGTGCTGGAAGGACTGCACCCTATGGAAGAGTGACCCATGTGCAGCCATTTGGTGAGGGCTGTTGCCTGTGGGATGGACTGACATTGGGGAAGTCCATGCAGAGCTATCTCCTGAGGGAGGGAACCAATGGTGCAGCAGGGGAACAACAACTCTCCCTGAGCAGCAGCAGAAACAGTGGGTGGTGATCTGACCATAGCCTCAATTCTGTGTCTCCTTGCCCTGCTGGGGTAGGAGGAAGAGCTGGTAAGGAGGAAGGGATTGGGGGAAGGTGGAGCTTTTTTTAATTTGTTATTTTTCAAGGCTTTATTTTACTTCTCATTACCCTGCTCTGATTTTGCTAGTAATCAATTCAATTTATATCTCTAATTAGAGCCTGTTTTTCTCATGATGGTACTTGAGTGATCTCTCATATATTGAGTGTTCTGTTCCTGTCCTTACCTCAACCCATGAACTCTTCATTATATTTTCTCTCCCCTGTACAGCTGTGGAGGGGAGTGCTAGAGAGGCTTTGGTGGACACCTGGCATCCAGCCATGGTCACCCCTCTACAACATATTCAACAAAATCTGTCTGAATTTCTGAGTTCAGAGATGGTGATGCCCCAGAGTGATCCTTACCTCCTTTTGATTAACTGGACATATAATAAGCACAGTATGCATTTGTCAGCAGGTGCAGAATTTATATATATGATTCGCAAATTGACATTCAGGTTTGTGAAGACATACAGTATGGTACTTTGAGTTTTACCACACAGGTTTATGAGCACTAATACCATAAGATTAACATCAAAATTGGTCTCTGACTGGAATCACTCCTTAGACAGGATAAGGCTCTGGAGAGGGGCTTAGCTTCCCAACTAGGAGACTATTTGCATTGTGGTTTTTAGTCCTTCTTGTCTAAGAAATATTATATGATTTAAAAAACCCCAAGCAACTCCACTCATTTCCCAGTCCCCACTTAACACATTAAAGCATACTTCGATCTTCCTAAACAGCATGAAAAACTTTTATTTTTCCCTCAAGTGGATGTCCTCATTAGACAAACTACCAAATACAATGGGATACCTTGAAGTCTTCCATACTTTCAGCAGAATTGTTAAAAGCTCCTCAGAGAATAAGGAATCTTACAGTCAGGTTCACTTCATTTTATTTTAACCTCCTAAAAAATTAGGTGTCTGGCTTAAACTACATTTCATCAGGCTGCTTTGGAAGATGGAACTTGTACATTGAAATTCATCCTACCTCTCTTGAAAATCTGGTTTGTGCTTTGAAAATCCCCTCGTTCTTTCATAGACAACAAGTCATGGAATTATAAAATGGCCTGGAGTGTAAGGGACCTTAAAGGTCATCTATTTCCAACTTCTCTGCTGTGGACAGAGACACCTTTCACTTGAACTTTCACTAGACATGCTCAGAGATCCATGAGTTCATAGATATCTATGAAACACAGGTAACAACCTTAGTCTAGGCATGCAATTTTAAGACTAATAAAGTTAACTGAGATTAGCTCACAGATTCAGTTGCATTTATGGAAGATTTATTCTTAATCCTATTCCATAATATCAGCCATTGCAGAGATGAGCTGCAAGTCCACAGAACTCAAACAGGCCCTAAGGTCTTTCTTGAAGACAAGCACCAGATGTGATATCCAAGACCATATCTATTTCTAGTATTTTTTGCAGATTATTCAGGTGTGTGGCATAGTTAGATGATTTGTTTCTCTTCAATATTCCATTTCCATTCCAATAGTCCAGAGCACCAGGAAAGTAGCTAATTCCTGAAAGAAAATGTCCAACAATCCAAGGTTTAAGGTGACTAGCAGAATTTAATGAAACTACACCCATAAAGGAAGTACATTCAACATGTTTAAAACGTGCTTAAAGCTGCTGAAAATTATAGGCATTTGGGTAAGACACACTAATAGAAAACTATGTACAGTCTGTGTTTGGGATATAAGGGTCAGAGCAAAAATCTGATCTACATTTCCTAAAGAGTCTACATATCTCCGTGGTGAATTGTAGTGAGACAAAAGGGATAGACATCAACCAATAAACAAATCTCTACTCTTCTTTGCTTCATATATACTTCTAGAGGTATATTTGAAAAAACATCAAACAACAGAACCAAAAAAAAAAAAAACCCACCAAACAAAACAAACCAAAACCAACAACAACAAAAAACAAGCTAAAAAAAAAGTGCCCACCAAATGAAAAACCTTCTCTTGGACAGCTGAATTTTACATATCTTCCTGATAGGGTTTTTTTTATTGTTCTTAATTAGTGAGAAACTATTATTGAGTCCATTGCTGTCTGGATTTCAGCATTTCAGAACTGAAAACTGGCTGCCTTCTGATATCTTAAAAAAAGCCTGTGAGCCTCAGTAATGCTGTTCTCAAGTAATATGTGAAATACACCACAAATAAAATAACGATTTTTTGAATCAAAATCTTTAAGAAAATCAATGCACATTAGAAAGAATTGAAAGTTTCTCTTAAAGAGAAAGCTTTTTCATTCCCTATAGCATTTTCACAGATGAAAATTAGTTGGCATATCTAATATAAACCTATCTTCAACAGTCTGCCCTGTTAGCTTTGGAGAACTTGTCTCATTAATATAAAATTAATTCTGCAGTTCTCTTTGCCATTTGTACATTCTGTGCTGAAAATCCCTTTTCCCTTTATTATGCTGTTACAATGACCAATTTTTGAACCATCAAAATCCCAATAATCCAGAGATATCTGAACACTCTACAGTTTATACTTAGAATAGTGTTGGAGGATCTAAAGACCTTTTCTCTTTGGCTGGGGTTGCTTTTCTTTTCCTCAACAGCTGTCAAACTAAAAGCAAAAGAACAAATGTTTAATAAATCCTTTGTTTTAGAGCGTTGCCTTTTAATTATATCTCAGAGCCATTTTTTTGCAAATGAAGTTTAACTGTGATACTTTTACACGCCATAGGGTTTGCTTAGTTTTAATTTACTACACTTAGTTACATCCTAATATATTAGAATTCGGGAAAGTATGTATTCAGTTTGGGATTTCAAGTAATCAAGCAAGTTATCAAGCTGGGAATGCTGGATACTCTGATCTGGATTCTGTACATAAAATATTCATAATGAAAGTAAACAAACTCAAAGAGAATTAATGTTGAACCACAGTATCCTTTCTACCTGTGTGTCTTTCAGCCTGTGTGTTGCTGAGTTTCCTTCAGAATCACCACTCATTATTTAGAACATGATTATTAGAATGGCCTGATTCAGACTAAAGGTCTGTCCTGATTCCAAAAGTTCTTGAGGCCTACTCATGCTGAGTATAGATATGAAGCAAGCACACTGGGTATTTTTCCCTGAGACCTTCCCAATCTCTTCTTTAATAGCACAGGGATTTCAACAAAATGGAGGTGGTTTCTCTACATTTAGTTAACACACTGAATTTCCTGGAACTCCAGGAAACTACTCCATCTCCTGTAGAATGCATAAAAACTGTTGGGTTCTGTCCTTATTTATAGTTGGAAAATCTGAACTTCATTTTATCTTTTCTCTGGTCCTTTGGGCAGAATCTTTGAAAACTACCAAGAAAAGTAAGGCAGAGTTTCAACCTTTTCCAGTTCTGTGTTTATTGAAGATTTGGATACATTGAACCATGTGAGGTCAGACCAGATTGTTCCAGGTTTCATCCCAACTTCAAAAGTACTGCTGCCAAAACCTCTTCAGGCAACATGCTCAACCATTTGACATTTCTCTGGGGCAAAAAGTTTTCATTTTTGACTTTACTTGAACCTTTCCTGGTACAAATTATGCCCATTGTTTCTCAATCTCCATTTGGGGCCTGGTTCTGAACGTGTATTACATTCTTTAGATCTGTGGCATAACATTTTTTTTTCTTCTTCACTATTCAGTGTTATTTAAGGGTTTGCTTGCTATAGACTGGATAATTTAAAAGGACCAGCCCTAATTCTGTATTTCTAAATATTTAATTTCTGAAAAACACAGATTTCTACATTTTTTAAAATTCTAGAAATTATTTCAAAAACCAGCAAACTGATTTTTGACTTTGGGTTTCAATTCCAGTTATAGGCCACTTAGAAAGTGGCATCAAAGACCAAAAATACTTGGTTTTTCCTAACTAGAACCTCTCAGCAAAATAAAATAGTTATCTCCTCAGGAAATATTTTACTTTAACTTTTCATTCTTACTGTACAATGTGGTATTGAATAAATAAGTTGAGGAAAAAAGACAGCATTTTGTTTGTGACATGTTAGATGGATAGTCCTCATGATAGCTGCTCACCATGAAGATGGTGACAGAGCCAGCTCCAGACACACATGGGGTTAACAGTCACCTGGATCAGCAGGTTATAGGGTACACCAAAAAAGATAGGGCTGCAGTGTGACTAGGATGAGGTTAGATATTCGTGCCATCCCACTGAAATATTCCTTCTGTAACTGTCTACATTTGCCCTCCAAAAGAAAGAACTAAGATTCTCCAGGACCTTCCTTCTTCTCTCAGCCTTATTACTCTCCCAGTTATGCATCACTCTTCCTCTTTGGCCTGCATGGGAAGAAGACCCAGCTCATTCCTTATTGGAATAATACCAATATAGCTGGATGGGACGTGCCTGGGCTTGTCTGGCCCTTGCTGTTTGACAAAAGGCGGCAACTGTGGTGTTTTCACCTCAGAGACACCTTTGGCTGTCTGGATGGTGCAGCTGGGTGCTGGAGACAAGCCCAGACATGCAGGAGCTCAGTTTTACCTTGGTGGAGAAGCTTTAAGGTGAGGTGAAGGAAAAGGACTCGGGTTCTGTGAGAGGGTTTTGATCCAGAGCTTTATTCTGGCCCACAGGCCTCTGAATCCAGTGACAGCTCCAACAGAGCTCCTGAGCTGCATGGTTGCTGTTCCTTTTAACCCAGGGAGAGGGGGAGGGAAGGGGTAGGGACCCCACCAACCAGGTGGGGGGGGGATGTCTCAGGGGACAAATGACACCTGGATGGCCCAGTGTCCTCCAGGGGTGAAAGGCATCTTTTGAACTCTGCCAATCACTCCACGCCCTTCTGGAATGCCAGCGCTCAGCAGGGGTCAGGGTGGGCGAAAGGAGAGGTGATTGGCACCTGGGGAAGGACCGGGATACCTGAGGCAAGCCATAACATCACACCACAACAATCCCTGGATCCTCATGTCTGGAGCAACATGATTCAGTTTACCAGTGTTCAGTGTTCTTCGCAGTGCTGTCAGCAGCGAGCCTGCTGTCTATGTAGGTCGTGGCTCTTCCCTTGTATTTATGATGCTGACCTCAAGGTAACCTGAAGAGGTTGTCTGGGTACGTAGAGGACTGATGTTTCTTTAAGTAAGAAGAGCAGATATAGAATACCTAATTAAAATGAAATATGTCAACTTGGAGTCCTAGACAAATCTGAAGCAGGAACTAAGATGACATCGTTTACTTCTGTAAGAACAGCAGTCAAACTAAATTTCAGTCTGAGTTTAAAGATACAAACTCTCACATTTTAGAAGTGCCTGTTTAAAGACTATTGTTCATCTTCTTTGACTGTTTTGTATTTGGCTTTATTTTTGATCTATATCTTGCTATATTATGACAGGTGCTCTAAATAATAAGGTTGTCCACTGGGTAGCCTATTAAGCAAAGGGATATGGTAAAAAACATCAAACGTAATATCCTTTTTCATCAGCCTTGAAAACAAAATGAGAACAAACAAAAATTGTCATAATTGCTACAATTTTTTTCCATGTAATGTAGGATTTATATGAGGGGTATAAATTTCCCCACTCTTATGAACTGTAATCCTCATGGCTTCTAGGATGATGATACCTTACAAGATGGAAACATGTATGGATTTGTACTGGATTTAGAACTGTAATGATTTGCAGATCCCCTTATAAAATCCTCTAGGGCAAACTATGCTTTTCAAGAGTATAAATAATCTCTTTGGTGAGGATGAGTCTGTTTGCATTAGGAAGTCTTCTGAGTCTATGTAACCTATCAGTCTGCCTACAATTAGAATTTTTTATTAGAAGCTAGAACTGTCTGAATAAGAACAAAAAACATATTGGAAATAAAGAATCTCAAAAAACATATACATATATATATGTGTGTGTGTGTTTATGTGTAAATTATGGCCAGCAAAGTTGATAATAATTTAAAAAAAGCAAACAGTAAGTAATGGAGAGGACTGTGCTTTTGAACCAGAGTGGAACCCATCTCATCTAATTTTAATTATCTAAGAATTTACTGCATAGCTTCAGATAATTATTCTAGATTCTCAGCAATTAGAAGAAAAGGAGAGAGAATGCTGTCATTATCCTTAAGCAAGCAGAATGAATCACACTCTGCAGGGACCTCTTCTTAAGAAAGGACTAGACAAGGACAAGATATAATAAACCTAGACTAGGCTGGTGGGACAGGATTTGATTCAAGACATTTATATTTATATGTCAACATAAATTCATGTGCCAGACAAAATTCTGATTGTCTGAAAGCATAAAACTGTCTAAGCTCTCATTATTGTCAATGAAGATATAATCAACAGAGACATGATGTTCTAGAGCTACTGCAGCTGCCCAAGTGAAGGCAGCATGAGAGAATATTTGTCTGGTTTCCAATAACTTCAACTAGATCTTTATAAATGGTAAAGGTTGCTTAGGCACATGTTTTACCAATGGAAGGCACATGGTTTACATAGAAGGTCCAGTTTCAGACTGAATAAAGGGCTAAAGGGCTAAAACTAAGTGAGATGGATCATATATGAATAATTGGAAAACACTTATTTAGACAAAATGAAATTTAAAGGCAACCAATAGAAATACCTGATATGAACACCAGCTGTGCACATTGCATGAACAGTATAGACACTTTCTTTGGCAGTTATGAAAATAGCTGAAACTGGAATGCCAGCAGGCAGCATAGAGTTGGGTGCCTGTGTGTAATGGAGTGAATGCCCAAACCCAAACTTTTGAACTATCTAAGAAAGAGACAGAAATGCTGATTAATTATGAGACTGATCAGACATTTCCTTGTTCCTTTTTAAACTTAGGGACTTGGAGTCTGAAAGGAAGAGGCAGTCCTGAAAAGGTACTTAAGAGGTTTCTGAAGAGAAGAGATGATCTTAGGAAGTCATGAAAGAGGGGAAAGAAGACAACTGGAGGAAGAGTCCCAGAGAGGTATGGAGTCAAATGCTGGGGATGCCCAGGGATTTTAGCCATTGGGACCCCAAATGGGTAACTGAGCAGCTGAACAGCAGGAACCAATAAAATTTTATGCCTGGCCTTGCTAGACCAACAGTGATCTTCCTCCAAGCGGAAGGAGGTCATAGTCAAGACCTATGAGCATTGTGCTGTGGGAGGCAACAAGTGAAATAATTCATGAAATCTTAGAATATCTCAAGTTGGAAAGGACCCCATATGAATCATCAAGTCCAACTCCCTCCTTCTTTCAGGACTACCTAAAACATATGAAAAGCTTTAATCTTGTTGATTTCTAAATGAATACCAGCATTCACATCCACTTCAAGTTGTGGCTTACTTTGTCTTACCAGTGTGGCACTTTGAAATCAGCTACTAGGAAAATGACTTTTTTGTTTAGTGAACAATTCAGAATGAGTTTGCACTGTAGCTTTGTGATTCAAATGTATAGTGCAACCATACAAAAAGAGAAAACTGAATAAGGTCCAGGAGGTAATTTTTTCTCTTTTTAGAGCATTGATAAAAACTAAGTTAAGAAAGAATTCTGGAAGAAAAGTGTGAAAATTATTGGGTGATAGAACAGACTGCCTCCTATTGTGACACTTAGAGAGCTCATATTGCCACTGATGAATGCCTTTGTAATGCTAAATATTCAAGTGCTGAAGAATATACCACCTAATGCTAGAGTCTGAGTTTTTTAAAAACACATGCTGTTTTATGGGAGGGAATGCCTGTACCTGTATATGTATTTGTATCTATAATTGCATATACATGTACACGGTAGAAAGCTTCTGGGGAAAACAAACATTTGAAGCTATGACAGCTTTTCACCCCTTGATGTCTTCCCAGCAAGATTATTTAACTCTTGGGCCAGTATAATTTTTTTTTTTTCAAATTTAGGTTGTCAAAGTGTAGAGGCAGTAATAAGGTAAAACATAAGAACTTCCAATATTTGAGCTTGTCTGGACTTCTTGTGAACCTGCACAGGAGAAATAGAGTTCATACTCAGGGGAAGCATCTTACAGTGGTTCTTAGTTGGACTTCAGACAGTGAAAACTTCCAGTAACAGATAGATAATAACATGAAAAGTAGTAGCAACACCATTTCCAGGCTGGGTTGATCATTCTTCCCTGTGATAACACAAGGAGCAGGCACCCTCTTGGTTCCCAGGGTGAGCTGGAGAACCAGGAGAGCCCCCCCAGGAGCTCCCTCAAGGAAGGTGTCTCCCCTGCATGTGCTTGGGTGCAGCAGGGAACATCCTGGGTACACAGAGCCCTGGGGCACCCACGTGTCCCATGGGAGGGAGGAGCAGGTAGGGAGTGCCCAGAGAGGGGTTTCTGCCTGAAACCCATACAGCCTGGGAGAGATGTGTGTGTGATTTAAATGTTGGGTGATCACTTACAGCAGATATTTCAAAATGTCTTTGTCTAAGTCTTGTGTCTCATGTTGAGGTTTAACACCGCCATTATCTGGTTTAACACCAAGCAGATCCTGAAGGCATGGTTCACTAATTGCCAGGTAATTATGTTATTATTAAATCAGCACATTTCCAATTTTACTCTGAAGTCCATGAGGCAAACATGTTTTAGACATGACTCCTGTGTGTGTCTGTGGCTCATGCAGCTCTGTGGGTCCCATGGATATAACACACAAAGGTGTCTCCAGACATACACTGTCTGATGGCTATCTTCAGCTGCACACATGCAGAAAAATCTACTTAGACCAGCCATATATTTCACAGAATCATAAAAATAAGGTTCCATGTGGAAGCTTATATGTAGATCATAAAAATAACTAAAAAAAAAAAAACCAAATCTGACTGAAGGAATTTTAAATGGGTATCTAAGCACAAATAGGGGTACCTTGAAGAATGCTTAAGTGGTATTGTAGTACTGGAATATTCAGTGGCATTCAATTGTACTGAAGGACAACTTTCTATAAGAAGTGTGCTTACTAATGTAGAATTAGTACACTTCTCTTTTTGCTCAGAATGAAAATACTTTATTTGATTATCCTCCCACACTCCTTTTAAAATAAGACCATGAGTTATAAAGCTTCTAAATAGCTAGATTATGTATTTTAAAAGGTCATAGTGACATCTGAAAATAGTTCCTTAACATTTTTTAATGTTACAGAGGCTTAAAATATTACATAGGAATAGAAAAATAACATAATTAGGACTATCAGGACAAGTACCTGCTAAATTAGCATAACCTTGCAGCCTTTTGTATGGATTTTTAATATCATTGAGCAAATAATAAAATTAATATCAGGAAGTCAATTTTAGTAAGCTCAAGTTCAAGTTTAAAAACCTCTTCTTGCAGGTTGATGGCACTTTAAATTAAAGAAAAAAGAAAAGAAAATAAAAGGGGAGTGGGTTTTTGGGGTCTCTGTTAAGGACAGAAAGGAAAAAAAAAAGCATGAAAAAACCCCAACCCTACAATATTCTTTCATGTAGCTTTCACATATCCTTCTAAATCCTGAAAGTCTTTAAACAAATAGTAGCAATCTCTTTAGATATATAGTCTATTTTCCGAGACACAGAAAAAGGAAGAAAAAGAAGCAATTCCAAGCAATTTGCAATGCTAAGAGACCATCCCTCATTATCCTCCAGTCCATCAGTATATTGAAATATATGCTCAACCTCAAAACCAAAAATGTGCCGTTCCCTTGGTCTACCATACAACACTGTTTAGCTTAAAGCTCTGGCTCTTAAAAAAATAAAGCTGAGCTCTTAAAAATAAAGCTGATCCTCGGGGGCTGCCTTGGTTAAATATGCAATCACTTTTTGGGGCTGTGGAAGTGCCATGCAGGGGATACCTGAGGGTCTCTGGAGACTGTCAGGTTTATCTGATATTGTAGGTGGTCTTCAGATGAGACCCCTGGCTCCTGTTGCACTGGGCTAAACCCAGGTTTGTGTTTCAGCTGTGCTGTGCTAAAACTCATGTCTTGCCTTTAGTCCAGACACTGACTGCAGCACTGATGAGCTCAGGATCTGAAGGAGATAATTAATGCTTTGGAAATTTTTTTCCAGACTTCAGTAACTGCTCAAGTGTCTCAATAAAAAACATGTGTTCCTATATCTCAAAACAGAAAACAGCAAGAAAAAGAGTTCTCATGTTTAGAAAGAGAGGAAGGATGTAACTCTTCAGTGGTTCACCGTACAAAATATGCTCTTAAAAAAAATCAAGTTTTTTCAGATAGTTTCTAATATTTTCATCCTACGTATTTTTATATGTACCATATTTAATTGTGAAAGTGATAAAGAATGTTGCTGCTTTAAAGACAGAGAGTAAATAAAATCTTTTTCTCTGCTAGGCCATGTAGATGGAGGCATTTTTAAATTACTCTAGGACCAAAGCAAATAACCCTGTGACAAATTGGACTAAATTTCTATATTGTGTGTAGTACTACAAATTAAGTAGTACTACAAGTTACTGTATGTGAATATTATATGAAAGGATTCAGTCCTAAGTTATTTTTAACCCTCATGCATATATTAATTATTTATATCTGAAATGGTTAAAAGGGGATAGAGAAGTGAAAGTATCAGGCACCTGGAATTTTCCTATTTGACCATCTTGTAGTAAGTGATAGCAAAGTTATCAGCTGAATAGATATTTAAATCTGAAAGTGAAAACTAAATTCAGCCATAGCCTGTCTCCAAAATTTAAAGGCTACTTAAATTTGAAACATATGCATTTCCACAGCTTTATGAATGTTATGAATCCATTATTTTACCTCTTTCATTTCACTAAGAAATTGTGCCAATAGAGAAATTTAGTGGAGAAATGTATCATAAAAACCCAACTTCCTCCTTTCTAGATATTAAATTGGAACATTCCTTCAAAATTAAACCATTAAAATGCATTTCCAATGCCTTTAACAGCTCATTTTCAGACTTTCTTCCTGTTTACCATAATCAGTATACGACAGTCATTATTTCTTATGCCTGAAAGACTGGACACCGGAAAAATGTGTTTCATACTGCCTTGTCATTGCTTGTTCTGGGTTATAATAAGCTGCAAGGTGTTACATTAGCTGTGAAGATGATGTCTCCACCTGTGGAAAAGGCACTTGTAGAAAAGCTTAATTATGTTTTTATACTCTTTTATAAGAATTCATCAACAAACAAAAATCAAATTCTTGAATACATAATTCTTGAGAAATACTCATTTATTCTAGAAAAAATATTATTATAGAAATATTAATTATTATAGAAAAATTCTCAAGTCCCTGTGTGAACTAGATCTGCTGGTACATGTTGGTGAAATCAGAGCACTTCAATCCAAGAGCTTTTTAGAGTTGTGACAAGTTCAAATTCATGCAGTTAAATTCCTCCCAATGAGAGTAAGGTCAAATCAACAAACTTCAACACTGAAATCAGATTCCAGAGGGTTTCAGATGTTCCAAATATGTAGACTAGTCTAGGATTTAAAGGAAGTGATTCTCTTCACCAACAAATGTACCAAAATATAATAAGAAGCTTGAAAAAAGTTTCAAGCTGAGGAATTTTGATGTTGCAAACTTGCCGAGGGGCCTTTTAATCTAAGAGATTTTTTCAAAATCTAGGGAGCTGTGTAGTTTGTGTGGTTTTTCATTTGTTTGCTTTAAGTTGAACAACATCCAGTGATGTTCATTTATAAGGTATTATGCACATGCTATTGTGATTCTTTTCTCTAGCTGACTTTGAAAATTAGTTTATTTTATTTATGTCGAATTCTTTTTCATGGAAATGTTTTATCGATTACAAGGACTAAGACAATCACATAGTGGTATGTAAACATTATTATCTGACTCATTCAAGTACATTTACTTCATTCTTTACTTTCTCTTCTTGTTTTACACTCTGGGCATATTTGTTATGTTAGACATATTCTGTTACACAGCAAACAGCTATTGATTCCATCTGTGTGTTTGAAATCATGGATAGTCCAAATGTTAGTTAAAATCTGTTTGTTATCAACAAACTGGTTTAGTGAAGACACAAGAGTAGCTTTTCTTTGTTAAAGACATCAAATGATGTCTTGGAATGCATGAAACCTATGCAAGGATATTTGTAAATATAAATATAATAATAATGTTAAAAGCAACCATGTCTTTATTACAGCTTTTTTGATATCACCTTAATCCCTGTGGGTGAAGATCCTGTAGACAGACAACAACACAAAGTGAGGGAGACAGATTTAATGGATAAAAATAATTATGCAGAGGACCAAGAGTAAATACAATATTTCAGTGAATGTTTTTACTCTATAAACTCATATACAGTCCAAAACAACCATAAAGCTTTTTTTTTATCTACAGGGACCTTGATTATACCTATTAATGGCTTTTTTAAAGCTCAGGGAATGAAAGTGATTTTTAAATGGCAGAAAAGAACCCATTAAGGGTTACCTTGCCTTCTGTCTTCCAGCTGATTATTGTAGACTTTGCTACTATTGGCTCTTAAGGGATATCAGAAAACTGTCTTGGGGTAGAGTGTTATTCTGTGTTTGTTCTGATTTTGGCTGGGACGTAGTTAGTTATTGAAATTGTGTGCACACAATGGTTTTCATAAAAAGAATAAAAATTGGGGTTTTTTTGCCTTTATTAAAATCAAATTTATGTATATTTATATTGAAATATCTTAAAAAATGTTTTTTCAACTAACGTGTTTTGACATGAATTTTTTTTTCCAGTTGAAATACTCCAATTAGCTGAGAGGCAGTTTAAATCAACCTCAATGACTATTTTGTCTAAAGAAAAGATCTCGCCTGACAAATTTCACCCTTTCAAGGGATAATCAAACTTCAGTTATTACACCAATAAGAAGCAGAAGTACACCTACACCATTACAGAGGGGATGCATTTTGCAAAGGGTGATGTGAGAAGGTAGAGGCTGGAAGGGAACAAGTCAGTGATGCTCAAATGGGACACATGGGGCACTGAAAGGGCAGAGCAGGCAAAGCTGGGGGAGGCACAGCAAGAGGTGCAGCTGCAGCAGGGGTAAACCCCAGCACTCTGATGAACATCCTGCTGTGCTGTTTAGCACTCGGCCATGCCTTATCTAGGACCATTTGAACTGGGTTTATGTGGCAAGCTTTTAGTACCAGGAAATCTGTAGGTGTGACTTCTCTGAGAAGACACCAGAAATTCCTCCCGTGGTCGACAGAGATGGTTTCAGACATCTCCAGGACCTACCATCTCTCCAAGGATCTGCCACTGCACAAAGCCACTGATCAATCTTGGTGGCACCTCTGTGATAACATATTTAAGAAAGCAGGAAATGTATTGTGCAACATCTGGGAGCGAGGAGTGAGAATGTGAGAGAAACAGCTGTGCAGACCCAAGGCCAGCGCAGGAGGGGCTGGAGGGGGTCCAGGCACTGGAGCTGAGATTCCCCTGCAGCCCCTGGTGCTGCCCATGGAAAGGCAGCTGTGCCCCTGCAGCCCAGGGAGAGCCATGAGGGAGCAGAGGAGATCCACCTGCAGCCCAGGGAGAGCCATGAGGGAGCAGAGATCCACCTGCAGCCCAGGGAGGTCCATGAGGGAGCAGAGGAGATCCACCTGGAGCCCAGGGAGAGCCATGAGGGAGCAGAGATCCACCTGCAGCCCAGGGAGGTCCATGAGGGAGTAGAGGAGATCCACCTGCAGCCCAGGGAGGTCTGTGAGGGAGCAGAGATCCACCTGCAGCCCAGGGAGGTCCATGAGGGAGCAGAGATCCCCCTGCAGCCCAGGGAGGACCCCACCCCAGAGCAGGCCGTGATGCCCTGAAGGAGCGTGTGACTCTGTGGGAAGCCTGTGTTGGAGCAGGCTCCTGGCAGGGCCCACACTGGAGCACTGCTCCTGAAGGACTGCCCCATGTGCAAAAAACTCATTCTGTGGCAGGGGACTTCTTGAAATACTCTAGCCTGTGGAAGAGGCCCCATGTAAGAGCAGAGGAACAGTGTGAGGAGGAAGGAGCAGATTTAATGTTATGAACCCCTATTCCCTGTCCCCTTCGCTGCTTGGGAGAGCGAGAGGTAAAAGAGCCAGAGGTGAAGTTGAAGTTGAGCCTGGGAGGGGTAGGGCACTTTAAAAATCCTTCTTGTTTTTCACTGGGCTATGCTATTTAAATTGACAATAAATTAAAATAATTTCCTGAAGATGAGCTTGTTTTGCCCATGACTGGTCTCCCTGTCTCCCATCCCATCTGGTTTCCCTGCTCTCCCATCTCTCTGTCCTTATCTTGACCCATGAGCTTTTTATTGTATTTTCTTCCACTGTTCTCTTGAGGAAGGTGAGGGATAGAGTAATTTGGTGAGCACCTGATGGCCAGCTAACTCACACCTCAGCACTGTTTTCTGTACTTGCTAATTTGGAACAGCCAGGTGATGTGGTTATTCCTGTCTACGATGTTCTCATTCCCTTACCCTGTATAGTGTCATACAAGATGAGTGGGTCCCATTAAGTCCAGTGAGGCTCCTTGGACAAAGGGATCTGACTGGAGAAAGAAGAAAAAAGCAAAATCACTTGATGCTACAGGTGCAGCCATTCTTTTCAAAGGAACATGTGGGAGGGAGAGGAGAAGGCAAGGTCTCCTGTGGGTCATTACTAAGTTGATGCTCAGCACCTTCTGAATTGAAGCAATTGAAACAACTGAAAATGTTCAAAAAATAGTTTAAAATTGTCTCTATCTACAGTAGCAGAAACCCCCTTTTTTCTTCCTTTTTTAAAATCGTTTAATTGTTTTTCCTTTTTTTTTTTTAAATTGAAACACAACTTTACTTAAAAAATACTGGTTTGGAGTCAATTAAAACAGCAGAGAGTTTGCCTTTGCCAACACATTTTATATAGCTGCTGGGCAATATCTCTCTTGGCCTTCTCAGTGACTATCTAAATGTAAAAAAACCCACTAAAATTTTACAATTCCACAAATATAGGAGATAACTGCTTTCCTGGTTCATGATTTAGTGCTGTGAAAGGTGTTAATTTCCTGCATGGTTCAAATTCCTAGTTTATTTAGAAAAGTTGAGAGCAGATAAAAGCTTTTTTTTACTTTTTTCAACAAATTATTTTTCTTCCAAAAACGTGAAAAGATTGAATAATCTAAATATTCTATGTAAAACAAAAAATTCAACACAAGCAACAACTGGTTGAAAACTTCACATCCCTCTTACCTATGTGATCTTTCTGACAGATTCTCTCTCTCCTCACTGAAGGGCTGGAATATCAGAAAAATAGGCCTATAGTTAAGAGAGCTGGCTGGTTGCCTGCTTATCCAGTTCCTTGGGTAAAAACAGTGTGGGGGGTTTAGTATTGTTTCTGGAATTAATTTCTGCTTTGTGCCTTATAAATAAAAAAATGAAAACATAACAAAAGAACAATAAAAACCCAAAACCAACAACAAAACAAATTAAATTACCAAGTAAAGAAACAAAATTAAAGTTTCAGGTACCTCAGTGTTATCTGTAACACTGACTGTGGACCTAGATGCCAAATAAAAATAAATTAGACATTCAATAAAAATTTTAAAATGCAGTGAAATTGAATGTATATAGAAGACAGTGTTACCAAGGGCAAGAACTTTCCATTAGTCTTTTAATCCTAGTATGGGTATTTTGATTATTTATAGTAATTTGGGTTACCCTAATGACAAGGTCAAGGCACTTGCCTTTTAGCTTTTTTCTTTTTCCTCACCATGTATTTATTTTGTGATCAGGAAGGCTATATGGACTGCAGTATAAGACTACCAATTTTTTAATTTTGACTCATCACTAAATGCCAGTGACATCTTCTAATTTCCTTTTATTTCTTAGGTTTCTGTGTTGCTTCATCATAATATTGTTTGAATGGCTACCAGCCTGGAACAAACACCTAAGCCATACTGAGGTGAGAGAGAGAAATTACACTTTCAAAGGAACAAAGAGGAATCACAGCTATTTCTTTTGCTGACTCACTGGCCAGCAAATTATCTCAAATGAGAACCAGGGTACTAACAGATTATTTCCTTGTGGGTTTTTTTTTCCCTTGTGCAATGATAAATAAGGCTTAAGAGCAGTAACTTGGGTAATGCAAAAAATGAAAGAGAGTATAAAGAGAAAATAGATTAAAATTTTTAAGGTCCTTCTAGAACAGTCATGATTATTCTGATTGAAGTTGAGTAGAAAAAGTCTGCCTAAATATCATTAATTTGTTCCTTCTCCACTGATTTCATTAGTAAGAGGTGATGACAATTTTTTCCCCAAGAAATGTAAAAGCAACAACATATTAATGTGGTTGCTCATCAGTACATAAAGGAATTTTTTTCTGGAGAGGTCAGATTATGTCTAATCTTACCATAACTGAGAGGAAAAAGCAAACAAACAGACCTAAAGGGCCAAACTATCTTTAAAATAGATCTGGACAAGGGGCAAACTTTTACTGACAAAGAATATTCTGTGTTGTTCTACTCAATTGTATTATTCTACCCAAGACAGAGTATCTATTTTCAGAGACAATAAAAGATATTCCTAGCTCTTCTCAGACTGTCTCAAATCACCTCTACTCTGAAGTCTACTGCTTTGTTCACTGCTGTAGATGCAAGGGTTTCACTAGGGCCTCTCAGAAGTGTTTTTGAGGAAGTAAGAGAGATGGAAGATACATCACTTCTACAACAGAGTGTAAAACATGTAGAGTGAGGCAACCTAAAGCTGAAGGAGAGGGAGTTTATTCCATAAGGTTTGTACCTCTGTGATCTGTTTAAATGTTGTTCTTGTTCTTCAGCTAGAGAGAAGTAAAACATAACAAACATCAGCTACTCAGCCCAGAACAAATAAAAATGTCACAGACTTACAGGGGTAAATAACTATGATACAAGCAAAAGCTTGTACACATTAATAAGTAATTTATCAGCATCAAATAAATAAAAGTCAGCACCACTGACCTTTTTCATAAGTACCCAGAGCAAATTAAATCCAAAACTCTTCCCATAAAATTAGAAGATCAAAACAGATATGTAATCTAATGCAATTGTTAGCAGGCAGTCAATTTGATGGACTTTTGTGGGATTGTTCCTACACTTCTGAAAAGAGTGAATTCTTAATAAAGTGGAGGATAGTTGAATTCCCTTTTCACTCATTGCTATAATTTGACTTTAAATTGAAAATAGTTAGGGACAGAGCACTGAATCTGGCTTATTATTCTTATACTTTGAGCTTCCAAAGATTGTGATCTGAACTGCATTGCATGAGATCAAGTATTTTTTAGAGAACAAAAGTATTAAATTGTAAGTGGGAATGTGTTAGAGGTAGACAAAAACAAGAGAGTCATGTTCCCTTTTGAAGTTAGTGAGTTTAAGCTTTGCCTGAGTAATCTGTTTCAATCTATTCTTAACCACACAGACTTTTAAATCTCAACTGATATGAATGGAAATTTGGCATGTGATTATGCATTTTGTTGAACTGAAGCCTGTGATTATGTGTTTTGTTGAACTGGAGTCTGAAGACATATCAAAACTAAAACCCCTGAAAGACTTCCATTGCCTTTTGCCAGGTTTAAAATAGGTTGTTTTGTAAGTGAATGAGTATAAAAATCTCATCCTCTCGCCAGATAACATTGGTTGTCCAAGATCAACTGTCTGCCTGTTTTTCATCAAAGACTGGATCTCTGGGAGCCAGTGGGGCAATTGAAATATTTCCATTTGAGGTTCAAGCAAGTTTTTAATCTGTATTTATTTGTGTGTGTTTCACTTCCATGCCATTGGTTGGCACTGTCTTTTGCAAGACTCAGAATATTTTTTTGTCTTAGTGGCCCTTTCTTCATATAAACTCTATGACTTGACTGCTACACTGCACCAAAAATAAACATATTTTTCCTCTTCTAATCACACATCTCCAATATCCATATTAAAATATGTCTTTCATCAGAGCTCATGGTGCTTTTATGAGACAGTTAAGATTATCTCTAACGAAAAGTATTTTTCTGTCCTTGTGAGAAAGGAGAGTATTTCTACAAAACCGTCCTGATACTCATGTTCTAGTGTCCTGCCTGAATCCCAGAGCTTGTTAGAGGTGACAACTGGAAAAGGCAAACCAATGACAGTTTCCCTAGGGAAGAGAGGAAACAGAGATGTAAAAAGTCTCAACTGAAGTTCCACCAAGCTAATATGATTTAAGCTTTCAGACTTGAGAAAAGCAAGATGAGGGGGAATCCTTAAAATTCATTCTGATGTTGGAAAGAAGTGTCAGTACTCAGGAAGGTGAAATGTGTTTAAGTCAAATAAACACAAAAACAGAGTGTTTTCTGGTTATTAAAGCCTCCCTTCTGAAGCCAGAACTTCTATTTACTTTGGCAAATAGGATCTTACACCTGCTTTATGGACTAGATCAAGATTATTTAGTAAACGAGTGCTTTGTATTTTTATTCTAGCTATTCTTTTGTGTACATGCTGTCAAACTATAAAGGATAGTTTATTGTTTTGAAGGATAATTATTCTTTATTTTGACTTTTTTCTTTTTTGACAGCAAAGTCTTTTGGATAAATTAGTTTGGGGACCATTGACTGTTCAATACTTACATATGTTGGCAGGCCTGAGAACAGGAGCCAAATACCAAATATCGGTGTTGTCTGACCTACATACATAGAATCACAGAACCACATAATCTCTGCTGCCAGAGAAGAGCTCTTAGATCATCACCACCTTGTTACTGTTAAACCATGTCCTCAAGTACCACATCCACACATTTTTTGAACACTTCCAGGGATGATGATCCCACTTCTGTGGGCATCTTTTTCCAATGTCTGACCATTCTTTGGAGATATATGTTAGATTTTAGCTGAGATTCTTGGTTACTGATCATGCAAATCTACCTGACACTTTGGCTCCCATCTGGGTATCACATCTCTGCACATGAGGTAGCACATGGCTGAAAGTCACAAGGTCATACTTCCATACTTCCTTCAGGTGGAAACAGGATTCAAGTTGTGGTCATGTATACATCAAGTCAGACAGGATAATTAGATCATCTGGATCTAAACACTGGGAAGAAAGTGCAAGAACTTTGATGCCTGGCCTGAGGAATGCATCCCTGGAGAAAAGGAAATTTAAGAGGCAATTCACCTGATAATCATGAAAACCATTCATATCCCTAAATCTCACTCCTTTTCTATGTGTGTTGTTTAGGAAGGGATGTGTTTTATGACTCTTCTGAAAGCTGAGAAGTAATTTCCATTTGCTACTATAATGATGTCACAAATTTCCCATTACTTATCCTGTCTTTTTGGCAGTAGAAGATTTTAAGGTGTTTTTTAGTCTCTTCAAGACAAAATAGTGTGATGAGAGTTCTGTTGTTGGGGTTTTTTAAATTTTCTTTTGGTTATGACTCCTTGTTTCATTTACAATTATGTTTGTATTATCTCTGTCTTTGCAGCCATAAATTATCCTTTCAGATTCCTGAATGGATGTCAAATGCATTAATTAGCAGATTGCCTGATTTAATAATTTTTTAACATTATGACATATCACTAAAAAAATCAAACCATTGAGGTACTTTCTGCCTGATTCAAAGCCTGTTCTAAAGAATTTTTGCAAAGATTCTCCTGGACTTTGGCATGTGTACAATTACTGGTAACTTATCACCAATGCACACTTGTAGGAGAAACATTGGCTTCATTGTGGCTGTTTCCAAGCTTGTGCTCATGACTTAAGGGTTTTACCATCGAAATTCCATTATTCCCACCAGATAAAACAGGGTCTGGGTTCCAGGCATAGCATTCAAATTTCAGCTATTCAAATAAACTAAGGCAAATGAATGCAAGATCTTGGCGTTGCAAGATTAGCAAATGAAAATTTTTCTCATATGTTCCTGTCATTTCCACTGAACTCCCTCTGACATCTCATTTTGAGAGCTCTCATACATACTCTCCCTCCATGAGATTTTATTTTCACTGATACCTTTACATATAAAGCCTGGAGGATGCAGTAAGAAGTTGGCCTGCAGGGAGCTGGTAACTTTTAGGAATGTCACCTGTGATTCTGTGATTTACTGTTTTTCAACCTACTGAATGGAAGTAAAGGAATTTTTAAAAATAGTGTCAGAGTCAATATAGCCAAAACCTACTCCTCACTGAAGTGTAGGGTACTGAAGTGTTCTGGATAAACACATTTGTCAGTTGGCTTAAGTCAGAGGTTCTGGAATGTGGAATGCAAAAATGATTCTTTCAGAGGCTCGATATTGGACAGCATGTATGAATTTTATCATCCTACCTGCCTTACCTGCCAAGGGCTTACCTTTACCCAGACTTCAGTAAAGCCTCTGATACTGTGTCCCATAGAATTCTCTTGGAGGAGCTGTCAGCCCATGGTTTGGACTGGTGCACTCTTTAAAAACGGGTTAAAAACTGTTTGCATGGCCAGGCCCAGAGAGTGGTGGTGGGTGGATTTACATCCAGCTGGATGTGGCTCACCAGTGGTGCTCTCCTGGGACCAGTGTTGGGGCCAGTCCTGTTCAATGTCTTTATCAGTGACGTGGATGAGGGGATCAAGTGCACTCCCAGTCAGTTCACAGACAGCACCAAGCTGGGCGGGAGTGCTGACCTGCTGGAGGGCAGGAAGGCTCTGCAGAGAGGCCTGGACAGGCTGGACTGATGCTGAGGCCAAAGGTGTGAGGTTCAACAAGGCCAAGTGCTGGGTCCTGCCCTTGGGTCACAACAACCCCTGCAGTGCTACAGGAGTAGGTCAAGGACAAGAGTAGCTGGAAAGTGGCCAAGAGGAAAAGGACCACGGGTGGCTGGTCAACAGCAGCTGAACATGAACCAGAGTGTGCCCAGGTGGCCAGGAAGGCCAGTGGCATCTACACAGAAATTGTGTGGCCAGCAGGACCAGGGCAGTGATTGTTCTGTGTCAGTTCTATGATTCGATGAATCTAGGGTCAGCCTCAAAGAAGTAATGTAAAAATTATTATGTTATTTTTATTAACTCTCCCATGAAGATAGAAGCCCTAATTTAGGCACTCAACTTCTCATTCTAAAGTAGCTGAGAAATCCACAAGTGTATTGACAAATCACAACTAGAATTCCATCTGGTCATATGCAGTGGAACTGCCATCAAAAATAAAGCCTGAAATTGTTCATAGAAAAAACAGGGGAAAATACACTTTGATTAAGTCTACTAAATTAACACTGCTGTGTACACTTCCACATGAATTTCATTGTCATGAGAGCACTGATACTGAGATAAACAAGGTTCATATTAACACCTGAAATTCTATTTGAGCTCTTTCTTTGAATATGGGCAGTGCTTTCCATTCCTTTGCTTTATATACACCTAGGAAGAATAAATCCAGCATTAGAGCCAGTACAGGTTTTTCTCCATTTGTCAGTGGTTCAGGTGCTGCACAGACAGAAGCAGGAACTCAATAATGTCAGAAAGATTATGAGCAGGCGCCCCAGATACGAGACGCAAAGTTATCATTCTTCTACAGCAGGTTTTTAACTCAGTGTCAAAAAAGAGATTGGGAATGACCATGCTGGCTGGTAAAAAAAGCTAAAAGGTGCGTTGGACTATTAGCTTTCACCAACTGCTGCTGGAATTCATAACAGGGAAAGGATTCTAAGGGATGCCCAGTAAAAGTCACATTAAGATACTCTGACACATACTTTATTAAAGAGAAGAAAATATTAAAAATTGAAAATTTTACTATGAAATGCATTATTTCTCCACTGCTAACAGTGTGCCTTGATATATAATTTTCTGTCATTGGAATGAAGTTTGATGGTTCTGCTTTTAATATTATTACTAGAATGGCTTTTCATGTGATGGAACTAATGCATATATACTTAATTTTCTTTTTATGGATCTCTATTTTACATGATTGCACATATTCACTTTTGTTTTTCAGACCTGTTTTTGAGCAGTTATTCAATAATTTTATGAAACTGTTCAGCATCTGCCAGGTTTTTCACATTTTGCCCTTCAACTGTATAATGGGATTTTTTTTTCTCTTCCTCATATCTTATTCTTACGAAGAAAATTATGAGACTTCTGTCAACACTGGCAGTTTAATGTAATTTTGGTCAAAGTGAATAATATAAAACAAGGTTTGCAAAGTTCCAAAGCAAGGAAATTTCCCCATTATTTTCTTAACAACCTATTTTCTTGAATAACAAGAGACTCTTACTAAAACAAGGCACAGAGCTTTGATTTTAGGAGAAATTATAAAAATTCAAAATATATACCATGACTTCAACTCTGGGGTTACTTTTGAATCCATCAGAGCCGAATAAGAGAATTAGAAACTGAAAGTAGGAAGAGCTTCAGAAAGGCCATTTGATCTTTCCCTCTTCAGTAAGGCAGTGGAAGTCTGGCCTTCCTCACAGAAATGAAAAAGAAATTTTTACAAGCTTCTTTATATATAGTGGTTTCTTCATTGCTGAATAAAGAATGAATTATGTTGTTGAATTCATCTTTAAACCCGGATTATTTCAATAAGTGGCACAGTAATGTTTTGCTGTGGAAGATATTTTAAATGCTGTGACTGAAAACAGATCTGCATAAGCATGGAAATGTGCCAGGTCTTGATTTCATTCTACTGGCAAGACAGCAGCTCCCAAGATAGCAGCAGGGGAGGGAAGCACAAGGTGAAATTCATATAGAAGCTAAACAGCCCCAAAGCAGGCAGCACCTTGTCAAGCGCCTTGGCCTTCCCACCCAAGCATGGGCACAGACCTGGCCACCACTTTTTGACACCTTCACACCAGCCAGACCAACTGCCATAAGCTACCCTTTCAGAATGCCACCCTGGAATACACAGGTGATAGGCTGGCTGGGAATCAGCAGCAGCAGCAGCAGCTGTCCAGGCCAGTATCCCTTGTGTGGGGGGTGGCTGGATGCTCCCAGAAATTTCCCTCTCCTCTACCCGGTGCTGTTGTCAGGGGGATTTTCCTGCCCTGAAGGAACTATGGGCTTACAAAGTACAGGACTCCAGCATGACTCTTCTACTACCTGTGGGCACCTAGCTCTGGACATGCTCCTCAGATAGGGTCTGCACAAGTCTGGAAGAAAAGTACATACAATTAGAGAAAACTTAAAGAAAACCTTCTAGGACTTGTTATTTCCCTCACCACTTCACAGAGAGCATTCTCCAGGTAGAGACGGGGACGAGAGGATGAGGGGCAGGGCTCCACATCCTCTCGTCATCCAGCCATCAACCTCTCATCATTAACAGGCTCCCAGCTTTTCATCTGAGATGATGATAGGGGCAACCTAGCTTCAGTTCCATGCCATATACTCTGCATTTCTCAAGCAGGGTATTGAGCAGAAACTGCAAAACCTCCGCAAGACAGCTTTTCTCCTGGTGGTTGCCCTTTATTCATAAGAATTTGCATTAGTGATACTGCATCTTGGTTCACAGGCAATTACATCTGCTAGATTCTGGCTTCTTCAGAGACCTTTCTTTTCCCATTATTTACCTATACTGAATCCATCTTCCACACCATTCCCAGTCTCAGGTTTCCAAGATGTCTGCACCCATCCTGTACAGGTATTAAAGCTAGATGCAAACTAAGGTTGCTAAAGGTTTCAGATTTGAAGGAGCGGAGAAAGACTCTTTTGCTCGCCTTGCCAGAAGATGTTCCTATTCAGAGAGACTCCAAATGGTAGTTTGAAACATCTGGGGTTTGTATTTTAAAATACAGCAATGCTGTGTACTTTTGAAAAACTTTAGACATATGTTGGCCTTGTGTTTTGAGACAGGCTTACATGCACAAACCTTTATTAGTAGAGTGTTTAGATCGTGGCTTTCAGCAATTCTATAATAAGGTCAGTTTCAGGAAAAAAAAAACCAAAATTAAGGGAGACAGAAAGAAACCAAGAAAAAAACCAGAACTCTCCCAAGTGACCATCTGGAAAGTGAAGCAATTGTTATCCTCAAAAAGCATCTTCCATGGGCTCCTCTCCAGCACACAGGCAAACCCCGTCCACCCTTTTCCATGGAACTCTCTAATTTTCAATAGGATCCACTCAATCCTCCTACTGGTGTTGGTTTCTGTTGCTGTTACTGCTGGCTGGAGCACACTTTCACCTGGGCTGCTGCTGCACACTACATCAGTGAAAAGGTATGCACTTGTGTATTTTTGGGTCCCCACGGCAGAACTCAAAGGCTACACCCGAAGGACAGGGTAAGGACAGAGAAAATAATTGATTCCAGAAGAAATTTGTTTCTCAAGAGAGCTGACCATAACAATGCTGTCAAGGTTGGGAGGAATAAGGCCTTGAGAATATTAACATGAGAATACCATCATGAGACCAACAAGGGACAATCTCTGCCACAGGAAGCTGGCTGAAACACTGTAGGGCTTCAAGGCAAAGGCAGGCTACAGAACTGCAGCTATAAGTGCCCTAGAGTATAAAGGTGAAGGTATCTAAGGCACTGAGCAACATTTCTGGTCTTGAAAGGTGGTATGTTGCTAATTCCCCTCCATGGCTTCACTCTTTATATTTCCTCTGATAAGTGACTGCAGTCCCTTTTCCTCACCTCCTCTGTCTGCTGTTCTCCCTCTCCTTCTGTTACAACATTTCTGATGATTCTTTCAAGGCACTGTCTCCCATGACTAGCGCACATGCATGCCCTGCAGCCAAAACCCAAGTACTTCTGCTTTGCATGGACAAGTACTTTCTTCCTTGCCTTTACTGGACACTGTGATGCAGAAATAGCTCACCTCTAGTGACAAAAACCTCCTTTTTGCCTTCCTAATTCTCTGAGCAGCAAAAGTTGTTTTTCCAATCTATTAAATAAAACACATCTGTCAGCTTTGGAGCCACCTGGCAGAGCAGTCCCTGTTCTCTCTTAATGGCCTATTTAGTGATAATGAGATGTAGTGAGATATCAAATGCCACAATACCCTGTCATTCCTATCACTGTGTTTATCCTTGCAGTAACTTTGTGATATTTATTAAATTGTTTGTGTAACATTAATTGGTAATTTCCTAGAAGTTTTCTACTCTAGTGGTCTGCATTAAGTTTCTTTATAATCAGAGATATTATAAAAATATGTACTTACAATAGTTCTGTCTTCTATGGCATTTGACACTGTTGTGCATGAAATCCTTGTCTGTAAACTGGAGAGACATGGATCTGATAAATAAAACACTTGGTAGATAAAAAATTGGCTGAAACTGGATGTGCTGAAAGATTTGAGGTCAATGGCTTGATGTCCAATGACAAATGGGATTCCTCAGAGGCTGTTACTGGGACAAGTGCTGTTTAATATCTTTGTCAGTGACAGGGACAGTGGGATTGAGTGCAGCCCCAGCCAGTTTGCCAATGACACCAGGCTGTGTGGGAGGATCAGCATGCTGGAGGGAAGCGATGCCATCCAGAGGGGCCCCGACTGGGCCCATTCTGGACTTCAACAAGGCCAAGTGCAAGGTTCTGCATCTGTTTTGGGGCAATCCCAAGCTCAGAGAAAGTTTAGGCAGAGAATGGATTGGGAGCAGCTCTGGGCAGAGGGAAGTGAGAGTGTTGGTGGATGAGCAGCTCACCATGACCCAGCCACGTGCCCTTGCAGCCCAGAAAGCCAAATGTATCCTGGGCTGCCCCTAAAGCAGCGTGGGCAGCAGGGGAGGGAGGGGATTCTGCCCCTCTGCTCTGCTCTGCTCTGCTCTGCTCTGCTCTGCTCTGCTCTGCTCTGCTCTGGTGAGACCCCACCTGCAGTGCTGCATCAGCTCCAGGGTCCCCAGCACAAGAAAGAAATGAACCTGTCTAGAAGAGACCACAAAGATGATCAGAGGATGGAACACCTCTCCTATAGGGCTCCTCTCTCTGTAGACAGTCTGAGAGTGTTGGAGATGTTCAGCCTGATAAAAAGAAGGTTCTGGGGAGGCCTTGCCATCATTTCCAATACTGAAAGATGCTATGAGAAAGCTGAAGAGGGACTTTTTACAAGGAATGTAGTGAGAGGGGAATGGCTTTAAACTGGAAGAAGGCAGGTTTATATTGGAGAGGGTATGTTTACATTGGATATGAGGAAAGGATTCTTCACTATGAGAGTACCTCAGACCTGAGGGCCCAGGATGCAATATGTTCCATTGGCATGTGGATTTTGGTGATAGGGGAGGCAGTAGTTCTCCAACACATAAATCTGAAACATCTTAGAAATAGGGTTCTGCAAAAAAGCCTGAAATAGCTGTCTCAGGAGGCTGAAAGCAACAATTTTATTGCTAGCAGTTATTATGTACTATTTATGGTAAGCAGCTTTTTAGGGACTGAAGTGCAGATTGTGGTCTGTTTGTTATCCCTAATAAAACCAAATATAGGAAAGGATGGTCCATAAGGACACAGATCTTAAAAACAAAATAAAAAGACCAGCAACATATCAGGTGTGATGGAGAAAAAGAAATAACTCTGTAGTTAGTGCTTTAGCTTGTGAAAAATGTGCAAACAAATGCCAGGAGGAAGAAATTGGATAGCACAATAAAGAAGATTAAAGGTTCTGGGGGAAAAATCAAGTAAGTGGAGCATGAAAACACAATACTGGTAATTAATACAAGTAGGCACAGGTGAATAAAAGCTTACAGGGGAAAAGAATACATAAGTCACTCAAGCTGTGCAGAGCTAGAGTGCAAATGAAAATTCAGTAGCTAACACAAGGAAAGGAAAAATCAAACTGCGGCTGGAGGAACTCGAGAAGTGCACTGACAGCACAACTGCGAGTAGGCAGATCTAAAAGACGGATATATCTTCCTTTCTCTGGGAGGTCATGCAAGGACACTGCAAAGAAAATGGAAAACAACAAGATCTTTAAGAAAATATGGAAAGGAACAAAAACCACTGAGAGCACAGCCTATTGATCATAAATTTCTAGAAACCATGGAGCCCATAAAAATCATGGACCAAAAAATAGTAATCTTATTGAAGACAAAATTTGACTGTTCTGAAAACAGCCAGATGACATCTTATTAAAAAGCTCAGAGTTTCCTTTTTTTTCACTCTCTCCTTTTTTTTTTTTTTTTTTCTGCAGGCACAAAGCTCCTTCTCATCTAAACAGCAAATGAAGTAAATTTGCTCTTCCCACTTTTGTAAAAAATGGTTGGGCAAGAAAGGCAAAACAGAATTACTCACAGGAGATATAATTTCTGCAGTAATGTAGGGAAATCAGTTTTTCTTGTGAATCTAATTCAACCAAGGAAAATGTCAAAATTTACCTGTGATTTTGGCAGGCATTTCTGAATAGTGACTGTGTGGAATTGTTGTGTGTTTTCCTCTTTTGAAAAGGTCTCCTCTTCAGCATTTAACCAAATGAGGAGAGGAATCAAATTTCTTTATGGAACTCCCAGTGGCTCCTATTTTTTTTTTAAATCATTATTACATCTTAAATATCTGCTGTCTGTATTACCCTCTATCTCTTTCTGTCTCTTAGGAAGCACCTTATTTACAATAAGGTAAGCTCAAGAATCACTTGATTTTAAAGAAAATGCTTAATATATTGTGATACTTATTGATGTAGAATGTCCATGTTTAAATACTTGTACATCAACTGAATCAATGTGGCTACAGGAAAATGCCTTAAAGCATTTATTCATCCTGTGCAGTGAAGCACATGAGGAAATGGAATTTTAATGACAAACTGCTTTAAACAGCAAATAGAGGAAATCCAAACTGTCATTTAAGTAGACCTTCACATGAAAAAAATACTACAGTGATGCATGGGAAGGCTGCTGCACAATTCCCATCTGATACACATATTTTCTGAGATGCAGCTGACTTAATATGACACTTGGCAGAAAAACAGCAAACTATTAAAATAATCATCTAAGTACTTTCAAGGAATTTAAGTAGAAGAAAATAAATAGAACAAAGCATGTTCATAAACTGAATTGAATCACATAGTAATATTGTATTTCATTTCAGTCTACTGTTTTTGATACTGAAATTGTAATCAGATATTGAAAGTAAAATAGGGCCTTCATTGAATATGTTAAGTGCAATATTGCAGCCACCTTTAAGGTTTATTTTCAAGAGAAATGCAAAATAAGCATCTGTTTGCCACCTGTGCAGTGCACCTACTCTGACATTTTGGTGTAAGAGTTTAACTTCTAATTACATAGGGCATGCTCAGCTTGGATGAGAGCACAGCAGAACGAAGTAAGGTGATATCACAATCAATTTTAATTCTATGAGTTAATTAAAGCCTTGAGCTCCCATGTGCATGCCAGGCAAGGAACGTGACAGCAAAATTTGTGAGAGCTGTGCTGGATCTCTGCTGCAATCTGGGACACAACAAAAAAAGGGTTTTCAGACAGGAAAACACAGAAAACATATCCTTGTGTCGTTACAGGAACATTTAGAAAGTGAATTGGGGTTCATTACTCATGAAAGGGGAGCTCTGAGATTTGGTTTCTGTCATTATAGTGCCATGATATAAACCAGCTGTGTGGGAATCTGTGTGAAAGCAGTATTTCAGATCAGGAAAGCTGATTGGTGTGCATGCAGCACCTAACATGCAGACCACAGTATATGTCAAATGTTGTGGCAGAGCAGCAAGCTGGTTCTAGCTCAGTTTTATCATTTTCAAATCTATAATTTTCATTTCTAGACCAGCAAATTTTCTTTTTTGGAGATCACAGATTTTTTTTTTTTTTAAGGTTTCTTAAGATATTTCTTTCATCTGTTGTAAAACATTTTATTAATTTTGACATGTTTAATCAGTCACACAACTCTGACTAATCACCATTTGTTGAATAATTTTTACATTACTAACCTCTCCATTAATTTTCCTGGGTGATTGGAAGGTGCAATGAAAAATTTTACAAAGGGCTGCCCTATTACTAGTTCAGCATATTGCCATATTCAAATCCTATAAAGCTAGTAAACACTTCTTCCAGAGCTTTAGAGCAGTCTCTATAATATTCTATTTATATTCTTACATAGCTCTTATCACTGTGGCATCTGACTACTTCCCAGGCCCCTATTATATGATACAGCTACTTTATTTTATTGGAATGCTCCTAGATAATTTTGCTGCTTGGAAGAAATGGAAGAATGTTATTTTGGGGTTATTTGAAACTGCCTATGTTTATTTTTAGCTGGAGAGGTGCCTCTTGCACAAGGAAAATGATGCTTTGAAGCAATTCTTCATTCCATCAAGAGCTTATTGTGTAACTAACTGCAGACCATTACAAAACTCAGGGCCTAAATAAATACCTGCTCTATAGACTGGGACTGAATTTTGCCATGTCCTGAAACCAATCCACTATGAAAGATCGAACTGGTCTCAGCTGTAGAGAAATATTAGGTCTTTACTGACAGAAGCCATAGAAATCTTGGAGGAAAATAAATTACTGGTCATGTTCTAAAGAAGTCAGAAGAATTGATAGTTGGAGTCACAATAACAGATCATCTCTTTGAGAAAATTAAGGGAGAAGTAGTAATAAATACACACTAAAAAGAGGGTGAAAATGTTTGCTTTCTACATTAGCAGCAAAAATATGAGACAATTTGCATAAGGTACACTGGCAAATTTCCAGTGATAGTTTTTTGTTTAAAAGCTATTCATAAGAATATGTGCTTCTACATTTGCATGTACATCACATATGTGTTTTACTCAGAAATTTTAGGGTGTTCTGCTCAGAAATTTGACTGAGAATACTTCTATTAATGAATAGCTTATAAGCAACACCTCAAGGTTTAGCACTGTGTGACTCTTTCCACACAGATGTCACTCTGGCTGATGTTTCTGCGTAGTCTAGATTCCAATAGTTCTGTCTCTGTGTCTCTCTGCCAGACAAAAACTGCAAAAATTATGGAAATATGAGCTTTTATGATGAATTTCTAAATGAGTGAAGAAACAGCAGACTTACAGAATATAATCACCAATTAAGAAAATTTCCAGAAATAAGACTTATTTTCTTTTTGCTAATTTATTTTGCCTTGAGCCAAACAGTTCCACAAATCAATTTCATTATCAGTTACAGACACAATCATCAATAAGCCAAATAGCAGAATTTGTAAGTATAAATTATCTGATCTGGAATAAGTGAAGAAATATGGCAATAAGTTCCAAGAACGCAATAGTTGCTTGCAGAGTTGAAAAGGTTTCAAAAACCCTCCCTGCCACTGCTTAATCTAGTATTAGTGTCCAAATCTTGAAAAGCAAGTGTTGGAAGACATTTTTAAACACTGTCCCTATCCCACAGAGGCATGGTGTCAGAGCCATGTATAGCCATTGTCATAAAACATAAAAGCAAGTTGCAGGTATTATTGAGCACCCTTTCCCAAATTCCAGGGCTGCCCTCTCTTCTGGACCAGCTGTTGAAGCCAGGTCAACATTTGGGAGCACATCCATGAGGAGTGATGGCAGCACGGGCTCACTGCCTGGCCAGAGTCAATTTGCTCCGAACAAGTCTTGCCAACCCTGGCTGCTTTTGCCTGTTTGGTCAGGAGGGAGTTTTAAAAACTGAAATGATGTCTCCTAAGAATTGCTAAAGTCACAAGTGAGATGCTGTATTTTTTTCTTGTTCCACCTACTGCCCAAAGCACAAGGAATGACATCCCCTCACTGGTATGTGTCACGGTGTGCTCCAAGAACTGTGCCACGCACGCCCACAGTTACATTTCATCACACCTTGAGCAGAAAGATTTCATCATACAGAAGTCAAGCACCTTGTAGCTTCTTAGCTTTCTTTTTCCCAGGGCTGCCACAAACCATAAGTTTTCTTGTAAAACCCTGCAACACACTTGTAAGCGGATATATTGTCCTTTACTTGCCAATAGTCACAGCTCTTGGTGGTCACTGCTCTGAGCTTGATATTTTCAGAGTCTCAAATGGCCTTGATCCAACTAACCTTGAAAAGAACCCCCACCAAAACTATAGTTATGTCTCTACAATCCAGAGAACAGTTGCCAGTAGGGTATCACCCCATAATACATAAGGCCAAGAAGTGGACAAAAGCACTTCCCTCCTGTCCTTTCAAAGCAGAGCAGTAAAGGCAGATAGAGAATGGAGAAGAGGAGCTGAAAGAACAAAGGCAATTCCAAGCACTCACAGTCACTGCCTGCACTGATGGTCCTAGGAAGGCTTTCAGACAGATTTCCTCCAGGGCCCCTGTGAAAATGGCCTCAAGGGTGCTGCTGCCAGAGCCTCTTCTCTGCTTTTCTATCCAGAGTCCCTGGAGATGCTGAGAACAGTTAGCCTGTTTCTTTTCCTATATAAAATTGCAATTTGTTGCTGTAGTCCTAATCTATAGCTAGATGTACATTGAACATACACTGTTTTGCAGCAAATACTATAACCACTCCTGCCTCCTCCTGTCTGATGAATTCTGGTTTTTTAGAAAACAAATTAACTTTGAACTCTTCTGGAGGAAGTGCTTGTGCTTGGAACAAAAGATGCTTTTCCATCACAGCAAAGACACACATAATAACTCCAGCTTGGTTTCCCTCCCCCAGACACCAGCTTAGAAAAGAAGAGATCTGTTTTTCTTCAGCATAAAAAGCAAACCTATAAATAACCTATTGAAAGGGATGTCTCTTCCTTTAATGTTGAAAAATGGTTTATAGATATATATCATATCTGTAGTTTTATTATCTTTCTCCCATCTTCTTTTTTATCTCTCTTAAAGGACCTCTGAGCTCAGTTAAAAAGAGTGAAAAAAAGTCATAAAGTGACAAGTCCAATTTTGTTAGGAATCCTGTCAGTCCCAATTCAGAAGGAGCGATGAAAGAATTTGGGCAACTTCTGTTCTTTTTAGATTCTATAAAAAGTCAAAGCACCTGAGTGCAAAGGCTTAATAGGGCATAAAGCTGTAGTTTACAAAGCCTTCCTAGAGATTTTCTGCTGATATTTGCTGTTAAGCAGTTAAGTTACATAGTAACATTGTAAACTATGTACTGGTTTTGCACGAGAAATGCCCAGGAGGAAAAGCATTTTTGGCACACAGGTACTGCAACTAAACTTGTTCAGCTCAACATAGGTAGATTCATCTTGGCTTTTATACTGTAAGAAAACCATTTTGTCAAGTGGCCTATAAATATGTAGAAAAAATTAGTCCTGGAGGAAAAAATACCATGACAAAAAAAAATCCTAGTTTTCATTTCCTAACTAAAAGCCTGAAAGATCTGTGTTTTTTCATATTTTTCATTTTCTTTTATCACCTCTAACACATGGGATAAGTAACAAAATCTCACTGTTCTTCCTAAGGGAGTGGTTCTATTAAGGAAAAAAAAAGGTCTTATAAAAAAAGCTTTGATCTTTGTTCACATTTTAATGCTTCACAGGGCTCCACAGTTTGCATGCTATCAGCAGTGAATTCCTCTCACCTTCTTTGCCAGCAGCCTCCTGGAATTCAGGGAATGGCTGAGAGTTTTCAACTTGATAGGATGGAGAGAGCTGATAGGAACAGAACTCTCAGTTCCTCCAGAACCAGTGACCAAGCCTTTTTTCCTTCTCAAGCCTCTCTTCCACACAGCTTTTGTCAACCTGTTTTCTAAATTTGTTTCAGAGCTGTGTTAGTGTCTGAACTCCAGCTCTCAGACTGCAGGTCTGCAAGCACGAAGACCACTCCTGTCTCTGTCCCTGGGCTGAGACCCCTGTCCCCAGGGAAATACAAGCAGTCCTGTGAACAATTTTTATGCCAGCTTTATCCCACAAGCTGTCAGAAACATAGCTTGACAGCTCCTGCAAGGAATTATGAACATGAGTGTGCTGAAAATGATTCACAATACTCCTCTCCAGCCTCCTGTGCGCGAGGGAGAACGTGTTGCCCTTTTCAGAGCAACTTTTGCAAATTGCACTTGTCCCAGAATGTCCCACCTGGGTTTTGGCACAATCCTTCTCCCACACTGTCTTCAGCCAAGATGGCAACCTCTTGGCAGAGCTTCTGTGTGTACAATATGTTATACAACATTCGCTTCACAGACCTCCTCTAGTTTTGAGTATGGCACCACTTCGCTTTCACCACCAGCCCAGGTTTGCTTCTTTACACCTCTAAAAGAATTCAACATATTCCTGGTTGCTGCATAATAAAGATTGCCTTTTGGGTTTGGGTAGCCTGAGTCTACCCAATATGTTTATGGAGTTCCAACTTTCTGAGAAAATAGAACATAAAATTCCTTTCCATCTGCATAATCCTTCTCAGTTACAAAAATATTTTTTGTTTTAGAAATTATAAAAAAAATAAAGTGGTAGAAATTATTGACAGAGCATTTTCAGGTAGTCTAGCTTCAGTCTCCTACCTCATTATCCCAGTGTTTTGTATATACACATCTCCTTTTTTTAATGACTATTTTGCAGCTTATTAAATAATTATGTGTAACTCAATTTGTTAACAAACATAACATTATTGTTATGTGTAATAGGAGTTTCTTCACAGAACAGAAGATAATATATACCATTAAATGCTATAATATTGTAATAGAATACTGCAAACAAGCTGTCAAGCGGTTTCAATCACACATCTATTAAAAGTCCATAAGGTTGTGATCAGGGGATCCCTAATGTATAATTAGAGTGTTTTATCTGTTTGTTACCTACACTTTTAATGCAGTTTGACTGCTCCTATTTTTTCCAATATAAAACAAACCAAAACTTTTTTCCAACATCTTTCTGAAAGGGAGATGTCATACAATAGAAAACCTGCGGATCACCAGTGATGACAAATCCTTAGCTGAAACACACTGTCCCAGTTCAAGGGCATAAAAAGACTGAGCGTCCCAGTTTGCCTGGCCTTGCAGTGCAATCTGTGACTCCCTTTTGTGAGTACAGAAGTGCTTCCTGACCTTTCATACTTCCTGAATTGTCAGTAAAGTTTGAAGAAATGGCCTCTGCAATGAATGATAAATTCAGCTATTTTGTCTCCAGCAACCACTGCTAAATCTGTCAGAAATTTGTTTGGTTCTGTAAAGCATTGTTGCACTTTTTCAGCATAGTAGAATCGATTAAAAAAAGAATCTGCTCAACGTGGCTTTGGAAATTAATCATACTGAATCTACAAGTATGGCATGTAGGTAATGCACCTAAATCATAGATAAAACACCACAATCATGCATCATGTATTTAGCCTGGCACCCCAGGTCTTAGCAGGAGGTATCTAAAAGTAAATGTTCAGCCTGGTTCAGCATCTCCTGCAGAGCCAAGGAGAACATGGAGTTGTGGTAGTTCTTGCTTTTTAGTCTCATTTCTCATTTGTTGTTTCTGAAATTGCAAGGCCAAGCTCATAAAACCCAAAGTACTGTATTGCCAGACCTCTTTGTTAGAACAATGAAGTTGTCTTCACTACCATAAGTGATAAAAAGCATATTTGCAAACCTCTGCCAAAAGAACTCAGATGAATCTATTTTCCATTGAACTGAGTGCAAATCTAGTAATCCACAAACTGAAGTCTCCTGCTGTGTCCCTTTCCAGTGTTTGTTTTGAGACAGGATTTTTTTCCTCAAACACATGAGTTTAATTGGGACATATTTTATCAAATTCCTGCATAAGAATTGCATAGTCATATATCTGATAATTTGATACACATCTTTATAGACATAACAGTTTACATTATTAGAGCGTATCAGGGATTGATTTTTCAGGATCAAGTTCCAAAGTACGAGGATAATGAAATTAAAAACATTTTTAGCCTTTTCAACAAAACATGGAGAACTACAAGATTTTCAAATATCACCTTGATGCTGTTCAGTCAAAAGCCTAAAGGTTTGTTTCTGCAGAAGGGAGAGGAAAGACACTTCAAGACCAGTGGAGATTTACTATAAGGTAATGGGGTTTGGTTTTTCTTCTTTGGTTTTTGGGGTTTTTTTAGGAAGGGAAGCAAAAGAACATTCCTAAAATAGCAAGTCTCTTTTAGACTATGGATTACTTTATCTTAGGAATGGTCAGTTTAGGGATCTCCATTTTTAGGAGATCCCATTTTTAGGAGAGATTTCAAGGGGCATTTACTGTGTTCTCCACATGGGTTGTTGAAAATAGAAGACCTTTCCAATGCACAGCCCAAAACCTTCATATTTACTTGATTTATTAATTCACTTCTCCCCCTGGAATAATTGCATCATAAGATTTATTCTCTCTCTGTTACTTTGTTTGACAAAGTCCAATATCTCACTCATCCTCACATCAGAGAAAGGAGTCAAATATACTCTGTTATGAAGGGAGGAGATGAAGGTTTCCTATTTTTATAGTATCATAACTGGGCATCATTCCCAGTTCATGAGCTAGCAGTATGGGCTTCTGAACAGATTTTAGGGGTTGTAAATACTCATTTGTATTTGGGAAGACATTAAATATCACTTGAAATATGCATGAAATAAATATTTTCCTCATGTTTTTTCATATGTTCTCTGGATCCCAAAAACAGAAGTTTGTGTTTGGAGGGTGGCCATCCAAAATCCTGTGTGCATACATTCACTAAAAATTTATATTATTTTCTTAATTACTTAAAATCTATCATTTTCAGATGTTTTGTGAATATAAATGCCAGAGGTAAGAGCAAAACTATTTCCTATTGTAGTGTCTCAACCTAGTTTCAAGTTCTCATGGCTTAATCACACACAGAATCTTCCATAGACTTCCAGGACTTCAAAACAGTTCTTTCAACATTCACTTAACTAGAAAATAATGAAAGCCGAAAAAGTTGAAGTCCCCATCATGGAAGAACATCAAAAGATTTTTTAAAATGAGCTCAGAATATGTTTATATATAAATATATAATAGAAATATATAAATTTTATATTTTTATATATATATGTATAAATCTCACAAAATGTAGCTTCTTTTCTTAATTTTGAAAACTGTTTAGAGTTCTTAATGCTGACAGTTTTCTATGAAAAAAGAGTATCTAGCCACAGAAGAGAGTATACCCTGGAGAAACAATTCTCAAATACATACTAAACAAGATCCTGCCCTCAAAGAACCTAGAAGAGTTGAAGAGGAAGAGAAATAACAATAAGAGTATGGTTCAGACTAGTTCCCATGCATAGTTTTTAGCAAGAAGCAAGCCACATATTTTCTAGTTATACTTAAGGTGGTCCAGAAATCCTGTTTATCTCTGTGTCACCTGTTTTTCTGTGGTGCTCAAAGTGATTTGATAAAGCAGATAAAAACACAGGGACAGCCTCAATTTGTACCCTTCCTACCCTTCCTATACCCTTCCTTTCAAAATCTATTACTCAGAGTGACAAGAGATGCAAAGTTTGGGGCCACAAACCGATACCACCCTTTGGTTAGCCAATATCTGGATGGGCAGCCTCTGTGAAAAATCTTCTTTTTTCTGCTCTCCTTGATTAAAGTTAATTCATGCAGCCCAGATGACTCTACGGAGTTATCAAACAGACTATTTGTTAGGATCTCCTAAAAGCTAACATGAAATTGTCAGGAACAAACCATGTCAAAACAACCTAATTTCTTTCTGTGACAGCGTAAGAGGCCTTGTGAATGGGAGAAGAGCAGAAGATGTCACATATCATGACTTTAATAAAGCTTTTGACACTGTCTGACATGACATTTGCATAAGAGAACAAAAGCACTGGAGTGTGGGTAAGACAGCTCTAAGGTCAACATGCAGCTGGCTTGAAAATGCTACTTAGCAAGAAGATATCATTTGTTTATTGGCAAAATGGAAGAAGGAGGCAAGAGGGATAGAACAGTCCTAGATCCAGTGCTACAGAGTATTTGACTTAGTGAGCCTCCTGATATTGAAGTTTTGAGTTTGGAGGGAGGGTCAACACTTTGGAAGGCAGGATTACATTTCAAAACCATCTTACTAAGATGAAAAATGTAAAATAAATATATGGTTTAACTCAAGGCAATTGAACAAAATAGCAGAAGAATGATGAACAATGTGAAGGTATACTGGGGAAAAAACTAATCAGGCACAGGAGTATCCAGAAAAAAAAAGAAGCAAAAGTGAGAAGAAATCCTGAAATATTACAGTACAAAAATCAAATGAAGAGGAAAGGAGGTGAAAGGCTGCCCAACGAGGTTATAGTCTCCTTCTCTAGAGATATTCAAAATCCAGCTGGACACAACCCTGTGTAACCTGCTCTCAGTGAATCTGTCTTAGCAGGTGAGTTGGACTAGGTGACCTCCAGAGGTCCCTTCCAACCCCAATCGTTCTGAGATTCTGAAATCTAAATATATCAAATGTTGCCAGAATGCGAAAAATTATTAAATGTCCTTTATTCCTTTTGGGATAGGATAGAGGTGCCCTTGTCTCTCAGTGAGTCAGATATATTAGGGTGCAGCTCAATGGGACAGAGGAAATGAGCAGGGCTGTCTGAGCCCCTCCCAGTCCCTTTTTCTTTGATTTCTTTGAGATGCAGCTGTACTAGTGTAGATTCCAGTAAGAAACTGGCAATGAGAAAGAGCAAATGAGCATACTGAGATTGATACAGACTGTGTGGAGACAGCCCACTGTAGCTTAAACACCCTGGCTTGTGATGCTCCCAGACATCATGAAAGCAGTAACAATGACAGTATGATTTGTGTGGTATAATTGCCTGTGTAAAAAATGGTAACTTAGAATTTTCCTCTTATGGAAATCAGGATTAGAGTGCTCAGAAATCTCATATATATATCTCAAACATGTAAGACAATGGAGTAGATTTAGTCAGTACCAAATTGGCTTTGTGTTCTTTTATTACAAATTCCACTTAAAAAATAAAAATAAAAGTTTAAAATCCATCCCAGACCAAAGGCAGCATAAAACTTCTCATTCAAAAATAACTGCCAAAAATTTTTGAATATCCCACTCAATGATCATTTCATGACAGTTCAGTTTACATGCAGTAAAAAGCTGAATTTCTATGTTTAGAATGTCTTTGTAAGATCTTTCATCCTCAAACAGTTAACTTCAAAAGCATTTTGAGAGTAAAACAAAGCATTTCTTACCAACTCTGTAGTCTAACCAGACTTTCTGAACCATGTTACCTTAACTGTTTTCAACTTCAAGTAAATTTTCTGCTTTCAAACTCAAGATGTAACCATCATCTATATTTTAATGCATGCTTAATGCAAGAAAAAAATAATAGAATGTGATAAATACCACTCTAATAATATAAGAATCTCTCTGAAAAATAAGAAAAAACAATGTCCTGACTCAATAGCATTTCTCTTCTAAATATGCTCATGTGTTCACATTGCCCTAATATGAGAATGTCTCAGTCATTAAAGTACTTATCCCCATTGGTCACAGCATCTTTTGGAGGACTGTAACCACTCACATTTCTCAGATGAATAAACAGGCATCTAAGATCATATCTTTGACATTGAAATACCAAACTTCTAATTATTCAGCCATCTTTTGGATTCCCCATCCCTGGTTTAGGTAGGTTGTTTCCCAGTACAAGGGGTAGCAAGGCTTGCTTTTTGCTGTCACTGGAGCATAACAAGTCATATATATAGAAGAGACAAGATTTGACATAAATTTATACCAAACCCATTGATGTGTTTGTTAAAAATAACCCACATCACCTCACAGGGAGAAACTGAGAGTATCTTAGTGTGACACTCACAAAGCGTATGGTTCCCTAGAGTGAGGAAAAGGGGTTGAGTTGCCCAATATCATCCATCCAAAACTTGGCTTCCTGGGCCAACCCCATCTCTTTTTAGTTGGGAGGTGAAACTGGAGCTGTCAGAGATCAATTTGTCCCCTCTGCAGATACATCACAGAACACCCTCTCTCTGTTCCCTTCCGTTCTCATGATAAGCACATTACTTCCATACCAGCTGGGTGAAAGTGTGAAAACACTTTAAATCTCTCTCCATCATGTCCCACATGACTTTTCCTTGCTTCAGACCATGAAATCTTATTGGTGATGAAGAGTAACTCCCTCAGTTTGTTATTGAAGCTGTTCTAGTTCCTGTAAATAATAAACCCATGACTATGAAAGCTAAAATCGAGGTCTATTTACATCTCAGCTGAGCGCTGTAACCATCAGACTGAAGAATCTGTCTGCAGCTCACCATCTGGCTCAAAGATTATTTCAATATTCAGCAGTGTAGATCAGCTTTGAAGGCAGAGGAAAAGTGAGTGCCTTTGGAATTTACTAATATAATTTGCAGGCACCAAGAAAATCAAGGTTGCTCTGCAGTTTGACAGCAAGGGGATTTTGAAGACAGTATTCTGGATTTAAGCAATGATAATTTGCAACAAAAAATATTTTATGAACATAGCCCGAAATGTCTGGCTCAAAGTCACAGTATACTGAATTTTTTGCAGAAAAAGGAATTGCCTCTGGGTTCTCTTAGTCCCAAGACAGCATCTTCATCATTGGGCTTTCATTGACTCTTGACTTCCAGCTTCTCTTGTGATATGTTATCTTTTCCTCCCTGCACAAATACATACGATTTTGATGCATTCATAAGACAAAACAAAACAAAAGAAAAAATAAAAAGAGATTAAAAAGCAACAATAAAAAGAAACTTTTAATTGCAAATCCTGCTGCTGTTACACCTTTGAACAAAAGAAATTTTTAGAACCTCACATAGCTAACCCATTTTATCATTTCCATTCAACCAACTTCCTTTTCTCCTTTACTCCAAAATTAAAAATATCTTTATCATTTGTAATTTACAAGGCATATTAAAAAGCTTTTAAAATCATCTGTAACAAGAATTACATCAAAATGTTGTAACAACTCTTGTGAGAAAATTCAGCACACGAAAGCTCAGTTAAGACTATCAAAAGCAAGCAAAGCAAAACCAAGAAAGCTGTTCTCATTCTAGCAGAAAACATCAGGATATTTCTAAATACAAATTGATTGTTAGTGGCCTCAAGCTCCAAGTTGCCTCTTTTTAGAGGCAGATCCTTTCTTATCATAAGAGTAAACAATTAGAAATTTTGTTCTTTTTGCTGCTTCTTATTTATACATTTCTGTGCAAATAACTTTCATTTTGCTATGAAAGCATTTTTTTGCCATATCATTGTGCTGTTGCAAAAGTTAACACATGATTTCAAGAGAGTAATATTTGAGGGTTTTAATAATTTTTGTCCATTTGTTCACACTGAAGTTCCATTTTTGTCAGTAGGGAAGCAAAGTCCAGAGCACATCACAGGAATCATGCCAGAATATGATTTTTTCCAGAAAAGAAAGAATGTGTGTGTCTGACTGCAAGTGCATAAGAAGCTTCTGTGCTCTGTGAGGAAACAAGAAAGCTTGGTCAATGTGAGGGAGATATAAACAACAATCAGAATGATTTCATGCTGGTACCTGATACCCACAGGTTTGACACCTTTAGCAGCCCCATCTTCTTCCCTGGGGGATGAGGAGCCTCTCACCAGCCAGAGTAGTGATGCAACATATAAATATTACTTTATGTCCTTCAATTTAAAGCAAGTATATTGTAAAAGTTCTGTGGTCTGAAAAAATAAACCCTCATTTGGCTTCAGATTCCAGAGACAACACTTGGCTTAACTCCCACTCCGGTCTGCATTTTGGGCAGCTTTCCTTGTAGTCTCATAAACCTCTATTACATAAAGGAATTTAATTATTTTTACATTTGGGCTTCTTGAAAGGCTGATATTCAACTTACTAACACCAAAGAGAATTTTATTTAGTCCCTACCAAAACACCAACATAGCTGCCAGTACAGTGTGTAGGCTGTATTTACAGATCAGGATTTAGATTAAAGCCTTCATCAGCTGTGCAAAGCACAGCATGCTTTTCAGGAAACATAACTGCCACGTGAAAAGATAATTAAGTGGGCAACTTCCATCTTGTTCTCAACCTCCTTCCAAGGGAAGGGGGGGATTCAGCCCTCATCAGATCTGTCCTCCAAAAGGGATAGAAAACCTTTAAAGCAATCACATCAAGCGTTCACCTGTAAGAAATCGATATATAAAGTCATATGGACTTAGCTGTGCACAAAAAGAGATTCATGGTATGTAAACTGAAAGTCATGTGGGTAAATGCCACTTCCATTTCAAGCACACTATGCTCAATTTCCATTTAAGAAGCATCAGTTCATTTTTGTGTTACTGCAGAAGTATTCAGACTATTCAACCTGCAGGACTATGGACAAGGGTGGGATTTTCCATCTGACTGACTGCCCTTATTCTGCTGCCTTGCACTGACAAGGAAAGGGGTCTCAGCCAAATGTGTACATTGGATCCATCCAGCAGCCCACCTGTGGTGAGGGTCTGAGAGCAGTAGAGTGTAAATGGAGACTGCCCCTGTTCATTTATGTGTTTTCTATGTGAACTGGGGAGGAAAAGGAGAGAGGCAGGTCTCAGAACAGGCCACTTGCTATTGGAAAGAACATGTTCATACAAGATATTAAACTTCCAGCCTGAGAGCTAAAACCACAGACGGATTTTAAATAAGCAAGACACAGCAGCAGCTCACATCTAATCAGGTGTTTTGAGGATGTGGATTGGACACTGGTGTCTGCAAGCGCTTCTGGGGGAAGCAGGTGTCTTTGTGATGCCACTATGCAATGTTATGCTGAGATTAACAGAAGAAGAAAGGCTGGGAGATGAAGGAAAACCTACTGCTGCTGATATAATCACCAGGGACTCTAATGTCTATGTTACTCCAAGTTTTGTTTTCTGGAGACCATGTTGGAGAAGCAGCCTTGCGTTGTGTGACCCAATAACAGCAGTAGCTCTTGTGGGGGGATCTCAGTCATGTGGGGAGATCTCCACATCCTACAGCAGTAGGACAGCTGCCTTTATGGCAAAGCCATCAGTCCAAAGCACATTTACTTCACTTTGGTGTTGAGAAAAAAAGCAGAAAACCAGAGCCAAGCTCCATGTGAGATGGACTCTTGTGTAATTTCACATGATGCCCCTGTCCTCTGGACCTCAACTCTTGCAAGTTAAAGGCAGAAATAATTCTCGTTTAATTTGTTTTTTGGTGTGTTTTCACTCCCCTAATAATGTGCATTCTGCCTCTGAGTTCTACATAAAACACACTAAAACCCTCAATTTTAAAGTATTGTCTGTACATTCATCTGGAGTTCTCGTATAATAGTTATGATCCACCTAATTTTCAGTGCTCTTGTTCAAAGTGGAAAATATTATTTACTTTTTAGCTATTGAAGCAATCTGATTCTTTTAAGAAAATAATCTCTAAACAGCAGTTACAAAACATTATCTTTTTAATTTATGTCTGTTTTTCATACCTTCTGTATTCACTATAGCAATGTGAAATGTCAGCACTGTGATATTCTTCCAGCAGTGGGTATTGCTGACTTCCTCTGTTGAAATACAATGTGTCTACCGGGCTCTGTTTGTCTTGATTACTGAAAAATAGAATAAAGAACAAATAGGCTGCTTCTCTCTGTGTCTCTTGTTTCTTTTAATATTTTGCTAAGAGGCAAAAATAACTGAGCCTTACTTATCCAGACCTCTGCCCTATTGTGTCTCTTTAAATTAGATTTGCTGCAATGCAGTATTTTGTTTACTCTCCTAGAAATGAAGGACAGCGTTAAGTTGCTACAGAACCAGAGACTGCAGCAAACAGTCCAAACGTTTGTGATAGCTTGTGGTCTTGTTAAGCTTCCCTGTACTTTGAAAAAAAGGTTTAGAAAGGTTTTGTGAAATAATAGAGCGGTTGGAGATGTAAAATAGCGTTTAAGCTTCACAAGGGAGAATAGAGAAATTAGTCATTCTAATTCCTTTGTAAAAGAAAGGGACTGTAAAGGTAGGTGGAAATACCAATGCTAATAATAAAGGCATGGGGATTACATAAAGAATAAAAGCTACTTATCAGTTATTTAAGTTGCTACTTTTGGGATTTTAGACTAATAATAGCAGGTGAGAAGGTTTTTGTGGCATTTTTTCACTGCTCAAAATTACCTGATTTTTTTTAATGATTTAGTATATGGATGCTGTATAAAAAAGAAATTAGTGCTTTAGTTAATGACTAGGCATACATTATCATGTGCACATGGTGTGTATAATGTACACATATGCATAGGTGAAAGTTAAGGAACAGAAGGTTTATATGTTATTCCAGGTCCAACAAAGACACCCACAGAGGAAGATGGTTGCTGATAATGTTTTGTTATTTGCAAGCTTTGCTATCTCCCAGCCATACACTGGAGATATGATCAGCTGATGGCCTGAAGTCTCAAGCAGATCTACTTTTCAGTGAAAAAGTCACCCATTTTATTTATAGAAGACAAATTCTGCTAAACATTTACAGGAAAATATGTCTGAAAGAGTTAAATACAAAAGCAGTCTATACATGGTCAGTGGCCAAACACAGAGAAAAGGAAGAGGAAGATGACAAGGGGGCGCCCAAAATGATGGGAAGCAGAGTATGTGCAAGCCCCAGAGGAGAGCAAGAACAGAAGCTCTTTGCTTCCCCCTATAGGGGGAAAAACCACTCTGACCAGGTCTGATTTGCATATATTATTTATATTATTATTCATACATCAGTGCACGCCATGAGGCTCTGTTCTCTGCTGTGCTCTGTTTCACAAATTAGGAGACACAATATATGTAAACACATTTGGAAAAACAAAGGGTAAAGAAGCTGTGAGATGTAATAGCTAAAGAAAAGAGGTCACCCTTAATTACAGTTGTCTCCAGATGGGTAGGAATTTTATGGAGGCTTACTGCCTATTTCTTTAATGTATTATACAGATATCAGTTGGTACAGTTCTGCTTCTAGCTTTTAAAGGGATATTACAAATTGAGCAAAATTTTGAGTGAAATCTCTTCCTTGTTTCCATTATTTTTCTTCTTAACTCTCCTTTTTTTCCTGCAGTTAAGCCCAGATTCTTTGTTTGCCCAGTGTAATTTGTAAGCTCTTTCTCTCTTGGATTTTTTTCCTCCATCTTGGTCTTTCTTTGTTCACTTGCAATGGAGATAGAAATGAAGAACACTTTGAATATTTTTAGTAGTAGATTCATGTAAGAAAATAATTATCTATCCTAACTTACACAAAAAAGAAAAAAAAATTATGGACACTAGTTTAAGACAGCACCTCATCTCATTTATTCCCATCAACATGAAAGCACAGACAGGAAAATGTAACTGAAATGAGGAATGGTTTCTTTCAAAGCCTCACATATTGCACTTAGATTGAAGTCTGAGGACAGTTACACACCCACAAGACCACACCCTGATTCCTTTAGCCAGCACCCACAGCACAAATCCAAGCTTTCAGGATAAGGAAATTTTTCTAATCTGATCAAAAAGTCAGCAAGTGCCACCAGTGAATGACTCAGAGCACTGGGAGGTGCATGAATAATCTATGTATACATTAATATTCCTTGAAATGCAAAAAATCAGTATTTTCATATGAATGTGCAAATTTATTTTCATGTTTCCAAAAAGTTAAGGGTCACCCTCTGCTTTGGATGGGATACATCTAATCAAAGAATTTTATACCTGAGCTAGTTGTCCTTAGTTCCCCTAAAAGGAGAGACAGCACTCTCCAAAAAATATTTAATCCCATCTTGGAGATGTCTAAAATAGAGAATTACAGTGAAATATGCCATAAATAGGTGTACTTCTTATTATTGACCATGAAGACAGCCTAGATACCACCAAAACTATAAGCAGTTACATTACATGACCAGACAAGTACAATATTTCATGTAATAAAAATCAGATCCTTGGAGTCTGCTCATTTTTTTATAATCTCTTACTATTTAATCATCATTAGTAGACTCCAGGCACAGCTACAGGAATTCCCACATTTTCTATCTCCCCCCTCTTCCCACTTGTCTCTTGAGGAGCAGGTGCCACGCAGTACTGATGTTTCCTTACATGAGAATGACTGTCCAGTGTATGAAGCCATGGAATTATGGCTGGAATATAATGAAAAGGCAATAAAGTAACTTTATATTATACTCTGTGAAATGCCTTAGTTTTAGTAAAAAATCCCACCAGGTTCTGCTCTGTTATCCTGTTCACCTGATCACATGCCTGACTTACCCTAGGAAAGATGGGATGAAAATCCTCATTGAATTGCTTGTGGTTATAAAAATTGACTTGCTTGTGATTATAAAATCCTTTAGTTCTGTGAGTTGAAGTAATTACTTATGGTGGGTTTCAACATAAGATTTTAGATTCTTAATTGTTACTCTTGGATAAGCAGTAAATTTTTAAAGATTAAACAAAAATTTTTCTTTGTGGCGTTACCTTTTATACCTTCTGATTTCTTATTTTAATTTACAGGAATCTATATTTAGCCATGAATAAGCTTCCAAGAGCTATTTGTACAATTAAAAAACAATAGATTTTTGGGGTTTTTTTAAATGTCATTTGTTCTAAGTTCTTTTCACATTTTCTTTCCTCGTTACCATTTTTCATGAACATAATTGCTTATTGTGGCAAGGGATTTATTTACTTATCAGAGATATTTTGAAACACAAAAAGTATTTTAAATTAATAAAGTATTTTAAAACAGAACAATAATTCAAATTTAGTATATTTTTATCAATAATTTTTCCCTTTTAAGGATTTTTTTCTCAATCCATTTATGGATCAAAGCATTTACAAAAACATTGATGCAAATTCAAAAGTCAGAAAAAGTTACAAAGTGAATTTAAGACACATATACAAAAAAAGAGACTTTATGTTAACATATAGCTTTTAAATATTAGAATTTTTTTCACTCAGAAAGAGGTGCTCATCAAAACAAAACTGTTCATAAGAAAGTACTGTTTTCTATGAGCAGCTAGAACAATATTCTAAAACATGTTGAACACCAAACATTTTGAAAGCTTTAAACTCTCCAAACACCCTGCATATACATTTGAAAACAAAATTTTAAAAAGAGGTTTTCCTTTTAAATTGCTTATCAATTTAAAATAGTGCCAAGTAACAAAAAACTAAAAAAACCCAAAATCTAAAAATCAAAACAAGATTATTCAAGATTATCAAAACAAAATGTTTTGACTGAGCAAGACAAATTCTTCTGTGTTCTCTCATTAGCATTTTGGAGGATTTTATCTTTTGTCTCACTTCAGCATAAAACACTTTCAATAACCTTAAAAATTCTTATAAAAACCATGAGACAAAAATTTCAAAAAGAAAAAATAGTCAAAGCAGTTGCCAGGTATTAACAACAGTAAACTGATTTGAGAAAGTATCCTTGCATTTTCAGATAAGTAAGACTAATAGAAATAAAAATATATTTATGTGTGTGTTACCACTAAGTCATTCTGTGGTTAAAAAAAAGAAGCAAGAACTTGTATACCACCATGAATTCTGACTTCTTCAGTTGCATTTAAAAAGTCTTTTCTTATCTAGAAGTCAGGGGGCTGGTTTAAATCCTGGTTTTGAGGAGAGAAAGGGCCTCCATAGAGCAAGGCCTATTCCAGCTTGCATTAGGCTGAATTCCCTTGTTAGAAAACATACCTTTTTCCTTTGGCTCATCAGAAAATCTTGAGAATCAGTTTTGCATAGTGAGATACCTAATTGTTATGAAGAGGAAATAACGTCACCTTCATCTAAGTGGGTCTTCAGCTGTCCTTGCCTTTAAATGTCTCTGGATTTTACCCTCCAGTGCTGGCTGCAGTACAGAACTACTGATGAACAGTATCCTGCCAATGGCAGGATGAAATTATGTTTTCCAAGGTGCATATGATAGATTATTGTAGTACTTCTATGCAAAATCAGTGCTTCAGTTTGGGATCAGGCTGGGTCAAGACTCATCTAGGCATGGCAGGAAAGCAGCCAGGCATTTGATACCATAATGAAAGTAACATCACAACAGACTGATAAATCCAGCTATCCTCAAAGGAGATTTAGGTTAATGGAGGTTACAGGAGTGGGCAGGCAGCTAAGCAAAACTTATCATTTATGGTTTGTCTCCAGCCATGATTTCTTATCCTTGTTATTGCAGAAAGCAGGTGGTCTCAGCTTTCGAACAAATACTTTGTTCAAAAAGTGAAGGTATCTGTGAAAATTCACAGACCCTTCTAGCAAAAAACTCTACCTAAAAATCCAGGCAGTCTTGAGAAGACAACACTTTCCTTCCATCAAAGCTGTGACTCTGACTTCTGCACCACAACTTCATAATGAGTGCAGGCTCATTATGAAGGCTAAATGTCCAGGAACATTTAAGGCTATTTGAAGACAGAAGTTTGTCTATTCCAAGTCTGTTCATACAAACCAGAGGTTGCCGAGTGTTCTTTCAACATTTGTCCTGTTGATTCCTCTTCTCCTCGTTGTGAAATGACACATAGTGGTTCACCACATTGTGAGGAGGGGTGTTCACATCAGGCTATATGGCAAAGTGTCCATTCTTGCTGCAAACATCATGTCCCTGTGGCACAAGGCTTACTCCAAGGAATGTGTAGTTTAGAGTCACAGAATCATAGAATCATTAAAGTTGGAAAAGACCTTCAAGATCATCCAGTCCAACCTTTTACCAAACACTGCTATGCTGCTAAGCCATGTCACAAAGTGCCATGTCTACTTTTTTCTTAAACATTTCCAGAAATGGTGACTCAACCACTTCTAGTAGGACTTCACCTGAACTTCAGAGTGGCAGCTCTTGGCTCTTGAGAAGCAATGCAGTTTCTGTTCCTCTTCAGGAGTCTTGTGGCACACAACTGCTTGGTGAGCTGTGATTGTACTCTGGGACCCCTGAGTGATGCCTTGAGAGGGTGACCTGGAACAGAAACTAGACAGAGTTAAAGGAATAAAGTAGGTATTTATTAAAAGATCTTAAAGGTGTACACCTTGGGCAGTACAAGAGCCTGGCCAGGGCTCTGCCCAAGATGAACCCAAGATGGATGACCAGTCACAAGTTTTCACACTTTTATAAGTTTTGGTCTATTTACATATTGAGGTTAGTCTAATTATAGCTTCAGGTTTTGAAGTCATATTCTCCCAGATTGCTCTCCTCAATTCGCTGCTGTTTACACTTTTTGGGCATGAGGCTGAAACTGTTGTCCTTGGGGCTGGAAAAGGATTGTTTTGTCTAACTAGCCTGTGAAGAGAACTTACTAACACTTAATATGAAATTTAGAGTTACACACCAAGGCAGTACAGAATCTGAAAAATATGAAAGCTAAAACTTAAGGCATCATGAGGGATGCAGAGAAGACACGGAGAACACACACATGTGACCAGGAGGGTTGGAGGTTTGTTCTGGGCTCTGCAACAAAAGAAAATATTTTCCCATTGACTGTTAGAGGATCATAGCTGTGCTGCAGGTCACAGAACCCTCAGGAGCATCCTGTCATCACCTCTTATATTTTTATTGAATTTATTTACAGTAGCAAAAGCATCTTAGGAATTGGGAGGAGCAGGTGTGTGTACAGAGACCTATGGCATGTAAGGAGCCCCTTGGAGCTGCCTTTTATTTCCAGGTACACTGACCAAATTTCCTGTCTTGTTTTGGTGTGCTGGCTACAGATATTGCACAGGGAAATGCAGGACAGTGGCTTCAAAGTATTTAATTGAACATAAAATTGTAAGTGAGCAATAAAGAGTCATAGTCCTCTGGTACAGTTGAATTCTGATGTGTCTTCCCTTGCGGGAAACAGTAGCTGCTGTATTCTGAAAACTTCAGCTTTTGCTGCATCCATAAATCAGATACACGATTAATTTTTCTCTCCTGGGATTCTGCTGTGAAAGAGACTTCATCTGAGATCCCTGGCTTCTATTTAGCTGCCATCTCTAGCTTCAGTAAAGAGCCACATGAGAACTCTCTTCAAGAAAAAATATGTCTTTTGCATATTTCTGTGAAATGCTCAGTGAAAGGGATTAAACCGTATTTTCTGCCCAAGTCTCTCACCCTCTTTACTTCAGATTCACCACTATTTCCATGCTTACATAACAAGTTGTTAGCCTCTCAAAATGTTGCTTGGAGGATTTGTAGGCAGAAAGAAAAATCTCAGAATCTGTCCTTCCTTCTGTTTATCCATAGATGGTGGCAGGGACTTCCTTGCTTTTTACAGCTTCAGGCCAGAAGGTTTACAGCCACCCTGGCTGAAGAGTGTCTGAGCTGTAATTCCTACATTGTACCAGGATGTTTTTATTTATTATTCTCTGAAGAGTTCTTGCAGAAAATCACTGGGAAGTGCTTAAGGAGCAGATAAGCATTTATCTGGCATACCTAAAAACGACATTTTTAATACCAGTGTTAACCCCTTGGTTCTTTTGTACAGAAGTGACATTTAGCTACAAATCCTCTCAGCAACAGCCTGCTAAACAACATAACAGGGCTTGGAGAACTTCCACCTGGACTTTTTCCCTGCCTCACTGTAACAGGGACACAAGTACTATGTTGGATCTGAGGATGGAAAGACTGGGATGTATCCAGAGACCTTGAAAATACACCATCAGAAGCCAGGAGGAGTAAAATGGCCAGGAGGTTTTGGATGCTTTCCTGATCGATGATAAAAAGATTTCATTTCAAACTTGACAGAGAATGACAGTATTTCTTCATTTCATAGACAGTGAGAAGTGCAGCCATTCTGGGAAGGTTTTCTCTATACTGCTGGAAGAGAGTAGAGCCAGTGGCTTTCCATAGGCTCATGTCTATGCCCTCAGAGGGTTTCGGAAATATATATGTGACAGCAAAAACTTCTATTAAATCATTAATTTATGCCACTTTTATTTATTAATAACATTCAGTTATGCATAAATGTTGCAACAAAAGACTTTTGGTAGAAAAAATTCTGTTTATTTAATCCTTCTGTATTAGAAGACGGTGGAAGTCCTGATCCCTGCTTGTGCAGACACCCTTTTCAATTTTTTAGTTAACAGTACATCTGAATTTACCTCTGGAATTTTAGAGTCAAATAAGGAAATACAGTAGAGCAGTGGCTACACCAGAACAATTAAATTGATGTGCTCTCAAATTCCCACAGGATGTACAAAGGGACAGAACCATCATTCACACCTCTCTTGCACAAAGGACTTTTCTTGAAAACACCTATTAAAATACATGCCTTGAATCCATCAATGAGTCCTTTGATACGAAATATATTTTAAATCAGACAATCCGTGCAATTCTGGAGCTCTCTCAGGGCTGTTATATATGGCTGCAACAAGGTGGGTGTTGGCCTCTTCTCCTAGGCAAGCAGTGACAGGACAAGAGGACATGGCCTCGAGCTTTGCCAGGGAAGGTTCAGGTTGGACACCAAGAAGAATTTCTTCACTGAATGGATTGTCAAACACTGGAGGGGCTGCCCAGGGAAGTGACTGAGTCACTGCACCTGGAAGTGTTCAAGATATGACTGGATATGTCACAAGGTTTAGTGGGGGTGGTGGTGTTCAGCCCATGATTGGAGTCGATCTTGAAGGTCCTTTCCAATCTTAATCATTCTGTGATTCTATGTGTTGGAAAGAGCTATTGTATCTTTTTACACATTTCTCCATCAGTCTGACTTCCTTCTACTCTACTTGCCATACTTGGCATAAATGCTGGGGACATTTGCAATCTCTCTCTGACTTTATCACCTCCTGGTAGAAAAGCTTCCTAATCCTTGGACTATTATTTACAACAGTCAAAGTTTAATCATAATTTTAGGGTAGCTGGTACTTTCTTTCCAGGGCAAAGTTATTTGGTAAAGTTTGCACAAACAAGAAAAACCCCACAAAATCACAAGTGAGAGATGCATCACAGATCATTTATTAGCTGTTGCGACCATGGAGAAAAGGAAAATATTCACTTCCCTTGGGTTCAATCTCCAAAAGGAATAATTGTTATGTAATGAGGGCCTGATAGTTAATTTCTTATCACTATTGCTTGGCAGTCCTGTGCTGAGTCTGCCCATGAACCAAGCTGCAGTCTGTAAGATTTCCAACGTGCCCTGGCTGATAACTGACCCTCTTGGGAAAGAGTTGTCACTGGGACCATTTGTACCCAGGGTGAGGGTAACTGAGCCCAGGGAAATCCATGCCCAGGGAACATCCATTGCACAGCAGTGAATATTAAAGTAGCATTATGTCTCATTTCAGGGAGGGGGGTTTTGTATCTACATGACTTCAGAGCTAGTCAAATGCTCATTCCAGTGAATACAAAATTCTCTTACTCAGTCAATGAACTATTCGTTATTGTCGCCTTTTAAAATTGAAAGAAAACACCCATTGAACAGAAGTTATAAGGGCTGTGGGAAGTTCTTTGTAAGTTTTTGATTTGTGCTCTTGAAGTGTTTTGCAGAGATATAGTCAATGAAATGAAAGATAAGGACAACAAATCAACAAATTCACCTTGAATTGTAAAGCCCTTGAAAGTGTAACAATAAAAAGCAAAGCAAAATGTAAATGGACTATGAATTAAAATCAATCAACAAGTGGATGGCTGCATATGAAAAGTAATAATACTGTATAGCAATGTTACAGAATCATAGAAATATTCCACAATTTTATTTTCCGGGACTTGTCTTTGATCATTCGGGAATTAAAATGTTATTTTAAGAGAAACACGACATTTACAATGGAAAAGATCTTCTAGATGATCAATCTTAAAATATGCTAGGGCTTCTTAGATCCATTTATATCTATATTGATACCTATAGTGACCTATAGAATCATATAAACGAATATGTTTAGAAACGCAGGAAGTATGCCAAGAATTAAAATTATGTACACCCATTACAAGATGTTCATCCTTCTGAAGTCAGTTCTTTCAAGGAAGGGGTGAGTTCTAACAAGAATACACTTAACCAAGAGAGGGAATCAGTGCCTTGGTGTGACTTTGGAAAAAAAAACAAACGTAGGTGTCAGAAGCTAGAAATCCTTAAATTCTGTCATTAACCTTAAAACTGTAGGTATTAAAAGATAGAAATCCTCAAGTTCTGTCATTAACCTAGCCCTCCTTTCTTTTGCAAGGACTTGATAGTAAAACTACAAATATATTACAAAAAACATGAATTAATAAAAACCCACCATTTTTATGAATGCACCTGATTTATACTTTTCATAAAACCTTTACTCCTTGATAAGTAGCAATAGGGCCTGCTAAAAGATTTTCCTCCATCATTATTGTAGGCCCTTTTACATATTGAAAGGGGTCAATAAGATCTCCCTGGAGCCTTTGGTTCTCCAGGATGAACAACTCCAACTCCCTCAATCTTTCCTCATGCCTTTTAACATAATTACAAACACCATGGAAAGGTGGTGAAGTCAAATTGTGCATTCTTAGGAGGTCATATCAATGAAGGGAGCCACTGCAAATTCTCATTTTGAGTAAAATAAGCCACAACTTGTAGTCTTTCTGGCATTAGATGCTACCTCTGCAGACTCTAAACACCCTTTAATTTACTCACCTTTTGTTAGGTTATACACCTTTTGTATGATTAAAAGGCTCTGGGAAGGGGAGAGGAGAGTTGTGCAAGAAATTAAGGTGATGAGGCAAGTTGGAGAAGGTCTGTAAATCTTGTTCAAAATGCTTACAGTATTTATAATACAAAAGTGACAAGTAGATGTAGATTTGCTCATCTGTTGTAATCAACACATTATAAAAAATAAGATTAATTTAAACTAGTGAAATTTAAAATAAATGGATTATTCGGTATAGTCATCCTTTAAAACTCATCACTGCATCAGGATTTTATGCAAATGCAGTAGACAGTTTTTATTCTTCAGGTTTTACAGTCTACCTTCTTTGTGATCAGCCTTCTAGTTAACTGACTACAAATTACAACATAAAAGTGAGTCTAAAATTTCAAATTCAGACACAGAAATTCCTTCCATCAACTGGATGAAAATTCATGCCTGCATTTGCTATCTCTTATAGATAAATTAAAGCATATAAGATCTATATTTCTTAACTGGAACACAAGAAATGAGGAATTCTTGAAGTCTGGAGGGGTGGACCAATTCTTGAAGTCTGGGGAGGTGGGCCTAGAGAAAGTATCAATATGAAAGTTTTCTGTCAATCATCCTGCACCCCTCATGTGGTTCCTTGGGTCATCTCTATAACAAATAAACAAAACAAAGCAAAACATAACAGGAAAAAAAGGCAGTGGTCTCCTGGAATGGGAGAGGCATGTGTCATTTTTATGGTAATTGCCACTTTCCACCTATGTTGTCTAAAATTGCAGTCAGATACTGAAAAAAAGGAAATATTTCTCAGCATCTTTCTGTGGCTGTCAAATGTGTTCCTCAGAAAGCACAGTATCTATCTCTAAAAGGTGATATTTGCCTGACTTTGTGAGTGTTTGCACAGGACTGCATTTTCTGGAAAACAATTTTGGGAGAATTTTGTATTTTTCAGTATTTATGTCATAATTAGTCATTCTCATAGCTAGGTGTTTGCTCTGGGCTGAAATAATGCTCTTGTGTTCTCAGAACACCCTTTCACTTAAATGCCCTTATCTGCACCAGTGGCAGCATAATATGAATGCCCCCAGAAATGCTCCTGCACTCATGTGTCATTTCAGTCGGATTCAAAGAACCCTTTGGGGTAGGACATCAGGGATTTTTTCTGAGGACTTACATTGTTCATGACCCTGCCAGACATCATGACATTTTTGCATAGCCAGACTGTTTAGACTGAACAGCATGTTTAAGGAAGCAATCAATGTGCTTTCTCCAATCTATACAAATCTTTGACACTGCTTATTTACCAGATATTTATTATGCCTAATTTGACAGAATTTTCTTCCCTTTCTCCAGGCTGAAGAAAATAAACCTTTCATAAACATTCTTTATGATTCCTCAAAACATTGGAAGATTAGTCACAAGAGAAATAGGTGGTTTTGGTCTGTCACTTACATTCTTCAATTCTTAGTTCTTGTTTGTTTTCTTGTTTTGCTTTACTTAATAATACTTGCTTTCTCTTTTAAACAATTTTTTTCTAAGACTGCAATTATTTTTATATTCTGCATTTCCTAATAAACGCTTTAATTTCCCAGAAGACTATGAAACACTGCAGATTGAAGCTCAGACAAACACTGTAAAAATTTTGAAACTTGATAGCATAAAAATGTTGATTTTCTATATATGCTGCTTAATTTTTTATGTTTAGAGTCTTATGCCTGCATTTTAATGCTACTTTGTGCAACAGCTGTGCTGAAAAAGGACTTTTTCTGAAGCTGAATCAATTTTCTGTTTTGGGGCCAGCGGGAATGACAGTGATCATTTAACATGACAGTAGAAAAAAAATCATAGACCTCAGTTGTGCAATCTCTGAATTTGGCCTTCTGCTCCTAATTAAACTACAGCATTTCTTTATAGAGAGGTATTGAATTATAAAGACTTCCAATCAAATACATGTCTTTTGAGAATATATGTACAAATGGTTATTTACTCTCATTGTGAAATTACTATCATTGCTATAATGCATATCATATTTTCACTTAAAATTTTGATTTAATGCTAACTCCTCTCAAGAGAGCAATCTTAGCCAAGTGAAAAGAAAACTGGAGCAGCTGGAATACTCACTGAAGCATTTTTATGTGAAGGGATCCAGTGGCAGGTTCAAGAGTTCACATATTTTAAGCTAGATTCAATGGATGCTGTGTGATCTGCCACTACCAAGAAGCAAGTACCCTTCAACTCTCTGCTGGCTGATAATACTTCTCTCCTTCACCTCATCTTCACCTGACCAGACCTGGGCAGCTCCCCAAGCCAGGTAGATCTAGACTTCATCTACCAGGTGAACCTCACGTTCTGGATTCCTCCCTTTTTCTCACAGTCACTCCTGAACTGTGGAGATCAGAAAGTGGACATAGATTTCCAGCTATCATTTCATTTCATGTAACAGAGTATCTTCTCTGACTTACCTGTTGCAATCTTCCTACTAATTCCCAATATATTGTTTGACTTGTTTTGTGCTGAAAGCACACTTTCGGTTCACGCTTAACTTCATTGTAACTCCGTTGTACCCTCCAGGTGCTTTTGAGCTGGATTCTAGCTTCCCATCTTATTTTGTAACGAGTTCAGCTTTTCCTCACACTTGGAAAACCTCATATGCATTCCTCTTGAACCAATTCCTGAGGTTTCTCAACAATCTCTGAATTGAAGCTCTACTCTCTGGTGTAAAATCCACCCTCTTTAGTCTGCTGAGGGACAGTCTGTCTCAACATACAGACCATTTATGAAGCTATTGAACAACACCAACCTCAGTACAAACCTTTAGCATGCTCTTCTTGTCAGCAGCTTCCAAAGAGATGTCAAGTCATGGATTAATATCTTTTGAGTCCAGTTGTTTAGACAATTTTTAACCCATCTATCAATCCAGCAAGTTCCTCAGCATCTAAAAGTGAGCACAGTGGGGAAGGAGAAGGGTGCCAAATGTCAAAACTAAAGCACAGTCACCCTTTGTTCATGTCACAGCCCTCAAGAGGCTCAATCAGTCTCAACAATTTTGCAAATTATAATCAAAGGCAGCTCACTCATGGCAGCCAGGGTTCTCAGCAGGTTTTGGTAAATCCTCTGCAACCCCACAGATTTCAATGCACACAGGTTATTGCGGTCCTTAAACTACTCTTCTTCAGTTGTTGTCTCTCTCCCTCTTTTCCTGCGATGTATAGGGATCCAGGGAAACTGGATTTGTCTGCCTGAAATTCATTTGATTGGAAAAGTTGTGATCAGCAATACCAAATATTATCATTTTTATATCCTGGTTAAAGCAGTTTTCTCTTGTCAACCTGAATAGTATAGAAAACAAACAGTGATTGCACTTGCAGCTTGATAGTCTTGTAAACAATATAACTCAAGTAGATGATCCAAGTTGTTATCACTTGGTAGATTCAAATAAAAAAATTAATGCAATTTGTCTTTTGCAGAATGATCTCACCGGTTGATATACTATGATAAGTACTACAGAGTACAATACTCAAGGACTACAGGCCTCCTATCTATCTTACCCAGGATGTTAGTGGGTACAGATGACATCTCTTGCCCTACAGATATGACAGATTAAGTATTCACAAACAATTTCAATAGGTGAAGGGTTTTCTAGAAGGGTCTAGCACACAGTTTTATATGTATAACTTTGTGTTTCCTGGCAAAAATCCTGCATTTTAAAACAGCAATGACAAAGAGTTTGGTCTTGTTTACCTAGCTTCATGAGATTAAGAAAATCTGACGCATTTTAAAATATATAAATTTATATTAAATATATTACTGCATGACAATATTGCCGAAAGCAGGCAATGGGCAGCTTAACACTTTAGGTAACTGTGTCCTTTCCACCACAAGTACAGCTTGTGAAAGACTTCCTTGGATTAATGTTTTCTGAGTCGGCAGGGATATTTTTAAATATCTCTCTTTTATTATCGTCATTCTCATTCATTTAATTGGTGCATTAGGTTTCCATTATATGATTTCATTTTATATTGTATTTTAGCCCTCCATCAACTTGGTTATTCATAAACTCCTACACACAGGAGGAAGCAATATTAGTAAATCATTCAGTAGTAATAATTGAATTTGTCAGATTTTGCTAAGCTATTCACGCCACCACAAAACCACGAACACTCATTGTTTTAAAAGGGAGGCATTCTCCTAAGTATTGATAAAAAAATAATTGTTGAACTTCTTCTGAAGGTAAGAAATATTAAAACTAATGTGGCTTGAACCATGACCGAGTGAAGCAGATCTAACTTAGGTAAAATATGCTTTCTACTTTTTTGTAAGTATTTCTTTAGTTACATATATAATTGAAACCAAAATACAGTTCTTACTTTTGGAGTTCAGTCTTTTTTAAATGAAAGTTATTTCTTCCAAAATGAGAAAACATAAAGCTTGCATTGCTGTCTGACTGATCTGATATCTTGTGCAGGGCTGACAGACCCATTGCCAAAGCTATTGTGCAAGGTAGTTTTTTTTCTTTTGACCTTTATGCCACTCTGTATGATCATTTCAGTCTTGCATTTACTGAAAAACCTCACAGTATAATAAAAATAATCCGCTCAAGACACAAGATGACTGCAGGCTATTCCATAAAACTTTAATAGCCTAATTTTTCAAGTTGGCTGAGATAATGATCACAATAAAAATTCACCATTTTTATTGGAAATGTCAAAATTTAATTATAGCAACATCTATATAGCAACATCTTACTTTTTTTTATACTGCTTTTAACTTACAGATATTTTTGACTTAATAGTTGCAGTGCACTAGGTGTTTGTATATCTGAAAAGATATTGCTGGATTTTATTAGCATCTAAATTGTTTTTCACCCTACATACACAGTCTGGGGAATTTACTGAAATGAACATTTTCCTCGTCAACTTTGCTTTGAATAAAAATCTTCTAATCGGTAATTTTGTTTATATGTTTTGAAATATAAATTTCAAGACTAAATTATATTGTGACTTAAAGTACACTTTGCTGTGACAGAGGGATTTCCTTCCTTTTCACAAGGGGTATCAATAAGGAGTGATTTTAAAAAATGTTGTCAATTCTTTTTAGCATTCCTCTTCATTCTTTTAAAAAACAGTACTTACATTCTCACTTAGTTTTGGTTGAAATATGACAGCACAAACTGCTTGCCTTGTTTCTTCCTATTTAATTTTCTAAAACTGCCGTTTCATTTGTTCCACAATCAGATTTCCTGCTGAAGTGCTGAGCTCCATCTATATGTAAATTGAATAATCTTTCAAAGACAGAAAAGGAACCATTATTTAATGTAAATTCTGATTTTTGCAATAAATTAAGCTCTATGATTTTCTATAGTAATAAATTATGAGTATAGAAATTCATTAGGGAAGAACATAACAACATTTTTTGTCAATAATGAGTAGGTTTTTTTAATATTAAATGGGTTCATAAATATTGGAAAAGTTTGTCTTCATTATCTCCTTTGTTTAGAGTCGGGTTTTTTAGAAAATACCATGAAAAAATACCTTACCTACTTTAATTTTCCCAGTTTAATCTCTTTTATCAACAATTGATTCACTTTATTGTAAACAATTTAAAACAGTAGACAGCTAATCTCAATGGTTGTTTAGAAGCGCCTTCACTAAATCATATATATTCATTATGTATAAATACTCATTGTTTCTCTAGAAAAAATGTCTGAAAATATTCAGAAAAAAAGAAATCACAGACAAAAGAAAAGCATAGATACATGATATCACAGAACACAAATATGATAAGGTACACTCAAAGGGAGGTACATAATTTATCTTTTAAAATTGCAGCAATACTAAGGTTTCCAATACTCAAGTTTTCTGAAAAAAATATGGCCATATACTGTCTTTCTAGTGCCTGATTGTGGGAAAAAATATGTTAGTATGCAGTTCTTTATCTGTGAAATAAATCTAATTTTGGATATAGATTGGCTGTTATTTCCCCTTGTCAAAGAATATAGATGTCTAAAGGAAAAGCAGAGGCAACATGACAGGCAACGTCATGAGGCCATATGTTCTACACAAACCATGAAAGTCAAACTGAGATCTGTTCCAGTATTTTCAGCTAAAAACAAGCTATGTGCTAAGATTTCCAGCTATTTTGAAAATTATATCACATTTCAGCAAATGGAATTATTTTATGAACAGAATGACGAATCGGACTACACCATGAAAATCTGTGTAAGTGTGCAGGAAATGATGAGCTTTAGGCTATTTTGGGCCAACCACATATATATTTACAAGCATGCAAAAATTAATGTCACTATTTTAAAAGTTCATGACTCAAAATTAATAGCTACACTGGAAAATATCAGAAAATTAAACTTGTGCTTGAGAGTACATCTCTAAGATCTGGGAGATAATTTCTAGTGGAGGCCCTAAAAATTATCTAGTGACAAACTGCAAGTGGGATCATTTATAGTGATACAAATGTTTAATAATGCTAGCTTTTGGGGTATTTGCTTTGGCTGAAGAGAAGGACAGAGCTAGCAAAACTTGCAATTGCTTAGATAGTGAGAATTTGTCAAAATATAAAAGAATCAAAATATCAGAAGAATAAGGTGTCAACAAAATGAAGTTAAAGTAGATGTGACATGCAAAATAATCTATTTACCCACAAATTAGTTGAGGGTGCAATTTATCTCACCAAATATAGACATCTACAGTATAGCATCCATAACAGATCTCAGCCACTAAGGTCTCTTAGGGTCCTCAGAGAAATAAACAAATTCTGGTGCAAATATGTCTTGTCCTAAAGTAAACATCCAAAATAGGTCAAAGGAATCATTCCTTCAAAGGGTGATCAGATCAGATACAGACATCCATATTTTTGATATCTAATGTCAGAAAAGATGAATTGAACCTTTCAGTATTGCTTTAAACCTTGCTTAGAATCTAAAGGTTGGCTGAAGAATAATATCTTCTTTCTAATTTCTAAGCAGGTTTTATGCCATGACCTATTCCCTTGGGTCTTGGGGTGCTTTATCTGGCACTGAAGAGAATATTTGAACTTATTTGAACTTATGGACCTGCTTTTTTTTTTTTTTTTTTTTTTTTAAGCTGGTCATTTTTTTGTTTGGTTTGGTGTTTTTTCTTATTTGGCATTGGGGGAGGGATTGAAGGGGGGGTTGGCTTTTCATGGAAGGCTTCAAAAAATAACAGTTTCATAATGAGGAGCTATCAGTGTCACAATTAATCTGGACTGAACAGATGGGCATTCAAATTCACATTGCGGATGTTATGTGGATCAGTGCTCATACAATTATTTGTGTATCAGTGACAGGACATTAGGTCACTGGATAATTTTGCCCTCTGCCAGATCATTTGCCTGCATTCAGAATGAGCATCAGTCAAAAAACACTCATTCTGCTAAAAGGTGTAGAAAGACTCCAAGAGCCATCAGCTAATCTTTGAGTTGCAAAAATGATAGTATTTTTTTGGTCTCAAACTGTAGTAGCAAAGAAATGAGTTGTTAGCTCTGCAAAGTTTTAGATATTAATATCTGGCTGGGACAGAAGACTCCCTTTATCAAGGACACCAGAGTGATGTTTTCACAAATACTAATTATAGGAGCTGTGCTCTTCTCACCTCAGATGTCTGCCATCATCTTTTTTCACATATGTGGTAACTGCAAGAAAAAAAATCAAAGAGAGTGGTGGTTTCCCCCAGTACCAAACATGGAGCTCTATGAGAATAAAGGAAAACACCCTTACAAAATTTCTTCTTTCCTTTCACGAGGTTCTTCCTTAGCAGTTCCTTGCTTTCTGATCAGAAAAATCAATATATTCCCCACAAGCCCTTCTGGTCTCCCTTTCCCAATAAAAAAAGCTTCAATTTGAGTTACTATGTCATGCAATCTGGGGGCAAATTCTTGCTTAGGGGAAGGAATTTAGGTTCCCTTAACTGTCTCTGGGAATAGCCCTTGGGAATACCATAGTCCTGGTCAGTAACATCCAGATGAGCTCACGAGCATTAGCAGCATTTTCTAAATCGACATCCCCGGCCTCCAGCCTTATCCCAGAAGGAAGGAGTCAGACAAGAAGCAGGCAGAGGAATGCCAGGAGCTTTAAGCAGAGGAAGGTGCAGGTCCTGGCAAGCAGCACTGCTCTCCTGTGGATTGGCAGGTCCTCTGCTCTTCTCTAGAGGACAGCAAGAAACAAATGTGGTGCTGTGGAAACCCAGCAGGTGATCATGTATCTAAACACCAGTGCTCATCCAAGATCACTTTTCTTCCTCTCTACCCTCTTTGCTGCATCAGTGGATAAATCCCTGCCTTCAGCTTCACCCAGACTGGGCCAAATGTTGCCTGAAAACTCAATAGTGCCCAGATAAATTTATGAATGGTCAAATTAAAAGATTTTCACTGACTTTCAACAGGCTTGGAGTTTTTCCGTACTATGACTACCAATAACTTAACTACTCAGGAGAGTTAGGATTCAAGCCTGTAAAGTTAGTTTGAATGTAGGTATTTGCAAGTATGTCATTAACACTGCAGTTTCAATATTGTAGATTGGATAAGCCAAATATCTTCACCCAAAAAAATTAATTACTAGGAGACAGATCCCTGCTCTTTTCTCAGTGATTCTTGGGAAAATTTACTCAATGTATAAATGTCTATTCTGTGTGTTTCCTGTCACTTTGCAGGCTATAGGTGTCTCCTGCTGTCCTTTTCTTCCAAATATTGTCAAAGTTTGCAGCATCATGTTTAAAGGGGAATGAGTTTTTGGCAAACCTTCCTCTGTTTGCAGTGCTGGGCTTTCAGTACCTCTTTATTTTCTTCCACGTTTGAAAGATCAGAGCAGTGGACAGGCTGTAACATACTAATATTACCCAGCAGTAGCTCAAACAGTGTACAACTATTTCAGAAGCTTCTCTCCTAGTTACTACTTGATCTTTACACAAAATGCTCATCTTCACACTCATTAGAAGCAAAATATTCCGTCAATACTGGGTACTTTACAGAATTCACACGTTCTCTCACATTATGCACTAACAGCGTGTCTGTTCGTATAAAACAATCCTTTGGAGATTATTTACATTTCTTATTCTGATAAAATTAAATAGAATATAATTTGTCTTTTTCTTCTTTGCATTCAGTTTCTAGTGGTACCAAATTTGATGAGGTTCTGTACCTACTCCTACAGGGTTATCCAATCTTTGTGGGAATCCAGTGACTGGATTGAACCACGTCTGACCAAAGACTACATTTTGTTTTGCTGGTTTTGTCTTAAAGACTTTGGTTTGAAATTAGTTAATGCTTGAGAATGGTACATGGAAATATGAAAGAATCACAGAAAGTTCAAATTCCTCTCATATTAAAATCCAGGTCTAAAGAACCAAGCTGTTCCCTTCACCAAAGAAAGCTGCTCATCTTCATTTCCAAACCATCCCTGCCCCTGTGGGACACAAGTTCTGTAGCTACAGAAACACATATTTATTTGCAAACACTGAATGGGAGTCTATAGAGAAGTCCCTAGAATTGACATATAAAGGTTTAATGCACCAATTTCTACTGAATTTGGGGGAAGGTTGAAGCTCTAAAAGCTTACAGTATCTGGCCTTCTTTGTTTTTGTCCTCACTAGCAAAGATTTCAATTGCATGCCCTCAAAACCTTGCTAATCCACCGATCAGATTAGGAGACAAGAGTTCTGAAAGAATAATACCTTTTCACACTTTGGTTTTTAAATTAATTCTTTTTCACAAGCCTGGACTGATAACTGTGTGTTCTGACCAGCAAGTGACAAATTAACACACTTCAAATAAGGCATACAGGGTTAGCTGGCAGCTTTATGAAGTTGGTTGTCAATGAATCTTGAGGAGAAAAGGGTTTAACACAACAGATAACATTCTTGCTATCACATTCTGAATGAGATTTCTATTTTAAATTAAAAAGTAAAACTTAAGCAGAGGTAGGTGGAGATGGAAAGGATAGAAATGAACAACAAGTATGGACAAAGATCTGCTTTTCTTCTAGTTAAAGGAAAATGGAAAGACAAAAATATTTTGGGGTATTTTTCTTAATTCAAAGGTGCAATTTCCATCTCAAAGTAAACTTGTTTTTCTGCGGTTCAGAGAGGAAAAAAAAAGTTAAAATATTTTGTGGATTTTTCATCAGATGTGTGGCTAGTTTCCTCTCCTGAGAAAGCTTTACCATGTCAGGATGAAATCTCCTAATCCCTCTGCTGCTTTGCCTGCACAAGGAAACAACAATGCTGCTTACACCTCCAATTGCATTACCCAGATCTTTGTTCTATCCCTGTTACATCTTGCCAGGAACAGACCCCTAAGGCAGCAAGCAAGGATAGGCTGGCCAAGTGCAATTTGGTACATTTGATTAGAATTGTTGTTAGGAGATTTTTCTGCTACACAAGTAAAGCATTACCCCTTGAAAGCAAGAAGGAACTCACAGAAACTACTCTTACATATAATGTCACCTATTTTCTGAGTTATGCTTCCCAGGAGTATTCTTGAGGCTGTGTGATTTATGCTCATGGCTGTACTTAAAGTGCTCTGCAGAGGTACCTGCAGTGTAAAGCTCTCCTTGCACTTGCCAGCGTATGCAGCTCTGTAAGTAATAACACCACGGCCCCTAAAGACATCCACACTCTCCACTTTATTACTTTTCAGGAGCTCTGCCTCAGACAGGGGTCTAAAGAATATCATAAACAGCTGTCTGAGAGAATGAAATGGTGGCAGTTTAAAAACTGCTGTGGGCAAAGAGGAAAGCTGCTGGCCTTATCAGACATCTTGTCTGCACCTGTCCTACACTGGTGAGGAAATCTTTGTCCCTTTAATCAAATTTTGTGCATCTTCCCATGTAATAGCTGTGGATGCCTCCCACACCTGGTATCATGTGGCTGAATTTTTCATCATTACCTGCAGAAGCATGGGAGAAACTGCAAGCAAGGCAGAAAAGGCCACTGAGCTGTGAAGGCAATTTGCTTCAACTTGGTTACTTGACACTTTTCATCCATGAGTGAAGCAGGATAGTGTAAATATTTACTCCCTTTTCCTAGGTGGGTGTTCAATATCAAGTAGAAAAATAAAATCCTTGGCTGCTGTAAGACCATCACCTGTAAAGAAATACTTTCTGGGTTTGAGCCTCTGCTTTTCAAAGAGCATAGCTGCCCTTCAGCTCACTCCATGTCCCCTTGTCTGAGGAAATGCTCCCCTGGCATCTCCCCACACACACAACTGCTCCTAGTCCTGCTGCCTGAGGGATTGCTTTACTGTTCTTTTTTCCAGACTACGTCTACTATAAGATTTGAAAAGATGACAAAGGGAAAGGAGGATAAAGTAAGCAGAACACTCTTACACACTTCACTCTCAACCAGAGAGGCTTTTCTGCTCACAAAAATCCCCAACAGGTCCCATGATCATTGCACAGATAAATAAAAATTGTCAATATGTTTAACTATCAGGGGTTCTTTCCTACAAACTGATTATTTGTGACTTTCTGCTTCACCTACATGGAAAAAATTACTGGAAAAGGTGGAGTCAGCTTTCCAGTGAGACTTCTGAGACTTTTCCTGGTGAAACCTAAGCAATTTCTCAAAAGACCTTTGTGACTGGGTCCTTGGAGCTGTGTGTACCACACATGATAGCAGCCCCAAGGTAACCTGGGCTGGGTAGGGAGTTACTTGTCCCCTTTCCTCAGGCTGTGTCAAGGCTCCCGCTTCACTCAGATTAAATGCTCCCAGCTTGAAATGCCATGCAAAGCTAAGATTATCAAAACATTATTTAAAAAAATAAAGAGATGCTTTCAGTGGAGCCAAATGCCTAAATGAATACTTTTCTTAGATTTTGAAGAATACAAGACCAAAACCGTGATTTTTACTGCCCTATCACACTCTCTAAATTTGCTCAGACACTTTATGATCATTTGTGCAATTTTGTCACTGAATTTGTGCTGTTAAAATAATGTTTTCAGAGGTGAATATTAGCCATAACACATATGTTAAGTGTGTGTTCTCATCACAGTGGCTAATTATGCATGTAGAAAGGTCATGACACTGGGTGACTCCAGCAATAAAAGTGCACAGTGCGAGACAGGTGACATTTCTGCAACCTTTCCTGCACTGGCATATTGTTGCATGCCCTGTGTCAGAATGTTCTCTGTGCTGCAATTCATCATTCAAACAGGTCAGTGCAGCACCTGACATTTGGAGCTACCTTCCTTGGCCCAGGTTCATTGATTTGTTAGCTCTCTTCTCAAAAAAACATCCTTCCCTCTTCTTTACATCTTCATCTCTCTCCCTTACATTGTGTTCCTCCTTTGATGTTCAAATTCCATAATAAGTTTAGCAATACTTTTTACATAAAAGACAAGCAAAGCAAGAATAAATAAATGCTGTTGTATTGATTCACTTTTTTATTTTCCATTAGACCATAAGTTTTTTTCCATTGATAGACAGCAAGGCTGTTATGTCGTTCTGTGTACAACCTGCACTACCTTATGTATGCTGTTTTAAAAACATAAGAATGGAATCTTTATTAGTCCTCACCTGGTTCATATCATCAGGTCAGCACACAGTCCAAAGACAAGGCAGGGTTAGGTGGAGATGTAGCCAGGTCAAATTTCGTACATAATGATACCAAAGAACAAGGACTTCCAAGGAAAAGGACATAGTCTGTGAAAGACCAGAAACAGGTGGGCAATGAGATGGAGTTTTGGGATTCATTAAGTAAGTGTTAGCCTTACTTACATAATTCACAGAGATGTTGAATTGCTAGTAACCTGCTATTATGCACCTAAAAATACAGCAATTTAGTAAATCTGGTTGTTCAGAAGGCACTGCAAAGATAGTACTGGAAATAATTCAGCCTGATGTCATGAGAGTTTGTGCAAGGACAATTGAGAATTTCCCACCAAATTACAAGTCTTTTCCAGATAATCTTTTCTAGAAGAGAAAAAGAACACCAATATTTCTTCTTTTACAAATTAAAAATGAGATGAAAACCAAACTAGGTTATTTCTGAAGTGATACCTCTGTGCAGTTTAGCTCAGGCCCTGTGCAGGCAGGGGTGATGAAGCTGCCACCCTGTGCCTTTTCTGTATAGCACCAGGGCTGGTCATGGCACCACTTACTTCACCTGGAATTAACTCCTGAAGAGGCCAACAGTGACAACTATAACCTCTCTGAAGCAGCATAGCAACACTTCAGAAAGTAAATATTTAATCTTTGAGGACAGGAAAAGGAGATTCCCTCCCTGCAAAAGCCTTAATGAGAAACTGGGGCACAAGAAAAAACAAAAGAAGCATTTTCTCAAAAAGCTCTCACACAGATTGTCCTCAGCTTTCCCTAAAGATGGAATGAGTTCACTATTCAGCTCTCCTTGCAGGAACTGTCCCAAAGGCTGGTAGATATGAGGTCTTTGGCATTGTGATGGATTTCCAACCTCTGTTCATACAGAGCTGTGCATCAGTTTGGGCATCATCCAGGCACAGTGAGTGAAAACTGCGACAAGTTATGATTGCTTGCTATTTGGCATTTTTTCCTACCCAGGTAACCACATATTGAAACACATGCTGTCCCCACATTCAGATATTTTATAACATACAGAAAAATACTCCTCTCAGTATCAGATGAACTCATCTTCACATTCAGATTTTAAACCTGTAATGTGACTTTGTTCTATGATCATAGTAAGAGGAGATAATATTTTAGTTGTCCCAAGTCTTTTCCAACAGAGCAAATAAAATTTTTGTCTTTAGATTCAGTAACAATGGAAGAACTATGTCTGACAAGTGCACTTTGCATTTTAATGTCTGTGAGCAGATTTTGAGAATTGATGGGCTATAACACAGAGCCTGTTCCAAAAAATCTGCCACATAAATAACCCTCCATCCTTTTAATAACAACCTGCTTAAAAGTTGTCCCAATATGTGGCACCAAGTGAGGTTCAAGATGCTAGCATAAAGAAACCTGCCAAGGAGGAAACACATCAATGGGACAAGTGCCTTGCTCCAGCCCTGACCTCAGACAGGGAGCAGCAAGTCTCATGGACCCTCCCTTCCTTGGTACAGCCACAGTTAACAGCCCAAAGGAAGATGAAGATATCAAAGCTGTATTAGATTTCTTCCCTGGTGTAATAAGTGAAGTGGCTTTCAGTCTGCTTTAGAAAACAAAAGGAATAAAACTATTTTACCAAATGAGTTCAGAGTGAGGTGTGTTCTTGTTCTCAAGAACTGGATAAAAAATACTGAATTAATTTATGTGCTTGCTGACACAATTTAATCCCAAAGTCACTTCTGTATTGTCTTGGCCATAACTGGTGCACATGCTTTGGTCGTTCCTCGATTCCTGCTTCATTTCAGAGGGATGAGATTGGCAGAAATAGAGAAGCTGGGACAGTTGGCTCTTCACAGGATGCTGCCATCGGCTCTTGCAGACAGCACTCTGCTCCCCATGTCACGTTACATGTGTGGCTACTGCAGAAATGACCAAGAGGTGCCTGAGGCATAAGGCCAGTCCTTAGCACCACCAGAATACAGCACTGGGGACATTTGCATCCCAGAGACAAAGGGCAAGAGTTCAGTTCCAAGTTTGGAGCAGTATCTGTGACACACTGGTGCAATCTGGAGATACAGTAAAGATTAAATTCATCTGCCACTGCAGGTGAATGAGAAGTGTGCATGTGAAACAGTGACAGGACCCAAGGGAATGGGCTGAAGTTGTGTCAGGGGAGGTTTAGGTTGGATATTAGAAAAAGGCTCTTCCTCAGATGGTTGGGTGCTGGACCAGAGTCCCAGGGAAGTGGTCACAGCACCAGCCTGACAGAGCTCAAGGAGCAGTTGGGCACATGGTGGCTCTTGGGGATGGTGCTGTGCAGGGCCTGGAGCTGGACTCAATGATCCTTGTGAATCCCTTCCAACCTGACATATTCTTTGGTTCTGTGGTCTCAACCCTTGCATTTAACTGTCTGAATCTGCATCTGAATCTCACCCAAAGTGTTCTGCAAGCATGTGGCAGGAAGACAACCATACAACCCACCGTAGTTCACTGCTCTTTCAACCCCTCCACTTCCCTGGATAGTTTTATCATTTCTCAGCTCCTTTTCCATCAGCTGCTCTCTTGAATCTGCAGAAAAGTAGCACAAGTCTTTCTTACCACTTCTGAATGTGAGAGGTTTCACCTCCCCTTTATGAAACCATTCTGTGTGGCTGCCTAAAATTCAGGAGATCCTTTCTTGTTCTTGGTGGCTGAGAACTTTTTGCTCTACACACCAAAGATGTCACATCCAGGTCCATTTAGAACTGTGCTTTGAAACAACCAGATTGGCAAGATTGTATGAGAGGATGGCCAAATTCTCATCTCTACAAGAAATTTCGTATAAAGTGTCTCTTCTAAGTAAATATCTGGCAGAACCTTCAGATGTTTTTCTGTTGTGTTACATAGTACGTTAGTCATGTCCAATTAATTGGATAGGACAGATTTCATTCAAATAATTTTATGTTCCATCAGTTATCTAGACATAGCTGGGATCTTGGAGGTTTCTCAGATGGTTCTTTAGCAATTATGAAAGAACTAATAGCAGCAAAGACAAACAAATCCATTATCTTAATTATCTGAAGTATTATTAAAACTTATTTCTCCATTTCATTTGAGACTGTTATTCCTCATGCTAAATGCAAATTTCCTTTTGCCCCAGGTACTAACTGCTGTAGTTCAAAGCAAAGGTCAAGATATAGGCATCAGGCATAATTCATTTCCCTAGAAAATAATTAAGCCACCAATTACACCAATTTTTGTTACTATTAAACTTGACCTATCAAGAAAACAGATTTTCATGATATGAAAGCCATAAATGCACTGGCATGAAATTCACAGAATGCCAGGATGGTTGAGGCTAGAAAATAATTTTGAAGGCCAAGCTCCCCATTGAAGCAGGGCCACCTACAGCCCCTTGCTCAGATCTGTGTCTCCACGGCTTTTTCCTCTCTCTTCACACAGCTGATCCCAGGGCAAAGACTCTACATCTGCTCACGTGTTGCTGCACAAGCTTCAGCAAAAGTGTCTTCAGATTCACAGGCTTATTCTTTCTCTGGTTCCCTCCTGCTGACTCCTGAAAGACTGTGGCTGCATTAGTGGGGAGCAAAACTGCTCAGAACAAATAAATCCTGCTGGGACGTGGGGTCTCTTAGCTCTAGCTCAGTGGAACACTTCTGATGTTTCACAGACTCTGGCTGGCTCAAGGAATGAACAAAGCAAGCTAACTTTGACCTGGAAAATACTGCTGAAGCCAAAGAAAATAAGCAGGGAAGAGCTGTCCTGAAGGCACTAATCTAACAAAATCTGGAGGAAGGAAACTCAGAATTGCCATTTCCATGAAGTCTTGTGTACATAAAGAAAAGTTCAGGAAGACAGGAAGAATATGTGAAAGATAGCAAGGAATATGTCTAAAATGAAAAAAAAAACCTATAGAAGAAATCCTGACAAATCCACATTCTCATGCAGCCAATAAATCCCAAATCAGTGGTAAAGGGAAATATTACTATTTCTCTGCTTCTTCACCATAGTCCTTTTAATACATATACATATAATGGAAAGGTTTTGTAGCTGTAACACCAAATAAAGAATATCAGCATAATCTTTTTAAATATCATGAAACTTTTATTTATTTTATTCTATTTTTATTTTGATTTTGCACAATTTTATTCTATAGATCTGTAGTATAGATCTATTGAAAATATAAATTAAGAAAAAATATATTTTCTACTACTACTTATAGAAAGGGCTAAACCTTCCAAACAACTTTGCAGAGAAGGTATACAAATTTCTAGTATTAAAACATAAACCTAATGATTAACTTCAAAGATGAATGTTTCATGTTAAATGTTGCAAATTATGAGCCCATGTGTGGGCAAGGTTTGTGTGCAATGCAAATTCTACTTAGAAACTAAACAGAGAGGAAAAGGTACAGGGAAGGTAGAGGGAAGATCTAACTGCTGCAGATCTAATTGCTTTAGAATAGCCCAGGAGATGAACACACAGGATTTAATTGCCATTCCTGAATGGAAAGCTTGCAGACAATGGGGAACAGACACCACCTCTGCAAGCACCTACCTTTGGTGCCCAGGTTCCCTCTACAGTCAGCAGAGAGAAGTGTGTGCTTCCACACAGGGCACCCAAATTAGAGACCTAGCTACTGTCAAATTTAGGCAGCCTGATGTGCTTTCCAGAGACCTCTCTGGACCATACAGGCAGCTTCAGCTTCCACCTTAATATTTTCTAAATTTAGGGATTTGGTGCTGCATGTATCATTTACATCATGGTTGGATGTGAGGGGAAAAACAGAAGTTCAGCTGTCAAAAAAGAATATAAGACAAAGTTTGGTTACCTTGGTCCACAGTCAAGATCTGAAAACTCTTGCTCCGTTCTTGAACAATTTAGAGAGGACTTAAATTCACCAGGTACAACCCAGCTGAACTTGAAATGCTCCTCTGCATTTTTTCAATTCTGGTCATGTCTAGGACGAATAAACCCAAAAATAGAAAAAAACCTGAAGCAATCTGAAGACAGCAGTCTGATACATGGAACAAGCTCTATTCACAACACATGGATTTCCCAGAATGCTATTGCAGATTAATTTTTTTTCTCAACAAGTCCATAGAAGGTCCATCTTCTTCCCATGTAACACTGGGGTGATGCAGTAGACAACTGAGAAGTAATGGGAAATTTATACTCAATCCCTCCTCAAAGAAATGAGATTCCAAGCAAGTGCCAATGAGTCTCCAAGCAACTGCCCTCATCACTACATTGCCACTTTATTATCTGCCAACCCTTCCTTTCTGCTGTTTTTTCCTCCCTCTCAAGTTCCTTCAGAAAAGTGTCGTACACTGAAAAGCAGATAGTTACAAATATAAGAATATAGTGACAAAAAATAGAACACATTCACTGCTCTGGTTTACAAAGATACTCATAGATGTGACGTGAAGGAATCTCATTAGGAATAATTCTGAGGAATTGATCCATTATTATACTTATATTTCATAAATTTCTAATAAATAACAACCATAGTTAATAAAGGGAATTTAAATTCCAAGTAGACAATCTTGTACCAATTTTGGGGGCTTTACTTGCATACCATCTTCCTCAGGGAAATGCTATTCCTTAAGAAATGGCTCTGGATTGATGCACCTGCATTCCATTTATGAAGTAATTTTCTCTAGAAAAGTCTGAATTGAACAATATGAGTTAGCTGGGGTTTTTTCTGAAATTAGTATAGAGGCTTTCCAGAACTGATTAAACATGAGAACCTCAGGAAGAATGAGGGCCATAGAGGTAGATTTGTAGGAAAACCATTACTGCTGGGTTCAGTTAGGAACATTCTCCATGTATCTAGAAGCAAAATATTTGGTGCTTATATTTTCCAACTCTATGAATTTGCTTTCTGTAAGGGATTAAGTAAAAAATTTTGCTGCAAAAATATGATACCAACAAATCACCAGCTATTATTAAAGTGATGAGAAATGTGTCTTGGAAAATTAAATAAATACTCAAAATTTCATGTAATACTGTTGTTATTTGAAGGATGAGGTATAACATTTGTAAAATATATGTTCACAGGCGTCACTTAAGGTAGTTTCCTAAATATTTAGAGTTTTGTTTGAGAGCAACATAAGCTTTTTTTTGTCTTGACTGATTTTGCTTCTTTGAATTTAGTCACATTTGAAATCAAGTTTCAATTTCTATTTCTCCCTCCAAGGACTAAGAAGACACCTGAGGAAATGGATTGCATAACAAGTTAAAATTACTATCATAAGGGCAAAAGCAGTAACAACCCAGCTCTGTTATGAATAAACAAATTGCATAAGCAGGCATGAATACGCAAAAGAACATCTCACAGAGATGTTTATTCAATTGCAGCCGACAACAGCCAGCACCTAAACCCAAACCAACTTAGAGAGATGTGATCAGTGTGGTCGCACAGAGCCATACGCAGTTCTTCCTGCAAAAACATAGGAGCAGCAACACCCAGCTCAGACTGTGCTCCCATGACCTCTGCTAACAGTCCAGTACTGTCACAAAACCAGGTAACAAAAAACAATCCAGTAGGAGCCAGCTGCAGAACTGGATGCTCAGAATTGCTGTTACAGCTCTGCACTCCCTCATCCTATTGAGACTCCTTTAACCTCAGCAAATGGATTTGGCAAAAACACCATCAGCAGTCTGGATTTCAGGTTTTCCTGCAATAATTTTAAGGAGTTATTGAAATCCTATTGACATTTAAAATACCTGCAGCTTCCCTTGTTAGCACTGGACTGGGTGGTTTCTATGTTCCTGGAAAGAGGAGATTAATCATGATAAACAGAAGGGAATGGTGGTGTAATGGTGTTTGGTTTGAAGTAATGATTGCTAATCATTACCACTTTACCTGTGTCAAGGCCTCTTTTGAGAAGGTGCTCTTTGTGTTGTAGGAAAAAATGATTCTTCAGTTTCAAAATACCTGAGGTCAAAGTTATTTACATTTTATAGGTATTGAAGGTACGCATGAAAAAATACATGGAGTTTTTATGATTCATAAGACATTTTTAACAATGCCATATAAGAATCTCAATTTTGCATGGTTTTCCACCCATAATTTCGTGAGGTAGGATTCTTCCTCTCATCTGGGAAATAATTTGTTTTCTCTTTTGTTCTGTTTACCCACAATTTAATATGGAAGTTCCATTCCCAGTGAGAATTCTTTTTGAAAGTTCCACAGAGAAATACAGACGAGATTCCCTCTGCCTCTACCAGGGTCAGATATTTCATTTAAAAACTCTTTAATACCGTGGTAGTCCACAAAGAGAAGTTGTTCTTCTGTAATAGAGGAAATTCTCTTGCCTAAGTCTAGCTGAAGAGAGGTTCTCTATCTACAAAAGAAAGTGAGGTACTTCAGATGGATTATTTTACCAAGCATATAAGAATTAGGAATAAATTAGATGATTCAGTGGTATAAGTAGTATAACAAGAGTGTGACTGGTTTAACTCTTCCTTTCCCTGATCCTTAATCTTTGTATGAAATGCAAGTGTAACAGAAGAGTCTTTCATTTCCCTTGTATAACAAATAATGAGAAATTTTTAAATAGTAGAGATTAAAAAGCACTGGAGGGGCCAACATACATTTACCTCTAATGTCATCTGGAGATTTTCCCAACAAACTCCAGAACCCAGTAAACTCCATAAAATCTGCTATTTCCCCAGAAACACTGAAAGAAATTAGGATAGAGGTCAACTAATAGGTTCTAGAAAAATCCATAGCAAAACAGGGAAAGAATCTCCAAATATTTTGCCATTTTCCACAACTCCTTTTTCTGTATTGAAGGAAATTGCTTTCTACATTTCTTTTTCAACCACTGGAAAGCTGGAGATCTAGCAACTCATTTACCTGCCCTGTAGTACTGTGGGTAATATATGCTGTACTGCAGGAAACATATTTTTGGGAAAGCACAAGCGAGCATTTACAAGGCCATATAACTACACCAAGACATGGCTTGGATGTTTTGCTAAGCAATTCCAACACTTTGAAATGTGTGCAAGGTCCTCACCCTGCAGTCCTGGTCAATCCCTACTCACTGCTTGAGCAGCCACCCTGGGCTGTGCTTGGAGGAATCAGCCTGGCCCCACTGTGGCAGGTGGGGATGGACCTGTAGAGTGGAGCTGCTGCAAGTCCATTTTTTAAGCTTTCCAGGAGTTCCCCAAATTATACTGGAGAGGTAGGCTGGGATGTAGGGTTGTTGCAGTGCCAGAATGGAGACAGAGAGATGCCTGCTCTTTCTCAAGCACGTATTAAAAAAAGTTTTCAGGTAGATAAGAAGAGAGTTGCAGGAATAAAGACATGCCTACTAACTGTAGGGAGGAAGAAACAGATATCTTACTTACTCCCATAAATTAAGATCTAGTTCCTGAGATTTTCATTTCCTAGGAAGACAATGAATGGAGGCCAATGGCTTGGTCTGTATTCTGTGAGCTTTGTGGATCCATATAGATGGATCCACAAAAATTCCCCTCTGGCCAAACTCCTTATTTCAGGAGATTCAGCAAAACTCTCAAGTCTACAGGCATAGGATAATCTACATAACCTTTCCCTTCAAAATTGCATTTCATCTCTTAGAAATAGATGAGATTTTTTTTACATCTCAAGCAAAAACTCTCAAGCCTCAAGCAAGAATTTTCCTCTCTAGGAGATATAAAGGATTGCCAGATGCTGTCTAAAATCTGTCAATGCCAGATTTAAAAAAAAAAAAATCAAGATGTTTAAATGGACAATGGTAAAAATTCTCAAAGGAGAACCATAATGAACCCTTTTCTCCTGGCTCTATTGTGTTCTCATTTTTGACCAACACAAGAGAGCTCCATCACTTAGTAGGACAGGGAAAAGCTTTCCTCTGGAAAGGCTCTCATGCATCCACACAAAATGTCAATACTGCATCTTCGTCATTTTTAATTGGTGTGGATGCTAAAACCACTCTTTTCTCTTAAGATAAAACAGAGGGGGTTCTGTGGTGATGAGCAGAGTGGTAAAGCCAAAAATGCACCAGTGATAGAGAAGATATTCAAGGCTGCCTTGAGGTTTGATATTTTATTTTCCACTGATAATTTATTTTCCATTCAAAATGTGGAAGCTGTAGGAGACTTAGATTCTAGGCAGAGAGCAAAATGGACTCTGAAGTTAAAAGGGAGAGAAGTAAACCGTAAGTTGTTGCTAACCAGGGAGTGATGTGTGGGGCTGCAATTGGGATGGAAGGAAATAAGAGGCTATCCATCAGGAAACAAGCTGAGAAGCGTTAGAATATTCTACCCACAAACCAGGTTGGAAAACTCTGGAAAGCACATTCCATTCCCAAGACTCCTGTGCATGGGGACTCCTGTCCCTGAGTGTGCTGGGTTTCTCTCAGCACCAGCTCCTGGATCCCTAGCAGGAGATCTCAGGTGACATCAGAGTGTTCATTTCCAAAACTGGCTTTAGGTAGCAGAGAACTGAGTGTTAATCAAAAATTCTCAGACAGGCAGAGTGAATGAATGATCTCAACTTAAAAACAAGAAAACATAGATATTATTTTTAGGTACATGATTTTTTTAACACCATCTGTAATAGTTGTGGGTGCTGAGAATGTGGTGTCAGCAGTGCAGCATGAGCAATCGTGCTGGGAGGGCAGCCTCTAACAAGCTGGAAAAATCCATCCCCTTTGTCATGAGGGCAAACTGCTCATGTCACCTGGTCAGGGAAAACCAATGAAGGAGATGATGCAGAACACTCAGCCTACAGCTTTATTCATTTTTGTAGGAGTAAAAAATTATACAGAATTGCTGATAGTTTGAAGAGTTAAGTGATTTGAATAATCATATTTAAATACAGATAACTGCAAGTTGTACACAGAATTTCCAATAAGATGACAGATGGTTAGGGATGATTTCATTTTTTCAAAAATTAATTTTAATAAAAAATTTCCTGGACATTTCAATGCCAATTAAGTTGTAGAAAAGATATTTCCAATACAGGTAGGTTTTTTGTTTATTTTCATTACATCTCAGTTCTAACAGACCTGTAAAATTGAGCTCACAATAATTTCCTGCTGAAAAAATTACATAAAACATCATACTTTTTACCTTAATAATGTTTTTCAGCAGTGGGTCTTTCACTTTTCAGCTTCCTAAACAAATTTTAGGGTAATGGAGCTGCACTGCATTTTATTATATAAACAGGTCTGCACTGTATTTTGTTATGGACTCAGGCAGCTCATTAGTCTGAATGGAATAAAACATTTTTTTCTATTTATCCAATATCCATCGTATCCAATAAGACCTCAGTCCTCAAATACAAGTAGATTGTTACCATGAGCAATGTTCTTTCCCTTTATTCAACAGGAAAGTCTGAATTCCACTCTTTATTTACTATAATGATAAGCATAATTAAGATGCAGAACAGATATTTGGGTCAGGTTATAGAATATTTTCATGGGTAACTTTTAAGTAGAGCTTTGGTAAATATTCAGTGAAAATATCCTCAGTATTCCTCCACCATGGAGGCTGGACTGGAAGATCTCTTGAGGACCCTTATAGGCCTGAAAGGGTAGAGCATCCTAAGCTGTAAGTTCTTACTTTAAAAAATCCAAACCAACAAAAAAAACCCAAAAAACCCTCACAATAATTGTTCTCTGATTTCATATTTTCTAACTCTCCATTCATAGAATTTCCTATATTTGCAAGGTCATTTAGAACACTAAAAAAGCTTCTCTTGATGTGTGAAACCTTTCAACCAATAAAAAGTGAAAAATAAGTATGTTTCTAAAAGAAATTAATTTTAAAATGCAAAAAAAAAAGGTTCTTTTCAGGGACTAGAACTGTGTTCACTGTTGGCAAATTCTTTAAGTCACTGTTAACATCGCTTTGAATTTACCTACTAATATGTTTCAAAATGAAAGGTAAAATTTTCTAAGTTCAATATTGATCAAGGCTTCATTCCTAAATAAATGGCTGGAGAGAAATTTCCTTAATTATCTAACTGTGTAATCAAAACATAAGAACAAAAAAATGTTTCTACACAGTCCTATCTGAAGGTGTACAGTGGTTATTGATTTTGAAAAAGACCAATATTAGTTAAAAATCAGTAGAAGAATTATAGACTGAAAATTTGTTTCATAAAGATAAAACATTTTTTAGATCTATAGTAAGTTTTCTGATGTTTTCAACTGATGTATTTCAACATTCCTGATTCATCCCACAACACCAAAGCACTTTGTAAATGACTAAATTCTTTTAATTGTAGCTCCTTAGACGTTAAATATCTAATAAAAATTAATTATCTTGGACTGATATTTGTCAGTCCCACTTGCAGATAATGTGGAATTGAAGCGGATTTAGAGTGTGGGTTTATACATCTGAAAAAATAACCCAAGGTTAATGATAATTTCCTGTCTGGGAACAAATACTTTCTCAATAAGATCATCTCTATTAATAAAGTAATGAAACAGATTCTTTTCAAAATCAGAACTTTTCTAAAATTCCATTATATGTTAAAAATGGCTGAAAATAAGATATTTGTTCAAAGTCAAAAAGTGTTGTGTGTCTGGCTACTTTAAATGCCAATTTTACCTGGGGCATAGGAATTCAACCTTTAAAACTAGCTCTGGCACTGTCTACCAAGTGCTTCAAATATTTTATCATGCTCACATGTTCTTATATTTTTCAGCCTTGTCTTCCTCTATCTCATGCTCAGTACACAGTGCAAGAGAATTCACTTTCATTGAGAGAACACAGCCATATTCTTGGTTTTATATGAAATATAGCATAGGCACCTATGTGAAAGGTAAGTTGCAGTTTGAGGGGTTGGGGAAAGAGTTTTTATCCTAAACATAGAAAGAAAAAAAGAATAATGCTTTTTTTTTTTAATAAGAGAATAATATAATTAACAACATGAATGTGACAGAAGAAGTTAATATGTTGTGTAGCTTTTTATGACCATTTGGCAGGCAAAGCTAAAGAGCAGACTGGACTTTGTTTCCTAAACACCAAAATACTCAACCATCTAAAAGCTGAAAGTACTCCTTTTTCTTCTTGAGTCATTATGATAGATCTAATACTGGAGTAAAGCTGATGCTGATATTTGCACATGTTCAGCATAATATTAGCTCCTAGCTGTATCTCACAGACAAAATCTCTAGACAAACTGTTACAAAAAAATAATCACTTTTCATTTATAAATTTTCTGGATATTAAATGAATTTTCCCCTATAATATTTTTCTTTTCTTTAATCTTCTTGAAAAATACATTCAATTTTCATGTGTTCTTCCTTGCCTTTCCACACTTTCCTCTGCTCTGAGCTCACGTTTTCAGACTCCTGACTCAGAGAATCAGCTTTTCTCACTCTGAAGTTAAGTAGCAGGAGGTCTGCTTGGGGTGCTGTGCTGCATGTGCTAAACACTCAAATTGGCCACAGCCACTTGTGAGCTTTGGTGCTTTCAATAACACTCCCATTTTGTTACATTTGTGAGGAGCAATCTCCAGCAATGCCCTGTGGATCGAGGTGCAGAAGAGCTGCAGTGCTACATGCTGGGTATTTTTAGTATCCATGGGTTTGGTGGTTTTGTGCAACACATTGAATTGATGCAAAAAATGGCAATATCATTATCTTCTCATGAGGTTGTCTTCATCCTTAAATGAATTGCCAGCTGATAATCACTTTTCAACAAGTGAGAGAAGGTCCATTATATTCTCTAAATGTCATTAGTGAATAAATCAGGACTCACAATCCCCCATCACTCATCATATGCCTGGCTCAAGTGTGCCCCACACTTGCATCATTCTTTTTAGCACTTGAAAGTCACTGCATTGATGCCTATTGTGCCACCAAAGGGAATCAGTCGTGAGAAATCACTCCTCATTTCTGTTCCATTCCCAGATGCCTTTAATCTTGCTATGTGGCAAGTTGTCCAGATGGCCAGGGACCAGACTCCTTCCAAAAAGCAGGTGATTCCAAGCCCATGGTCTTGGCAGAGATCTATAGATAAAAATATAATACATCCCAGATGATTCAAAACAGCCTATTACAAGGGTATCATGAAGTGTTTAACAATGCCTTATACATGCAGACATGTGTCCTTAAAGTGAATTTTTAAGATGTATGTTAGAAAAAATTATCCATGCCTAATGCTGAATAGATATCCCAGAAGTAGTGATTCTGCCTTACTGCTATGGGGAGAGAAAACAGAAGAAAGTAGCAAGTTTGCAATTCCACTGTATCATGAGGAACAGCTGCCTGGCAGAGCTTTCTGCACACAGCAGGTAAAGTGTGGATGTGCTTTCCTGGGGCTTTACTCTGACCCCAGCCCACCTGTGACACAGCTGTGACCCTGATGATGCTGTGAAATCAGGGTTCAGGTCACATAGCCGGGCACCACTGTGGTGCTCACAGATGCACTCTCAGAGGCAAGCTCTTCCAAAAAACTTTGTCCCAGAGTATGAATCGAGAAGGGAGTTCAATGTGCCAGCTTTGGAAATATTTTTAGGCAGCAGTAGAAACCTCAGAGGTCAGGAGATGAAGAAAACCCAAGGGCAAGGGTTTGATGTTTCTCTGCTGGTGAGAGAACAGCAAGTACAGCTTAGAGCAAGGGACAACTTTAAAGCCTTGAGCTTTCAAGCCAGGCATGGATGGGGATCACACTCCCTGCTTATGTGAAAGTCAGGAAGGTGAGCCACTTGAAATCTATCTTTGGAGGTAACCTCTGGAGTCATCTGTATTATCATTATGTTGAAGGATTTCATTAGACGCTCAGCAGAGAAGGGTAGCCCAGCAGGTTTCATTTATAGTCTCCCTTGCACATTGTGAGAAATACATAATGAATGCACTTTTAAAGCTCTCCTGAAGATTTGTTGCAAAGAGAACTGGTCTGGTTTTCCAGTGTATTTGCTCGGCTTTAATTTCTGTCAGGCAGGAAGGATAGGCTGAGGTGGAGTACTTTAACCACTGATCTTCTCCTGGAGTTGCCTGGGTTAAACCAGACCCTTCTTATGAAAGTAGGAAGACAGGCACTCTAAAGCCAGTGCAGCAGCAGGAGCTTATAAAATAAAATTCAACTCCAAGCACAGAGATATAAAAATCAGCTTCCCAAACCCAAAGCCTCATCTTTTCAACCCTTCCACTTCCAGTATGCATACACCCAAAAATTTCCAGTCTTATTTCAGCCTGTTTGGCTGGCTGATTTGCCAGCTGGGGGCTGAAGACCCCTATGACACAGAGCCCTACAGGCAGAATCACAAAATATTCTGAGTTAGAAGGGACCCACAAGGATCACAAATTCCAACACTTAAGTGAAGAGGCCACACAGGGATTGAGCCCACGACCTTGGCACTATTAGCAACCTGCTCTGACAGCTGAGCTGATCTCAGGAACTGAAGCAAATGGTCTGGTCTGAGAAACCTCTGAGGTTTTAGGTCAAGTCCAGGCAGTTTTTTGACCCTGACAAGAATAGGAAGAATAGGAACCCACTGTAAATGTGTTTTAAAAACTACAGTAAGGTTTAAAAGTTTTGCACAGGTGATTAAAGCAGCAGTTTGAGCTAAATAAGCAAAGGAATTTTTGTTATTTTGAGCTCTTATTCCTTGTTTACAGAAAAGACTCCAAAAGCTGCAGATATTAAAGTTCAAAGACTGTGGGTTTCCCATTTGCCTTTGAAAAAGGTTGTTTATTCATCTTTATGTACTTGTATAATTTAGCCAGGCTGCATCAATGAAAATTGGGGATAAATAATGTATTACACTTATCTGTCAATTAATGATTAATTTCCATTCAAAATAAAAAAATAAGTTATGTTTCATCAGTCTCAAACTAATGTTTCAATTTAATTATAAATAATTCAATACTTATGTAAATCACACACTTTTTTTGGAAAGCTTCCAGCAAGAAAAGTCAGAAGGCAAAGCAACAGCATTTCATGATTTCAAAAAGCCAAATATGATACGTGTGCTTCCAGTGGACACACCTGTAAACTCTGTTCTGCTCCTTTGCTCCTCAGTTCAGTGACAGTGCAGAGATTGGTTGGACTGAGACCAAGGCATAACCCACTGTGATATTCACTTCATGTGTGCATCAGCTGAGTGCTCTCCCCAAAAGCCAAGAAAATGAACAAGCTACACAAGCAAAGTGGATAATGTGATCTTCCCCTTACAGCTGGAAAACTGAATCAGGGAGCAAAATTAAAAGATTGTATAGAAACCTGATGACAGAATTAAAAACTGAATCCACGTTTCTTGAGTCCTGCAACCCTATACATAATACTCCAAAAGTGACAGCTTTCCGTGCAACTGGGGGCAAACATACACAGTATTTTTCTTTAAAATTGAAGTTTTAATAAATTATACACATGCATACATATATACAAATACAAACAGCTGCTTACTTATGCATGTTAGCTTCCTTTTTATTATTTACATAAGGAATCAGACAAAAAAGGTAAATTGTAAAAAAAGAAAATGGATCTATGCCAAGTATATGTAATTATGATGCCCTACTTCAGGCCATGAAAGCATTTTGGCAAACATGAGCAAATGGTTCTAAAGGCTGTGCTTATAATGTTCAAATTAATTTTCAATAATGGAATTAAATCAATTAAAAAGGCATCTTGGGAGGTAGGGTATGGTAGCCAAAACCACACAAGAGCAACTCCAGCAACAGCTGAGTGGCTGCCAAGCCGTATGCCAGTGTGAAGTACAACAGAAACGTGTGAACAACAGATTTGGGAGAAAGGTAGGAAAAAAAGACACCTGTGATTATCATTCTAGCAAAAAGGTAACAGCTTAAGAGATATTAAAAGACCTTGTTTGGCCTATTTCACTCAGTATAGAATACAGCTTTAGTGATACTCAGAGACTGTATAAAAGGATGAAAGATTTCCCCTCTGTTCAGGAAAAAGAAATTAACAAGTTTCAGAGCTGAGAAATAAACAGGTATCTTTTACTGCCTTGTTTTGGCAGAAAATCTTCTCCCTTTCACAGCGAACCAGCATGGATCTCTTTATGTCCCCACTGCAACTGGGACTAATAAAACACCCAACAGAAACCACATAAGAAATAGTCTTTACTTAGAAATCAAGGAGAAACTACCATGGACAGGGTTTGCTTTACCCAAATCCTGTGGGTTCAGCAGGCTTCCGGCATATATCCCAATTTTAGAAGCTCTTGACTACAAGAGGCTTGAATCCCTCCAGAATCAACTTGACTGGGAGATCTCACTCTTTTTCCTGCTCTTATCTGTGAAGATCATATACTTTGAATGCTTGACAAATAATTATTCCTCCCTTAGAACTGTTACTGGCTAGCACCAAGTGTGAAATGCATTTGAGTTATTGCTCTTGGGAGCAGTCTTGCTGTGGGTGGCATTAAGCCACAGACTGGCCTCAGGAGAACATCTAGTGGAGTTAAAATCAATACTGTGTTTTAAAACAATCTCTCTTGAGGATTTCAGTGCCATCTGCCAAGGCATGGAAACAGCAACAAGCCCACTTGCTTTTGGGACTGCAGAGCATTTTCACAGCGCTGGTGATGGCTCAGGTACAGGCAGCAGTGCAGCTCAGCACTTACCTGCCTCGCTGGATGGTGTCTGAGCAAGCTGGGCTGGCAATGCACTAGCCATAGATACAAACAGCTGGCCTAGAACCTTCTGCTGACACCAAACTGAGGGCTGGAATTTACACACCTGAAGGACCCCATGCCATCCAGGAGGCCATGGAAAGCTCAAGAAGTGGGCCCGTGGGCATCTCATGAGGCTTAACAAGGCCAAATACAAGGTGCAGACCCTGGTGTGGAGCAGCCTTCGTTACCAACACAGACAGGGAATGAACAGATCCAGAGCAGCCCTCCTGGGAAGAACTAAAGGGGTTCTGTGGGTGAGAGGCTGGACGGGACCCAGCCATGTGCCCTTGCAGCCCAGAAAGCCAAACCTGTCCCGGGCTGCATCCACAGCACTGAGGGAGGGGATTCTGCTCTGATAGAGGGGATTCTGCTCTGAGGGAGAGGATTCTGCTCTGAGGAAGGGGATTCTGCTCTGAGGGAAGGGATTCTGCTCTGAGGCAGGGGATTCTGCTCTGATAGAGGGGACTCTGCACTGAGGGAAGGGACTCTGCTCTGAGGGAGGGGACTCTGCTCTGAGGGAGGGGATTCTGCTCTGAGGCAGGGGATTCTGCTCTGAGGGAAGGGATTCTGCTCTGAGGGAGGGGATTCTGCTCTGAGGGAGGGGATTCTGCTCTGAGGGAAGGGATTCTGCTCTGAGGGAGGGGATTCTGCTCTGCTCTGCTCTGGTGAGACCCCCCCTGCAGTGCTGCACCCAGCCCTGGGGTTCCCAGAACAGGAAGTGTCCGGGCTCGCTGTTATTTGTCTCTGCCCAGACAAGGGTGAGATGGGTTCGCTCCCGGGGCTCCAAAAGACAAGGCTGGACTCTCAGGTTTGGTCTTCAAGGTTGTTTATTATTTCTTATCTACAAAGATTTTCTTTCCGCTCAGCTGGGGTCTGACCAGCAAGGCAGCCAAAGGCACTCTGACTGCCCACAGGGCGGTCGCGTCTTTTTATAACAAAGACTACGTAAACTATATTTATCTTTTGTCCCCAATATTTATCAATTTTATTACTAAGTGTACCTTTACTATGAACCTATCAAAAATATCTACATCACACAGAAAATGGAAGACAAAAAGAAGGAGGAAGAACCATGTGGCAGGCCCCAACTCCCTCCATCTTGTTTTTCCAACCCCCCTGTACCAAAATCTTAAAATCTCTACTTTGACCTGTAATTGTGCTATTTCTATATCCTTTACACACCAGTGATTCTTATATCCCCACATACAGGTGATACATCTCTTGTAGGGTCAAAGTCGAGTCACCAGGTACTTTTACATCCCAAGGCTCCCAAGCTCCCCAAGGGTTCTCTCGGTAGCTCTGGCCCTCAGGAGAAGTGCGCTGAGTTCCCACAAGGAAGGACAGGGACCTGCTGGAGCCAGGCCAGAGGAAGGCCCGAGGTGATCAGAGGGATGGAGCCCCTCTTCTGTGAGGAAAGGCTGGGAGAACTGCTCAGCCTGGAAAGGAGAAGGCTTAGGGGTGACCTAAATGTGGCACTCCAGCACCTGAAGGATGACTACAAGAAACATGAAGAGGGACTTAATACAAGAACATGTAGTGACAGGGTAAGAAGAAATGGCTTTAAACTGAAACAAGGCAAGTTTAGATTAGATATTACAAGAATTATTTTACTCTGGCGGTGGTGAGACAGTTTACTCAGAGAAGGTGTGGATGCTTCATCCCTGCAAGGGTTCAAGACCAGGTTGGACAAGGTCTTAAGCAAGCAGGTCTAGTGAAAGGTGTCCCTCTGCATGGCAGGGGCTGGAACAGGATGATCTTTAAAATGCCTTCCAGCCCAAGACATTATAAGATTTTGTTGCAAGTGATAACCAACCCCACACAAGCATTTGTCCAGCTCAACCCCGGATGGTTGCTCATTTACACTAATTGTGGGTAACGTGTAGAAGGGGTTTGGTTATGACCAGGAAACAGCTGGAATTCTTTCCTGTTACTTTGGTACTGCAGGCAATGGAAAACATCACAGAGCCTGCAACAAGCAAAAATGAAAATGTGTATTTATGGCTCTTTGACTATTGAAAGACACTATAAACCATATCTAGGAACTGCAAAGGGGGAAGGCACAGTACAATGCATTACAATTCTTCTGAAAAATGTTATTATTGTTTATAAAAGTCTGAGTTTCATTAAATTCTTAAGGGATTTTTTTTTCATAATTTACAACTTCTTGGCTAGTTTCTCTTCTCTTGGCTTAAACATAACAGGTATCTAAGAACCCCAAATGAGTATGTGAAATTAAAACAGGGAAGAACTGAAGCAATTGCTGGGCTGCCTAAGGTTAAATAACGTCTGTGGAAAAGTTTCTTGCCATGTAAATTCCACCCATTTTTCTCTATTTACGATCTCCCATTCAAAGTTCTGCAAAAGCCATGGCATTATTTTGCAAACTTCACATATTGCCTTTGTAATTAATATCTCATACTTAAGCAGATCTCTTTAGAAGAAAAGTTTTGCCATTATACTAAAAATTTTGCCCGTATTGAATGAGTATGCTTTTATAGTCAGGAAATTGTTTTCCAGTATCTTGGTACTATTGATCTTCTTTCTGAATTAGCTGTTTAAATCATCCTTGATTTCTACTGAGTTTTGAGTACACACTGTCTTAGTTTGTTTTGATCCTTTGTCCCCAAGCACTTCATCTTCCATCTAGATCACATTAGCAGATCCCATAGCTAAAACTCTCTGCTCTTTCTTCCAAATGGCTGTGAACTCAGATAACTTCCCACTGTGCTCTCTGTGCCTCCTCCCAGACCTTCAGTCTAAAGGTTCAGATTCAACAGGACAGATAGTGAACATTCATATTTCAACTTAGCTTAGAGTCCTACAGCTTGGACCATTTATGGCACTGGTTTTGTTTTCCTGAATAAAAATACATGATTTTGAGTCCTTTGAATTGAACACCTAAAATTCAGTTTCTGTACTTTTTTTGGCTACTGCTTTAACCCCTATGAACTGCAGGAGAGAAGGGCTTTCAGAAAAACTTCTCCCTTTTTCAATTTACAGTTTGTAGGCTAAATATCCTCGTGCTGCAGTTCCTCACCCAGGGAAGCCAGATAAATCTAGTTTCTATACATGGATTTTAGGCATTTAACATGAATGTTTGAATTTCCTGTTTTCATTCTATAAGATTTGTTTCATCATGATGCTCCACTTAGCTGAACCTTTTTCAAGAACTGCTCCGAACTGTGACTGTGTTTTGTACTATATAATGTTGAGGACATATGACAAATATAATTTTCCTATGAAATTTCACAACAAGAACAATTGCTTTCCTTTTTGTTTTTCAGCACAGCAGATCAAGAGTTGTTATGAGGAACAAACATCATAGTAATTGTATCTCTGGATACTAGCTGTGAATGTAAAATTCAGTATTGGTGAACATTGATCTTTTAGAGAGTTTAATTTTTTACAAATTCTCCATAAAAATTATCTTCAGGGGCTATTTAATATACTTTTTATCCTGTCTTGAATGCTCTGGTTCAGATCACAGCTGCCAGTATCAGTAAATTAGCCATCCATACCAATATTCATCTTTGCTTCAAAGACAAAGGCTTGATGTCTAATGTGAATAAGTAAGGGTAATTAATGGCAACAGAAGTGCTACTACTTCACAGCATGTCTATAAAAGGAAAAATAACCACAAGCAGATAAAAACACCTGCTCTAATCTGCACCTTCCTCTAAAAGCTTCCTGCCAGGACAGTGTCAGAAGTATGTGTTCACTGTGACCCTGGGGAAATGCAGGAACCTCTGCTCTTGTGGCCCCAGCAGCTGTAAGGGCATCTCAGAAGAATGAAGATGCAGCTGATGCAGGGACTGTGTCTGCACACCCTGAAGCTGCACTGTGGCTGCTGCTGCCACACCAGAGGTGTGCTGGGAGTGCTGAGGATGCTGGGGTGCTGGGGTTACTGGGGCTGTGATCCATTTGCAGCTGTTGGTGAAATCCTCAAAATCTTGCAGAAAAGTAAGCATCTTGAGAAATATCCCATGGCTGAGAAAGAGGGCTGCTGCACAACATTGAACCCCCAAGCTGGAGGGTGTGTACCAGTGGATGTCTCCATACCAGGATGTATGATTTGTGCCCAGTATCATGCACTGCTGCTAGTTGCATCAATTTTGTAGCAAACAGAAAAAAAATACAGGAGAAATACTATGTTTGAGCCTACACATTAAGAAATGTGTTTAAATTTCCCATTAGAGTGAACAGAAATCTTTTCCAGCTCTTTTTTATCAGCTTTTGGAAGATTTTGTAGTTGATTTTACAGACAATTTTTTTCCCCAGTATTGTACAAGTCTGGTAACATTCACTGTCCTGTAAATATAAAGCCATTTAAGCAGACTGCCTGTTCTCAGCCCTTCTCTTTTCCCTTCTTCTCCTTTCCTCCAGCATCTTCATTTCCCTGCCTTGCTGCCCACAAGCTGCAGGTTACCAGAGCCCATTTATTTCCACATGTACTCAGCCCTGGCCCTTAATTTCTTCCTTAAGTGTTTACACTTACACCAAATTTATCATGTTTGACATCTCAAATCTTTGTTTTCAACAGCTGCCATTGGCTGTGGGTCCTGGAGGAGAGAGGCAAGAAAGAATATCAAGGGTTGGTAAGTCCTTTAAAACAGCAGTAGGAAGCCTTTGGTTGCTGTAGGGCTGAAGGACAATAAATGACCCCATACAGACTAAGAAAAGCAGAAACACATTTTCAGCAGGAGCAGCAGTGGTGAGAATTTCATTCTCCACATTCAAGGAACTCAGCTTACCCTACACCAGCCACAGGGTGCTCATTACGGGTGGTAATGGGGTGCCACACAAGAGTTTCTCAGAGAAGATCTGTGTTTTACTGAAACCACCTTAAATATTTCAGAGCTGGTTAAATCTTTGGGGTAAACAGCACATATTTAAAAAAACCCCTAATTCCATAATATAATCTTAAATAAATTGTAATTTTAAAATAGCCCCGTATTTGCATATTTAAATTATGTACTTTTATGAACTCTATTAGATAATATGAATTTTAATTAGGAAGGGGTTTTTTTCTGTAATGAAAGAGACAATGATGTAACTTTTTACTAATTTGTTTTCTTCATTCTGATTTCTCAGCTAAATAATGAACTATATTAGAAAAATACTTTATTACATGTTTGCCCAAGAGACCTGAATGGTTCAATAGGAACTGCTTGTTCTTTCAGAGAATAGCCAAGCCAAGCTAATTAAATTCCAGGTTAAACTAGCTCATCCAGTTCAGCTCCATCTGAATCTCTTCTCAGAAGTTCATTAATTCTACTGATTCATCAATAATTTTCCATAAATGTAATTACTTAACACAATGACATGAGGCTGTTCCTTAAAATGCAGTGAAGAACATGAGTGCAGGTCCATCTGACAGGTCCCACTGCTAGACCTGGCCTAACCCAGTTGTGAGATTGTGAGAAAAATCCTGGATGTGCTTGTGAGAAAATCCTAGATGGCATCTCATCAGTTGTCTCCATGATACAAGTGGGCAGAGCAGAGAAAAGCCTCTGGGAGTCTGACAGGAAACAAGCAGTGACTCAAGGTCTGCTCTCACTCTAGGTAAGAGCGACACCATTTAGCAAGGAATGCTCATCCACTGCTTTTGATTCCCTCCTGGGAAATGATGATTATTTGAATTCCCTATCCCCAGCTCCCAAAAGATGATGTTTCAGAATTAAGTAAAAACACAGAATAAAGTAGTTTAAGGAATTGCATAACAGGATACAAACAGCTCCAAAATAGCTATATGCCTAAACTCTGAAATATTTCCGATCACATCTGTGCTGGGTCAGTCCTGTTTTCCAGCTCCTGTAACATCCTTTCCTTTCTCCTCCTCACACCAGAGATATATCCAGAGATATAATTACTGTGATGTTTGTTCCCCATAACAACTCTTGATCTGCTGCACTGAAAAACAAAAAGGAAATCAATTATCATTCTTGTTGTGAAATTTCATAGGAAAATTATATTTGCCATATGTCCTCAACATTATATAGTGCAAAACATAGCCACAGTTAGCAGCAGCTCTTGAAAAAGGTTCAGCTAAGTGGAGCATCATGGTTAAGAGTACCCACAGTGTTTGCCAGAGGGAGTCCATCCAGGAGGGATCCAGTTGGCTGAGAGGAAGTCTGGGACTCTCAATAATACCATAACACAACCTCTTAGCACAGTGTAGCCAATTGTGCCTAAGCCAATGTTTAAAGCTGTTCTGAGCGAGGCTTCTTAAATTTGTTAAGAAGTATTGCTAAAGGGCAAAATCATTTTCTGCCTTCAAACTAACTTACTAAAAGGCAAATTCACAAAAGCACAACTGGGCTGAGGCAATGAAGCATCCATTCCTGCAAGCTCTCACTTCATACAGCAATACTCAAAATGGCAATGAACTTTAAAAAGACAAAAATAGTAAACTTAATGATCAGGGTGGCATCAGAGGTTTTGAGGAACAAGTATTATGAAAGGAACTGCAAGAACACTGTCCCTTGCTTTATGACTTCTGATTTCTGAGCAATATAGTTGCATACTTCTGCATCATTAGCGTGATAAAAATATCTCTTCAGTTGACCTGTGAGATTATCTGCTGTGAGGATATATGTCATTTTGAAAAGCAGCTGCAAGTGTGAATGTTTTGACCAGGCTTAAGCAAAAATCAAACAAGAAAACCTCAAAATGGCACTTTGGATTTTGCTTTTACTGTTTAAATTCAGGATCTGGCACAATATTCTACGCCAATGACAAAGCCCCAATTATCTTCTAGCATGAAACATCAAAGTGCTAAATTGTAGAAATTGTGTTAAGAATAGGGTAGAAGTATCTCAGTGTATTAAGGTATGGGTTATACAAGGCAAGACATTTCTCTAAGTCTGATGCTGCAGACCTTTTGTCTTTCTAAAGTGCAAAACTCATCGTAACCAAGTTAAGTAACTTCTGGTTTAAAGCATTGATTCTGTGGATGATTCATTGTGTTCTGAAAAGTCTTTCAAGAGATTAGTACAGCCTTCTGAGCAGAACACTAAAGATCTGTGTATGAAGACCAAATTTTTAGACCACATTTTTCTGTCACCTGTCTAATCTGACACAACTACATGGAGTAACACGGAGTCTTCATTGGCTAGTTTTTATTGATTTTACATTTTTATCACCACTGTGTCCTTTTCTTTGTTCTCTTAAAACAGAAAGTAAGCTGGACAGTTCTTGCAACCTGATAAATGTTGCTTCTTAGGTCATAATTATGTCATTAGGGGAAGAGTGCTGACCATAATTACATTTTCTAGTCTGAGTATCTAAATATTTCTAAAGAAAATCTTTATTTATTCCTATAGTGTTTAGAATCAAGTTAATAACCCTCTTTTTTTGTAACTGAAGTAGGATGAGATGAGAATTAATCATTGATTTATATACAGGCAGAAGGGGGAAATGAAACTGGATGAAGTTACAGTTCAACATAAAACTTTTAAACTATTTATTTTCCTAAAAGTTTTGTCCTCAAACATCTACTAATGCATCCAGCTCTCAGAGAGTAAACAGATATATGTGGTGGGTTGACCCTGGTTGGATGGCACCAAAAACACTCTGTCACTGCTCACTCATTTGGGCAGGGGAGAGAAAACACCACAAAAGGCTCATGGGTCAAGATAAGGGCAGGAAGAGAACACTCCCCAGTGACTGTCATGGCAAACTGGACTCAACATCAGAAAATTAGTTTAATTTATAACCAATCAAATCAGAGTTCAAATAAAGAGAAATAAAAAACAGATCTTAAAACAGCTTCCCCCCACCCCTCCCCTTTTCCCAGTCTCAGTTTCACTCCAATTCCTCTTCCTCCTCTCCCCTCGTCCCCCCCAGCAGCACAGGGGGACAGAGAAAGGGGCTGAGATCAGTTCATTATTTGTCTCTGCCACTCCTTCCTCCTCAGGTGAGGACTCCTCCCACTCTTCCACTGCCCTAATGTGGCCCCTCCCAAGGGATGCAGTCCCTCAGGAACAGGCTGCTCCACTGTGCATCCCCCATGGGTCACGAGTGCTGCCAACAAACCTCCTCCAGTGCGGGCTCCTCTCTCCCTCCACAGGCCACAGGTCCTGCCAGGAGTCTGTTCCAGGGTAGGCTTCCCACAGGGTCACAGCCTCCTTCAGGCACCCCCAGCTCCATTGTGGGGTGCTCCATGGGCTGCAGGTGGATCTCTGCTCCCCCATGGTCCTTCATGGGCTGCAGGGGCACAGCTGCCTCTCCCTGGGCTGCAGGTGGATCTCTGCTCCCCATGGTCCTTCATGGGCTGCAGGGACACAGCAGCCTCTCCATGGGCTGCAGGTGGATCTCTGCTCTCCTGTGTGTCTCCATGGGCTGCAGGGGCACAGCTGCCTCTCCATGGGCTGCACCAGGGGCTTGCAGGCAATCTCTGCTCCAGCACCTGGAGCACCTCCTGCCCCTCCTGCACTGGCCCTGGGATCTGCAGGGTCTCTTCTTTTGCAGTTGCACAGGAGTTTTTTCCTCCTTCTTAACTCTTTTATCCCAGAGCTGTTACCACCATCACTGATGGGCTTGGCCTTGGCAGGTCCGTCTTGGAGCCTTCTGGCATTGGCCTTGTTGGACATGGGGAGCTTCTGACAGATTCTCACAGAAGTCACTGCCCCCTTTACCAAACCCTTGCCATGCAAACCCAATTTAAAATATAACAGGAAATTTTAAAAACAGTCTAGACAAGTTGCACATTGCCAGTTAGAACAAGTCCTTTCCCTCAGCCATGCAGTCAAATCTTGATTGTAAACTGCTGGAAAACTTCAATAATCGTGGTATCACTTTTAATTTAATAAATTACCAGATGCATTCTTAGCAAAACTTGCCATCAGTCTTCTGATTCACTTGTATTCGTAAGCATTCATTTCATACATCCTCCTCCTGAGCACTGTTTTATTCTTGGCTTGTTCCAAGGTCCCATGGATTTCTGGCTGAAGTTCTCACAGCAAAATTCAGCAAGAAAGATTGCAGAGCCAGGAGATCAGAATCCAGCCACAGAAAGAATGAGAGTAAAATTAGCAAAACTATGGATAAAAGAAACTCTTTAGAAATTAAAGTACTAGAGCTGTGGTCTCAGTCTGTAATGCCTATACAGATAGTTGTAAAAAATTCTTTCTACAACTTGTTAACGTGATATGTTGTGTCACAGGATGTGTGTTCACCATGTTCCTTGAAGGTACTTTTTTTAGAACCTGGTGGCACATGTTGTACAAGGACCACCCTGAGCAGCAAGAAATAGCTGGCAGCAGGTGAGACTCGTGCTTGAAAAAGCCATCTGTTCCTGTAACCTGCCTCAGCACTCCCCGAGCAGCATCCTCCCAACTCTGCAGGCAAAGGTGTGTGTGGTCTAATCCTTCACCACTACTCCTCCCCATGGAGAAGCTGTAAATGCCCTACCACGCTGCTAAATGAGATCAGATTGCTCTTCCAAGGTCACCAAGGATTCGTTGTTCATTTAGCTCCCTGAAGGAAGAAAATAGAGTAAAATTTCTTTAGTTCAGTAAGTGTTGGTAAAACCCCAGTTCAACTTCACTGAAATGTATTCAGATACTAGTAATTATATAAATTATTGAAAAGCAACTTTTATTGAGGGTTCTTTTCAAAAAGAAAGGCACAGGTTACAAATGAGGGGGTGAGAGAGAATAATGAACACTTGCACCATCTCTGATATCAGAATGATGCAAGAGATCATGCCTAGATGTCATAGTTTGGAAAATGTAATCTGCTGACTTGATTTCATCTATTATTCACCAGTAACAAAGATTGTATATGACAGTCACAAGCAACTTAATTGAAACTAATTACTGAAACTCAGGAATGTTTGAAGAATCCATGTTAGTCAATTATCAAGATTGCTAAAGATAAAAGGAGTCCTGTACATGATTATTTTTTTAAGAAGGTATTTTTAATTAAATTTATTCATGGACTAATTAGCAAACACATTTATATAATCTCTAAAATTCTACTCTGTTCAAACAATAAGAGCTGTAATTTGGAGGATGCTACTACACTCTTTGTAGATAGCAAAGATATTGAACACTGTTCTTGCTTTAAAAAAATCAGAGCAACCCTGTATACAAAGAAAAGTCACCATAATAGTGAACATCACAGACATTGCATAACGTTTGATCAGATGAATAGATGTGTGTTACAATCTGACAGCATTACAATTACTGGAACACAGCAAACTTGTCACTTCATATTGCTCCATCATTTTGAAGCCCTGGAGCTGCTGTTGTTTTATCTATTCTTTGTCCTTACCTATTTTTCCCTGAGAAAACCACATGAAACCCCTATGGTTGTATTGTATTCCTCTTTCTGTGCTGTATTACAAATGCCAAGCAGGAAATCTGAAGTTTATTAAGGACACTAGTCAAAGCCAAGATGTAAAAATTGGGTTGTCATACAGGCATGAAGCACAGAAAGCCATGTCATGTAGCTTTAGGGAATGCAGCATCCACAACTCAGGGAAAGAGATCTTAGAGCCATCAGTGTCAGGCCTCTGAATCTGTGAGCAGCAATAGCTGAAGTGGGACAGCAGGGCAGTGAGCAGTGTAAGGAAGGCTATTCAGATGGAAACAGATATTGAATAAAACTTTGGGATGACCAAAGCTTTTTTTATTATGGTGTGAAGTTCTGATTCTTTCCTTTTTTTTATTTCCCTCAGAAAAACAAAGTGGGATTATAGAAACTCCAGAGAAGGGCATCTAAAATGTTTAAGCAGCTGCCTTAGAAAGAGAGGCAAAATATTTTGAAACTTCAGATTGCCAAGATGAAGACTGTAGAGTAATATGGTTGGGATTTACAAAAAATATGAATAGTACATTAAGTTAAGATGGAAGATTAACTGTATGGAGACCTCAGGAGATCATCTTCTGACCTCAGAAAGTCATCTGGTCCTACTTTCTGCTCAAAAAAGGACAACTTCAAATATAGAAGGTTGTGTAAATTTAGTATGGAACTGGCATTCACCAAGTCCAGCAATATTACAAATAAGGAGCACTGAAACTGATTTACAATAACTTAAAACAAATAAAATTAAGTCCTTTTTTACATAGAAAGTAATGACAATTTCTGTTATGATGGGTTTTGCAGACTAATAATTAAAGCATGTTCAAAAAGCTGTTAGGCAAGTTCACAGACAACAGATGCACAGCCAGATTACAAAGGTGTATGCAGGGATGGACCCTGTAATATCCCTAATCCAGTTTTGGGAAACAGCAAGGGTGATGACCTGTAGAGAGTGGGGTTGCTTGTGCTCTCTTCCCAAAAATCATCTCCAACAGTCATTCCTGGGAACAGGATAATGGAGCACTGAACATCATAGGTAATTCCTTATGCTCCTATTCTGTCCTGAACAGCTGAACAGCTCTGTTGAAAAGCTTATGTGCAAAACAGAAACTGTTTTTTGGTTTTGTTGATTTGGCTTGTTTCCTTTTTTCCTGCCATGTCCTATATATGTCTGAATAAATATTTAGCCTGAAGCTTTAGAAACAGAAGAGGCTTGCACGAGACTGTAGCATCACTGCTCCTTGTCCTTTCCCTGCATTGTGCAGGGCACCAAATCCATGAGGCTGGGATGATGTAATGCTGTGTTCTCAGCTGCAGGATGTGCAATGTCTCCCTGTCTTATGTAAGGTAGAAAGGACAGAGTATTCATCCCAGCTTTGCTATTTCTGTAAAATGCTCAAGTACCTGGTAGATTCTAATCCTAGATGAAAAGCAAATGGCCCTCCTGCAAAGATTTCCATCTCCTGTTATTTCCAAAATAATATCTTCAAAATTACTTTCCTGGAGGATTCAGTGAATATTTCTGTAGTATGAGATTTGTTTGTTTCAATTTACATACCTAAACCTGATCTGCTTCTTTTGGTACAGCCTAATCCAGACTTGGACTGCCTTTCAGATATGCATTGACTTGCATCTTGATCAATAAGATTAAAGAGCCTCTTTCTTACCTTGTTGCAGAAAAATACTTGAAAAGCTGTGATAAATGTTCTGTGTCTCAGACTAAAAATGATATCTCTCCTACATTCAGATAAACAATTTCCTAGGCAACTCACAAAAAAAATTACATACAGAGATATTGCTGAAGACTTTTAATCTCCTTAAGATATTTATGCTTTCTTTTAAGTAGTCAAAATTTATTCTAATTATATATGGGGTAAAGAACCAATTAAAGGACAAATCTTGAAGAAATTCTCAATACTGCCATGCAGTTTTTAATGTAGTTTGTTTCCCAAATTGCTATGATGATGAGTTAAAGTCCATAGTATTTTGTGGGCATCGGAGTACTGCTTAATATCCTATGAATTGAATAATTAAAATAATAATCTAATTACTAATAACTCTTTTTAAGATGAGAAACTAAGCTCAGTTACTGACTAATGAAATGCACTCCTGTGCTGGCCAGGGGAATTACAATGACTGCTTAGTGATCTCTTGATACGTATCTTCAAAGGCCACATATACTCCTCAGAACACACAATGCATGGGCATTCCCTGATCTCTCCTTTCACTGGGATCTCTCCTTTCACTTTTCTCTCCTATCCTTGTTCCAGAGGAGAGGAGCCCTCCAGTGCTTACAGGAGTTTGCATTTGGGTTGCTGGTGACCTACTTGAAACAGATGGAGAGAGAACAGCCTATTCTTATCCTCACGGTTAGTGTGCTCCTCTCTGTAATAGGCACTTTGAATTCAAATCCTGCCATTTCTCTGTCTCAGACAGACCTCAAAAGTGGTCTCACATTCCAGCAAATGTTTCAGTAGCAGGCTGCATAACCCCCTGTAGGCTGTCACCACCTTACAGGTACCTGTGGAAGTTCAAGCTGTGAATCCCACCTTCTCCCAAACCCCCTCTGCCAGGCTGCCAGGCAGTGTCTGAGCCCAGCAGACAGCAGGGTGCCTGGCCACAGACCTCAGCCCTGCAGTGCCTGTCAGCTCCTTTAGCTTCAGTAGCTACCTCAGCAGTACAAATTCTGCTCCCAGAGCTCTGAGCTGCCAAGTGTGAAGACTTTGCTCCAACAATGCCTACGTCTCTGTTTGAATATAGCCCGTGGGCTTTGTTGGCTTAAGCGTCCCTCTGGAACATCAGAATAACATCCGGTCCCCATCACTGAGGTCAACTACACTAAAGAGAGTGAGAAATGCAGCCATTCCAGCCCTGTCCTGCACAGGGCTGCACATCCTCAAGACGGGCTTTTGTGCAAAAGATAACCTACCAAAAAAGCCCTCAGTCCAGCTAAGTGAGGCATCACCAGGTGCCTCAGTGCAAGAATAAGCCCATTTACCGCAGGAAAACTTTTCACAGATTCAGCAAGAGGATGCATTTTCCTCAGTCCTAAGCCAGCTAGCTCCCATAGGTTTTTAGCAAGCCCTGTGCTGCTGAAGGTGCCCTCTGGAATTATGCCACAATTTAAATCATATCTCACATGTTGCTCAGTGCTCATTTTTTGGGTCAGCATAATGCTGTGGGGTTGGGGATTTTTCCCCTCTGTGATATCTGTATTTTGAGTCCTCCTTTTATTCTTTCTGGCTCAGCCTTACAAAGCCACACTTTGCACTTTTATAGCTCTGCAGATGTTAAATGATCCAATCTGCTCTTCTGCCTCCTACACTGCAGTTTCTACTCCGACCAACTGTTCTTGTTCAGTAATGTGTACTGTCCTACCGCCCTATGAACAAAATCAAAGCAGTAACTCTGAGGTGCTGTGGCTGTTCAGTGAGTGATGCATCTATGGTGGTGGTCTTTGCCATCTACCTAGGACTTGGGGAAGAATGGGAAAGCTTCTCATAACGTGATAAATCAGTGATCTGGGAACTGGTTGTTACTGTGTGTTTTTAATGTTCCATTGGGAAAAGGTGACAGTTCTGCTTGTATTCCACTTTGATTTTTTGTTCTCCTTGATCTCTGTCCCAAAACAAAAGGTCACTCATAAAATATCAGAACAAGTGAAGCTTTTTCTTCTCTCAAGATAAGAAGAAATATATGCATATTTATTTGGGGCACCTGCAGTTTTTTACCATACCTCAGATGGCTTTTCACCTAGAAGCTCTGTTTGGACACCTGATATTTCTAGTCAGTAACTACTTATTTTGAAAAATTTTATTTGAATTAAAAAGGAAACAATTCTGAAGTTTGGTACCATCTAATGCAAGGATAGAGAACACTGATCTCTGTTTTTAAGACAAGCTTTCAGGGAAAGTCTTGAGATGGCTTCCTGGAGTGCCTGAAAAGAGCCAAGGCAGCTCTGCAGCAGAACTATTTCCTTTCTTAGGTTTTATTCAGTTCATGTAACCAAAGAAGCACCAACCCAGCCCATATAAACTCTCCTGTGCACCCCAAGGTATCTGCTCCTCCCTCTACCAGAGAGGCAGAGAAGATGACAGACTAGAACCTGAAGGCCTTAGAGTCAAGAGAAGGGAATCCATGCCTTAAATTTCAGAAATATATTTTAAAATATTTCTCAAACTTAATTTGTGATTTCGGGCTCCATTCTTTTGTGAGCGCACAACTGAAAATTACTTGGCACTAATTCTGCTTGAATGCCCAACAATTCATAACAGAGCCAAGGAAAGGAAAATGCTTCTTTTATTTCTCTAGAAAAAAAAATAACATATTTTCAAGAGTTTTATAGAAAACTCTTGGAAATATTAATATTTTGAAGCATGTTTGTTGCATTAGCCACAAAAAAAGTGGCATTAGAAATCACTCTCAAAAGTTAGCCACAGAACAGAAAATGAAAAGAAACAGGAGAAAAGAGCTAAGCAAGCCCAGTTGCCACTTGTATATTGCTTCCTTAAGGCCCAGGCATTAATTCATTCAAGATAGGAAATAGTCTTTGCAAATATATTTCTGCAGAATTTTAAAATTAATAATAACTTCTGCATTGGGGCAGACTGTAAATTCTGCCCATGGAAACTCCAGCTGATTTTAAGGTTTTTCGGATTATCCTGGTGTCCTCCCTCATGAGCAATGCCATATGTTAAAGAGGTTGAAAAGTGGCTGTACTGGTCTTTGCCACGCTGAGCTCCTGCTGGTCTGGTGGATTGTCCCAAGGATGCCAGTGCCCTCCAGCAGCACTTAAAACACAACAGCAGCCAAATCCCTGCACTGAATTTCTGCAGGGCTCAGAGGAGGCATAGAAACACTTCCCCTCAGAAAGATTCATTTTTCTGCAGGAGACAGAGACCCCGTGCTTCTGCCTACTAAAAACTGAGGCAGGGGTAGGCAAGGAGAGGAAAAAAGACAGGAAGGTGTTCCCTAAGGTGTCCCTTAGCTTTGCTGCAAAAGATTGCAGGAAAATTCATTGCTGTGCAGCAACTGGATAACCAAAGTCTTATTCTTTGTTCAGTGGAGTGAAAATGAGGAGCCCGGAGGCAAATGAGAAAGATAGCATCTGTCTTCTTCAAAAGCTTCAATTTCTGTAACCAGGGCAGAGCTCTTCACACCTTTCTAGCACGGGGAGCCAGGACATCCAAACCCAGGGCTTTGAAGGGTTTTGCTCTCTTCAACTGAACACAGAATACAAAGAGAGCTATGAATTACTAGTTCACGATTTATGACTTTCTAAAGAGAGAAAAAACAAAGTAGAAGAGAATAAACAAAAAAAAATTAAAAATTGAAAATAAATATCTTCCTCTCTGCATCCTTGGAAGTTGCTTCTCCAATATTATTTTGAGTACAGCAAATTTTGGAGGCTTCCTGACCTGCAAAATATAATTTGGTCTGATGGTTCCTCCCAAGGATAGAATTTGACACAGCCCATTCAGGAGCTTTTGGAAAATCCCCGTGATCTATTTATGGTCACCCCCCAATCTTCTCAGAAATTCCCTGGTCTCTGTGTCTCAGTCTATTTTTTCCTGTGGGCCATTCTCCCCTTCCCACTACATGCTGAACATCAAAAAATTATTTGTTCTCTCTGCAGAACAGAGATTCAAATCTTTATTCAGCTAAGACAAGCCTGACATTATAAAAGCTGGCAATCTGTTCCCAGTTTTATTCAGGATATCTGTCTCCTCACCGCATGCTTGACAAACTTCTCCATGCAGATGTCTAGGTACGTTTCACCTCATCAAAACACACATGCAGCAAAGAGATTTCCAAAGCCCCAGATCTTATGTGGTGGGAAATGGCATCTTGAAGTGACTTTTCCTTTCCACTGACTATAGAGGGAGACACAGCAAACCACACTTCTGGGCCAAGTAGTACATTGCTTTGTCTAACATTAGAGGAGATTCATTTGTGCCATATTATTTAAATATTTCATGAAGACACCTCAGCATGAAAATTAGTTGCATTTTCTGACATATCAGCTACCCATCCCTTAACCAGTCCTTTTCAAATCTGGAGATCCATCCAGATTTATTGTCTCAGAGGTTTAAGTACAGGCCTGGCATAACATATCTAGGAGGATTTTTTGCAGCATATGGCTTTGATTTGCACATCTTGCACATATCCTTGAGAAATCCTGCCTAAGCTTGAACACTGAGGTGTGAGGAATGTGGTACTTTGAGGGTACGTACACAAGCATAACAAACTGTGGTGGCACCTGACACTTCTCCTTTTGACCCATGCTACAAGGGTTGGTCCTCAGAACGTGCAGAATGTGGAATGAGCGTTCACTACACAGGTAACCCTGTGGCACCATCAGCAGCACAGGTACATAATTTGGTCTGATGGTTCCTCCCAGGAATAGAAATTGCATCTGATTCCTTACCAAGTAAATTCACGTTTTCTCAGGAACAAAGTGGCCTTTAAACTTGAGTCTGATGTCACCAGAAGCATCAGATTATGCCCTTTTCTGAATTCTCTACAAATCCATTTCCCACAGAAAGATTGTCTGGTAAAGCCAAATTTTAAATTCAGTAGAATACACCTATAGGATAACCAGGATTAGTCTTTAAAGGTTAAGTTCAACAGGAGTTTTAGTTTCTGATATGGAGAAAAATGTACTTCAAAATTCAAGATTCACGTCAGTGTAATCTTCCACTTGCAGCTTCCCCAAGTGTTACTTCTGCCTGTGTCTATGCTGCAATCACAGACATAATTAATTCTCATTGTGGATCCTCCCTGTCCTATTCTGCTGAGAGATCAGATCAGGTGGATTAAACTCCAATTTAACTCCTCAAACTGAACTTGTTGAAAAGTCATGATGATTGACCTTCCATGACCACAGCTGTGTCCATTTTACCCAGGTGCTAGACCTCTTACCTGACAGGTAAGTTTTTATTCCTTTTCTTCCTGAGCATTTCAAAACAGGGATTTGGCCACACACATCAAAACAGATTTCTGATTCTCCAAATTCTTATTTTTGTGTGAAAATTACCCTGCATCTTCCATTTTTACATTGTTTCAGTTAATTTCTTTACTTGCTAAAAGACCCAGAGAGAAAAGTCAACTTTTAGGGCTCTTAGTCTAAGTACTGTGAGATCTGAGAAAAAAAGAATAAAATTCAAATTGCTGTTCCAGGGTTTAATGAAATATCCAAAACAGAGCAATTTCCATAGAGCGAGTGAGTGCTGTGCATCTCTGCACTTACAGCACTTCTCTGCATATACTCTTTCCAGCTCTTCAGAAAGTCTCTCCTTAATGTGCAGAGATTTCTCCCCATCCCCCTTGAACTCTCTCACCACTTGCTGTGTACAGATTCTGCTTGAGGGAAGGTTGGTTTTGTGTTTTCTGCTGTTTTTGTTTTCCCTGCTTTGAGCACTGAACTCCAGAAGCATCTTAAATAGCAGCACTAAGCAATTCTGGCAAATTTTCACTCATTTTGTTGCCTTTATTTTGCCTAACCTTTTCTGAGGTATCAGAAGCTCATCAAGGTTTGCAGAGAGCAGAACACTCAAGGGTTAAGCATTTCAGCAGTGAGCTCTGTAGTGCAGAAGATTTTGTAGATTTATCTTCAGGCAGAGTGAACTCAAGTTCCCCATAGCCTTTTCTAAAAGGCTGCAAAGGACATGCAGTTTGCAAGAGTCTGATAAACAAGAAAAGCTATGTACTAAAACCTGACCCATGAGGAAATATGAATGGAATGGGAATACAGTTCAAAAATAAATCTGAGACAAAAATCAAACAGTTCTACAATGCTAAGATATATGTTCTTTCAACAAAAATAAAACACCATTTTCTAAACTCTGGGTATGGTTTCTCTTGGCCGTGGTCTTCTGTAATAAACGCCTGAGAAAGAAACACCAAAAAAAGGAGTTAGTCTCTGATGTGCTAGAATACAGAGATATTGGTCTCCAGTTCTAGACAGTCATGTTTTTAAATACACCTGCCCAAATAATTCTTAATAACAGTACAGACAATTTCCAGCAAGCTGTGTGATCAGCTAGAACAGATGGGGCTGCACAGTGACTTTGTGATGCACACAAAAGCACTGCTCCTGCTTCTCCCCAGCACAGAGCCCAGGCTGCTGCACAGCTTTGCTAATTTGGCTTCCAGGTGGAAGCAGGATATATTTCTTCCTCAGAAGAAACCCCAGATACTCTCATTTCAAAACAAAATACTCATTAGTAAGCAGATACAGAAAATATTTTTGCACTGTGTTTTGGTGACTTTCCAAAAGAAATTCCCAAAACTTTGATCACTGCTATTTTTTGCCTACTCTGAACAAACAAACCCTACATTTTACTTTCAGACAGCACTAGACAGACAAACAATGCACAGGTCAAAGACAAAATTACTTTTTAAAGCCTTTAGCTTCTGTGTTGCTACAGCTTGACACAGAGATCCCTCTGACCCCACTCAATTTTATCAGCTCATGGGAACACACAGAGAAGAGGTTAAAAGAGGGGTCATGTCCTGGATGCTTCCCTCTACCCTGCCTGTGTACCTCACTTATCCCTCTGCAGAACTTCATTCCATCAATAATTTTTTCTATAAAAGAGATGAATCAAACTAAAATCCTTCAAACTTGCCTCCTCTCCTCCCTTTTTGTATCCTAGACTTTTTACATTTTTAAAGGACATCAAGAACAATCTTTCATTCAAGCTGTACTTCAATTTTTAATGCTTTAAAACCTGTGCTTCAGGACTTGAAAGAAAATATTTTTAATTCAAATGGAGGACTCAAAGTGAGTAGTCCAGTACTTGTTTCTCCTTCCATTTCTTTTGATGGGATCCAGGAATACCTCAAGGGGAATGGAGCTGCATTTTATTAAAGTTAGCATAAAAAAGGTCAGAGTCAGAAGGTCTGAAACAAATGTATCGGTGCCTAAAGTATCTGGGAGAAACTGTCCAGTGGATTCAGGTTATTATAGCAGAAAGCCTTGTGATGACTGTAGATTGTTTGTAATAGAGATTCTCTCAGAATTCTGCGCTATGGTTTCAATGTGTCAGAACCCTCTTTAACCTCTCCTTGTGTTCCAGCTGCCTCTCCAATCACACAAGTGTCCTCCTCATCACAACACACTTGGTAGTCAAATAGACACCATTATGTACTACAAACACTGGGGCTAAATCTGTGCTGGAAGTGGGATGTTTTTGTAATAACATAGGACGTGAGAGAGCACAGCACAGCCACAAGGCCAGAAGGACGCTGTGGTTTCAAACCCTTCAGAACAAAACAAACCATTTCATTTCCCTGAGCTGAACTTGTAAAACAGCTCTTAATGGAGGACTTATTTCCACACATCTCCGATTTGTAAGTTGATGATATATTTCATATGACAAAAGCCTCTTTCTTCAGGTTTTTACTGTCATGCATATGTGAGATCAAAGGCAGAAGCTGACCTTTAGATGTTGATTGAGGAAACTGTAGGAATAGGCTGTGAAGAGATATTAATGAGCATCTTCATTATTTCTTCTGCTACAAAGGGTAGGGCAGGCATGCTGAAATTTTTCTACAAAATGTTGATTACTGATGACACTGAACAAGCTAATACACATCCAAGATAATTCTCATATCCCAGGTGAAGTTTTTATTCATGGCTGTTATTGAGACCTTAAGAGTTTCTGGGTGGGGGGTTTTCTCCTTTGCCAGGTATCTTGACTTGAGACAAAACAAATCTGAACTCAGAAGTGCCAGTTATCTATCCAGGATTGAATTCTTAGTTACTTTTCATCTTGCTTGCAAGAAGTTTGAGATATCATACCTGCCACAGGTCCCCTTATATAGACAGGGATATTAAAGGCACCATAGAGTGAATATGAGTGCAGTCTTTATTTCTTAATCAGTGCATTCCTTCTTACAGAAAAGACATATTTAAGACAACTCAGACACACTTTGCTATGCCTGCCTCTCCAAATGGGCTCATTTTCCCTTTCTCCTCCAAAGTTCCCACATGCACAATGAGTACCTGCTGCCCTTTTCTATTTCGTCCCAGTATCTCTCCAATCCATCTTATTCCAAGAACATTTAAATCAAATTATTGTTGTCAATAGAATCTACCCAAATATCTGTTTCTCAGGGGTGGTATGAGGTAGGTGTCTAAGTTCCCATTACACACAATGAATTAAATTGGTGCAGTCAGTGGAGCCTAGAGAGAAATTCAGCTGACAGGAAGCTTAATTCAGTAGACTAAAACATAGGTACTGAGTGCTATTTTAGGTGCCCTAAGGAACCTGAGACACATTGGCATTAGGCTGACAGATATGACAAAGTACCTATAAGATACCCCTTTTATCCTTGAGCACGAGATGGGAAGCAGGTTAGACACCCCAGAGCACCTCAGATAGCCCTAGATTCCAACATCTGTAATAGCTGTATCCTTCCCTCAGTGTCTGTTTCACAGAGAAATATGTTGTTAAGCCCTATGTACAATTGTGGTCCAGCTTTTCTGCTTTCTTTCTAGAAAAGAAAAATCAGGTATTCTAATTGAATTTCTATCATATAATTTTGTAAGGAGGAATCCCTTTACATTAGTGAAGAGTTGATTGAAGAAGGTGGGGAAAAAATGTTTTCCCAGGATAAAAACTAGAGAAATCTGTCTCACCTCATTAAGTGAGAAGAAGGCAAAAATCTTAATGTTGGATCTTAAATGCATACTCTGGGCAGATTTATTCCAGCACAGGACAGTGAGCACAGAACCATTTATCTCTTCTGAAAAACAAAGCTGTGTCCTGGTCCTTTAACTTACTGGCCCAGCATGATCATCCCCTTCAGTGTCTTACCATTCATAGCAGGGTAACTCCCTCTAAAATATGGAGAATGGTTACTGGGTTAATTTCCAAATGGTCCCTGAAGTTGGGGGAAGTGCTGACTGTCAAAACCAATCCAACACAAAATGGCTTAAATGTGATCAAGTTCCTGTGTTTAACTGACTAGTACTGATGTCCAAGGCATAAAAGGAACACTCAGAGAGGAGAAAACCATTTCAATGGATCCCATCAATTTTTGCCACAGAAGGAATTAGAGGGAATTCCATAGAAGGAATTCCATTAGAAGGAATTTCCCACCTGGGATGGTGGGACTCAGCAGTGAACTTCTGTGACATTGAAGGAACAGAGGAAGTGAATATGGTATAAAAAGACCAAATGAACTGAAATAATTCATCAAAACCACAGAGAATTCACTAAAGTATTTAAAAAGATCTGAAGCATGGAACAGCTGAACTACTGATATCTGTGTGTAAACTCTCACCTAAAGCTTCTTGAAAACTGAAAATGGAGGTGAGCAAAGAAGGGGCCAATCTTTAGAACTTTTGGAGAAGGCTGGGAAAACTATGGGCCTGTTAGATGAAAACTGAACAACACGGAGAAGGAGAAGTAGTACTAGCAGCAGCAGTAGTAGTAGTAGTAGTAGTAGTAGTAGTAATGATAATAATAATAATAATAATAATAATAATAATAATAATAATAAAAGCAGATGTGAAAAACCTCTTGCTGGGCTGGCACATGGATAAAGATGAATTATCTTAATTTTTTCAATCTTTTTGATAAAGTCTCTCATTCAAAGCTCTTAGAGAAATTCAGTAGTCAAAACAGAAGTGAACAGTTGGTAGGTGAAGGAAAAATCTGCCAGCTATTTAGAATGGTTAAATTATCTACTAAAATATAATAAATATTAAGGTCTCTCAACAGTGAAGAGAGGTAAACAGTCATAGAAGGTTGTGATGTCCACTAGTTTTATTTTAAAAATGAAAAAACTAGTGAGCAGAGCCATGAACAAGTTTTGTGAAGTTGCAAAGTTATTCATGCTTGGAAGAACAGGATCTAATTGTGAAGAATTACATAGGCCTTGAAAAATTTGCAAATGAAATTCAATGTACACATGCATAAAACTCTGAACACAGACAAATAAAATCCTGGATTCTAAGAAAAAATAACAGGCTTTGAGCTGAGCATTACTGCTCAGGAGTGAGACCTTGAGATTATGACAGATAGTTCCATTAAAACATCATCATTTAATTCCATTAAAACACCATCTCAGGACTTAGTGACAGTCAAAAACAAAAACAATCCAGACCAAAAAAAATCCTTCCCCCAACTGTTAAGAATTATAACTAGAAAAATGAATGGCAAGAGAACAAATACAACTGTGCCCCTCTACAAATCCATCACTCATTCACCATATGCATTTCTGTCCTGTTAGTCCAAGGAAGGACATATTGAAAATCAAAAATTGTCAGAAAAACATAAAAAGGATTATCAGCAGTGTGAGAGAGTATCCATGTGTGGAACAATGGAGTAGTCTGGGGGTCTTCAAACCTGGAAAAGAGATTACCTAGAAGCATATGACACATATATACAAACCATACCTGTCATAGAAACAGAGGAGCTGAAATGGCTGTTCAATACCTCTTCATATAGTGTTTAATCCTAAAAGGAGCTCTGTCTTTTGGACTGCAAAATTATACAGTTTAGATCAGACAAAAGGGTTAATCATTGTAAAAAGAGCTGCCTAATAGTCTTGATTTATTTCACCTTTTTGGTTCTCAATTTTACAATACTAGAGATGTCCATTTTATTTTTGTGGAGAGATAAAATTAAAATATAATCCTTTGCATATTTCTTTTATATAAAGTCAAATATTGGGCACTAGGGATCATAAAATATGCTACATCAAGCTTATATTGTGTGCCTTTCTTTTGTATGATGGAGCCCCACTGAATTATACAGGGAAATGGAAATGATGAAGTATTATTGCTAAGAGATAATAATCATTCTTCAACTTTTCATATTTCTAAAATAATTCTAAGTGTAAAGATAAACCGCAAAGAAACTTTATATTTGAGAAAGAAAAATACTGAAAAGACTTTTCAGTGTAAGAAATGAGGAAATAGTGTTGTGAGTGTGCACACCTGCCTTTGTGGGTAGCTACAGCTCTGGTATAGCTGTGGTGCAGCTGAGCTGTGTCATTGAGGGGCTCTTGACATGGGCATGCAGTGACAGGACTAGGGGAAATGGCTTTAAACAAAACAGGTGAGATTGAAATTAGTTATTGGGAAGGGATTCTTTGCTGTGAGGGTGATGAGGCACTGGCATCAGTTGCCCAGAGAAGCTGTGGATGCCCCATTCTTGCAAGTGTTCAAGGCCAGGCTGGATGGGGCTTTGAGTAACCTGATCAGTGGGTGTGGAAACCCAGGGCACCAGGAATATTTCTCTGTCTGCTCTGGGGTGCCCTGACCCCCAGGGGAGCACTGACTTTGACCCTCATCCATGGAGAAAGTTTCCTGGACTTCAAGATAGACTGGAATCCACAAAAGTGTAAAATAGATTATAGAGAGTAGTGTAGGTGCATCACTTGGTGAGAAATTTAGGTTTTGGGATTTTTAGTATGTTGTGGATGGAAGAAAGATGGAGGGCACAGGGTGTCATCCTGGGTTTTTTATTCATGTTTCTTCTTCCTTCTTCTTCATGGGTTTGGGTGGCATTTTGAAATTGGGCAGAAAAGTATACATTGCAGGCTTTTAGCGATCAGTTATTGGGTTAAAAGAGAAAATAATCTAGGTGTCAGTTCTTAATTGGATAGTAAAGACCTTGTGACAAGAAATTGTTGGCCATTTTGTGCCTTCTAATGAAAAGCTGCCAAACTCACAGTAGTGAGACTGTTTTACTGATAGGAAATGATAAATGCTTGAGTCTGAACATGAACTATCATCTCAATGCCTTCAATCCAGACCCAGAGAAACCAACAACTGGGACCCCAGCAACTGGGAGGTGTCCCTGCCTATGGCAGGGGTTTGCAACCAGATGATCTTGAACATCCCTTCCAACCCAAATGATTCTCTGATTCTCTTACTGTATAGTATGAACCAGAATAAAATAATTATAGACAGACCTAATAGTTTTTATTAGACCAACAGGTATGCTCAGGAAAAGGCAGAAAAGCTTTCAGGCATGCAAGACGTATGGATGCAAAAGAAGCAGACAGAAGTTGGCTTCCAATGCTTTAATAAATCTTTGACTTCCTACAAGCTCTGCCTGCTAAAACCCAGACTGCAGCCAGACTTTTGGAGCTCAACAGATGTACACAAATGCTCTAGGGGACAGATGCTCAGTGTGGTTATTTACAAAGCCATGAGAAAATATGAAGGTAAAACCAATGATGATTTCATGGAATGGAAGGAGAATCAGAAAAAAACATTTCCTCAAGACCTCCCATCCTACATTCATCCCTTCCATAGTCTTTTTTTTTTCTAGCAGAAGGTATCTTCCATTTTCACATTAATCTCTGCAAGACTTTCCTGAAGACAAGGGACACTGACTCTCTGCTCTTTCAAATGAGACTGTGCTGGAGAGGACACAAGAAAGCTGAACACTCTTTAAACAAATTTCAGGATGCTGTGGTTTAGCTCCAGCCAGCAACCAAGTACCATGCAGCCATTTGCTCACTTCCCCAGAAGTAGGATTGTGGAAAGAATCAGAAGAGTAAAAGCTGGAAAACTTGGGGAATGAGACAAAAACAGTTTAATAGGGAAAGCAAAAGCCACACATGCAAGTAAAGCAAAACAAGGGATTCTTCCATCAATTCTCATGGTCAGGCAGATGTTCAGCCAGGACAGCAGGGACCTATCATACATAACAGTGACTTGGGGGGACAAACACCATTAAACCAAATGTCCCCTCCTTCCTTCTTTACCCCCTCTCCCCAGCATTTTACATACTGAGCATGATGCCCCATGATCTGGAATATCCCTTTGGTCACCTGTCCTCCCACCAGTGTCTCATCCCACTGTTCCAAGTACCCCCAGCTTCCTCCCCAGCATGGCAGCATGAAAAGCAGAAAAGCCCTTGGCTCTGTGTAAACCCTTAGCAATTACAAAAACATCTCTGTTATCGACCCTGTGTTCAGCCCAATCCAAAACACAGCCCCATACCAGCCACCGTGAAGAAAATTAACTCCATTCCAGCCAAAACCAGCACACAGGAAGAACAAAAAACAAAACACAGGCATATACAAAAGGCAAAATAAAATGTATTTGTGTTCAAGAATAACTATACAACAGCTTGGGTTTTGTTACAAGACAGTTGTACATGAGGATTTAAAACTCCTCATGAGCAAAGAGTTCATGAAATCTTTTCAGAAATGAGCATCACTTCACGATTTTAATGCTCAATTTTATATATTTCTGCTGCAGAATTAACTTTTTTACTACAAGTAGTCATAATTTTCACATTTCTAAAGCTAATCCTTTGATTGAACATCAAATGTATGAATGCATATTGCATACAGGCATGGAAACTTATACAAAAATGCTTGTCAAATGCCATGAGAAATAAACAAGGATATTGTCATTTTAATACTGATTTTCATCACAATTCTTTCTCATAAGATTGTCAGGTGGGATGATGTTTATGTCACACTGATGGAAAGGGAAAAGCATCATCCCTGATTTGAGGAACTCACTGTAGGCACCACATTTTCACTGCAGATAAGTAGGTTCACTTTTCACAGCATTAAACTGTTTAAATTAACCTTTGAAGTTTCTTTGCACATATTTGTTCATAAGCTCTTTAATCTGCTACAGCTCAATGCTACAATGAAAAGCAGAGCTGTAAACAACATATTTACTGTCAGCATTTCCACTTCATCTAATCCTGTAAGTTTTTGTTACCTTCCATCCATGCGAATAACAAAGATTCAGACCTTTCAGAATTACATTATTATGTATAATAAAAGCCATGCAATAACACCCAGACAGCAATACTTATTGATTTTTTACTACTTTGATGTTTTCTTTCAAAGTACAAAATTTTCATCATTCCAGATCAAGAAATTCTGGTGCCAAAAGGCAAGCCTGAGCAAATCCATTCTCCATGCTGTGTGCCAGCTTTCCGGACTCTGGCTCTCCAGCCAGATGGTGGAACAGGCTCCCCAGAAAAGTGGTCACAGCACCAAGCCTGCCAGAGTTCAAAAATGCTTGGATAAAGCTCTCAGGCACATGGTGTGACTCCTGGGGTGTCCTGCAGGGGCTGGGAGCTGGACCTGGTGATCCTTGTGGGTTCCTTCCAACTCAGGATGTTCTGTGATCCTGGGACTCTGGGACTCATGCAGATGGGACCTTTCCATGGGCATCACATGTGCACTGCAAATGAAGATGGACTTCAAAAGGAAGTTTGGAAAAGTAAGACTCTGCACACCACTTTTGATAAAAGTTTAAGCTCAACAGCTTTAAATAACTTGTCTGAGGTCAGAACGAGCTGAATTTGGAAATAAGGCTAGTGAAATGTCAACCCTAATTAGAGGCTGTCATTAAAATAACAGCACCACAGATGAAAATTCGTATTGGAAGAGTTCAGTGATAAATGTTAACCCAGCAAAACATATATGGATACCATGATATTTGAATGATACTATTTAGAGATAAATCTTGGAGAACAGCTCTTTCCAGAATAATTGTCTTGAATATTAAGATCGCTTTATGTAAGTATCACTAAAGCCACAACAAAAGATAACACAGAAGATAAAGGGGCTTCTTGCTATGAGCAATTTGAATACTAAGTGCTAAAATTAATTTCTAAGTTTCCATTTTTTTGATTATGAGTAAAATGAATACAGAAATAGTGAGCAAGGGCACTTCCACATTTGTTTAAATGCATGTTATTTTAACTTGCTTTTCAGAGAAGGCTAATTAAATCAACAAAACGTTTTAAAAAAATCTAAAGTGACATTTTGTATTGTTCTGTAAATATATGCTTTCAGAGTTTATTTTAAAGAAGAGTCATTGCTTAAATAATTGAATTACATGCTCTTGAATTCTATGACATATTCTTATCCTGGTTTTGTAATTGCTGATTTCTGTATATAGCTCAGGAATACTTTTCTGAAAACTGAACCTGAAATATATAATTTGGTGTCCTGGATTAGCAGATAACCAAACTGCTTCCTCAAGCATCACATCTTCCTCAAAGCTTGTCATGCACTGACAGGTTCTTCCATTCATTTCAACATTAATCTTCTTTCTCAAGAAGATGAATAAAGAGATGAACTGAGATGGTCTTGGCAGTCCTCTGAGTGCTGACAGTCTTGTTCATTTCTTACAAGTACAGGTAAGCCCTTGTTCACCAATGTCAGTAACACAAACACATCAACCCAGAGGCTTCCCTTGTAAAAATTATAATTTATTTATATGCATTATTGCAGGATAAAGGTGCTAAGTATAAATACATTTTGCCTCTGGAATGCATCAATATAATGTGTGAGATTAAAGTCAGAACAGAGATAGGCTGAGAGTCTGAAATTCCATAGGAGGCTCACATGAGGTTTGAACCTTATTCGAAAAAAATCCATTCATCTGGTATTCAAGGATTTTATATTCAAGACTATCTCTTTTACCTCTAAATCAAATTAAAGGCATTCAAATCATATTTAGATTATTTTTGATTGAATTTTCTTAACTGCATTTGGCAGGTGGAAATATACCTTTAGCTTACTTATTTGTTATTTACTTATTGAGGGGCACTGATGCCTATTAGTGTAAAAACCAGTGCTTGCTTTTCATACTGACTCCAAAATTTTTCCTCTAGAAATAGGAATTGCATCATTTCAGCAGCCTAATCTTAGATATATTTCTAAATTAGTAGTATTGAAGAGGAGAGGAGAAAGAGCAAAACAAGTACTGGTATAAAGAGAAATATCTGAAGGGAAACCATATTATTTCCCTTACACCGCAACCAGAGCCAGGTGAGCACACCTTCCCAATTAGCTGTAACAAAATAAATCTGTAAGAAATCTGGTTTTCAGGCTCATTGAGAAAATTTGGTCACCCAGGCATCCTCAGCCACATCCTTTGGGACACAGCTACAAGCTGTGAGTGCAACTGGGTGTGAAAAGGCAGTCACATCTCGTTGGAGCCTGGGTCACTTTGGGATGTCACTCTCTAGCCCAGAGCTGGAGCACTGGATTAGTGAACACTGACAGTTGTTACCTAACAAGGAGGGTTTTATAATCTGGGGATGGGCACCAACAAATCAGCCACGTGTTGGTGTCAGATCATGGAAAGGAAACTCTTTAACTTCCAGTTGCTGTAACATATTCTTCTTCTACTTAATGCAATGGCTTTGCTAAAATGCCTTTAAGGATAAAATGATTTAATAGTACAGACATGGGCTATCCTGTGCTGTCCTCAATTGTTTAATTTCATAATTAACTAATGACATAGCCACAAGATCTCTTTCTCTCCCCTCCTCCACATCTTGCTACTTGGATGGTTATTTTGCTTGAAATTTCATTGCCTCCCCCTCATTCAAAATCTCTTCTGAAATAGTCAAAATGTGTCTTACCTGTTTAAAACAATCTTGAGACCTGAACTTATCACAATGTAGTGAGTTTTCTTAAAAGAGCAAAATGAGTGTGAACCAGAATGCAATGAAATTACCTCAATTGCTACTGTCATGAATGGTGCTATTTGAGCCACTGAGAAAATTTATCAGATTATGGGTAACCTTTGTGTGGGACAAGATAAATCTGATAATAAGTTATATTCTTTGTATATTTCATTTGAATAAAATACACCATGACATCAATATGCATTGACATCATCAATAATACATGTGCTATTAATGAGAGATGAGATTTTTATTAACAAATTAAGCAATCCCTAATACTTTCAATGACTTTTTTTTCTTAATCATTGCTTTATGGACTTAGAAAATACAGCATATGGATAAATCAGCTACAAAAAATATTTCAATTTCTGGAACCATTTAAAAGGCTGTACTAGAGGTTCAAGAAATTATAATTTCAAAGATCTCCAAAAGAGAAGTAAGATTTCATTGATCTAAACTCTATTATGCTGTTAAATTGTTTAGAAAAAGACTTACATTGCTGGTGAAAGATAATCTAATACTTAGCAGGTGGTTCTAGCTGTGATTTACAGATAATCTCTGTTAAAATGCACTTACTTTTCCAAGTATAAATTTCTCCACCTAAAATTTCACCAACAAGAGGTTTTTTGGCTTATTTTGTGTATATTGCACACAGTAAATTAAAAATATTTAAATAATTAACAGAAAACACGATTATTCCTGTTTTGGCGCCTGAGGTGTAAACCCAGATACTAAAAATCCAGCTGTGTTAATTCCACTTGACACTAAAAAAAACCTGCCCCTGCAACTGGTAGAGCTGAGCTGAACCTTTGTGACAAGAGGAGAAACTGTATCCACATCTATATGAACTTACAGAATTATGGACAGATTTGGGCTGATTTGGAAGGAACCTTAAAGATCACTTTGTTCCAGCATCCCTGCCATGGTCAGGAAACCTTCCACTGATCAGGCTGCTGAGAGTCACATCCAGCCTGGCCTTGAACACTTCCAGGGATGGGGAATCCACAATTTCCCTGGGCAACCCGTGCCAGAGCCTCACCACTATCCAAGCAAAGAACACCTAATCTAAATCTCTCCTCTTCCAGACTAAAACCATTTCCCCTTGTCCTATCCCTACCTACCCATGTAAAAATGCCCTGGCATGCAGCCTCTATTGGACAGAGAGAGAAACAGAGGTTCTCATTTTCTACTGCCTGTCAGACTGCTACAAACACAGAAAATGCCTTTAAGGATAAAAACACTGACTTATTTAAGTCGATGAAACTGGTTACCAGTTATGCACATTAATAGCTAATCAGCAATAGTTTCACCTACATACATTATGTTTACAGTGGATATCTGGCAAGCTGCCTCCCTCACTGCCAGCATCTCCATTAATTTTTGGTGAAGTTTGTTCTGCAATTACTGATTTTCCAGGTGAGCTGGAAAGCAACTGCAAGCTCGACAGCTGCTGTGCCATTTCTAAGACATTCTCTTCTGTTAATAATATCAGAAAACAAACCACAAAACTAACAAGTTCTTATAGTCAACCTTGGGGTTTTGTATCATGTTTTACTACAAATTAAAAAATTGAATTTTAGGATGTAATGACTGGAATTATGGCATTGCTATTGATTGCATTATCTGAAATGATATATCATAGATCAGAAAAATAAGTTTTGATAACCAGGTACAAATTTTCTCTTTTTTTTTCCTCTAAAAGTTTGAAAATATAAAAAATACTAGGTAAAGAGCTTTTCAGTATGATCTATTTTAATTAAAAGTTTGCAAAAACTCATGTATGACTTATGGCAATTTCAAGCACATATTTTCTTGAAAAAGGAAATCTGTAGTTTCTTTTGCATTTCTATGCCACTCTTTCTTGGTAATATTTTTTGCAATTTCCATGGAGAGAAAAAAAAAAGAGAAAAAAATATCAGAAAAACTGAGAGCTTCATATCATACTAGCTTAGGGCAAACCAATCTCCAAGAAAAAATCAGAACTAGAGATAAAGCTGGGCAGTTAACCTAGTTCACCTTTTTCCTGTGCTACAGGGCAGGGGAAAGGAGACGGGGCATGGGGGAATAGAAAGGAATGTTGCAACAGCCAGGCAAAGGACTGTACACACTGAGCACCTGGATCCCAGACATGGATGCCAACAGACAATGTTGGGAGCCTCTTACAGCCTTCCTGAGAACTAGTTAACAAGATCTTAAAAGCAAACCAAAAAGAGTTTTGACAATCCCTGTGCCTTCCCTGATGTTAAACTGGAAGAGTTCTTTGAAGGGCTGGATTTGAAGAGGCAGGACCAGAATTCTCATCTTTTGGATTCACAGCATGGATAAGGAATGAACACTTGGCTTTGGTTTTTGCTTTTCCACATGCAATTATCAACACATCATTTCTGCTTTAATGCAAGTGCTAATACATTATGACAATTACTTGAGGTTTCAGAGCAGGAAACTGCTGCTTACAGCAAAACTGAAGTGAGGGCATAAGGAAATTCAAAACCTTCAAATGATATCTCTACAGAAGTTAAGAGTGGGTATAAAACACAACCTATATAAAATCTGCCTGGGGTCACATCTTTTCATGATGTTTAAGAGGCAGTAAATATTTACATGTATCTTCAGCAAACTTGATCTCAGTAGATAGATAACCAGAAAGTATCACGATAATTTATTTATCTGAATGTCTTTCCTCTCAAATCACACTTACTAGATCTCAAATCCCTAAGGTGATGGGCTGTGGTTCCAGATCGTCATTTACTTTTGCAAGAATGTAAGATAAGATAGTCCACACAGACAATTCTGCTCCATTCCCCTTCTATTTTGTCTTTTCAGAGGACCACCAAGATTTTAATTTCCACTTCTGCTGTCTGTGCATTACCCTTAGTTCCTTGGAGTTTGGTGAGTTCTGGGTTGCAGTGGAGTTTGCCAAAAGCCAGGCTCATTAATTCCAAAAAACTCTTTGAGGGAATAATTTCTCATACACTAAGACAGTTCCTTCCATTGTTTGAGGACATTTTAAATATCTTATGTAAATTTTTTTTGGTGCAAAATATGAAATTTCAGCAGATATACAGGATCTAATTAAAACCTCCTCTAATTTAACTTAATTCACCAAAAGCTCACTTGAAGTTAATTCACTTTTGATCTTCAAGTGCTAGAACAGTTCATTACATGAACTCAAATCATGGAGAAAAATATGTATTAAATTATATAAGTAAATGACATGTTTATTCTTGCATTTTAACATACATTGAATCAAAAAGCACTTTTTAAGGGTTTGGTTTTGCTTTCCAGAAAATACTGATTTACTGGAAATGAAAATTTTTTGGTAGGTTTTATTCAGCCCTTTCTTTGGAGTAATTTTCACAAACAAAAAAAAAAATCATTATACAGGTCATTACATAAAAACCTATGCAACACTCAATTTTTTATTTATTTGAACACTTTTTGTAAATGTTAAAAAATCCACCTAGGTTTCCTTAAATCAACTGATGTTACATCTATGTGAAAGAGGATTTTGGTATGTGTCTTTTTTTCCCTTTAACACAGAAAGAAAATAACCTTGATTTAATCACAGTGTGGAACAGGACTCTTTTTGAAACACCAATATATTGCCAGATGATTTTCCACTGAGACCAATAAACAGCACAAAAGGTTTTAAACACCAAATTAATGGCACTACAAAAGCACACAATCAATGTGTGTAGTATGTTTATTGGGGGTGGATAAGTTTCTCTCTTCACCTATGTAATATCTTTCTTGTCCATGTAGGATGGTAAGCTGATTGGGAACTCACCACTTTTACTGACCACTTTTCCCCTTTAGTGAAAGTTTAATGTGTATCATGGGAACAAAAGCCTTAGAACTGGAACATTTTACATATATAACTACATTTTACATATATTCACAGTAAAATGGAGAGCACTGTATATTTTCAGTTGAGAAAGGCAAATGCTGATCAGGTTTTTTTGTATCTTTGAATCAGAAAACATTTCCACCTGTAAAACATGGAAGCTGCTTACACTAGGAATGTAACTTCAGAATTTCAGTATGAGACTGGTATAAATAATTGCAGAAGTTCAACGAAAATTTTTTATTTTCCATTTTCAGGTTTCTAAAATTCAAGTGATCATAGTACAGAAAACTGAATAATTATTTGACCGCTTTTTGTGCACCTGTGCTGCTTCACTATAGAAATCAAATGTATAGCTAAATCAAATGGGAAAATGCGAGTTCAGTTTAGGCTGTTTTCACCCTAACAAAATCAGTATATATCTGTTCTGTGCATTTTGTTTAAGAAAATTAAAGAAAGAATTACCATGTAATGATTGCTGCCCACTCAGCCCCATATATACAGACCCTACACACCCTCCCAACAGCAGACCCAGGTCACTGTTTAATTTGTTTGCACAGATGTAACTTCTGTGTCCCAGTCGTTCTCAGGATCTCTGTTAGTGGCGAAAATAAAACCCCAGTGGATGACAGGTCCATGCCAATGAGAGGTCTTTAACAATCAGCACTGCTTTTGTTTAGAAATATTCTACTCCAAAACTCTGTAGGGAAACAGGACAGAAACCATTTTGAGCAGAAGCCAGGAGAGGGAACAGACTTCTGCAGACTTCTGCACTTTCCCACACACACATTAACCTTGCTACAACTCTCTCCTGACTCACTGATAATTGACATGTCTCATCTTATACTCTGGGATTCCTCTGTTACATGGAAATGCAGGTCAGAGAAGTTCTTGGAAGCAGAGGTTCAGCAGAAGTGCTGCTGTTACGTGTCTGTCCCTCTAGGACCTCACTCAGTGCCCACCAGATTACATTACACAGCACATGAGCATGGCAGGCACTTTCAGGTGACTTGGGATTTTTACTTTTTACAAATAATTGCATAAAAACAAGTTGTGCTTAATTTCAAAAGGAAAAGAAAATCCTCTATCTACCTATGATATTTACTACTCCTTTGCAGCCTCTTTAGAAATTACCTGATTAAAACCAGGGCATGACAGATATGCCTTTCACCTTTTTATCAAAGTAATGTTCATTCATCCCTTCACAATCTTCCAGCAGTCCCAAGAGTAAAGTACTAGAAAATGAAGGATAGCAGCATGAATCACAGTGAATGTAATCTGAAAAAGACAGCACAGCGTGCTTAGGAATTTTCCTTTTGTTTCAAGCATTTGAACTTCATTTCTCCAAAACACAAGGTGATGGACTTGCTGCTTTCTTTCAAGGTCTTTTCCAAGGACAAAGGCAAAAGTAAGGGTTTCTGCCTTTAGAAAGGTGTTTGAAGTGATACCCCCACCTACTTCTGGTGACCTTTTCATGAAATTTAATTTTTAATCCTGCCTAGCTGGGAACTGCTGTGCTGTACATTCACTACCTGGGCTTTCTGCTTCTTTTTTGCACTGGAGGTATCAGAGCTTGTCTAGGAAGAGTGAGTTACCACATTACCATTTATTTTGTGATCAGTTGGATGCTTTTCCTTCTCAATTTTAAATTACCTTTCCAGAAAATTATTTTTTAAAAAAAGCAGGTTTGTGTGCCTGAAACAAGGGCAATCAGAACTTAGAACTTACTAATTTCTCAGAAGGAAAAATTATTATTTAAAAAATGATCTAGTCAAGATTCTTGTTTTGAAGTAACTCTTTTAATACCCATGGTATTTTGTGGTACCAAATTGATGATAGAAGTGTCTTTAGATAGCAAGGGCATCATGCAGAATGAGAGGGCTTAATTGTTGCAGCTTAGTGAAAGTGCATAATGTGAAAACACAAATTTCATGATTAAAGAGTGAATCACTTTCCATCTCAGACATTTCCCATCCCTAAAAATAATCCTTTGACCTATTTGCTGTAATGCTCATCTCCTAACAACTACATTTAGCATCCAGTTGTATCCATTGCCTTTCTCTAGAGAACCTTTATGGCTCTTTTCTCTTGGACCCATTTTGCTCTCTATCTAATAAGATAAATAAATAGCAAATAAAAATGGTAGGTTTTATTTTCTTATTACCTCTTCTGCCCCTTTCTTCCATGCTGTGCTCTGTTCCTGGGAGTAATGATCAATGGTAGTGAGACAGGCTCTCCATTCAAACCCTGGCAATAAGGTTTAGTTTATAGCAAAGCTTGCCAAACCCTAATTCATATAAATACCACATCATCAATTACAAAATTTCTAACTAAGCCCTATAACTCTTCTCCAAGAGCTTTTCTACTTCTTGATATAAGCAATGAATCTATACATGCGCTCATGGTGTTATGCAGCTCACTGCCATGGCCTAAGAAATCCAAGTAATTGATAGCATGGATGAGTTAGACATTATATCCATCTCAGCTAGCTTGCAGGGTTTGGATGCCTTACATATCTCCTGAAGTCAGCCAGGAAATACAGACTTCACTGGAAGCAAATCAACTCAACTCCACTTTGAACTGTCCTCTGGAAATGCAATTCTGGTTCAATGACTGAATAAGGTAGGGTGAATCTGGGTTTGTGAGAATATTTGGTATCTTAGTTGGCAAGTTTATTGGGACAATAAAGAAATGAAAGACTAGAGTCCCACTATCTCAGTTCTTGAATCAATTTTTTTTTCTAAACTGGATGAGCAAACCCTCCATGTCACTCCTTGGGATTCAGTGGAAACCTTCCTGACTAGCTGAGACACAATTTTTAAAAAAAGAAACAAAGACCAGTTAGCTGCTAATTCTTGTGTCAACCTGTAAAGACATGAAAATCACTGAACTATTTCTATGAATAATAGATACATTATTTCACTATTGGATTGATGATTTCAAATATAGAAATGGTTTTTATGCCTAGAAAATTCATTGGGGGATAATGTGTTGAACATATTTTGCATTCAAAATAAATTGTATCTAATTGAAATATTTCACCTGACTTTGTTAGCTGCAGCTTATCCCAAACTAGACACAAAATAGACTAGACATCCTCATTTTGTTAGAGTTATTTACACTTTTGCACATAACCAGAACCACAGGAGTCTAAGCAAGTCCTGTTTCCCACCCAGCATTGATTCAGAATTAGATTTGGTTCTGCTCTGCTGTGGTGCAGCAGAAATGACTATGTCTTGTTTAGAGCACATTTAACAGGTCTGCTCAATACTTAGGGTCTCAAAAATGAATGCATGTCCACTTAGCAAGCAAAATCCAAAGAAAAAGCTGGAGTCTGACTTTTTTTATAAGAACTTCATTGTATTTGGAGCATTCATGTAAGACAAGCTCAGTTGCCACCTTATCCAAGAAATCTGAACCTCTCACACAACAGGCTCTGCTCATTTCTCAGGAATCAAGAATGTGGCACTATGAGGAAGACCCTGCATCAAAAAAAAAAAAAAAAAATGCTTGTAAGCAGCAATATCCCAACACTCACCACAGAGTGTGATTTGGCTCTGAGACCAAATCAGGATACATTTCTCAAGTGAGCTCCTAATTTCACAGCTGGCAGAACTTTTTCTTTGGTTTTTATTCCTACTCTGTTAAAGTGCAACTAGTTTAATTTAAAATCACAGCGGTTTCAGCAGACAAGCCACACCAGTACCTGTCATTCCCAACAGAGCTTGTTTTGAAAATATGTATTAGTTCTCATAGTGGAAGTCAAATTTGTTTGAGGTAGGGAAAAGTGAAAAAGAAGAAACCCAGCTAGCAGGTCTCTCCTGAGAGTCAGGAGGACTCATCTCTGCTGCCACTGCCAAGCCAAAAGTGGTGTGTGGCAGCAGGAACACTTTTCTTCCTTGGCTCTATTTCAAGTTAAACAGATTAATATAAACCAGCTATACAAACCACAATGACATAATGCAACAATGAAACACAGCAGTAACTTCATCTCTACCCAGTCATAGTTTCAATACCCCACCTATAAAGGGACACCATTTTACAAGCTTAGAATGATATCTGTGCAAGGCAATGAAAAGTTGTATCATCCTTCTTGGACCCAGGGAAATGTATGGTGTAAGCGTCCCTGGGGGTGGTTGGCTGACTGCAAAGAGCTAGACGATTGTGCTGTGTGCTCAAAAAATATAAATATGGTTTATACATTCATCCAGAGAAAGATGAATTGTCCTGATACCACAAAACTCTGTGTTGATATCCCAAGCACCACTGAAGGCTTATAAAATCCAATGAGAGTGATGACTGGGTTGAATTCAGATTCAAGAGTTTAATGAATGAAGTTGTGGTTTGGAACTGTGAAGGTTCCCTTATGTCACAGAGCTGAGGACATCTGAGAGCAATTAACTCTCCCGAGCCAACTTTAATGTCAGAATGGACACATACCTTGGTATTTATTATGCCAGCACCTAAGTGTGTCCCTGGTGGTGAGATAGCATTTACAGGAATCATAAAATGAAGTTCAGTGGTTCTCAACACTTCCAAGTTGACTGGATCAGTTAAAAAAAATCTATTCTCAGTACATAAAACAATGAGACTTAAAAAATTGTCCTTGTATTTTTATAAGCCACTTATAATAAAGTAGGGGAGCGTGGAGGAATTCAAGGTCTTTCCTTGCTCTCGCAGCAAGGAAGAGAATGACCAGCAGCTTCTTTGCTCTCATCACAAGTTCATTAATCCTCATTTGTAACTTCCTGTAGAGAAAGAAGATATGTTTGGAGGATGGGAAACTGCTGCCTTTACCATGTTCTTGAATATGAAATATTGTGCTGCAGCCCACAGAACAACCTCAGTTCAAAGATTCTCTGTTGGAACTGGTCCATAGGGGGCTACAAAGTTGATCAGAAGGCTGGAACACCTCTCCTGGGCAGTCAGGCTAAGAGAGTTGGGTGGTTCACATAAAAATATGACTGCAGGGAGACTTTATTGCAGCTATACAAAGGAGTTTATAAGAAGGACAGAGAGAGACTTTACTTTTTACCAGGGCCCATAGTGACAGGAAAAGGAGCAATATTTTTAATCTAAAAGAAGTTAGGTTTAGGTTGCACACGAGCAAGACTTTTTTTACGTTGAAGCACTGGAACAGGTTGCCCAGTGTAGGGGATGCCCCATCCCCAGAGGTGTTCAAGTCCAGACTGGATGGGGCCCTGAGCAATCCTATCTAATAAAAGACGTCCCATGGCAGGGGTGTCGAACTGGATGATGTTTAAAGGTCCTTTAAACATCAGTCCATTCTGTGACTCTGTGAAAGATCACTGATGCTTATGCAATTATACTTCTGGCTTTAGAAATGCTCCTGGAGCTAAGCCTGTATTTCCACTCTTCATGGCCCAGAAAACTGCTCTCCTGCAGCGACAAGGATTTGCAACACTCCCTTACACACTGTCCTCTGTACACCCTACAGGGAGAGCACCTCAGCTAACAGGGAGAAGATGCACTTTAGTGGATGGAGTTTGTTCTCTTCTCCTCATGCTACAATCACACCTTGGCGAAGAAAGATAGTGAAGACAGCAAACACTTCCATCAGATCCATGGACTTGCTGCTCCTCTTCTATCCTGGAGAAACTTCTTCTAAGGTTATGAGCAGCATCCATTGAAATATTTTTGGTGTTTGCAAAGGGACAAAGCCACTTTTAAGTGCCAAAGAAGACAGTGGGTTTGGGTCCTTGTGCTACAAGTGTCTTCCTTCTTCTGTTCAATTTATTTCTTTAATGAATTCCCACCTGCAGCTGCTCAAACCTTTCTCTGATTACTTACACCTGGTTGGAATTTGGCCTGTGCTAACAGCTTCTTTTTGAAACAGACAGTGGAATGTGAAACTCTCTCAGCAGCTGAGTGCAGACCCTGCATGTACACCCCGAATAGGGGAGCAATGAGCCCCTCCCAGACCCAGCATCCTGCCACTGAGTGGGAAGTGCAGCAAGTGAGAGCAAGTGGGAAGGACAAGCTGTCTCCTTCAGAGGGCTTCTTTCACATTTACCTGGATAAATACTCAAAGTACAGGAGCAGAAGTCGCTATCTATGCTTTTTTTTTTTTTTTTTTGCATTTACAAAGGTTTTTTGGTTACATTAACAACATTAAAAAGTTTTCCAGCAGTCAGCTGAGGAAAGTGAGGCACTCCTGCTCTGATTCACTTTTCAGACCAGTAAAAAAAAAAAGGAGTAATGTAATTCCACTTATCTTCTTGGCACCAGAAGAGTAGTGATACAATGGCTGAGCCCAATGAAGTCAGCAGTGATCCCAGAAGCCATTTGGTCTATTGATTTTAAATGGGCTTAAAATATCTTTTTAAAAAGGCCTTCTGGATTGTTTACTAAGCAGAGCCAAATTGGAGAGGCCTGCCTCTGCTATTACTTGCAGCAGTCCTGAAGTCTAGTGCCAGGCATTTCAAGTCTAACAGTTAAATAACATTATATGTGCCTGAAGTATGTCACTGAACTTTTACAGGATGCCAAATAATTTGTGATCTTAAGCACGGCCACATTACTACACTAGTAGTTACTGCACTACTGTTGCTTTGGTACATGGCTGTACTTTCCATAAATGTAGCTGAAAGCCAGCCCTCCAAAGTATTTAGCTCAATAAGAATAAAAAAATGAAAAATCATTCTCAATTGTTGCTGGGCAGACTTCCTGAATCTCTGAATTTGTGAAAACAATTGCTTAGTAAAATAGGAATAGCTTCCTTTTTGAATTTCAACTTTCAATTAACACATGGGTAGAGGGATTTTTGTATACTTCTTGATGCTCATTAAATAGATAGGTCTGAATTGTCCTGTATTTCATAAAGGAATTTGAATTTGTTCTTGACTTGAAATTGAAGTCAGAATCAAGCTCCATCTAAATATCCTAACTCCTGGAAAGTTTAGAAATATTCATTTCAACTTTTTGCACTAACAATTTTTTCTGCTGCATGTTGGGGTTTTTTTCTAATTATCTTTGGGGATGATAATGACAATAATTTAAGAGAACAAAGTCAAAATAATTAATGTGTAATCCTATAATCTAAATAAATGTGAGAGATTGCAGCAATGAAAACATACAGTGACCAGGAATCTGTGGATAAGTGTTTTGACAATGTTGTTTGCCTGGACTGAAGAGTGAGGTTTCTGACTAGTTTTGAGGCAATGAAAAAAAATTATATACATTAATCATACCAGAAATAAGGTTAGATTTCTGAAGTATTGCTCTAAGTAGCTTCTAACTTAATTTGCAGTTCTCGAGCTCGTAAGTGCTCAACAGAAATCCCTGAAATAAGAACATAAAAACTTTGCTCAGAAGAGGTAGGAGTGATCACTCACAACTCACAACTGAGTCCACAGTGCTGCAGGCCAAAAGGTCAGACCAAGAGATTTGATTTTTATTAATTTTTCTAATTTTTTTTTCCTTAAAACTTGTCAGTAGTGACATCATTTGAATGATGATGAATAAGATTGTTTTATCTGAGTTCTATTACCTGTGGATGACCCTGACACTCCAGTGCAGCCCATGTCTGATTTTCTTACCATAACTGGAACATACCTTCTTGGACCATGGCTCCAGTTCTGTGGCAGAATTCCTGGGAATTTAAAACCTGTGGATTCTTAGACATGAATTGGACACTTAATAAGAAGATTAGTAAGTGCTATATGAAAAGTACCTTAGTTCATCCCCTCTTCTTTCATGTCAGGAATAAAATATAGTAAATATGCAAATTCCATAAAGAAAGCATAACTTAAATTTCATATGTCATAAAATTCATTTATGTTCTCCAAACATGTTTAGGTTGATTTAAGTAGTAACTACTTTGCAATCTTAAAATACTCAGAGGTTTCACTTTGAATTCTGAGATCAATAAAAATTAACGATGTTTGGTGCCACTATAGCCCAGAAGCTTTTGAGACATAATGATCATTTAAAAGGAAGTCAGAAGTTTACTGAGGGAAGTTTATTAAAACTGCCATATCTTCCTAAAGCAATTTGTTTATCAGCTTCTCACCACACTTTTAATTTTCTAGAACAAACAAATATATCAATTGCACAATTAATTTCGTTTTGGTCATTTTAAATGGCAAGATTAAAACCCAGGCACAAAGAGAAATCATTTGCAACTTTAAATATACAGAAAGTGAGTGTATCATTTGAGTGTATCATTAGAGTTCCCTTTAGGCAAAAGAGTCTGCCTTAAATCAGCATGATGTATGATGCTAAATTATTGGATTTCAGTTCACAGAAAGCATCCCTCACTGCCATGATGGGCCCTAAGACAAACGGAAGTTTAGTACGTGTTTCATTTTTAATTCTTCCTAATAAGAATGTGAAACAGATAAAATAAAACTCAATTATAACTGGCAGAGTGGGATCTTCCTTTTAAATTACCCTTTACACATTAACTGGAGGGAAAACAAGATAACATGATGATTTCATTTGGAAGTACTTGTTGCTATCCAAAGCTTGTCTAATAGCTGCTAATTCTTATGTCCCTGTCGTTCCTGACACTTGGTCACTGCTATCTGCTGCATGCTGAAAATGCCCAGGCTCTGAGGACAGCTTTGGCCTATGTGGGGTTTATGTTTGGGGTTTTTTTTCCCTTTTGAAATCTGTACCCAGGCATCAGTGTATAATTTTCTTTACCCTGGCTGCTTTTAAATGCACATCCCCTGTATCCTCTGCATTGCAGATATTTGCTGTAGATCTTATTGATTTCAGCTGATGCTGCTGGATTGGTTTTCCTTAGTTTCCAGTAAAAATTAGAGAAACGTCACCCACGCCCTTCAAAATATTTGTCATGACATCTCTACACACATAAATACAAGAACTTTTATATCAGAAAGCACATTATTCATCTTGGTTTTTGTATTTTTGTTGTTGCATCAGTTTTTGTTATCCTTCTCAGCCAGTTTCACATGAAACAGTTTCTTAATATGATAAGCCATGCCTAGCATTGAAGAAGTCTGCATTTCAATTAGTCTGCTGTTTAAAATGTTAATGCTTTCAGCCTTTTGATCAGATCGGCTTTAGCAATTTTCTTGTGGGTCTGCTGCAACTGCTCATCTCTTCAATTAGGAGAACCACTGATAACAGCTATAGCAAAGTATCTTTTAAAACTCAGACAAATTATTCTCAAGGTAGAGGTACTATATATACTTGTACTGGACATCTGCCTTACCTTGAATTATACTCAAAAGAACAGTTTCATTTATTCACAAGCTTCATTTTAGATGCTGTTTATCCTTGAAAGAATGAGAAATGTGAGAAGTATGATATCTCTCAGCATGTGAGACCAAATCAGACTGATCAACCTATTTCATTCCATAAGAACAGACACATTTTAATTTTCTTTCCTAGCAGACCATGCAAAATGCTTTTTTTTTTCAGATACATCTAACTCTTAAGTGACCACAAAAATCTCTGTCACACTCGATGTAACTACTGCCTGACTCATGTCAGATATATGGGGCAGAATGCACTTTTCAAAATCCACTTTAACCAGCTGGCTAAATCTAATCATCCAATCTCTTCTCTTTTTTTTTTTTTTTTCTTTTTTTTCCTTACTTTTTTTTCTTTTTCATTTCTCTCTAAGGGCTACAAAGAGTACCTCTGTGCATGCCAAGCCACCCTACGGTGATTAAGTATCAGCTTAGGCTGATAGGTATCAGCACCTCTCTCTGAGGGGCTCTATCAGATGCTGACAGAAGCAAATACCCTGCAGGACACATTTGTTGCAGTACTATCTACCTTTCACTCTGCCATTTCTGTTTGAAGTGGGATCAATTCTCTTTTAGACTTAAGAGGTAAAATCTCCATCTCCCAACCACAACAGGTAGCTATTCCTGAAGGTAGAATGAGGTTGGAGGATGATATCCTAGTCTTCCCCACTGAAACAATCTCACTGTGAGAAACCCACTCAAATTTCTCTAGACCACATTGTTAATAACATTAAGTAAATTTATGTTTAGGGGATTCAGTTGAAAGAAGAGACTTTTGTCATGGTTTACTACCTGGAAACTACTTGTGTATTTTTAATTAAATAGAAATAATTTCTAGGAACAAAAGCTACACCCAAACCATCAATGGGTCCCTTTGAGTTGAGTGCCTACTAGTCAAATTATTTTTAAAATAAAAATAACCATTATAAACATTTTCTTTCTGGGCAAGTGAGCTCTGAGAGGTGATGCCTCTCCTTTATGTGTAGGAAACTGTCTTCCTACATGTGAAAAGGAGCTCCTCAAGGCTGGAAAACCCTCACTGTTACAGTATTTTCAAGTGAGGGGAGAAAAACTGGTTTTAATCTGAGGCAAAAAACCAAATGGGAATGTTCCCATTATCTCAATTCTGTATTTATGAGGTGTATATATGCAAAGTTATGTGCACCATGTTCCAACCTGCACTTTTTGAGCTGGAAGGAAGGTAAGAGTTGGTCTCTCAGATCCTGTCAATGTACCATGACAGCAGCCATGAGCTGCACCTTTCCTCCTTCAGCCCGCTGCCTACTTTGTGTAGATAAAATATTTGCTGCATGGTTGAATCCAAAAACAAATTGTGAACACTTCTTCCCAGACATGGAACAAAATGACAAGGGTGGGCTGTAAACCCACATCTGAGACACCTGAAACCAAAAAAGAGGACCAAGACCTAAGAGGTGCCCTTGTTGTCAGCTTTTTCTCTCCAGCTCTAGGAGGTTTTGGTTGGCATCATAACAGTTTTGGGTTTGTTCTGATGTAACATTTGACAGGAAACTGTATTTTCTCTGAAAAAAAGATTAACTCATTCTCTTTTCGAAGGAGTTTTAACTTTTGACCAGGGTGTTTGCAAGCCCAGATAAAATAGTTTTGACAAAAGAATGCAATGATTCTGTGTAACTGCTAAGTTGCAAAATCTTTTATCTACCTGTCTTAAATTTCTTTCATTATGAGAGAGAACTGGTTCAGTGGCACCCAGTGTCCCTGTGGCACAGTGACCTTTCAGGAATCATTGCCAGTTCAGCTGGAAGCTGCTGGCATTTGACTAGCTTGATTAGAAATTCCACAGCACTTACAAAAAAAGGGTCTTTTTGACATAAAGCTGATTTGTGAACCTCAAGTCAGCCACCAAAGCCACAAATGAAGCTCTGAATCTCAGAAACTGAGTCAAATGAAAATTATCACAAAATCACTTTTTATATGCAGGACACAAGGCTGCTCAGTGAGACTGATTTAAATAATTGCAAATTTTTCTCCTGTCCTTCCTATCCTTGTTTTCAGTGCATTTGGCATGAAAAAGCCTTGTGCAGTCTTAGGAAAGTCTCCCTGCCAGCACCATGAAGCCTGATCATGTGCCTGCTCTGCTAAGGAACCTCCCATCCTCTCCTCCTGCGCCTGAATTGCCCCAGCGTGGTCTCTGCTCCTTCCTCCCTCACCTCCAGAAGTTTTGCCCATCCATGAGCCCTCACTACCTCCCCAGGAAAGAGCAATCCCACCTGTCTACAGAGCCTCTCTTGAGGGTGAGAGCCACACAAAGGTGAGCTGGGGTCTCCCCTTGCTGACCAGACACTGCCATGATACCAGAGCAGATTATAAATTATGCCTAGGACAAAACTCCAACAAAAAGTAAAATACTATCCATTGCTCTTGGGTTGAAATAGTGATGATACACAAGCTTGAGTTAGCAATCCTTAATTGTCCCCTAGGGTTCAACTTGAACTTTTAGGATGGGCTGAAAAGCAGCTAGTTGTTTACAATAAATAACAATTTACTCTTATTTTGAGTCTGAGTTGAAGCCATTCCTCATTATATAAATGCTGACGTGCCCTTTATGTGCAGAGGTTTCACTTTTTGGCTCAAATGTGAAGTCTGCACAACTTTCTTCTCTAATGCTCTTCAATTCCTTGGTTCATTCTTCAATTCCTTAATGCTCAAGTGCTACTCCTTTAAAAATCAGGGGTTTGCTGCAGTCTCCTGGCCAAGCACCAATTTGATGCTGGGAAAATTGTGCCCAGCTCCACTGGAGTTTCTGGGTGACACATTGGGATTCCTTGCTGCCTCCAGCTGCTGCTGGTGCTCTCCCCTGCAGCTCACAGCAGGCTGCTCCCCAGGAGTGCTGACAATTCCTCACAGCCTTGTAAATTCACAACACTCTGGTGGGAACGTGCATGTGTGTCTGCAGAAGATACAGCTTCTAAAAGGTTGTCTTGAAGTAAGAGAGACCTGACAGAGACAGTAAATCCTACTGCAAATTAGTTTTGCAGAAGTAGAAGGAAAAAAATTGGCTTTAATATGTAGAGAAAGTTCCAAGGAAAGGTATTCAGTCCTGACACAATTACCGTTTGGCTGACCTTTGCTAGATTTTGGAGAATGAATATTAATGAATCTCCAGCACAAAAGTAATTTAATGAGAAGAACTTACTTAACACAGTATTTTAGCAGCAGGAAAGCTACTTACTAGCTTTCCTAATAGATCTATTTCCTACATTTTAGAGTAAGAGCACAAATGTACATTTAATGTTAACGCTACAGTGGGGTCTTTGTTTCAGAGCATGATAAATTGGGAGCTTCAAATTGAAATAGACTTAAGATAGACTAAAAATTTTTCATTCAAACCCCAATATGGATTTGCATTAGGTTTATTTACAAATATTGTATCTTGTCATCTTTATACTTTCTAATATTAGTTTCCTTTTTTCACTCAAAAAACCAAAATCATAGTATGCCCAAATAATTTTCCTCTCAAGGTATAATTAGGTGAATTTTTTTAAAGTAGAAAATATCATTCATATTTTATATCATGTTTTCATTGTATACTTTTTTATGTTTTAATTACAGGAAGGACTAAGAATTTATAGTTTAATTGCAGCTAATGCTGATTTCACTTGGTTACTAAATCAGTGACAGTGAAGAGCAAGATGTCTAGAAAGAGGCATCAATTATTCTGATTAAACGTCAGGACTGATCCAAAGCACACAGATTAAATTAGTGGTATCCTACTGACTTCAAGAGGCCTTGAGAGCCCAATCAATAACATCAATCAGAATTGGGAAGGAATAGCCAAATCAGTTGCTGAATCAAGAAATAGCATTTAAAACATGCTTAAATGGCTACACAAAAGTAAAAAAATGCCAAAGAATTTGGTAGATTAATATTTTGATAAGTTGTGTTCCTGTGCTAGCAAAACACCTTTCTGGCTATTTTGCTGATTTTGGAGAAAAAAAAATAATTTTAAATTGGAATAAATAAGCCTACACTACTACTGGAGAAAGTGTAGGATTGAAAAACCATTTTACAAGAAACATGTTGGAGCTGCCACGGGTTTAAAAACAGTGGATACATTATAGCACTGCAGACAAAATTATGATTTATACTGACTGCACTGATAACATCCTTTTTCATGGCATTTGCTTGCGTATCCTCATATCCTCTCAGAACAATTTCAGGTTCTCAACCTCCATATTACTTTGCAGGATCAAAACCGAATTTATTCTTATCAAATAGATTGCATTAGAGTATTATAGCTGAAAACAAAAACAACCTTTTTAATCTACTGTAAAATAACATGTAAGCCACTCATGAATCTATATGAAATTGGAAAAATAAAGATATTTTCATCTTAAATTCAAGAATACTTTATGATATGTCAGATTAAAATTTTGCTAAAATTACCTACTGGATCATACCAGCTACCTTCATCTACTCCATACTATTAGTTTCTTACTTTAAACATGTGGTTTCATGTGGCTGACATCTGCAGATTGCAGATCTGTGAAGAGATGAACAGATGAATAATTGCAGAATATTCCTCTGTTTTGCTGGGTTTCAGTGTTATGCAAAAAATATTCCAAGCGGTGTAAGCAGCTTCACATCTGCTCTCAGTCGGGAAGCACAGCCTGATGCTCAGGCTGCACTGCACACTGCTCTCTTTAGCCAAACAGTGCTCTCACAAAAAGCACATTGTTTCTGGAGGTTTGTGCAAAGATGTTCATTCTTACTCTTCAGGAAAGATTAATAAAAGCCTGCATTTTGAAATCATATTTGCCTGATATTTATTTTGCCCCCCTTCTTTTTTTTCAGACTGCTTGCATGATTCCCAGATCTATATTGAATAATTTTATCATCTTGTTACTCGTAATTTTCATACAATGTCATTATTGATGGCAGCAGTCCTCTAACTGATATGAGGAAACAGATAATGAGTAATACAGCACCCTAAGAAATACAAGTAAGTGTGTATATTCTGAAAGTTTGCCTTGGTGTGGGTTCCCAAGATAATGTTATGTAAATGCTATCACTATCATACTGTGTTGTGTTTATCCCCAAGGAAGGACGACTTTTATTCAGATCAGAGCCTTGGAGGGTGCCAATAATGCCAGGGCAAAGTCCAGAATTACCTACCACAGCCTGCTTTAATGAGAGACTGAGGACTTCAGTATGCATAACCTCTGTCTATGACTGGGAGATGGTTAAATGGACATCATGAATTCCTTGCCTTTCTAGAAAAGAATAGTTTCTACCAGAGTGTCTTAGTTTCTCAGATTCAGGAAATTAGCACAAACATATGCTCTACATGACAAATAAATGAGAGGATTAATAAACCACTCCATCTCCCTCAGTTTCCAAGAAAGTGTCCAGATTATGAAAGTGCTTATCAAGATGTTCCAGCATAGCTAAGAAGTGCTGCAGGAACTTCAATTGCTGCCCCTTTTACCTGGACCATAGCCTCTCTTAAAACTGGTTTACTAAACCGAGAAAATGACAGAGCACTTTACAATGATGGTAGTGATCTTGACAATCAGATCACTTTAATCCCAGTCTGAATAACAAAAAGAATGGTCTGAAACAGGACATCTGGATAATAAACAAATTATAATTTCAGCAGTTTCCAAAAGACTAGTTTAAATTCAGCACAGCTTTTAACTGTGGATAGAAAAGCATTTGATACAGGCAAAAGAATAAAAAATAGTTTAAAAATGTTTCCGTAAAAGTGAAATTAAAAGATAATATCTTTCTGGACAAAAATGATAATGCAGAGTAAAAAATACAAGGAAAGAAGATAAGTTGAAGCCAATTTTCTAAATTATTTAAATATGAAGGCAGTGTGAAGGAGAAAGCTTCCAATAGACTCAGTTATTATGATTTCATAGAGGGATATAATCTCAAATGCTGTGGTTTATCACCTGATACTACTGAACTAAATATAAAAAAGAGCTGTGCTCCTTTAGACAGCTCAGCTCATGAGAGGGGCATCTTAAAGGAGAGTTGCAGTTCTGCTTTAAAATACTCTTGACTAGAGAACTTACCTTTCAACATTAAATTTTTTTCCTGTCACAGAAAGGAAAAATAATGCTTCATAATGGGATTTGTTCAACTTCATCATATTTGTCTCACCATTTGAATGAGGTGGAGGAGCTGGAGGAAAGCTGTGGTTTGAGCGGAGAAAAAGTGTTGCCTGTAAAAATGGGTTGGACCCAGATTTATCCCACAGGTTTTCAAAAGAAGTAGTTTGGGAAAATAACCTTAAATAGCAAATATCAGGGTATCATGACAGTGAACAGAAATAGCATGGCTTGGAATAACATCCCCAGTTTAGTTATAGCTAAGCATAAGAGTTTTTATTCTTTTTTTCAAGTATCAGACTGAAACAAGGAGAAAGTTTTGGAGACTCTCATTTGTTAGGAACATATTGCAAGCTTTTCAAAAGGTTATATACCATTATGTCACCAAAATCATAACTTTTCTAAGCAGATATACTTGGATTTTACTTCTCTGTGGAGTGGATTCCAGTGAAACTGAGACTGAGTACTTAGCTTCACATACTTCAACTTACAGTTGTTTAAAAATTGAAGTGATCAAACAATCAGTAAGGAGTCAATTTTTTATTCAGAAGTCACAACTCATTACTAATATCATCGTATCAGAAACTAATCCTCCTTCAAGAACTGATGCTAACTGATGAGATCAAGATGGAAAACAAATTCTCTTGGTACCTGCACAGCTCCTGCTCCAGGGGTCACTGTGCTCTGCAGAACTCAGTGACACAGGAATATAAAAACTTCTTTATTACAAACAAAACCATTTGGAATTATGTTCAACAAGGTCACAAGGAGATAGCAGCAGTTTCACAGTGCGCACTTAAGAACAGGGATCTCAGAACCAGTATCTCAGAACACAGTATGGGGCCACTCCAGTGGCTGTAATGCTTGCTCAAATAAGTGGTTCCAATTTCTTCTTCTGAAGCTCTTTCATCTTGTGCAAGTATTCATGAGGGAGGAAAATTCATAAGTTGAGAATGATGTAACAGGTTACACACACACTTCTTGAGAAGGTAGAACAAGCAGCTGTCAGTTCCTATTAAAATAATTACACAAAGGAGAATGTCTGCAGTGGAAGGACTGAGTAAAGTTACACCCACACAATGTGATACCTAGAACATGCATCAGGCAGACAGGTGCAACCCCCTCACATTTTGTGCAAATGTCCTGACTACTCACTGAGGGCAATATTCCAGCCAGTTTTGCAACTGGTGCTTAACTTTTAGTGCCGTAATTCTATTGTTTACTTTTGTTAGCACAATCTCCACAGGAAACAAAATGTTATGTTTGATGTTGATTGAATTGTTTCCTTGATCCACAATGACTATTTTCTGGTACTCCACTGCTATGAGAAAAATTCTAAAAATAAATAAATCTACTCCAAAAATCAAATCTTAAAAACAAACAAACAAACAACAAAACCCCCTCCAATTCAGGCAATACTTCTCAAGTTTGGCGCAGCCACCAATCAAAAAGCAGCCTATTGCACAGCCTTGAGAGAGATCACTTTTCCTATAAGGGAACAGGATGACATAAACTGTCAGTAACTCACAGAGGCACTGTGAGAACTGCAACACTACAGAGGGGGACAAGTGTGGGAGCAACAGATCCAGCGTCCTGCCATGGGTCTAAAGTCAGTGCCAAAACAGACAGTCAGGCATCCTGTCATGGGTCTAAAGTCAGTGCCACAACAGACAGTCAGGCAGTGGACACAGGCAATGGCAGGCTCAGCTTGACCAGCAGCAGCAAGGAGCACAGCAAGGAATGATGAGTAAGCAGGAAAGAGAAGAAAATAGTAGTTTAAACTTTTAAAAACCCACTGTTTTTTCCAAAGTAAATCCAGAAGACAGTGAGTTGCTTACTAACATGTCAATCAAGGGGAATAATCTCCCTGAAATGCAGATGTCTTAGTGCCAGTGAAAAAATATCAATTGTTTTCAAATTGGGAAGCCCAGTATCTCCTTCTTTCATAGTCCAGAATAATTGATGATGATAGAAAACCTCTGACACCACAATTTTCCTGAAGAAGTTTTTAAAATTGATGACAGATTTTTACACCCATATTGTCCAAAAGCGTGCATCTGCTGTTACTGAGACATTCCTGAGCTCTTTGGAAGAGACTGCCAAGGGCAAAGCCACAGCTGACTCTGTACAAATTCTAGTGCAAACACTGACAGACTCCTACTACTCCTGCTTGTGATTACCCCAGAAGCATCTCATACCTCCCTGTCATATTGACAAGTATCTCCAGGAATCTGTAAGGACCTAGCAATCTCTAAGGAGTCTCCTAAGGATCTCTAGGAATCAGGCTGATTTAGATTTTCTTCCAATATTTTCCTTGCTAGAGAAAAGCAGCTTGATACAAAAAAAAAATAGTACAAGTTTTGGGCCTAAAATCTCTCAATAGCCAAACAACCTCATATTTGACTTCACAATTTAAGAAATCATATCAAAGAGGGACTATTTCTTCTCTCCTTCCCCCTGTTTTCCTCCTCTTCTTTCCTTGGAAACTTCAGAAAAATAGGAGCTTTAACAAAATAAGTTGGACTGCATGAAATATTGCTGCACTTGGAACTACTTTGTGCCCTTAATAACATATTTCATGTAGGTAAAGATTCATCCTAGAGATAAAAGCAATTTAAAAACAATTCCATGTTCAATATTATTAGTTCAGCATTTCAGTAAATATTAAGATTCCCATAATGAATCCTAACATGTAACTATTTTTATTCCCTGCATAATCTAATTTCATTAACTTATCTGGAAAATGCAGGAAATGCATTATGCTGTTGTTATTGAATGTGAAAATACATTCAGCAATGTGCAGATGGAAACTTGTTGGTATGTATTTCTGGGGCAAAATGAATGGTAGGTGGAGAATGAACATAATGAAAGACCTGATACAAGCTCAGACTGCTGATTTCTTTAATGGAAATTTTTTTAATAGAGGAGCACAAACATGTATTTTTTTTAAAGCTGGATGAACAAATAGGAATAGCTCTGGGCAGATCTAATCTGCATGGCTTGCACTTACAGTATGCATTAAAGAATTCAAGCTGACATTGACCTTGGCAGCACTTACAAAGGAAGAGTTTTCACAAGGATGAACATGTCGTGCGCTGTGTCTTCAGTTTTGTGAACAGTCTTGAAAATTTTTTCAAATGCTCGTTTCTCATGGCTCCAGTCTTTGTACCCTATAATTATTTTCAAGCAATAGCATTCTAAATCTATGGGAAAAAAGAGCAGTGTAGTGTGGCATGCAAGCATAATTCAAGCTTTCATCGTCTTTAAAAAAAAAAAATCCTCTTCTGAAAAATATTAATAGAGATCCTCTTCTGAAAATATGTCAAAATATATTTTTCTACAACTTTCCCTTTTCACGAAAGTTTTTTTTTACATATATATTGATAACAAGAGGGGTTTTTAAAAACAAATAATAAAATATACTTAAAAATATACAATCATAAAAGGAAATAAGGACAGAAATATTCACAAACACTTTCTAGGAAGCAAAAGCAGAGTTATATTTTAAATCTCACAGCATTCTCATTATCACTATGGCTCCAAAATCAATTTCTTGTTCAAGTCCCCTTGGCCATCACACTCCACAAGACCCTGGGAAATGGAGATTTCTAATAGTACTGTGTTTCAGAACCATACCTGCCCACCATCTCAAAGTTGGGTGAGTCAGCACTCCCCATGACAGCACAGGCTTACAGAACAGTGAGACCATTCCTCACCCACCCATGGCCAAAGAACCTCTGTCACAATGAAAATATTGGACAAGACCAGTAGTTCATGACAGCTGCCCAGTTCTAGTGCACGTCTGTGGCACAAGCAAGGTAAGTTCACAACTTTGGCAAGCACAGGCAGGTAAGTTTTACTGGAACTAGGCTGTGTGTGGGAAAGTCTGACTCTATTTGCTTTCTACCATAGTGGTGGAACTTCAGAAAATTCCAGCATAAAAGAAGTTAAGGAGAGGGAAGAAAGTGAGGCGTGAATAAGAACAAGTTGATATGTAGGATAAGGCACAGAAAAGCTGGCCCAAATGGGAAATGTTTACTCCTAAAAGTGAGAGAATATTTGGAATGGATGAGAAGAATTAAATTCAGAATCCATCCCCAGACTATCTATAGGACACTGCCTTTGCCAGCAACAGTTCTCTGCCTGTGGCATACATGTAATCCATCCCTCCCCCCAGACTCCATCAGCATCCTTCTCCAAAGAAGCAGAAATATTTTTAAATGGAAAGATTTCTTTAAATACCATGTAGAAGTAAACCAAACATTGCTTTCTTTAAAAACATTTTTTTTTCATTTTGCTGGCTTTAAATAACATAGTAACGAGCAATAACTAAAAGTAAATTTACAGAATGAAAAAAAATTGCTTGTGAAACCTCTGGGACAGAAACCAAGTCATTGTTGCAAGAGTGTGCAGTAAACAGTGAGTTGTGAGCAGAGTTCCTGGATGCTGCTTGAATATAGACCTAAGAATAAGAGAATTTCAATGCTAGAGAGCACTTTAAGCAGCTAATTCTTCCACCCTTAGGTCCAAGTGACAGATAAAAAAGATTTTTCAACTCTTTCAGTCTGTTGAGAACACTGGCTGTGGCAAAGCTTCCCCTAAGTCCCCCCACTGATCAATGGAGGAAGACAGTTCTGTCCCAAAGGCAATGCAGGTCGCCTTAGGGCCTACCTTACTTCATTGGCTGGGGTTTCCCAAGTCAATTCAATCTGCTTCTCATCTCTCCACACGCAGCCATAACATCTGTTACAATTTCTGAAATCTATCATTGCCAGTGTGTTGAGTTACAGGCTTCAAAATGTCATTGGTAATAGAAATATATATTTTGATAATACTTTACACATGGTAGGTTATACATGTGCATTATATATATATATATATATTTATATATACATGCTGATGCACTTATTTTTCACGTTTGTTTGGGAAGTTTTGCATATTTCTGCATATTTAAGCTTTGACAGAAAGTGCTTTAACAGCAGATTATTCTATGCATCTTAGTGCATACACTGAATATGATTTATACCGAATTTTCACTACAGCTCCTGGCTAAAAATATTTTCATAGTTGAAGGGGCCTTGTAGTGGGAAAATTTCAAATAATGGAGAACACACTTCTGTGATGGCATTGACTCAGACCAAATGCCAAATGGTAGCATATATTTTATAAAATAATAATCTCTTTACTTTTATTATTTTATCAGATTATGGTAAATTAATTTTTCTCGTGAAATTAAACATAAATTGTTAAATTGCTGCAGTTCATAAAGACAACTATCAACTGTTCATCTACCACACAGTCTGTCAAAGGACAAATTTTGAAACAAGCGCCCTTATTTACATTTTTACCTGAACCATTATTGACAGAAATAATTTTGAACAAAATTAACTTTTCACTTTCCCAGATATTTTAAAATGTACTTCTAGTTTGACACTCTGTTTAAAAATGCTTTACCTCTGGGTCTGCAGGAACACAGCAGGTGAAGTGACCTCAGTGTCTTGGCTAGGGGAAAGCAGCAGGTATGTTCTCCAGTGGTATGTGGGAATAACATGATGGGATGTCCATGCTGAGAGCAGAAAATTAAAATCCAAACTGAATGTGAATTGTAAGACCAAAAGTGGAACTCCTCCCTAACCACATGAAACTTGGTAAAGTGTATTCACAAAATGCCTTGGACCGTCTTTTTTAATGCACAACCTTTTGATAGATACAGTCATTTGAACCATTCCTCCAAAGCCTTCCCTGAAATTTGTCATCTATTTTGGTTTGGCACCTGTCTTCCAACAGTAGAAGGAGTAACAGGACTTCATTACCTGTTACTTCATTACCTTCATTACTTCATTCAATTCCCTGATAGAGAAAACAGCCATAATTCTACATACAGGTGTTGTTATTAAACTGGATTTTAATAATCTTGCTTATATTCACTCATTAATTGCCCACATTTTTTCAAAATACACTGAGAAGAGCGGTCTTATCTTTGTATCCAGTCATTCAAAAGGCAGACAAAAAAAATGCATTCAATTACTATTTATTAAAAAATCACATGTATTGGTAGATATAATGGAATTCAAGGTTTTCTGTAGGCTATAATTGAATCCTTTTGTGTTAAACAAGCCCAAGCTATATCTATTGTTCTAGCAGCTGATATAAAATGATTCAGAAATTATATTTAAGCTTTCCTGCATAATTATTAAAGCATAATGACACTTAACAACTGCATTTCTGTTACATTCAGCATTAGCAAGCTTAGAGAACTCGAAAAACATCACCAGATATGGTGTCTGCGATGGGAAAATTCAAAATCTATACATACTGCTTCAATCATATGCAAAGACATATGGCAGGATCTTGGCTTGGCATTTTCCCGTGCAGCTCCCAAAGTCCCTGGAACGGTGCCAGCTCCCATCGCTGCTCTGCACAGCTGAGTGCTCTTGTGCTGCTCCCCAGCAGAACGAGGTACCTGAACTGATGGTGGCTGGGGAAGCTGAAGCTGGCAGAAGGCCAGGCAGCATTCCCAGTGCCAACCCTTCCTCTCTTATTTAAGATGAGGGCATGTTGTTAGCAGCTCTCTCCAGCTGAATGAGCAGTCAGACATAAAGTTTACATAATATCTCAGCTGGACTATTCTACTTCTCTGCATGGTCCAATTTTTGTTGTTTTGTTTGACTTATTGTCTGGGTTTTTGTGTTTGGATATTTTCCAGACTCTTTTCCAGGATATTTGGGGACATTCTTGCACAAGCTGCACCATTAAACACAAGGGAGTTTGCTACTGAGTATAAATTCAGTGAATTAAGACTTTATCTCTTGTCCTGAAAAAGTAGCCTGTGTACCTGTGTCTTCTGCACACAAGAGCATCGTAGTATTTTCTTATACAAGCATCAGATAAACTGACATATTTTAAAAACAGGCGAGTTCATTGATTTAAAAATAGGCAAAAGTGTTCTCAGTGGAAGGATGATTAGCTGTATAAATAATGCTGAGGTCATTTCATGGAGTCTTTCCATGATATTAATTTCTGCAGTTTTTAGGCTAATCTGAGTTTCCAGGCATCCCAAATTTTACTATAAGGCAGAATAAAATCGCCTAAGTATTTCAAGGAACAGTTTATCCTTCAGTTTCAGAATTATCTATGTGAATGTTCATTACAAATATGCTTTGGTGGGGTCACATCATCTCCATACATGACTTTGTATTGAAGTAACTGATTTCAGAATGACAAAGGACATTTTCTTGGGTCTGTTGGACACTATTAACTAGGAATCAAAGTTATGAAACCTCCATACTAGGTATTTAAAATTACAAACTTGGACCAGTCTGTGGTGTGGAAGCTGCTGGTAGACACACATGGTCTGGTTGCCATCCTTGCCCTTATCTTGAAGTTCTGAACTTAGTGGCTTTTTAAGGCAGCTGAAACTTGGTATTGCCATGCTCTGAACAGTGGGAGCACAGATGAGCCAGGACAGAAATTATATACCTTTTTCCAAGCCATGGCCACCAGAGCTGCCCCACAATCATTAAAAATGCAATGTTTTAATTCTATTCCCTGTGCCATTAATGATCACAGGCCAATGGCATAAGAGGATATAGGAAAATGACTCTATGGGATAAAGACATATCCCTGTGGGAGATGACACAAAGAAAAGCTTTCCCAAAGAATTCCTAGAATGGGTTGTAAATACAAAAGTGTCTTTCCCAAATCTTAAGAAATCCTCCTATTTTAACATCAGCCTTTAGAAATATGACCTAAAAGAGCTATTGATTAGATATCATGCCTTAAAGCCAGTTCATATCTGGCAGCACTCAAAAACTGTTTGCCCAGCTGTGAGGACAAAACTGCAGGGGAACATTCCAATGCCTATAGACCAGCTCCCCTTGCTCTGTGCCAGCATGCAATTAACCACACTCAGCTAAAGGTTTGTGATCAGCTTCTTCTTGCTGGGATGCAGAGAAACTTAAGTTATTACTTCTTGCAAAGCACTGAGAAACCAGAATTCCTCTACTGACCCTCAGCTGACATTTAGAGGTTGCTACCATCCATAGGCCCTCAAGCTGCTCCTCGGTGTTACCCTGTGATGCCAAGTTACCCTCTCTGAGACAGAGATGTCTGCTGCTGATGGTGGAGATTCAAAAGTCATCCATCCATCCATCCATCCATCCATCCATCCATCCATCCCTGTCCAGCTGCTGCCTCATTGCATACTCCAAAGGGAGTTGTCTAATGGCCCTGCCCTTCTAGGAGCTGCTTCTGAACATGTGTCCCAGTTGTCCATTCGTTTAGCCCTTTTAAACTTTTTCATAAAATAGTTATACTCAGGAAGGATAATGTCTTGTCCAGAACTATGCTTTCCATTAGCATGTACACTTTTACATTTGCATCACCAAATTTTTAGTGGGAAAGTAAGCAACTTTTGTTGTTTAAAATTACATTAAAATTTAAATTAAAATTTAAACCAGGTACGCACCATTTGCTGTACCTTTTGGACAATCTGTGGTCAACAGATCAGTTTAGAAACTTATTTTAGAACCAGCTGTTCCTAGAAACAAATTTTCATCTGAGATTTTTACTATTTCATATAAAAGGACCTGTGAAACAAATTATAACTCTTTTTCTAGATTTTATTTTTTCATTAATTTCTCTCAATATTGTGGACTGAATTCTTTTTTCATATTGAGATCCTTATAACACAAACACACTGACGTGCTTACTATTCCATATGGTATATTCTGAATGTCATTGCTAAAGAAATTAAACTTTGAAGTTACTTAGTCTTTGCACTGGTGCTAGAGATTCTATAAATTATTTTATCTACAGATAAATTCCCTATCAATTCAGCTTGCTCAGTTTCCTTATGTCAGCTTCAACCACATATTATTATTTTTATAAGGGTTTATCATCATTCCTTCACTGTTCCGTAACAGTTTGTATACTGGAATACTCTCTTATCCACTGCAGGGTGAAATATTCTCTGTCTAAAAATCTCTATGCAATCACAGAGGGTTTAAAGCTTTCTTCTGAATACCTTCTGATTACTCTTGTTCTGACACTTCAGGAATTTTTTTTCAGACTTCACTCAGGTTTGTTTCTTGCTGTGCTTTTATTCAGTTGAAACTGTCTCTATAACAAAAACATCAGTATAATAACAATTATAAGACGTCCCTAACCAAGATCTGCATGCTTCAGAGCATTCCAAGTGTCCCCATTTCTCAAGATACATAATCTCCAGAATTTATGCACTGTTAGTTGGCCTCCATGATGTATGCAATGGAATCAGTACCATCAGAATGAGACAATCTGTCTGTAGCATTTATAGCTTTATTCCTTTCCAACTCTTTGTCTAATGGGACAAGTACATGGAACTGGAAGTACCTCAAAGGAAACTGCCACTGAAGGCTAAAACATAATCTTCCTTTTAGCAATCTAAACTTAACTTCCTGAAATTCTCTTCTACATCACTCTAAACATTTGTAACAAATCTCTTTAAAAATACAGAGTTTTAAAAACCACATAAAGACACAGAGGATTCTAAGGATGTATGGATGTGACAGAAAATTTCAACCGTATATTTTAATAGATGAAAAATACATGACAGATTTATTAATATTACATAAACTTTAAAAGGAATTCACCCTTCCATTAAAACTTCTACTAGTAAACATTCATTATAAATCCCTTTGCTATCAAGTATTCACAGGAGTATTCCTAAATAAATCACTAGCAAATACTGAAATTTTAATATCTAAAACCCCCTTAAACCACAAAGATCAAAGTACCAAAAAAATTAACGTTAAAACATTTCAACAGTTTTCAAGCAGAGTGATCCCAGATGTGAAGGTTGGCAAAAGAACCCAGGAAGTCATTTCAGATAAGGATGAAGCTTCTTTGGCCGAGCCTTTCTTGACAGCCCAATCCTGATGGGGCCCTTGCATGTTTTGAGAGGCTGTACTCTTATGATGTCACGAGACAAAAAGTATCCTATATTTAGAAGAAAAAATAAAAAATGAAAGCAGACCCAGAATTCTGTATGATACAGATAAGAATTACAACCTGACAAGATAGATAAATTAGACCAATATTAATTAAGCAATCCTTTGCTACATCCTATCCCACCTCCACTCTGCTGCAGAGCATCTAATGGATTCTTTTGGGCTGAGAAGGAAATGCTTGCGGCTGGGACATGTGCAGACTCCTTCTGATTAGAATAATCCTCAACCCGACATTACATAACTTTCCTAACAGACTGCAAAGGCACACAATTTGATACAAGTTAACATTTCAGGACAGGGTGGACATGCTGAGGTGGATGCACTTTAATACTCCCAATTAGTCTGATGTCTTGCCCTGTGCCACTCATTTTACATGAAGCAGAGTAGGAGGATGTCTGTTTTCTGTTCCATATTCTATTAGGTAAGCTATGCATCAGGTAGTGATCTCAATCAGCGTAGTATCAGTCATCCTTTAGAAATTGTTTTGTTTTACATAAAATAATACTCACAGGGGTAGAATAGAAGACCATGACCTTGCTAACTAGAGATTAGGACAATGATTCATCTGGAAGAAGAAGGGGTCAAATTTCTCAAGATCTTTTCCAGTTCTATTTTGCATCATTCTATACAATGATGAAACACTGAGCAGTTAGCCAAAACATAAAATTGTGTGTGTATAAGAGCCTTAGGTATTCACCTGGTATCCCAGTAACAGGAGAGAAAAATTTCTCTAAGCCTTTTACAGGAATTTTCAATGGTGGGATGAGAAAAAAATCTCAAAGTTCCATTCTTAAATCAATGATGACACAGCAGTGCTGCTATGTCTTTTCTAAGACTCGTAAGAGCCAGCTAGAAGAGAAAAGGCACACACTGAAAGTCAGTCAAGTGTTGTGGGTTTATAGGTATCCAGGAAAGCATGGTTGTTAGTCACAGTAAACTGTGAAGCTACTGGAGTATAAATTGTCTTGTCCCACCTAGGTATCTCCTTTCCAAAGCAGCCACAGGTTCTGTGACAAGATGTGATGGCTCAGAATCCTACTGAAAAATAGAGGGAGACAGTCACATATCAGCTTAGCTGCTGACATTAAATCCTATCAGAACAGTAAGTACAGTATTTCCCCTGACAAAACCGGGTTTCAGAATAACCTCCAAGACAACTTTCAGTGTAATTGGAAGAGAACTGTCTCTGCCAATATACCTCCTCAAGGAAAGATGATACTCAACAGTTCCCTATTTGCCATCAGCTGAGAAGGGTGATGAGGGGAACATTCAACTTTTTCAGGTTCTTCTACTGGAAGAATACTAGGTTCCTGTTGATTCTGACAAAACACTGGAAAAAAGGAATAAAATGCCCTAGAAATATGCCACTGCCCTAACAACCTGCACAATTCCTCAGCAATCATAGAGGAAAAAAGGAGACACTCATTGCTAAGGTCTCTTCCCAAACATTTCTGGAGAAGCTCAGGTGGGAATTTAGAGAACACTGGGAAGCAAAGTAAAGGAAATAGTCATAACAGCAATGGAGAAAACAACCTATTTCCTTTGCCCAAAATAGCAGGGAAAGAAGAAGAGGAAAAACATCCAGGATTCAGTCATGGGAGGAACAATGTTTCACTTAGCAAGTTTCAATCTCATCCGAACAAGACTTCCCAGAAGATGCTAACATCAACTCCCTTGATGTGTTAGGCACAATACAGCATTCTGGAATCTGAATTTCCCTAAGCAATAACAATACCTACTATGTAAATCAGAGACTAGAATCCACATGACCAAAAATATAAAATCTTAGACAGTAGTGACAAAGAGCAAAGAAGTAAAGCAGAATTTTCTGCATCATTTTGCATTTGGTATATGAAATATTTTCACAACATGGCCTAACTTCAATAAAATATAGGTGAAAAGAACACCGGAGGTCATCTTTAACTGTTTTTCAGTCTCCATATTTCCCAGAATGGCCTGAGTGAAGGAAACAGTTTCTAAATTCTTAAACCAGGAAGTTGTGCAACAGTTTTAAGAGATGCAAAGGGGAATAAAAGTCAAAATAGCTTTAGATGATTTCAATAAAGAAAACAGAAGTTATTCTATAGCCTTTTCTTGACAAAGTTTTAGAATTTCATTTCAGAATAAACCAAATGCCTTATTTTACTGTTTCCATAAGTTGGCCAAACTGCCAAAGCATGCTTTTTGAAATGCTAAAAGATCAGTACACAATATCCTTCTGAATTTCCTTCCACAATGAGTACAAAACTGCAGATCTTCAAAAAAAGCATAACGAATCATGTTCTCCCTGTAGTATATCTTGGCTATATCACAATGATTGAAGGCCCAAAGATGTTTCTCCCAAATGGCTCCAAAATAAGCAACAAAGGAAACACCGTGTTGTTAAAGTTCTTTTCTTCTCTCCAAAGAACAAAAATACTCATCAGCATGGCTTGTTCTGTGAACCAAGCTGAAGACAGGACACTTTTCTAGTAACCTACAATTAAACCAAATGATTTCCATAGAGATAGAAATAAAAAGGGATGAAAACAAATACAAATGTTTGAGAAGTAAGTCTATTAGCACTGGGATTTGTGGTATAAATTGCAGAATAATGTAATGATTACCTCCTTCTTTCTGTAAATTATAGCTTTGTTCCTTAAAAAGTGTGCTGGGTAAAAATGCTGGATCCCATGTGTATGGATTTCTATAGGCTGCACCTAAGTAGTGTTAAAACAAAAAAAAATTAATACATTTAAGTTTTTAATTTGATCACTAGAAACAAATAATTTAGTAATTAATTAGTGGTTCTTGTTGATGTGATTAAAACATGTATGTACACACTATAGATAATGTTAACAAAGCTACAAAGTCTCATTCTCAGAGGCTTGCAAAAAGTTGCTTCTACACCTCATGAAATTCTCCTTTGCATAAATGCAATAATGCAATTTTTAATCCTCTGGTGACATATCAGTTGCTCCACTTGGATCTTCTTATTCCAGGCTTAGGCAGAAAAGTGGTCACTTGCTGAGCCATTTTCCCAGTATCTGTCAGGTTTTCATGCTCTGCAAGGCATTCAGGTGTAACTTGCAGCACATTATACTGTTAAAGCTCTAATGAACAGAATTCCTTCTGGGGTTTTTCTGTGACACTTTAGCATTTTTTCCCCAGACACTACTTACTTTCATAACCCCTCTGAAATGTTCACTTTATAAATTTAGAGCCAAATCCCTGAGAAATTTAGGTCTGATGACAATTTTGAGATTGCTGCATTTTCATCAGGTAATTTACCAAATGTGACCAAAGCATAAACCTCACCAATTTTGTTTGCCGCTGCGAGAACTTATGACTTTAGCAAACTGAATTTCAAGTCCAAAATCTGATAAATACACTGTTTGAAGAGGGTTTTTTTAATAATTTACTTATCACTTTTGAGTTATTTATACAGGAAGGTAAAGCATTCACTGGGTTTTCTTCCCAGTGTCCTTCCTCCATTCATTAAATACCTCTTGATTATGCAGCAAATGGGGTAGGAGTCTTAGAGTCTTATGACTTTAAGAAATCTTATTAATCAGATTTCCTCACATCCTTTTTGGGATTGAGCTTCTCTAGGGAAAAAGTTTTGAAGCATTAAAACCAGCAGCATCTAAATTTTGAACAAACATAAGTGTATTTATATAAGTTGTATGAGTTATATAGGTATATTCAAGATCAGGTTGGACAGGCCTCTGAGCTATCTGATCTACTTGCAGATGACCCTGTTAATTGCAGGGGGTTGAACTTGATGACCTATAAATATCTCTTCCAACCCAAACTATTCCATGACTGAGTCCATGACATCAGGGAAATGAAACAATTGTCTCCTTTGCAAACACTGTATCGTGTTTTAGTTGAGACTTTTTCTCTCTTTGAATGTGCATCTCAATGTGGTTCTGACTCTTCTAGGGAATTTAGTGCTCATTGTGATGAAATCAGACAAAATGAATAATAGGAAGCAGAATGTGCATAAATACAGGTTGGAGCAAGCATGGAGCTGACCAGCTGAATTCTGAGCTACACCTGCTACAGTACAGTGTGCTGTAGGTAGGTGCAGTAGTGTGGGATTTTTGGTTTTGGCTATTCATAGGCAAGTACATTTTTCCACTAAACTCTGAATTCCATGACAACATGAAATTATTTGAGTTGAGAAATATACCTTAAAAGAACATAAAATATTGCCTAACATTTAAATTTTCCTAATTACATAAGACTGTAATTCCATGTGCTTACCTTCTGCAGGAGAGTGCAGCAATTCTTTGCTTGGCATTCTTGAAATAGAATATTCCTCAGATACTTTCTGGTCTTCATTTTCAATTAATATCTTTTCATGTAATGAACTTTCATTATTGCCAGTTATGTGTTTTTCTTTTGTGGTACCACAGATTGGAGAAGAAATACCTATTTTCCTTTGAGAATCCCTTGCCATGTTTTCATCTATTCCCTCAGCATTATTTAATTCACAGTAAGTGTTGGCCGAGTTTGTTTCCAAACTAGATAAATTGTTTACATTTTCTTTGCTAATTTCATGAAACATACGTAGCTCCTCTAGCACTAAATCAAATTTTTTCTTCAGTTCAAATTCGTGGGTGATTTTATTTTCTAAGGGTAAATACTTATCTTTTACATCTTCAAGATGTCCATCGTTCATTACGGATAAAGGCATTTTTAATTCCTCGTCTGCAGCAATGAATGTTTCAGATTTATCTTCTGAATATGACATAATCAAGTAATTCATTACAGTCTCACATTGACTTTCATTAGTTACATGCATTTGTTCATAATTTCTCTCTTCCTGTTCTTTTACATATTCAAGATGTTGTTTCAAAGTTGCTGGCTCTGAACTGCCTGTCTTATTCGTCTGTTCCTGGCCTTGTATGGAAAACTGTGCAGTTTCTTTAGCCTGTAATTGTAAGTATGTATCTGTCCTGGTAGGACTGCCCGAGGATAGATACTGTACCACGGCAGGAATTGTTTCACTTGCCTTTTGTTTGTCTGCACTTGTGGACTTCCTGCAGTGCCCATCTTCGCTTATTTCTCTGTTGACAAAAGAGCCGCTATCCAGTGGCAAAGTGACAGACTGATAAATATTTGAGAAACTAGGAAATAAATTTTCAGAAAATAAATAAATATTTTCGTTGTCTATTTTTTTATTTGCTAGATGTGGGCTACAAGTATCTAAGTCTTTGCAATTCTCGTGTTTGTTTATTTGTCTATTTACCAACAGGAGAGAATGATATTCTTCTGTGGTTGCTTTTGGCTGCTCAGATAGTATTAAGACATCGTTTGATTTAACAGGCAAACACTGAATTTCTTTTGAACCAGTGACTGCACTTTCTTCACACAACCTTTTTTGGATAGAACTGTCTTGCTTTACAAGTGGGATCTGGTCAAAGTCTTCAGAATCAGTGGCTAGGGGAATTTTTTCATATGTGTCAAAAATAGAAAAAGATTTTTTATAAAGAAAATCATGACGACTCTTTTGCATCTCTTTTGGATTAACACATTTTTTTCCATCAGCATTTCTATAACTAGAGTTACCCAAATATTTTTTCATGGTATATGTAATTTCATTAGTGACTTCACTTGTAAAAGTTATGCCATTTCTATATCCAGTTGTTTTGTGTTTCTTATTTTCATATAAAACAAAAGGGATAGCTTTAAATAATTCTACATGAAAAGAACTATTAAGCCTTATGCTTGCTTTGTTCTTCTCCTGCTTTAGAGTATTTACTGATATTACCTGATTTGTACTTTTCTTATGTACATTTTCAAATTTTGGTTGTGAATCAGCAGGAAAGTAACTCTGGTATCCAAGACTGGCTCCTATCAGATACTGTACTTTTGTGATATTGCAGCAATAGATCTTGTGTAGTGAAGAACTATCAGAAGAGCCCTGCAGCAAGATAAGGTATTTAGCAGGTAAAATTTGCTTTTTCATACTGTTTTTGTGACTGACTGACCTCAAATCAGTGCTAAACCCTTCACTCACTCTGGACAAGAGGCGGTGTTTCCTGACATGTCTTCCCTTACATAATCTGCTTTTTTGGTTATGAAAGTGAGCTCTTCTTTGAAGGAAAGTGTACTCTTCTTCACCTAAAGTTCTATAAAAGCATCTTCTCTGGTATCCATTATGCAACTCAAAATCAATGCTTTCCACAAATTTAGAACTTACGAATCCTGGATAAGTTTCATTTTCTGTAAGAAATCCTGTGATTTGCTTCAAAGAATCATCTGTGCATGAGTTTAACTGATTTTGCTTTCTGTCACATAAAGACTGCTTCTCTCCTCGCATAGACTTCCCCTCAGCTGTCAATATAGTATTTGTGCTACTGAAAAATGAAGCGAGCATTTTCTTCAGTACCTCCACCTTTGGATGCTTTGAAACAACAGCCAGCAAACACATGAATATTTTATCGTTCTGGTTCCTATTTATAGTGCTCCTTACCAACTCTTGAGCACCACACTGCTCTTTTAATGTGTCACGGCAATGAGACCAAGGTGTAACACTGTCATCCTGACAGGTGGGCATATCTTCATGGAAAGACTCAGTCCACATCCTGACCCACCCAAACAACATGTTTTGAAATAAAAACTTTAATTTGAGCATTTTCTTCCCCATAAATACATTGCAACTTGCTCTCTTATCTGGAAAATCCTGCACAATAATGCAAGGACAATTACTTTTAAGTGCAATATTTTTTGTTACATAACTTTGGAAATCAAGTATTTTCTTTGTGGAGAGTTTTGATTCTGCTTCATACAAACAAATATCCCTGTTGGAATTATGCACACCACAGTGTACGTTTAACTTATTTTTCTCTAATGCTTCTGTTGTTACTGGAATACTCATCTGCATATGAAACCTTCCCACACACTCATTATTGCTCTTCCTCCCCCTTCTCTGCAAAAGATCATTAGAGCTGACACATTTCTCATTCTGAACATTTTTAGCACTAATGTAAATGTGAATCTTTGACTTCTGGTCATCATCACTCTCTGAATTCTCCATTATTTTATCTTTGAAGTCATTTTCAAATATTTTATTACATACAGTGTCAGTGCTGTTGCATATGAAATAAGTTCCAGATACTTGTCCTTCTGCCAAAGTGCTGTGCTCCTGTTTGTTAACTGGGGGGCAATTTTTTTCTTTAAATTCAGAACCAACAGTTGAAGCTCTTACACTAATTTTATCATTTTGCATTTTTTGTTTCCCTGTCTCAGACACTTTTTGCACACCATGTATCTGTTTAGATTGCATTAAAGATGGCTTACCTTCAAAATTCTTCCAGTCTGTTTCCCTAAAGTTAGTTGATGATTGTTTACTATTTATTTTATTTGAAATCCTAGGAAATTGAAAATTAGGGATCTCCAGTGGTTGTATACTCTTAAGAGGTTTCAATGTTGGAAATATATACATTGAATTATTTTTCTCTTTATTATCTTTTTCTGCAGTAGTTTCCTTATTGCAACTGGAATAATTCTTATTTTCTGCAAAACACAAATTTTTCAGAAATTTACTTTTTTTATTTTCTACACATGAAAATACAGAGCTTGTTCCACTCAAAAATGGAATTTGAAAAAGCTGGTATTGCTGCCACTTTTTATTTGAGATGGAGTTTTGACTTAACAATTCTGTCTGAAACATGTGTCTGTTTAATGATGCAACTGAAGAATTTTGTTTGAGCTCATTATCCTCGTTTCTTTTATTATTTTGTTCTATGCTGTTGTTCTGCTGCACTTGGGGTGGGTTTAGTGCCAGTGGATTTTGACATGTGTCAGCAGTGCTCGACACATTGAGCAGCTCTGTTTCAAGGGGCTGTCCACCTACAGTCAAGGACATGTCATCTTCTAGAGGACTTTGGTCTTCCTTTTCAGGATTCCATTTTTTGGTGAATGCTTCATTTTCTGATGCTCTACATGCTAATCCTTCATTACTACAAGTTTTAGAACTGAAAAACTCCCTCACAGAAGTTTTTGTTGCTGTATCACAACTCTGTTTTTCTAATGCCCAGTTGTTTTGTCTTTCAGACAAACAGAGGAGTTCACGTGGTGATGTTTGGTCCTTGCTCCCACAGTGTATGCTTTGTTCTAGCTTTTGCTGCTCCTCTTTCTCTCTGATTTTTTGATCACTTTCTGTTTTATTTCTCTTTGCATAAAGGTAACATTCAGTTTCCTCTGGTGATGCAGATAAAAATCTTTTGGAATATGCACTTTTCATGCTCACAAAAATAAGTACTATATTTGCAGAGACAGTCCTGAAAGCTAAAAATATTAAAGTTTTAGGCATAAATTGTATCTTAATGTTTTCAAAACTCTGTAAGAAAAAAAAATCAGTAATTCCATCATCTATAGAATCTATTGCCACATTTATATGTGCTATATATATATACATTACAGGCCTGAGATAAAGGCAGGATCACTGAACAACATTTAAAGCCAAGATCTAGAACTTAAGCAAAAAAAAAGGTTTACTAAAGTTGCAGATTTTTGCAAAAATAAAATGCATATTTTGATATGTTGACAAGTTAAGGAGATTAATTGCATTTTCTAATCCCTTTGTTACACAGTATTTTTGCAAAAATAAACCCTGAATACTGAGAACAAATATCAAGAAAGTAATAACCACTGATGAAATCCTCTAAATATGAGAGTGGATCCTTTCAAACTCTTAAAATTTTAATTGCTAAAAGAAATTTCCACTCTTGTCTTCACTGTGTGCTAAGTTGTAAAGAGCAACTGTAGGAAGGTTTATCAAAAGCTCTCGGGTATGCCAAAACTCTGTATCAGGTTTTATCCTCGTATGCAAAGAGGTAGTGCTGCTGCAGGTACAAATCTGGGTTGTTAAATGTCCTGGTGCTGGTGATGTTTCGTGCATGTTTCTCCAAGGTAAATGTACTCATCAACTTCATTTAAAAAGTGATCTGCCTCGTGGGAAGAACACAAGTTGAATTAAATTCTGTATAGTGATTGAGAGGATTTATCACACTTGTATCAGCCTGCCTCGTCAATGCCTCTGAACAACCAAGTCACAGCTCAGAGCTGACACCTGACAGACGACAGGAACATGTTCAAAACCTTTCATTAACTACATAATTAAGACAACTAATTTTCTTAACCAGGACTGAGAGATTCAGTAATCACGTACTGTTCCTAACTTGACAGATTTACTTTTTTAATGGCACAGGAAAATCTACTTTGTCAAGGAGCACAGTGACTGAGGGATATACCTGTAAAATGAATCCTCACGGTCGGGGCTTTTCCGCCTCCCCTGAGGCTGCTCTGACCCTCCCTGAGGGGTTCCCCTCCCCTGTCCCGTCGCCGAGGTGATTTCCCTCTTGGCAGTCACCCACCCTCTTCCCTCCTCTGGGAATTACGTGTGAAGGCAGCCGTCTGTCCCTCTCGGTTTGTATAACCTCTTGTAAGCTTTCCCTTTTAAGCCTTCCGCAGTGTTTAACCGAGAGCCCCGGTCCCGCCCTGTGGCACTCGCCGGCGGAGCATCCCTCAGGGGCGAGAGGTTCCCCCGCAGCCAAGCCGCCTCCCCCCGCCTCCTCCGACCCCTCCGGGCGATGTCTCCTCCCGGGGCTCGGAGTGCCCGGCGTTCCCCGGCCCTCAGGGCTCGGGCCGCGGGACTGCCCAGCAGGAAACCGGGAGGCGCGGGCCAGGCTCCTGCCGCCACCCTCAGGGGGCTCCCGCCGCTGCCGGCGCCGCGGGGCGGGAACAGCCTCCGAGGCGGGAAATCCCCGGCCGGCCGCCCGCCGTGAGGCCCGGCCCTGTCCCGCTGTCCCTGCCCCGGGGACGAGGCCGGCGGCTTCTCCTCGGCCCCGGCGCCGAGCGGCCGCTTGGGATCCATGCGCCAAGGGCTGCGGGGCGAGGCGCCCGGCGGCGCAGAGGCTGCGGCTGGGGTGGAAAATCCTTCATTTGTTGCCTAAGCAAGGCGTGCCACGGAGCAGAGCGGAGCATCCCGACGCCAATTATTTCCGCAAGCGGGATGTGTTTCCGCAAGCGGGATTTTGCCCCCGATTCCAATAATGTGAGGTCCTGTGTGAGCGAAAGGTTATGTCCGTGCTCCTTTCCAGAGCAGACATTGCATCCCTGATCTTTCTTTTCACCGTAACAAGCACTGATCCACCAAGGAGTTTATTCCCAAAATAAGCAGTATCCATATAGCTCCAAGCTTCTGGAAAAGACCTCTCCTCTCCAAACACTGGAATGTCCAAAGACCTCTCCTCTCCAAACACTGGAATGTCCAAAGACCTCTCCTCTCCAAACACTGGAATGTCCAAAGATCTCTCCTCTCCAAACACTGGAATGTCCAAAGGGTTATTTTTCAAAGTTGGTGCTAAACTAGCAGGTCACTGTAATACTATTACAGATGGGCAATAAAAATAGAAACATCCTGAGGGCCTGTTGCTGCAAATATATGTTTTTTTAAGGTTTGTCATCTAAACTATAGTGAACAAATCTATTGAAGCCCAACAGAGCCATTGTTCCTGGTAGTGAATGTTACACACCGAAATTGTATAGACCTGAGCCTTAAAATAGCTTTCTTTATAACAGTTCTGCTTTTATAAGTAAAGCCAGTCAAATATCCACTTCTAATACTTAAAAATATAATTAATTATTCAATCTTTACATAACAAGATATAGATCCTATTAAATCAAAATTACATGCAAATCTTAAAATATTTAAAATACCATATGGAATGAAGGTCATCATAAACAATCAGAAACAGGATTTTAAGGTGTGTAAGAGAGATTCACCATGCTGCTTATATTTTCTACTCCTGTGTGTTGGAATAGCATCTACTTTCCTGAAGCAAAGTATTGTATTTCTCTGAACAGAAATGCTGGAGGTTTCACCACTCTTTCTAACATATTCTGAACAGAATATTACCCTCCACTCCCACCTGCCTACAGTCCCTTACTGTGTTTGGTGAGTTGCAAGTAAATTGGAGCCACTTTAAAATTATTCAGGTGTTTGGCCAGTTAAACCAACCAGAATTACATGAGCAATAAAGAAGACTGGTTTTTCTTGCATCTACACAGCTATAAATAAAAATTGCTTAAGAAACTCTATCCAGCTGTTCCACATCCATGGCTTACTTTGCTGCATCTAACTTAGATATCCAGCATAAACTGACAGACTTACAGTGGAGCATATCTTGCATGCTCTGCACTTTCCAATTTGCAACTCATGAAGAAGATTTATTTGTAACGCTTGTTTACTTCTAGTACAAATTGGGTATAGCGTATTTTTTGTAATGGAGTAGAAAAAAAGACATAATTGCTTTCCCCACTCCTTGATTCAGTAGTATTTTAACAGGATGCAAACACCATGCTTTCATTGTAGAATTTTGCTATTTTCCAACTGTTACTTTCTTTCAACTGTTATACTGTTTGCAAGTGTTATACAACTGTTATATGTGTTTGCAAGTTGATGAGGTGGGTTGTAGATCAGGGTCTTGACAAAGTCATCAAAGAAGTTTTGGGTACTGATGCAGCAGCCAAGTCCTTCCCTTCAAACCATTATTTAAAACTCTTGCAAAAGGTTTTGCAGCTCTCATTCACTTTTATTTTTTTTTTCTTTTTACTGAAAACTAGCAAAAAAAAAAAAAAACCAGTGCAAAATATTTAAAAGAAAGGTCAGGAATATTTTTTTTTTAAATTATGTTAAATATCCACTAAGACAGCACCAAAATCAATTATGCTATTCAATGTGATCTGTAAGACACTAAATTCTGACAATCTTGATTTGTCAAGTGAAACAGTGCAGTTTGGCTCAAGTCCTTTGTCTCAATTTAGCTGTGCTGGCTTAATGACTGCAGCCTTGTGCTTAGAATTCATTGTGAGTAAACTGCCTTTTCAGAACCTGAAATTTCAAGGATGAAGGACTGTTGTAATCCATCATGTTTATATCATGCACTGTAATGCTAATATTTCCACTCTGAAAGTAGCTCACCTTATATAAGGTTGATTCATCAAAGGTTATAATTAATATTCCAAAGGGAAATTCCTGTTTGACTAGGAAAAGGTTCAACTTGATACTAGTTTTATGAACAGGATATTGGTCATCAACTGTATGAAGCTGCATTTTATAAATTACCTTTAAAGTCATCTTACTGACACTTCACACAACCACCATTCTTATTAAGTAATTATTTAAAATAGTCATTAAAAAATTGGGGTTTGAAAATACTTTCAACCTTTTCTGCAGTCTTAATGCACATGCTTCCTATGTATCCATGTAATTTTGAAATAAATTAAATAAACACTTTAGTCCTTACTTTTGTTCAAGAGTATTTCATATTGTCCCCAATAACTAATACTGACACTTCTTTGTTGGTAATAAACCTTTTATTTGCTATAATAGAGCTAGAACCTCATCTTTACCCAATGTACTTTAAATCATAAGGAAGCTAATTTTTTTTCTGTTTGCATTGCAGGTATTAATTGCATATTCCCAACAGAATATCCATATTGATTAAGAAAGAAGAAACATCATGTGGAAGATACTTGGTGTTATGATCAGCTTCCATGTATATGCAGGAAACAGTCTTGCAGTGATTCAGCGATACATTAGTCCTTCCGAGCTGGGTCTGGAATAAAACTGCCCTGAAAATCACAGACTCCCTGAAAAGTCATTTAGTACAAGTTTACTAATTGCAAGTAACATTTCTTGAGATGCTATTATTTTATTATTTCTTCCCATTTTCATTTTTTGTGTCTTTATAAACCCTTTATGACCAACACAAAAGTAGCTTTCATAAAAGAAGGAAGCTGTTCCATAAATCTTTTTTTTCTTGTAGCTCCATACAAAGCTAAAATGAAAGAAAAATACACTGTCAAGCAAAGGGGTTTTAAAATTATGTAAAATATGAGCTTAAAGGTGAAGATAGGACTAGATTTTCCTCTCTGCAGCATTTTATATTATTCCAGTTGATTTTCAACTCCCAGTTTATTGCCCCATCTCGAAAGGTTTTTCTACAATTCTTCACATGTAGTTCTCATTTTTATTCCTCTAAGTCCATATCATCAGGAAACTTTTTTATGTTGCTATGCATCCCCCTTTCCAAATAATTTGTGGCTGTGTTGAATTCCCTTCTGGACTAGAACTGGGACATCTTAGAAAAAGCACTGTTCAGAATCTTGACACAACCCAAGTACAGCATTTTTGCTATATATAATTGGGTTATGGAACAAAGGGTGTGAAGAGATTCAGAAGGCACTGTGTCTAAAGCTGGGAGTACCAGGGAAGTACAAGACAAAGCCCCCTCTTTAACTTTTGGGAAAAGGGCCCACACCACCTTCTCTCTGCACTGGCCTTCACTGTTGCCTGACTACCAGCTCTGATTTCCAGTGGGAATAGGCTCTAGCATTGCTTTCAAAGGGAGTTCTTTTACATCTTGAGGGATATGAAATGAACACACTTAAAAGGTGTTTAGGAACTTGAACCAGTTCTGTTGAACTGAAGGGTGACTCATACCCCTCCATACCCCTTTATTTTGGCCACTGCAATGAAGTCGCTGCTTGACTGCCTCATCCTACTCATTTGACAGCTGTCAAGTTGAATAAAAACTGCTGTTTATTTGACTTGATATTTTGGACACATTATCTTTCACCTGATACACTGCTTGATCATACTGCTCCATTGCTGCCACCATATCATTCTCTGTTATATGAGTCCCTGTCCATCTCAAAGATGTTTTCATTTTCCAGCTGAAACACCTTGTTTGTAGTTTAATTTCAAAACAGAAGCAGCAAAAAAAGGCCCTTTGTATACAGAGCACTAAACATAGAGATACAAATGTTCTGCATCAAATTTTATTTGTTACTATCCATCTTCTTCATAAAGGGCAGTGAAAATAGTTCTGCCTGTCAGACAGTTCAAAACCTGTTTGTTGAAAGTCTGCAGTGCTGCTGAATTCAGGTCACACACATCTAGAGGCATTGAGATGCAGCATTCTTTCTTTCATACTAGCAGGACAATTAACTCAGTCTACATGATCCCTAATCCTATTTTACTTTTGCTCTAGCTAGTGCATAGAACATACAGGCTTGTTCATAGAGCCACAGAAAATTTCGTTTGCAAGGGATCTCTGGAGATCAGCTGGACCACTCTGCTTGAGCACAGCCAGCTTTCAGGTTGCTTATAACTTCAGTCTTTCATCATCAGGCTGCTTGGGGCTTTTCTAGACAAGATCTGAATATCTCTAAGGTTAGAGATTCCCCAATGCCTCTGGAGTGCTTGCTACTAAAAGCTGGTTATACTGCTAAATTTTAAGTAATCCATATTCTCTTTCCTACTGCTGTTCAGTTATTTTACTCTATGCTGCTCACATATGGATTAACTAAACCATAACACATGAGCAATACATGAGCTCTTCTCTCAGTCTTACAGAATTAAATATTTCTGATCAAAAGTTTTTTAATAATAACATATTACCTTTAAAAAGCAACACTTTTTCTTTAAACACATAATGAAGATGTAAGATATGTGGATTTCTTATTTTGCTCTTGAATACTCTTTACAGCTAATAAATGATGTTTCAGAATCAGAAAGTAAATTAAAATTAGCCATTTCAGTAATTCTTTATCCCCTTGGAAATAAGTCTGGTTGACAACAAACCTGGTGCCATATCTGCCATTACTGGCCAGGTATATTGTAGAAGTTGCAGGGCTTAGCTGCTCAAATATCTTGTCAGACAAGTGGAGCCATTCAAGAGGTGATAAAGTAATGCAGAAACTCTTGGGAAGTACAGTTTATGTTGGGGGGTCTGCAGTGTCAAAGTTTAATCTTCACCCACAAAATGCTCCTCCAAGGCACATAATCACAGTGCAAAATATCCATGGGGCAGTGGAGGAGTTTCACAAGGTGCTTTCCCTACATCCATTGCACCTACCCTCCTGTATAAAAAAATTGACAGCTAACATAGATACTCTACTGCCCTAAGGCAATAAAAACATTGCAAGTTAATTACTTGGGTCCCTGAACTCTTACACAAAGGTACTTTGCAAAAGTGTATTGCATTTCCTGATAGTTTGGGGCTGTATCAAAAACAGGAAAATGATAAACTCTTCTAGTTCTCTTATCAGGGGAATTCTGAAGTCTTGTTCTGTCACTTCCCATCTAGCTTCTTAAAATTATCCGGATTATAATTCCTGCTTTGTTGGCAAGAACAGATGAAAATTAAGCGTGCAAGATGAAAGTGCCTTTGAAGGAGAATATTAAAAACTGAAGTGCACTTTTGAGGATTGTGTATTTAGTTTACCTTTGAGCATCAAACTTCATATGAAAACAAACTGATGTGCCTGACAAACCCTTTATTTGTTCTCTTTTTATTTCTGAAAAACCTGTGCTGAGAACTATGCTGTTTGACATACTCATAAATTACTTACTATGTAAGAAAGATCACAGGTATTGGAGGTACTCAAAGATATAGCTGGTTGGAAAGAATCCCAGAATCATCCTCCAATACTAAACAACAGCAAAATACTAAAATAGATCAATTTCATTATTGATAAATGGGAGTTAATAGATAAAAGAAATACAAGCCTCTCTTTACAGATACATTTAGTCTATATTTCTTAGCTACTTACTACTGTGAAAAAAAGATATGGTGCATTCTACAGAAAATTTCTGAAAACGGTAATTCAACATTCCCAAGCAATCAAAAAAAAAAAAGAGAAAAATTAAGAAATTATTGGGAAAATTATATTTCTAAAATCCACAGTATGTTCAAATCTTTAACACAGAGTTGCATCCAGTCATCCCACTTTTAAAAAAACCCAAATGAACAGAATTGGAAAATGTAGAAAAAGCAACAGTGATGATCAGTGTAAATGAGTTTCCTATGGAAAAAAGAGTATATATTTTAACTGAATGTATATGTTTTGACTGAAGAAGAGACATCATTAGTAGTGAAGAAGATATGGGTCCATGAAATCATTGACAGTATAAAATAGGGAACAAGAAAAGGAGTATTCATAGAGATGAAGAGAGGCCGTATTGGGAAATAGTCGGGTCAGTCCAGCCCAGCATCATGACAGCTACAAAAAACTCAGGCCCATGTAGAGAGGGTAAGACTGGGGTCAGCAAGTACATCTCCTGGGAGGCCTGTCTGCTACCATTTCTAGTTTGGTTACTGTCTACATAATCAGGATTTCCATGGATTTCTTTTCTATATTCAATAGAGGGATATAGAGATAGAGAGTTGGGATTATTCAGCCTGGAGGAAAGAAGGCCCTGGGCTGACCATATTGTGGCATTTCAATACCTGAAGGGAGCCTAGAAGAGAGCTGGAGAGGGACTGTTCACAGGGGTGTGTAGTGATAGGAGAAGGGGAAATGGCTTTAAGCTGGAAGAAGGTAGCTTTAAATTCCATATTAGGAAGAAAATTTTTACTGTGAGGATGGTGAGGCACAGGAGAAGGTTGTCCACACAAACTGTGGATGCCCATTCCTGAAAGTGTTGAAGGTCCGGGTTGGATGGGGCTTTGAGCAACCTGGTCCAGTGGAAGAAATCCCTGCCTATATGGCAGGGATGATCTTTAGTCCCTTCCAATCCAAACCATTCTATGATTCTATGATTTATTTCCAATCTCCCTTTAATTCCACATAAACTTTTAGCACCCACAAGATTTAGGATCAAAGAACTGCACTTCCAGCTTCACCTCAGCAATTTTACGAAAAATTCCTTTTCTATTCATGTGGAATCAGTGCTCTGCTTTACCACCTTGCTGTCTTGCATTAGAAATACACAGTGAACACTCAGTCCCTACAGAACCCTGACAGGCTATTCATGTTTCTTAGACCTCTATCACATCATAAGGAGGAATCAATTTACAGATTGAAGTAGAGCCTTATTTGGTTGATGCCACTACAAGAAAATTTCACACTTTTGATAATCCTTGGTGCCCTTCTCTGAGCCCTTTCAAATTCTACCATACTGTCTGTAAGATGAGGGAGCAGAAGTATATATAATGGTAAAATTGCAGGTGCTTCACATATTTAAGCATCTGCATATTAATGTAATCTCATTTTAAGGTTTATTCTTTTCCCAGTAATTTTTAACTTTTAGCTTGATTTCTTGACTGCTGATGATCACTGACATTTTAGCTGAACCATCCATCATAACTTGAAGAGCTGGCTCCTCTGCAGTAAGGGTCATTTCAGAGCCCATCATTTTAAATGTGAAGCTAGGACTATTTTTTCCTCTCTGCTGCATTTTACATTACTTCAAAGAAAATTTCAATTTCCAGTTTATTGCCTCACCTCACAAGGTTTTTCTTCAGTTTTTCACTTGTGGTTCTCTTTTTTGCTACTCTAAATTGGTCAGTATCATCAGCAAACTTAATCAGCTTTCTATGCATTCTCCCTTTCTAGATCATTTCTGGATGAATCAAATTTCTTGCAGGACAAGAACTGGGACATATCACAAAAATTACTGCTTCAGAAGCTTAGTGTAAGCAAAATGTAATACTTTTCATATATAATTAAATTGTGGAACTCATGGTTGCATGTCCTTATGAGGATCAAAGATATGAAAGGTTTAAAAAACAATTCAAATACATTTAGGGAAGAGACCTCCTTAATGTATTAAGCACAATGACTTGGCTGCAAACTGAGATTTAAAAAAATTGCAAAATGTTGATCATCAGAAGCTACAAGGTACCAAGTGAAGGATGACTTTATATTTGGATCATTTCTTTTACACTTTCTCTAAACATCAGTTCCTGGTCAGTATTGGAGACAATAAACTGTGCTATCTGTATCCAGGGCAAACACAAACGGATCTACAATGGGTATTTTTACTTTTTTTTTTTTTTAATTAGATACATATTTCAGATTGTTATCTATGTTTCAAAATTGGGCTGTATTTTTACATTTTCAGAAGATACCATATGATGAAATGTGCTACTAATGAAAGGCAATCAAGCCTAAATATTTATGAAATACTAAATCACTGGCCTTAAAAACCCAATGCCCATTATACAGGTTGAATATCCATCCCTCTTTAAATCTGTTAAATATTATTGAATGAGTTCTTCCTTGCTTTTTTGATCATTCCTGTTTGAAATTTCCTGAAAAATGTACCTCTTTAGTGACAAAAAGAAGATATGTTGATCTTTCAGCAGACAGAACATCATAATGGTACATTTTGTTCTCATGATAGACAGTTTTGACTTTGAGAACAATTGCCTGGAATTTGAAAAGCACAGTACTCCATGGCAAATGTTTCAGAGGGAAATTTCATTACATATTAACACCCCATAGGTTCTTCAAATTTAAAATGTCTTATTTGGACTTCAGAAACTGTTTTCTGTAATAGGATTACAATTGAACAAATCATATTTCTTACCAAAATCTCTACTCCCAATTTTTCACATAGGCAATCCATGGCTAAAGCTCTCCTCCAAACACATACTCCTCTGTTCCTATATATAAGCAATGATAAATATTTCTGAATTCTTTAATTCAGTGCTTACACTGTTAGGGAACAGGAACATTTTAACCAATAGATGCATTATTTTTCTTTTTTATTCTCCCTCACCTTTCTGATCTAACACAGAGTATTAGTTGTGGGCAAAAATGTGAGCATAAACCCCATTCAGTAACATACACCTTTCATTAATTTAATATGAAACCACTGGATGGATATTGTGGCTTACTGTGAATACATTAGCTTCTATATTTAAAATTATGACTAAAAGATAAATGATGCAAATGAGATTGGCAAAGTTTAAACTCCCCTAACTTCCTAAGCAGCAACATTGTTGATACTATTTGAGGAAACTATAGGTTATAATGATGAAATACTCTAAATGGATTATAATTAAAATCCAAATATTTTTCCCTGGGAAAGCACAATTCAAAATAATCTGTCAATAATAAGACTTTGACCTCTTGTGCAGTATTAGTAAGGTGAAACCAAATGAGTTTAAATTTTTTTATCCAGATCAATTTTAAACATAGCGGATGACTCTTAGCATCTTTTAAAGTTATCTTGATATGAATAAGATAGTCTCATTTTAATAACACATATAAAACCCTTTAGATCAAAGTTCATATTTTAATTTGTTAGTGTGCAAGACTGAAAAGTCTAAAAAAATGAACAACATGATCCATTAAGGAATGGGAATGATGATAAAAATTGCTCTGTGTCCATTCACATGAGCAATCCTTCACCTGTTAAATACAAAAGAAATAAAAGGAAATAAAATCTATATTCCTTTTTAGGATGGGAATAGTGTAAAATACCAGTTATACAACATTTAAAAAAATACATGATTCTGTGGTCTTATTTCTTTATTTCTATATTCAGACAATAGGTTATTATATTAAAAAAAAACACTGCCTTTGTCTCATTATCATGAAAAAATAGCAGCCCTTTGTGCATTTGATTTCATGTAGAAGATGCTCTCTGATATATACCATGAAATCACAGTTTGATGTTAATTTATACACATTTATTTATTTATGAAAATCTTCTCCACAGACACAGAAAAACACTGGAAGACAGGAAAAGTTTGTGAAGTAAACAAACACAGAGGTAAAATGTCCCCTCATCAGCACTCGGTTCCACTCATCTGTTGAGTGGGCTGGAGTGGGAGTACAGTTTCCAATGGGAGTATATTTTCCTGTGACCCCAGGCATGCCTGGCACTGGTGTAAAGTGCCAGAGCTTTGTGCCTGTGCTCAGCAAGCCCCAGGAATCAGGCAGAGCACACAGGTAGGCTGGCTGCTCCTCTCCTCTCTTTCACAGCAGGCACTGATTTGATACAGCTGAAGGTCGACACTAGAAATGAGACATCCTAGCAACTGGTAAATGGTTTCCACACTGACTGCCTGCTAAAACAACTCGTAGACTACTTTGATTTAATAAGCAGTTCACTTTTAAATTCAGCAATTATTCTTTCTAATCTATTTTAATCTATTCAGGTGCTGCTAGTTTGAAAGAGACACAGAATTTCATTAATACTCATGGTATGAATAGGGATCAGTTAATTATTTAAAACAGAATCTCCCTTTTAAATGTTTTTCACATTTAGATCTCAGGAAAAAAAATATTGGTGGAGGAAATACAGGAAGAATTTAATGTCCTTTTACCAAGAATATGAATCAGAAATTTGCGTTGAATTAAAGCCTTAGGGGTTAAAATTCCTTAAGAGCGTGGAACTTTTTCTTAGGGTTCATGCTGAACAACTGCAAAATAAGAGAGTTTCTGGCTCCTTTTTGGCTCAGTCTTAAACATGGTCAACTACCAACATGAGAAAGTCTGCAGGCATTTATTCTAAAGTATCTTGTAAAATGATCATCTGGTCTCCATAAAAGATTGACTAATTACATACATACTGGCTTTATACCTGTATGAAACTATTTTAGATATTTTTGTATATCACAGTTATGTACATTTATACAATTTTATATGAGGCATTCTTATGTGTAAACAGATGTATAAATTAAAAATGACATTCCAGTAAGTCTTTACAAAACTCCTGCATTCAACCCCCATTTCAACTGTGGATAGAAATTAATAGACTCAACATGAGGAAAGAAAGCTGATTAAATATCTATGAAAAAGCTCAAATGTCCTGTAAAACATTTATGAAATATCTCAGATATTTTGTTAAACACCAACAAATTGGTAAAAGAGATCAATCCATAGGAAAGATGATTCCTATAGGAAAGTCTATTTCAAATTACTCAGTTGCCTAAAGAGCAAGTAAGAGGGAGGTAAGTAGTCCATTAAAAAATTCTAAACAAATTTTGTAAAGAAGACAATAAATCATTTAACACATGAAACTTGGCAGTAAATAATACAGCTTTAACAGTATATGTGTGTGTTTGTGTGTACTTGCATATACACACACTAATTATGTATATACACTAACCCATATTTAAACAGCCTGGCACATTTGGTGATTTGGTGATTCTCTGAACTTGTGTAGACCATGAGATAAATTTCTCAAGAGAAGCAACAGAATCTCAGTTACACTACTGCTCATATTAAATTAATTGGGACAAAACACTTATTAGGACATCCAGTAGTTTCAAGTGGCATCACAGTTAAGGAACATGAATGCATCTGTTTTGCAAAGACAAATAATCTAGAACACCACATGACATTAAAACCTAACCAGTGGTTTCTTATAACGTTGCCTCTGAAAGGGATCATTCTGGTAATAATGATCTAGATTAAAATTAAAATTCATCCAACTCAATATTGCTTTCAATTCTTTGCTCTTCCTGCTGTGATGCAGTGTTGTGCTATAATGTACTGCCCAGTTAGTAGCAGCCTGCAGTCATATAATAAAGAACTAGGGGCAAACTTATTTTCACAGTGAGTTGATTTTAAACTAATGCAGCTAACACCATGATTTTTGGTTCACCTCCCAAATTACAGACCCTGATGGCTTCATTATTTAACTAAACAGCACCTGAGAACGACTTGAAATATGCTGAGCAGAACATTACACATCACATAAAAAATAATTATGGGGACAAAAATTATGATCATATGAAAACAGTCTGAAAATTGGCGGAAAAAAATTAATATGGTGTACAGTGCTGTAAAACATGAAATAAACTCAATTAAAAATAAAATACCAAATAAAATCCAAAAAATACCAAAAATTAAAATTAAATACCACATTAAAAAAAAAAAGTAAATAGCCAGGTTGAAACTTAAAAAAAAAAATACACACACAGTAAATATTTATTATTGCTATGTTATTCCTAAATTGGATAAGCTAGTAAGTATGTGAATATTTTTCAATAGTCTCCAGAGACATAGATATCTCAGGCAGCCACAGACCAAGAAATAAACTAGAGAAGTTTAGAATGCTTATTTGAGAGAACAGTTCCGCAAAGTATCTGCTGCATTTGTTTTAAGTGTTCTGGCTTGCTACATATTTATTTGTTTATGACAGCCACACCTGACTGTTCTCCCTTCAGCTTTGTTTACTCTTCCATCAGTGTTGAAAAAGTCACAAGAGCAAATATTAAAATTCTCCTTCTTTTGCATAACAAGATACATACATAAGATAATAAGCTATATCTTAAATTTAAAATAGAATATGTACACAGTCACTCTTTCACTTTTTGATAGGACTCTCCTCTGGGAGGAAGCAGCTGTTCTGGAAGAGGGAATGGAAAGGGGTTGGTCGGTGCAGCAGAGAGCATAGGTCATGCCAGGGATGAAGGAGCAAACAGTGATGCATGATGGTCAGACAGGGACTTGAGACAAAAGTCACAATGAATGGAAATTTAACAAGAGCTTAACCCACAGGGCTATAAAAGGGATTGGAAGGTATTCAGGGAGGCCCAGGTAAGAAGAAACACCAAAAACAAGAGTCTGATGTTTGACTAAACTACCTAGGATGGTTCTCACAGATAAATGATTTTCAAGTGCATAGTGTCCTCATCTTCCCCTCTTCATCTTCCCTCATCAAACAGATAAAGCAGTCCCCAGGGGCTCCTTGAGGTCTGACTGGGGAAAGGCCCATGAATTCCGTAGCAAGTGTACATGGTGACAGGATATACTACAGACCACCTGTTTTGAAGCTTAAATTTTTTTTTTTTTTAATCAGAATCAGTACAGTTAGTTCAGTATTAATATATTATGTTTTTATATTATTTATTTTAATAAGTACTTATAAATTAGCATTTTCAACATTACTTCAAATTAATATGTTGTTATTGCTCTGCTGGTTTTCAGTGTGGCGGTACATTTTTCATCACTGAATATGAAAAATGGGTTCTAGATTAATGGTACGGGTAAATATCTTTTTCACATATCTAAAACTTAGTTGAATGTAAAACTCATTGCAACAGGAATTTACAGAAATCACAGACATAAATTCCTGAATAACAACAACTCATTACTAAGTAGTTTATAGTTACCTGTTAAGGTTCCTGATCCAAAAGTGTACTCCAGCTCTGCATGTTCCTAAACTTGAAACTAGTAGAAAGAGAGGAGTTCTTGTAAAAGAAACATTGTGTAACTGCTTTGCTTTTGATAAGATTTTCTTAAGCTAAGATTTTCTTAAGCTCTGATACCAGGTACAAGACCGGATACTGTGTGATGTATTCTGGGGAGAGAAGCAGTAGCAGGATTTTGACAAACAGAGATGTTGGCAAATAGAAAGGTGTGGGCAGAGGACTGCACTTATGTTAGGGGCTAACAGATGCAGGAAAAGATGACCTAGCATTAGATATTGAGAGATTTCATTGTAAATGGAATTATAAAATAAGTTTTCAAAATCTTGTTTAACATGTCTTTTCTCTGATGGTTCTTTTCTGTCTGTTGGTTCTGAACTGATTTTATGTCCAGTAGCCCACTTTCTGAGATGCATCTCTGCTCTTAGCAGTACATCCTGCTTTTGTGATTATGGTCCAAGAGTGCTGATTCACTGCTGTTCTCTCAAACCAAATCATATTAAAAAGTATTACCTCTGAAATAAAGACTATTATACAAAGTTGTCATGTCTCACAGTGCAGTTTAATTACACAAAGGTAACTACCTATGTGTCCACCAAGTTGTGAGTAAATTTTGTCCATAAGCAAGTGAACAGTCTGCTTATTCTCCATCTACCCTCCCACCATTTTTTAGTAGAAAATACACTCATATCACAGCACTGAAATGTATTATGAATCATACAGATCTGTATGACAAACATTAATAATAAAAATAATGGCACAAACGAAAAGCTGAGTAAGATAATCTAGTGTCAGAAAAGGTTAGGTAGACTCTTGTTTGCTTTGATGTGTGCTGGTTAAAGTAAGAATTCCATTAGTAATAAACCTGCTAACCTAGCTGCAATTTGTGGCCTTTTCCTCTATTTTTAATTTAACGATTCTACAGTTGTGTTCCAATTTTTCCATGTCATCATTATAATATTTTAGCTAAGAACAATCACTCACAGATCAAATAAGCAAACAAAGTCCAAACAAATTTGGAACATCTCAAGGCCACGTGACCAGTGTGACTTCACAGGAATTATTCTGTGTATGTAAAAGTTCTGCCTTGAGCTAAATGGCAGAGGAAAGCTATGTTTAGGACATTTGTCGAAATGAAATGCTTCTCAGTTTTGTCATTCCTATCCTTCTAAACACCCATTATTTACTTGAAGCTTATATTTCTCAGGTCCAGAATGTCAACCTTTTATTTCTGCATGAGCAAATGCCTCACTTAAGAAGAACAACTGGAATAGCTTCTCTGGGAAGCAGCCTCCTGGAGTGAAACCTGGGCTCATGCCATTTAGCTTCAGACATTTCATTTAAGTGCCAGAACTTAAATATTTCTTTTCTTGACTCTTGATAGCCAGGTTCCCAGCCTGAATCACCCTATTACAGTTTCTTTGTATTTTCATTGACATGAAAGAAAATGCAAGCAAATGGACAAGTATTTAGCTACCAAATGTAGGCTCTAAAGTTAGGCATTGCACACACTCCCCAGTTGTGACTGTATTATACAACATCAGAGACGATGTTACATAAATGGTATTTTCTTTGCATTTCATTTCATGAGCCTAAGAAATTGAAGACTAATAAATGGTCTCATTAATAAAAAGCCTGAATTATAATTTATTTGCTTTGACACAAACAAAGGTCATCTGCACACAAGAAATCACTACATTTCACAAAGAAGAAAAATTGCATTAGTAAAATAAGTTAATTTTGTTCTATCAGTATTCTTAGGGGCATTATTCTTAAAAAAATATTTTAAAATGAGAGATGAAAATGAAAGATAATGTATATATATAAATATGTCATTTTCATGTAATTATATATAGCACATTAAGAAGCAAGACAATCTATAGTCACTTTGAAAGTGAAAAAATCAGCCATGCTCATTGTTTGCTGTTGAGCATCAAGAATCTCACCCCTTTCCAACTGCAGTGTGTTGCAGCAGCTTCCTTTAATCACAGAGCCTTGAAGCAGCTCCCTTCTGCCAATCCTTGCAGCCGCAGTGCTGCTTTCAGCTCCCCATCTAACAGACAAGTACATCTCAGTGTGCAAAACTGCACCAAGGGAACACAGGAAGAAGAAAGAAAATCATTCCTTCAAAAGACCTGGCAGAACATAAAGAATATAGCTAGAAAAGCAGATATAAACTCAAACTCCTTCTAATTATATTTTTTCTGCTGTTGATTCTCGTAAAATATATATGCAAATATATTCTTAGCAAGTATTGAGCATTAAAGAGAGAGGGGGAAATGCAAACCCCAAAAAGGTATTCTGCAATTAAATTGATGTCTGCAAAACAGGAGATCATGCTAAATTAAAAAAAAAAAAAAAATCTCATTACCAGTAAGCCACCTGCTGAGATAGTGAGTCCTCTCAGAGACTACTGTGTCTTTTAATATTGAATTGTCTACTCTGGAGTGCAAAGAAGGGAGAGGAAAAAGGGGAGGAGGATCCTCAATTTCATTAGATTTTGAATTTCCTTCTGGAGGTGCCTATCTATCTCCCTTGACAAGATCAGAGTCTTAGGGCCTCACTTGGCTTCTTTCAAAGGTACAAGCAGCACATTCAGGAGATTGAAAGCCAAAAGAAGACTCATGTAAGGCATGGAAGACTGTAAAAGAGCAGGTACCCACGTTGTTATGCTATTCATTCATAAGCTAAGAATTCTTATATTTGCACTCTTCATACTGAGAGTAAAATAAAAAATATACACTTTCAATAGAAAACTTTGGGTCAGACCCTGACTTCTTTTAAATTGCTGAAGCCCCATTATCAGTATCATGGTCTTTAGGTTAAAAAATATCTGAAGTTGCAACAATTAGTTGGCAACAATAAGTTGCATTTGCAACACCCAAAGAACTGTATACCAAGAAAATGGAAAATTCTACCATTATCTATCTTGAGAAGCAAGTGTAGCGAATGTAATTCTCCACAGTCTAAAATACAACATTATTTGCACAGATAAAAAAATGAATGCTAAGTGGCTGAAAATACCAACAATCTGAACTGGTAAACTTTTACAGCCAACTTAGAAAAGCCTTCAGGAATTGCACGCAGTGTAGGACAGCACCATGTAAGACATGTCATAATAGCACACACTGGTAATGTCATTATCACCTTTCCAGTGATAACACCATGAATAGAATAGAGGTAACTTATTAAATTGCTGATCTACACCAAAATGAAGCTTTTTCATGGCAGTTTTTGACTAAGCACCTGTAATGCAAGTGGAGAGGTTTTCTATGTATATACACTTTTCAAATGGGATTTTGAATTGCATTGTTTCTGTGATGAAGGACATGTAAAAATAAGGCAGTTTTCTAGAATAATACCTCTTTTTTAGGATGATCTTGTTTTCAAATGCATTTGAAAATGCAGTCTAAGTAAACTGATTTTATATGGAATTACCTAAATGTAGACAGGGAAAGTCTTATATGAAAACCCACTACATAGTACATGCTGCTTAATCTAACCTTTTTTGTAGCTGATGGGAATTCTGCCATTTAATTAGATTAAAAAAAAATACTATGATGTTTAAAAAGTCCTATTTAGATGTCTTTTATCCACTTTTTAAAAAATTCAACCTATTATTTCTGCTTTTTGAGGGTAAGAAAATGTTCAGGTTTTTGCAAAGGATGACCCCAAATGATGGGGAAATGGGCATCCTCTCTAAGTCCCAGTCACACAGTAGACAATCAAGCCTAAGGCAGCTTTCTTGCCAGTTGCCTGAAATACTGCTACCTTGGCAGTTGTGGGAGAACACACAAAACTCAGCTGAGACACCAAGTACCTACCTGAGTTTAGAGCCACCCCAGAGCTCTGCCCTTCCATAGCTACGCTGCTGCCACTAGAAAAGTTACAAAGATGAGATGAAGTCATGCAGTAACTGCAATATGGACAAAATCAAAATAGGTCACACAGAGTGAATGTTGCACTGTGGTGGTAAAAGACAAACTTATAAAGAACTGGGCAAGAGACAGAAAATATGAGGGAACAATGTGGTTAAAACTTAGAAGCAGATGTTACAGCATTCCAACTTTCATTATGCTAGAGATGATTATTAATGATCTGCCAGGCCAAGAAAGCAATGAGGTAGCACAATATGAAGATGACAGAAAAGAATTTGAATTAATCTGAACAAATAAAACATGTATTTCAGAGATACCCAGTGAAGTGTATCAAATCCTGTTTCTTTCTGCTAAGCCTGGAACAGAACTAAATTTTTAGCATTTTCAGGTGGTATTTTTACACATCTAGAAAATCAAAACATGAACTGAAGAGAGGGGTGCACTGTGAAATTAAAAAAAAAAAAACATAAAATCATAAAATTGCTGCCTTACACAAAAATAATTAATTTTGGGAGCAAAATTGGTGACTTTCACCAATCACAAAAAGATAACCTGTGAATTCAATTGTCTGCATTAGCATACTGAAAATACTGTCACTTCCAGGACATTTGTACACATCAGCTCATGTTATAATTTAATTCTTCGGGCATTTCAACACTAAATGAAAAATTACTTCCATCTATCACTTACTACACAATCTTCATGCTTTTGTCTTTCTGAAATAATGAGTAGATAGTTAAAAACAGGCAAGGTGTAATTCACTCTTTTATATATATATCATTATTTTGCTTCCCTTTCACCTCCTTGCTGTATCCATCTGCTTTCTGCAGTGTTGTGCTTAGGACATGCTAAATATGCCTAATTTATGTAAACAGTCGGTGACAGAGCTTGTCATGCATGAAAGTAAACACTGATGTATGTCTCTGCCTTAGAAAGGAGCTACAGTTAGCTGCACGCTGTGCAGTGTCTTGTGAAGGAGCCCTGATCGCTTACTCCTACCACCAAAGCAACTGCTACAGTGACAAGGACAAAAGCGAGGGCAGGGCAGCCCCAGTTGGGCTTTATTTTGAAGACCAAGACCAGCTGAATGTCTCATTTCAGGGGCTGAATGATGTTTTAAAGCTAAGCTATGTAACATCAACTTCCATGATAGCATAAGAAGCTTGTGGACAAGAGCCAAGGTGTAAGCGTGGCTTGCAGTGGAAGATGACACGTACACACAGGTGTGACAGCTACAGGCGGCTCGGGGCACGGGCAGAGCTGCCCTCGCCTTGCACACGATGGGAACCAGATGGGGATCGGCCTCTTCTCCCAGGCAACTGCCTGTACGGGGACATAGCGTTGAGCTGTGGCAGGAGATGTTTAGGTTGGACATCAGAAAGAAAATCTTCACAGAAAGGGTGATTAGATAACAGAATGGACTGACAGGGAGGTGGTGGAGCACCATCGCTGGAAGCGTTAAAAGACTGGACGTGCCACTCGGTGACACGGTCTGGTTAACAAGGTGATGTTCGGTCACAGGTTGGACTCGATGATCTCAGAGGTCTTTTCTGACCTAACTGATTCTGTGATTCTGTGATTCTGCGATCGCCCCGCGCCGCCCGCGCACACGGCGCTGTCCCCGCACGCCGGGCGCAGCGCGGTTCCACGCGTGGAGCGAAGGAGCCGCCGAGCGAAGCGCAGCGCGCCGGGCAAGGCACGGACGGCGCCGGGCACAGAGAGCCGAGCCTGCACTCGGCCGCGAGTGACTCCGCGGGCACCGGGCCGACCCCGCTGGGCCATGCCCCCCTGCCCGCGCCCCCGGCCCCGCCCGCCCCGGGCTTCCCCCGCTCCCGCCCGCGCCGCCCGGCCCCGCGCGCATGCTCGGAGCGCGGGGCGGCGCGCGGGGCGGCGGTCCTGCAGTGCGGGGCGGCGGCGGGCGGCGCGCGGGGCGGAGCGGGGGCGCGCACAGGAGCTGCGGCGCGAGCGGCGGCGGGCGCGCACCGAGGCGGCGCCGCGTGTCCCTCCGGCCCCAGCAGCGCGCGGGACCCCGGGCCCTGCGCCCTCCTCCGCACCGCGGACAGACCCCCGCCCGCAGTAAGTGCGGGGAGGGCCCGCAGGGGGAAACGGGGGGGATCCGGGCTCCGCACCCGCGCGGTGCGGGCGAGAACCGGCTGCCGGGCTGCCCCGCGCGGGGCTTTTCCTCCCGGGAAGGCGGCGGGATGGAGGCGCGGCGGGGCTGAGGCGGGGGCTGCGCGGCCTCGGCGCTGCTCAGCGGTCGGAGATCATCCTCGCCGGGAAAGTTGGTGTGCGCGGTCGGTGTGCGGGAGTTGTTCCGCTGGCGAGATGGAGGGAAATCGTACCCGCGGCGATTTGCTGTTAACTGGGGAGAGACGGGACCGAATCCCCCACCGATCCGGATATGAGCACCGACAGCATCCAAAGGAAGAGCTGAGCTGTCGCGTAACAATTTGCGCTTGGAAACGCTTTGGTGGAAGAGGGAGTCTGGCTCTCGTGTGCTCGTGTTCGTTTGAAAAGGGATAGCGAAAAGGGTGTGATTTTTTTCCAGTAGGGAAAGGGGAAAAAAAAAAAAAGAAGGGAAAAAAAGACCGTGCGAAACCAAGCGCCAGAGTAGCCCTCACAAGGTCATCACACCACGAGGGAGGCAAAAGTGCTCCCGATCCATGCGATCGCTTATATCGCTTTTCATACTGCTTGTAAGGGATGTTTTTATCTTATCATTTAATTTATTTAACAGGCGAGGTGTTTGCAGGTGGTAGCAGGGTAGGTGCGGGGCGGAGGTGCCGCGCTCCTGCTATTTACTAGGGCATCAATCGGAGTGAAGATGGAGGTGGGAGGAGATAACAAAAGCTGGTGTGCGATCCTGGGCATCTCCCACACGAAGGCGTGAGCAGGAGGAGGGAAAGGAGACGGCAGGAGAGAGAATTTCATTTCCAAAGATCAAAACAAAAGGTGGAGCAGGTTGAGGCAGATCGTGAGCAGCCGGGGTGGAAAGCGAGGGAGGCGATTTCCGCGCTGAGCGGAGCGGAGTGCGGGGGCTCTGCGGGGGCCGGGAAGTGCGCGGCTGCGGAGGGAGGGAGGGAGGGAGCGCGGGCGGGGGCTGCCCGACCGGCGCAACTTTGCGCGCCAGCATCGCTTGGAAATAAGCTGCTCGCATCCGGAGAGTCATGCTGCTTGTGTGGGGCGAGGGGAGGAATGCCTGCCGATACCCCGAGGGCTTCTTCGCCCTCCTCCTCCATCCCCCGCCGGGAAGGAGCGGGTCCTGGCCGCGGGGTGCGGGGGGAGCGCGGTTCTCAGCGCTGCCGCGGGGACGCTTCCCCGGCGCCCGTGGTGCCGCGCCAGGACACGGGGGCTCAGGGCCGTGCGGAGCGCTGCCAGAAGGGACCCCAGCACTGCCGCCCTCCCGCACAGCTCGGTCCCCGGGCACCGCGGGCTCCTCGGTCCCCGCCGCTCGTTGCCCTCTGCAGCTCTGCCCGTGCCGCCGGCTCCCCCGGTGCGAGGCTTTTCCCGCCCGCCCGAGGTGTCCCCACCCCCCGGAGTCCCCCGCTCTCCCCACTGCCCCCACAAGGGAACGCCTCCCTCCTCCCACCCCAGCCAGGCGGTCCCCTTCCTGCATGAAGACGCTTGCAAGGTTCCCCTCACCCCAACTTCGCATCCCGTCCCCAGTGCCAAGAGCCTTTCCTCTTTCCTCTGCTGGGGGTTCCCCCGGCACCTCCCTGGCTTGCCCCATCCCGGTCTGCCTGCTTCGGCCTCCGGCGTGCGGAGAAACCGTCGGGGATTGGGAGGGAAAGGCGAAGGGGAAGAGGGGGTTGACGTTACGCAATGCTGACCCTCCGCTTCCCCGGCCCTGGAGGAGCCTCTTCAGGGGTTTTTCAGGGGTGGGACGGGGCTTTCCGCCTTCCTCGGGCGAAGGGCAGCTGGAGGCGGAGCGGGCGGAGCTCCCGCTGCCGCGCAGGTACCGCGCTCCCCAATCCCGCCCGACCCGGAGCGGTGCAGCAGGGCGGGGAGGGGGTTCACCTGCACCGCCAGGCTTTTCGGCTGACAAGCAAACGTGCAGATAACAGGGTGATGAAAACACCTGCCCTTTTCATTAAAAGTGAAGGGTGATTGCTTGGGCATTAAACCCATAGCCAATTATCAAAAGGCCAAATACATGAATAAATTCCGTGTTCTTGTACAGAAGATGTTAATGTAACAGATGGGTTTAAGCAATACAGATACTTCTCCCAACAATTCTCCTGGCAAGATATTTTTAGCAATGTTTTGTTATTAGTGTGCCTTTGGATAGACATTCTCTTTCTTCACATATTGGAAAGTTCAGATTCAGATGTATCACTTATCTCTTTATGAAGAATAAAAAGATGGACGTATTTTTTAACCAGAATATGATATGCAACAGATTAATCGCACAGCAAAATAAGTGTATGTGGAAGCTGTCTCTGTAGAATATATAATCACTGTCCCTTTCAGAATGCGTACTTCCTTGCAGTTGTTTCTGTCACACACTTTCACGATCATTAGTTTTCACTACTACCCTATTACTTGACAGAATGCCTTTCCCTTTTAAAGAACATAGTTCATTTAAGAACATCAGTTTGCTTGAAAGATCTTCTAGTGCAATGTTCATACAGCACAATCCATTTCAGGTTTGTGGACTGCGATCAATTCTAATTAAAACTTTAATTATGTTTTTGTCCATTCAAACAAAGCATGAAGTAGTCTGGGCTGATGTTGCTGCTAAGGAAAAGTAAGGAAGCATGTTCTTCATCTTGGTTATATGTTATCCCTGCCTCTTAATTAAGGACTGAATCCTTAATTTTGTTATTTATCCACAAACTTTTATGACATAGGGCTGCAGTATTTAACCAGTTTTCTATGTTGCCCTGTCTTGACTGATTCAAAGGTATACCTGCACAACACTGATTTTTCAGCGTGCTCCTTGTTCTGGAACATGCAGCTATTGCCAGCAGATCAGTTGTGTCATCAAGCGGCATCTACTCCGGAGTACCACAGCGTTATGTAACTCACAACACAGAGCAAATGCCAGAGATGTCTCTGCCGCTGCCGCTCCCGTTGTGCCGTTCCCTGGGCGCCTTCCCCTGCTGTATTGTACCCGAACACTCGGAGCTGATACCACCCGCAACACCAGCTAAAGGGAGTCTCTGCTCTGGCCAGAACGATGAGGCCGAGTCTAACAGGGGTGTGATGGGGCAGGGCAGGCTAGAGCAGAGCAGGGGAAATGAGGCTGGCTGTGCAGGATGGAAGCGGTGCAATGCCGCTGGCTTTGGTGCTGTTTGGAAGAGGCGCCACGTGTCCCAGGCTGCGACATCCTGCTGACTGCAGCGTGTCTGGAGTCTGGGGGGATCCCGACCTTCCTTCCAGCAGGGTCCTCCTAGAGAGCTGCAGCCCCATTGTGCTGCTACAGGCCTCTTGACTTTTCTTTCTGTCTATCCACTCAGTATAGCTGCAGGAAGGATCTAAATCTAAGGATACAGGTTCCCTTAACAGACACATGAACGTGGTGAACTTTGTTGTGGGTGATTCCGTAATTGTTTACATTTCAAGCTGTTGTCCTGGTTCTGTTTTTGAGTTTTGGAATTGAAATGTTATGTCTGTCTGCGCAATGGATTCTGAAGCTTTTTTGTATTGTGTCTGTGCCTCACGCTCCCATTTTAAGTATTCAGTTCTGTCAACCTTTGCAGATTCCCATAGATTTCAAGAATTTTATGTCACTTGGCCAAAAAGTGCTGGCTCATCCTCTAATTGTGAATCAAATAGCAATGTAGACTAATTGAAGATAGAATTAGAAAATTTAAAGTATGGTAGACAGATCTGGTTTTAAAGTCTTAGGAACTGAAACACGCAGCACTTACCCTGAGCAGCTGTGCTCCTCGTCTGTGATGTTAAGCATTGTCAGCACCGATCTTCATCCTTTTGTTTTTAATAGGTATTGTTTTAGCAGTGTGCCTTGGGGCTAAATACCCTTTGACATTTGAGTGGTCTGTAAAGAAGCTTGTTTCCAGGTGGGCTTGATTGCCCATGGATTCTTTGCTTTCTTTAATTTTGTCTTAGATTAACAGAGAAAAGCACTGTGTGATCTTTCTGCATTATTTCTCATGCCTAATTTTGATTGAGACTACTCTGTTATGAGCCTAGACCATTTAATCTGTCCCCATTTTCTTTTGGGTCACTATTACCTGCATTTGCACACCTTTTCCCATTCTCTACATGCTTGGGCTTTTTCTTCCTTCACAGCGTAATTTTGTTCCTTCTTTTTGTGCGTGTTCATTGCATCTTTGGGTCGCTTCCCACCTGGCCAGTTATTTTCTTATCTCTTTCTTTCTTTCTTGGGAAAGACCAGGGTTTACCCCGTAGTTTCTCTCCATGGCATTGCTGAAAGCTCTGTGTGGTACAGGAATACAGCACCAACAGGGAAGGCTGTGAGCATTGCTGTGCTGGAAGATGTAAGGATCCAGATGAGCTCCCATCACAGGGCGGCGCTTTCTTACCTCAGCTCCAACTACTTGGCTTTATTCATAGAGAGAGAATCTTATATTTTGACTTTTATGCTATTGGTCTGAGACTAATAGCTATAAACCTTTTCAAGGAAAATGAAACAGATGATAAAAAGGATATATGTTCATGGAACGCAAAATTTTGGAATAGTGCTACAAATTTTTATTGCTTTTTAAGTTATAAAGTGCTAAAATATATATGTTTTTTTTATTTTTTCGCTATGTCGATGTTATCCACGGGGTCTCTGCTTTCAAGAGTTTTTCCACATTTGGATGTGAATGTGACTGAAAGGACAATAATACACTTGTAGGAAATTAAGGCAGATCATTAGAGATGGTCTCATAGATGAAAGTTGAAAAAAGCAAGTAGTTTCAAGGAGACAGTTGAAGGAGAAAAAGATAAAAGCCACTTGATAGTCAAATTCACTGATTTGTTTATAAAAATATCAAGCTGTTTTTCTTTGTGATTATTCCCCTGAGGAAAGTAAGGAACAGAATATGTTTAGTAAAATAACTTGTAAAACCACAGCTAATTGAAATAAATTGTGCTCCTTGGGAGGGAAAGGACAACTGCATCTTTTTTTGAACTAAGCATGATGTGTTCTGAAATTGTGATATCAAGGACAAAGGAATACACATTACAGATATTTTTAAAGATTTTCTCCCCAAAACAAACCCTATAAATTCATATATATATAATCCCAAACTGTAAAAATTATTGGAATGTATTACAACTTTCTCAGTTTCACTGTTTTGAAAAATCAGGAGTTTGCAACATTCTTGAGTTTGTCAAGAACCTACAAGCTTTGAAATAATGAGAAGTGATAATTTGGGATTACCAAGTAGGTCTTTTAAGATAATTATAATAAAATAATTTCTTGATAGGAAGATAAAGAATTTCAAAATCACTTTACCATCACAAAGCCTTTGGAGGAAGATTATGTACATAATCTGTATTTTAAAAGTCTGAGTTGATGTGCAGGAAGAAAGATGTAATGGTGATTCCTATAGCTTTTATGCAAATATAGATATGAGATACTAAACTTTTTTGTTAAAATGACCTTTTATCACTTTTGGCTTAAAGCAGATTTCATCTTAAATAATTGATGATTTCAGAGAAGCATCATGCAGCACTATTAAATAACAGAAAAAAAAAACATTTTACTTATTTCTTGTTCACTAACTTAGACTTTGTCAAAGTTAATTTGTGAAAAGATCTAAAAACAGACATCTATAATAATAAGACTTACAAGTGGTGTTGAAAAAAATTTTTTTTTGTCCTGTCAAGGTATTTTCATACAGTAGTTGGGCATAAAAAATAGTATTTTTTTTAGATCCCAATGAGTTGAATCAACCAATATAATATCAACCAATGGGATTACTTTGGTTGCTCAAACTTTGTACAAGTCAAACTGTATACTCAAAACAATTTGTGACAGTAATTTACAGAGTTTTTAGACTAATAAATATAAGGCTCTAAAACTTTTGATGAAAATTACTTTTATTAGTTTTAACTTCTAGCTAAATAGAAAGTTGTATGTTAGAGAAGAAAGCTCTTAGGTTCATAAATGTTTAAATCTACAAGGGAGATTAATGAACATTTTGAGGCCATAGCATTTGACTCAGTGATGACTTTACTCTCCTTTTACGCACAAATTTAGTGGAGGGGAAAAAAAATCAATCTTGATTTAAAGACCATGGAGACTGGAAAATGTATCTCTGTTCTCACTTAGCTTTTTTAGTAATTAATTATCCTTAGTGTTAAAATGTACTGGTTCTGGACTTAATTATGAATTCTTGAACAGTCAATCCCCCAAGCAGTTAAAAAAAAAATCTTAAGTAGATCAGCTGTTGAGCCTGGTGTGTGTAGAGTACCTATGACTTGATTTTAATATCTGAAAATAATTTCACAAAGGTAATAAAATAATTTCACAAAGGTTACTGAAATTTTATTTTTTAAATGAAATTTTAGTTTTCCACTTTATAGAAAACATTTTTACTCAAAAGTAGATATTAAGTCATTCACTGTAAGATGGAATCAAATACAGTGAGGAGACATGAATATTATCCTTTTTGTGAACTGCATTTGAGAGTATATGTGGTTTAATTAGACTTTATTCAGAATGGAGTAGTCTAAAATTAGAAACTGTTGTTTATAAAAGCTCTTACAATACAGCATATTTCTCTGTACTCTTATCTGCTATATTTAGAAATACAAAGTAACTGAAGACTCTTAGAGAATGAAATATGAGATATTAGTTAGTAGTTAGAATTAAAATGCTTTTGTTTTTTAGTAGAAGCTGGTATATGTAGAGGAAAAAGTTAAGATTTTCTAAAGTTAGTAAAAGTGAACATTTTAAAACGTTTTTGGCACTGAAAATAAAATCAGTTTACATAATGGATAATGCTGCAAAAAATTATTTGTGTGGTTATTGTTAACATCCAGCACATATCCAGTCAATTTCATTACAGTCAATGTTCTTTCATTACACCAGAATATATACTATTTTTTAAGCAGTCATTTTTCTTTTTAAATATGCATTTTTAAAACCATACAAATGAGTACCATCATTTGGGAATGTTCTTAAAATTTGTGCTTTGAATGGCATAAAAGGCTTTCAGTGTGGAAGATTGATAGCCTGAAAAGTGGTTTTAATTTGATGCATGAAACATCTGATAATACCGATGATTTTTGCAAACCAGACTGGCTTGTACAAAAGGACTGCATCTTCAAATGTCTAACAAAGTTTGATCTGTTTTTTTTTTTTTTTTTTTTTTTTGGGGGGGGGGATTTTGTTGTTGTTGGGGGATTATTGGGGTCCTTTTTTTAATCTGATTTGGATATGTCCCGTCAACCACATTGTGAGGTTGAACATTGCTCGACATAGACCTCCAGGTGATTTGGAATCTGGTCCCTGCCATCCATGCAGAATGGGAACATTTAGAAGAGTAGCATGAATTCAGTATGTTACATGTTAAAACTTTCTATCGTGCATCCTTTAGTAAAGAGAGTCGGATAATCACAAACTGTTTTTTCCATATGAATAAGTACTCTTGCCTCCTGTCAGTGAATCCTAACAATAGCCCGCTATTATTGCAATGCCAAAGTGCTTAACAGAAGTAGCTTCTAAGACTCCTTTTCCTCCTCAGGTATGGTAAGAAGACCACAAAGTAGCCTTGATCATTCCTCATAAATAGGTTTTGTTTGCAGGAGCTGTCCCCACACTGGGTGAGTTCTTAGCTACTTAGTTCAGTGGCTATTGTTTAATCATTTTAATTCCTGTTTGGGAAAATAGGACGATTGGAAGGGGCTGTGATGTTTTTACATTTTCTCACGTGTCTGCCACAAAGAGGTGCTACTGGAACACAGATCAGTAAGTAACACTTGTTTCTACGTGGTTTAAGAGGTGAACATTACTCAGTCAGGCTTCCCACTCTGTTGTATGAGAATGTAATCCTGAAGTGTCAACAGGTGTCAACTGCCTCATGTCTTATCTCATCCTTAGCTTTTACCGATCCTTTTTTCCTCCCTCTCTGGCTCTGCTTCCTGTCTTTGGCTCTGCTCCAAAGTCTCCTGTTGCCTAAGAGCTTCCCTCTCCCTGGCAATACTGGCTGTGCGTGTTTAACCATGGTGGATGCCTCCTTCATCTTGCATTTTAGCTGTGGGTTTGTGTTTGTTTTTTAAACTGTGAGATTTATAAAACAAGCATCTAACAAGGATCTGGCCTTTGCATATGTTCTAGAAAGTGCAGCTGTATGTACAGTGCTATAAGGGTAAATACTTTGATTAAAATTCTAACAACATACAAGATATGTACAGTGCCTGCAACCTGTGCAGAAAGATAGGGTACATGTGCAGGGGTGGAATGGAGTGACTTTGAGCCAATCCATGCCTGGTAGCAGGGGCTGGGTTTGCCTCCTGCAGAGTTAATTAGGATGCATTCATACAAGTTCTGCTTCCCCCCATGGGGCTGTTCACAGTGGCAAAGCCAGAGAGTGGAGAGCTGGCTGAGGCACACGCTGTTCTCCAGCTCTTGGGCTGTGGTGTAGATATACCCTGGAATATGTCCTGAACAACTGGGTTTGTATATAGATAGCTCTAGATATGTACAAGGTATCTGATACTTTCAAAGAGAGGTCTGTAAGAAGTCACAGTGCAATGTAAACAGATGTTGAGTACAGCTGTGTTCTTTCTGTGTGTCTGTCTGCTTTTTCTGTTGAATCACTCTCTTCAGTGCCTTAACTCTTTATCACAGTGCAAGACCCAAGATGTTCTTGTAAATCTGCAGAGTAGAAACACAGCCTATGTACTTCTTTTTTGTTTTTTTTCCTGGGATATGGAATTTAGGGTAAGAAGATTCAATAGAGACTGAAAATGTTACAGTAATTTATCACAACATTCTCTGTGGTTTTTATTCCCGCATAGTGCTATAAATAGTTCAGTTGTATGTACCTATCATTAAACACAATTGTCAATTTGCTTAACAAAACCTATCACTGCAAGTCCTTCAGTTACAAAGCAGTTTGCTTTCTTTAGATGAGAATGAGCTAGAGAACTGTTGGCTAGTTACTTCTATTGTTTGTGAGGTACATTATTTTACATTATTACCTTCTTCAAATATTTGTAACCAACTGTAGATTTTTTCATAATGTTCAACTATAAATAAATGAAAACTGTAACAAAGATCTGAATTGTTGCTTGAGAAATCCACGGGATATATAAAATACAAGAGTAACCTTCATTTCAGTATCAAAGGGTCCTATCATTACTTTGTATTGCTTTATAATGTTGGTGGATTAAAACTAATCAATTTAAAATAAAAAAATTACACTGCAACTTCATGTGCTTCAAATACATGAAAAATAACTTTGACTATGACTTGAGTTTTAGTGGGTGTCTTGCATTGCACACTCAGCTGAGGAGGAGACGGATATTTTTTAAATTGCACTTTCCATATAAATTGCAAGGTCTTGCAGTATGTGACTCATTTCAGCTGCTAGCATCTCCCTGTTGCCAACAGGAGTGTATTAGTGAAGACCAATAACAATATATCAATGTCAGCTCATCTCCAGATAAAAGAAAGTTCATGAAATGTTCAAGGTTGTTCTAGTGTTGTATGTAACAGAGATAGCTGGAGATTGTAGTTCTTGTATTGCCCAGTAGACCCATCCATTTACTGTTGACAATACTGATATATTCAGAAGGTCTTCAACATCTGAAGCTGTGTGAGACAGCTAAAACATTCCCTTATTTTTCCAGCTCTGCATTTTATCACTCTAACTTATGAGATTCTCAAGTCTAGAAAGACCTGCACAGCAGCTTGCAGCCATTTCAGTCTTGTACTTCTGTTTTCCTTTGAAAATATCTTCAAGGAGTTTGCAAAAATTAGCAGTTTTGGTTTGTTCTGAATGGGCAAAGTTAGTGGCATCACTTCGGGCACTTGACTAATGAGGTACTCTGTCATAAACATAGAGTCTGGGAGAAAGGAACAAACAAACTAAAAAGGTAGCAAATTCATCCAAGTTACAAAAGCAATCACCCTCTGACAACTGCTATGCTACTTTGCCACGCTTTAAAAATTCAAATTACAGTGAAAGTTTGTTTGATGTAGTTGTTTAGTGAAAAGAAATCGGTGCCATCAGTGGGCAGTGGCATTAGCAGCACTATTGACAAATACTGACATCAGGAAATCTTTAGGAACACATAAAAAGATGGCTTGATGGTCATTATAAAAAATTACCATAGAGTTTAATGTGAAATGGAGATTTCTGGGTTAATCCCTTCCTTAAGTAACTGGACCAAAGTCCAAGGCCATACAAATGTAAGGACTCATTCTCTGAGCTGATCTGTCTGATCCCTACTAGAAAAAATTTGGATCAAGGAATGGATTTAAATACTGCAGAGTACATGCTAAACCACCAAAACATGTCTGTGAGTGACTGGATTTAAATACATGGGGAAATCTGTTGCTTTGAACACACAGAGTTGACTGGAAATGTAGGTGTAAGTGTTCAGCAAGCTCTTAGCCTAAAGGAGATGAGACTCGGGGAAAAGGGAAGGTGTGATCATGAATCATGTCAGAGGTGTAGGCAGGATCAGATCTGTGAGGATTTCAGTGCTAGGAGATTCATTTTAGATGAATCAAAAAGGAAAGAGGGAGCAAGGAAAAGGAGTAGCATAGCATTTGAAGATAGCAGAAGGCAAAGGTGTCAACATCTAGGAAACGCTGAGTGGAGTCTCTCACCAAAAGGGTGATTAATATGAAAAAGACTAACAGATGCACTAGTTTTTGTGATTTTTTTAGGTTGTGAGAAAACTCCACAGGGAAAATTTGAATTTGCAAGAAACATTGAATTTAATGATAAATCCATCTGATTATTGCTACTTTTCTCCGAACTGCTCCCTCTGATGTAGTAACAGGCAAGCTGTATCAGAACTGTCCAGGGCAGAAGCATCTGAGTAGGTGCTCAGGGGAGCTCCTACTGAGCTGCCAATGACCACCTGAGCTGTGATAACTTCTCCTATACTGAGTGTCAGGTCGGTGATACATGTAGCTGTTGGAGGAAAGGAAGGAGAATTGAGGTGGTTTTAAGTCGCATACGAGTCCTAAAAATGACCACAGAAACACCCCCAGTGCAGGCTCTCTCTGACAGTGAGCTCTGTGTGGGTGCAGGGAAATTTGCTCATCCAAAGGCATTTGGGACGTGAAACTAAGTGGGGAGAAGGGTTGGAAAATAAAATGTGAAGTATTTGCATAAGACTTTATATGTTCTCTCATCATATGATTCATTGATCTTATGACTGAACAGCTGTTCTTAAAAATTCCTATTTTCTGAAGTAAAAACCTGTTTGGAGAGCTGATTTTGAAGAATTTATGTGACAACTTGCTCATTGTTGTGCATTTGTATTTATGTGCCATGTATTTTTTCACTGCTGATGCCAGTTTTGAATGGGATATGGCAACTACAATATTGGCAAATTTATAGAATTTAACATGATTTCATTCACTTAGTATTACGTGGTGATAACGCAGAAGGCAGAAACGTACCTTGTCCAAGAGCTTTTGGAGAATTGATGGCAAAGCAGAGGATGGAATCCCAAACCCTTATTCTCAGAGGACTGTAGACCCCCTAGTATGCATGTGCTTGACCACAGTGCTAAAGCTGAAGTTCCTGTCATGGGAGGACTTCAGTTAGCACTGATAAATTTAAAGAGGCTGTACAAAACTTCAAACATTTTCTAGTTTTTGCAAGTCAAGGTGGAAAAACATTTGGGAACTTGTGTAAATTTTTTGATTCTAAGTACTTCAGTGCCATACATCAGTAAAGGCCAATCTCTGCCTCAAAAGTGTTGTTCACACAGTTCTGATATCATTCCCATATCAATGACTGTCTTCCGTCAGAGAAAAGTAGTACAAGATTTGCAGGGGGGTGATCACATCTGGGATTTTAAAAGAAAGAAGATGCAGGACTAGAAATTTGGATGAAAGCAGTGTCCCATTGGACTTCTGGTGTGACACTGGTGTGCCCCTGTCTGTCTGGGTTATGTGTGATTGCCCCAGCACCAGGTGATCTCTGCTCCTGGAAGCAGGAGGGGGAACCCCCTGGGAATGGCACCAGTTTGAGCTGAGCTCTCCCTCCAGCTAACCCAGCCTTTCCTGGCAGGGCTTTATGGCCTATTTTTTGTGGTTTTTCTCACCCAAATGACCTTTTTTTCCCTTTTCTGGGTAAAGAAGCATGACCAGTTTTTTCTTATCTACCTTGCGCATGGTCACACAAATCCTGGGATATACACAAGACGTTAGGTAAGGAGTTCTTTCCAAAAGTGAATATGGGTCTTTGCAGAGTATAACCCTTTTTGGCAGGAGAACTGAGTTAAAATCAGTGTGTAATCATGCCATGGTGCAATGGCAGCAGTACAGAGCTGTGATCAGCCTGTGACCTATTCCTGAGACTTGTCTTTCTTCTTTGCTCTCTGAGGTATTTGGTAGGAAGCTAAACACTGCAGTTTAGTAATATTGGCAAATCTTATAAATTGTTACAGGAACAAGTGCTTGTGTGTAGTTGATGAGCTAAAGATTTAACAAAATTATTGAATAATAATAGTAAGTAACAAGTAATAAAAATAATAACTATTGTATAGCTTGCATTTAAATCATTAGTACCAGCAGCAGTCTTGTTTTGGAATGTTTATGAAATGGAAACAAGCAGGTATTTACATGTCTCCCAGTTTCCTGTGCATTTGCTGGTGAGATCTGTTGGGTGGTGTCATGATAATGATGATCCACTTGGACTAAATCTGATGAGGAGTGAACTGGAGAGCCTGGACTGTGCTCTTTAAGCAGATAGTGAGAAGGTGCACCTCTCTGTTATCTCTGGGTTTTATTACATTGGATTAATTAGGTCATGATATTGCATTTACATACAATTCTTATGTCAGTTTCAATTATTAGTTAAGCCATAGTCCTTGACATATTTTTCCTTTTTTAGGCTTTTGCATAGAAAAATACAGGTGTCAACATGTTCATTGCACGTGCATGCAATGTTGTCAAAAGTACAATGAAAAAATAAGGTCAGACCAGTTTCTCATTTGCATTTGAAGTTATCCTTTAGAAAGAAGCATGAGACTGACCCCTGTGCTCTGTACCACACAGCTAAATGGTAAAGCTCTATAATGTACAGACAAATTCCATTTTAGACAGGCTTTGTAGCTTCTCCCCTTGGACATTAGCATTACCTGGAACTCAGTTTGACTGTGAATGAAGAGAAATGTGAGAATTTCTCAGTACAGTGCAGAAAACAGGCATAACCACTTGCATTCTGCTAATCCAAGGGTTGTGCCTGAGATTTGTCTCTGCAGCAAGCCTTGGCAGGAGTGGCTATTATCCACTCTTGCTTGCTTCAGAGGGGCATGGGTGTGACAATGTAAAGCCTAATAACTGGTAAAAACAGTGTTTTTAAAAGTACTAGAGGAGAAGAAAATGAAAGGTATGTATTTTATGTGGAATGGTCCATAAGTTGTGTACTTCCTGTTTTTCCTTTGAAAAATCCCTTACTTCTTTGGCCAGCTGTGGGTGATCATAACTTCCCATTTATTATTATGGCAAATAATTTTAAAAATGGAGTCATTTGAGCACCAGTCATGCTGGATATAAGCCAGTTCAACTCCATCAGGCTCCATCAAGTTGTTATTAATTGCTGTCCAAGTCCACATTATGGAAGACAGAAGAAGATTTGCCATGTGTAAGAGTTGGTTATACAATTTTTTTCAGCACATCAAGACTCAGGAGCTCATACAGGAAACTTTCCAGCTTAGGTGTGTATTCTAAAAGTAGAACTGCAAACTCTGGGTGTTTTTTAACAAACAAACTTGCTAAAAAGTTTTTTTCTGCTCCTGTAGCAGACTATTCAATGGGGTTTTTATCACTCTAAATGAAAAATTTCAATTTATGCTTCATCTGTAGTGGGACTTTGCTTTGGCTGAAACAGCCCCGCATCCGATGGCTGGCTGAAAGGGCTCAGCCACTTGATACTTCACTTACTTTTTCTGCCAGAAGTACTTTGACAGCACATGCCCTAATGTGTCACTGCAGTGTAGCTTGTTCCCAGGGGAATAGATGAACAAGCAGGGAGGAAATGATCAGCCTGCCTCTTCCTGGGCAGCTTGCATCGATTAGTAGGCAAGGTTGCTCCCTGCACTCTGGCATTCCCGCAAGGATTTTCCATATCTGTCTTCCCCTCAGCCAAAATCAAAACAAGCTGCAAGCAGTGGAAAAGCAGAATACAGCTGGTGGGAAGTGGCAAGCAGCTCTTCCTGTGGTGAGCAGATGAAGAGCTTTTAAAAAGATTATGATAGGAATATAGTCAACAGCTTACTCAACCTCTCTCAATTTCTTCTCCTAAATTTATCAGATTATTTCTTTGAGTTTTGTGTCAGGTATAATCTGCTGTGCATCTGTATTGCATATATTACTTTATGTCTAGACTGCTTTTGACTGGAATACATATTTTCTTGGCTGGGAAGTGGGTGGTGTACAGTGAAGCACAGAGGATGCTGCTGAGGTCCTGCTTCTGCATCTGGTGTGGGCACAGCCAGCCAGCATTGGGTGTCTGCCTTGGGCAGGCTGAGAGAGCTGTGCTGGGGGCAAGCCCAAGAGCTGGGGCAGTTCTGAGATCCAGTGGCACTCACCTCAGCACCCACCACTGAGGGACAACTGGCACCTGCCATGAAGATCCTCCAAGAGACTGCAAACCTGAAGACCGCACAGACAGCTTGAATGATGAGAGAAACATCCCACATCAGTTATGCCCAGGTCACAAGTTTAACCTTGCCTTTTCCTGAGGTCTGTGTGAACTTCAGAGAAAAATTTTCATGCTTGTCTGGGTCACACACAGACTTGGGATATTGTGCCATTACCTCTGCTCTGTAAGTTGGCTCTGGGAGAGCCTAAATTACATTTACCTACACTGTTCATGAAGGAACTTGCAGATCTACCTCCAACATTTGTGCAGAACCTCCATATGGTAGTGTATGGAGTATATAAATTTATAAAGTATTCAGCACCAGTGTGCATAGCTTGTGTGGGGATTTAGGGATGTGTGGATTCTTTTAAAGTAGATTTAAATTAATTTTATTTAAATATTTACTAAAGGATTCTATAGCTCACTGCAGAATCTTTAACTTTTTTGATTATTTTTAAGTGGTAATTCTCCATCCAGTGTGGAATGGTTTAGAATGGAACAGACCTTTCCACTAGACCAGGTTGCTCATGCAGGCCCATGCAGCCTGGTCTTGAACTCTTCTAGGGATTGGACATCCACAACCTCTCTGAGCAACCTGTTTCAGTGCTGCACAACCCTCACAGTAAAGAATCCTACTACTGGTAATCCATTATAACAATTAATAAATAATATGAAATTTCTTACTGTTAGAATCTAGGTCCTTATATCTGTGTCTTATACCTTCTATAAGGGAGGCTTTATAGCAGCCTTCCAGTACCAAAAAGGGTAAAGCTGCAGAAGGAGTTTTTACAAGGGCATGGGGTCATAGGACAAGGGGTAATGGCTTTAAACTGATAGAGGACAGGTTTAGACTAGATGTTAGCAATAAATTTTTCACCAGTTTTTCACACCTCATGCTGGCTGGCTGTGCCCACACCAGATTTTTTCCTATGAGCATGGTGAGACAAGGTAATAAATTGCCTGGAGAAGCTGTAGGTGCCACAGCCCAGGAAATGTTCAAGGAGACTGGATGGGGCTTTGAGCAACCTGATCTAGTGAAGGGTGTCCCTGGCCATTGCAGGGCTGTTGGAACTGGATGATCTTTAAGGTCTCTTCCAAGCCAAATTATATGATTCCATGAAAAATGAGAGCCCACATTTTTGTAGTAAAGTGAATAGCAAATTAAAAGTTCTTCTGTTCCAGGTGTTCTTTGGGAAATGCTGTTCCGAGGTAATTCCATGTATGAGTACTCTTATTCTAGGGAATTATTATTTATTGGAAACATAACTGTATTAACAGGATGCTTTTCTGAAGAATAAGGAAGGAATGGGAATATTGTCATGTTGAATTTCTCAGATATCCCTCATGTATTTCATATCCACTACTGATTTTAATTTGAACTATTGCTCAAGTATAGGCATGTTCATAACGATTAAATCGTTAGAAGTGTTTGAAGGAATTACAGAAACTTGAAAAATGCCAGTTACCATACCAAGGGAGTAAAATTACTCCTCTATATGTAAGAATAGAAAGCTAAGCCTGAGACTGAAGCCACAGCTCCATAAATGGTCTTGCTGCACATCATGTTCCTACCCACAAAATCCAGGATGCAATTACCTGGCTTTATTAGGCACAAAAAAGGGCTGTCCCAGGAAGAAATTACCTCATCTTGAGGCTGGAACTAGGACAAAACTCCCTGATCCTGAGAAAGGTGTATTTGCCTTTCTCAGGGTTCCCTTGCTGCTCCTGAGGCAATTGGTGGTTAATTGGTGGTTAACATCTCCATTTTGTCTCAGTGGCACAATCAGCCTCCCTTCTTTTTCCAAAAGCTCAGCTTTGTCTGAAATGCCACCATGTGACCCGTGGAGCTTGCTGCTGGTAAGCAAAGCTTGATGGACAGCCTATGCTGTTTCCAGGGTGTAGGAAACATTAGGAAATACTGACAAGATCAGCGTGATGAAATAAATAGAATTCTCCAGCTGCTCTTTGTCTTACTTTGAAAACATTACTTTTTATGGCCACAGATTTTCCAATGGGAAACACTGAATACAGTTCAGGACCAGCTTTATCTAGGCTTCCACTGGTCCTAACTCCAAGAAACTCTTTGGCTCCTTGTGCTGTAACAGTGTTGGAATTAATTCTGGTTTTTGACAGAAAATCACCCTGGAGTTAGTGCCTAAGGCTGCTAATGTTAGTGCTGCATTTTTGCATCAGCATTTTTGATGCATAAATAACTGTTGCATTACATCTCTATCTAATATCCTATCTCAAGGATTGCATTTGGGCACATTTAATGGTATTTAGTAATCTAGAAAGTGCTCTGTCAGAGCATACCACAGGTATCTAGGTGGTGGATGTAGTGTTGCTATTTATATCATAGTGCTCTACAAATATTAATAACACTCTGCTTCAAAGTGAGCTATAGCCATAAACCTGTAAAATAACTCCCCACAGTTCATCTTGATAGTCTGTTGAAATTGGACTGCTCTGACTATACCCCCTTCAGGCTCACTGCCAATCTCATATTTTATCCTGAAATTCCACAAGGAGACACTCAAAATAAACACTACACTAGCAATTGCTTGAATTATACTTAAAGCAGTAGCAAGCATTGGTTTCACTTTAGCCTCTCTGTGGCTTTCTTGAAAATCCATGAAGTCTGACCTTCTGAATGCATTTTGCTCTTATTTATCTCCCCTGTTGACTGCAGTAGGAGCTGAGAAGGGAATGGATATATCACAGATGCTAACCTGTTATGACTAAATTATCCCTGTTAGTCCCACACTGCCCAGCCCCAGGAACTTTAGACAGTGCATATCTCCTCCCTAGCTTGCTTTCAGCAAAAGTACAGCTATTAGATTTGTTTTTGAGTTTTCTTAGGAGAAAAAAAAAAAAAAAAAAAAAAAGCAAGCCAGAAAATGCAGTATTATTCCAGGCATCATTTCAGAGATGTTCAGCTTTTTGTTCTGCAAGTGCTTTTTCTTTGCTTCTTTGGAAAATAGCTGATCTTGTAATTCACTATTAAGGCCTAAAGGTGATCAAAATAGCCAATCCCCAAGGTCAGTATACCCTTGAATCAGACAGGTTTGCTAATTTTAAACTTCAGTGTTTTGCAGAAAGTCGTGTGTTTAGCAAGAATAAAGAGGTAGAATGTGGGATTGGGACAATATGAATGTTCACACATCGCTGCCAATGAAAGCAAAGCTCGCAGGTCTAATTTTAGGCTTTTCAGCCTTGGTATTGTTCCTTACAGCACAGTTATTTTCCATATGATACAAAGCACTCCTTTTCTTTTCAAGTTTTATAAACTGCTTTAGAGAACAAAAGCAAGGACAAAGTGAGTATATGTCATGGTTGAAAGCAAATCAAAGAAGCTTAAGTGAGGCTGAAGTTAGGGATGGTTGCATGCCTCTACATTCAGAGGACCATTCTTGAAGAAAAACAAGAATCTTGAGAAACATGTCACAAGACCTGGAAATAGAGTTACATGGTGTCTGAACTGGAACCCTTGGCTGTGACTGGATGTGCTTCAGTACATTTAGTTAATTTACACTGTGCTCAAATGCCTAGTAAGTTAGTCCTCTTTAAAAATGTCAAAATGACCTGTGCTGTTTGGAGAAGGAAGTAGGATTTTCAGGATACTTACCTATCTCTTGGTGCTCCAAACTAAGCATTGTAGATGCAGTGAGCATGTCACAACTAATTCTTTATGTAACACCAGATAGATGCTCTTTTCTAAAGTTAACTTTTACTGATGCATTAACAAAAATATAGAATTATAGAATTATAGAAATATAATACTGTAGAAATGGTTGTATTCTTTCTTTTGTGTTTTCTGTAGATTAATTACCAAGGACTGGAACCAGTTGATACTATGTCATTCCCCATGGAAGTGTCAGCACTGGTATTAACCTGCCAAAAACACCTTTAAAATCATTAAGTTCATGTAGCCCCATTTGTCATCTAAGAGAAGCTTATAATCTGCATGAATAGATGTCCTGGTTCAGAGAAATCAGCAAACATTATTCTGTATGATTTTTTTAGTGTGTCTGCAGTTTGAAGCTGGTTGGTCACTGGCTGTATTGGCAGAAAGAGTTTCTTGGGAAGAGTCTGTGCAGGGGCTGCTGGAATGTTGAGCAGGTATTTGGTCCCACAAGCTCAGCAGAGGCCCACTGCCTTCCCTGGGCTTCCCCAGCCAGGCAGTGCCAGGGTTTGGGTCACAAGCACAGTTTGGCTGCAGGCTCTGCAGTTTCCCCAAACTGGGAGAGTCATCTCAGTCTGAGCTCAGGGGGTAGAATGTTTTTTCATGCCTTTCTAGCTGTCTAGGAGTTAAATGTTTAGTCTAAACTAATTGTGTAGACTTTTTTTGTTAGTCAAACAAGAGTAAGTATTTCCAGAGAGCAATTAATGCCAGTCACCTTTTATATGTACTTTTAGCATGGAATGAATTGCTTCTTGCTGAAATGGGTGCCTGTTTCTCTCCACTGCACTCTGGAGCCTTGATGACTAGTTTAGATTAGATATCCAATTCTAATGGCTACCACCCAGGTGGAACAACCTGGATTAATCTAGTTCCCTGCTACTGACTATAATGACTTCCCTGTTATTATTCTGTGTATGTTTGATGGATACTGTGCTAGAGGATTAGAGTCTTCTCTTGTTTTTCTTTATAGTAATTTCAAATGGTTTGTCATTTTTAGTACAGTTGCTCAGTTTTCTCTTGTTACTGATCCTATGAAAGTTTTTTAAATTGTGGCATTTTTGTTATTGACTGTAATCATTAATAATATTGTAAAAAGCACTAATTCATTTTCATGGTGGAACAGATTAAGTTAAAAGCTGGTTTTTGGATGGTTTTCTGGATTCTGGCCAGCTTCTTGGAGTCATAAATCAATGCGACTCTTTTCAAGTTAAAGAAAAAAATGTTTCTAATAAAGTTTGGAGCACAGATAGTGAAATAGGGTGGGAGCATGACATTAGTGAAGAATAAGCCAACTGTCAAATGGCTTTATTTGGAGGCAGGCACTAATTTCATGGAAACTTCAATATAGTAATTATTTGGATATTCTGGTAATTGTAGCTCCTCAGGGCTTTCCCATGCATGTCAGATCTAGAGATTTTTTTCCCTTTTGGTTTTTTTTTTTTTTTGAAACAGACCTATATGGCAAGCAGAGCAGAGGAGTAAATCGAATGCTGCTCTTAACTCTAAAAAAGGTATTTCCTAGATGTTCTGAAAAGTTTGTTGTTTTTTTTTTTAAGCCTCTACTGAGAAACCACAGCTCTCTTCTTCAGTGTCTTCTCCTCTGACCAGTCTGTGGTGTTTTAAGGTACTTGGAGATTGTTTGCCCAGGTGTGAGGGAAACATTTGCTATCAGTCTCATCCTCCCAGCTTCCTCTGCACCCCCAGCCACAACCTGTAAACCATGGTGTTTCTTTCGTGGCTGGCTTGGGTTTCTTAGGCTTTACACAACATAACTCACTAAGCTTTACAATCTATTTTTTGACATAAAATTATCTCAAATATTTTAGAGTTTTCAGCATCATTTAAACATGCTGCATCCTGCTGCCATGCCTCCCATTCAGCCTCTGCCTCTGTGAGTGATGCTGACAGCCCTGCTGGCAGCCTGGGCACGCATCCCTCTCTGCTCTCTGGGAGTGCTTGTGTTATCTTTGTGCCTGAAGATGCCACGACTGTTTAAATGTCAACAAGATGCTGCCCAGATGAATTCCACTGTGGCTTACACAAGCATACCTGGGTTTTTGCTCTTGTGCATCCACCTTGCCTGCTATGAACACCACTGCTCTCACTGCTTCTGCTGATGGAAAGTCAGAGAAGCAAAAGACAAAGTACAGATAAAACACCAGGGGTGATGAGAATTGGCCTTGGGTAAGGAGTAAGAACCGGATAGAAAGGATGGAGGGAAGGAAAGTGGAAGAAAGAGTCAGGATGAGCTGGTACAGATTTAGAGGGACTGCCTTGGCAAGCCAGGGAGCCAAAGTACAGGGTAAGGATTGGACAAGGAAGAAGAGGAAGAGGGAGAACCTCAACAACAATCAACTTGCTGTTACCTACTTGTCTGTCTCAGAGCAGAGCCATGGTAATGCTGTGCAGGCATCCTTAATGCTCAGCACATCTCTACAATAAATCCAGCTTAGCCTATATTTATTGTGTGTGTACATCTCTATATGTGGTGCTGTTTCTCAGCAGCACTTATAGCCCATCCTTTCACCAGGCTGCTCAGGCACGTGCTGCACCACACTCTGTCAATGTGCACTCCCAGCTTAGCACTCACAGGTACCCAGGACTAACACTGATATAATACAGGATTATTCACAGGCCTAATTTCATGAAGAACAAAATGCCAACCTGAATTTTCACAGGTTTGCAGTGGCAGTGTGTGAGAAACTGGGACCTTCAGAATGTTAAGAAGTGGCACCACGTGAGGTACCAAGGCACAGATTCACAGCCTTATAAAGTTCAGTGTCTGGCCTGCTTTGTATGCTGGTGTTGTATTCTTAGAAAGTAAAGGTGACAGAGTTTAAGTTGCATTTTGAGCAGGGAATGCAGCAACTAAATACTTGAGATGAGATTTGCATAGCTATTTAGGTACCTGGTGAGATTTCTGAAGAGCACTCAAGCTGCCAGAGGGATGCTTGATACATTTGTACTGAACATCACCTTGATTTACTTGAATAGAAATGAACCAAAGCAATTAGCCAACAGTACCTACATTAGCCAGTAGTCCAGACCCACAGAAGCACTTACATGTTTTTTGCAAAGCTGGCCTTATATCACTTGTCTTGAAGTCTACATTTTCTACATTTTATCTTTCCAAGATATACACATTTCCCACAAAAAAAAAAAAAAAAAAAAAAACCCACAAAAAAACCCCCAAAAAACCACCAAAAAAACCAACCAAACAAACCCCCCCCCCCCCCCAGATTTTTGTAAGCAAGAAAAGAGATTTTTGATCTCTTTTCTTGAATCTATTTCTTGATGCACACTCGCTCCCCTCCCTTCTTGCTTGGTCATAGTAACAGGGCTACTCTGATCAGGAAAGATAAAGGGATTGTTTTTCACTATGGAGAAGCAGGTTTCCTGAATATCATTTATTCTGTACCCCCTTTTGTCTTGGAGATTGAAAAATATCAGAAGCCCATCATTTGGAGCCTTGATTATTTCCAGAGGCCATTCTGTAACAGGTTCTTTTTATACTGAATCTTTTGGGAGAAGTTGAGGGAAATAAATTTAAAAAAAAAAGAAAAACCAAGAAAAAAAAAAAAAAACACAAACCCTGCTACAAGTATAACTAGCTCAAACAGTTCTGCCTTCTGGCAGGGAAGTCTTCTTATATTATGTCCTCTGATTTGATTTAGTGCGTGTTCCAAACTCCTGCAAAGTGCCACTATAGTTTTTAACATTACTGTGTTTCGTGATGCTGAGTTCTTGGGATTTGGGGATTTTTTTTTGTTATTATTATATTTCATTCCACTGTTTGTCTTATTCCTAAACTGCAGCCTTAATTTATTTTAACTTTTCTTCTGTGTTGTCACATCAGAGAGAGTTAACAGCTCTACCAGCACAGCATTTAACATGAGCAGGGCCTGATCCAGCTGCAGACCTGTAGATTCTCTGTTCCTTTCAATCAAGACTTTGAATCAAGACCAAGTGCCTATCCAAAAACTGTGTTCTTGTTCAATGACAGATATTGGAGATGAACCAGGAATTTGGGTGTGAAGTCATACTTTTTCTGCCCTAAATGATTGCAGCACTTCTTCCTAGGTTGTTAAAATACAGGACTCTATGAAATGTTTTATCAAAATTTTAGCCTTTAACGATAACAATATGTTTAAGGCATTTTCTTTCTAGTATTACATTTTCCAGGTTATGTGTAGTGTTTATATACACATAATATGGTAAAAGTTTGCAGACACAAAAACAGTTATCACACGTTTTTACAATTTATGAAGAATAGGGGAAAAAAGGAAAGCGTTCATAAATTACTTGTGAAATTGTCTTGTGAAGTGAGAAGGTTTGTGTATGATTTGAGATTACTCATAACAATTGTATTTAAATCTGACTATAAAGTGCTACAACATGATTATAAAATACTGAATATCAGGAATATAAAATGTCAGGTGGATTTATTGTAATAAGAGGAAGGGAATGCCTGTGGGACAAAATACATTTATGGCTAAAACAAGTAGAAATTGGGAGAGGAAATGGAAATCAATGAGGAGAGATCTCTGGAATTATCAATTCATATCAAATAGCAGCTAAAATATCTAGGAACTAATATGACAGTAGAAATGTATTCTATTTGATAAGCATGTGGAGCATTCTATCTGTAATTATAGTCACTTGTATGGTGAAGAATTAGTAAGTTTGTAAAAAGCCTAGAAAAAGGGAGTAAAATTGTTTAGAAATGTGGCACATAGGCTGGACAGAGTCTGGCTGTTCATGTCTGATGAGGAGCAGGTGAATGAGAAATAGTCCCTCTTTCTCACAGTGCCAGAAAGAGGGTCGCCAATGAAATTATTGTATAACGTTTAATTAAATTACAAAACTGATTTCCACAGGATGTTGTGGAGACCAAGATATAAATGTGGCCAAAAAGGGATCAGACGAATTCAGGAAAGCTAATTTAATCAGTGATTATTAGCCACGATAGTCTGGAGAATCAAGGGAGAGAGGACAGCCCCTCCAAGGCATGACTCATCCCCAGCTAGGAGAAGTGTCTTAGATCAGCTTGCTGAGTCTCTACCTGGAGATGACTCTGTCTCTGTTGGTCTCAATTACTGACTTAGCACAGACACCAACATTTGAGGGCATTAAAGCCAGCTGATTTCAATCCCACCCTGGATACTATTTTCCCGTACTAAAGATGTGGGGCAGTTTTGCAATTAAAAAAGCTGTGGCTGCAATTCAGTGGTGAAGAGGGTGTTTGATTGTAAAGAAAGGATATTTTCCTATTTGTCATTCAAGATATTTTTTTTTCTTTCCTGCAATCAGTTTAATTTGTATGCTTTATAGCAGAAGTATAATAAATATGAAGGAGATTATTTCATTCCCAAGGAGATTATATCATTCCCAGCCTCTGGAATCTTTAGAGAGAGCAACAGCCATTTTTATATTAAACCTTTTTGCCTCCACATTCTCCAGTGATGAGTGAAGTAATCATGAGGTAATGCCAAGGAAGGCAGTGTTTGATATTTCTAGCTTCCCAGATTCTACAGACTTAAATAGCCCAGGGTAGCTGCCAGTGCAGTTCCTGCTTAGTATCATGGTTGCGAATAAAAATATTTCACCCGCTGCTGTCTGCTGTCACCTGTGAGTAGCAGTTGCTGTGAAAGGCACAGCCATGCAAAAGCTGTCCAGGCTCTTTGTCCTTGCCTGTTGCCTCCAACAATTCCCCTCAGTTTGGAAAGATCCTCCTTGATCGGCTTTGGCAGAAGCCTCGATGTTGTCTCTGCAAATGCAGGTCTGCTAGAAAATTAAAATGTCTTTTTATGGTTGCTCTTCCTTTTTTTATCCAGCACCTTTGTAGTTCAGTTCCACAGACCTCAGCCATTCCTATGGACCATTCAGTGACAGACAGCCCTAAATTAGGAAAAAACATCCTGTCCCTTAAGAATTACAGTTATATGTCATGCTTTCCAGGATTCATAGCCTACAATAATGTCTTTTTCTTGCCTGTTTTTCTAAAATAGTTTCCTCAGTGGGTCCTTATCTACCAAAGGTGGACAGTGAATCACAACAAAATTATATTTTCCTAGACAATTTAATGGAACTGTAGGCTGCTATTTTAGATTTGCAATTTTGAGACCTTTGGAAAGATTTCTGAGTCAGCTTGTCTGTGCTTAGCAACCTCCATCAATTGCTTTATCTTCGTGGTTGTTAAACTGAAGGAATTCAGACAACAGTTTTTGTGAATTTCATAATAATTTAAGTGTTTATGTAGCCTTCATCTGTTTTCCTCCATATTTTTATCTGCCTCACCATTGCTTTCTTCTGTTTTGTTGAATTTCTATGGCCTGTCCCAGAGCTGTTCCTTTGTAGCAGCTTTCCATGTACTTTGCTGAAGGAGTTCTGCATGCACTGATATCAACCCAAATCAAAAATGTTGCTTACCTTTTTATGTCATCACCAAAAATATAACTCCTGAAGTCTGTGTCCTAGAAAAAGAA